>NC_140414.1:63900126-65148341 GCF_965140295.1 Lepidochelys olivacea | reverse complement strand
TCACTACAAAAGGTCGTCCCCCCCGCTCTCCTGCTGGTAATAGCTCACCTTACCTGATCACTGTGGTTACAGTGTGTATGGTAACACCCATTGTTTCATGTTCTCTGTGTATATAAATCTCCCCACTGTATTTTCCACGGTATGCATCCGATGAAGTGAGCTGTAGCTCAGGAAAGCTCATGCTCAGATAAATGTGTTTGTCTCTAAGGTGCCACGAGTCCTCCTTGTCACTTTTGTAAACTATACACAGGTACGTAGTATGGCACCCTGCTGGATGTTGTTACAGAAGTAACCTGCCTCTTCTCCCTGTCCAAGTTTCCTCCACAAAGCTGACCCAGTGGCCAATCTCTCTCTCTCTCTCTCTCTCTCTCTCACAAATCTATGATTTAACAGCTAGGCCACACATCTATTGTGAAGTGAGTTTTATCATCCTACTCCGCCTCAAGTCAATAAATGAGTATCAGTGAATCAAGTGCCAGCTCTGCATTAAACTAGGAGGCCACTAGGTGGCCATGCTAGTGAGAGTTTAGGTAATTACGTATTATTATTCCCTGCTTACAGATAAGAAATACAAGTAAAGTGAGTCACCTGGAAGGCATCTTGATATAACGGATTACAACAGGAGCTAGGGAGTCAAAGAAAATGGGTTCTAATCATAAACACTGACTTGCCATGTGGTCTCTCTGAACCTCTGTTTCCTGTTCTGCAAAACAGAGATACTGATATTTACCTAAATCAGAGAGTTGCTGTGAGGCCTAAGGAGAAGTTTACAAAGTGCTATATAAATGAAAAGTACTAATGCCAAATGGAGGCAGAAAGAGCAATAGAATTCAATCCTGTTTTCATTCCTCTTAACCATCTAGTGCAAGGGTGGGCAAACTACAGCCTGCAGGATTGCCACCCCTGTGGTAACGCAGGGCTAAGGCAGGCTCCCTGCCTGCCCTGGCCCTGTGCTGCTCCCAGAAGTGGCTCGCACCATGTGCCTAGGGCACAGCTCCCTGCAACTCCCATTGGCTGGGAACCGTGGCCAATGGGAGCTTCGGAGGAGGTACCTACAGGCGAGGGGAGCCCTCTGCCCCCCTGTTCCCCAGGGGCCACAGGGACGTTGTGCCGGCCACTTCTGGGAGCGGCACAGGGCCAGGGCAGGAGGGGAGCCTGCCTTAGGCTCGCTGCACGCTGCTGCCACCCCGGAGCCACTCAAGGTAAGCGATGCTGGGCCAAAGCCCGCACCCCGAACCCCAATCCCCTAACTTGAGCACTCTGCTACACCTTCCCCCCTGCCCTGAGCCCCCTGCCACACCCCACACCACTCCTGCACCCCCCGTGCCCCAACCCCTTGCCCTGAGCCCCTTCCTGCAAACAGCACTCCCTCCACCATCCCAACCCCCTGCCCCAGCCCTACATTCATGGCCCTGCATGTAATTTCCCCACCCAGATGTGGCCCTCAGGCCAAAAAGCTTTCGCACCCCTGCTCTATCATCTCTAACTGGAGCACAACTATCCCATCCACTACATTATTCTGGACTTCCTGAAAGGTCCTTGCAATCTGAGAAAACCTGCAATGTTCAAAGCATCTGTAGCCTTAGGAAAGAAACCTTACAGAAAATCCTGTGATGTATGGGTGAAAAAATCTTGTAATGATCATGAGTTACAGAGGAAGGAAAAATCAAATGCACAAAGACAAAATGAGGAATAGCTGGCTAGGTAGCAGTACAGCGGGAAAGGATTGGGAATTATGAATCAACCGTGTGATGCTGTTGCAAAAAAGACAAATGTAATTCTGGGGTGTATTAATCAGAGTGTTGTATTTAAAACATGAGAGGTAATTGTTACGCTCTATTTGGCACTGGTGAGGCCTCAGTTGGAGTAGTGTGTTCCGTTTGGGGCACCACACTTTAAGAAATGAACAGGGAGAAATTAGAGGTTTATTCAGAGGAAGAAGGTTGAAGGAAGTGGCAATGTTTAGTTTACAAAGGAAAAGGTGTGTGTGGGGGGGAACTGTCTTCAAATATGTAAAAGGTTATAATGACAAGTGATTAATTGTTATCCACGTCCAAGGACAAGATGTCATGGGTTCAGTTTGCAGCAAGTGAGATTAAGTTTAGATATTAAGAAAACCTAACTATAAGGATAGTTAAGGACTGGAACAGGTATCTAGGGAGGTTATAGATTCCTTGTCCTTGAAGGTTTTTAAGAACAAGGTTAGACAAACACCAGTCAGAAATGGTCTTAGTAAATGCAACCCTGTCTCAGCATAAGGGCATAGACTACGTGACCTCTTGAAATCCCTTCCAGCTCTACATTTTATGACTACCGTATTAGTGAATCAGTTTCTTCCAAACTTGCTTTGCTCCTTAGATCTTGGGAAGATTTACTGTATAAAGTTAGTCAAGTCTGAGGGGAAAAAAAGTTTGAGTTATACATTCACAAAATTTTTGACACAATACTGGTGAGGTCAGATGTTCTGCAGAACTGAGGAAGTAATTTTGTTCAAAGTTTCCAAATTGATTAATCTCTGGGCTGAGGCCACGTTTAGAAAATTTTATCCCAAAAGAAACTAGTTTGAGAAAGGTATATGCAAGTAAGAAAGAGAGATTATAATGTAATTTACACCTCAAACTTAGCAATAGTTGTCAATACTGCTCCCAGTATTACTAATATGCAGTGCAGCTGGGACACTGACTTGTCCGCATGTATTAGGAATAACATATAAAACATATCTAAAACAATCTAGTAGACATTTCTTACTAATTCTTAATATGGAGTGACAGCTCCAGAGCTAATGTATGCTGTGAATGCATATTAAGCATATTACCCTTCAGCCAGATATATTTTAACTGCTCTGGTGACACTGTATATGAAACCCAAAAGAGCTTTGGAACAGCAAGCACAACTATGAAATTTTTCTTGTAATACTATTAAAATAATGTAACTGAATTCAAAATGACAAATTAACATTGAGTGACACAAACTGACAAAAGCAACAAAATGGTGAATTAGGTATAACACACTAGTCCCAGCAAGATAAAAACAGTGAAAGTACAAAACCATGCACTTTAACTCTCATGTTTCTTGTTTGTCACATTCCTATTTCTATTTTCATGGTATTTTTAATTATAGTTGGCCTCACGATTATGACTAAACCTATTTTCCATAGATGTATGCATGTGTGCCCATTACTAACTTGATTTATGCTGTACACATGTAGTATGTGTATATATTTATACAGCAAGAAAAATGAAAAGCATTTGCTTAACATTTGTTCTTGTTGCTTCTGCAGTGGCTAACTGTGCTTGTGTGCGTGTGAATGTTTACAACAGTGACACTGCATAGCTCTTTTACCTCCCCACCGCCTTGAACAGAAAGACAACAAATCGGTGTTGCTGTAATTATCCTTGCGAAGCTGAAGAATCATTACATTGGTGAAAATGAATTAGAATTAAATCAAATGGAGATTCAGAGTCCAAGCAGCATGACATGACTAGCCTTACTGGTTGTTTGTATCTTTAATGCCTGAGGTGTAGACTCTTTCCCCACTCACAGGACAATGGGTATTTAAGTCTGGCTAACAGATGCTACCATATGGGGAGAGAGGAGTTCCTTTAATCTTTGACTCTCCAAACAAATTATCTTCTCTAATTAATACCTGAATACCTTTATGTACAGTAACTCAGCTTACATTTTCCTCATCACGGAAAAAAAACAAACCATCAGTATGTTTGGCTGTGACTAGCATTGGCAGAAATGCCACAAATCCCTTTTTACTAAACCCCCCAGTTCTGGACCAGAGAGGAAGAAACATCACCTACTTAACAGACCTACAATAAAAGCTTATCTCTCCCTAATTGTTCTGTAGTCAGAAGAAAACTATCTGTAAAATTAAACTCTATATAGGTTACCTTAAACTCTATTGTAGTAATGCATAGAATACATGCATTGATTCTGCCAACAGACAATACCATTGACAGGATAGTGGGACTATCACTTGTTCCCCGCCTTTTAGTTTTATGACCAGTGTGAAGAAATAATCTAGGTAATCAAACGTAATGCAGTTACAAGTAATGATTCCTCACTCTGGAAGATGAACTTCATCTTGGCATATAAATTTTGGGGTTCCCAGAATGGAGGTACAGAAATTACCAGTCACGAACTTTAAGGTTTCTGTGACTGTCATTTTCACTAGTTTGCAGCTTGTTTTTCTCACCAAATGAAAAAATCTATACATTTAGCACAGCCCAGGTCTCTTACCAGAACATGGCCTTTAATTTTACGGAAAGTGTAAAAGTCACTCTTTTAAAGGGATTCATGTGTTTCTAAGAGCCACTCCACTTCAGAAGTTTGTTATAGAATGTAGAGTGTCTTTTGAGATTAGTGTTTAGTAGTAAGAGCATTTGTCTGCCTGAGTACTCAATCTCACAGGCCCTTGGATATTTTAGCATCTGATGTGCACTAAACAGTGAGCAAGTAAGAGTTCAAGCAAGTGATATGGAGAAAAGGATAATTAGTCAATAGGAGCCCATCCAGTTATGGTTACTCTGCACTAAGGTTAAAGACCAGATTCCTCCTTAGCATTCAAATCTGATACTAAAGGAATTTACAGGGCTTTATCCAAGCTGCTAATTCTCAATTTTATTGCAAACAATTTACAATCAAATGAAGTAAAAGCTAAAAGCATAGAGTACATTAAAGATTTAATTTTCCTGTTGGGTTTCCCTCCATTTTATCTTTCAGTGAAGACCAATTTTAAAAAATGGGCTATTCTGCCAGTAAAACTATTTTTAATGGACAGAAGCCAAATTGCTAATACAGGCATCCTTTGCAGTAGATGATCCTGTATCACCATTCTTTAACAAAATAGACTTAGAGAAAGGCACTGCTTACTGTACTGAAAATTCAGCCTCAGCACAAGTTATATATAATGCTTCTTCTGACACACTATCCTGGGAGCCCTATATTCCATACATCACAAAAGTAGCATTCTGGGCAAAGTGTACAGAAATACAAACATCAAAGGAATAGGATTCTGATCAAATGCGTTGTAGCATGTAACTTACAAATGTAGAAGGAAAATTCTTGTCAGCAAGTTAAGGAAGTATGGGCTGGATGAATGCACTATAAGGTGGGTAGAAAGCTGGCTAGATTGTCGGGCTCAACGGGTAGTGATCAATGGCTCCATGTCTAGTTGGCAGCCAGTATCAAGTGGAGTGCCCCAAGGGTCGGTCCTGGGGCCGGTTTTGTTCAATATCTTCATAAATGATCTGGAGGATGGTGTGGATCGCACTCTCAGCAAATTTGCGGATGATACTAAACTGGGAGGAGTGGTAGATACGCTGGAGGGGAGGGATAGGATACAGAAGGACCTAGACAAATTGGAGGATTGGGCCAAAAGAAATCTGATGAGGTTCAATAAGGATAAGTGCAGGGTCCTGCACTTAGGACGGAAGAACCCAATGCACAGCTACAGACTAGGGACCGAATGGCTAGGCAGCAGTTCTGCGGAAAAGGACCTAGGGGTGACGGTGGACGAGAAGCTGGATATGAGTCAGCAGTGTGCCTTTGTTGCCAAGAAGACCAATGGCATTTTGGGATGTATAAGTAGGGGCATAGCGAGCAGATCGAGGGACGTGATCATTCCCCTCTATTCGACATTGGTGAGGCCTCATCTGGAGTACTGTGTCCAGTTTTGGGCCCCACACTTCAAGAAGGATGTGGATAAATTGGAGAGAGTCCAGCGAAGGGCAACAAAAATGATTAGGGGACTGGAACACATGAGTTATGAGGAGAGGCTGAGGGAGCTGGGATTGTTTAGCCTGCAGAAGAGAAGAATGAGGGGGGATTTGATAGCTACTTTCAACTACCTGAAAGGGGGTTCCAAAGAGGATGGCTCTAGACTGTTCTCAATGGTAGCAGATGACAGAACGAGGAGTAATGGTCTCAAGTTGCAGTGGGGGAGGTTTAGATTGGATATTAGGAAAAACTTTTTCACTAAGAGGGTGGTGAAACACTGGAATGCGTTACCTAGGGAGGTGGTAGAATCTCCTTCCTTAGAGGTTTTTAAGGTCAGGCTTGACAAAGCCCTGGCTGGGATGATTTAACTGGGAATTGGTCCTGCTTTGAGCAGGGGGTTGGACTAGATGACCTTCTGGGGTCCCTTCCAACCCTGATATTCTATGATTCTATGAAAAAGGACCTGCTGAGGTGCGACCTGCCAGCATGTTCCAGACACGGGGGCGGCGCGAGGCTTCCGGGTGGATTGCATGCTGAATGCAGAAGCCCCACTGATGAACAAGCTTCCCGCTGCCTGTTGACATAGAACATGGAAGCTGTGTTGTCCGTCAACACCTGCACCACCTGACCGGACAGTTGGGGAAGGAAGACTCAGCAAGCCAGGTGGATGGCTCTGAGTTCTTTAACATTTATATGTAACACGAGCTCCTCCCAAAACCATAATCCCTGAGTCCGCAGTGTTCCAAGATGCGCTCCCCCAACTGAGGTTGGAAGCATCTAAAATCAGGGAGACCGTGGGTCATGGGCTCACAAACGGCACACCTTCCATTACCAGAGTTGGATCGGACCACCACTACAGAGAGGTAAATACCCATGTTGGGATTGTGACAATCTTGTCCAGGTGATGTCTGGCTGGGGAGTAGACTGACACCAGCCACATCTGGAGGGGACGCAGCCTGAGTCTCGCGTGACGGACAATGTATGAGCAAACTGCCACGTACCCCAATACTCTGAGGCAGTCCCAGGCGTTGGTGAGCGGATGGGCTATGATGCTGGCCATCAGGTCTGCCATTGCCCTGAACCTGGTCTCCGGAAGGAATGCTCTGGCTCGGATAAAGTTGAGTACCACTCCAACAAATTCTATCCTTCGAACTGGGATTAAGGTTGATTTTTGTTAGTTTATCATCAACAGGCCTAAAGCTTGGCAACTTCTTGACACTGCACTGGACCTGGGACCTGGAGCAGCCCTTGATAAGCCAGTCGTTGAGGTACGGGTACATCTGGATACCTTGATGTCTGAGGTAGGCTGCTACCACTAACATGCACTTTGTGAATACCCTTGCTGCCCTTGTTAGGCCAAAGGGGAGTATCACAAATTGGTAGTGAGTAGTCCCTACTATGAAACATAGGCACCGTCTAGGTCCCTGGAATATCGATATGTGAAAATAGGCATCCTTCAGGTCTCCCAGATCCAGGGAAGGAATGATGAAGGCCAGGCAGACCATGTGAAACTTCCAACTTCTTGAGATACTTGTTGAGGCCCCGCAGGTTGAGGATGGGGCGTAGACCCCCTTTCGGATCAAAAAAATAGTGGGAGTAAAACCCTTTTCCCCAAAAGTACAGAGGAACTTCCTCTATCACTCCCACCTGCAGAAGGCCCTGCACCTCCTGAGCGAGTAGATGCTTGTGAGAAGGGTCCCTAAGAGGGATGGGGAGGGAGAAGGGAGGAGAGGATAGAAATAAACTGGAGGATATACCTCCCTGCTACTGTGCTGAGGACCCACTGGTCAGACGTTATAGAGGCCCAGGCAGGGAGGAAGGGAGACTGGCGGTTGGAAAAGAACAAGGATGCTGGATCCAGGAAACAGGCTGGAAGGTCACCCTCGAGTGCACCCTCAAAATGCCTGCTTATTACCCGGTTGGGTGCAGGTAGAGCTTGAGTGAGTTGAGGAGGCTGGCTGATGGCCTTGCCAGCACTTGTAGCCCCTAACCTTTTTACGGAAGGGCTCTGAATGGGAAGGGCCCCCGAACGTGTGGGATTGTTGCGGCTTGAACTGCTTCCTCGCGGGCGCTGGGGTGTACAGGCCCAGCGAGCGCAAGGTGGCCCTAGAGTCTTTTAGGCAATGCAACTTGCTGTCTGCCTGTTCTGTGAACAGTGCCAAGCCATTGAAGGGGAGGCCCTGGATGGACTGCTGAACCTCTACTGGCAAGCCCGACAGCTGCAACCAGGATGCCCGCCTCACTGAAATGGCAGAAGCCATAGACTGGGCCACGGAGTCCACCGCATCTGAGGCCGCTAGGAGAGCTGCCCTAGCTACCACTCTGCCCTCCTCCAGAATAGCCAGGAATTCCTTCCTGGGCTCCTCAAGCAGCAAATCTGTGAACTTGGCCATGGCCTGCCACATGTTAAAATCATAGTGGCCACGTAGGGCCTGATGGTTGGCCACTCTTAGCTTGATGCTGGCTGTAGAATAAGTCTTTCTACCAAAAAGATCAAGCCTCTTCACTGCCTTATTTTTAGTAGTCAATCCCAGTTGGCCTATCTATCATGCTCACAGGCTGCTGACACCACCAGTGAGCTTGGGGCGGGGTGTGTGGACAGGTATTCAAACCCCTTAGTGGGGGCATAGTACTTCCACTCCGTCCGTTTAGAGATGAGGGGCAGGGAAGAGGGGGTTTGCCAAAGGGCTTTGATCAGTTTTAAAACTCCATCGTGTACTGGTAATGCCACCTTCGAGGGGGCTGCTGCACTCAGCACAGCCAACAGGGATTCCAAGGGCCCCACCAGCTCCTCAGCTTCCAGCCCAAGGTTCAATGCCACCCTCTTCAAAAGCTCCTGGTGGGCCCTTGCATCATCCTGGGGGACCGTGTGAGGGCCCCACTATCGCCTCGTTGGGTGAAGATGAGGAGGAGGTAGGTATAGGTGGGCCTGGTAACTCCACTGCCTCTGCCAGGGGAGCCTTCTCTGACTCCGCTTCCAAGTCAGGGAGCAGGTGGGAGACTGTGGCCAATGCCTCTGCGACGGTTGGGGAAATGCCCAAGGGTTCCACAGGTGCCAGATGGTTGGACATTGGCCCCAGGGCCATGCAGGCTCAGAAGGAAATGCCGATGCCCCTAGTGTTCCTCCTCGCTTTCAGAGCCTGAGTAGGGGGAGGCTTGTCTGGGGACCAGGAAGGGACTGATGTCACCTGTCTATCCCGCTCCCATCAGCTCTCCCCACAGACCTCTGCTGGGGAGTTGTACCGGGATGATGTCTCTCGGTGCCACGACTCCACTGACTGGTGACAGTACCCCAGCGATCGACACCTCATGCTACAAGAGCGGTGCCACTCCGTGGACCTGGAGCAAGAGGATCAACGTCTTGGAGACTGTTGATGCACCCATGGGGATTCATACCGGTGAACCTGAGACGGATAATGGGACTCCAGGGATTGGCGTACCAACCCTCCGGAATGGTGCCGCAAGCCTGGAGACTGATTTGGATGCTCCGGGCTCTGGGGACTGGCGACACTCCTCTAAGGGTCTGCCCTAGACAGCCGGCGATTGATGCCAAGATCTCATCTGGGAACTCTGGCAGGCAGAGGCTGGTGATGCTGTTCAGATTAGCACTGGTGGGGCACCCCCAGTGGTGGGGAGCAGTGCTGCACTGACGGAGCCTGCTGGAAGGGTCCCAGGGCTGGTTTTCCCTTGAATGGGGCACCTCAGTAGCTGTCATGGGTGACACTGGAAGGGACAATATGTCCTTAGTGGCCTGAAAGGCCTCTGGCATGGATGGCGCCACCAGGTGCCGAGTGCCTCTGCTTTCCAGGGTAGTATGCAGGTCTCGAAGGGGGCTTGACAGCTCAGTAGGTGATGGAGCCTGGCCACTGTCTGGGGAGAAAAAACTGCCCCTCGCGGATCCTCCGGCTCTCTCTCCTTCCCTTTATGGGATGCAGGAGAACGCCCTCTCCCAGCCTTTTTAGCCAGTACAGGGTATGGGGACCAGCCCCGGTCTGAGGTCGGTGCCAGCAGCGCACTCCACACTGAGGCTGGGATGCTTGGCGCAGAGTCCCATCTAGTCGGCTCCGAGGCCGGTGTGAGGGCCAACTCCATCAGGAGCACTTGGAGATGAATGTCCCGCTCCTTTTTCATTCGTGGCCTGAAGTTCTTAGGATGCTCTTAGGTTCGTGGCGTGAAGCTTCTTAGGGTTTCCCCCAAGCACTTTAGATAGCTTTTATGGGGATTGCTGACTGGCATAGGTTTCTTGCAGCAGTCACAAGGCTTGAAGCCCAGGGACCAGCGCATGCCCCATCCCTAGGCTAAGTCCCATCTGGGACTAACCAACTATTACTAACTCTAACGGAATTGTAAAACTATAAATGTTTTTAACAGCCATTGTCAAGGTTCCTCCCCCACTCTGAACGCTAGGGTACAGATGTGGGGACCTGCATGAAAACCTCCTAAGCTTATCTTTACCAGCTTAGGTCAAAAACTTCCCCAAGGTACAAAATATTCCACCCTTTGTCCTTGGATTGGCCGCTACCACCACCAAACAAATACTGGTTACTGGGGAAGAGCTGTTTGGAAATGTCTTTCCCCCCAAATACTTCCCAAAACCTTGCACCCCACTTCCTGGACAAGGTTTGGTTAAAAGCCTCACCAATTTGCCTAGGTGACTACAGACCCAGACCCTTGGATCTTAAGAACAATGAACAATCCTCCCAACACTTGCACGCCCCCCCACTTTCCTGGGAAATGTTAGATAAAAAGCCTCACCAATTTGCATAGGTGACCACAGACCCAAACCCTTGGATCTGAGAACAATGAAAAAGCATTCACTTTTCTTACAAGAAGACTTTTAATAGAAATAGGAGTAAATAGAAGTAAAGAAATCCCCTCTGTAAAATCAGGATGGTAGATACCTTACAGGGTAATTAGATTCAAAACATAGAGAACTCCTCTAGGCAAAACCTTAAGTTACAAAAAGATACACAGACAGAAATAGTTATTCTATTTAGCACAATTATTTTCTCAGCCATTTAAAGAAATCATAATCTAACACATACCTAGCTAGATTACTTACTAAAAGTTCTAAGACTCCATTCCTGGTCTATCCCCGACAAAAGCAGCATATAGACAGACAGAGACCCTTTGTTTCTCTCCCTCCTCCCAGCTTTTGAAAGTATCTTGTCTCCTCATTGGTCATTTTGGTCAGGTGCCAGCGAGGTTACCTTTAGCTTCTTAACCCTTTACAGGTGAGAGGAGTTTTCCTTTGGCCAGGAGGGATTTTAAAGGGGTTTACCCTTCCCTTTATATTTGACAGCCATATACAAAAAGTTTGCAACTAGACACAGCTGAGAAAATTAAGCTTGCTGAGAAAAGGAGACATTTCAGCACCGTCCCTGGCAGTAAGAAGGAACTGAGGGAGGAGGGAGCAAGCGGCACCCCTTATACTGGCGCATATGCAAGCCATTCCATAGGGTGCCATATCCATAGGGTCTACTACAGATACCACTGAGGGAAAACTTCCAGGACCAGTGCGTGTGGCAAGCACGCACACCTACAATGGAATGGACATGAGCAATCACTCAAAGAAGAACCGAGTATCAGGCCATGTACTGCTCTGTTATGCAGCAGAGAGAGATGCTCCTTCCCTCCTCCCACATCCCCAAAGGCAATGAAGTGGCCCTAAAGATGCCCGGTGGCCAAATGCTGTACCCTCCACATCCCCAATACTCTCTGTAGGAGGAGAAGAGGACTAAAGTAGAGCTGGGCAATTTTTCCCAGCCAATAGTTGATTCACCAATAAATGTAGTGTCGGCTGACCCAACACTATTCTCGAATTCGTGTCAAGTTGGAATGGTTTTCACTAAACCAAGAAATCAAAATGTATCGGAAATAACCAAATGAAATGTTTCATTTTGGGCATTTTGACAAAAGCAAAGGAGGATGCACAAAATCTGTGTGTGGGGAAGAGCTAGGGGAGGTTTATAATCTTTAGGCCAGTGGTTAGGATACTCACTTGGAATGTGGGAGACCCGTTTCAGTTCTCTCCCCGCCTGATGTGAATGTAGTCTTCCTTGGCTTTTGTCAAAATGCTTGAAACTGAAAAACATTTCTTGTCAGCTCAAACCTAAATTTTCATTTCAACCAGATTTGACATTTGACTTTTTGATTTGCCAAAAATTTTGGAAAAACAAAACAAAAACAAAAGTTTCAGGTTGACCCAAAACAAAACTTTTGTTTTATTATTTTTCAGAATTGCCAGCAAACCAAAAAACCCAGCATTTGTCCAGCTCTAAACTAAAGCATCTATGTAACAGATCTTCCAACCCCAGCTCTGTGCCTGCCTCAGATCCACTGTGGTGTGGGACTGCCTGAGTGTCAACACAAGGAGCTGAGCTCAGTGCTAAGTAGGGTTTGTATACAGTGTCCATAGTGCAATGTGCTGGTTCTTCCACAAAGGCTATTCCTGAGCGGTGCTGCCTCAATTTATCAGTCCAAAATAAATGCTCAGGATGCCCCTCTGACTAGACAACTGGAGCAGGATTGGCCCCAATGTGAAGGAAATGAAGGAATTAGCTTGAGTCCTACATATGCAGGGATGGATTAGGATTTTGTGGGGCCCCTCCCAGCATTCCTGATCGGGAAATGGGGTCAGGGCACGGGGGCTTGCCCCGCTCTACCCACTGACACTCCAGCCGGGGAGTAGGGTCAGGGTGCAGGGGCTTGCCTAATTGGCCGGGGCCCCTGGGCACAGGCCCCACTGGCCCAATGGCTAGTCCACCACTGTACGTATGTACTCGAAATGCAGTCTGCTATGAAACACAAGTTAACAGAAAGCTGTATCTTGCTCCGGGTGATTCAGTAATGTGAGTAAACAGGCCAATAAAAAAGGTGAGAGCCCGGATGTAGAAATGCCCAGTGACTGCAGAATATGCTCTTTCCAAAGGTTGGAAAAAGGAAAAGGTCCCCTCCTTGGTGCCAGCCCAAGTAAATGCAGTGGAAAAATAACTTCTTCTTAGCAGTGTATGAAACACAAACTGCAGTGAGCACTTCTCCATAGGGGAACTATTAGATTGGCCAGAGAGGCAATGACAGGCTGAGCAGCAGAATTTTGCAAAGAAACAAATGCTAGGGAATCATCTGTTTCTGAGCATGAAAATGAGGGCCGTTCTTGCTGCGCTGAGTAAATGTAGGAAGAATTTAATTCAGATAACTTATGCAGACCTGCATCAGTGGCCAAAAATCAATTCACCAGTCCAGAAGAAATGTAGAACACCTCGCCACTTGTCAGGGAAAGTCAGATTCACTAAGGAGTGGGTCTTATAACAACTTCATTAATGATCTGGTGAAAGGTAGTAAACAGAATACAGAGGCAAAACTGACTAGGGAAGAGTTGTGAACACCAGTCAGAAAGATGAAATGCTAAAATTGGACCTAGAAACTTCAGAAACGCGCTGGAAACAACAAAAAGATTCAACGTGGAAAGATATAAGCAAATGCACCTGGGAGAAAAATAATTAAACGCACAGGGCTGATTCTCTACTACCCTGTACCTTGGTCATTTATACCTGTGCAAAGTGAGCAAAATGAATGTAAATGCAAATCACCAATAAATGTGCACTTCACACAAATGTAAAGGACTATACAAGGTGCAAAGTACTGGAAAATCAGGTTTGTATACTTAACGAGAGGGAGAAACCTATGAAGCAGAAACTAAGGTCTGGTCTACGTTGGCAGCGCTTTAACGTGGCTTGTGTGGTCGCGGCTCTAAAAAAACCACCTCCACAAGGGGTGTAGCTGGGAGCACGGCTCCCAGCACTGGGGCACTGTCTACACTGGTGCTTGACAGTGCTGAAACTTGGTGCGCTCAGAGGGGTGTTTTTTCACACCCCTGAGCAAGAAAGTTGCAGTGCTGTAGAGTGCCAGTGTAGACAAGCCCTTAGATCCTGATCTTTAGCTGTGGCAAAGGAAGGCTCTGCACAGATCAGGCAGGGAGATAAAACTGTGAATTTTAATCACTTTTGCACTCTGCATCCCTGGAGCTGCTCTGCACTGGACTAGCCTCCCAGGACAAGCCAGAACAGCTTGAAGGTTGCTAACTGCCAACAGCCCTGAGGGTTCCTGATAACAGCCACGGGTCACTGGGGATTCCTGAGGTGCTAAGCTGAGCTAGCTACACCCCCACTTTTAAAGGCACGGAAGCCAATATACGAGCTCTACACAGCACAAGAATCCCTTTAAGCTTGTCTATTACTGGCTAAACTGGTTCTGGGGTAGCTTTGCACCAGAAGAGCATCATAAGGCGGTCTGACCTCAGGGCAGACACTGGCCCTTAGCAGTGATAGTGGAAAGCAAATTAGATTAAAGTTTTCAAATTAATAAAATAAGTGCCCAATGCAGATATAAGCTGCATAAGCAGAGGTCTGTGCACAAGGCGCAGGCATATCGTGGCAAATGCAAAGCAGGAGGTAATAAGGCTTTGATGTGACCGTACCTGTATTAAGTGTTCAGTCCTGAGCATCATAGTATGAGACAAATTAGGGGAATTCAGAGAACAGCAGCAATAATCTGAGGGCTGGAGGGACTGACTCCACAGAAAGACTGAGCTTGTGTATACGGTGTCTTAGTCTGCACCAACTAGCTCATGTGGACCCTGCTGGCACACACTAATAATTTCATAGATTCATAGATATTAAGGTCAGAAGGCACCACCATGATCATCTAGTCTGACCTCCTGCACAATTCAGTCCACAGAATCTCACCCACCCACTCCAGCAATAAACCTCTCACCTATGTCTGAGCTATTGAAGTCCTCAAATCATGGTTTAAAGACTTCAAAGAGCAGAGAATCCTCCAGCAAGTGACCCATGCATGCCCCATGCTGCAGAGGAAGGCGAAAAATCTCCAGGGCCTCTTCCAATCTGCCCTGGAGGAAAATTCCTTCCCGACCCCAAATATGGCAATCAGCTGAACCCTAAGCATATGGGCAAGATTCACCAGCCAGATACCCAGGAAAGAATTCTCTGTAGTAACTCAGATCCCACCCCATCTAACATCCCATCACAGGCCACTGGGCCTATTTACCATGAATATTTAAAGATCAATTAATTGCCAAAATCATATGATCCCATCATACCATCTCCTCCATAAACTCATAGAGTTTAATCTTAAAGTCAGATAGGTCTTTTGCCCTTAATGTTCCTTCACGTAGTCCCGTTCCAAATTACATTAATGCACACATATGCAAGGAAACTTTTAGTGCACCTCAGGGAGTGCACACAAGTCATTTAGTACACAACATGCTGAAGCACATTAGAACTTACACCTCAGCTGGTGCGGACTAAGACACCATGTAGACAAACCCATGGAGAGAATCAAATATAAATAAGACCACAAAAGGGGTAACACAGAGTCTACAAATATTTCAATGGTATGAAGACCAAAGAGTAAATCTTGGTACATAGGGGTAGATCTAAGAGTAATGGGAAGAAATTAAGAAAGGGAAAATTTAGGCTGAATATCAGGATAAAAACTTCTTGACAGTGAGATTTATTAGAGTGTGAAATAACCCCCCAAGGGAAACAGCAAAATCCCAATTTCTACAAGCTTTTAAAATGATACTAGATAAAATACTAGAAACTAAATATATTTTGTAGGTAACTATCCAACAGTTGCAGGAAGATGGAATGCTTGATTTTTTTCATCTCTAATTTTTATGCTGCTATAATTCTTATGATCTTGCACAGGAACAATGACAACAATTTCTGCTACCACATAGTAAAGTTGGCTGTGTTCTAGCAATGCACAATTACTGTTTGTAGCTTAATTTTACTTTTGATAAGATACTGCTAGCATCTCAACAGTGGCCATTAATGGAATATATCTGCTTTAGTCTCATTTCCACTGAGACAGAAATCAATGTGTCTTCTGACCATGCCAGCCTGGGCCAGATTGCTTCTCTGAGTCCCACAACCACCACTTGAGCAAACTGAAAAATTATTTCAGAAAATAGGAGAAACTTGGTGCTTTATCCCTCATTGACTCCAGGCCAAAGAGATTCACACAGGACGTAAAAAACATTAGGATGTTTCAGTCTAAGCCCTGGTCTACACTAGGAGTTGAGGTTGAATGTAGCAGCGTTAAATCGATTTAACCCTGCACCTGTCCACACGACGAAGCCCTTTTTTTTTTTTTTTTTACTTAAAGGGCTCTTAAAATCGATTTCCTTACTCCACCCCCGACAAGGGGCTTAGCACTGAAATCGGCCTTGCCGGGTGGAATTTGGGGTACAGTGGACGCAATTAGACGGTACTAGCTTCCAGGAGCTATCCCAGAGAGCTCCATTGTGACCACTCTGGACAGCATTCTCAACTCAGATGCATTGGCCAGGTAGACAGGAAAAGGCCCGCGAACTTTTGACTTTCAATTTCCTGTTTGGCCAGCGTGGCACGCTGAAGCTGACTATGCAGAGCTCATCAGCAGAGGTGACCATGATGAAGTCCCAGAATCGCAAAAGAGCTCCAGCATGGACCGAATGGGAGGAATGAGGAGAGGAATGATCGCTGTATGAGGAGAGGAATCCGTCCTATCAGAACTCCGTTCCAGTTTTCGAAATGCCAAAACATTTGTCAAAATCTCCCAGGGCATGAAGGACAGAGGCCATAACAGGGACCCGAAGCAGTGGCGCGTGAAACTTAAGGAGCTGAGGCAAGCCTACTAGAAAACCAGAGAGGCAAACAGCGGCTCTGGGTCAGAGCCCCAAACATGCCGCTTCTATGATGAGCTGCATGCCATTTTAGGGGGTTCAGCCACCACTACCCCAACCGGTTTTCCCGACGGCCAGGAACTGTTTCTCACCCTGGACCTGGAGCTAGTACCCCTCGAACCCACCCAAAGCTGCCTCCCAGACCCGCCAGGTGGAGAAGGGACCTCTGGTGAGTGTACCTTTTAAAATAGTACACATGGTTTAAAAGCAAGCATGTTTAATGATTAATTTGCCCTGGCATTTGCGGCTCTCCTGGATGTACTCCCAAAGCCTTTGCAAAAGGTTTCTGGGGAGGGCAGCCTTATTCCATCCACCGTGGTAGGACGCTTTACCATTCCAGGCCAGTAGCACGTACTCGGGAATCACTGTAGAACAAAGCATTGCAGTGTATGTTTGTTGGCATTCAGACAACATCCGTTCTTTATCTCTCTCTGTTATCCTCAGGAGAGTGATATCATTCATGGTCACCTGGTTGAAATAGGGTGCTTTTCTTAAGGGGACATTCAGAGGTGCCCCTTCCTGCTGGGCTCTTTGCCTGTGGCTGAACAGAAATGTTCCCCGCTGTTAGCCACGGGGAGGGGGAAGGAGCTAGCCACGTGGTGGGGGGAAGCAAAATGCGACCTTGGAATGAAAGCACATGTGCTATGTATGTAATGTTAACAGCAAGGTTTACCAGGAAAGAGTGTACCCACTGTTCTATAAAATGTGTCTTTTTAAATACCACTGTCCCCTTTTTTCCCTCCACCAGCTGCATGTGTTTCAAGGATCACAGGATCTTCTCCTTCCCAGAGGCTAGCGAAGATTAGAAGGCGAAAAAAACGCACTCACGATTAAATGTTCTCTGAGCTCATGCTGTCCTCCCACACTGACAGAGCACAGACGAATGCGTAGAGGCAGACAATGTCAGAGTGCAGGAAAGCACAAAATGACCGGGAGGAGAGGTGGTGGGCTGAGGAGAGTAACTGGCGGGCTGAAGAGAGGGCTGAAGCTGAAAGGTGGCGGCAGCGTGATGAGAGGACGCAGGATTCAATGCTGAGGCTGCTGGAGGATCAAACTAATATGCTCCAGCATATGGTTGAGCTGCAGGAAAGGCAGCTGGAGCACAGACCGCCGCTACAGCCCCTGTGTAACCAACTGCCCTCCTCCCCAAGTTCCATAGCCTCCTCACCCAGACGCCCAAGAACACGGTGGTAGGGCCTCCGGCCACCCAGCCACTGCACCCCAGAGGATTGCCCAAGCAACAGAAGGCTGGCATTCAATAAGTTTTAAAGTGCTGTGTGGCCTTGTCCTTCCCTCCTCCACCGCCTCTCCCGGTGCTTCTCTCCTCCACCACCCCTCCCAGGCTACCTTGGCAGTTATCCCCCTATTTGTGTGACGAATTAATAAAGAATGCATGAATGTGAAGCAACAATGACTTTATTGCCTCTGCAAGTGGTGATCGAAGGGAGGAGGGGAGGGTGGTTAGCTTACAGGGAAGTAGAGTGAACAAAGGGGTGGAGGGTTTCATCAAGGAGAAACAAACAGAACTTTCACACCACAGCCTGGCCAGTCATGAAACTGGTTTTCAAAGCTTCTCTGATGCGCACCATGCCCTCCTGTGCTCTTCTAACCGCCCTGGTGTCTGGCTTCGCGTAACCAGCGGCCAGGCAATTTGCCTCATCCTCCCACCCCGCCATAAACACCTCCCCCTTACTCTCACAGAGATTGTGGAGTGCACAGCAAGCAGTAATAACAGTGGGAATATTGGTTTCGCTGAGGTCTAACCAAGTCAGTAAACTGCGCCAGTGCGCTTTTAAACACCCAAATGCACATTCTACCACCATTCTGCACGAGCTCAGCCTGTAGTTGAACAGCTCCTGAGTACTGTCCAGGGTGCCTGTGTACGGCTTAATGAGCCATGGCATTAAGGGGTAGGCTGGGTCCCCAAGGATAACTATAGGCTTTTCAACATCCCCAACGGTTATTTTCTGGTCTGGGAAGAAAGTCCCTTCCTGCAGCTTTTGAAACAGACCAGAGTTCCTGAAGATGCGAGCGTCATGTACCTTTCCCGGTCATCCCACAATGATGTTGGTGAAATGTCCCTTGTGATCCACCAGTGCTTGCAGCACTATTGAAAAGTACCCCTTGTGGTTTATGAACTCGCTGGCTTGGTCCTCCGGTGCCAAGATAGGGATATGGGTTCCATCTATGGCCCCACCACAGTTAGGGAATCCCATTGCAGCAAAGCCATCCACTATGACCTGCATATTTCCCAGGGTCACTACCCTTGATATCAGCAGATCTTTGATTGTGTTGGCTACTTGCATCACAGCAGCCCCCACAGTAGATTTGCCCACTCCAAATTGATTCCTGACTGACCGGTAGCTGTCTGGCACTGCAAGCTTCCACAGGGCTATTGCCACTCGCTTCTCAACTGTGGGGTTCCTCTCATCTTGGTATTCATGAGCTTCAGGGCAGGGGAAAGCAAGTCACAAAGTTCCATGAAAGTGCCCTTATGCATGCGAAAGTTTCACAGCCACTGGGAATCGTCCAAGACCTGCAACACTATGCGGTCCCACCAGTCTGTGCTTGTTTCCCGGGCCCAGAATCAGCATTCCACTGCATGAACCTGCCCCATTAGCACCATGATGCCCGCATTGCCAGGGCCCGTGATTTGAGAGAAGTCTGTGTCCATGTCCTCATCACTCTCGTCACCGCGCTGATGTCGCCTACTCGCCCAGTATCGCTTTGCCAGGTTCTGGTGCTGCATATACTGCTGGATAATGCGCGTGGTGTTTAATGTGCTCCTAATTGCCGAAGTGATCTGAGCGGGCTCCATGCTTGCCGTATGGTGTCTGCATAGAAAAAAGGCGCGGAACGATTGTCTGCCATTGCTCTGATGGAGGGAGTGGCGACTGATGACATGGCTTACAGGGTTGGCTTACAGAGAATTAAAATCAACAAAGGGGGTGGCTTTACATCAAGGAGAAACAAAAACAACTGTCACACAGAATGGCCCCCTCAAGGATTGAACTCAAAACCTGGGTTTAGCAGGCCAATGCTCAACCCACTAAGCTATCCCTCCCTGTAGTATTTCAGGTAGGACTGAATCGCCATTAAAGTTTTCAAGGTGTCCCTGATAGACCTCACCAAAACGATTGTCGGCCGTTGATTTCACAGAGGGGGGGGCAAATGAATATGAAACAAATCTGGTCTATTTCTTGTTTTGATCCACTCCATCTATCTTTTACATCTTTGGCTGGCAGCAGACGATGCAGTAGGACTGCAAGCCATCCACATCTCCTGGCTGCTCGGCAGAAAATGGTACAATAGGACTGCCTGCAGGACTAAAGAGAATGACCTGGTCGAGCCACTCCTAATTTAGTCCCTGCGCCCATGTCTTCCCAGACACTCCTGACTGACCTTACCGAGGCAGCCAGGAGCACCTCGGACAGGATGAGGATGGTTTTCACGCCTATTGCACCATCTGCTGCCACAAGGCAATGGGTTGCTGCTGCTGTGTAGCAATGCAGTACCGCGTCTGCCAGCACCCAGGAGACATATGGTGATAGTGAGCTGAGCGGGCTCCATGCTTGCCGTGCTATGGCGTCTGCACAGGTAACTCAGGAAAAAAGGCACGAAACGATTGTCTGCCATTGCTTTCACAGAGAGGGGAGGAAGGGAGGGCCTGATGACATGTACCCAGAACCACCCGCAACAATGTTTTTTGCCCCATCAGGCACTAGGATCTCAACCCAGAATTCCAATGGGCAGCAGAGACTGCGGGAACTGTGGGATAGCTACCCACAGTGCAACACTCCGGAAGTTGACGCTAGCCTCGGTACTGTGGAAGCACTCCGCCGAGTTAATGCACTTAATGCACTTAGAGCATTTTGTGTGGGGACACACAATCAACTATATAAAAACGATTGCTAAAAACCCGACTTCTATAAATTCGACCTAATTTTGTAGAGTAGACATACCCTAAGTATTATGTAACTTCTATTTATTGGGATTTTCACTTTAAAAATCCACAGCTGTTAATAAATCTCCTAGTGTTTAGCAAATAGAGCACTCTGATATAACAGATGCCGAAACAATTTAATGATGTTTCTCAGTCCTTTACCTTCCTATCCACCACATACAGAATTTCTGGGTTTCAAACAAATTGGTGTCATGTCACTTCACTTTGATTCTTGTGTAAATATGTGGTCTGACGTGTCACAAATTTCCATAATACTTGGTTGACGAGCATTCCTGATCGGGCAACTGATGAGACATTGAAGTCTTATTATTGTACAGCCACCCCTAGGTGTCAGTGTATAAGCTCTGTGCAATCTTTTAAAATGGAGTCCAACAGAAAGGACTGTGGAAAGTGAGGAAATTGGGAGTTCGGATTAAAACAGAAATGTCTGAAAGTCGGCATTTTAAAATAATGTGGTTAAAAAAACTAAGTCTGAAAGCACTCCATTAAGACCAATTTTTGGACTATATTTTTTTAAACTTTAACCACACTTCATTTACTGATATATGTCAATTAAGGGGACTCTGTAGAAAAGAAGTTGAACACAGTAAAACATTGTTTATCTGAATAATATAGGAGACACTGTAAAGTCCCTCTTTTATCCAAACTTTGAAAATGTATAATTAATAGATGTCGGGGAATGTGACCTGTTTTGGCTAACAGGGAGTTTCATGTAACTAAGGTTTTGTCTAAGTAAGGTAGTGCTAAGTGTGTGCTACCCTTTTCAGTCTTCCATTTAGTTCCTTCTCGATAGTAAGGTAAAGAAAAGAAAAAAAAGATGATTTTATAAAAGTACCGATGTCTTCAAAGACAAAATTGAAGAGGTGTTGCATTCAAAGACAGGGAATCATAAGTAAAAGGATTTATTTTATGTAATCTCAGACAGCTCAGTCCTCAGAAGAGCCTCTTGATATGTCCTCCCAGTTTGACAGCAAAGCACTGATAACTACTGTTTGAGTACAGTCTCTCAAAGAGTTCTGTACCCGCTTTATAGTAATTTCATCTAGCCCATATGTCAACTAATTTGCCAGTGAGAATGTCATATGGGGACCGGGGAGATGTAGCAACAGAAAATGAAACGTCATTATTTTCTTTGCAGCATGTTCGTATTATATAGCCTCAGCCCCAGTGTATGCACACAAACATCATACTTTTAAAAATCCTTCACATTAGACTTGCAACCTTGTACACTCAAAAGGTTTTCTCTGAACAAATTACTTAAAATGACTGGGGTGAGGAATTTGGGCTGCTTATTGAACAGGATTTAAAAATTTCAAAAAGTGGAGGGTAGGGCAGATGCTGTGCTGATAAAGAAGCTGGAAACCAAACAGGATAATTAAATGTGAGCTTGACCAGAAACTAAAGCTAAAGGAGGGATTTGGATTTTGTCTCTTTCATAATGTGAAACAAGAAACAGCTTAAATGAGAACCAGTGATTTGTTTGTGACTTGCTTAAAACGTCTTTCCCTATGGTACATACCCCAATGCAGACTTTTGTTTTTCTAAGTGAATTATGACAGAAATCTATGAAATGATTACAATTTTCTCTCTCCTCCTCCTCCTCCTCCTAATGTATACATGGCTACTTAGTTTTGCTTCCCAAATGTGCTGCTTCCAATTTGAAATGATCTTGTCACACAAAACTACCTTTAATCCACGTTCAGTGTTTAGCTCCCAAAGAGGCAGACCAATGTAAAGATGATTTAGGGGACATCTACTCAATAAGCAGGAGAACACAATGCCCTTAACAGAAGCCGTACAATAAGCAAAAGAAGCATGACTGAAGGATAAAAGTAGTGAAAGAAAAATTAAGAAAATAAATAATAGGAAAGGAAAAGGAAGGATGCCATGTGGAGGTGAAGCAAGGACAGGACAGGGGAAACTGTCCCTGTAGCTTCTAGCTTATATCCTTATGGTGCATAAACTTAAAGTCCATTGACATCACAGGTATAAAAGTTGAGCACATTACTCAACATCAATTAACATGTTTACTAAATTGGCATTACAGGACAAGAAACATGCCTTCCTTTTTCCACCTTTTGTCCCACTGGTCCATCCTGAAAACAGCAACTAATATCTTATAGGCCTGAGCATCAGGCCTATCACTACACTCTCTGGCTATGTTTAAAGTTCTACCAATGCTATCAGCAGTTCAATTGAACAGGTGGAAGCTCTATTATAGACAGGGCTCTGGCAGTTTCTGGAATTTTTACTCCTATATTAGTTTAGCCTGTTATGGATCAAATTTATGGGATGTGGTAAAAATGTCAAGACACCAGAGTCTTGTCTACATTATGACTTCCACCAAAGGAATTTTTTTTCTAAAATTTACTAGTGTAGACAAGTCCTTTGAGTTTTTCATTTGTCTTCCCCACACTAAATTTAATAGATTAACATCTTCCAAGTCTCTATGTAACACTGCCCCCACCTACTATCCTGCTCTTGTTTCTTATTACATTCACAGTTGTCCTCTCTGATTTCCCCGTGATGTGAGTCCACAGCTCACTGCATTTCCTTCTCCCATTCCTGTGTTTGTGCCGTTTTTCTGTGCCATCTCCTGCACTGGGCCTGTAATAATCTCCCCCGCCCTGGAGTGCCAGCCATGGATGTCTTCCTCTTAAGATTCAAAAAGCTCCTGAAAGCCCACTTCTCCTAGGAGGTCCACAAATAATAATATAAGCAGAGTCAGGATGCGCTCCACCCTGACATCTGGTGGTGAGGTGTGGCAAGTTGTGGAAAAGAACTTCAGGGGCTGATCTCATTTGCATAGGCACACCCACCCCACCTAGAATGAGGCCATAACTGCCCAAATGGTCACTTTGGCTGTTGTGGGATCCCCAGTGTCTCTGTTATTGGGGTGGGAAGAATAAATTGTTATTACCCTGATTATGGGAACTGTGCTTGGAACTGTACTTGGCCTTTTGTTATGATGGAGGAACTCACCATCAACTAAGTAGCACTCGCTAGGCAAGGGACATGGGTTCCAAAACTCTGTGACTTGAGAGAGGCTTGAGACAGGTATTTGTACCTGGTGGTGTGGGCCCCTTTCTGAGGGTCTGAAACACCAATTGCACCTTTGTGTCTCTCTACTGTGGAATGTCAGAGCTAATTTTGGGTCTATCAAGAGTCTTGCTACAGGTACTGTGCTGAATTCACTTTGGCCTTATGGTGCACCAGCACTAAGGCTCCCACTACTATGAGCTGAAATCACTGAGAGCTGTGTCAAGTAGTGGGGAGCTGGAAGAACTAGAGTGCAGTGGTGCTGTTCGTGGATAGGCTGGCGGAGTGTTTGTAAGACGGCGAGGCGAGCTGTGCAGAGCGGAGCCGTTCATGAGACAGTGGAGTGTTTGTGAGACAGTGAGCTAAGCAGAGCTGTTCGTGAGATGGCGGAGTGAAGTGTTTGTGAGACGGCGAGCTGTGCAGAGCGGAGCTGGTCATGTGACAGCTGAGCTGAGCAGAGCAGAGCAGAGCCCTGGACACATAGGGCAGTCAGCTTCAGGACACATAAGGTGCCCCTTACCTCTTTCCCCCCCCACACAGGCACATTTTAGCCAGACTGGGGAGCAACACTCTGCAGGTGAACTTTTGAACTCTGGGGCTGGACTTTTTGAACTTTGGGTGATCTGTGGATTGCTGGACTCAAGAGACGTTTGGGTTCTGGGACTCAAGAACCCGAGGGAAAGGATGTGGCCCAATTTGCTGGGGTGGGTCTTTGGTCATGGTTTGGTTAATGAACACTAGTTGTGGTGTTTCCCCAATTTAATGCTGATGTTGTTTACCTCATGTTATTAAAGATTCTCTGCTACACCGAGACTCTGTGCTTGCGAGAGGGGAAGTATTGCCTCTTTGAGGCGCCCAGGGGGTGTGTAAGATTTTCCCAGGTCACTGGGTGGGGGCTCGAGCCAGTTTTGCATTTGCTTTGATGAGAGGGAACCCCTGTGTACTGAACCCGGCCCTTGCTGCTATCAACTTGGCCTGGCAGAAAGGTTACAATAACATATCTTCATGTAACACAGTTGTCCCCTCAGTACAGTGCCTTCACTCTCTAAGTATAAAACTCCACACCAATCACCACCATTTCCCTATTGTTTTATTTCTAATTTTTGTCTGGTTCTTAGAAGATGAGATCCTCAGGCCAGGGACTGTTCATTTTGACCCCAGACACTCATTTTGCACACCATGTTTTCCAGGACTGTAAATCTATTATCACTTCCAAAACACCAGGTTCCTGTCTCCACTACTCCCAAATGCACATCCATGTCTTTACCTCATTTTGTACTGTGTACTGTAATTTTCTTGTTCATTATCACTGTAAGTCTTCTATTTTTAGGAAAGAAGTACTTGGCCTCCTTGCCTGTACCTGGACAAACAAGCCTATTATTCCCATTCCACGACATCTTCATTAGCTTCCTATGGAGTTCAGAATCATGCAGGAAATAAAAGTCCTCCATACTCTTTGAGATGTTCCATGTCCTTCCTCCTACATCTGTCCTACATCTATATATTCCATAAATATTAGACTTCTTTCTGACCACCCTCTGGTCTGACATAACTACACTTGGTGCAGGACTGGAGTAGGCAGGTGGTATTTTATGCTACCTTTGTGGCACCCTGGGTCTGTTTGGTCCCCAAAGCAACTTGAAACTGTTATTTCAGCAGCTAGGAATAGCTAGCTAAATCCCCATGCCTGGGGCCCCTGCTACACTAGATAAATCACCATGTAGTCAAATTAGCCACTTACGACCCTCTGCAGCTCTGTTGCAGGACCAAAGATTTAGCTCCTGATTTCTCCACAGCATGCCATACATATTTCTGCATTGCACCACTACCAGGAACAACTTCTCTGCATCTAACTGATTCCTTTGTCAAGATCCTTCTCTTTTCCCCCTGGCTTATAACAACTCACCTTCTAATAAAATAATTAATCTTGTTTCTCTGAGCCTCTAGTTTCCTTCACAGTCACTATACCACATCTACAAGAGCTCTCTGTGTAACCTGCACATATAAATTAAAACCAGAAATGAAGTACTTTGAAATAAATATATATGGAAGACTTTTCTGCAAAAGTAAATTTTATTAAATTGAAAAACTACTGAAGAGTACTGAAGAGTGCCTTATGGAGTAATAAGTCTGGATTGTTTAATATGGTGTGTATTGGAGGATATTTTTCTACATGATTACTCTGTGCTTCTGTAACAGATGGGACAGAATTGCTGCAACTGTGGGCCAAAGTCTGAGAATTATTCTAGTAAACCAGGCAATAATAAAAACCACGATTAAAATGAAACATTCACATTTCACTCACTGCCACTAAGTTGCTTTTGGTTTATCTTTTTGCACCACCTAAGTTAGCAATATGGCTCTGTGCTTGCAATCTTCTCAGAGTCTGCAATAAAACAGCCAGACAGTGTCAGACTTTCAAAAGCATCTAAGTGACTTAGGAGTAGAGCTGGAAGAAACTCTGTGTGTGTGTGTGTGTGTGTGTGTGTGTGTGTAATTTTTTATTTATTTAGCCACACACATACATTCAGGTCATCCAAAACAATTTGCAAAGTCAGGTCAATTTCAGCAATTGTCTCAGTCAGGGAAAAGCGAAAACATTTGTTAATGTCAAAACGGTCCATTTTTGCATTTCTGAAATGAAAAATTTTGATTTTTCATTTCAGAAACAGATTTCATTTCCGAATTTCCCTTGACTTTATTTAAATAGCTATTTAAAAACATTTTTAAAACCTCAAAACAAAATTTTTTCAACATTTTGTTTTTCTGGAAAATGTAAAAAACATTTTTGTTTCAGGTCAACCTGAACATTTTTGGGGGAGGGACCTGGACCCAAACCAAACATTCAGTTATTTGGACAGGCCTGCTAAGGAGTAGAGCTGACTAGAAATTGGAATTCTATTCCATGGGAAATCCTGAAATGTCTGCACAATTTCCATTCCTAAACAGAATGAAAAAAGCAATTTCAGAATTTCTCACAGAATGGGAATCTCAGAATTTCACTTTCAGTTAAAGTGCCTTTTCATTTCAACATTTCTGAAATGTTTCTGGGGCTCCCAAGCTGCCCAACGCCCCAACATCCGCCAGATAGGTAGCCAGGATGCTTGGGGACTCTGGGAGCCAGGGTTCCCGGGCTGTCAAGGAGCTGGGGGGATCCTGAATGCTCCAACTCTGAGGCAGGCTTCTAGATGGACAGCCCCAGAGCTGGCGAGCTTGGAATCCCTGGGAGCCTCAACTAAGACAGCCTGCCTAGAATGCTGCCCCAGAGCCAGGGAGCCTGGTAAGATCTGGGATGCTGAGGAGCTGCAAGCCTCAGAGCCGGGGTGCCCGGAGATTCCAGATCAGCCCATCAGGTGGATTACCTGTGTGTTGAAAGCCTGGAATCTGAGTTTCCCATCAGCCTATCTTGGAGCATCCGGGCTTGGAGCACCTGGTCTGGGGACTGCTGCCACCACTTGCAACTCCTGACGCAGCTCTGGGCTGCTGCCCCCACCCGGCTCCTGCCAGGACTCAGGGCTTCCACCCTCTGCGACTCCTGCCCAGGCTCAGAGACTTGGGCTGGGGGCTGCCCCCTGCAGTTCCAGTCCCTGAAGCTCCTGCCCAGCTTGGGGCTGCCCCCTTCCCCGTGGCTCCTGACCAGGTTTAGGCTGCCCAAGCGCCAGGGTTGCTGCTGCCCTAACCCTAAGCTTTTGCCCCGCACAGCTCCTGCCTGAGCTCCGGACTCCCCCTGCCAATGGCTCCTGCCCGAGCTCGGGGAGGGGGCAGGGTCAGGGCTGCTGCCCCAGCCCCCCCCAGGTCCTGCCAGGGCTCAGGGCACCTGAGCTTTGTGCTTCAGCCCCCACAGCACCTGCTGAGGCTCGGGGCTTCCACCCCGTGGCTCATGCCAGGGCTGGGGCACCCATTTTTCAAACTGTCTGGGGGCCCTGGGCACAGGCCCCATACATTAATCCACCACTGGCCCTGAATAGCAGCTAGGAGCCCCCAGTTGGGGCATTGCCAGGAGCACTGGGGAGATCAGACCTACCTCCACCTCCAGGAGCCTCCTCCAGCTGCAGGAAACTCCGCAGCTGCTGCTTTCTGAGCTGGGCTCTGAAGGCAGCACAGAGGTGAGTATGGCAATCCTGCAACCCCCACTACAACAGCTTTGGGACCCCCCCCCCATCCTCTTTTGGATCAGGACCCCCATGGTTACACCACTATGAAATTTCAAATGTAAACATCTGAAATCATGAAATTGACCAATTTTAAGACCTGTGGCCATGAAATTGACCAAAGTGAACTGTGAATTTGGTAGGGCCCTATCTATAATCAAGACAAAACGTTCAGTTATATATGCCAGATTTCTTTCCGTAAAACAGATACACAGAGGAATTGGAACTCATTCACAGCACGTTAGCACCAACAGAAGCAAGAAAGTACAAATTTCACAATTTGAAGCTTATCTTGAATTGTTAAATACTTGCCATAGTGCAACAGTACAGTACTTTTGGGGTGCTTATTGCTAACATTTCCTTGCACTTTACAGTGTTTTCAAGTTCTACATGGAGACTTTCATGGTGAGTGAGCCAACCAAGGAATGTGTGATGGCTGGTTTCCCCTGAATTTGGGGGAAATGGAAGCATGCATATTTGTGTGCTGCTATAGAAGATTTGAAAAACTGACTAAACCTATACTTCACATATTTTGTGTTCTTTTCCTCCTCTGATTGATTGTTTCATCTGTCTGTCAGCACTTAATGCAAGACCATGCAACTGTTTAAACTGGGTGGGAAATCCCTGTGAGAAACTTTTCAAGGTCTCAACAATATTATTAAATTATAGCTTTCTACACTGTACAATATGCTTACCTACCAGACAAAAGTCTTCCAGATTAAATGAGCTGCGCAGCCACAAGGCACAGTGCAATGAAGAATCCATTATCCAAATCATTTTATATCTAAGCAAACAAAAAATGTAAAGACATTTACATTAGCATCTCCTGGTAACGCAAATGTTGAGCTATGGATGGGAGCATGACACTGCAGCTGTCCATATTGTGTGTGATTGCAATACTGGGTCAGCCATTTTTCAAGCTGCCTCTTTTATTTAAAATGAATTAAATGTAAGTACACACACGGCCCTATGCAGTAGCTACGAAAAGAGATAAATTGCAGAAGAACGTTATCTACCATCTATGCAAAAATGGAAGCTGAAAGGTTATTATAAATTATATTTTTGTAACTGGGTTTTTATTCACAATCCATTCTTTTCTTTTTATTATTTCTATTGTTTAACAACTGATTATCCTCCACTGGAGTCAAGGTGATATTAACAATACTTAATAATTTACTTTTTCAAAGCACAGTTAAAGCATTAATCCAAATATTAACGAAGATCCTCTTGGCTCACAAGCACTATGTTGCATATGTGCTAAGATGAAATAAAACAGAATAATAGGCCAAATCACGCTCCCTTTATTCACATATATTGTCCCTTTAAGTCAATGGAACTACATGTGTCAGGAGAGGAAGCTGTGGCCCAATATATTTATCCCCGCAGTTCGTAGACATACAACATAAAACAGAGGACATGGTAGAATGGTATGTAAATTAATCTGTTAGGGATTTGGTCTAATTCTTATCATGGGGAAGCTATTTTCACATTGAAATTATAGCCATTACAGCCACACCACGGTGGGTGAGGATTTCATTAGGTCTCTTAAGTAGAATCAGTACTGAAAGTGAATGGGAAACTTCCAAGGAAAACCTAGAGATATAGGAAAGACCAATGATGATTCAGTAGGTGATACACTTCTTTCAGAGTCAGGGCAACCAAAATGCCACCACGATGTTAGGAGGCACGAGGCTGCTTGAGTTATTGTAACGAATGAGGCACAAAACTGTGGTCTTCACCGTTTGACCCCATTAAATATTCTACAGGGTACTGTTTTTAAAAGCCAGGTTGTTATCCAAGCAGCCTGGCAAAATTCCAGTTTGGGAGATTAAATTCTGCATACTTAAAATCCTTGTACTTGCTGATGATTATAGTTTTCTTAACTTCCCCTCCTAAAGACACTGAATAGGAATGCTAGAGTAAAGCAGGAGCACATTCCACTTGAGACATGGTTGCACTTCAGAGATGAGTACAGCCATCATTTATCATAATCCAGTGTTAATATAACATTGTGACATTTACTTTGTCATGCTGCATAAGTCCCAAAGGTATTTGGGGACTGTCTGGATACTCTTTAAAAAGAACTATCCTTTCAAAAGTGATAAGAAGCAACCCTAACATCCTCAAAGATAAAAGGCATTATTTAGATATAAAGTAAAGTGATCACCATTAAAAAGTCAACTGGTGAGGCCTGAGATAGTTATTTCCCTGTATCAGATACAGAACCACAGTGGATAAATGTTGACTTTTTAAATGGCAATCACTGTATTATTAGTTTTGTTTTCTTTCTTACTCCAGTAGGAGATGCTTTGGTGCTGATTCACTGAAGTGAGAACCAATGCACATTCAATAACTAATTTTTAAAAAAAATCAATAAATATGAGCCTAGATCTTCCCACATATCCTAAGTCTAGCTGAGCTCTATATTATCACAACTATAGTTTTTTTCAGACAACAAAACTATACTTGTTATTCCTACACCTCCACAATAATAGGATTTAATTACACATTGTATATGCTACGAGTATTGAGTATATGCACTGGCCTGCAATAAAAGAACTGCATTTATTACAAAAAATAAAGTAGTGTGGTATCAACAGAATGTTAGAGAATAAACAAAACCTGCAATTTAATTTACTCTATCGCCTTTCAGGAACAGGGACACCGTAAAGCAATTTCAGAAAGATTATTAGACTTTAATGTTTTTAGTACATTAGAAAACATTTCTCGTAGGAACACTGACTCTGCAACTTATGGAAAAGAGCTGATAATTGAAGAAAGAATGGTGTGGCACCAAAAGCCTTGCAGACCTTTTTTAGAGGTGTTACAGAGAGATGGACATAATTGACTTAAAAAAAAAACCACTACCACATTTTTGTATGATTTTAATGATCTTTCACAAATGTATTTATTCCCAAGAAACCCACAATAATACTGAAGAAAACTAGATAGAACATAGACAGCCCTCTCTGCCAGCATAATTGTCTCAATGCAATATGAATATATAGCACCTACCCAGAACTCAGGCTTTTTTGAAAAAACTTTATGGAAAACTTATTAGAGATTGATAGAAATCTTGATGGAGTATTTCAGGCCATATTAATGTTAAATATCTTCTTTAAATTAAAAAAAATGTGTAGGGAAACTATCTTTAGATTGTCCATGCTGAATATATATTATAGTCAGCTAAATTTCCACAAGGTTTCTCTCTATTCAATAACGACCAGAAGAATCTTTGGATTCAAATATTTTATACCACCTCTTACAATCAGTTGTGACTGATTAAGGCTGAGTAGAGTTTAACAGAAATCAAGTGACTGCAGTGAAGGTGGGTAGGTTTGGCCTGGAGGCAAAAAAACATTCATGAAGATGTATGTTTGCTATACAGGATTAAAATGGTTGAATGAAAATTACTTGGAAAGAAAAGGAATGTCATTTTCCAATAAGAATATTTAAAACTGACAGCAAATTCCTATGTTTTCTCAGTTGAGTTTGTCTGAGCCTGACATCATAATTGCACCTATGCAGAGAAATTCATTCCCCAAACCCCCTCCAGGCCTCTCTGCTTAATAGTGTTGCAGTTTTGACAGTTAAGGGAGCCTGTCTCAAGGAAGTCTTATTAATTTCTGAGGTGAAATACCAGAGATTGACACTTGTGGTTATATCATACAATAAGACCATTCAAATGGTGTTCAGGGGTAAGCAGAATAGAAATGGGGTTTGACCTTTTATGTACATCATGATGGTGGATCACACTGAATCACTATTGTTTGTGTGCGTGTCTCTGCGATCATTTGGGGTTTGTGCTTCCTTAGATGTGTGCTCATACTCCTACTAACGTAGACAGAACAGATATGTACTGAAGGGAGAATCAGACCCCTTTAAATTGACCACAAATCTATTTAATGTTGGTATTTCATCACTGTATCTCCGAAGACTCCCAAACGATAAAATCCAACAATGCTAACCACTCATGGCCCACAGAGTTCTCACAATCCTGCCAAATCGGCAGCAACATAGTTAAAATGCCTCGTGGGGGGGGGTAGAGGGGGCGGGAAGGAATATTTCCCACTTTATTGTAGCTTTGGCTGGAGCACAATACAGGTTCCCCTCTCATCCTGTTTAACAAGAAACTTCCTCCCACGGTTCCCCTAACTCACTACACAAACACCACAATAGTTCTGGACACACTGCCTCTTTCAGCATCCACTTGCCCACCTACCCCAGACAGCAGAGCAAAGGAGTCTGAGGCAGTTGTGGGATGTGGGAGACAAGCTTTGTGGGATGCCCTATATTTGCCTGAATCCACCCTGCTTATCTCCATTGTTAAATAGGGATACATGCGCCTTTTGCCCTTAAACTACACCCTTGGGAGCTCAGAGTTTTGAGGGTCATAAGGAAAGTAATTAAAATTAGAAGAAATGTACTGTAGTTGGGACCAAAGGTAATGTATAACAAAGAGGGATACAGTAAGAGCAGATTTTGAATTTACTCATAAAGTGGGCAATCTGCATACTAAGAATTTGTCTACATAGGAACATCCAGGAAAATTAATCTGAATTAACTCTCTATGTGGACACAGTTACTCAGAATTAAAGTAGCCTTAATTCTGTTTTTTTTGTTTTGGGATTCACCAATGGGGAGAGTTGTGGCCACTTTGCTCCAAGGAAGGTAAGATAAACAAAAGGGAACCAGGCTGTAATCAATTTAAATTATGAAGGTATGTGCTGTCATTTAAAATAGGAACTGAAGAGGACTTGGATTGGACAATGAAAGCGGTTTAGAAAGCATGTGTAAAAATGAAACTATGCATCCAGCAAGAGTGAATAAGACTATAATTCTACGAAGACCAGATGAAGGACAGGTTAGAGACAACAAGGAACAATCCAATTAGGTAACACAGTTAAGGTTAAATTTACAACTGCTATCAATTCTCATGCTTTAAGGCATAAATTAATCACCAGCTGAGGTCAGAAAGAAACTCCCTCCTGTTGTACAGTATCACAAAATTGGGTCTCTCTATTTCTTCCTCTGAATCATCATGCATTGGAGACTGTCAGAGACAGGATGCGAAACTACATGGACCACTGGTCTGTTCTTGGCAGCAATTTCTACATTCTTCATTTTCTTCATGGTTCTTACAGTATGTGATCAAGTTATTTATACTGTAGCAGGCATGTCTACAACAGATTGTAATTAATTTCTCTAATTCTGAAACTACCACAGATAGTAACTTGAACGATTCCGACATCTATCCAGAGCAGTCTTGATGATTTACTAGTTTTGTTTTCGAAAACAAATCTCATATTCTAAGCTTAATTACTTGTTTTAAAATGACACATAAAACCACTGCATATTACTCAGCTCTTGATATAACAATAGCGATAACATGAAGAAACAGCATCAATGATCTTTAAAAAAGCAACTTAGAATTTAGCTTTGAATTTATTTTAAAAAGGAAAGATGCAAGTATTGTCTCCATGGATGAGATTTATGAACAGTCTGCTTTTCCATTATCCAAGCATCTCAGTTACCCTAAAGCACATCTGTAAAGCAGAGACAGTAAGAGACTGCAAGAGTTTTCTATATCCATAAATTACAGATGTTGCTCTGAGCCATTCATCTATCAAGACAATTTTCCATAAAACCAAGACCAACCTGTAAAGTATCAGATCTAAACAAGTAACAGAGGATATAAAAAACAGTTAGTAAATGGCATATAGTCTCCAGACCCAATATGTTTTATGGGGGATATTTTCATTTCTGTCTCAAGGCTTTTTAATACTGCCTAACAAAATTGAGGGTAACAAATCAAAGACCAAATAAGACCTTTGACCAGCAAATCAAAGTGTTAGTTTAATATTTCCCTTGGCTCGCCAGCACATGATCCAGTGTAAACATACTACAGTTAACAACATCATAGTAAACTCAGTGAAGAACATACGAGTAATTTATGACTAATTTTTTATTCATTTTAACTTATACATTCAACCAAAGCTAAATCATATCTTCAAACCATTAATATTTATTTCTCATATTTTATATTTATAGCTAGTGTGTTGTAGCTTGTCCACATACAATCTTTCTATTCAGCTCCATGAACACATGCTATTTGTATCTACTGTGAAAGAGAGGGACTGTATCAAATATAAGAGTTTATTGTATAAATAAAGCGTACAAAATAAAAATGAAATTGAGAAATCTGCATTGCAAAATCCAGAAGTCAGTTTTTTAAAAAATTGTTTTGTCATTGTAAAGATAAGTTGCTTTATCTGAAACCTTAGACTTCTAATTCTTCAGGCAACTGAGAAACGAATATACACTGAAGAAGCAGATAAATAAGATTAGGGAAAACTATTCAGCCATGGAGCCTTTTCCAGGCTGTGCAAAATACAGAACATGATTTAGCTGAATGGAAAATGGGAAAACAATACTTGGGAGAGAGAAAAGAAAAAGAGGTACTTGAGTACTCAGTGCCAACCAACTGCATATCCAAAGTAGAAGGCCAATACCATGCTGCTGTTACTTTCAGTGCCGCGAATCCGATGAAGTGAGCTGTAGCTCACGAAAGCTTATGCTCAAATAAATTGGTTAGTCTCTAAGGTGCCACAAGTACTCCTTTTCTTTTTGCGAATACAGACTAACACGGCTGTTACTCTGAAACCTTCAATTTGTTGGAAATGTTCTCCCTCTCTCCCCACCATAAACCTGTACCTCATAAATAGCAGAATGCATTGGGCTTCCCCCTACATTCTCCTTGTCACACAATCTTGGCAACAGATGTTGTTTAGCTTTGTTATGTGAAATTATTTTACAAAGATCAGACACAGGTTTTAAATCCATGAGACAGTCTTTTTTCAGAGACACAGAAAACCTTGGTGGAAGAAATCACCTTGGTCCTGGTTCTGAATGATTCAAATAAGAAACTAAATGGTCTGGGAGAAGCAGTAATGTGTGATGGCTACATAACACAGGCTTGTGTGGCTTGATTTCTGCATGCTCAAATGAAGAATACTTTCTGAATTGAGGGAGGGAAGAGAACATACACCAGAATGGAAAGCACAGTGGAGACTAGAGGCCATTTCATACAATTATTAACAGTTAGAGATAAAATATTTTATTTTAACAATCCATACTGGAGCCCTGAGGAATCCTGCCCTTTTCCCAAGCACCCACATTTCAGCCAATGGAAAAGATTTTCCACACTGGGTGCCTAATTGTTAGGCTCCTAAGGCTATATGTAGGCACTTACACATGTTGTCTGTCTTTTAATAGAGAAGAACAACCCGCAGCTCTTACTGAAATAAGTAAGAACTGCTGGAAGTTCAGCACTTCTGAAATACAGGCCTCTTCTTTAGGAGCCTAACTGTAAGCACCCACTTTTTAAAGAGTTGGCTAGTATCATTACAGCTAAGTAGCTGTAATGATACTAACCAACTCTGAGACCAGATCTGGGAGTCAGACCTAGTTCTCTTGCATAGCAGTACAAATCAATGCCAACAGGACACAGGGCAAGTCCCTAAAATCTAATATTTATATGCTTAACTGTTCAGCAATAACTGTTCAGCAACCACAATAGTCCTCGAGTTTAAACGAATCGTGTTCATCATGTAGATGAAAAAATTACAAACACTCTGTGAACCGGTGTGTTTAGTGTTACCAACATTACATTATGAGCTCAGACAGCAGGAAGACTATAGTCACTTTATTATTTCCCCACAGCTATGTAAATTGCTATTTTGCAATCCAGAAATAGATTAATAGATTCCCAGGCCAGAAGGGACCATTGTGATCATTCCAGCAGGACATGTATAACGCAGGCCATAGAACTTCCTCCAAATTATTTCTAGAGCATATCTTTTAGAAGAACATCCGATCTTGATTTTAAAATTGCCGGTGATGGAGAGTCCACCACAATCCCTGGAAAATTATTCCAACTGAGAATTATTCTCACTGTTAAAGATTTACACCTTATTTCCAGTCTGAATTCATCAAGCTTTAACTTCCAGCCATCAGACCGTGTTATACCTTTCTCTGCAAGGCTAAAGACCCCATTATCAGATAGCTATTTCCCATGTAGGTACTCACACTGTAATCAAATCACCCCGATGCTTCTGTTTATTAAGCTAAATAGATTGAGCTCCTTGAGTCTATCACTAGAAGGCATGTGATTTCTAAACCTTTAATCATTTTCATGGCTCTTCTTATCTTCAGTTTACCAACATCCTTCTTGAACTGTGGACACTAGAACTGGACACAGTATTCAAGCGCAAGTCACACCAGTGCCACATAAAGTAAAATAACCTCTCTACTCCTATTCGACATCCCCGTTCATATATCCAAGAATCGCATTAGCTCTTTGGGCCAGAGCATTGCACTGGAAGCTCATGATAAGCTGACTATCCACTACAGTCCCCAAACTTTTTTCAGAGTTACTGCTTCCCAAGATAGCGTCTCCCAGCCTGTAAATATGGCCTATATTCTTTGTGCCTAGATGTATACATTTACATTTAGCGGTGTTAAAATGCATATTGTTTGCTTGAGCCCAGCTTACCAAATGATCCCGATCACTCGGTATCAGCGATCTGTCCTATTCATTATTTACCACCCTCCTCCCCATTTTTCTATCATCTCCAAACATTATCAGTGATGATTTTGTTTTCTTCCAGGTCATTGCTAAAAATGTTAAATAATGGAGACCCAAGACCCTGCGCACCCCACTAAAAATGCACCTACACAATGACGATTCCCTGTTTACAGTTACAGTTTGAGACCTATCAGTTAGTCAGCTTTTAACCTGTTTAATGTGTGGCATGTTAATTTAATATTGTTCTAGTTTTTTATTCAAAATGTCATGTGGTACCAAGTCAAATGCCTTACAAAAGTATAAGTATATTACAACAACACTATTACCTTTGTCAGTCAAACTTCTGATCTCATAAAAAAAAAGATATCATTTGATAGAATCTATTTTCCATAAACCCATGTTAACTGGCAGTGATTATATTACTCATCTTTAATTTATTAATTGACTTCTATATCAGCTGCTCCATTATCTTCCCCTAGATTGAAGTCAGATTGACAGGCCTATAATTACCCGGGTCATTTCATTTCACTTTTTTAAACACTGGCACACCATTAGCTTTCTCCAGTCTTCTGGAACGTTCCCAGTGTTCCGAGACTTACTGAAAAAATCAATATTAATGGTCCAGCAAGCTCCTCAGACAGCTCATTTAAAACTCTTGGCTGCAAGTTATCTGCGGCTGCTAAGGCTTGTCATGTTTATGGCTTTGTGAAACTGGCCATTTTAAAGCACCAAATATACATATCACTGATCTGCACTTTATCCTATTTCCACATTACAAATGTGATCAAGTCATGACCACTTGTACCTAAGCTACCATTATTTTTTAGTTCTATGATCAGTTCTTCTATCTGTCAAAGTCTAATATAGAATTCCTCCATCTTAGAGGCAACAATTTTTGAGTTAGGAAATTGACATCTATAGTATTTAGAAAAAATCCCATAGATGTTGTAATACTGGCAGCATGACAACTCCAGCATATGTCACTCAAACCGAAGTCTCCACTTCTCTTCCTACTTGTCAGAAATAGTTGCATAGGAAGCTGGTCATCCTGTTCCCTAGTGTGATTTGCTAGTCTATAGCAGACACCAATTAATACCCATCTTATACTTTGTCTGTTAGGATACTGATCGATAAGCATTCAAGATTATTTTCTTCTGAGTTATCAGGGACCTGAAACAGGTCATGCCATTTTTGACAAAGAGTGCCATACCCCCTCCCCTTTTGCCCACTCAATCCTTCCTAAATAGGTTATAACCATTGATTTTAACATTCCAATCATGCAAATCATCCCACCAGGTTTCAGTAATACCATCTAGACTGAATTCATGCTCATAAATGAGCAATTCTAATTCCTTGTTTGTTACCCAGGCTCCCGGCACTGGTGTACAAGCAATAAATTTTTTTCTCTTGACATCTTTCAGTTCCTAGATTGATTTTCTTCTCAATATCTCGATTTTCTGCTAAATGAGTGCTCATATCAGGCCTCTTTTTACCCTTCTCTTTTGTTATCAATTTAACACTCTCCTGACTACTCTAGGCTGCCTGTCCCTGAGTTGGCAGTGTCGACAAACACATCAAGAAATGCTCAAACTTAAATAGTTTTTATATTTTAGCAGAGTGTAGTCTAAACACAGCAAAAGGATACATGCAGTGAAATCTTAAGACAAGACTCACTGGATTATAACTAAAACCTGTGAGGGCAGTAAATCATTTACACTAAATACAAAGAAACGGTGGGTATATTTTGAGAGGCGCAAATGCTTTGATCCACTGTCTCTCATCTTCAGTGGAATCTGTGAAAACACATAGAGAAATATATTTTATAAGCCCTCAAGAAACTGAAACATAATTAATTAAGAACAGATTTTTGCCTTTTGATCCTCCTAACATTTTTGCCTCTCTCACAGTCATGCACATGTAGCAATAAGAAAATGAAGGGCTTAGGTCATTGTTACTAAAGGCATTATTTTCTGTAACCTTTTCCTCTCACAGTACTAGGAAGAGCTTGGAGCTCATGTCGACCATTACTGCATATTATCCTCCTCAAATACACAAAGATATGCACCAATAAGGAAAGGCGGACCTGGCAACAGAATGTTTTCATTTCCTAATTTATCCTCCCTTTCTTTTAATAATATTTGTTTCAGTAGAGAACAGATCTGGCTTGAGCTATTTGGCATATGTGTAGGCACACCGAGTATGAAGGGCAATCCTGAAGCCATTCCACATTCTCAGTTTTCTCTGCTATCAATGCACAGGTAGAGATGTGAATCAACAAAAGAAATAGACTCTTGAAAATCAAAACCCCTCCGTCTGTCTACAACTTGATCTGCTTCATTTCCTTCCCCCACCCCTCCCAGCAGTTTGTTAGTATGAGAGGTGTTGAAATATAGTTGAGAAGAAAAATATTTTCCCAAAAAGATTATTAAAAAAACCCAAAACCTCATGTTTTTTATGTATCCCTGTTGTACTTTTCCAGGAACCTGATTCAATCTTGCTGTGTTTCAAAGCCCAGTGATCTTTATGTGATGGATAGCAGTGTGGTTTAGGAGGTAGTGGAATCAAGTGGAACCACAGGACGACTTGAGTTCCATATACCCAATGATAGTAGCACACTACAGGGGTTCTGCAATTTATAATCCAAGTCAATTGACAAGTCTTTAAACAAACCCACCAAACACTGTCAATAATTCCTTACAAACATTTGTTGTCAGAAACTGCTGATAAAAGCACAGCTAAACTGCTCTGTCTACATACAAAATTGTTAATAAAAAGGAAAATCTAAACATGCAGTCAAGGGACCAATCTTGAACTCATCTGATGTAAAACTGGTCATAAATTATTTTCTACTAGTCAGGACAGACAGTAAATCTTTTTATGTTCTTGTTACTTATTAGTACTGAAGTAAGCTGTTGAAGAAAAACTGGAATACCCATTTATATTTTTTTAAGAGCAGAAGAAAGTTTTTTTCACTCTTTTCAGACTTGTCTTTGAATATCTTCGGTCTAGGATATATTTTGCATGCCAAAGCTCATAACCATCTAGAAGAGCAGTGCTTGTCAGATGCATTAACACCACAACTTAACAACTGGTAAGTTTTTAACCAGAGACTATAAAAATCATGTAAAGCATGCAAGCCTTCTCAGTACCTTCCAAATGCAGCTACACATTGGTGTCAGGACTCTCTCTCTGGTGCCTTTGCTGTTATAATAGGCAGATTTTTTTAAAAACTTTTTTGTCGTATATTCAGTTTACTTGTTGTTAGTGGTAGCATAGGTACAGCAGTGCCTGCATGTTCAGTTGTTTATTGTTTGAGATCATATCACCGTTCAGGTCCCTATCCTCATCAGATCTTTGGTTCTTGGCTGCAAAATTGTTTTTCCTATATTAGCTCCCCGTTCTGTTGAATCGTGGCTGACGCAAAGAAGACAGTAGGAATTAAGAAGTGTCCATCATGCCTTCGTAAAATGACTGTGACAGAGCAACACACTCACTGAATTCTTTGTGGGAGTCTCTCTCCTTGGCTGGACACTCCGTTGCCTTTCACCAAAATTTTCAAAAGTGCATGGTGATTTTTCTGGATGCCAGCTGTAAGGCCCCTTAGAGGGACCTTATTTTTAGTGAGTGGGTGCTTAGCACTTTTTGAAAGTCATACTTATGGGGTGTCCCAAGTTGGGCATCCAAAAATGGAGGCAGTCATGAAAATCGCGACTAGAATCACAAAAGACAGACACACATCTAAAGTCTTTCACTGGATGAGGCTTTGTTCATAAAGAATCTGTTGTCCTTGGATCTGAACAAATCTGGGACTTTCCAACCACGGTTCCATGGAAGTCTAGCTTGACTTCTAGGAACTGCACAGTGATTGCTGAGTCTTCTTTAGTTCTAAAAAGGTCCTAAGGTGCAGAGACTTCTAGGGATTCATGCCCTTGGTACATCAGAGACTTCAGGTCTTCCTTCGAAAAAGGCTAACATCTATTTCAAGATTCTCTGTTAACTGATGGAGTCTTCATAACATGCATCTGCAAAGATTATTGCAGTGCCTAGGTTGCCTCATTTCATTCTTTTTCTACATAGTTAATATTGTCTATGCAGAGACCCAAGGGCCTCTCTCAGATCCCTGAAGAAAAAATAAGAAAAAGAGACATGATTAGGAAGAGTCTTCTTAGACCCAGATGGAAGAGCTGTCATCAAAAGAGCAGAAACAATCAATCAATTATCTTTGGAAGTGATGTATGTAATTTAATCCATCCAACTGCTCTTCATCTGGTGGAAAAAGAGAATTCACTTGCAGAGAAACTGAGTCACAAGTTCAAGACACAATCCAAGCGTTCCTTAAAGGAATCAGTGGTACACCTTTGTTCCATAAATGAAATAATCTATCAGTTAATCTTTCTGCAGTAAGAAACAAAGCATAGTGTCTCCTCTTTTGTCCAAGAGCAAGAACGGAAACCAGCTGACCGACATCTTATTACTGGACTAGAATAATCAATTCATATGCCTTCTGTCTGATTTCCCTTCTTCCCCAAGTCATAGGGAAGATAAAACAACAAGTCTCATGTAATTCTTATAGCTTCAAATTGGGCGTATCCAATCTGGTGTTCCGATCTCCGAGACATCTAATCTCTTTGCCATCAAAGCTTCTAATAATGGTTATTGGGGTTTCCATATTTCTATACTAGGCGACAATTCATCAAGGTGAAATTCATCAAGATCTGCCATGCCTTCACCTAGCTCATAATAGTTCGTTGAATACAGATGTTCAGTACTCCAAAGAAATGCAGAACATATGTCTACAATCCAGGAATAAATTTTCCCAGAGTATCTGAGTTTTTATCTATCATGGAAAAGATGCAAATTCACTTTTCTATGTGGACTCAAGCCAATAATTTTCTCCTTTGGCATTATCTGTTCCTGAATTTTTTTACTACTTAATTCAAACAAAGCAGTCAAGCCTATCTGTTATTACTATCAAAATACACTTATAGATTCATAGATTCTAAGGCCAGAAGGGATCACTGAAATTACCTAGTCTGACCTCCACAGGCCACAGGTCAGCACAGGCCACAGAACTCACCCAAAATAGGTCTTAAAGCATATCTTTTTAAAAAAATATCCAAATTTTAAAATTGCCACTGACAGCAGGGCCACCACAACCCTTGGTAAATTGTTCCAATAGTTATTCACTCTCACTGTTAAAAAATTACAGCTTATTTCCAGGCTGAATTTGTCGAGATTCAGCTTCCAGCCATTGGATTATGTTATACTTTTCTCAGTTAGACTGACGAGCACGAGCCCATCATCAAATATTTGTTCCTCATGTAGGTACTTACAGACTGTAATCAGGCCACCCCTTAATATACAGATTGAGCTTTCATACATCAACTATAAGGCATGTTTTCTAATCCTTTATTCATTCTCGTGCCATCTCATTACCTGCCATTTTTGCTTGCCACCAAGTAGTTCAAGGTTTTTCTATCTTCAAACATCCTATAATTAAGTTTCCTGACAAGACTAATATGTACCTACCAGTCCAAGAACTTATTCTACCTTGGGTCTTGAGTTTAGTGCTTACAGGACTGATGGAGCCACCTTCTGCACTTCTGAAAAACTCTGTCTTTAGCACTTATCTTTAAAGATGATGTTTTTAATGGCTGTAACATCTGCAGAGGCAGTGAGTAAACTGAAAGGCTTAATGGCTGTCTCACATTTTACTGTATTCTACAGGGACAAACAATTCAAACAAAGGTGGCTTTACTTCTTCAACCTACATTTTTGCTTAATGTGGTTTCAGATTTCCATTTCAATCAATCCATATCTTTCATCAGTGTTTTTCCAAAAGGTGTATCTATTATATGAGAGGCTAGATTACATAAACTTGATTTTAAGAAGAGCTGAATCATCATTTAGGAAAAACAAAGCCCTCTAGGAAGTCATCCAGAGTATATGTAGCTTTGATGATAGACTATTATCTATTCCCAAGCATCTTTTTCTATTCAAAGATTTTTCCAAATGAATGAAACTCTGCACACAGATCAGGACCTGAAGTCCCATTCTATGAGATTAAGGCAGCTTTGTGTAATGTTTGCATTGTGGAGATTTTAACCTTGATACTCTATTCATGCCTTTGTGCAACACTATACTTTTCATTTGGCATCTCACTGTGACACTCTATTGGGAAGAGCAGTTTAATCACTGCTTAATTAGTGCTTTCCCCATTAATGCATAGAGGTTGTCCTAGTTAAGCTCCCACAAGCGGGGATATGCAGAAGCAATTCTCAAAAGAGGAAGAACAGTTATTTACCAGGTTTCAGAGTAGTAGCCGTGTTAGTCCGTATTCGCAAAAAGAAAAGGAGTACTTGTGGCACCTTAGAGACTAACCAATTTATCTGAGCATAAGCTTTCATGAGCTATAGCTCACTTCATCGGATGCATACCAGTGTTTACCAGTAACTGTTGGTCTCCAAGTGTACTGCCCTAACATATTCACAACTCTGCCCCTCTTCGCTGCTTCTTCAGAAACTTCCTGGGATTCTGTAGGGTGTATTTTTGTTCCACAGCACTTAGAATTCATTGATCTATGGTAATAAAGTCCCAACCACATAGGAAGCAGCTAACCTGTTGAAAAAAACAGAGGGGAGAGAAACTGGCACTAAAACTGGTACTCTGTCCTTGACAAGGCAATCAAACACACTGCTTAGAATTTTCTGGTTTGTGTGGAAGAACCTGCTGCAAAAGAAACCTGAGGAAGTGGAGGTCTTCTCCTGTGGTTCTTGCTCTTTTTTCTGGAGTAGTCCAGCTATCTAGATGGGGAAAATGGGTATCGCTGGTAAGACTGAGGGTGGAATTGTTTTCTTCTAGGGAAAGGATGTAAATTCCCAATATCTTCAGCATGGACTTTGAGTCTTTGACACTGTGAAGCTTCTCATCTGTATGCTGTGAGAAAGGGGTAGGATCCTCAAAGGGGAGATCCTGGATAGTCTTCTGAACCTCCTGTGGAAAACCCAATGATTAAAGCCATGAACTCCCGAGCATTATCATCACATGGCTCTGGCTGCCGAACCTGCCTCATCTAAGGTCCTTGAAGAGAGGTTCTTTGCTCTCTTCTCAGATGGCCTGGAACTCCTGCCTGGAATTCTCTAGCAACTTCAGTACATTGCCCCAGAGGGAGAAATTGTATCTGGCCAACAAGGCTTGCTGGTTAGAGATATGAAATTGCAGACCTGCAGTGAAATAAATGTTTTCTACCAAAAAGGTCCAGTCTCTTTGCTTCTTTATTCTTTGGGGTAGTAGTAGACCATCTTTGATGTAACCCATCATTTATTGTCAAGACAACCAAGGAACCTGGCAAGGCATACATGTAGAAATACTCATAGCCCTCACAAAGGATAGTACCTTTTCTCAGTTCGCTTGGCTTTAGGGAGCAGAGATTATGGCATTTGCTACAGCGATCTTGTAGGTTCTAGGATACCTTTATTTGTAGGCAGAACCACACAGGGAGGTCCTGTTGACCCCCAGTATGTCCATCAATTTGTGGGAACTCCCCAACCTGAATGTCAAGAGAGGAAGCATTCCTCTTTAGAAACTCCTGATAGGCTCTGTAGTCATGTAGCTCTGAACAGGTGAGGACACACCAGGCATTACAGCTGCTTCAGGGGATAAGGAGGCATGTGCAAAGGAGGTTGAGATTGAGTCTTCTGCACTGAAGTGGATTGAAATTCTGGTATGTGAGGCCATTCTTGAGATTCCTAGGGGTGAAAATAATATTAAATTCTTACCAGTACAGGGGCCGGGGCCCTGGGCAGAAGGGGTAGGGCGGGCGGGGAGGTCAGCCTCCTCCAGGCAGCCCATCCACGCTGCCTGGCCCCCCGCTGCCTGAGGCTCCGGTGGTGATTTAAAAGGGCCCAGGGCACCGCGGCAGCCCCGGGCCCTTTTAAATCGCCGGCCCCGGAGCAGCTTCCCCTTTTGCCTCCCCCGTTGGCAGCCCCGCAATGTTAAAGTGCTTAACATCGGCTGCGTACGGGCCAGTACCGGCCCCATACCGGCCCACTTTCACCCCTGTCGGTATCATACTCAGTCCTGGAGGTAACATCGTGAGCCACCTCATGGGAACTAACCCAGCATCAGCTTGGGGATCCAGAGGGAGGAGAACCAGGGAGGATCTTGGGGGGAGGGAACCCCACAGCATAGGCGCTGACTCCATGGGTGCTCGCCATTCAGCTCCTCTCCCTTCCACCCAGCGCCTTCTGCCCACCACCGATCAGCTGTTCAGTGGCAAGCAAGAGGTGCTGGGGGAAGAACAGGGTAGGAGAGGCACAGCAAGGGTGGGGGCGGAATGGGGCGGGAAGAGGCAGGGCTTAGGGCAGAGCAGGGGGTCGAGCACCCCCAGGGAAATCAGAAAGTTGGCATCTGTGCCCCACAGGTTCCAATATGGCTGTGATAGGGTACAGGACCCCGACTCCTACCAGCCCAAGGATCTGGGTCCCTGGATGTCCAAGAGATATCTGCTAGGTAACAGGAGCAGAATCCTTATGATGCAGGTGTATGTCACCTCCTATCCCGGGAGCAAGGGGCATAGGAACCTAACTCCGACAAAGATCCTGAATCATCTGACCATGGAGGCACTGTACCAGGAGGTACTGAGGTCTGGTGGTGTCTCTACAGAGATTTAAGTACCAGAGTCAGTGTCATAAATATAAAGGGAAGGGTAAACACCTTTAAAATCCCTCCTGGCCAGAGGAAAAATCCTTTCACCTGTAAAGGTTTAAGAAGCTAGGATAACCTCGCTGGCACCTGACCAAAATGACCAATGAGGAGACAAGATACTTTCAAAAGCTGGGAGGAGGGAGAAAAACAAAGGGTCTGTGTCTGTCTGTGTGATGCTTTTGCCAGGGACAGAACAGGAATGGAGTCTTAGAACTTAGCAAAAAGAAAAGGAGTACTTGTGGCACCTTAGAGACTAACCAATTTATTTGAGCATGAGCTTTCGTGAGCTACAGCTCACTTCATCGGATGCATACCGTGGCAACTGCAGTAGACATTATATACACACAGAGACCATGAAACATTGTTTCATGTATTGTTTCATGGTCTCTGTGTGTATATAATGTCTACTGCAGTTGCCACGGTATGCATCCGATGAAGTGAGCTGTAGCTCACGAAAGCTCATGCTCAAATAAATTGGTTAGTCTCTAAGGTGCCACAAGTACTCCTTTTCTTTTTGCAAAGACAGACTAACATGGCTCTTACTCTGAAACCTGTCTTAGAACTTAGTAAATAATCTAGCTAGATATGCATTAGATTATGATTTCTTTAGATGGCTGAGAAAATAAGCTGTGCTGAATAGAATGGATATTCCTGTCCGTCTGTCTTTTTGTAACTTAAGGTTTTGCCTAGAGCGATTCTCTATGTTTTGAATCTAATTACCCTGTAAGGTATTTACCATCCTGATTTTACCGAGGTGATTCTTTTTGACTTTTTACTTCTATTAAAATCCTTCTTTTCAGAAACTGAATGCTTTTTCATTGTTCTTAAGATCCAAGGGTTTGGGTCTGTGGTCACCTATGCAAACTGGTGAGGATTTTTACCAAACCTTCCCCAGGAAGTGGGGTGCAAGGGTTGGGAGGATTTTGGGGGGAAAGACGTTTCCAAACAACGTCTAGGGAGGTGGTAGAATCTCCTTTCTTAGAAGATTTTAAGGTCAGGCTTGACAAAGCCCTGGCTGGGATGATTTAATTGGGGATTGGTCCTGCTTTGAGCAGGGGGTTGGACTAGATGATCTTCTGAGGTCCCTTCCAACCCTGATATGCTATGATTCTATGATTCTAACACTTTCCTAATAAAAATAAACCCAGATAAATGTTTGGTGGTGGCAGTAGAAGTCCAAGGGCAAAGGGTAAAATAGTTTGTACCTTGGGGAAGTTTTAACCTAAGCTGGTAAAGTAAGCTTAGGAGGTTTTCATGCAGGTCCCCACATCTGTACCCTAGAGTTCAGAGTGGAGAAGGAACCTTGACATGGTAGAGTTGCTTTCCCGCTCAGAGGGAGAAAAACAAAGGGTCTGTGTCTGTCTGTGCACCATGTCAAGGTTCCTTCCCCACTCTGAACCCTAGGGTACAGATGTTGGGGACCTGCATGAAAACCTCTGGATGACACTGGATAAGGAAGCAATGGACTTTCAAGTTGCCCATGGTAGCGAGGGCTGGACCTGTCTTGCAGATACGTTCAAAGGATCAAGTGGTAACAGGCGGTCTATCTCCTGCACTGCTGGAGAATCTGGTACCAAAAGACAGACCAAATTCTGCACGGCAGCATACGTTTCTGGTGTTGTCGGTATCGAGAGATTTCCCTGACGCTGCTGTTGTCACGTCGAAGGAGTTGGTACCACAGTGGGGCTGGCGTCAACAGCACATGCCCCGGTGCAGGAGTGGATGACCACACATGAGACAAAGTCAGTACCAGGGAGTGCTTCTTTTCCAAGGACACTGTACCCTGTACTCCAGCTTATTTCCTAGTGGGCGGTACTGGGGACCTCTTTTGGAGGCGCTTGGCTCTTTCAAGGGATGTTGTCTGTGTTTCTTCCTCAGCCTGAGGAAAAGGGATTGTTACCAAGTCTCCAGAGGAGCACTTCTAACCAAGCAGGAAAGTTTGGAAGGTGGATGCAGGGTTGCCTCCATGAGAAGGGGATGCATTCTCACCTAACTATCCTTTTTCATCTAGGAGTTAAAGTCTCTGCAGATCTGACAACAGTCATGGATGTCACCCACACTAGGGTACTTTAGGTACCTGGAATGCGGGTCACTTACCAAAATAGACTTCTTGCAGCCAGTACAAGTCTTAAAAGCCTGGAGACTGAGCCAAACCCCAGTACTAGATGTCAGGGACAGACATGTTAAAAAACTAAGAAAAATAACAAATGAAACCTTCACTAAAGTTACTAACAACTATGAAAAACTACCACCACTAACTATATACAAGAGAGAAACAAAATTATCTGAAAAGGATGAACACTTTCAGCAGCAAGCTAACATGCTCCAACCACCTATCTCGGATGGTAAGAAGGAACTAATAGGATTGGTGGCGGCTCCACCCTTTACACTACCATGCAGCAGCACATGCACCATCCCGACAGGTACTGCCAAGGGAAAAATCTCTGGCTCAAGTACACTGGATGTGCACACAACTTACGTGGAATGCCCATGTGCAATCACTTGAAGAAGAACTTCTATTGACCTCATTAGGAGCTGCTAGGAGTTCAACACTTTTGAAAATCAAGCCATTTATTTAGTTGCTTAAGTTTGGATTTAGCGTCCGAATTATAAAAAACAATTTTGAAAATCTTGGTCTTAGGACTTAACTTTAGCCCATTAAAGTCAATGGGCATTGTACTTGTAATCATAGCACTGGATTTGGCCCTAAACATGATTTTTTTATGTGATTATGTTGTTGTCTTCCCATTTCACTGCCTCTGAAGCAGGCCCATGGGGCCAGACTAATGCCTTGGGGGTAGATCCAGTGGGTCAGACTAATGGCCTAGAGGACATCAGAGCATTTTAACCCAAGGAATCCTGAGGTTTCAGGGTATCCTTGAATCCTCCTCTACTTGGGCTATTGAAAAGGACTTTTTCATCTACAAAGGAAGAATCAAATAGCATCATTCCCTACTGTTCTTCTCACCCTCCATGTTTGGCTGTAGGACCAGTTTTGCAGCCTTTAAGGAGATTGACTTTGCCCAGCAAATTATGAGGTTTATGAGGAGTTACTAGTTTCCCAGGAGATTACTTCATGAAATAGAACGTGTAATGTAGTGGGCAGAAGGAAAGTGTCAGTACTGAGTGTGGGGGGGAGGGGGAAGAGTCTTACCCTCCACTCAATAGTAATCACCTATCAAGTCTCATTACCTTAGGGATGGCTCCTTTGACATAATCCCCTGCCAATGATATGTACAATGAAGACACACATTAAAAAATTAAGGTCCTTACACTCTTCTCTCTCAACGCTACCAACACAATATGTCTAAAAATTACAGAGCAATCCCCTTTTCTACCTATTGTAATATAAATAGTCATATACATAGAGGAGACCAAGACAACTTTTTAAAACCTGACAAGATAGCTCATCAGAAGCTCCATGTACTGCTGATATCCTTGAACAACCACGGTGACAATATGAGGTTGCACAGTTCAATAACCTCCCCTACAAAACGCTCTACCAAAGAATTCTGTCCATATCTTTTTGTGCTGAAATGCTGTGTGAAAGGATAATGAGGAAACTGCTTCTCTAATTCTTCAAAAGTCTGAAGAATAGCCATCCCAAATGCCTTCCCAGGAGGGAAACGTTTCCTCCTACTTTCTTAAGTAAAAATTAATATATGTCAGCTGTAAGTAATTGTATTTTCTAGTAAAATAACTCCATTTGTATGCTGCCAAAGCAACAGAGACCTGTAACTACTTTTTAAGAGGGTTGGTTCTTTGCCTTCTGAAAAAGAGAGAGCGCGCTATAGTGCATCAGTAAGAAACAAAGCGGTACCAATGGGGCAGTGATGCATGCTGGCAGCATTTTTGCACTACCTGTTATGAATTCTCCCATGTTCAGATGTAAACTCAGCTTTCCACATCCCAGACCACTTACAGCTTGTGCAAATAATGTGCTCGGTCATCACTGGGCACAGCAGGGTGGGGATGGGGAGGAGGAAAGGGGAATGCCAGCAGCACAGTTTTTACAATACTCCCTGTCAAATCATTCTAAGAGCGGCATAGCTTGTGGAGAAAGCTGTTCTATTCTGCTTTCTTAGCTGGAGATAAGGTGCCTTCGCTGGGAGTTAACACTGTGTAAGAGGGAAAAAAAGAGGAGAATGAATGACAAAAAATGCCGGAGCAGCAGCTGCCAGGGGAACCCTGTCTAGTCTGGTAATCAACTAACAGTAGGAAAAAGATTTTTTTTTTTCAAATGAACCTCCACAAGAGCTATCTAATTAGAAATGTTGGCACTGGCCTTGGGAGCCTGAGCTTGCCTCTATCCTCAGCTCTGCCCCATGACAGCAGCATACTGCATTACTAATGTGCCAAAGCACTGCTGAACATGGAACAGAAATAAAGATTTAATCTGAGTTTTAAATATATATAAACTCAGTTTTTCTGTCTCAAAAAAATCTCCACTAGTGTAATGGACAAACCAAACTTTGGGAGGAATAAACAATTACAATATGCTACCAAGGAAGCATTCATCCATTAGCTATTATCTTTGAGAACTCATGGAGGATGGGAGAGATCCCAGAGAACTGGGAAAGGGCAATATAGTACCTATCTATAAAAAGAGGAACAAGGACAACCCAGGGAATTCTAGACCAGTCAGCTGAACTTCAGTACCCAAAAAAGTAATGGAGCAAAAAAGCAAACAATCAATTTGTAAACACCTAGAAGAAAATAAGGCAATACATAACAATTAATGTGGATTTGTCAACCACAAATCATGTCAAACCAATCTTATATCCTTCTTTGACAGGGTAACAAGCCATATGGATATGAGGAAGCAGTAAATGTTATATCTCTCAACTTTAGTAAGGTTTTTGATACTCTCTCACATGATCTTCTCATAAACAAACTAGAGAAATATAGCCTAGATCAGTGGTTCTCAAACTTATTTGATTGCACTCCCTCTTTTGTGTCTGTAGTAGTTTTCGTCCCTCTCACAAAAAAGAGTACATATACCAATTAAAAACAAATCAACATGCAACTCTCACTAAATATCAAAAACAGTAAGGCACTGATTCAAACAGAGCCAACGATCCATTGTAACAAGAGCAAAAGAAAAACTGTGATTGTGGTCAATGCTTACAAATAAGTGTGCACACCGCATCATAGCAAATGGATTAACACAGAGGTGGCAAAGACTTTGTATAATGCTTTGCAAGCTTAACAGAAATCTGTCAAACTGCACAGTGCTTTTGAGCCAAACGGACAGCGCCATCTGAGGACCTGATATGTCTGGAGGAATTAGCTTTGCTAGTTATTCACTGCTGTGGGCACAAAGTGCACAGTAAGGTTTTTTCTCTTCAAGCTTCTAACTCTCCTCCCCACAAAATACATTCCATGTCCCCCAGTTTAAGAACTTGTGGCCTAGATGAACCTACTATAAGGTGGGTTCGCAACTGGTTGGAAAACCATACTCAGAGAGAGTAGTTATCAATGGTTCACAGTCAAGTTGGAAGGGCATACCAAGTGGAGTGCCAGGGGATCTGTCCAATTCTATTCAATATCTTCATAACTGATTTGGATAATGTCATAGAGAGTACACTTATAAAGTCTGAGGATGATTCCGAACTGGGAAGGATTGCAAGTACTTTGGAGGACAGTATTAGAATTTAAAAAGATCTTAAACTGGAGAAATGGTCTGAAATAAATAGGATGAAATTCAATAAAAGACAAATGCAAAGTACTATACTTAGGAAGGAATAATTAATTGCACAACTCCAAAAAGAGAATGGCTGCCTGCAAAGTAGTACTGCAGAAAAGAATCTGGGGATTAAAGTGGATCACAAACTAAATATGAGTCAACAATGTAATACTGTTGCCAAAAAAGCGAACAACATTCTGGAACGTTTTAGCAGGAGTGTTGTAAAGCAAGACACAAGAAGTAATTCTTCCACTCTACTCAGCACTGATAAGGCCTCAACTAGAGTACTGTGTCAAGTTCCTTATACCGCACTTTGGGAAAGATGTGAAGAAACTGAGGAAGTCCAGAGGAGAGAAACGAAAATGATTAAAGGTATAGAAAATATGACCTACAAGGAAAGATTGAAAACAATGGGTTTGTTTAGTCTGGAGAAGAGAAGACTGAGGGGGGATACGATAACAGTCTTCAAGTAAGTAAAAAGTTGTTCTAAAAAGGAGGGTGATAAATTGTTCTCCTTATCCAGTGAGAATGGGACAAGTAGTAAATTGCAGCAAGGGGGATTTAGGTTAGACATTAGGAAAGCTTCCTAACTGTAATGGTAATTAAGTACTGGAACAAATTATCTTGGGAGGTTCTGGACTCTCTGTCACTGGAGGTATTTAAGACAGACAAACACCTGTCAGGAATGGTCCTTAATCTTGCCTCAGTACAGGGGACTGGACTAGATAACATATCTAGGTCCCTTCCAGTCTTACATTTCTATGATTCTATCTTTTCAGTACAAGTACCATTTTTAATAGAAGCCTGAAATAAAATAATCTCTTTCCCTTCACATGAGGTCCACATACGAAAACTCATCTAAACATAATATTAAACAAGATAAGCAACATGGTGAACCGCTAACACAAATGCTCACTTATGAAACTGGAAAAGGAAAGGGAATGCATTTATTTCTGATTAAATAAATTATTTTAATCAAAATGTTAGAGTGTCACATATTTACATAGTACTCTCCTGAGCACAATAAAACCATCTGTAAAGATCTTACACTCTAATATAAATACATATGTACACACACACACACACACACACACACACACACACACACACATGCAGTTACATAAAATACACATCAAAGGATGTGTGTACAGCAACCTTAATTTCCTAACTTTTGAGTTCTTGACTTTGAACCTTAATGTTCTTTTAAGAGCTTTCTGGATGTAATTTCCTACATTAACCCCCCTCCTCCCCAAAAAACAGATGTTCTATAATTGTGGAATCATACTGATCCCCAAAATGGGTCATCAGCAGGGTTAGGGCTTTTAGATCCACAGTATAGACTGCTACTACTTGAGCTAATGGAATAAATGGTAGCAGTAATAGGCTATTATCCTTTATGTGGACCAGGCACTATAAGGGGATGAGACACACACTATCTGCTGATAGTAGAAAAATGTAGAGACTTAGGACTCTTTGGTTCAATTCCAAGATTTTGGAGGGGAATCCTATTTAGCTGTCATATTTACCACCACCTATCTCACTTTAGCTCATGTCTCTGTCCCCTTTCATATTCTACCTACGCCTCAGCTCCAGCTTCTGACCCACCCTCCCCCACCTTCTGCTCCTATCTAACCCCTAATCTGGCTCCTGCATCCGTGCAGTCCTAGCCTATTCCTCCATCCTTAGGCTATTGCCCTTTTACTTATGTACCCCACATACACCCTGGTTCCTGCCTCCTTCTCTCTCTTTTCCTACCCAACATCTCCAGCTCATGCCCCATCCCCCTCTGCTTCCATTCACTCCCCATACTTAGATCCCATCTCCTCCCCACTCTGCTTTCCCCCAACCAGCTTCTGTCTCCCTCTGCTCCTCCCAAACCCTTTGGCTCCTGCAACCCTCTCTACCCATGTCCCTCCCATTCTCTACTCTTAACACCTCTGCATTCAAGTCAGGCTATTTTCTGAGGTGGAAAAATAACTCAAAGAATTTAATGTGCTCAAATCAGGGGGACCAGATAATTTCAGTGTTCTGGGATGGAAATTATTAAGACGTACGACTGCTTGTCCAATAAGATTGCTAGTCCAAAAGGAAGCATTTTTAAAAAGTCTATCAATTCAGAAGTAATACCGTATGACTGGAGAATGGCTAACACCATACCTATATTTAAGAAACGGGAAAAGGTGATCCAGGCAATTACAGACCTGTTAGCCTAATCTCAGTAGTATGCAAAATTTTGGAATAAATTGTGAAGGAAAGCATAATTACCTTCATGGAGGTAAATGAAAAAGGGGATGTAATGCAACACAGATTTAAATCAAAGGTAGATCGTGCCAGTCAAACCTAATTTCTTTCTTTGAGAAAATAACTGACTTTATAGCTAAGGGAAATACAATACATTTAATATACCACATGGGAAACTATTACTTAAATTAGAGAAGATGGAGATTAGCACAAGACCTGAAAGTGGATAAGAATTTGGCTATGGGGAGAAGGTAACAGGTTGTGCTGAAAACTGAACTATTGGACTAGTACCAATGGAGTTCCTCAAGGATCAGTCTTGGACCCAATCTTATTTAATATTTTTACTAATGACCCAGCATAAAAAGTAGGAGTGTGTTAATAAAATTTGCTGATGATATAGGGTAGGGAGGCATATAGGAAGAGGGTGGTTAAGCACTGGAAAAAATTGCCTAGGGAGGTTGTGGAATCTCTATCGTTAGAGATTTTTACGAGCAGGTTAGACAAACACCTGTCAGGGATGGTCTAGATCAGGGGTTCTCAAACTGGGGGTCGGGACCCATCAGGGGGTTGTGAGGTTATTAGATGGGGGGTCACGAGCTGTCAGCCTCCACCCCAAACCCCGCTTTGCCTCCAGCATTTATAATGGTGTTAAATATATAAACACGTGTTTTTAATTTATAAGGGGGGTAGCACTCTGAGGCTTGCTATGTGAAAGAAGTCACCAGTACAATAGTTTGAGAACCACTGGTCTACATAATATTTAGTCCTGCCATGAGTGCAGAGGACTGGCTAGAGGTCCCTTCCAGTCCTATGATTATAAGATCTGGATGACCTTGAATGCTGAAGTAACAGAAATAGGATGAAATCTTATAATACAAAGTGCAAGCTCATGCATATGGGATCTAATAATAAGAATTTCTGCTATAACTGGGGGCTCATCAATTGGAAGTGACTGAGCAGGAGAGAGATCTGGGTGTGTTGGTTGATCACAGGATGACAATGAGTCACCAATGTGATACGACCATGAAAACGCAAAATGGGATCCCAGGATGTATTAGGTGAAGCATTTCCAGTAGGGACAGAAAAGTATTAATGTAAGTAAAATTAAGACCTCATCTGAAATTCTGTGTACAATTCTGGTTACCCATGTTCAAGAGAGATTAATTCAATCTGGAACAGGTACCGAAAAGGGCAATCAGGATGATCAGGGGAATGGAGAGGAGACTAAAAGAGTACCTTGCTTGTTTAGCCTAGCAAAAGAGGTTGTTTAAGGGATACAGTTACTCTCTATAAATACATCTAGAGGGTAAACACCAAGGAGGGTAAAAAGCTATTTAAGATAAAGAACGGTGTTGGTACAACAACAAATGGACATAAACTGGTGATTCACAAATTCAGACTGGAAATTAGAAGAAGATTCAGAAGAGTGAGGGTCTGGAACAGCCACCCAATAGGAATTATGGGGGCAAACAACTTAGTTTTAAGAGAGAACTGGAAAAACTTTATAATGGGCTTGCTTATGCAGGGTGTGGACAGGGCTCAGAGAGCCTGGAAGACCCTTCCAGTTTAAAGCTCATGTTTCAGGGTCAGAAAGGGATTTCCCCTCCCCACCCCCAGTTCATGCTGGGTTTTTTGGTCTCCTTCCTCCATGTGGTTACCTGGCTAGTTCTTGGTCATATGCTCAGGGTCTAACTGATCACCTTTATGTGGGGTCGGGAAAGAATTTTCTCCCAAGTCAGATTGGCAGTGACCTTGCAATACTTTTTGCCTCCCTCTGCAATATGTGGGTTACTTGATACGATCATGTAGGTATAACTCATTTAATTTCCTGCCACTGAAGGGCTTCAGATATTGATGTACCTTGGTGTTCCTATTCTCTGCCTGTGGGTTTAGATTAGTCCGGTTGGCACATAGGAACTGTGAGGGGATGGGAGCATGCTCACTGCAGATGAAATCTAGAAAGATTTAGCTGCCAAACTATAACACGTCTCCACTGTGTATATGCAAACTGAGATTTTTCCTGAGCTTTATAATTTAGCCAAATCTGGGTAATTTTTCTTAAGAACTGCAAGAGAGAGATCTTTGATATCAGGGCAACCCACTTAGCAAGTTTCAAAGAGTGGGGGAGTTAGAGCTTAGTGGAATGGTTGTAATGGTTTTCCCTATCTTCATTCTTGGAAATGGCTTAACTGTTTTAGCTGGGACAGACACTTGGCATGGAAAATGTCAGCCCAAAATGACTGCAGCTTGACAAAGTTATAAGCAACTTAAAGCAGTGTCTTAAAATGGGAAGTGACAGGCAGCACTACCTTTTCTAACCATAACATGTACGTGCAAAGTGGTTCCATTAAAATCTTTACAGTTGCTCTTTTCAAGTAATTACCATTACCACAGTTATACTGTATTCTCCATACCAGTGGCTTTCAATCTGTGATCCGCAGACCATGTCTAAGGGGTCCGTGAAAGGTTGTCATTACCATAGAACAGTGGTTTTCCACCTGTGGCCCATGGACTCCTTGGGATCCGCACACTTTGTGCAAGATTTTCAAAAGGAGGTATGGACACCTTTGGAATTTTTTAGGGGTCCCACAAATGAAAAAAGGATGAAAACCACTGCTCTATACTAAGAAGAGGCCCTTTGTAAAAGTTTTTGAATAATATGTATTCAGTGGTGAATAATTTAATTACAAAATCTAAAGAGCTATCTTGCCTTATGAAGACAATTTTTCAGAAAATAATTATATTGGCCTCTTTATTAATATCATATACTAGAACTCACAGCCTAGAAAATGTTAGCGTCCTCTTAAACATTAGGCTGATAGGAGGGGGTATCAACAAGGATTAATAAAATTAAATTAAGAAAAGGGGAATGTAGGACATACATTCCAGACAATGATATCTACTGGATTGTGGAACTGGCTCACAAAAGAATTGGTGGAACCTCATCACTTGAGGCAACAAGAGCTAAAATTACCAAAATACTAATAATGTACTGTAGGGAATAATCCTGCACTCCCAGAGGTTGGACTGGCTAGCCTATTAGGTCTTTTCCACAGATTCGATGATTATTTTCAGAAGGAAGCACAAAATCTGATAAATACCAAACACATCCTCTGTTTTCCTTTCTTGTATTTCTTTAAGATATCTGAGGAAGGCGGAGTAGAAGATGATCACATTATCACAACCAAATCTCTCCAAATCTAATGATGAGGCCTCTTAAGGACCTGATCCTATGAGGTGCTGAGCATTTCCTCCAGCAAGGTACTGAGCACTCTAATTCCACTGATTTTAATTGGAGTTGAAGGTGTTCTGCACCTTGCAGCAGGTGCTCAAAACATTGTAGGATTGGATCCTATATCTCTACGTTGGCATTGGTTATGTGAAATGTGAATGAGGGAAACAATTTTTTATCAGAGGGAAAGATGGGGGGGGTGGAAAACGGGAGCGAAAGAGTGTGAGAAAAAAAGACAGTCAGATGTGTTAAATATTCAGATCATTTTATTAGCCAAGAATATGTAGTCCCATCTCAAAGATGCACTACTGCAATCCTTACAGTAAAAAAGTTTTGCAGTGATAAATTATATTTGCCAATGCTTCTTTTATTGAAAATGGCATATCAAATAAATATGATTTTTCCACTACAATTTTACTAAAAAAAGTATTTATTCTGTTTTTGCCATTTTTTTTAAAGTTGGCAGGCCTGCCGCTTCTCACCTAGTCCTCCAGAACCTTCATATTATGATTATTATTATTAATTATTATTAACAGGAAATTCTCCTGATTCTGAGACAGACATGTTGTGAAAGGCAAAGCTGAACTGCCATGTGACTTCCCACAAATGCACTCCGCCAAACACTCATAAGTACAATATCTAAATATTCTGTAAGGCCATTGTGAACAGACCTATATTTTTCCCCTTCAACGCTGTCAGCATAAATCCAGAAAACCATGACTCAACCTGAGGAACAAATTGCTGGCTTCACCAACACAGGAAAGACAATCAAAAAGAGTCTTATAAATCAATAAATTTATTAGAATGGGTCATTTCAACCACCTACTGATTTCTTTGTTTTGAGGGATTTTGCAGTGGTTTAAAACTGAGTGAAGACGACCACTCAGCCATCTCTTTGTCTTTCTTAGGGGGTTCCCTGTATAGTCTACTTAGGATATTTCAGCAACCTCTGTAGGCCTTTGAAGGATAAACTAAGGCAAAGAAAAAAGAAGATTTTGCTTTTCACGAAGAGGAATTTCTTCTTCCTTAAACTCAAAATTTATTAATGGATTTAAAAAAAAACGTAATTATAAAGCACTGAAACTCATTTGATCTATCACAGCAGAGGACACACTAAAGTTAAGCACCTCTATTACCAAATAATAGGCCCAATTCTGCACTCAGTTATGTGTGTGTAACTGCCATTGACTTTGATAGCATTTACTCCCAAGTACGTGAGAGCAAAACTGGGGCCCTCCAACTGGTGTTGCTCCAAGCAGCAGAAATTTCATATTCATGGAGCCCACTACCAGCCTTCCATGTTTTCAGATAACATGCAATAATTATCTGATCCTGCTTCCATTGAAGACAATGGAAAGTTTTGCCACTAACTTCAAATGACGCAAGTTTGGGTCCCTACAGTGGAAAAACACCAATTACTTCAAACATCTTGCTCCCAACATTTCCCTGTCCATAGCTGGAGAGTGAGTCTGTGTGTGTGGTTTCTGGAGGGGGGTGAGGGGGTGAGAACCTGGATTTGTGCAGGAAATGGCCCACCTTGATTATCATACACATTGTGAAGAGAGTGGTCACTTTGGATGGGCTATTACCAGCAGGAGAGTGAGTTTGTGTGTGTGGGAGGCGGGGCGGAGGGTGAGAAAACCTGGATTTGTGCTGGAAGTGGCCCAACTTGATGATCACTTTAGATAAGCTATTACCAGCAGGACAGTGGGGTGGGGGGAGGTATTTTTTCATGCTTTGTGTGTATAAAAAGATCTTCTATACTTTCCACAGTATGCATCCGATGAAGTGAGCTGTAGCTCACGAAAGCTTATGCTCAAATAAATTGGTTAGTCTCTAAGGTGCCACAAGTACTCCTTTTCTTTTTGCGAATATATTTATAAGTGCTCCTCTATTATTTTCTGGCAGTTCAAAGACAAGCTCACGTATGGTTCATAGTGCAGCAGAACCTCACTAATTCAAACTAATGACTTGGAACAAGTGAATAATACAATAAGAAGCAAACACAATGAATCACAAACTGTACTTTGTTCATTTGTTTTTGCATCTGTAGTTTAGTTGTAATTCTTTATGATAAATCTTAGTAAAATGAGACCTCACAACAGAACTCTGCTATTACATTTTACGGAGCTGCCATTTTAGTGGGTAGATTATCAAGTGGAGGGCCTGATTTAGGGGCAGGCGACCGCCTGGGGTGCTGGGCTTGGGCGGTGTGGGGGGGCAGCACCAGGTGTGGGGTGCAGTTTTTGTTGTTAGCAACAAAAGAAAAAATAGAATGCTTGAAGTAAAATATTTCAGGTAGTCCATACGTGGATTCATTTTTCACTAACCTCCTAGAATATTTGTAGAATCTTGTGGAACTTTCCAGAATTTCTGAGAACTACATTTTCCTTGAACCTCCTAGAATCTTGTCAGCCATGTCCTCGCTGGTATATAAGGGGTGGGGCATCACCAGTCAGTCAGTGAAATACAAGAATGAAGTGAAGTGAGAGCCCAGCTGCGATACTGTGAACCTTGTTTCATTGTGTAATTGTGAAAGTGTACTTATGTGTTAAGACTTGAAAAGTGTAAGCAGCAACTAATAAAGGACATATTTAATGAGAAGCCAGAGATATCTATCGAACCCCTATTTACGCAACAAAATAAAAGAAATATTACTACTTCTTTTGCCATGCTTAACACGTAATGTTTAATGACTTTCTAAGACTGCAGATCATAGACGTTTGCTCTTCCTAATACTGTCTGTTTCCCCTGTAGAAAATAAAAGATGCCCCTGAAGAACCCCTCAGGAGCTCAGTATAGGAAGCAAAAAGCTCAGTTGCAATCTACTTTGCAGCAAGGGGCAAATCTGATGGGAAAATATCTGAAACAGAACAACATAGACTAGGCTTCAGGTAGTAGCGACTGTCACAGTGCAGAATAAATTGAGGAGCAAAGCGTAAATGATATAAGTCTTATGGCTAAGGAATTAGCAGATGTACCTGAAGAGAAGGAATAGAAATGTGAGGAAGGTGATGGAGAATTATCCAGTTTTCCTGGGGGTGTAAAGGAATGATGATAAAGAAGAATGTCTCACATGAATAGGAGAGTAATGACAGAGAAAAAACTGGTTTACATGAAAAGGAGAAAAATGATAAAGAAGAATCAGTCTCGCATGATGACAGAAACAGCAGTGAGAAAACCTGCACACCACAAATCAATACATCAAATCCTGCTTTGTGGCCACCAATCCTAAACTCTGCTGATATCATACAATTTTGAATGGACCAGGGAAAATCAAGGATATGATATTTTCAGTAAATGAGCACAAGAGACATTTCTCAAAGTCACACTGCAAAAGAATGCTTGAGAATGCTGAGAAACCGAATTGGCATTGGCTAGTTTACTTGAAATCAACTGACAAAGTGTTCTGTTTTTCTTGCAAAATATTTCACAAGAATGCCAAATCATTGCGTGCACTTTCCGGGTACAATTATTGGCATAATTTAGCTGATGCTCTGAAGCAACGTGAAAAATCACCCAGCCATTTCACGGCCTACTCCAAATGGATGGCGGTAGAGTCCAGGCGCAAGCTGAATAAATGCACAGACACAGAAAACCAGTGCATTATTAATGTAGAAAACCAGCATTGGAGGAACGTGTTCAAGCATCTCATCTCAATTACCCTCTTCCTTGCAAAGAATAATTTGGCTTTCCGGGGCTTGTTGGATGAGTTGTTCACTGAACATAACGGCAATTTTCTCAGCTGGTAGAGCTCCTTGGGAAATATGACAATGTCATGTGTGAGCACCTACGTCAAGTAGTTCGTAAAAAAGCTATGGACCATTACTGCAGCAAAACGATTCAAAACGAGTTGATTGACCTTATAGCAAGGAAGATGCTTGATGACATATTGATACACCTCGGCAAAGCGAAGTACTATGCCATAATAATGGACTGCACTCCCATTAGTCACAGTATCATTTACAGAGGTCATTTACAGTAAGATTTGTTGATGATGAGGATGGCTGTATCCAAGTAAAGGAACACATTATCTGTTTCTGGTGTGTGGAGGACTCTACTGGAAAAGGCCTAACAGCACTGTTCATGAACATTTTGAATGAGAATAAAATAAAGCTTCACGACTGCTGCAACCAAGGCTACGACAACAGCATGAACATGAAGAGAAGAAACAGTAGCATCCAGGCAAGGATCCTTGCACTGAATTCAAGAGCTGTCTTCATGCCTCGTGGCTGCCATTCCCTCATCCTGGTTGTATCAGATGCCATAGGTGCTGACTCCATGGGTGCTCTTGGGCTGGAGCACACATGGGGAAAAATTGGTGGGTGCTCTGCACCCACCAGCAGCTCCCCACCCCCCGCCCACCTCTGCCTCCGCTACACCTCCTCCCCTGAGCATGCCTTCCCCACTTCTCCCCCTAGCTCCCAGCACTACCCGCCGTGAAAGAGCTGTGAGGGAAGGGGAGGAGGAGCACGGCAAGAGGAAAAAGAGGTGGGGATTTAGGGAAGGGGTCGGAATGGGAGCGGGGCAGGGGCGGAGTCGGGGCGAGGGCAGTCGAGCACGCACCGGCACCAGGAAAAGTTGGCACCTAGGTCAGATGCAGTGTCATCTTCTTTAGAATCAGTATCTCCCATCAGAGGACTGCAAAGGATATACATCGGGGGTCTCAAAGTCCCGGCCTGCAGGCCATCTGCAGCCCGAGAACCTCCCCACTGCAGCCCACGGAGGAGAGATGCATGCAGACATGCTGCCAGCTCTGTCTGCTGCAGGTGACACTTCCCCCCTCACAGCTCCTATTGGCTGGGGGAGAGGGACAGAGATACTATCACTAGTCGCTGGGCAGAGTCAGCCATGGAAGCAGCAACATTAGTTGCCAGGCAGAGTCAGACATGGAGGCAGCGTCACTTTTTTCCCCAAAATGAATATAAACAAGTCAAAATACCTAACACAAGTTTCTGATGCACACCCTGTTGCAATCCTGAAGGTTTGAACTGCTCAGTCACTGAGCCCAAACATCAACAAACTGACAGAACTAAAGCGTTGCCAGGCATCTGGCAAACACCAAAAACTCTCTGCCAGGTGAAGAACTGTATAAAGTCATATGACAGTTTTATTATTTCTAAGAAATTCGAAATAAAAAAATACTACATAAATATTCTTTTCTGAACACCATCTTCAATGACATTATTGGCCGGCTGGGAGGATCTGAGGACTGGCACTGGCCCTAAGGTAAATTGAGTTTGAGACCCCTGATATACATTCTGTTTTCAGCATCTACTATCAGGTGGAAGATCCTCATGGACCACGTTACAAATCTGACCATGAAGCCACTAAGTGACACTCACTGGGAGAGCTGCAACAACAGTGTAAGGCCAGTGAGGTACCAAGTGACTGAGGTTTACAACGTCCTGATGGAACTGGCCCCTTCGAGTAAAGCTGAGGCTAGAATCCGATAAGGAGCAAAGCCTGGCAAACCAGATCACTGACTTCAAATTTCTGGTCTCAGTTGTGGTTTGGCCCAATATCCTGTTCCAAGTAAACATTGTAAGCAAGACATTAGAAACTCAGTCAATGGACATCGTGACCACTACTTCTTTGATGGGAAGCTGTCTTGATTTTGTTGTGTATTACAGAGACAACGGATTTGAAGATGCCATCACTGCTGCCAAAGAACTGGTAGATAACTTAGGAGTTCAGCCTGTCTTCAAGTAAACTCATGTTCATCGGCCGAAGAAACAATTTGTTACAAGGGCAGAGATGATGTGATGGGAAGCTCAGAAGTAAAATTCAAGAGAGAGTTTTTTTGCTTACTCATTGACACTGCTCATGTGTCCATCGAAGAAAGTTTGGACAAATAAAGCACCACAAAAAGATCTGGGAGTTTTTGTCTGACCTTAGTAAGCTGCCGGCAGACAGGAAAACACTTTTGCAACAATTATACAGACCTTCAACAGATGTTGACATATGGGGAATGTTCAGACATCAATGATAAACACGTCTATGTCAATTTGAACAACATCTGTCACATTTTGCAACATGGGAAGTACTCTCTACTCCATGTTCTCCAATTCACTCATGTCAAGGTTCCTCCCCCACTCTGAACTCTAGGGTACAGATGTGGGGACCTGCATGAAAAACCTCCTAAGCTTATCTTTACCAGCTTAGGTCAAAACTTCCCCAAGGTACAAAATATTACACCCGTTGTCCTTGGACTGGCCGCTACCACCACCAAACTAATACTGGTTACTGGGGAAGAGCTGTTTGGACGCGTCCTTCCCCCCAAAATACTTCCCAAAACCTTGCACCCCACTTCCTGGACAAGGTTTGGTAAAAAGCCTCACCAATTTGCCTAGGTGACTACAGACCCAGACCCTTGGATCTTAAGAACAATGAACAATCCTCCCAACACTTGCACCCCCCCCCTTTCCTGGGAAATGTTGGATAAAAGGCCTCACCAATTTGCATAGGTGACCACAGACCCAAATCCTTGGATCTGAGAACAATGAAAAAGCATTCAGTTTTCTTACAAGAAGACTTTTAATAAAAATAGAAGTAAATAGAAATAAAGAAATCCCCCCCGTAAAATCAGGATGGTAGACATCTTGCAGGGTAATTAGATTCAAAAACATAGAGAACCCCTCTAGGCAAAACCTTAAGTTACAAAAAAGATACACAGACAGAAATAGTTATTCTATTCAGCACAATTCTTTTATCAGCCATTTAAAGAAATCATAATCTAACACATACCTAGCTAGATTACTTACTAAAAGTTCTAAGACTCCATTCCTGGTCTATCTCCGGCAAAGACCAGCATATAGACAGACACAGACCCTTTGTTTCTCTCCCTCCTTCCAGCTTTTGAAAGTATCTTGTCTCCTCATTGGTCATTTTGGTCAGGTGCCAGCAAGGTTACCTTTAGCTTCTTAACCCTGGCCAGGAAGGATTTCAAAGGGGTTTACCCTTCCCTTTATATTTATGACAACTCATGATGCATAACTGAAAAACACTTTTCCTAATGTGTGGATAGCTTGAGGATTCTGCTCATGCTGACAGTCACAGTTGCGAGTGGTGAGTGCAGCTTTTTGAAGATCAGGCTCATTGAAACATATCTCCGATAGACAATGGCCAATGAGAGATTGACACTGCTTGATATTTTATCGCCTGAAAATGCCATTGGCCAGTCTTTGATTCTCTCTGACACTGTGCTTCAGTTCATGAGGGCAAAGGCAAGAAAAGCGACCTTTTGAACTAAAGGACTAGGATTAACATTCTAAGGCTGTTACCTACTGTAACACTATTTAATACTGGTCCACCCAATGTTGGTGCAGAGTTCAATTTACTGATGTTAGTACATTTTGATTATTCTTAAAATGAAAAAGTTTCTACAAGCTTAGAGGAAACGATTTTTTTTATTTGCTTATATATGATAGATATGACATGAATAAATACAAATTTACAGATCCTAGTGTGCTAATTTATCATCTGATATGACAGGAATAAATCATGCATGTAAATTATGCATCAAAGTCATGAAATGGGCTACAAATGCAATAAAAAATAATGACAGGTTTCAGAGTAGCAGCCATGTTAGTCTGTATCTGCATAAAGAAAAGGAGTACTTGTGGCACTTTAGAGACTAACAAATCTATCTGAGCATAAGCTTTCGTGAGCTACAAAGTTTTACAAATGGACAGGGTGGTGCCAAAGATGCTCCTCGGTTGAGGTGCCATTTGGTCTAGGGCCAGTCCTGATTAAGTGTACCAGTTAGCAAGGTTCTACATCCCAGTACTTGGTAGCACCGAAACAATACAGGAGTGCATTTTATAATACATTAATGAGACAGGTAGGGGTGCACTGATAAATATATTCAAGGGATGTATTTTTACTAGTTCTGTCCTACTTTTCAAGCTCTTAGTGTATTAGTAATGTTATTCCCTACCTAACCTTCAGCAGATGCCATGCTTTCCTTCTGTCCTTTCAGTCTTTTAGCATGGCTAATAAGTTCTGGGTTTGAGCAGCTTAGACCTCAGGCTAATAGTATGTTGGAATCAATTATGCACAGCCCATTCATTTTGATACTATGTACTGAACTGCTTCTTTCATTGCAAATAGGATGGTTGTTTGGGGTTTGTTTTTTTTATCATTACAATTTCCTCAACCATGGCCAAAGTTGGCACACTTCTGTTAAGTACATTGCCTCTTGCCTACGAGGCAGTTCTCACTTCCAGTTTAATCAAACACTGTTTGAAATACCAGTAGCAACAAAAGGTGGAGACATTAATATTTATAGCATGAATTTAAGATGCAATGAGATTAGGGGCCAAATTTGTGAAGCATACAGATTCATAAATTTGCTCATGAGTGACTAGTGAAGTTAAAGACAAGAAAATTCTTTAAGGCAGAAAAAATAACAGCACAGATTAAGAGGCACAGCAAAAAATGGATAGATAAGATGGAACACTATCTATTAACAGGGAATTGTTATTTGCTTTGTGTCTTAGCTCTAGTGTACGTAGACACACACACACACACACCCTGCTAACCATCCCCATACATTTCTCTGAGCCTTGTTCTGTCGAAGTTTTTTGGTTAATATTCATGTGGCATTAACTATCTATGGAGTCCTGTCAAATGTCTGCTTCATTTTTTGTATGATATATTGTCTAATTCACTGGTAGACATGACATTGCATATAAAAGGATGTACTCTATGTATTGCCAAAAATAACCAAAAGTAAAAATAGAACAGTAAAAGATTATTAAACACACAAGACAGTTAATAGGGACAGTGCTTTGTGAAATTATGACATGCCATAGTTTGTGTCACATTACAAAAGTACATTTTCACATATCACTCTAGAACATTAAATTTTGACTTATTCCATAGAGAGTAAATGGACAGGCATCAAAGGCTTTATAGGAACCAGGAAAAAAGGAAAATCGTTAATCAAACATTTTCTCCTAACTCAGATGTTGGCAGGGAGTTAAGCTGATAGCATGCTCCTCTCCCCTGTATTTTTAGGTTGGAGGGGGAAAGGATACTTTCACATCACTGCCACTGGCAATAATATTTTCAAATTCATGGATGATAGGAGAGGGCCCAGAAGACTGCAGAAGGGCTAATGTAATGCCCATCTTTAAAGAGGAAAAAGGAGGAGCTGGGGAACTATAGAAAGTCATCCTGACTTCAATACTTAGGAAGCTACTAAAGCAATGCAGAAAACATTCAATTTGTGAATACCTCGAGGATGAAGGGGTAATCACTAGCAGCCAGCGTGAATTTACTAAGAAGAAATCATGCCAAACCAGCTTGATTTCCTTCTTTGAAAGGGTAACTGGTTTAGTGGATGGGGGAATGCAGTGGACATAATATACCTGGACTTCAGCAAGGCTTTTGACACAGTCCCACATGACATTCTGATAAGTAAGCTGGAGAAACGTGGCTCGGTGGAACTACCATTAAGTGGATACATAATTGGTTAAAAACTACAAACAAAGAGTAGCTATTAATGGAATTATGTCAGATTGGAAGGAGGTCCCAAGTGGGATTCCACAAGGAATCTGTTCGGGGTCCAGTGCTGTTTAACATCTTTATTAATGACCTGGATGTCGGTATAGAGAGCAAACTGATCAAATTTACAGATGACACAAAGCTGGGGTGCAATTGCAAATACTTTGGAGGATAGAGCTAAAATTCAAAGGGATCTTGATAAATTGGAGAATAGGGCTATAGACAACAAAATTAAATTAAACAAAGACAAATGTTAGACACTACACCTAGGGAAGAAAAACAAAATGCACAAATACAGGATGAGGAATAACTGGTTTGGTAGCAGCACTGCTGAGAAGGATCTGGGAGTTGTGGTGGTCCACAACCTCAACATGAGTGAGCAATTTAACGCTGTTGCAAAAAAAGCAAATGCAATTTTGGGTTGCATTAACAGTGGCATAGCATGCGTATCACAGGAGGTGACAGTACAACCTATTCGGCGCTGGTTAGGCCTCAGCTGGAGTACTGTGATCAATTTTGGTCACCAATATAGAAAGGATGTGGAGAAACTGGAAAGGGTCCAGAAGCGAGTGACAAAAATGATCAAAGGGATGGAACGCAAGCCATATGAGCAAAGGCTGAAGGAACTGGGTATGTTTAGTTTGGAAAAGAGGAGGTTAAAGGGTGACACGATAACAGTTTTCAAATACTTGAAAGGCTGCCTTAAACAAGATGGAGTAAAGTTGTTCTCTCTTGCCACCGAGGACAGGACAAGAGGCAATGGGTTCAAACTACAGCATAGCAGATTTAGATTAAATCTCTGGAAAAACTTTCCAACTGTCAGAACAGTAGAACAATGGAACAGACTGTCTACGGAGGTTGTGGAAGCTCCTTCACTGGAGGTTTTCAAAAGGAGGCTGGATAGCCATCTGTCTTGGATGGTTAGGCACAACAAATCTTGCATCTAGATGACCCTTGTGGTCCATTCTCTCCCTGTGGTGCTATAATTCTATCCTCTCATATAATTTAGGGTGGGGTAGGGGGTGCCTCACTCTCAACTTGCCAAAGCCCAAATGTGTGGCACAGATCCAAAATGATAAAGAGAAGACAATTTTTCTGGCAGGAAGCTTTAAACAATGGCACTTCACTAACATTTCTTATAAACTCAGTTTAATTATTCTACACTATTGATGTAAATAATTTACAACATTAAAAGTGATAACATTTTATTAGAGGATAGCATAGGTAAATATGTCTTTCATAAGGAAGGGCAGCAGAGTTAATGGGGGAGGGTGCAGGAACATCATGGGCCTGATTTCAAGGAATTTGTAGGCACATAATTTTACAGGCGTAATACATGCATGCTTAGTGCTTGCAGTATTGGATATGCAAGAGCACCTAGCTATTTAGAGTTTTATTTAGCCATGTGCATTTAAACAGACATGCAGTAAGTGCATTAACAAATGAGAGCTTAATAACTTTCTGGAAAAGAGGCACTAACTAACCAATCACACCTTTACAAGGAACTAGATTACACGGAACTGTGTCCCACCCCAACTTTTCAGCTTAAATGCCCATGTAGTAAGCACTGTACTCACTCTCATTTTCCACTTTGCTGCTAAGACACTAGCTTACCGGTACTTTCAAAACTTGTTTCTTCCTCATATCCCAGCCTCCCCTGACCTCTTTCAATTCAATCTCAAAATGCAATGATCATTAAAAACAATGAGTATGTCTGGTGCAAGAAAACGTGCCTTGACTATTAACTATTCATTAAGTACCTGGCACTGTATCCATAATATGGGATTCTGACATGAAAAGAAAAGCTTTAGAGCTCATTGAAAAGTACAAGCTTTTCCATATAAAAAGAGTTAAAAGGGGCACCTTTGCCTCATAACAGTAGGCAAAATCCTTTGTGGTGATGTTGATAGTCTCATCATTTGTGTAAGCTAATTCTCCTGTTTAGATACCACCTTTTCCAAATCACAGATAAATTAACTCAGCTTTAGCTAATGTGGTAATGATTTGTAGTGAGTGGCAGAAATTCCCCTGTAATTATGCATGAATTGATGTGTGATTTCCTAATGAGCCTAAGTGAAGAAATCATTATTTTGTGATAAATGCTTTATTTCTTAAAATGCTAGTAACACATTGCTAATAAATTTAATCAAGCTACTCTCACTCATGTAGCATTTGCACTTATTAAATATCCAGACTTATGTATTGCGTTACTGCTTTGGTTGATTGCAGGATGTTAAAGTTCAGTGTTTCATAAACAAGCCCATAACAACTCATGTTTTTTTTCTCCCCAGAACCATGAATTATATCATTTTGAAGTTCATTCACATTCTGTGAAGATTTCATGCCTTATTAGAGGCAGAATTCTTTTGCCATTTATTCATGAATGTACACATCAGTAAATTAAGTCAAATGTAAAATTTCAGTGTACACCTCATTCTTTGAGATGTCCGCTGAGGCAGAGCAGATCATCACAAAAAAAGCTTATTATTGGAGTTCCCTTTAGAAAAAATTCTGGAGTCTATGATCATCTTAGACCACTGAAACATCTGTTCTCTGTACCCTCTGCTCCTTCAGCTTGCATTGCAGGAATTCACTTAGGTGGAAGTCACATTACTATAGGAGCCCTGGGCTTAGAAAAATCAGAAAACTTCCTAGAATTATATGAAAGCTTCTTGTCCCATGGACTTTCCCCTTCCCTATTCATCTTTTCAACAAAGAAGTATCCCCCTAGTGATGGGCAGTCTCATCCAAGCTCACTCCACCAAACCCAAAACAGCTGCAGAGCTGGTTATTCTACAACACCTATGAGTTGCCCCAATAAAGAATGACCAGAGGAAACTTCCCACAGTTCCATCCATTCAGACACCAGAACTAAGCTATTTTGAGTGTCTCAAATTTTTGCCTTTTTTTAGGGTCCTGCCTTCCACCTTCAACAATTCTTACATTAGACCCTCATATGAAAAAACCCTAGACGGGGAGCTAGGGCTCCTAACAGGAATCTGTCTTGATATTCCATCTCTGGAAGAGACTTTTGTTCAATTCCTCATGAGAAATAAAGTTATCCTGGAGAGAAAGAAAATGGAATCCAAGATTGGGGAGAAGGACAGAGTGCTAAGCGTGGTCCAGTTAAATATCTTGGGCACAGTGAGGCCTTCCTTAGAATGTTAGTTTTCTGTTCTAATTCTGAGCAGCCCAGCTAACAGAGCTCTCCCGTTTGTGAAATACACAAGAATGTTCAGCCTCAAGGTGGGACAGGCTGAGTTGTTTTAAACTCAAGTTATCTGGAAGCAAAGCAGAAATTTCTGAGCTAAATTCATATTAGTATTTCTATGAAGTAAGGAAAATGGCTTAGAATTACTATTACTTCACCTGAGGTTACTATAACATACCATTGATGCATAATTACAAATACATTGATTTTGCTTTGAACATAATGCCTTTTTAGTGTACTTAAGACCCATTGATCTGATGTCTGGAAAGCATTTTATTATGATATGTGTCAGACTGCAAGATGCTGAGAAGTGTTATATTGGAACTGAATACAACGCCATCAACAACCTCAGGAACAACTCTGACATCATAATCAAAAAGGCTGACAAAGGAGGTGCTGTCGTCATCATGAATAAGTTGGCATATGAACAAGAGGCTGCGAGGCAGCTCTCCAACTCCACATTTCTACAGGCTATTATCCTCTGATCCCACTGAGGATTACCAAAAGAAACTATACCACCTGCTCAAGAAACTCCCTGAAAAAGCACAGGAACAGATCTGTGCAGACACATGCCTAGAACCCCGACCAGGGGTATTCTATCTGCTTCCCAAGATCCATAAACCTGGGAATCCTGGATGCCCCATCATCTCAGGCATTGGTACCCTGACAGCAGGATTGTCTGGCTATGTAGACTCCCTCCTCAGGCCCTATGCTACCAGCACTCCCAGCTATCTTCGAGACACCACTGACTTCCTGAGGAAACTACAATCCATTGGTGATCTTCCAGAAAACACCCTCCTGGCCACTATGGATGCAGAAGCCCTCTACAGCAACATTCCACACAAAAATGGACTACAAGCCGTCAGGAACACTATCCCCGATAATGTCACAGCAAAGCTGGTGGCTGACCTTTGTGACTTTGTCTTCACCCATAACTATTTCACATTTGGGGACAGTATATATCTTCAAGTCAGAGGCACTGCTATGGGTACCCACATGGCCCCACAGTATGCCAACATTTTTATGGCTAACTTAGAACAACGCTTCTTTAGCTCTCGTCCCCTAACACCCCTACTCTACTTGCGCTACATTGATGACATCTTCATCAGCTAGACCCATGGAAAAGAAGCCCTTGAGGAATTCCACCATGATTTCAACAATTTTCATCCCACCATCAACCTCAGCCTAGACCAATCCACACAAGTGGTCCATTTCCTGGACACTACTGTGCTAATAAGCGATGGTCACATAAACACCACCCTATACTGGAAACCTACTGACTGCTAAACTTACCAACATGCCTCCAGCTTTCATCCAGACCACACCACACAATCTATAGCCAAGCTCTAAGATACAACCACATTTGCTCCAACCCCTCAGATAGAGACAAACACCTACAAGATCTCTATCAAGCTTTCTTAAAACTACAATACCCACCTGCTGAAGTGAAAAAAACAGATTGACAGAGCCAGAAGAGTACCCGGAAGTCACCTACTACAGGACAGGCCGAACAAAGAAAATAACAGAAAGCCACTAGCTGTCACCTTCAGCCCCCAACTAAAACCTCTTCAGCACATCATCAAAGATTTACAACCTATCCTGAAAAATGATCCCTCACTCTCACAGATCTTGGGAGACAGGTCAGTCCTCGCTTACAGACAGCCCCCCAATCTGAAGCAAATACTCACCAGCAACCACACACCACAGAACAAAAACACTAACCTATCCTTGCAACAAAGCCTGATGCCAACTCTGTCCACTTATTTATTAAAGTGACACCATCATAAGACCTAATCACTTTAGCCACGCCATCAGGGGCTCGTTCACCTGCACATCTACCAATGTAATATATGCCATCATGTGCCAGCAATGCCCCTCTGCCATGTACATTGGCCAAACCAGACAGTCTCTACGCAAAAGAATAAATGGACACAAATCTGACATCAGGAATTCTAACATTCAAAAACTGGTAGGAGAACACTTCAACCTCTCTGGCCACTCAGTAAAAGATTTAATGGTAGCAATTTTGCAACAGAAAAGCTTCAAGAACAGACTCCAAGGAGAAACTGCTGAGCTTGAATTAATATGCAAACTAGATACCATTAACTTGGGTTTGAATAGAGACTGGGAGTGGCTGGGTCATTACACATATTGAATCTATTTCCTTAAGTTAAGTATCCTCACACCTTCTCGTCAACTGTCTAAATAGGCCATCTTGATTATCACTATAAAAGTTTTTTTCTCCTGCTGATAATAGCTCATCTTAACTAATTAAGTTTGTATGGTTTCAGAGTAACAGCCGTGTAGTCTGTATTCGCAAAAAGAAAAGGAGAACTTGTGGCACCTTAGAGACTAACCAATTTATTTGAGCATGAGCTTTCGTGAGCTACAGCTCACGAAAGCTCATGCTCAAATAAATTGGTTAGTCTCTAAGGTGCCACAAGTACTCCTTTTCTTTTTACAGTTTGTATGGTAACTTCCAACTTATCTGTATGTATATCTTACTATATGTTCCATTCTATGCATCCAGTGAAGTGGGCTGTAGCCCAAGAAAGCTTATGCTCTAATAAATTTGTTAGTCTCTAAGGTGCCACAAGTACTCCTGTTCTTTTTATATTGTAACTGTATCTCCTCCATTCTTTTTGTTAACAGCTGACATACCAGATCAGTCAAGAGATCTACCTAGTTCAATATCTCCCCAAAAGCACCATCATGACAAACTGTACAATTCTCTTCCCAGAGTGTGGATTCCTTCCTGACCCTCACAGGCAATCAACTTATGCCCTAAAGAATGAGTTTCAATTACCCTTATTGTGATTTTAGCTACCACAGCTGCAGGTATTAAATATGGTCATAATACTGAGTCCTTTTAGAAATGCAATGTGTTTGTCTTCCAATGAATTCCACAGCCATAGCACTAACATTAAGGATTCTTCCCTCTACACAAAAACATAATGGGTTTAATTTTTAAAGGGCCTCAACTTAGCCCTTTCTTATGCATGCCAATCCAGTCTAATAATTGGATATCTACATGCCATAATTTGAGTCCTCAAGTAATTGCTCCTGTAAAATGGGAACCATTATTATTTGCAAGCTCAAAATTACCTATTCAAAAGGGGAGGGCAGTTTTAAATATCAGATCCAATAGCATATTTAAAATGTAACCTATCAGCCTATTTGTTAGGGTTATTTTTTACTAGAACTATATTTGTCAACCGTCTATCTATCTATCACTTTATAAGGCTTTGATCACCATAGTATCTGAGTGCACGCAATTTCTACACAATCTCTGTGTAAGCTCAAAAGCTTGTCTCTCTCAACAACAGAAGATGCAATAAAAGATATTACCTCACTCATCTTGTCTCATAATCTTTAATGTATTTTTCCTCACAACATCCCTGTAAGGTAGAGAAGGAAGTACTATTATCTCCATTTTACAAATGGGCAACTGAGGCAGGGAGAGTCTAAGTGACTTGCCCACGGTCACACAGAAAGCCTGTGGCAGAGCAAGGAATCGAATCTGGGTTTCTCAAGTCCTAGGCTAGCACCCTAATGACTGGGTCATATTTTCTGTCGATAATCTCTTAAAAAATCTATAAAATGAAAAAATGTAGCTACAAAAATAGTTCATCCATCTATCTTAATTCACAAACAGCTTGGCATGGAAAAGCTATTTGAAAAGCATATATAAAGTAATAAGAAGATCCACAAGTCTGTGTTTCATATCTACTTATCTTTGGATTTTGAGGCATCTTCCATATTAGTATCCCTTTGTAACGCACAAATCCTGAGTACTGTAAATTGTAGTTTCTCCTACTCTGGCTACTCACTCTTGCTTTAAATGCTTTAACCTGTATCTCCTGCTGCTGGAACATCTTCCACAAACTAATTCAGACCATTAAATTCTCCTCTCTCAGACACCCAAAGTCTGTCTCATTTGAGCTAAAGCCTTTATGTTACAGTCAACAATGATGTTAAATATTGTAAGAAATACAGAAAATGATAATATGGGCTGTGATTTTCAAAGGAGCCTAAGGGACTCTCATTGAACTTCAATGGCACCTGGGCACCTACTTCTCTTAAGCTCTTTCAAAATCCCACCATAATGTATCAAACCGAAAATTAAACTTACCTACTCCTACATTTTTATACAAAGACTTGATTTTGATTTCCCTTCTGTTTGCCCACAACGGCAACATTTCTGATTTAAGTTCACATGATTAGAGGATAGAAGAATGTATAACACTACTTCCCGCAGTGTTTCTATTAGACAAAGGTTAGTAACATGTCCATTGAGCTGATCACACAGTCCTTACTCAAGCAAAATACCCCTTGACTTCCATCATTGAAGGACTGTTCCCATAGTTTCCTTCATTTCCAATTATTGTTGTTCAGAATAAGTTGTACCATTTCTGAGGGAAGTGAGTGAAAACTTCAGTTTATGAAATCCTGATATTCAAATTCAATATTTTTTTTCCCTCATCAAAACATGCAAATTCAAAATGTGGTATGTTGCAAATTTATTAAAACACCATTTCACTAACATTTCTTAGAGAATTTTATGGAGCTGCAAAACAGCACAGAATGAAGCTGAATATTGTTCTGTATTTTTTTCTGTGAAATTTCATTAATCGTTCATTAAGTGTTAATGCATATTGTATGCATAACTATATAATGACAAGGGGCACAGGAAGTTGCTGTTTACTTCTAGAAAAAGGAAGAAAGTTTTTTCTAGAAAACTTCTAGAAAAATTTGCTGTTTACTTCTAGAAAAATGGCATATGTATGTTTATTAGTCAACATTTATTTAAAATAAAAACATATTATCCTGGCATTTGCTAACAAAAGTACTTTCTCCTAAGGGGATTCTTTTAATTTAAGGAGTCTGGTCCGGAATACTTTATAAGCCCTAATTTTGCATAAAGTTTCTCAGTCCTTTCCTTATGCAATCCCTTTCTGCATGTATGTCTGATTTCCTATTTTAAAAGGTTCTGTTTCTCTAATTTTGGCTATTGGATCACATGCGATCACCTCAAACTTTCATTCCATATTTCAGTGTAAACTAGATCACAAAAAGGAAAAAAGTTAGTCAATTTAACACGAGTTGAGGTATTAGTATACTGGTTTTTTAAATCAGAAAATATCTTCTGTGAAGCACAAAAAACAGCTTCCTTTTTAAAAAAAAGTCTCTGGTCTATCCATTGATATTAATAATAATTCATAATTTTACCTAAACATCTATGTTTAATGGATGTTATCAACACATGTTCCTCTGGACTATAAAAGTAATAAATAAAACATATATAAATTCCACATTAAGCATTCCCCAGAAACACAGAGAAGCAAAATCTAACCCATCATATTGCTAAAGACACATAGAAGAATGCATAGTCATACTATTTTTTTTTTTTAGGAAAAACTACTTAACTACAGTTGTTGTTTTTCACTAAAATGGATCAAAAGAAGGCTGAGGGGGAGATACGATTGCTCTCTATAAATATATCAGAGGGATAAATACCAGAGACAGGGAGAGGAATTATTTAACCTCAGTACCAATGTGGACACAAGAACAAATGGATATAAACTGGCCATTGGGAAGTTTAGACTTGAAATTAGATGAAGGCTTCTAACCAACAGAGGAGTGAAGTTCTGGAATAGCCTTCCAAGGGAAGCAGTGGGGGCAAAAGACCTATCTGGCTTCAGGATTAAACTCGATAAGTTTATGGAGGAGATGGTATGATGGGATAACATGATTTTGGCAATTAATTGATCTTTAACTATTCATGGTAAATAGGCCCAATGGCCTGTGATGGAACATTAGATGGGGTGGGATCTGAGTTACTACAGAGAATTCTTTCCTGGGTCTCTGGCTGGTGAATCTTGCCCGCATGCTCAGGGTTCAGCCGATCGCCATATCTGGGGTCGGGAAGGAATTTTCCTCCAGGGCAGATTGGGAGAGGCCCTGGGGGTTTTTCGCCTTCCTCTGCAGCATGGGGCACGGGTCATTTGCTGGAGGATTCTCTGCACCTTGAAGTCTTTAAACCATGATTTGAGGACTTCAATATCTCAGACATAGGTGAGAGGTTTATTGCAGGAGTGGGTGGGTGAGATTCGGTGGCCTGCATTGTGCAGGAGGTCAGACTAGATGATCATAATGGTCCCTTCCGACCTTAGTATCTATGAATCTATGGATCAATTTTGCGAAATCAGAACAAAATATGCTGCTCTTCCTTTCTATAAACATACCAGATTATAAATTATTCTGTTTATGATTTCTGTCAGGCATAACCAGACATAATTGTTCATATAAAGTATTACTTATTATATTTATCTAATAACAACCAATAAATTACAATTTTTCAGAGATGATGCTCATGCCTGCCACAATAAGATACTGCTCTTGTACTCCTCAAACAAGAAAAACTCCCACTGCATTCAAAGGCAGCTATGCCTAATTAAGGAATGTATGATCAGAGACAAAATCTTTAAGAATATTGGAAATTTCAACTTAATTCACCATCAGGACTGTATGGTTACAATGAAGACCAGCATAGATAGATGTAAGCTATGTGCACAACACACAGCCAGTCTGTTATTAGTTCTATCTAACATGCTCACTATGGCCCCAATTCATCAAAGCACTTAAACACATACCCAAAGTTAAGCAGATGCTCAAGTGTTTTGCTTAACAGGCTCCTGTATCAGGAACCATACGGTGTGTAACAGTGCTTCTAGTTTTAATTAATCGTCAGATATGAAAGAGGGGGAATGGATTAGTACTTCAATATTATGGTGATGGGCACTACAGAATAGTCAGGTAGATAGATAAACAGATTAGGTAGTGGACTAGCTAGCACATGGACAAGTTTGAAATTGCTTGCTATACCTTTGGCAATTAATAGTTTATTATTACAACAAAATCAATTAGACCATGTTTACTGGCACCGTCAAAGACCCATGGAGTAGATGAGATTAAGGGATAGCACATAAAGAAGCAGTATATACAACACTGTTTTCAAAAACAGGTCGTGATTCACTGATGGGTTGTTGAGGATTTTCAGTGGGTCATGTCCTTGGAAAGCTGTTAATATTAAATCTATAATGAACAGTGTACTTTACTTTAAATTACCATCATAGTACTGTATTTGCTGGCATATAATACACAGTTATTGGAACACATTAGGTATTAATGAGTGTAGTAAAATATATACATAACCGCTTCGAGTGAGTGACATTTGAAGTCAAAGTTATGGCATTAACTCACATGATTCTGCATCCTGGGAACCAGCAAGGGTTGCCAAAGAATCCTTGTTAACTTGTCATTACAAAATTTCTGTTTTGCCAACCTCTTCAGGAGCAGATGCATGTAATCTCGGTATGCCAGCTCTTTCTTACAAGATGGAATAACGACGAGATCATTAATTAAAGCAAGTTAAATGAGGAAAATCTCAAGTATTCTCTGTAAGCTATTCTCATCTGCCAACGGATCACAACTATATTCCTCTACTTTATCCCTGTGTGGCTACACATTTGCTTATTTACAGGGAAAAAAGGGAAACATGTTTTTAAGGAGATAATTTGGCATACAGAAATAGACTTAAAATAAAGAGAGGCATATCAGAAATAGTGAACCTGGCAGCAACTGTGGTATCTATGTAAATGGTTTATATTTTTTTAAACTTACTCCTGCTTCTAGCACATCACTTCCCTTTATATGATTCTGTGAGTGTTAAATCAATTCAGAATTGAACAGGGAATAACTTCCCTGTCTTCTGCAGGACTAGAAAGAATACCGACTGCAGTAACTTCCATTTTCTTATGTACAATACAGCCCTTGAGACACACTTATTAATATCATAGAGAAATGCAAGCTAAAAAATAAAAACCTGAGTAAAGTTTCAGGCAGAAGAGGAACTTATCTGTTGCTGAATTCATCTGGGTATGATGCAGGTTGCTGCAGACATAAAACTGTCGAAAGTCCTTGCTTTGGGGTTCTGAAATATAAAATATTCATGGTGTATAAGTTTGCATAATTTGTTTAGCTGCTGAGGCATAATTTAATTATTTGGTGCATAAATTCTTAGAAAAGACTGAAGAAAAGAACAAAGTATTTTCTCAAACTAATTCTTATATTGGTAAACCGTAAGTGCAGTTTGTGTCCGCACATAAACACATGTAAGACTCGAGGCATGTGCACACTATAGATGTATGCATGTATACGGTACCAATATCATGCTCACTGCTTTCCTAATAGCATCTTTACTTCACCACCTATTGTGTTTGATGATACTTGGCTTTTATATTCTTGTTCGTTCACTAATGATATTGATTTTCCCCAGCAACGTGATGTGATCTCAAAAATACACTGGAGTTCTGGGAAGTCAGGCCACAGACTCCAAAAGCATCTTCTACAGCATTTGCCTACATTTGAAGGCTATCATGTACTTGCTAAAATGTTAAGTGTATGACAAAAACACACAATTTTAATTAAATAGGAGTCAAAATTGTACAGTGAGATTTTCACCGGTCAGTTAGTTTTTGCCTAACTCGGATCTGACTGAAGTCAATGCTACCAGTAACTTTTCATCTGAAAACCACCACCTTGAAATCTGGTGGTTCAGATGAAATGAAACACAGATCTAAACACACCATCCTGCAAAAACAAAATCTGACCATTGGGTTTATTCAAACCCAAAATCACCTTGGATTGTCCATTATAGAGACTGAACAAATCCAAGATCTGTTATTTGAAACTCACTCTCCATGAAATGTTGGTGACTTGGATCAAAAGGAACAAAGCTAATTAAGAAAAAAGTATTCACTTGCATTTATAAACAGCCGTAATTGTTTCCATGTTTTTATCATTATTTGTCCACTTAATTACAACAGCATATAAAAAAAAGCTATGAAGGCAAGGTCCCTGGCTTTAAGAGCTCACAATCTAAAAAGACAACATACAAAGGATGGGGAAATAAGATGCAATACACATCAGAACAGTGAAGCTGAAAACATTTATTGTTATTGCTATGATCTGTTTGTTTGAATTTGTGTGTTGTGTTTATGATTTTCAGTCAGCTGATTATTTAACACTTCACTGTTTATATACTTTACAATATATTGGAAGTATATTTTAAGGAAGAGCATTTATGATATAAACATACATTCTTTTAATAAAACAAAAGAATGCTCTGCTCCTCTTACTTACGAGTAGTCCCCCTGAAGCACATGCACAGAAGAAAAGGTATTTCCCATAAAATTGGCAGCAAGACAAAATTTCAAGTAAGTGTTTTAAAAGATCATGTGTGTATGTTTGTAATCCAGAACAATCTTCAGCTCGTTTTTACAAAACAGCTGTAAATCAAAGTCAGGTTTATATATAATATTAGCATATTAGCTAAATCCTGTAGGCTTTTTTCAATGCAAGTTCCATTGGGAGTTTTACCTAAGTGAGTACTTCAGGATTAAAACATTATGAAATATTACATCTATGTAAACATGAGCAATGATTACAAGATATAGGGAGGTATTCTCAAAAGCTACTGGGGAGTTAGGTGCCAAACTCCCACTGAAAGTGGATGTAAGGCGGGCACCTAACTATCTTTGGCACCTCTGAAAATTTCACCCTTAGTCCATACAGTACAAAGAAAGCTCACATTGATTTACAACTGGGGCCCAACTCTCTCAAAGCAAGTTAAGTACTGAAGCCAATGAGAATTACTCATTATCTGGTTGCAGAATAGGGCTCCTTGCTTGGAAAAAGTGTGATGATCGTTGTCATGAGAAACCAGCGTACACAGAACTGATTTTTTTAAAAAGACATTCCTGAAATTTCACAGTCTTACAGAAACCAGTTCTTAATGTTTATTGACTTTAAACCCCAGATTTCTGGGAAAACTAACTATGTAATAATCCACTAGACCACCTCTCCCTTTGCTAGATCACCTAACAGTACCCCTTGTTATTACAAAAAAGCCTGATGGGAAGGAAAATTGACAACTATTAAAAGATTTTATGACCCTGATTATACACAAGTTTGATTTCTAAGACACTACAAAGTAAGAAGCCTACTGCTCTGCACAGCCCCAAATTCATTTCTGATCCCTTGTCAGAGCACACATAAACTATATTCTTATTATTTTCTAATTAATGTAAAATTCACAAAGTGAGTGTGCACATGTCTAGGGTATAATGGAAATGACTCTTACTTGGAAAGCTGCAAATTATCCTCAGAATCACTAAGCCAGCCAATCAACCTAAACCATTTAAATCATAGCCTATCGCTGCTACCTTTGAAGAATCTCAAGAAGCTCTGGGAGCAGGAAGTACCGGACTCTGGACAACTAACAGTAGCATATGTATCACGGGTGTTCATTATTTATTTGAAAAGAACATGTAGGGCTAATACATGATGTAGCAGCTACTTAAAGTCCTTTTGAAAATCAAGTCACTATTGCTGTGTGTTTCTGTACCTCAGGCTACATGATTCTGAACACTACCATTTTGTTTTATTTCATTGCGATTGGCAGGCTGGGAGTTGCCCAAGACAATGAACGTAACCATAACCCTTCTTCATGGTAAACATATAATTTCCCCAGTGATCCAGTGAGTAATATCAATATGTGTAGTACATACAGTGTTTATATTCCCTTGGGTTTAATATAGCTCACAGCAAAATTGATTTTCTGGAATCTTGCAATAAACCTCATCAAAGTAAATGAAACCCACACTGGCTTTTTATAAAGTGATTGGATTCAGTGTGATAAATTAACCCTAACCATCAGAGACACTCCTGATAATGTGCATGTTCAATTAACCTCCTCTACTTCCGATGTAGGATTTAAATTTTGCTACAGGGCTTATTTAACTCTCTCTAGGCCTGGCTAGCACTTCAACAACTCCTTGCTAGCATGGGTTTTGCAACTGAATGGTGCACAACTTGAAAACTAGAGATTTTCTTTTTGGACTAAGTTTATCAAGCTCAGGTCCAGATAGACGCCCTATTCTCTACCCAATATGAGTAGCTCCTCCCTCTGAGGTCAACAGGAGTTACTCAGATCCTGAAGGGGAATACTCAGACCCCAGAAGGCAAAAGAGTTCCCAGTCAGGAGGACTTTTTTGTAATGCTCATTATTACATATGTTTCTGTACCTGTTTGAAATTAGAGCTCATGAAAGATGCTGGATTGACAGCCATAAAGACAAATGCCATGTATTAATCTACAGAACTGGTATATATTGGCTCAGTGCAAGCTTTGCCCCACTGCCCCACCAAGCTATATCAATTCTGATCTGGACAGACCACCTCTAAGGTTAAGAGGATGGTTCATTCCTCTTAATCAATCAATCTCTGGACTCTCAGGTTTGGTAACTGTTCAGGTCCCATTCCAGAAGGAGGGTGATATTAGCATGTGGAGGTCTCAGACTACGTTAGGATGTAGCAAATGTTGGTTACCAAAGAAGGTTTCTTTTCAGACAACAATGAAATTCAAGTTTCAGAGTAACAGCCGTGTTAGTCTGTATTCACAAAAAGAAAAGGAGTACTTGTGGCACCTTAGAGACTAACCAATTTATTTGAGCATGAGCTTTCGTGAGCTACAGCTCACTTCATCAGATGCATACCGATGAAGTGAGCTGTAGCTCACGAAAGCTCATGCTCAAATAAATTGGTTAGTCTCTAAGGTGCCACAAGTCCTCCTGTTCTTTTTAATGAAATTCAAGGTGGCCTTCCCTAAAATGCCTCAATGGCCTCTGGTAACTTCTAGAGAAAGAAAATACAAGATGTACATTTGCAGCTAATGTGCAATGTGTATGAAAACTATTTTTGTTGTCATGTTTACTACTGGTTAAATGAAAAAAAATTCATTTAAACAACGGTAAAACCTATGAGATTTTTCTTCTCATTTCCCAGAGTGTCTGGGGAAAACAGGCTGCAGTAAACAATCATGCCCTATTTTATTTCTACTTAAATGAATTATCATAATAATAATAACTAGAACAAACATCTGGTTTCTGCACAGCACAGACGGTGGGATTTTTTTTAAAACACATTGCTCACATTTGCTCCCTTCTTCCTCATCTCTTGCTGACGGGATCCTACCTTTTTAACACCTGCAGCAGGCTGACCCCAGTGTGTCTGAAAACAAAGTTAAGAGATTGCTGATGCTTCATACAAAACATTGAGGAACATTCCATTTTCTGAAAACGATTACTACACAATAACATCCCCTCTGTAGAACATTCTGCTTGTTCTTTATGCTGAAGATATTTCCATGTAAACAGAGCCTTTGTTTCTAAACTCATTTATCTCTTCCTACTATTTCCTTCACTCCTCACAGTAATTTAGAAAAGATATTCCTCTCTTTGTGACATCATAAGTGGTTGTTATAGAAATGGTCATTATGTCACTAATCAAGGATTAGAATTAGGAAATGGGAATAAACAGCAGGAACAATTTAACACTTTTTGTTTTAATTAATATTTGTACTAAGAAGTAAGCCCTGCACATATTATTTGGTAGAAGAGATAAAAACAAAACAAATCTCGGTAATCACAATCTCATTGATCTTTTGAGGATTTTAAAAAGTATTGACTGTGATATGGTATGCTAATAACATAATAATGTGAACTTCCATAATGCCTTTCATCTGAGGATCTAAAAGCAGCATTAGCTGCTGCCTTGCTTCCACATCTGTGTTAACCAGTTGCAGTAGGGAAAGGAGTGCTGGATAAGCAGCATAGCTGTCTGTGAACTGGCAGTTTCAAGTGGCCCAAATATATTAAGTAATTTGCAGGGAATGCAGAGGTGGGTGAATGAAGCCCACAGTTACCAAATGAAGTGATATTTGGTGTTTTTCTCAAAGCCCCCAGTGCTGGAATCAAGAGATTGCTTGAGAATCTGGGCTTTCATTTTTAAAAACAAGTTTCCTAAAGGTTGCTGAGAAAAAGCTTAAAAAAAAATGAAGGGAGTGTACCCTAAAGGCTCAGAAACCAGAAGGCAAGGAAGAAAACCATAACATTAGGTTTTTTTAAAAAAACAACATGATTTTTAAGCCAGACTCATGACTGTTGAACACCTTCTACAATACAGAAGAGGCTTCGATAAGGAGAATTGGGGAAATTCTCCCCCCGGACACTTTTGTTTTAAATACCTGCCATTTACAATAAAAAAACTTCAAATCCAGACTCCAGAGAGAAACTGCTGAATTGGAATTCATTTGCAAATTGGATACTATTAATTTAGGCTTAAATAGAGACTGGGAGTGGCTAAGTCATTATGCAAGGTAGCCTATTTCCCCTTGTTTTTTTCTACTCCCTCCCCCGACATTCTTGTTAAACTTGGATTTATGCTGGAAATGGCCCACCTTGATTATCATGCACTTGTAAGGAGAGTGGTCAGTTTGGATGAGCTATTGCCAGCAGGAGAGTGAGTTTGGGGTGGGGGGGTGAGAAAACCTGGATTTGTGCCGGAAATGGCCCACCTTGATTATCATGCACATTGTAGGGAGAGTGGTCACTTTGGATGAGCTATTACCAGCAGGAGAGTGAGTTTGTGTGTGTATGGGGGTGTGGGGTGAAAAAACCTGTATTTGTGCTGGAAATGGCCCACCTTGATTATCATGCACATTGTAGGGAGAGCGGTCACTTTGGATGAGCTCTTACCAGCAGGAGAGTGAGTCTGTGTGTGTGGTTTTTGGAGGGGGGTGGGGGCGTGAGAAAACCTGGATTTGTGCTGGAAATGGCTCACCTTGATTATCATACACATTTTAAAGAGAGTGGTCACTTTGGATGGGCTATTACCAGCAGGAGAGTGAGTTTGTGTGTGGGATGGCGGAGGGTGAGAAAACCTGGATTTGTGCTGGAAATGGCCCAACTTGATGATCACTTTAGATAAGCTATTACCAGCAGGACAGTGGGGTGGGAGGAGGTATTGTTTCATGGTCTCTGTGTATATAATGTCTTCTGCTGTTTCCACAGTATGCATCCGATGAAGTGAGCTGTAGCTCACGAAAGCTCATGCTCAAATAAATTGGTTAGTCTCTAAGGTGCCACAAGTACTCCTTTTCTTTTTGCAAAACAATTGTGTAATATGCGGATCTGCAGCTTGCTAATTAGCCATTTTAATGTAACCCTACTACAGCTCTCTTACTTTTCAGAGTAGCAGCCGTGTTAGTCTGTATTCGCAAAAAGAAAAGGAGTACTTGTGGCACCTTAGAGATTAACCAATTTATTTAAGCATAAGCATAAGTTGCATCCGATGAAGTGAGCGGTAGCTCATGAAAGCTTATGCTCAAATAAATTGGTTAGTCTCTAAGGTGCCACAAGTACTCCTTTTTTCCTCTTACTTTTGTTCTCTTTTCCTTGCCTCCACTTTTTGTTCTCTTTCACTCAGCTTGGGGCTCTGGAAAGGAACAGGCGTGAGCCTGAGAGAGCAGCCACTTCCTGCAGCAGCTGCAGGCTTGCAGAGCTGGGAAAAGTAGGTCCCGCAGGGCAGCAATAGGCACGCGTCTGTCCGGAGCTAAACTATAGCACACAGCGCCTCCTCTGACAGACTGTGGGAACTGTTCTCCTTTGCTCTGCATAGAGAAAGCTGGCAGTCGCATCTTTGCAGACCTGCAGCATTGTGAAGCTGGAAGGCATCAGCCCGGCAGCCGAAGCAGGAAATCAACCCAGCGAGCACACAGTGGTTTCCCTCTAACCCAGTCCAGAGGCCTGGAAGGAGCCCTGTTGTCAGTGGGGAATAGGGCAACGCCTGCCTATAATGGGAAAGCAAAAAACCTGAACATTTCCTGTTGGCTGATCATTCCCAGGTTGCTCTTTGCTCAGCTGTTTAAAGTAAAATAGACAAAAAATAACTTTCAGTTAAAAATAGATAACTAATTATACTCTAATGTACATGAATCAAAACAATTGTGAAACACCATAATTCTAGCACTGTTATTTTACAGCCTACCTGAGCTATCTACTCTGCTCAGTGTCATCTCCAGCCATTGCTCTTGGGGCACTAGGGAAAGCCCTGCGGGTTCTGGAGGTGACTGTGTGGGTCTGGGAAATCCCCCCAAGAACCATAGACACCAACCAAAAGCCTGAATTGGGCAGCCCTAAAATCTATGAAACAAGGAGGGCCTGTTTTGTGCCAATATCTTGGGATTTTGCACTAGTCTACCCCAGCAGGATTTTTCATAGAATGGAGACGTCTGGCCCTTGGTTTTTAACATTATTTTTTATCATGTGAGCTATGTACCACAAGCCAAACCCAAATAAGATAATGCCACATTGTAGAAAATTAAATATATAAGGCTTAATTCAAGGTACAGCTTCAGAGCAGTTCTCAGACTATCCCAGAAAGAACATAAGAACACAAGAATGGCCATAATGGGTCAGACCAAAGGTCCATTCAGCCCAGTATCCTGTCTACCAACAGTGGCCAATGCCACGTGCCCCAGAGGGAGTGAACCTAACAGGTAATGATCTAGTGATCTCTCTCCTGCCATCCATCTCCACCCTCTGACAAACAGAGGCTAGGGACACCAATCCTTACCCATCCTGGCTATTAGCCAATTAATGGACTTAACCTCCATGAATTTATCCAGTTCTCTTTTAAACCTTGTTATAGTACTAGCCTTCACAACCTCCTCAGGCAAGGAGTTCCACAGGTTGACTGTGCGCTGAGTGAAGAAGAACTTCCTTTTATAACATCCTTAAAGCTCGGGGGCATAAGTGACTTTCTCCCATATTTCCACCCTTTGAGGTTGAAGTGGCCCTCAGCACAGGTCAGAGTTGTCTCAGAGTAGCTCTAAATTATGCTGTAAGATATCAGCTTCTATGGAGTTGTGTCTCTGGCCAGGATCACAAGAGTGCATCACACTTCAGCCCAACCACACCAATCCACATCTTACCCTGGAAAGACCCCTGTGTCAGTGAGAGGAGGGCTGCAGTAGTGAGTACATACCAGAGGCTGAGGAGCTGTCCCATAATACCTATTAAAATAATATCTTATAACTTGTATGACATTTCAGTTTTAGATCTCAACAGGTTTTAAAAAGTTAAGTACCATCCATTCCTATTTCACACATGGAGAAGCTGAGGCACAGACAGATGAAATAACCTGCGCAAGGTCTCACGAGTCAGTGGCAGAGTCAGGAATAGACCCCGGAATCCTGGCCACTGTGCCTTATTTACTAGACCATGATGACTCCCTTAAAACCTTTTAAAGGATCTGCAGTTATGTTTGCACCACAGCAAGGGTGCTACCACTGTAGTCCTGTATACTAGATGCTACCTACTTCAAAAGAAGGGTTTTTTCCATTGCTGCCATAAATCCACCCCCTTGAGAGACAGTGGTTAGGTCAACGGAAAAATTCTTCTGTCTCCCTAGCTGCAACTACAGTGGGGGTTAGTTCAATCTAACTATGTTGCACAGGGTGTGAATTTTTTCACAGCCAAGTGATGTAGCTAGGTTGATCTAATTTTTCAGTGTAGACTAGGCCAACTTTGAAACAGATTATTGGTTACTCCTGTTTACCTGAGTGATATAGATATTTGTAGTACATTCGCAACAAATAACTTCCTATATGGATATAACTGGGCTAGTAGGAAGCATACCTCCATGCTGCATGATGTCATTACTAGGAGTAGGTTTAGCTGTGTGCTCTCTCACTATTCAGTATAATCTGTCTTATGTCCCTGTTTCTATCACACATATTTCACCTTTTGTTCATATGAATCTGAGTCTATCTCATTTGCACATGATATACAAGATTCAAAGTTAATCATTATAAGCTCAAGTACATAAAATCAATGCAATGTGAAAGAAGCAATTAAAAACCAAGCATGTGTACACTTCATAATAAAAAGCCTATTCTAACACAGGGTCAATATATTTAAATGTCTTCAGCAACTGACTATAAATCTTGTTGCAACATTTAAATTCTTTTTAGACTTGTTTCTTTATTGACTTTCAGATTCATTTTCTGATATTTTTCATGTTTTATAATGTTATAAAGGTATTTCTAACATGCCATTAAAAACCATAAAAACACAAAACAAAACACCCTCAGAATTTTACCATTGAGATTTTCAAAGCACAACTGAAACATATGGTGCAAATATCTGTGAATTGTTACCTAATTTTTCTTGCACTAAGTGGATGGAAAATGTTTATGGCTTATCATGTACCATCAAGAAAGCAAACTTTTGTTACGTAACATTTAATGGGACTCTTTACCCAGGGCAGCAGCATGCAATCAGATGATGGTTTATCTAAGTGAAGCTTTGCACTGTAGGAAGGAGTATTTTATGAGTTTACTATATAACATTATGTTAAGAATAAACACAAGTTGATGAATACAGTTATATTCTAGTTTTAGGAACCGATCTGCAGCCCTCACTCAAGAATAATCTCATTGACTTCAGTTGAAGTACTGATGTGAGTAACAGCTGCGGAATGGAGCTGTTAATTTTGAGGACATAAAATAGCTAAAGTAAGCAAAAGGAAATAATGTTTTCAGAATACTAAGAAAGCAATAGCCATATCTGTCATACACTGAAGAACCTGAGATTTTCCTCACAGCACAGGCTGACCCTGTCCATACCCCATCCTATACCTCCAATTGCAAAGAGAAACCAATCTAAATTAAAAACTGACATTTTTTCTCATGGAAAATATTGCAGTTATATTCAGAGAATCTTGACAATGGCAGCACCCAAGAACTCTGTTTTGTATGGCTTGGCTAGCCTATCCTATTCAAATTACTTTCATGGTTGCAACATCAGCAGGCCATGACAGCACTGAAAATTCTGATGGCCATACTAGATGCCTGGGAAATCCCCTCCCAAAGACTCTGTCTCAGACCAAAGGCCTGGCATTAGGAAGTATGCCAATAACCCACAACACAGAGTGCAGCAGTTACATCAGATCATACATTTTTCAATGGCAAGATTTGGAATTCTGGCCCCATTCTCTCTTCCATATTAGCATACAGAGTAGAGCCTGTACTTGAGAAACAGAGGAATCCCATCTCTGTGAACTGCTCACCCCTTACATTTCTACCCCACAAAAACCTCTCCACAACTCTGCATGATTAAAGCCCCATGGAGGATGTAGCTTGAGGTAGAGGTCAGGGGAGCTAGGTTCGTGGAGTCAGCTGGGCTCCTATTGATTCTCCCCAGAACCTGTGCAGGAATACAATGTAAATTAATACAACCTAAGGCTATATTAACTTTGGCTGCTTTCCTCTTGCGCTGTGGAACTCCTCGTTTAGAAAGGATCCCAGGGACTACCATAGAAAGAGGAGCCCTGTGCAGCACAGCTCCTGCAAGAGACAAGCTTATGTAGGCTAGTAGGAGCCAGTGGGTCAGACAACAGGACAAAGGTTAGGGTAAGCTGAGCAGATGCCCCTTAAACACACCACACCACAGAACCACTAACCCAGGAACCTATCCTTGCAACAAAACCCGTTGCCTACTGTGTCCACATATCTATTCAGGGGACACCATCATAGGGCCTAATCACATCAGCCACATCAATCAATCACATCAATCACATCACTATCAGAGGCTCGTTCACCTGCACATCTACCAATGTGATATATGCCATCATGTGCCAGCAATGCCCCTCTGCCATGTACATTGGTCAAACTGGACAGTCTCTACGTAAAAGAATAAATGGACACATCAGATGTCAAGAATTATAACATTCATAAACCAGTCGGAGAACACTTCAATCTCTCTGGTCACTTGATCTCTGACCTAAAAGTCGCAATATTACAACAAAAAGACTTCAAAAACAGACTCCAAAGAGAGACTGCTGAATTGGAATTAATTTGCAAACTGTATACAATTAACTTAGGCTTGAATAGAGACTGGGAGTGGATGAGTCATTACACAAAGTAAAACTAAGTAAAACTATTTCCCCATGTTTATTCCCCCCCGCCCTTTCTTCAGACGTTCTTGTTAACTGCTGGAAATGGCCCACCTTGATTATCACTACAAAAGGTTTTATTCCCCCCCACCCCGCCACCCGCGCTCTCCTGCTGGTAATAGCTCATCTTAAGTGATCACTCTCCTTACAGTGTGTATAATAACACCCATTTTTTCATGTTCTGTGTGTATATAAATCTCCTCACTGTATTTTCCACTGAATGCATCCGATGAAGTGAGCTGTAGCTCACAAAAGCTTATCCTCAAATAAATTGGTTAGTCTCTAAGGTGCCACAAGTACTCCTTTTCTTTTTGAGAATAGAGACTAACACGGCTGCTACTCTGAATACTAAAGGTGTGATACACAGGAGTGCTGGTAAGAAATTTATCTTTATTTTCTGGCTCCAGTTTCAGGAAATTGGTTGGGGTTACAAAAGACTATGCCCATATCTCATGGCAGAGGTCACTGACTACAGAAGTTACTGTTACACCAAATCACCAGTAGAGACATTTAGGACGGAGATCAGCACAGATGACCTTCACATCCTTGACAGACAAAAAGATTATTCTGCCTCTAATTGGACATCTGTAAATAACAACTATCCCCTGAAACTCAAGAGCTTTGTGATAACACAGCCCTGTCTTGTTTACAAAACATTTCCTTTCACATTGGTATCCGTGGGAACTACAGGATGCTCAGCATCTCTGAAAATTAACCACTTTTATTTAGGTGCCTAAGTATAGATTTAAGAGCCTATTTCAGTAACTCATTCTGAAAGTACTTCCATAAGCTACATAATAAGGGAAAGAGGTTGCAGACAATAGTATTCCCACCCTAAGAGTTCAAAAGTCACATGATATACTCGGTGTCTCAAAATTCCCTATCTGTAAACATGGGGATAACATTAATCTACCTCACTGAGGTGATATGAGGATAAAATCTATTAATGATGGTGAGGCATTGAGATATGATGGTGACTGATGAGGGCTGTATAAGTAATCAGATCTCTTCCTTCCTGTCCCCATATTCTTCTTCCCTTTCTCTCAATCTTCTGCCATCCTACTATCTCCCTCTCTGCCCTCCACTCTCCCTCTTTGCCCCACATTCCCTTGTCCCCTCCACCTGTCCTACTCCACTAGATTTGTATGTGTAGTTGTAGTGAATATGTTCTTTCCTGAACTCTCATATTCACTTGCTCGCAACAATCCTTCCTCTGTCCCCCTATTCACTGGCCCCATTGTCCTTTTTCTCTACAATCTCCCACACCACCATGAAATTCTCATATATGCCTCCATATGAGCCTGATCCCACATTGTCTCTCACTGTCCCCCTTTACATTCATGGTCCCCATTTCCTCTATATTCACCTGCCCCTCACTATGTGTTCTATTCCCTGAGACCACAGGGAAAAGTAAGCCATTTTTACTGTGGTCAGACTGGATTCAGACAGTGGCTGCCTAAACCAGGTGCAACTTCTTTCCTGTCTGCAACAGCTGCAGAGAAATGGTGGCCATTTTAATTGAGGGCAGCCTGAGCTCAGTTCCTCTGAAAAAATGGCAGATGACAGCCATTGTGAAAAGGGATAAAACTTCTCAAGTTTGCCCTTGATCATTCCTAGATCAGAAGACGGTTAATAACAAATCATGTTTATTATAATGAGATTCATGATAATTTCCAAAGAGTTGGCAACTTTGGGAGAACTGGTGCACCAGCCTGTGATGTATCATACTACATAACAAAAGAAGTGGATTGCCAATGTTTATATATGGGGGAGCTTTCCTGTGTTTTTATTAGGACCCTAGGCAACTAAGAAGTTAAATATTTATTTTACTATGAGATTATGGGCTCAAGCCTGCAAGGTGGTAAACAGCTGAAAGACACGGAACCCTGTACCTGGCTTTGAAATTACTGGGAGGGAAGGATGCTTGGCACCTTCCAGGAGGCGCTAATGACTTCAGAGAATCAGGCCATACATAAAAATAAACACATACAAAGCCCTGTAGATACATGAATCTCCTGACATGCTACATCACAGTTACAGGCATATGATTCCAGCTGAAGAAGTACAGATACAAGTTTTCTTATTAATTTTTTCTATTTTCTGATTGAAGATTGTAAGTTAGCTGAAGCTACAGGCACGGCGGAGGGAGGTGGGAGTGGAAGGATAATGTACTGTATCCATATTCCTTTTCTTTTTGTATCCATATTGACAGTTTTCTAATTTTTTGCCAATTGTTGCTAAAATTACAGATGGCAATGTTTATGAAATGTATAATTCAAAGTACATTTGCCTAGATAGCCAAGTTAAAGATGCTTTATCCTCCCTAACAAATGTTGTACATCAATTGGCAAAATCCAAAGTACATAATGCAACCTAGGAAAGAAAAATAAATAATTTAATTCTCTCTAAATAAACATATTTTCTGTTCCCAAATAAGGAACTTGGCCTTCTTTCAAACCTTTGTAACTAATCAATAATTTAATCATTGGATGAAAAATGATATATCCAAATTCTTAAAAATTTACATTTTCCAACTATTTCCAAGGTCACATTGCTCACCAGTTGTTCAGTTTACCCAACTTTCATTTTGAGCAAAATCATATGATCTTTGTTTCGTTAATATTTAATAGTAATTTAGATTGGACCGGATGATCTTAAAGCTCATTTAAATCAGCTTGAAGATAATATCAAGCTTTCTCCCAGCATAATCTACTACCACAAATGATTGAGTCATCTGCATATAAATGACAGCTGAATATGATAATGAAGTACAAAGATCATCAATATAGAGTGATAAATGCATCTGACTTAAGACAAATCCTTCAGGGACCCATTTATTCTGTTTTCAGTGGTAAAAGATGCACTGTTGCATTCAAGTATTCTAGACAAAACAAAGGATTTGGATCTTGAGATATAATATTTATCTTGCATGAAAGGAGGAAAAAACCCTCTAAATTATAGAACTCTCACTTTTCAAGTCTGGTAATTACAGTTCACACATATCTATTATCTTTTTTTTTTTTAAACTACAGACCTTGACTAACTGTAGTTTTTTAGATGTATGATTACATTTAAGAATACGTTTTATTTAGACCAGGCTTTTAATAAAATATATTTATGTTTTGCTAGATGGTCATTTAAATCAGTTAGTTTTAATTACCAAATAAATCTGATACCCACTGGACAAATGTACCTGAATATAGTTAACAGTATGACACCCAAAGCTGTTCCTCCTGTAAAAATGTCTGCTGGGAGGACTTCAGGGAACCCCAACTGGTGATAAGGCTTCATTTAAAAAAATTAAATTGTCACATTTGCTAGGCTCATGGACCTAATGAAAGCCAATGCACAATTTTAAAGTCAATAAAAACAATTACACCAGTAAGAAACACTAATAAATACATTAAATCAGTCAAAAGCAGTCCAGGAGAAGGGAAGGGCTCATGCCAGTAGATACTGGTCTGAGGAAATTAGGATACATCACAGTACACCATTGGAGGAAATATAGTGAGGTGACACTAGAGTACTGGAACTCAGCACTCACACAGAGCTGAGCAAACAGATGCTGCAGAGAACACACCATGTTCCTTCTCAAACCGTTCCTTCCCACAGAAACAAATGCCAGGAGGAAGCTCAGGGAGGAAACCTCTGCAAAGATCCTTGCGGGGAACTTCTCCCACACTGTTATATCAATGGGAGGATTTTGTTTCTTCTATCCTAGGAACAGGCCAACTGGTTCACTCCTAAATATAGTGATTCCAAGGAGATCTGCAGGAGAACAAGGATATCTGTACAGAGGCCTCTGCACTAGTTCTGGCCCCTGTTGAGCCACCTTTTCCCTCACAGCTCTTTTTTGGGCCTGCCACCAGGTACATTACCTTGGTGAATCCCTCAGGACCCATAGTTGTATTATACATTTATCATAGCTCCGCAGGACTGAAGAGAATGCTGTGTGTGTTCTCCTCCATTTCTGTCCCACTCCTTCCATTGCCTACGCTCTGTCCCCTACACACAAAATGTACACACTCACAAAGGATTATGTGTTTGATACTGCAGAGTTGAAATTTTGAAATAATTTTTTTTAGTCTTATTAGGATTGCATGTAGCCTTATGAACTATTGGGTGCAATCCAGAAAGCTTTGTTAACTGAAGTTCAGAAGCAAGGCAAATTCTTTACAGAAACTATGGCAACAATACATACTGTATGCATTTACACATGAAGAAAGGGCTATAAATCGGTTTACCTCCAGAGTTATCAGCTCAGAATTTCTACGTATTTATTCTGGTGGATTCATCTGGTGTTTCTATTCAGATGTGCACATATACAGCAACTACTGCATGTATGCATTCTTTATTATATTAGGAATAGTACATGAAAAGTATGTTATTAAAACCCTATATGCAGTTCATGTGCCTTAGTACATTAAGACATGACATCAAAGACCAAATGCCCGTAGCACAAGAGATGAGACGTGTGTGCATGTGTGGGCCTGTGCGTATGTGCACATCTTCAAAATCACATATATTGAAAGGGTCTCTGGAATGCTGGCGTACCAGCCTTTGTTCTGAAACAGTCCTTGGGAGTGTGCTCTGTGTACTGTACTACGAATCAGATGAACACTATAGATGCTTCTGCTGCTAGACCCTAAGGCTCTAGCACATGATGGGTACCAAATAACATGGTCTGCAACCACCACATTCCAACCACCACATTCCTCCCATAGTCCCCAGACTCCCTGTCCCTATAGCTCATTCCTTACTAACTGCCTTCCAATTGCCACAGAATCCTCCCTCTCCTTGTGACCTCTATCCCTCATGAGCAGGAGGAAGAGAGCCACAGCAGATTCATTTTCATCAGATTCATCACACTGTTATCTGGTTGTTAAAGTTCCAAGCATACAAACCTTTCCTCACACCTTTAAGTTGATTCTGCTTGCAGGAGTAGGCCCTTAGTTCATAAGAATATGCAATGTGCTCAGTGTCTCTGGGCGCATGGATTCTGCTCCTGTATCCACTGAATTCCATGGGAGTAAGATCAGATCCATGTAGATTGTCAAATGTCACACATCTCATGTGACCCTCCATGTTGAGGAATGCTGATAGACAGTGTGTGAGAACCTATGTTGTAGGCACGGGAGTGGGACTCACAAGATTTTGTTTCAATGGCTAGTTCTATCACAGATTTCCTAGGTGGTTTGCAAACCTAGAGGTAAACATGTAACAGAAAAGACCAGGAATTCTGTTTGGGCCATGCTAATTTTAGAATGGCAGCAATACATCCAGGAGATATCAGAGAAACAAGCTGAATGCAGGATTGGTGAAAGGGAGGCAGATTATGAGGAAAGATTTTGAAAAAAGATGTAGTTTTATTTAACGTATGAACAGTTTTCTTTAAAAAGTAGGCCCTTCCCCCAATTAAATCTTTAAAATAGATTCTTTACTTTTTTTAAAAAAAGAAAAGTAAAATTGTGTTAGTGTATTGGTTTCATTACCAATAAGTGATGTTACTGGCTGAGGGTTGGATTTATACTTTAGAAAGATGGCCATCAGCTTGCATTCTTGAGCTGTAGGTATCACATCAAACTAGGTCCCTCCTGAAACCTGACAACCATACCAAACCCTGGAGCCCTACTCTTCCACTGCAGGATAAAAGTAATTGTCATTGAGTTCAATATGAGCAATTCATATCCTACAGCATAACATCCCAGTTAGGTATAAGGGTTAGGGATCCCTGTACTGCCAAAAGCTTTATGGGAAATAAAATAGATGCAATGCAAAAGCCAGGGGAATGAGAGTGTCTATGACGACGATAACAGCAAAATAGGGTTACAAACTAGCTATGGGTCAAGTCATAAAAAGCAAGTGAGTGTTTAAAGGCCCTGATACCACAAGGAGACCTTGAGAAGAAGTGTCAGGCAGGAGAATATGAAAACACAAGTTATTCTTTGGGGAAAAGAAAGGAGACTGTGCTAAATTGAACAGCTTCACTGAATACAAAATAAAAATGAGAGAGAAGGAAATAGCTGAATAGAAAAAATAATGAATCATAGGCTGGTTTTACAGCCCATGTGCTTGCTTTTTTTATTTCCGTAAAACAGAAGTTTGTCCTGGAAAATAATGGCAGAAAAGAAAGGCTATCAAGTTTTGCCAAATGAAGTACACTGCAAGGGCATTCAAGTGAGTAAAATTTGCTTTCAGCTATCTTATCATGTAACCACTAACTTGTTTTTATTTCAAATGGCCTACAACAGGTGCCAAAGTCTGCACAAAGTGTATTTCGTACCTTGTAACAGCTGTGAATAGTACACACTGAAATACTAAAGAAATGTAACATGACAAGAGTCTCATATGGCCCAGGGCAGGTTCAGAATTTAAAATATTTCCTTGTCTTGAAGTTAAATTGGGTCTCCATGATATTTGTTCTGTAACTTAATACCAAAAGATTTTGAAAGATGTATATAGATAGAGGAATAGAAAGAGCTGGTTATAGGAACCTGCAACATTTGTGACATGAACAGACAGCTATAGCTATTGGGAATGGGCTACAGTTTTTCCTGCACTGTTGATACTTTCTGTAAAATTTGTTAGAATGGGTGGTTACTCCCAGAACACAACTGGGCAATTTAATGCAACTGCACTATTGGTTAAAATGTTTCTATAGTGTCTAACAACTTCACTTGATTGATGGATTTCTATTGCAATGTGAAAACTGTGACATGGATTCAGAATCATGAAAGGGAGTCATTAGGTGGGGGAGTTTGTTATGAAAGAGCAAGTTTAAAAAAAGGTATACAACCTTAACTCTGCCCTTTTATGTGTAATCAATTATGACAGATCCTTTCATTATGTTACCATAACACTAGGTAAAATTACTTTTCAGCAAATAAATTGTGTTTGGGTGTAATACATACTGTATGAGCCAGCTAACTCCTCAGCTGGTATAAATGGCATAGTTCCATTGACTTTAATGGAGCTATGCTGATTTGTGTCACTTGATGATCGCTGTGTATACACTGTATATTGCTCCATATATACATATGCCAAAATGAATTTAAATGGCCAAATTACAAACCTAACTAAAATTAGGTTTTGTAATGAAAATGTGGTCAGGCACTTACAGTAGTAGTTTAAGTAGTACCAGTGCGGGGAACCAGCAGGTTAAAGAAACTAGAACTGCAGCTTTTTCTAATTAATCAAGTGAGAACAGCAGAAAGAGTTGAGGATGAAGTAAGTGGCCGAAGGCGTGAACAAGAAGATCAACAATCTTTATCCAGAAGCCAGTAGGCTTCACAGAAATGGCTACTGGTATGCAATCTAATATGAAAAAGATATCTATTATTTCAGGGTAATCTCAGTAACCTGAGCAGATTTATTTACAGTTTTCAGTTCAAAGCAACTAAATGTCATCATATTAATAAAGCCTTTACAGAAATACCATAGATGCATACCCCAGTAACTCACCTCTTTTGCTAGAAGGCTCTCCCAAAGCAAGAAGACAGACACGCACATGTTTTTTGGTTGTTGTTTTTTAAAGTAAAAAAGCTGCTTCCCTTATCAGATGTGGTGAAATTTTAATAATCAACACATGTCCTCAGAGGCATAAAGGGAGAAATTTATGTATATAACCATCTATCTGTATGTGTATCTGTTTATATGACATTTGATCCCTTTAACCTAAAAACTGTAAATAAATCTTGGCAGTATACTGAATAACCTTTAGTGTTAAATATAATGAATAACTAGTTTCATAGATCAAGCTTCTTATAATGTGATGAATGTGATTTTAAATGCATCACATTCATGCTCTAATCACATTCATGCTCTGCAAATAAAGGATCAGTGGCTACTTTCATAATAAACATAATTTAGAAAGGGATTATAATTAATCTGTTTTAATTCATTCCACATTGAACCAGTAGTGTTTATTCACAGTTCAGAAGTCAACTTTTTTTTAAAAAAAATTGTAGATGAAAAAACATCTCCATCACCTCTTGTTTTCTTTGCTGGGTTAATATGTAAATAATAATACTATTTCATCAAATAATTTATCTATTAATATCTGTATGCATATGCACATGCTACTCGCCCGTTCTAAATGCCTTAAAATCTGCACGGTTATTCATATTACCTTGAAATTTGGTGTGCCTTATGGAACCAGGATACTGTCAGTGATCCATAATCAAGGCAATTTGACCGCAGGGTTTCCTGAGATACAGCTCCTGGAAAGAAACAGCTTTCCTTAAACTTGACACATTCCAGCAAACTTTTTTAGCTCACAAATAACAATCACACCAGGGCTCAGATCATCACCCTAGGATCTCAGATGCTCAAGGATGACCCCATCAGAGTGCATGGCACCCATCAGTCCTTTGGGGGAAATCAAATATTTCAAACATTATTTGAAAAAGAGTTTGCTTCTCCAATTAGGTGTGCAAGGGCTCCCATGTCTATTCACATGCCTAATGGAGTACACTGCGCATGTGCAGAGAGAAGCTAAATATCTGGAAAACTGTCTCTATATTACAGGACCTGGGTGGCTCTGAGCGTGTTACCACCATTAAATCCATACACCACCTGAGGCATTGTGACTTCAAATCCAAGCCAAAGCAGAAATCTGAAGAAAAATAAACCAGGCACACTGCTCCAATCTGCCTCTATCACAAGGGATTTCTCTTTTCACTATATCTAATCTGAGTACAGCAGAATATTCAGAAGGTGCTGAAACTATTTTTAAAAAATAAAATAAACTACACAAGAAAATGTTTATTGGTGGAGGAAGATGATTAGGGGTGGAAAAGTAGATAGGAATAGGGAAAGAAGAGTTAGGAGATCAGGTGACAGGGAAGCGCGGAACACTGGGAAGGGTGACATGGAGTTAAGTGACAGAGGTAGTGGTGAAGAAAAGGGGTAGGGTCAGACCCACATTCCTTTCCCATGTGTGTGCTACTATCTGTGGGCATCTGCCCATCTATAGGAGTGTGTGTCATCTCCCCCATCTTTGCCTCCCCTCACATGAACCAGGATCTGGAGCAGGCTTGCCTACCCGGGAAGTCTGAGCACCTCCCTACCCACCCATGAAGTGGGATCTGGGGTTCACTCCTTACTGGGGGTCATCTGAATCCCATTCCCTGCCGCATTGTGTGAGTGCCAGGATCTGTTGGCCCCTGGTTCCCTCTTCCCTGACCCCCTCATGTGAGCTAGATTCTGGGGGAGAGATCTCTGGGGGTGTCTGAACTCCTCTCCCTATCCCCCCATGTGAATCAGGATCTGGGGAAGCCCTACCCCTATAGGTGGCTTAGAAGAGGCATGTTCATATGCATCAAGAACACACTGCTGAGGCTGGGATACGGAGCTGAGACTGGATATGTCTGACACATATCAGAAACTCTCCAGCACTGGGGAGGGTGGCAGAGAACACCTACAGACATAAATGGAGCAGTTACCATGTCTCATAACTATTGTTTCAGGACGTATGCATCTCCACTGGGTATTCCCTTTCAGCTGAGAACATCTCATTGAGATGAATGAGCCACTTCATACCTCTCTGAGCCTGCTATGCTGCTGATGGATATGTACAGCCTCTCCCCTCCATTTTTCTCCCTCAAGTTTCATACACTATTTTAATGGAGCACCCAGCTCTCCTCTAGCTAAGGTTGGGACATCCTATTTGTTAAACTCATAACTCTTCTTTAGTGCTCTAATATCTGTGGTCTTAAACACATTGTTTTGAAATTTGCTATGCCTTCTGGGAGGGCAGGATAGGGTTAGTAATCCAAATGTGGGGCCATTTGAGCAAGGGGTTCCTGAGATATCCTCCCCCCCACACACACACAGAAAACCCCTGAGCATTTCATTAATTTCACAGATTCTATCAACTCTGAAGTTTGAAATCCACTGTGGGCAGAAATCTGACAATGAACTGTAAACATTTGGGGAAAATCTGCATCTGTCAAGGCATGGTATCTGATTACAGCAGAATATTCAGAAGGTGCTGAAACTTTTTTTGAAAAGAAAATAAATTACATCTTAAAGTTGGTAGAATCCTTCTGCCTGGCTAGATCCAAGCTAGGTAATGCTGTTAGTACCAAATGTGGCTGCTTGCCAGAGAGTTTTCAATCTAGAGAGCACTAACAGTAATCTTGGTCGGTGCAGGAAGCTTGGTACCAGGGGGTTTAGGAGCCTCAATGGTACCCATACCAGGACAGACGGTCTCCTTACTGATTTTTAGGCAATATTTAGGCATTTTAAGCGTAATATTCAGAATATTCAGATTTTTAGGCATTTTCTTCAAAAGTCCCATCAGGGGACTTAGGTCTCTTCTTTTTTGGGGGGCCCTTTAAGCTAATCTCTGGGGCTGCTCCATGGCTTTTATCTAGGGTGACAAGATGACAAGAACAAAATATCAGGACACATTGGGGGACAGCCAAAGGCTCACCCCACCCCCATCAGTGCTGGCTCTAGGATTTTTGACACCCAAGCAAAAAAATAAAAAAGCTGGAGAACCACCGAAGCAAAATGTTGGGACAAATGGCACCCCAACTGTATGTTGGTCGGGACACCGGACAAACAACTAAATATCGGAACAGTCCCGATTTTATCGGGAAATCTAGTCACCCTAATTCTTATCAAATGGAGCTACAGAGGAAGTTGAAGGGGTACCCTCACTAGTCAACTCTGCTGTAAAAGGGGGTAGCTGGGCCCCGACTTGGAGGACACATGAGGGAAGCTACTTAATACCATTCTCCCTCAGTTTCTTGGACCTGCTTCTGAATCCAATGCAGATCTTGCAAATTGACAGAATGTAGGTCTCCCTCCAGACAGAAGAGACATCTGGAATAACCATCACTGAGGGGAAAAGATCTCCTACAGGTCTGGCAGGATTTAAAACCCAGGATTGGGGACATCTTTGTTTCTTTTTCTTAGTGAGTAAGCATCAAACAAAGAAAGGCTCAAACAAAGGGAGAGGCCCTAAGCTGGGAGGAGCAGAGCCTTACCACACAATAAAGATGGGGGAGACCTCCCCCCCGCCAAAAAAAAAAAACAAAAACCCTCCCACAAATGTGGGCAAGCCAAGTATAAATAAATGAATAAAGATAAAATTTTAGGAAGAAGATTAAGGAAGCTAGCTAGGACTAAGGGAAGGCTAACTAATGGACACAACAGAGCTCTCTCATATTGAAACTAGCATTGTTTCACTGCATTAGGAAAGTAGCTAGAGTCAGGAATCAGCGAAAGGTTTGCGCACCCTTCATGGCAGGACCTCCAAGGCTGGACTGTTTAAAGCGGGAATTGTTTCTCAGCCCTCAGCGCTGCTCTGTTTATGCTAGTTCTTTTTAAGCGTATTCCAGTTACATCCCTGAATTATTTCAGTGACACATTTATGATAAAAAGAAAAGGAGTACTTGTGGCACCTTAGAGACTAACCAATTTATTAGAGCATAAGCTTTCGTGAGCTACAGCTCACTTCCTCAGATGTTATGATAAATCGTTACAGTAGCAATCGCAGAACTGCAGTGATTCTGTTACAATGGCACACATTGGATACAACCTCCATAACAACTATGAATAATCTACAGCATCCAGGGCCATCCAGGCCTGGGTGCAGGGCCCAGGACAAATTAGTCTATGTGGGCCCCCCTTAACATTTCTTATACAGGTGCTGAAGTCCCTTTCCAGGTTCTCGTGCTGGGGATGCTCTGGCTCAGGGGGAGCCCGGCTTTGAGGAACCTGGTTCAGGAGGAGCCTGGTTCTGGGGGAGCCCAGCTGGGCTGCTGGCGCTGCAGCCCCTGCAGGTTTGACGTGTGACTCGCCCCTGGTCTGCAGCCACAGACTCACTGCGGTGTGGAGGCAGAGCAGCTGGGCAGGATTGGTGCTCAGGGTTAGGGGCCTTGCTGCAGAGCCACTGCACAGCACGATCGGGGCACCCCGTGGTCAGGGACTGGGCAGACCTCAATTCCCTTTCAGTGGCTGCAGTTAGGACGCACCACATTGGCATAACCACTCCCTTGGGCTGCCCTGAGGGACCAGCTTCACTACTGGGACTCCCAGGCCCTTCAGGGACACGCGCAGCTTCAAGCCACCAGCAGAGCTCAGGGCCGAGGCCACGTTACGTTCTTCAGGTGTCTGTGTGTGTAAGTGCCACAGCTGGGTAAAGCCAGCCAGGGGCCTGACCGGCCCACCCCACACAGGGCCAGCACTGGACCCCCCCATCGGCCCCTCGCTGAGCCCCGCACAGTCCCAGGAGCAGCCTGCAGGGGCAGGTGCTGCAGAAATCTCTTCCCGCCAGTGAGTGCAGGCCCAACCCCCGCTTCCAGCGCCACCCCCTTCCCCCCCTCTAAGCCCCCGGGATGGTCTGTCCTCCCAACCCCCTAACCCCACCCCCCAGGCCTGCCTAGTGCCCCAATCATGACACATGCACACTGAAGCGCGGGGGACCCAGACTGTGAGGCCCAGAGCGGTCGCCCCATATTGTCATGGCTCTGACAGCATCTTGTCAATAATTTGAGGACTGTTTTGTACTAGGCAATAACAGAATAAACCATAATGGTACCCAGTCATCCACAGATTAGGATTCTGCATTGACATGGGATGAGAGACCATTACTGTTGCCTCAGGGTCACTGGATTCTTTCCATCTCTGATTTATATTGAAAATGCACAAAATAGCTTGTCAGCAATGAGGCCTGTCCACAGGCAGGGGGACAAGAGCAGATTGCCCCTGGCTTCATGAAGCTCCTGCTGTCAGAAAATAGCCATTCCTGAAAACTTGAGTGCATCTGTGCCTCCCACGCACTTTAGTACCCCATCCCTTCCATACACACACAGCCTGCATTACTTAGAAATGAGTCCAAGTATGATAAGGAGACTCAAGTTCAATTCTTTGGTCCACTTCTTGTGCAACCTTTGGCAAACCATTTAGCACTTGATCCTATGGGGTACTGAGAACCATCTTCAGTGGGAAGTGAGGTTACTCAGCACTTTGCAAGACTGAGCCCTTAGTCTGTGCCTTAGCTCCACCATGTGTAAAATGGGGTAACAAGACTTCCCTATCTCACAGAAATGATGTTAAGATAAATACATTAACGGCTGTGCTAATGGGGACCATAAAGGTCTGACAGACTGTTCTGAGAGCTTCATGAAAACACTCTTAGTAAATGAGAGGACTTTGTTGTAACAATCCTATACATTGATTGGCTGGTCATAAGGTTAAACTTTCATAAGAAAGATAAGGGTAAAATACAAGGCCCAGGAAATTCACAGCTATAATTGACCTACTATCTTTAATTTAGCTCAGTATGGCAGAACCCTTAGGGCACTGGTTGATCTTATTTACAGTAACATGTGCTGCAGTGCTGAAGGTACAGTGGAAGGAATTAAAGATTAGAGTATCAGCTTCTGAAGTCTCCATCTTTAGTGGGTTTAAATCTGAACCTTAATGTTAGGTTGTTTTAAGGTGGGTTTTTCTGTGTTTAATTTCTAAACCATTACACACATGCACATTCTTTTAAACTGCCAGGTAACTTTGTTCACATATGGAACTGAAATGTAACCTTTAATTTTAAAGCCTATACTTTAGAAAATTATGTGTTTGAGCTGCTGAGACTTTGAAAGGTGGGAGTGGTATGCCAACCACAAGAGAAACTGAAAGCCACATGAGAATTTTTGTGCTGTGAATAATGAACCAGGAATTCAGCTACAGAAAGTATATACCCCACTCTTTCATTTATACTCAGACTCTTTCCTAAAGCTATTCTTGTCTTCTGCCGTCACTGTTGAGACGCACTAAGACAAGTTCAGACCTGGTGTAAGCAGATAAAACTTAAGTCAGTGGAGTTGCACTCACCTACTCCAGAACTGAATCTGTCCCATGGTTGGATTGAAAGTAAATAATAGGTAAGGTACAGTTGTCTGGGGAAAAAAAATCAGTTTCAAGGAATAATGCTTCCCAATTTCTTCTCTGTCAGAATATCTGGTACTCCACTGAATTAATCATACAAACCATGGTCTAAGGAAGATCCCGTGGCTTTCTGCCAAGGAACAGAAAGGCTCTTCGGTACTAAAGGCCAATGAGCATTTGTTTGTCTGATGCAATACCTGAAAATCTTTGGTCTAAACTGCAACCCACTGCTTGCAGACACAACCTGACACTGAGTTCCTGCAGTTTATATATTCATTAATTGCCACTATCATGGCATTTGCTGTACCTTAAACAGAGCACTTTGGTAACAAACCTCTGTGGGAGCAAGGTCACAGACAAGTAGTTAGGATGACTGCTAGCCTCCTACACGCTAAATATACTTCATACAGTCCATGTATGTGTGTGTGTAGACACTACCCCCCTCCCCATATGTCCCACCCTGGAACAGCTGAATGAACAGACTTTAATTCTGCTGTAATTTGTCCAGCATGTTCAGTTTTGTAGGCCCCATTTGCTTCATACGAGATTTAGTTCCTGATTAAATCTGTCACATTTTGTTCCCGTCTTCTTTAAAGTGATTATTAAAACTATGTTGTAGATCACTCATCATCCCTTTCTCAAATTTTAATCAGCACCTTGAATAGGTAGAGTATTATTCATTGTCAATTGTTATGTCCTTAGGAACAAAAAAGTACTAATAAACTCTGTTTATGAGTACAACAGTTCTGACACCTCCATAAATTCTACATTATATTTTTAATGTTACTCTGCCCTTAAAATTAATTTAGCTCTCTTCTACTTCCTTATCTTATTAACTAGCCTGAACAGCTAAGAGGAAACGGTTACTTACTGTAACTGTGGTTCTTCGAGAAGTGATACAGACGTGTATTCCAAGTACGTGTATTCCAAGTGTGTGCCCCATTCGCTGGAGACTTTTGCCTAGCATACCTGTAGAGGGGCAGTGAGCACGCCTTGTGTCTGAAGCCCGTCCCCTGCCTATATGAGGCATTGCTGCCCCGACGCCCCTCAGTTCCTTTGCACCAAATGTCCCACGGAAGAGACTCTGATGTAGAGGGGATGGAGGGTGGGTCGTGGAATACATATGCAAATCATATTTCGAAGAACCACAGTTACAGTAAGTAACCATTTCTTCTTCTTCAAGTAGATGCAGATGTGACTCACAAGCATTCCCCCTTATAGGAAGTGGAGCTCAAAGTCTAATGGAGTAGGGATCACAGGACTGCTCTTCTGACACTAGTGTTCGCTCTGGAAGGTGCAGTGATCGCATAATGGTCCATAAATGTATGTATGGATGACCATGTGGCTGCCTGCAATTGTCTAATATGAAGATGTCACTGAGGAACACTATCAGTGTTGCCTGAGACAAGATGATATTCGTCTGGAGATGGTCTGTGGAAAGACTGGTTGTCCCTTCATGCAGTCTGCATATGATACAAACAGGTGAGGTGAAGCATGAAACAGTTCAATCCTGTTCAGTTAAAAGACTAGACACTGTCTAATATCTAACACATGGAAGCACTACTACTTCAGGGAGGAATGTGGCTTAGGGAAGAACACAGACAAATATACAGCCTGGTTCAAATGAAACTGGGAGACCACTTTAGACAAGAACTTTGGGTGTGGCCAAAGCATTACCTTGTCTTTGGAGGACTGCATGTAAAGAGTCACATCATCAGGGCCTGTAACTCATCCACCCTCCTGACAGAGGTAATGGCTATCAAGAATGAAATTTTCTGAGACAGGAGGGGCAGTGGACAGGATGCAAGAGGCTCAAATGGAGGACCTAACAGAGCTGCTAAAACCATGTTCAGGTCTCATAAGGGGACTGACTCTTGGACAAGAGGGTGCAGGAGGAGAAGTCCTTTCAGAAATCTCATCACTATAGCGTTGGGGAAAAAAAACAAAAACAAACAAACAAAAAAACCCCCACGATTTCCCTTGTATAGGGGGATGAAACACTAATGTCACTGCCAAGTGCATTCTCAGGGAATTGAGTGCCAAGCCCGATTTCTGAAGGTGTAGCAGGTAGTCTAAGATGTCCTGGATGGAAGCCCCACTGAATGGGTCCCAAGGCCTAAAAACCGAAAACCTCTTCCACTTTGCTACACCATCCTAGTGGAAGACTTTCTGCTGTTAAGTAGGACCCTTTGGTCAGCCTCCGAGCAATGCCATGCAGCAGCCACACCATAAGGTGCAGGGAGTTGATCGCTGGATGCATGCAGTGGTGGTCCTGTGTGAGGAGGTCATGATGGAGAGCTAGCAGCATGGGAGGCTGGACTGACAGAGTAAGGAGGTCTGAGAACAAGCACTTTCTCGCCCATGCTGGGGGGATCAGGATGAGTTTGGCTCAATGTGCCTTGAACTTGGCAATGACCTGAGGAATGCCTGGGAAGGCATATAATAGAGTCAACTGATAGCTGCAATGAAAGGCATTGGTGAAGGAGACTGGGCTGAATTTCCGGCAAGAGCAGAATAGGCAACACTTCCTGTTTTCCCTCATCAAAAATAGGTCAGTCATGGAGATACCCCTCATTGCAAAAACAATCTGAAGGACACTCGCCTTCAGGTAACATTCGTGGTTCAGGGAGAAGGTCCTGCTGAGATCATCTGTGAGACTGTTCTGCACCCCTGATAGATGGATGGCTAACAGGGTGATGTTCTCTTTGATGCAGAACTGCCACAGGTTGATCGCCTCTAGGCAGAGTGACCTGGAGTAGGCTCCCCCTTGTTTCGTTCACACAGTACATCACGGTGGTATTGTTGGGGAGTACGTGAACCGCTGAATTCCTGATACAGTCCCAGAAGGCATGACATGCATTGTTGATGGCCTGCAACTCCAGCTGATATGGAGTGAGGCTTTCTGTTCTGACCACAGGTCCTGCACCTTCAAAGAGTCCAGATGCACTTCCCAACCAAGAAGGAAAGAGTCAGTAACCACGAACTTGGTTGGAGAGGGCCTAGTGAAGGGGACTCCCATGGCACACATTGCGTGAGAACTCTCACCAACTCAAGTACTCCAGAACTGGTGGAGGAAGGCATATCAACCTGCCCATAGAATGCAGGGCAGGGCGGTAACCATCCTGAGCCATATCTGAAGAGGGCAAAGGTGCAACCTGGTGAACATGTGGCCCAACAGGCTCAGATATACGTGGATCGTCATGGAAGGCTGAGATTGCAGACTGAAGCACAGCTGTTGAATTGCCTGGAAGCAGTCAGTTAGCAGGACCACCCTTGATTTTGGGGAATCTAACAGGGCCCCAGTTAACTCTATTGGTTGAGTGGAAGCCAAGACTGACTTTGCAGTATTTAAAATGAATCCCAGACAGATGAGTAAGCATAGTGTGGTGTTGACATGGACAAGAACCTCCTCTCTGGAGCTGCCCTTCAGCAAACAGTCATCAAGGTAGGAGAAGATGTGGATTCTGTTCCTCCTGAGATATGCCATGACCACCACCATGCACTTCGTGAAGACTCGGGGGCAGAAAAGAAACCTAACAGGAGAACTGTATACTGAAAGTGGCATTCTCCTACTATGAAATGAAGAAACTTCCTGTGACTTGGTACAACGACCACATGGAAATAAGCATCCTCCAGGTTCAAAGCAGCGAACCAGTCATTCTGAGACAGAGCAGGGAAAATAGCCATGAGAGTGACCATGCAGAACCTCACATATTTGATTAATTTGTTGCATCCACAAGGGTTGAAGATGGGCCTCATCCCACCCTTGGATTTTGATATCAGGAAATAACAAGAGTAAAAGCAGTGACCCCCATGTTCCCACATAACTTCCTCCACTGCTCCCAATTTTAGTACAGCGCTGACTTGCTCGATGAGCAGTGTCTCGTGAGACAGAGAGGAGGATGGGCAGGTGGCGTGAAGAGCAACTGGATGGCATAGCCCAATCTGACAGCAATCTAGGACCCAGATGTCAGAGGTGATCGAGACACAGGCATTGTAAAAGTGGGCCAGCCTGTCCTCAAAGAAACAAGGGAACAATGAGGGTGGAAGAATGACACCTGGAACAGTGCTCTGGACTAAGGAGTCAAAATGGACTCTTAGCAGGTGCAGAAGGAGGGGCGAACATATCGGCCAAGCCCCAAGTTTGACTGTTTCCTCTTGTGAGACCTGTCCCTCTTCCTAGGATAGTCTCACTGTCTGGAAGGAAAGGGCTGTGTGAAAAGATGCTGTGGCCTATACTGCTGTTATGGCTGCACGCTATAGTGCAGGGGTGGCCAACCTGTGGCTCTGGAGCCACATACGGCTCTTCAGAAGTTAATATGCGGTTCCTTGTGTAGGCACCAACTCACCGCCAACTTTACAATGTGCTGGGGGGTTCTCATGTGTGCACGGGTGGCATGTACACACCCAAGGACTTTAAGGTAGCCCTGGAATACTTAAAGGAATGCAGGGTTTCATCAGTCTTGTCTGAAAACCAGGCCCAGCCATCAAAAGACAAGCCTTCAATAGCTTGCTGGACATCCAAAGCAATCTCTTCATCGTAATTGCAGAGGCCATCACCCTGTGTGAGGTGTCCGCAACAACAAGGGTGAACTGCAGCTACTTCTTGTCCACCAACCAGCCCTCAGTGACAAACACCTGAAACTCCTCATGAGAGACCTCAGGCAACTGGTCCACAAATTTGGACATAGCTGACCAATTGAGAAAGTCATATTTGGACAGCAAAGCTTACTGATTTGCAATCCTCATCTGGAACGATGACGAAGTATATATCTTTCTGCCCAAAAGGTCCAACTGCCTTGAGTCTCTCATTTTGGTTGGACATTCTGAATCTTTAGAAGACGTATAGGTTACCATCTGATCAATCTATACCAGCACCTCCAAGAGAAGGAACCAAGTTGGACAGCTCAGCAGAAACAGGATAAAAAGGCCTGTCTCCTTCAGCACATTGCTTCCCAAAAGCACCTGGAATGTAGAAGATTTCAGGTCCTGGACCAGCCACCTGGGAGTCCTGGTAATATCATCAAATACCTATCCTGGAGAAGCACTTTAACTGTTTCTTTCTATTTTCCAGCAATTTAGGTTACCCGCTAGCACACCAGGAAAAGACTATAGTCATATCCATTCTTAGCTCCAATAGTGTCAGCTCCTGCTGAGCTGAGAGCTGATGGCTGAGCAAAGATCCGATGTTAAGTAACACACAGACTTTCTCTTGGGTGATGACCTCAATCCATCAACTGACCACTTTCTGAAACAGAGTACCTAATTAGTTAGAAAGGGTATATGCTTGTGTATGTTTAAAGACTGTCCCAGAGTTACAGTGTGTGTCTCTGTTCTTTAACAAGTTCACTGATTGCTGTAAAGTAGCTTTAAAACTGAACAAATTACTGTTAACCAAGATTATAGAACACTGTACAGGTATCTACCATAGTTAATGGTTTCACACGGTCTTTCTAGTTCTAGGTATATATAGACATAAAATGAGACCAAGCATGCAAGCTTTTCGAACAGTACTCAAGCTATACAGTCTGTCATAAATGTAGGAGTTTATCTTAGGTAGTTAAGAGATTAATTGGGTCCTGGCACTAATAGCATTCATTGGGAAATACACGTTACAGGTGTTGACTACTACAGATCGAATGGGAAGATGACCTTGGTTAATTGGCATTTAAGTAACTGACCAAATAGGCTAGATCACAAGCCATTCTTCCATTGTGTTAGCAACACCAGAATTGATAACCAGTTGGCACAAGGGAGGCCCTATTCTGAAGGCATCTTAGTCCAAAAAATCTAAACAAAGTCATCTTCTCTAGACATTAACTGAGTATAAGTGTTTTCTATCATGGTTGTGTGATTTGATTCTGAAAACCTGAATGGTTATTGTGACCAATTTTCTAGTTTGTGTTTGCCAAGTCATACTCCAATTCCATTTTTGCCTTCTTAAGTTCTATACTGTTAGCTGTTATAGTTAAGATAGTTAATTAAACTTTATAAAACTAAATTCAACTCTCAAGACCTTAGCTTTAGTTAAGCAATTGAAATTAGCAGAACTCCAAGAAAAGTGGTATGGGTAATCAGTTAAGCGGTTGCTTAACTAAGGTTGGTTTTATATTGTATCTTTCATACAGATATCCCACACACACACTTTACCCATCAAATATCTGCTGCAGATTACACTGATGTTCAGAGGTTTTCCTCTCAAAGAAACATACCTGTGGACCTCGTATGAGGCAGAATATATTGCTTGCTTCTCTAGATTTTCTATATACAGTACACTGACACCACACCCTGGGGGCTCACAGAAAGGATGATTTTATTGTACATATATATAACCTGTCTAGATGTCAGCAGCAGCAAACCAATTAAATGCAGCAGGAGTTGTAATTAAAACTGTTTACAGTACATGGGGGGGGGAAGGATTTGTCAGCATGATGATAATGGACTCAAAGAGCTCTGTTTATCTGAGAATAGAAAGGGATGTGCCCCCAACCCATCAATCCCCAGAGGACTTACTCTCTGCAACTAATAAAATACAGTACAGTGCTCATAAGGAGCTGTGCTAGTGGAGAATGCTTGTAATAAGCTCATTGTACAACTCATGCTGGGAAAACTGAACTAGATTTGGACACTGGCCAGTTTACATTTCAGCTTGAATTCTGCCTCTTTCTCTTGTTTTCCGGACTTTGTTGCTCCACATGTGTGCTGTGTTTGAAGCATGTTGACACTTTCTGCCTTGATGCAGCTGGCACCCCAGATCAATTACTGTAAGCACAACTTGAAAACACTTGAAAGGAAAACCACAGGGCAGACGATCTGGTTGGATCTCAAACCTGCTGGATTTTGGCTGACCCACTATGGCTTCATCCCAGTGGAGTTCCTTTGTTTTGCTTCTCTTCACTTAAAGCCATAGAGACTTTAAAGTATTTAAAGAGGGAGGTACTACTTAACATGAGTAAGGGTGGCAGATTCTGATCCCATACCAGTAGCAGTGAGTAGAAACTGCCATGGTTTATCCAGTGAGAACAGGCTGCCCCTGCGCACTGTGCCAGTGACTACAGATGACTGTACTCTCTGTAAGCGAGCTTATAATGATTCTTAAGCAAATGAGCAGATGCAAGAAGTTAACCATTGTTCCATGCAAGAGTCCTATCTGCTCCTCTGATGTCTACATACATTCTCACTAGATACCAGGGTGCACTAAAGTCATATGCCTGAAGCTTGATGTCAGTTCATAGTATTAATGAAGCCATTTAGAGTTTTAATTCTGAAGAGTGTTTTTTGGTTTTGATATCTGGTTGGCTACTAATCAGGTAAATCTAATGTCAGGAAGAATTACAGCAACTTTTGCTCTCTCTTCACCTTCCGTTCCTCTGTACATTGGCTTTTTAGGACAGTTTCCTTTATCTTTATTTAAATACTAATAAAAAGGGACAGTTTCACATTATGGAAATAGTCTCATGCTTCCTACAGAGTCAACATTTTAACATATTCATATTCAACTGGCAGACCAACAGAAGGATATAGATACTCTTATTTTTCATTAGGAGCCACGTATGTGTTTTTTGTCCCTTTAGTATTAATTTTGCAATGATTTAGGGGATGCATAAGGAAAGATGAACCATTTGTCACTGATCTGGGTTGCACCAGATTACCATTTATGTGTCAGACAAAGTGTCCATTATATTAAAAGACCTAATGATATTATCCATTAATATTCAACCCTTTGTCCTTAGTTCTCTCCAGTCCTGGCAGCAGTTTCCTGTAACCACTGCACAAAGTATCATTAGGCTATTTATTGTAGAGAAGTGCTTTTGATTGCTGTAGTGCCAATTGGGAAGTATAATGTTGCCGCTCAGGATTGGGGTTTTTGTCCCCCATCATTAGATTAAAAAAAAAACCCAGTAGGAGTGACTTTCTTCTTTCCCTTTTCCTTTCAGATGCAGTGAAAGTAAGTTAAAACCCACTGTCAGGTCCATCACTAAATTATGGTTTATTTACTATGAAATAATACAGCTTCCCCAGTGGAACTATCTATTCAGCTTCTCCAGTCCTCATTTACTAAAAGGAAGGGAGGATCTACTTTTCAGAAATATATTCCTTTGTGCCTATAAATGCGTGTACAGGAGGTGAGAATTTTCCTTTATATTTATTCAGGAGATTTGTTTGAAAATATATCCTGCTGTTATGGCTTTTGCTTAAAAGAAACTTAATTGTGCTCCTATCAGGGCCGCTAAGAACATTTCTGGAACTAGGGACAGGAAAGAAACCTAGAGCCTCCATAGGCACCCTCTGTCTCCTATTTTCTTTCCCCCCTTTTAATGTCTGTTTTCCCTTCCCCATCTAAATACCCCCACTCTCCCCATCTTTGTCTGCCCCCTAACCCTCACTGACTTCCACTAACAGAGTCCGTTAGTACCTCAACACAGTAAAAAAGACCCATGACAGTGAGTTTCAGAACCTAGCTCACGTGACTTAGGCTTGTAGGGCTTGCGCAGCAGGGATAAAAATAGCACGGTAGATGTTTGGGCTGGAGCTGGAGCCCTCACTCTGAAACCCAGTGAGGCGGGGAGGATCTTTGAGCTTGGGCTGCAGGCCCAGCAGGAACAGCTACACTGCTATTTTTAGCCCAACAGCTCCATTCCCATAAGACAAGTCAGTTAACCCAGGCTCTGAGATTTGCTACTGGGTTGTTTTTTTTCCTGCGTAGATGTACCTTGTGTGTCTTCTTTCATAGAATCATAGAATATCAGGGTTGGAAGGGACCCCAGAAGGTCATCTAGTCCAACCCCCTGCTCGAAGCAGGACCAATTCCCAGTTAAATCATCCCAGCCAGGGCTTTGTCAAGCCTGACCTTAAAAACCTCTAAGGAAGGAGATTCTACCACCTCCCTAGGTAACGCATTCCAGTGTTTCACCACCCTCTTAGTGAAAAAGTTTTTCCTAATATCCAATCTAAACCTCCCCCACTGCAACTTGAGACCATTACTCCTCGTTCTGTCATCTGCTACCATTGAGAACAGTCTAGAGCCATCCTCCTTGGAACCCCCTTTCAGGTAGTTGAAAGCAGCTATCAAATCCCCCCTCATTCTTCTCTTCTGCAAGCTAAACAATCCCAGCTCCCTCAGCCTCTCCTTATAACTCATGTGTTCCAGTCCCCTAATCATTTTTGTTGCCCTTCGCTGGACTCTCTCCAATTTATCCACATCCTTCTTGAAGTGTGGGGCCCAAAACTGGACACAGTACTCCAGATGAGGCCTCACCAATGTCGAATAGAGGGGAACGATCACGTCCCTCGATCTGCTCGCTATGCCCCTACTTATACATCCCAAAATGCCATTGGCCTTCTTGGCAACAAGGGCACACTGCTGACTCATATCCAGCTTCTCGTCCACTGTCACCCCTAGGTCCTTTTCCGCAGAACTGCTGCCTAGCCATTCGGTCCCTAGTCTGTAGCTGTGCATTGGGTTCTTCCGTCCTAAGTGCAGGACCCTGCACTTATCCTTATTGAACCTCATCAGATTTCTTTTGGCCCAATCCTCCAATTTGTCTAGGTCCTTCTATATCCTATCCCTCCCCTCCAGCGTATCTACCACTCCTCCCAGTTTAGTATCATCCGCAAATTTGCTGAGAGTGCAATCCACACCATCCTCCAGATCATTTATGAAGATATTGAACAAAACCGGCCCCAGGACCGACTCTTGGGGCACTCCACTTGATACCGGCTGCCAACTAGACATGGAGCCATTGATCACTACCCGTTGAGCCCGACAATCTAGCCAGCTTTCTACTTTCTGTCACTACTAGATTTATTCTTAGTATCTCAAGAACATTTCTGAGTTGAAGGGATAATAGAAGATCTTTGGCTCCCTTACTTCCACCTTCATCTCAACTGCTCTCTCCTGTTCACCTCTTTTCTCCATTTTATCTAATTTCCTCTTCCCATGTCCAAACAAATTTTCTCTTCAGTAGTGTCTTTGTATGTTTAGCCATACCCACAGACAGAGGAAAGATGAGAGGGTGCATCTTAAGCTCTTCTCCTCTGATGGAGATAGGTGTCCATGTTCAGGCTGCAGGCAGGTGACTGTCTCTGCTAGAGATCCACGAACTGGGGAAGATAGGTGTTTGGCCACCTAAGTCACAGGTGGGGTTCTGAGCCAGTAGCCATGCTCAAAGGCCACCACCCAGGGGAGTTTACACAAGACTGTGAGCAGGAAGTTATAATCTTCAACCCAGTGGTTAGGGTACTCACCCAGAATGTGGATTCATGTTCAAGTTTCCTCCTGTAGGGAGAATGGATTTGAACAAGAAGCTACCACCTCTCAAGTGAATGCCTTAACATCTAGACCCTGAAGTCATTTTTACTGGTCCAATTAAATAATTGAATAACTAAATATTAACTAGGCCAGTAAAAATGACTCCATAGGCTAGCGCACTCACCTGTGAAGTGACAGATCTCTCTTCAAATCCCTTCTCCCCTTCAGGAGGAGGTGGGACTTGAACCAGAGCCTACTACACCCCAGGTGAGTACTCTAACCACTAGGCTTCTCAACTGTTTTGTATACACTCCCCTGAGAGGCCCAATCTGATAGGCAGCCTCAGAGCATGTTGGACCTCCACTTGCGACTTATAGAGCTGAATGCCTATCTTCCCCCATTTTGAGAGTCACTCTGGGGCTTAAGTGGGAGTTATGCATCTGGACGCCTACCATGAGGCAGAAGTCCACATGCTTAGGCAGGAGATAAGTACCTGGGCTCCTAGAGAGAGGCAGCAGCTTGCATACACAGAGGCAAAAACTCAGGCGCTGAGTTTAGATGCCTCCTGAGGTGGGCAGCAGCCATAGTGGACTTTTGTGGATTGCAGCGAGGCCTAAAAACAGGAGTTAGGCACCTCAGTACCTTTGTGGATCCCACCTTTGGAGTCTTCCTCATAGTTTAGGTTTAATCATTCTTTTGCAATAATAGTAATTGGTGCTATTTAATCCAATCTATCATTAATTCTATGAGGCATCTGGGGATTTCACAAGAATCAAATACTGACTTAGTATTTATTTACTCAGTGGGATTAAACTTCTCCCCCCCCCCCCCACCTCTTTGACTTCATTAAGATGCTAACTGACAAGGATGCTAAATGAACTGGAATTATTTGTGGCTGTTTTGTGAGTTCTGGAACCAATTTTTAAAGTCAGAGTACCAGATTTACTTGCTTTCACATAGTCTGTGTATTAAAAAAAATTGAGAAATTAAATCTGAGGAGGAAATATGTTTAAATGATACAATAAAGTGGGAATGATAGGAGTATCATGGATTCAAATAGCAGTTGCTGAGTCATTCACTCTTTGACTACCATTTAACCATCTTATGTGACTTGGTCAATGCAGCTGTAAAATCAGATGAGTGCTGGTATTAACCAGTAACAACATAATAAATAATACTTTGCATTTCTATAGCACCTTCCAGCTGGATAGGTCTGTGAAGTGCTCTACAAACATGCATACACTTATTTTCACCTTTTCCCCTCTGTATTATATATCAGCAAACTGAGGCAGAGGGACATTATGTGATTTGTGTAATACCATACAGAAAGTCCAGGGCATAGCTGGGAACAAAACCCAGATTGCCTGACCTTAGGTTAATTCTTTAGCTACAAGACTATCCTCCCTCTCTTCCTCATCATCCTGCAAAGTAAATGATCAAAATAAAACATCCAAAGAATATTTCAAGAGTCCATGTGGCTGGGAGGAAATTGTGCCCACATTTGGAATTGTGGCTTAAAATTCAAACACATTTGGGGAGTGTCAAGTCATCAAATACAAGATTTTCCATTTGTGTTTTGTCTTATTTCAGAAACATTATGTTTAAACACTGGGTTCATCTCTCCTCGTTGGCAAGGAAACAGGTTTTCACTGTGCTGCTAAACCAATTCAGGCACCCACACAAGTTCTACTGCCTGGAAGAATAGATCTCAAGAAGAAAATCTAATCTACTATTGTCAATATTTGTGAAAAATGCCTCTTGTGATTTAGATTGGACGGATGGGCATCATATATAACCTGGTTCTGACTTTAATGCTCCCAACAGTACTAGGAAATTTAATATAGGAGAAAAATAGAAGCTATGGGGGTGTTAATTATCTATTTAATTAAAACAAGATGTAGTTGATATCTTTTATTGTATCAAATAGAGAACACTTACAAAAATGTGTCCCATGTACAAATGTTTTTCAGTATAACAATGACATGCTAATTTTCCATAGAAAATCAGGGCCCAGTCTTTTACAGATATCTGATTTAGATTATCAGAGCTGATCAGCTTCCAACAATGATTTACATTACCACATTAAATGCTTTATAAGAGGTCTGTCAAATTGTCCTTTTCCACTGCCTGACCAGGTTGAAAACTTCTAGAGAAGTAGTTTTCAACCTGGGGTCCACAGATTCCTGGGGCATCCACAGACTATGTCTAAGATTTCCAAAGGGGTCTGCATCTCCATTTGAAATGTTTTATGGGTCCACAAATGAAAAAAAGGTTGAAAACTACTGTTCTAGAGACACAAGTGTTTAGTAAGACTCTGTATAAGTTCCTAGTAACATCCTCTCTTTTTCACGCCTTTTACTCCTGTTATTTTGTAACAGGATAGGAAGCATATCACTGTAAAAAAAAAAAAGACCTTTTCTAGTTCTTATAGAACAATATTTTAGACTTCTACAGCACCCTCCGTCTGTAGCTAGCTGATCAATTTACAAGCCTTGATTAATTAAATCTTGTAACATCTCTGTAAAATATGTAGTACACTACTATAATCTCCAGTTTACAGATGGGGAAAGTGAGGCAAAAAGGGATTGAGTCTTGCTCAAAGCCACATAAGCAGCTTGTGACAAAGCCTGGAATAGTATTCACATCTCCTGGGTCTCAGCTCTCTGCTTTTACCGCAGGACCATCTCTTGCCCTGCCAAGACGGCATACCTGTTCTGCACACCTTCTATTTTCCTGCCCAACTCCACTTATTTACTAAAATTATCTGCTTTTATCTTTGGTGACAGAAACAGAGGGCAATGCACCATCTCCCAGGCTGCAACAACAGCATGTGACAAAGGCATTCCACAGCTGTTCTCCAACTGAGGCTTTGCCACATTTGTTTTGACAATATTTTTGTGCTTATAAAGAACATGTTTGACCACTGTTCAACAGGGTAGATTAAAGCTCTCTTGAAACAATGTGTCTGTGCAGGAAAAATTCTGAAGCAAGCATATGCTTGCTATTTTATCCTGCTAACCTCAACCCATTGTTTACTGGGACAATTGAATGCAAGGAATTTAGCTGCCCCAACAGTACGTAACTAAACAGGAAAATCCCTATGGTGAGATATTATGGCAAATATGTTTCAAGAAAACAAACCTACAGGCAATTGATCATGCCTTTGAATTTTCATTTTAAGGTTCTAGATATTCTAGGTAACCTGTAATCAAGTTTTAAAAGCCTGTCATGTAGGTCACATGATGAGAGGGAGGGATTTGTCATGATGCAAGAGGCAACTGGGCCCATTAGAATCTCTTCTTGACAGTAGAATACTATCAAAGATAAAAATGAGGTGAGTGAGATGTTGGAACATGGTGAACACAAATGAAAGTGGGCTGAGCTGACCATAGTCACAGAAATTAAATGCTCTGAGGCAGGTATGTTTACTGCTCCTTTCAGGATACGATGATTTTAATAGCAACAGTGTTATAATGAACATAAGGGGGAGAAGCACAGCTACTGGTAACAGGTTGTCTGTGCATTTCAGGTGAGAAATAAATGTCAGTTTTATTTTGGTTTGTCCTCTGATTTTTGACCACTGGATTTGGTCATTCTATCACTTGGTTATCATGGAGCATTATGTTGGACTCTGCTGTTTCACTGCCCTGGGTCCATCCACAGCTAGCTTTGAAGCAGGCTGACATAGTCATGCACCACTCCCAGACTGGCAGATTCAGGCTATTTATCTTCTAATAAAAACCACTTTCCTGCCCTGTAAAAAAGGTTGCAACAAGACTGGATTTAGACAATCATGTATTTAGACAAGCAGTCCCTAATTAAATGTCTTCACTGGTGTAATGCATGATCTGGTACTTCTCTGAGATCACTTTAAACATTGTCAGCAAATAATTGTTTGGTATTGTGGGTGACAGATTCACACACCACAGCTATGGGTTCCCCAGACCCATAAACATATATACATTGGGGATAAAGGGGTCATTGTGAACGTAATGTCACCCACAATATTAAATACAGTTCTCATACCTGCTTGCTATCCAGTTATTTGTTATCAGAGTGCACACTTCTAAACTTAGCAAGAATCACTTTACTTGAGACTATGGTGTAGTGATTCTTGCTAAGTTTAGAAGTGTGACTTCAGCTTCAATGTTGTTGGGTTATCATTTCTGCCTAGGAAGTACTGTGATAAAAAGAGCAGAGAGAATAAGTCTAGCGTAAAAGGGTGAGAAATAAAGCAAAGCGTAGGCAGAGTAAGAAAACAAATATAGCAAGACTGAGAAAAATTCAAATTCGAAAATAAACACAGTGGCCAAAATGTTTACACTTAGCTTAGTAAAGTTAGCTTAGAATCCTGAATTTTTAAAGGTGCTGAGCACTAATATCTTCCATTGACATCAGTGGGCACTGTGGGAGTTCTTCATAGGAACTTAGAGGGACCCCATTATCCAGTGGTGCTAATTCAGATATTTGTTTGGGGTAGAAGTTCTGGTCCTCGCCCCTCCCAAACTAGGACCCTATTCCGGTCCCAGCTCATTCTCCTCCCTGACCTCCACCAACTGAGACATCAGATCTCCTGTTGGCCTGGGAGTTGTCCCTCTTTCTTACCCATACAGTGCCTGAGCTGAGTTCTCAGCAGACTACCCGATGTGCCAAGTCACAACACCATTTGACCTGGCCACCCCTCTGTCTGGATGGAAAGATAGCCAGGCCAAATTCGAGTGGCGTTGTGACCCTGTGTGTGAAGTAACAATGCCACTCACTGAAATTTGGCCTAGCCACCCCTCTATCTGTATGGAGGAGCAGCTGCATCAAATTTCAATGGCACTGCAACAATACAGCCTGATTTCAGAGTAACAGCCGTGTTAGTCTGTATTCCCAAAAAGAAAAGGAGTACTTGTGGCATCTTAGCGACTAACCAATTTATTTGAGCATAAGCTTTCGTGAGCTACAGCTCACTTCATCAGATGCATATTGTGGAAAGTGTAGAAGATCTTTTTATACACACAAAGCATGAAAAAATACCTCCCCCCACCCCACTCTCCTGCTGGTAATAGCTTATCTAAAGTGATTACTCTCCTTACAATGTGTATGATAATCAAGTTGGGCCATTTCCAGCACAAATCCAGGTTTTCTCACCCCTCCCCCTCACACACACAAATCCACTCTCCTGCTGGTAATAGCTTATATAAAGTGACCAATCTCCTTACAATGTGTATGATAATCAAGGTGGGCCATTTCCAGCACAAATCCAGGGTTTAACAAGAACGTCTGAGGAGGCGGGGGGTGGGGGTAGGAAAAAACAAGGGGAAATAGGTTACCTTGCATAATGACTTAGCCACTCCCAGCCTCTATTCAAGCCTAAGTTAATTGTATGGGTAAGTCATTATGCAAGGTAACCTATTTCCCCTTGTTTTTTCCTACCCTCCCCCCTCCTCAGACGTTCTTGTTAAACCCTGGATTTGTTCTGGAAATGGCCCAACTTGATTATCATACACATTGTAAGGAGAGTGATCACTTTAGATAATTACCAGCAGGAAAGTGGGATCGGGGGAGGTATTTTTTCATGCTTTGTGTGTATAAAAAGATCTTCCATACTTTCCACAGTATGCATCCGATGAAGTGAGCTGTAGCTCACGAAAGCTCATGCTCAAATAAATTGGTTAGTCTCTAAGGTGCCACAAGTTCTCCTTTTCTTTTTGCGAATACAGCCTGAGTAATGCTCCAGAGCAGGGGCCAGCAACCTGTCAGAAGTGGTGTGCTGAGTCTTCATTTATTCACTCTAATTTAAGGTTTCGCATGCCAGTAATACATTTTAACATTTGTAGGTCTCTTTCTATAAGTCTATAATATATAACTAAACTATTATTGTATGTAAAGTAAATAAGGTTTTTAAAATGTTTAAGAAGCTTCATTTAAAATTAAATTAAAATGCAGAGCCCCCCGGACCAGTGGCCAGGACCTGGGCAGTGCGAGTGCCACGGAAAATCAGCTCGTGTGCCGCCTTTGGCACGCATGCCATAGGTTTCCTGCCCCTGCTCCATAGCCTTCCAGCAGCAGGCATATTGATTTAGTACAGGACCACAGAAAGAAAAAAGAAATTGAACCATGCCCCCACGCTGCCGGCACTACGGTCTATGGAACTTTGAGCAAGTGAAAAAACCTTGAAGTGGGGAGCATTCCTCCTCAACATCTGTAACTGGTGCCACTGCCATCAACATAATATCTGAGTGCCTCGGTACCTCTGAAAAGCAACCCACTTTTATTTAGGTGATTGATCTGGATTTTTAGGTGCCTAACTTTAGGCACCCATGTTTGAAAAATACAAATAGCTAAATTCTGGGGTTGTTTTTCTATCTATAGCACAGCTAGAAAAACTAGAAAAACAACATACTCAGATTTAAATCATACAGGGGAAAGTAGGTTTGTGAATTTGAAATAGTTTTGTGAACCACTGAGTAGTTCATAGTCTGCAAATCCTCAAAACGCCAGAAGGTTTGCCTACTGGTAGTTACCCTGGTCTTAATTAACAGAGATGGATACTTGCTAAAAACTTGACATTTCAGTCTTTATTTCCTTCCTTTAAAAAAAAAATTCTGAAAAATCAGGCTGTCCTTTTTATGCATTCTGCCAAATGCTTTGTGGGTGAAAATTGTCCATGATGGAGAGCATCCGGCAGCAGGCTCTCTGCACCATTGAAGCCCCATAGCAGAGCTGCATGGGAAGACCACAGGCAGAGCAGCTATGCTGTACACACTCTTCATTCTGCAGAAAAGGTTTCCCACACAGGTCAAAAAATAGGTCACAATTACAGTAGACCAGGGACACTGGATCCACATGCAGGGGGAACCAGAGGCTCTAAGCCCCTATGTCCCCACACACAACCAGCACAGAAGGGCTGCTGCTGCTATTTCAGCTCATAGGCTAGATTAGGGGCTGTAAGAAAACTGTTGTTTCCCTGTATCCTGGCCTAAAATTGAACTTTACCTCCCCAACACAGCCTGTACTCCACCCTCACAGACCCCATAAGGGTAGAGTGGGCTTTATTCTGAATTTACATTACACTGCACTCTCTCATACATACAGACTTTGAGCTCTTTGAGGTGGGATTAGTTTGACTCAGTTTACCAATTGCAGAGCACCCTGTACATTTACAGTGCTGTATTAATATTAAACACTCATTTCCCTCCACCGAGCAGGGAAAACTTCAGTCGATTAAGTATTACTGAAGCTTGTGAGTTTGAAGCCGCCTGAGCCTCCTTGTGGTAATGAGGATTTCCCAGAGAAGGGTCCAATTTGAATTAGAAAGTAACCTCTGAAGCCCATTTTATTCAGCGATAACTCTATGCTCCACCCGCAGAGTGTGAACATGAGGCTTATGTGGTCAGTGAATGAAAGGTGGATCTGTGTTCTATTTGTATATGTCCCACTTGGAGATGTTTTGACTGGAGAGTTTCCTGTTGTGAAGGTCTTATCAATGCCCTCTTGATTGCAAAGCGTAAGGGGAGACCATGGGACTGAGTACAAGCAAATGCTTAATATGAGTTGTTGAAGGGATCAGCTCACTGCTGGCACCCCCTCAGGGCTAGGTGCAGTTTGGCAGCTCTTTCTCCATTGGGGTCTGCTGCTGGCTGCTCCAGCTATGCAGTAGCCTGCCTCTTCCTGTGATTTGGCCCTGGGCCAGGTCACTTCCAAGTCTTTCCCCTTCCAGGGTAGTCCATAAACAAAAAGCAAAGGAGGTTAACTCAAACAGTTAAATGCCACCCTCTCAGAATGTATCAGGATCAGGCCCTCTCTTCCCACAGGGAGACACCTCTAGGCAATGGTCATCAGAGAAGTCCCTGCCTTCAGTCAGCCCCTTTCTCAGGGGCTGAAGGCCTGTTTTCTTCCCCAGTCTTCCCACAAGTGAGCTGTTTTGCTTTCCTTCCAAACTCCTCCTCTAACCTGTGCATGTCTCACAGGTGTGGTAGGGTGGTTGTTCAGTATGGGGTTTCAGAGTAACAGCCGTGTTAGTCTGTATTTGCAAAAAGAAAAGGAGTACTTGTGGCACCTTAGAGACTAACCAATTTATTTGAGCATAAGCTTTCATAAGCTACAGCTCACTTCATCGGATGCATACTGTGGAAAGTGTAGAAGATCTTTTTATACACCCAAAGCATGAAAAAATACCTTCCCCCACCCCACTCTCCTGCTGGTAATAGCTTATCTAAAGTGACCACTCTCCTTACAATGTGTATGATAATCAAGGTGGGCCATTTCCAGCACAAATCCAGGGTTTAACAAGAACGTCGGGGGGGGGGGAGGGTAGGAAAAAACAAGGGGAAATAGGTTACCTTTCATAATGACTTAGCCACTCCCAGTCTCTATTCAAGCCTAAGTTAATTGTATCCAATTTGCAAATGAATTCCAATTCAACAGTCTCTCGCTGGAGTCTGGTTTGTATACCCCATCACATGAGTCTATATCTTGCTGTCATTATCAACAATACAAATGGCATGATAGACAAAATGCAAATGACATGGAAAAGAACCATGTTTTACTCTTAACTGCGAGAGGCACAGTTTTTGAATCTCTTGAGAGAATTTGCTAACATGTTTCTGTCCCATTTAATAAAGCTGATCTTGGAGAACTAATTTTGCTAGGTAAACAGCAACTGGCACATCAATTTTCTGTCAACAGCTGCAGCTTCAACAGTTTCAGTCCTTCGTTCAAACGTGTGAATGTTTTGCCTAAATTGCACATTTCTCATTTATCGTACCTTGAAAGCATATACTGTCACTGATACAATCTCAGGGAAGCGTGTTTGGCTATGCCGTGGTTTGCATAAAGCAGCACTGGAGAGGATCACCAAAGCAGCTAAAAGGAGAAATTGGAACAAACTCTGCTTGATATTGTGGAAAAAAGAATAAAACCATTCTGCTTAGAAAATAAGGCACATGGAAGCTTAATTTTAGTGAGCAGATTTAAAACTTATCTGATTTTTCTCCAGAGTTTAAAGATTTATTGGTTGATTTTTTTTATAATTACTGCATAGCCTCAAGAATATTAAGGGCATAAAATGTGTCTCTTCCCCCCCCCCACCCCCACAAAAAAAGGAGGAATTGGAGGAAACTAAGTATATCAGGAGATTTAATGCGAGTCTTTAAAAAAAAAAGTTGCCTAGTTTAATGAGTCACGTCTATAAGAAATGTTTCTTTATCTGTCACTGACAATTGAGTCACTTACTTACCCAATCGAAGATTTTTAATTTATAATCCCAAAGGAACCATATCTGCTCCTCCTGGGTCCAGAAGAAGCACAATTTATGTGGATTCCAAGCATCCAATACGCTAAGATGATAATCAGTAATAACTGATGAGGAAGGATAGTCTTGTGGTTAAAGCTGGAGCTGGTCAAAATAATGTCCAGCTGAATGTTTTTCCAATGGAAAAAGCCAATTTGTTGAAATCAACACATTCCAAGGAACATGCCATTTCCATTGAAAAAAATGGCAAAAAGCAATCACAATTGGAATGAAATGTTTTGATTTATTGTTTCAAAATGACTTTGTTTTGAAATTTGTTATTATAAATAATATTAAAAGTCAGACTCAATGCAAAATGTCAATTTTATTGAAATTAAGTCTTCTGACTGAATCAAAACAACATTATTTTGAAAATTTTGTTTTGCAGAGAAGTTTGAAATTCTTTGGTTTTGTTCCAGTTTAGAACAAAAACATGTTTAGAATTTCACGTGAAACGGAAAATCCAGTTCCCGCACAGCTCTAGTTAAGCACTAAGGTAGGAATCGGAGATGGGTTCTGTTCTGAATCTGCTATAAGTTTCCTATTTAACTAAAACCAAGTCACCCTGTGCTTCAATTTCTTCATCTCTACATTGGGGATACTAATGCTTAACTATCTCACATGAGTGTTGTGAAATTTAAGACTAAGATTTTTTAAAGGTAGCTAGTGATTTGGGGTATCTTAATTTTGGGGTGCCCAAACTGAGATACCTTAAAAGGAGTACAATTTTCAGAGGGTGAGTGCTCAATACTTTCCGAAACCAGGCTCCTTATGACATCTCAAGTTGGGCACCTAAAATCACTAGTCACTTGTGAAAACCTTGACCTAATTTACTAACATTTATACGTGTATTGAGATCCTCAGTCCATAGGCATTCCATAAGTTTCATGCATTATTATACTGAAGGAAAGCTATAACCAAGTTCTTTTACACCTGCCCTGTATAAGAGGAAAGCAGATATTTTATCTTTTGAAAAAGACATGAGAACTACTGGAAGACCATCTTTTTGAAACTTTGTCTCAGTTGTATGGAGAAACTGGTTGGTGTGTGGCCCAGAGCCTTTCCCCTTTCAAGATCCAGGGTTATTTGATACTTAGGTGAGAGTATTAACCTGGTGGAACAGAAGTACTCAAAGATCTAGGAAAAAATCAGACTGAACCACCATACTGAGTCAATAAAAATGTGTGCATGAGTCCATTGACTGACAAGTACGAAGGCACTTTCCTAGTAGCAGTCACTAACTTGAGTAAAACTTTTGCAATACTTTGTAGAACTATTTGCAGAGCTATAGATTTCTCTGCGTACATCACTAAATATATCTTGTTATACATAACATGCCAAAATCATAAGACAAAAAACAAATAAAACTATACTGTCAACAAAACATTTATTACCTTTTCCAAAAGGACATGTTACCACTGGCATCACTCCTGCTAACTTTGAAGGATATGCTACCTGCTTCCCAAGCTACAGGAAACACAGAAAACCCAACAACTTTGAATCAACCCTGTAGTATATACTGGTACTACAGGACCAAACTTTTCAAAAGTGTCATCTGATTTTGATTGCTTCCATTTGTAGTTACTCAACTTGAGACACCTAGGGCCTAATTTACAAAGGCGCTTACACCCCCGTCTCCCATTGAGTTAGAAACTGGGGTGCTGAGTATTTCTGAAAGTGGACTAGCCAGTAAGTTTCTCTTAAGACTAAAAAGTGACCTCAGTCACAACAACTTGTTTCTATATTCTGCAACAACACACAGGAGGGAAAGCCTACATTACAAAGAAGTGATTTCTCAGCCTTAATTATAAGGAAAGACCGTAAAAAAGCAAAAAAAACCAACAAAAAAACCCCCAAAACCCCCCATTCATTTAAAGTGTATAGGAAACGTTTTGTTGATTTTCCTTTGGCTAACAAAACCTAGACAACTGCAAATGTCTCTAAAAAAAATTAAAAAATAGACTGCACACTATACACAGACACCAAGGAGTAGCTTGTGTTGCAGGTCACATACTACATCTCATAGTTTCAAGGCCTCCACAGAGACTGCTTTTCATTTGCCAGCCAATCCTTAGCGACGACTTTGATATGCTCACCATGCAGTTCAAATTATTTCTAGACAGACATATAATCCTGTCTAAACTGATTAAAAAAAAAAAGAGTTCACTAGTGACTAGTATATTAAATCACTTACTCATTATAGAACACCTCTGGAACACCAAAACTACCCACTAATGATCTCAGTTGGGAAGAAAAATATACTAGAGTGGAATCTTTGACAGGTAAATTTTCAAATATGCAAACCTTTTCATGCAGTTGATAATGAAATGGATACTGTTTTATTTATTCAATACAAACAGCAAATCTCAGGTAAATGAAGCCTTGGGATTAATCAGCGGGCTTTTATCACTGGGACACCCATTGGAATCCAGCCCCAACCAGCAAGCCTACAAATCACTGATTAGACGCCTCTCTGAGACATACAAAATAAAATAACTTTGGTGACAGCTTCATTACTGGTGGACTATGCAAGTGTGGGTGGCTAGATGGGAGATCTCTAAGGCTTGGCATGAAGGACAAAAATTAATGTGTTTTGGGGAAAAATCAGTGAATAAAGAAGTCAACTCCATTATGAAAGGCAAAACTTGAAAAGAGAGAGTTAGAAAATCATGAACTATTGAGCTGCTTTAAATTCCTGGATAAATCATAGAATATCAGGGTTGGAAGGGACTTCAGGAGGTCATCTAGTCCAACCCCCTGCTCAAAATAGGACCAATCCCCAATTTTTGTCCCAGATCCCTAAATGGCCCACTCAAGGATTGAACTCACAACCCTGGATTTAGCAGGCCAATGTGCAAACCACTGACCTATCCCTCCCCCATGCCTGGTCGTTGTACAGCTCAACAGTGGGGGGTCATATAAGTTATTACCAATGTAGTTTTTCCCACTAGCGAACTATAAGGAGCCAAATTACAAATGAAACAGAAAAACTTTGGGAAGTTTACTCTGGATATGGTCATTTTCGAATAATTTCATGATGCAGGCTTTGTTTTGTGGAAGATAGGTAGAAGCCTCTCAACCCAGTCATTCTACCTGGACTGATTCTAATATGTCAGACTCAAGCTTCAGCTACTTAAGATTTGTCCTCACTGCTTTGTTAGCTCAAGCTATAACTTGAGTTTTGTACCAACCCAACTACCATCCACACACACACAAATCTCTAGCTCAAACAGTGCTTTAAACCTGAGCTAGCTGGCCTATCAGTGGGTGGCATGGGGTCAGGTGCTGGAACAATTGGTATAGTGGGGGTGCTGAGAGCCACTGAACCAAACTGTAAACCTTGTATATAATGGAAACCACTTCAAGATAGGGGGTGTGGTAGCATCCCCCACACCCATAGTTCCAGCACCAATGGATGGGGTGTGGGGGGAGAGGGTTAGCACTTGTGTGCTGCTGATGCTCAAGCAAGTAATGCAGTGGGGATGCATCAGATACTAATCCACTCAATCTGTACTGCTAACCAAATCACTCGTTGTAGCTCAAGTTTTGTTTTGCAGTGTGGTCACTCTCATTCCATGTTCACTCAAGATAATCATAGGCTTCATTAGGCTGGCTTGAGTGGAGTAACTTGAGTGTGCTAATCAACTCAAACTGTTGCAGTGAAGACAAGCCCTTACTCACACTGGTTCTTAGGGTACAACTACACTTCGAGCTGGAGATGTAATTTCCAGCTTGGGTAGATGTATGCCACACTAGCTTTGATCAAGGTAGTGCATTCAAAATAGCAGTGTAGCTGCTGCAGCACAAATGAGTGGAGGGGCCAGCCAGTCCAAGTAAATTCCTAGGGTTCCCACCACAGCTACAGGTCTACTTTTAGAATGCAATCAAAGCTAGCATGCATACATCTACCTGAGCTGGAAATTACTCCTTAAGATCAAAGTGTAGGCTAACCTTCAGACAGGGCCTTCCAAATCTAAATATTTGAGTATGCTGCCAGTGAAATGGGTTTCTCTGTTCCAGTGTGTTACACAACCGCTTGCCCCAGGGCGGGTCCACATAAGATAAACAGCCTACTGCTACTGCCAGCTAGCTACATTAACTCAAGTAGTAGGATTCTGTGATGTAATGGTAAAGGCCCTGAATTCAAAACCTGCTTAAGACTAATGAAGGTAGTTATTGCAGTTGACCAAGCCAGTATTTATATCATTAATAATGCCACACAGACTGCCTGGTTTGGAGGGTGTACAGTAAATAAGGTTGCATGATCAACCTCAATTGTGGTATTTAATAACTTTTGGCACCCAACTTTGCAACCTTAATAACATTCTTTTATCGCAAAGTTTTTTTTGGTTTTGGATTAGGTTAAATCTTGTTGTTATGGGTTGGGTATAACCACCACCTTTCATAAGAACATAAAGTATGGCCAGATGGGGTCAGACTATTGGTTCATCTAGTACAGTATCCTGTCTTCCGACAGTAGCCAGTGCCAGAGGGTTCAGAGGGAATGAACAACACAGGGCAATTTATTGAGTGATCCATCCCTTGTTATCCAGCCCTATCTCCTTGCAGTCTGAGGTTTAGGGACACCCAGAGCATGGGGTTGCATCTCTGACCATCTTGGCTACTAGCCATTGACGGACCAATCCTCCAGGAACTTCCCTAATTCTTTTTTGAACCAGTTATACTTTTGGCCCTCACAACATCCACTGGCAACGGGTTCTACAGATTGGTTGCATCATGTGAAGTAGTACTTCCTTATGTTTGTTTTAAACCTGCAGCCTATTATTTTCATTGAACGTTCTTGACTTGGGTGAAGGGGTAAATAGCACTTCCCTATTCATTTTCTCCATTCCATTCATGATTTTATAGACCTCTACCATATCTCCCCTTAGTTGTCTCTTTTCTAAGATGAACAATCCCAGTCTTTTAATCTCTCATCTCATATGGAAGCTGTGCCATACAATACTCATTTTTATTGCCCGTCTCTGTACTTTTCCCAATTCTAATATATCTTTTTTGGAAGGGGGTGACCAGAACAGCACCCAATATTGCAGATAAGGGTGTACTATGGATTTATATAGTTGCATTATGATATTTAGTGTCTTATCTATCCCTTCCCTAATGGTTCCTACCATTCCGTTTGCTTTTTTGATTGCTTCTGTACACTGCATAGATGTTTTCTGAGAACTATCCACAATGACTCTAAGATCTGTTTCTTGAATGGTAACAGCTAATTTAGACTCAATCATTTTGCATGTATAGTATGTTGTCTAATGTGCATTACTCTGCATTTATCAACATTGAATTTCATTTGCCATTTTCTTGCCCAGTGACTCAGTTTTGTGAGAGCCATTTTTAACACGGGGTAGTCAGCTTTGGACTTATCTTAAATAATTTTGTATTGTCTGCAAACTTTGCCACCTTACTGTTTACCCCTTTTTATTGGGTAAAAGCACAGGGTCCCAATATATATCATTGACTACCATTTACATCTTTCTGCTGTGAAAACTGACCATTTATTCCTATCCTTTAACCAGTTACTGATCCATGAGAACCTTCCCTCTTATCCCATGACTACCTACTAATGCTTAAGACCCTTTGGTGAGGTGCCTTGTCAAGGCTTTCTGAAAGTCCAAATACACAATATCCACTCAATCACCCATGTCCACATGTTGATTGACCCTCTCAATGAATTCTAATAGACTGGTGAGGCATGATTTCCTTTTACAAAAGCCGTGTTGACTCTTCCCCAACATATCATGTTCATCTGTGGTCTGATAATGCTGTTCTTTACTATAGTTTCAACCAATTTGCCTGTTATTGAAGTTAGGCTTACTGGCCTGTAATTGCCAGGATTGCCTCTGGAGACTTTTAAAAAAATTAACGTTACATTAGCTATCCTCCAGTCATCTGGTATAGAAGCTGATTTAAGCGATAGGTCACTTACCACAGTTAATAGTTCTGCAATTTCATATTTGAGTTCCTTCAGAACTCTTGGGTAAATACCATCTGGTTCTGGTGACTTGGAACAAATTGATCAATTAAACAGTGACAAAACCTCTTCTACTGACACCTCCATCTGGCACAGTTCTTCAGATTTGTCACCTGAAAAGAATGGCTGAATGTGAAAATCTCCCTCACATCTTCTGCAGTGAAGACTGATGCAAAGAATTTAGCTTCTCCTCAATGACCTTGTCATCCTTGAGTGCTCCTTTAGCATCTTGATCATCCAGTGCATTCATTCAGGATGAATGTAAAGAAGTGACAGAAATAATAGTCTCCAAATTGAAAACACAGGCACATGTCTTTGTCAAAACAAAGGCAAGTGCAAGGCTACCCAGAAATTTGAATGACTTGAGGGAAAGATGGGTTTTGTTATTCCCCCTCACACGCACTTTAGCGGTGTGTATAAAAGAAGCAGGATGTAACATAGACAGACACACCCCAAACAAAGTATGTATGAAGTTTAGACATAGGGCTGCTTTCTGGGTCTGATGCTGGCAAAAAAAAAAAAAAAAATCTTAGGACTGTAAGCAATGAAATTATCTCCTTTGGTTTGGTTCCTCTTGTGTTCATAAAAACACTTTTTGTATACCTTGTAAATAAACAATATTGCATCAAAGCAAAAAGCATGTTTCCTCCTCACTCTAACAACCTAAAACACCCTGAATTTGGCTAACTGCTTAGGTCAAAAGGGATAACCATCCACACACACACACACAAGAATTTATCTTACGTGTGATATGAACATTTTTTTTCTTCTCTCACATTTTACATTTGATTCCTCTCGCCTCTTATTGATGCCCATATTCACAGCAGCTTCAGTAGCTCAATCATCTGACAGTCCACAGTAGCTCTAGGATCCTTGAATCAATTGTCAAAATGAGCACTAGCACAGTATGTTTCTGTAGCTAAGATATGTATGACTTTGTGACGAATATAGAGAAATATCCTCTACTCTAATCTGAGGTACATTATAATAGGCTTTACTTAATATTCAATTGAAAGATTTCAACAAGCTTTCATTTTACACACAGAAGACTGCAATACATTTACCTATTTCTCTCTCTGGAGAGCCTGAGAATATTTTCCCCATTGTACTTCAGATGGAAAAGAATCCTTCAGCACTCTGACTAACTCCTTTGGAGATTTTCAGTGCTTTAAATCAAAGCCGCAAAATAAGCATTTATTGAAGCAACCTACAAGAAAGCATCATCTCCAATATCCTGATTCTTTGCAGCTGCTCATAAGGCCTGGGTGCAACCTGGTTATCATCAGTAACAAAGTAATCAAGTAAGGGGTTTTTTTTGTGGAAGCTGGTTATATATATCTTTATTGTATGAACTGTATATGTAGGACAGTCATAATATTATGAGCATTCATATATATCTACATATAGTATGTAAAGAACATTAGAGAGAACATTACAGATCGTTTTTATGTTAAAAGAACATGAGGTTACACTGTCAAACACTCAAAAATTAGGAAATGACAGAATTAAGGTTATTTTGCTCCCCTTATGCTTATGCATTATAAGACAGTCTTTAATTTCATGAGCAGAGTACCCCCACCCCCACCCCACCGGCCTCAGTCTTCATTCAGTTCACAAGATGGAAGATAATGAGGAATTTATTCAGGATGATGTAGAGAAAGAGGGTTTTGTCTATGGGACCATTGCCTCCTTTTGTTGTACAAATTGGAAGGGATGTAGTAAATAAGAAAGGAAATTGCAGGAAGAGAAAGGATGATCTCATGCTTAAGGCAGTTGAATGCTGCTGTGGAGAAACTGATTCTATTCCTGCCTTGGACATCAAAGTTCCTGAATAATGCCAGGAAAGACACTTAAAACTAAACTTTTCAAAGAGGATCACTAATTGTGTGTTCCTCAATTCCTAGGAGTCTAACTTGAGAGACGTGGGGCTGTAGCTGTAGAAGTGCTGCACACTCTCAGAGCTGCAACTGTTCTTCCAGTTAAGTACTGATACAGGTTACCTAGGGAGGCGTAGAATCCTAGTCATTGGAGGTTTGCAAGAACAGATTAGACAAACACCTTTTGGGAATGGCCTAGGTATACTTAATCCTATTTTAATCATTGTAGAACTGTGGGGGGATGAACTAGTGGACCTTCCAGTTTTATATTTATATGATTGTATCAAACTTCTTGTAGTTGACTTACTGCTGCACATTAGAAATTCATTAAATGTGTAGACATTATCCTAACTCCTGTAAATAAAGGACATTCCGTGTACAGCTATGTCGTATGAAAAATATGGACAGTGCCAATAACTCTGTGGTAATCATAAAATGCCTATTTAAATTATCACAATTTATCTGAAATTGAAAGAAACAGAATATTTGAGGAATTGCTGGAACATAATTCAAGTCCTTCTATTCAGAAATGCATACATAACATCACATAATAAGATGCATAAACGACAAACACACATCTTATATTGCAAACTTTATCCACGGATGTGCAACTAGAGCTAGTTAGGAATTTTTTGATAAAACATTTTTTTTTAAATCAAAAATGCCAATTCACTGAAACCAAAAATACAGTTTGTGGAAACATACTGATTTCAATGAGCTTTTGTGGTAAGGTTTCTTAGGTTCAGGGCAGAATTTCTGAAGAGAAAGAAAAGGAGTACTTGTGGAACCTTAGAGACTAACAAATTTATTTGAGCATAAGCTTCCGTGAGCTACAGCTCACTTCATCGGATGCATTCAGTGGAATTCAGCCACTGAATGCGTCTGATGAAGTGAGCTGTAGCTCACGAAAGCTTATGCTCAAATAAACTGGTTAGTCTCTAAGGTGCCACAAGTACTCCTTTTCTTTTTGCGAATACAGATTAACACGGCTGCTACTCTGAAACCTGAAGAGAAAGAGAGGCCCACCCCAGAATAACCAATAGTTCCATGATTAGAGCCCTTGCCTGGCATAAAGAAGGCACAGGTTCAAGTTACTGCTCCAAATAAGTACTCATACATTAGTTTCTGAATCAGGCAGAGCAGGGGACCTGACCTTATGTCTCCCATCTCCTAAATAAATGCCCTAATGCCTGGGCTATTGGCCTATAACAGGGTGCTCTACTCACCACTGGGGACAGAGCCCCCTCCTGGCTGTTCTGGGGGATTAGCTCTGCAGTGGTATTCCATCTCTCTGTCTCAGTCTGCAGCCCTTCTCTCACTCACTCAGCAGTTTCCGCTTCCAGGGGAAGTTTTTCAATGTCTCTGTCCCCAAGCAGCGTCAGGCAGCCCTCAGGCCTGCTGCCCTGACAATGGCACTCTAGTAGTCTCCCTGTTCACTGCCTTTAACACCTGCAGTGGTTAGTAGGGGAACCTAGGCCCACCCTCTACTCTGGATTCCAATCCAGGACCCTGTAGTGAACAGTTAAGGCCTGCCTCAGCATCACTTTACTGCTCTTGCCCCAGACTCCTTCCTACCACTCTTCTTCTCCCCTTCCTTCTCCCTTACCACAGAGAGTAGGACTGCAAGCTTCTTCCCTACTGCCCCCCAGGCTATTATTTCCAGCCTCCTGGATTTATAGGAGCCCTAACTATTCCCTCACAGGTGAGCCTCCTTCTAGTTCGTTTTCTCCAGCCTAAATCTCCATTTGTAGCCTAACTGGCTGATTGGGCCTACGTGATCGAATTCAGTTCTTGCACTTCATGCTTCTACCTCCACAAGGGGAGAATACTGGTAGACTGTGACTAGCAGTGATCTTGTCCATGTGGAAGACATTGGCTGCAGTCATTGCCTCTGTCTCCTCTACAAACAATGCCTTGGACCCTGCTGAGGATTAGGGGGGCAGAGATGGCTTGTGTTGTTACCAGCCATGGGGAAATTAATACTTTCTCCCACTTTCTTTTGCTCCATTGTTGACAATGTCCTGTGTACCATGCTGGTGGAAAGGAAGCCAGGTGGAAATGGTGGGTGCCACTCCTAGTGAGCAATGTGCCTTCAACAAGTGGCAGTGTGGTGCAAGGGGGCACCTATCCTATACCACACCACCAAACCACAGAAATCTTCAAAGAAAGACAACATAATAGAAAGAACCAAGTGCTTATCATATCACGGCCCAGTCCCACCTCCATACAACAGCACATGGGAAATTAACCTATGGGTATTCCCCACAAAAGCACAGTAACTCATCTTTTTCCTCTCTCCAGATGGTATTTAGTGCCCACACAATTGGTCTCAGACCATACGGCAGTATGCTCACAGGAAGGCCTCTGGAGAGATGTTAGTGATTGAGGCTAAGTGAAGTTGATAATTGCTGAAGACTCTGACAGCTGAGAAAACAAGATGCAACTAGCTGCATGGTCTGAGCAGTGTTGTCTGCACAGGTAAGTGGCTCCTAATAAACCTGACCTCCGTGCAGTGGACTGCAAAAAGTCTACTCGACAGGCCACCTAAGCTGTGACTGATGCATTGTGGTATAGCAGTGGGAAGACTATTTGCACTACTGGGGCTATTACACCAGAGAATCCCATCCACATTAGCACTGCACTGGTAGAAATGTGAGTATGGTAGAGGACCACATGGTGGTTAGCATTGCTCAAAATAAATCTAAATCCAAATGGCGACAGGCTTACTGCTAGAAATTGTTTCTATGGGGATCTGTGGTGTTGAAAGTCTAGTAGCTACTGGATAGTTTTTGTTGGCATTATTGTGGGAAGGGTAGGCCAAAGAAGTGGCTTTTGCATTTTGCTCTGATGGAGCAGGGGTTCATGATCATTCTGATTCCATCTAGGAATGAGTTTCTCTGTCTCCTACAGACATGAGTTTCACTCTTGCAATGGTCAGGTCCTTTGTTCAAGTGGAATGTAGCTGTCATGGTGATGCAGCATGAAGAAATCCCTCAGGTACCCTGGGCTGATCACTTTGAGGGCTCTCACAATCAAGACCAAAACCTTGAATTTGACCCAGAACTCAGAAGTGAGGAACACTAGAGTAACAGGCTTTCAGCCACCAGTGCTGTTGAGCAGATGAGCAGCTGTTTTTCATCAGTTGTAGCTTTTATAAAGGCAAGAGGTTTAATTCCTAGGTAGAAGTCTGAATATGTAGATTACCATGTCTAAATCTGAATCCAGCAAAGAAGAAATGCAATTTTCTTACTAGCCACAGATGGAGAAAGGTGTTTTTTCACAACAGCGAACACTATTCTGTTTCTGACAATATAGAAAAACAGTATCTGGAAGCAATGAGTAGTCCTCACTAGTAGCTCTATATAGATGTTGAATAGGATGGAGAGAAAAGGGAGGAGAGCTGTGGGAGTCCAGAGCTGGAGGCTCTGAATATGGAGGAACAGATGTTCCTCATGTCTCTGCATGCAGATTGAATAACTGAACATTTTTGTCTCTCTAGCTGATAGGAGACTTAAGGTACAAAATGACCCTCAATAATAAAATTGAGGGTTCAATTTAAAAAAAAACAAACTATCCAAGGAAAGTTCAATGGCCAAAATTTCTGAATTTCCATAGTTGGACATCTAAGTAAGCAGTTGGTTTTGAGAAGTGTTGAGTGTGCTTGAGCCCTCTGGAAGTCAGGTCAGTTTTAATCAGATGCCTAACTTTTAGACCAGTATAAAAATCTCTCTTGGTTTAAGCACTATGGGCTAGCTTCTTATCTCCATTTGTTTATAAGTGAGGGGAGAAAAAGCAGGTTGCTGCTCCGTGATCCCATGGCACTTAGCCCTGCCATAAAATTACAGCTGCTGAGGAGAAGATCCAGCTTCTAGCAGTAAAAGATTGGGTATATCCAAGCTCTACTTTGTAATGTGCCCAGCCTATGCTGGCACACCTTCTCCCTCCCCTAGACACCCCCCATGCCAAGGGTGAGGGGAATGGCTGTTGTGGGAGAGGGCTATTCCATCTCTGTGAGGTTTCCATTAGCACACAGCTCCCTGCTGGCCAGTCTCAAGCAGTGCTAAGTGGACTTAGTAGACTGGAGAATCTGGCCCAACACATTTACAAGACAGGAGTATTTTACAAATATTTTAATTAGTAGTTTTTAGCTGTTTTAGTAGAAGAACAATGTCTAATAAATACTTGATCAGTTTTAAATGTTTGGGAACTTGAAATCAGTCTCAGATCTATTTATAAAAAGAAAGTAAAGCAATAAATAGACTTGTGCAAGTTAGAATTAATTCTATCTTGGGGTTTAGAGACAACAAAAAACAAAGATGCTGGAATTTTGATGAAATTGTGTCATTATAGCTCCCTCTAGTTCATCTATTATTCTATGTAAAATATATGGTTTCTGAAAATTTCCCCATATACTAGTAGGCACGATAAAGAGCTGTCTTCGGGCTAGTCTACCCTACCGTGCTACACTGGTGCAGCTGTGCCGCTGTAGCGGGTCTGGTGAAGATGCGCTATACTGATGGGAGAGCGCTCTCCCGTCGGCATAATTATTCCACCTCAACAAGAGGCAGACGCGATGTTGGTGGGAGAGCATCTCCCCTGACATAGCACCGTGTAGATGCCGCTTTAAGTCAATGTCACTTATGGGGGTGTCTTTCACATCCCTAAGCGATGTAAGTTACATCGACTTAAACAGTAGTGTAGACAAGCCATTAATATTGATGTGGCTTCATGTAGTCATATTAGTATTATGACATATTGATATGAGTAACTTGCTTGGAATATGGAATGTAAATAGAAAATGTTTCTACCTTTATCTTTAAAAAAAATGCAATACTAATATAAATGAATTATATCACTGGGACTTGTCTACACCCAAAAGTTGGGGTGCTTTAACTACACTATACAACCCCCCTACCCACATGGTCTCAATTACGCAAGTATAAGGGTGCTATTATTGGTATAATTTATTCCTGTATACAAAGAGGAATAAGCTATACCGGCACAAGGCACCTTATAACTGTATCCACACTAGGGCTTTTACCACTATAACTATTTCGGTTGTTAAAAGTCACATACTGAACTAAAATAGTTGTACCACTACAGGAACTGTGCATAGACCCGGCTTCAGTGACCAGGAACCATCCCACCAATCACAAGAGAGGACAAAACAGCTTTTAGCACTTTATTTGCTAAAGAGACATTTTGTGCCACAGTCATATCAAGAGGCACAAAGAGAAACAGATGGGATTTGGGATGTTCCACTACAGAACTAACTGGAAGGAGCATGTGGGCAAAGGATGGTGGGGGGAATGGAGGTAGGGGACACCTGACTTTTCTTTCTTCTTCTTACATCTGCATAAAAATACACTTACTTTCAAATGACATTTTTGGATGGTGTTTCAGATTTTGATGGTATTTCAGATTTATAAGGGCTCCCTTGACTGTCATCTTTGTAGCAGTATAATGCACTCTTGCTCACTGTATGGACAATTCTAACAACTAGTCATCTGGGATTCACAGTACTTGATATCCACAAACAGCTCATGAGAACACTTTATAAATTCCAGAAACTAATGGGTTGGGAGCTCTTATAGAGAGAACCTGGAATGCAAACCACTTGAGTTCTGCAATTATTATTATTATGTACCCTCCAAGAAATGTACCTCTTCATACAATTGCTTATCTACCACAAAGAGTGGCCCTTTTGAGCAGAGACATAATGATATCTGGATGGTCATCAAATAAATACTTCTACCCAGCCTTGCAGATTTCCATCATTTACCCCAACTTCTAACCCATGCCCACACTCTTTCCTCTGTCCCCTCCCTTATCTCCACAAGCCAGCTGCATCCCCCCACCCAATATGCTAAATCAGGGATTCTCCAAGTTCCCCACTCAACATTCATGATGGCAGCCTCCCTCTGTTTTCTTCCCCATCTGCCTCAGGGGAAACCAACGGTGCTTCGAGGAGGGAAGGCAGAGGGAAGGCAGATGCTCAGATTAGACGGTGGCTTCAAAGGAACAGCAGCTTTAGGGTAGCAGGAAGAGTGTGTCAGTGGATGGTAAGGAAGTGGACAGCTTTTCCCTCTCCTAACTACTTCTCCCTTTCAGTTCCTTCTGCCCCCTCTCCACTGCCACTCCTTGAAGGATATATCAAATCTCATGCTTCAAATTTTAAGCAAAAGAGGAAATTCCTTGGACTTTCTTCTGAAGCATCTGGCACTGACAGAGACAGGATAACAGAACAGATGGATCAGTGGTCTGATGCAGTATGGCTGTTCCAAAGTCTTACATTTCTCCTGCTTATTACCGATCCCTCCTCCTTACAAGTCATCCAGTGAAAAGACAGGAGAGGCTGTCCTTAGTGCCTCACTGACTCTTCTTCCATTGGCATCAGTGGCAGTTTCTGTAGTCCTTACTAGAAACTACTGGAATGGCAGGTGTTGAATTTACACCCTTCATTTTTAGCTGTAAAATATTGCTTGAGGGACAAAAATGTTACCTAGATTGTCAAATAATGTCCATTAATCCAAGGTCTTCTAAGATGTTATATTTGTGCTGATCTTTTCTGTTCTTGAGAGCCATGATGCAATGAACATGTGGAGCAATCTATCTATATTTTCTAAACTATTAATGGATTGTCCTGAGAAAGTAGTGTAAAATTACAAGAGGTTAAAAAATACTGTTTCAGCCAGAATGAAGGAAAAGTGCCTGATTTGGGGGGGCAATAACTAAATATTACCCAGGACAGAAAAGTTACAGAAATGATAGTCACTTCACTTTTGCTGTGGGTAACTGGAGTGAAGTCACACGGGGGCGGAATTTGATTTAATGTGTGTGAGCAAGTACACTGTTCTCTGCTCAGCTTAGACGGAACTTTTGTGATTTTTCAGGCAATGCTACAAAGCTGTTTTAGGGGACATGATCCATAAGGCCTCTGGATAAGGTAGGACTCTCAGCAACAATCCCTCAATTCCTTTCTCTTCATAAATCAGAAGGAGCATAGATCTCAACTACAGAGTGGTATGCAAGCCCCTGCTCTTTGCAAAAGCTTTCCCACAACAGCCACCCTAAATAATGGGTTGGCATCAATTCCCTAAAGATAAGCGATCAGAAATATTTCAGGGCTTTAAATAATTAAACACAAACAACCAAGTAATAATCCAAGTATGCCAACTGTAAAGTTCAAGGGACAGATAGAGAATAGTCTTTTGGGTAGACAGTGGTGATGGTGCATTAGGAATACCTTTAATGGGTAGACAGATGATGCCGTTTCCCCTAATCTAAATCAAGGGGTGGAGGAGGAAAAGAGAAAGAAGAATGCCTTTTCTGTTTGAAATAGACTCTCGTTTACTTACTGACATGCAAAAAACCGAATCAGCACAAAGCCACCCAGGCTATAGTATGTTAACGTTACTTAAGAATAGTGCATCAATGAAACAAGCAGCGATTCCCTCACTGTCTGGCTCAACTAAGAATACTTAGCCACAGGGCTGATGTAAATGTATAAGGGTGGCATGCTCAAATCCATTATAAGATAGATACTAGAAAACAAAATTAACTATTTGTATAACAAACTTTTTTGATGACAAGAAACATCAGTTAGATTCTGGAATGGGTGCCTAGCAGTGTGTCCAGTAACCAGAATAGCGATGACTAAGCATGTAAAATAAAAACAAAGAAACAATGTGACAGATATGGCAATTTCCTGCAATATCTTTGGGAAACCTTACTATATTAGGTTTCTATATCATTGTGGGGCAGGGACTCTATGTAGTTCCATGTGGGAGAGTGATGACAGGTCCTCCAGGAATTAAGAATGGGGTGGAGGGGGGAGTGATTAGCCAAATTCAGTCATGTTGTAACACTTCCAGAGGGGTACCGCCACGTAGAGAGGCTTGCATATACCAGTTCAAACTGGATTATCCACAGACCGACAAAAAAATAGACTTTTGGATAAACAGCCTGAATTTAAATGGACTCTGGGCTTTCTTTCTGACCTAGCAAACAGACAGGACCTTCTGTCCAGAGGGGAATCCAATCCTCAGGGAAGGGGTGTAAGGACTGACACCTGCCAGTGTCAGCTGCAGTTGGGGTAACCTCTAGTAAGCTTTTTAGGATGCATATAGTTTTTTAAATCATTTTAAATATATTTTCCTGTAATGCTTTCCCCTTAAGAATAAATGTGCTTGCTTAGAGAGCTTTGCCGTAACATAAAACTGTAGGCAAGTATGCTGTTTTTAGCCTCTGGAAAGAAAGCAAAGTGTAGATGCTGTTTAGGCACTCTGACTTGCTGGAGATATTACATGTACTGTGCAGCCTGGAAAAACCCCAGTCAGGAGGGAGAGAAATCTGGGTCTCTGCCCAAGAAGTGATGGCTGGGAGCCAGAAGCTGAAGAGTGGGTGCCCTTCCTGGATCATGGAGAAGGAATACAGGTGCAATTGCCCTGAACTGTGACATGCAGAACATTAGGAAAGCTGCTACCTGGCACAGAGATGGTCAAATGATAACTCACATGCCTCATTATGCCCCCTACAATGCTGCATTAAAAATAAAATTTGTTTCCTCATTATCAGTCTTCTCTTGAAACTCACTTCTTCAAAGAGGCTTACAGATCATATATATACTTGATATGTAAACACAGTATAAATTTAAAAATGAACACTTTGTAACCGAAAGTGTGAATTAGCATTGCAAGATCATAAGATCTTCACCCTCATTTTCCTTCCCCATTGCTGTAATCTCCTCTGTTCTCATCTTAATTGGAGGCCCAGTTCTACCATCCTTATTAAGTGGTACTACATGTATAGTAAGATATTACTCAGCACGTTGAAGTGTGGCAGAACTGGACCCTTAGATTGTAAACTCTTCCATCTTTGTTGTCATATACATCTATAGCTCTATAAGTGATAAATACAACATTAACATACAAGCATTTTAGGGCTATCTTGTGAGAGACTGCACAATCAGCTAGTGTAAAAACCAATCATTCCCCCATTTTGAGGAGGCTCTATACCAGCTTTATTCAATACTTTCAATCACACAATCCATCAGCCTCAAAATAACCATACAATATGAAATTTGACTTATGAAATTAATAAACCAGGACCTTCCACTACAGGTACAGATTTGAATTTCTGGAACAAAATAAATAAAGATATTGGAGAAAAAAACCCTGATATTTGAAAAGACAGAAATAATAAGCTCTCTTTATGCAGTTAAACACTTATCTACATAGGCCCTCAGGTCAGGTCTTTACAGGTTCCTGACTTCATAAGCAGCTCCACTACTATTTTTATACATAAACTGCTTTCTCTAAATATGTCACTTGCACTTCCTCCTTATGATTATGAAGTAAAAACATACCAAATTAATGTGCTTCTACAATCAACATCTTTAGAGCAACAGTTAATTGCTATGTGCTTTTCTTAACTCGCTAATAAAAGGAATTCAGATTTTGCATGCAAGCTATTTCTGTGGTTCAGAATTATGTTGTACTTGCCCCAGCTTCTACCACCATTTCTCTCCTTCCCCTCCCCTCACAATCTCTGTCCCTCAAGTCCACCCCTCTTCCTAAAGAAAGCTATTTCTTCCTCTGCCTAGTTGAAAGCTCCTCTCTATGGCATTTCTTTTCTCCCCCTAGATAACTCTCTTCTTTGTCCAAGTGGAGAGGGCTGACCCCTACTGGTTCTGTCTCCCACTTTGCTTGATCTCTTCCACTCCCGGGGAAGCAGCTGCTGTTGGCATCTGCAACTACAAAGAGTGGAACTTTCTTCTGCCCCAGCCAATGCTAGCTACCTGAAGCTGGGCCAGCTCCTCTAGTGAGCTGCCCTTATCCCAGTGTTGTGGTGAGTGACCACACTGACAGTTCAGGAGCTATGATGGTTTCTGGGAAGGGGCTCACACTTGCATTAACATGACTGGAACAGGCAAGAAGACTCCCAAACTGTCACAAAGTGGTCAAGGCCCCCTTCCAAATTGGTGGGGTTCATGGGCTCATAGTTGTTATGGTTGAGATCCATGACTAACTTGGGATACTTTGGAAAAATCACCATGGACAACTTCAGTCTTAGTGCGCCTAAATTTACATTTCATTGCAAAGCCAATTTAGGAAAAGTGTAAACAAGTGTTTAGAAAAGCTAAATTAGCACTTACTCTTTAAAAGTTTTCAAAATGGGAGACCCACAGCTTTCATGGGCTCCAAAGGCTTTGCCCTGCGCCAAACGTATACTGAAGAATGTAAAGGGCTTGGACAAAGAAAACAAGCAAAGCCAAGAAAGAAAAAAGGATTGAAGCTCATCTGAGAATATTGACAAGACCAAGAATTAAAGAACACACAAATAAAGAAACCTATAAACAGAATAAGAAATGACTCAATCTGGAGCTTTTTTCCCTTGTCTTCCAAGGAATATGGGGTCCAGGTTGTGCCACTGGGGTAAAACTCTGTGGATGGTTAATGTTTGAGGGGAAGGGAACCTCAGTACCATCTTCTGGAAACTCTGCTGCAGTGCCTGAGGAAGTAGAATTAGTTTTGGCATGTTAAAAAGGTATTTCCATGCCTGAGTGCCCGTAGCTATATTGAAAATGTGAAGCTGGAAGAGGTTAATAACAACAAAGGAAAACATTGTGCTGCAAGCCAGAAGGGCTGAACAGAAACAAGCCGTACAGAATAAATAAAAGTTAAAAAAGAAAGCGTTTGATAACAGAGGGGGTCAGATTTCGAGATTCCTGATTGATTGGCACCAATGATACAGCAATAACTTTACTGGCTCTGGCAGAATTGTGTCATTTACATTAGTGTAATTGAGAGCAGAGTCCAACTCTGAATGAGACTAAATGATAGTTTTACTGCTTGCTTTCAGTGAAATATTTTGGATCCAGATCACCCCTCCAGGTGAGAAATCTGTGGCAGAGGGTAGAGGGATAGGAAATCTCCTAGAAATGTCCCCTGAAAGCCTCCACTGGATGTGAAGGATTTGCAGACCTATATAATGATGAGAGGGCAAAGACCTAGACCTGTGGAGATGGGAGTTGTCTACATGAATAGCTCCTGCCTATATACTGTACAGCTGTTCTCATTCCCTTGGCTCCAGCAAAAGCCATGCTGATATTGGTTAAGTCCTTACTCAGCTATTTAGTAGCAGCAGCAATTGTGCAGGAGACACAAAGAAGTTAATGCAGTCCCCAAGGGCGTGGGAAAGATTGCAGGGAATAGTACTAGACTCTGCTTTCTCTCAGATCTGCTTTCTCTCTTCTTTCCCCATTCTACTCCCTGGGTTGTAATCTCCTTTTATTGTTCTCATCTTAATTTAGGGAGCATTTACAGGGCTCCCCAGATAACCCACTAGGAAAAAGCAGCCCTCCTTCCCTTTTTCTGCACAAACAGGAAATTCTCTCTGGAGGGAAAGCTCCACAAGGCATGATTCTTTTCACCTGGAGTATATCCTTTCCACTTGTAATGGAAAGAAATTGGGTTTAGCATCATTCATGCAGGTATGACTCTAAAAATTTATGATTATAAATCCATGTAAACAACAAGTATTTTACCCAGGTAATTTAGTGCTAGAACATGGTGCCATTTTGTTTTACTTCTTGGGGAAGAGGGCTGCCATTTACTATTCCTCCAAACACGCTTTTCCCAGTATATATGAATGATGTGACACTATACTTCAATGTCTTGCCTTCTGTCTGCTTCCAATCAACGGCAGACAAAGACAGTGTCTGACAACTGTGGAGGAGTTTTCCAGGAAGAAAGTCGCTGCAGGGACGAGTGTATCAGGCAGTTTAAGTCAAGGCCATCAAACAACAATCAGAACCCTACTGAAACAAAACATTCCACTGCACACACACTTCTCCTTCTGGGAAGAAAATGAGAGAAAGAACAAACCATGTGTAACAGATATTATTCACATCACTGGCACTCCAAGGGTACATCTACACTTGCACTGGAGATGTAATTTCCAACTCAGGTAAATGGACACATACTAGCTTTGATCAGTTTAGCGGGGGGTGGGGGGTGAGGGAAGAACCACAGAAGTATAGCAGCAACAGCAGAGGAAGGACTATGTGCCCAGGGTTAGGACACACTCGGGGCGGCTAGCCCATCCCATCATCTGCACAACTACACTTCTATTTTTAGGACACTAGCTCAATCACTGTTAGCATATGTACATCTACCTGAGCTGCAAATTACATCTCCAGGGGAGTTATACTCAGGCACTACAGTGAAGAGGGAGTATGACGGGTTTGCTCTACTCACTGCTGGATGGCACCACCTCATGGAGGTTCAGGGGATTAGCTCAGTCAGGCCACTGCCCCTTCCAGCAGTAACACCATCTGTTTCTCCTCTACAGCCCCTCTCTCACTCTCAGAAACCACAGCTGTCCTCTTCATGACTCAGCCCTCTGGCCAGTTCACTATTGTGATTTCCCCTTCCGGGGGAAAGTGTATCCAAGTTCCTGCTCTCCAGCAGTCTCAGGCAGCCTTCTGCTTTACTGCCTCATAGTGCCACTCCCGCAGTGACTACCAGGGGAACCCGGGGCCATCCTCTACTACAGATTCCGGTTCAGGGACCCTCTACACAGCAGCCAAGATCTGTTCCCTACACCTTGCTACCTTTTCCTGAGCCACTTCCATATCTCCTGGCCTTCCTCGACAATACTTAGTCTTTCCCTGTGTACAGGGGACTAGACTAGAAGACCTCTCAAGATCCCTTCCAGTCCTACAATTCTATGATTCCCGCCCCCATCTGGGTTGGCCAGTTTCTTTACTCCCTCCTCCCAGGGAGGGACTTCAGGCAACGCAGCTCTGCAGCCTCCAAACACTCCTCCCACTTCCCAGGGAGAGACTGCAGACTTTCCCAGCACCCTCTTTTCCATTATATACAGGGCTTACAGTTTGGTCCAATGGCTCTCAGCACCCTCCTCCCGCATACAAATTGTTCCAGCACCCCTGCAAAGATGTTCAGAAGAGGTCAGTTTCTAAGATGTTTTGCAGGAAATGCCAAGACAAACTCCAATTAAGAAATAGTAGGTTTTATAGTAGAATCTCATGGGTTAGGCTTTGAAAAAATCTAACCAGGAGGGAGTTAACTGATTAAAGGAAATTAAAAGTTTATTAGCCAACAAATAATTACTTTTTAAGTAGCATTCCTTTTTAAAGCAAGGAATGTATGGGGGTTTTTTAAACAGGTCAAGACAAAAATACACAAGACTCAGCAATAATCTAGAAAGAAGAAGCAATTTTCCTTTGTCAAGATACTATATATCCAAAAATTCTATTCACTCCATCAGTTGCATGCCCTTCAGTGGGATGTTACAGGGCAATCTCATTGGACAAGGCTTTATTGACTGTAAAGTATTAACTGGAGATAAACACTTGGAATACTAATGAATCATAACTAGAGAGAGTGGTATGTCCATGGAATAGCATGCTCTGAGCATCCCTAGCCTCTGTTTGCCAGAAGCTGGGAATGCATCACTTGATTATTGTCTGTTTGCATGGAAGGCGTGGGACTCCTTCACTGGGGAGACTGGGCATGGGTACCGGAAGCTCCTTAGACATGGGGGGGGCACCAGTACACAGACCATGGCCCTGCCCCATCTGCTCTGCCCCAAGGCCTACCTTGCCTTGGCCTCCTCCCCCAAGACCCCCGCCCATGCTCCACCTCTGATCTGCCCCAGGCCCCGCTCCCGCTCGACCCCTCCCCGAGGCTCCCCCTCCACCACTCATACCTCTCTGCCCCCTCCCCCGAGTCTCCCTGCCCTTGCCTCTCTGTCCCCTTCCCCGAGTCCCCCCTGCTCACTGTGCATGCCTCTCTGCCCCAGATGGGCAGGGGGGCTCTCGGGAGAGGGGGCAGAAAGGCACAAGTAGCAGGTGGGGGGGGGCTCTGGGGAAGAGGCAGAGCGGGGATGGGAAGAGATGGAGTGAGGGTGGGGCCTTGGGGGAAAAGGTGGAGCGGGAACAGGAAGAGGAGCAGTGCAGGCGGGGCCACGGGGAAGAGGATGAACACAGGTAGGGCCGCATCTCAGGTGCCCTTTCAGCAACGGTGCTCCAAAGGCAGTGGGCTGGCATGCCTCCAAAGGGAGGTGCACCGCATCTTGTTTGGGGAGGTTTAGCCTTCCCTGGCCTCTTATACGCACTGCCCATGGCTGTTCCGTTCATTCCTTCTGGGGCACCGGGCACTGGCCACTATCAGAAGACAGGATACTAGGCTAGATGGACCTTTGGTCTGATCCAGTATGGCCATTCTTATGTTATCATATCATTTAGCTTGTATCAGTGCTTGGAACCTCATGCAAAAAGCAGGGCTAATAAAGTTCCAATCTAGCCAATTCAAACAGAGCTGTAGTCTTGAATGGATCTTATAAAAACTTTACAAAAAGTTAAACTGATCTTTTGTAATGATGCCTGGAAAGAAAAAGGACAGTCTATTTATATATCTTACGGGAAGTCAAGTCTGTTTCTGTTTCAAGCACATTTTCAAGTCAGCACCACGAAACACTCAGCAACCTCTCCCTGTGAATTTACAACAAGCCCTGTCATTGTGGTCAGAGGCTGAAGTTTGAGAAAATAGCATAAACAAAAATTAAGATAGGATCCATCATTTTCTGTGCTTGCTGATAAATGTCAAAGAACATAGTAATCGTCCAGCAGCATTTATTACATCATGTGTATGCAAAGACAACACAATAACATGCAAAGGACTTCATCATGATGCTGGCAGTGCAAAAAACAGCATAGCTTACTGTTTTCAGTATGGAGGTCTGTGGTGAGCAAAGGGCCATGAAGCGATTTATATTCTGAAACAAATCCATCAGATATATTACCACCTCTTCAGCAAAACATTCTGTGAAAGGAACCACATGCACTTCTTGCACTGCTTCTTGTTTGCAAAAGTTTTTAGCATAAATGAAAATGCAGCACTCTACTCCTTTCAGTCTTAAGCATCATGAAGAAAAGACATGAAGAAAGCTCAGTAATGAACAGGACCAGAGGGCACTTCAAATTGAAAGCGAGTCAGCTGTGGCAGCATGAAATGAAACTTAGTGAATAGGTTCAATTCTACATGAAAATCCCATTAAGGAAATAATCACACCCACCCCAAGTAGATATCAGATGCAAGAATCAAGAGTAAAATTGTAAAAGGAGTATTTTAGAGGCAGACTTCAGATCAGGTCTTTAGATTTTCCAGGAAGTAACCAATGTACTGTATCAGGTTTTGCAAATGCCTAAATCCTTGCAACTACTTTTAAAGTTCAAAGGAATCCTGGATTCATGGCAAAACCACAATAGTTTGAAGTGACGAGTTTTGGTAAAATAAAAGGTAGTTATACTGTAGTTGCTTAATCTACTTTTTTAATGAACTTCAAAGACCATGAACTTTTTGGAGCAGGGACTGTTTCTTATTGTGTTTGCAGTGTAGTGGTAGCGATGTTGGTCCCAGGATATTAGAGAGACAAAGTGGGTTAAGTAATATCTTTTATTGGACCTACTTCTGTTGCTGAGAGACACCAGTCTCTACCTTGAATGGTCCTTACAATATGTACGCTAAACAATCTGTTCCACCTTTCATTTTGCTGAGACACTGGGAGTGTCTTTCCCAAACCTGAGGAAGAGCTCTGTGTAGCTCAAAAGCTTGTCTCTCTCACCAACAGAAGTTGGTCCAATAAAAGATATTACCTCATCCACCTTGTCTCTGTTTTGTACCTCACCTAGCACAGTGATGCCCTAATCCCTAGATGCTACTGTAATACAAACATATATTGTTAGTACTAACAACTGAAGACACCAGAGTTGTATCACTGCAAAAGAAGGCACATTTCCCCCCTATTGGATGAAAGCAATTTAAAAGTTGTACACAAAAGGTTCAATCTTTCGCTACTGAAATAAATGACAAAAGTAGAATTGGGCCCCAAATGGCCATTTTCCACTTTCCCCACACACAGTAAACTCAGAAGGTTGGATTGTGGAATTTATGTCATTGCTCTGCATTGAGGCTGATGCAGTATCCATTAGAACTAGAGCTTTGTGAAATGTTTTACCAAAACATTTTTCAGGGGGAAAAAAAGTAGATTCGGCAACACCAAAACATTTTGTGAATTCTTATCAATGTTGCCAAATTGTTCATTTCAAACAAACCTAAAAAAATTGCCAAAAAATCAAAACATTTCATTTTGACATTTTTGAAATGTTTCAATTTTTTTGGTTCAAAATTACTTTGTTTTGAAATTTCTTTTTATTTTAAAAAATTCAAAAATATTTAAAAATGTTCACAATCATGTGATCATAAAAAAGTAGGGCTAGAAGGGACCTTGAGAGGTCAACCAATCAATCTCTTGTTCCCCCAACACATAGGCTGAGGGAGGGCCAAGTATAATTAGATCACCCCTGACATTTTTTTGTCTAATCTGTTATTAGAAACCTCCAATGATGGGAATATCACAACCTCCCTTGGTAACTAATTCCAGACCTTAACTATCTTTATAGTTAGAGAGTTTTTCCTAATATCTAACCTAAATCTCCATTGCTGCAGATTAAGAGGATTATGTCTCATCCTACAGTGGACACAGAGAACAACTGTCCATTTATAACAGTCTTTAACATTTTTAAAGACTGTTATCAGGTTCCTCCTCAGTCTTCTTTTCTCAAGACTAAACATGCCCAATTTTTTTAACCTTTTCTCATAGGACAGGTTTTCTAAACTTTTTTCCATTTTTGTTACTCTCCTCTGGATTCTTTCTGATTTGTGCATATATCTTTCTTAATGTGTGGTGCCCAGAAGTGGACACAATATTCCAGCTAAGGCCTCATCAGAGCCTTACATACAACACTACTGTTAATACACCCAAGAATGATATTAGCTCTTTTCACACCCACATTACATTGTTGACTCATATTCAATTTGTGATCCACTATAACCCCCAGAGCCTTTTCAGAAGTACTACTGCCTAGTCAGTTATTCCCCATTTTGTTGCTCTGCATTTGATTTTTAAGTGTAGCACTTTGAATTTCTCTTTACAGAATTTCATCTTGTTGATTGCAGATCAATTTTCCAATTTATCAAGGTCATTTTGAATTCTAATCCTGTCTTCCAAAGTGCTTGCAACCGTCCAGGCTGGTGTCATCCGCAAATTTTATAAGCATACTCTCCACTCCATTATCCAAGTCACTAACGAAAATATTGAATAATACTAGACCCAGGATTGGCCCCTGCAGTACTCCACTAAAGATGATCTCCCAGGTTGACAGTGAACCACTGAAAATAAACATTTTGTTTTGGAATGAAAAGAAGCATTCTGTTCTACTTGAAACTTTTTGTTTCCGACTTCTCAAAATAGCCAACAAACCTAAAAATCTATTATTCATGCAGCTCTAGTTAGGACAGAGCAAACTGTTCCCCTGATGCACTGGCCCCACTCCAGAGGCCAGTGTGGAGGATGGGTGGAGCCATGATTTGACCTCCTCTCTCCCCTTCTCCATGTGGGTTTTTTTTTTTTTGGCAACTTGATCTCCAGGAGCACAGTAGAGTGCTCAGGGGTGTCCAGTTCATTTGCAGTACCTTGAGAATGCCTCACTCTGAGATCTTCAAAAATAATTTGCCCTAATGACCCTGAGGAGTTGTCACTTTCTAGGTACATGGCATATCACTGTATTGCCACCTCTGATGATTAAACTGACAGTGCATCTGAAACCCTCCCAAATGCAAAGATCACAGAGAGAGAGAGAGAGAGAACCTGGAAAGATCACCAGACAACTATATCCTGTCTAGTACAATTAACAAACAGCTACATCAAATGGGCTCAGCCCAGACAAACACCAAATCCTCAACCTCATGCTGATCATTGCAACATCTGGCATGCACAAACTCTTCACCATCCAGGATCTAATCTTTAACAAGTTCTCTGACTCAGTCTGCATCACAGAAATATGACTGAAAGATCATTGTTAGCTTACCTGAAACTACCCCCACCCCCAGGTTACACTATTCATAACATGCCCCAGATGAAGAAGTGAAATCTAGAGGACAACCTGGGTACAAAAACAGGAAAACATCACTCCACTCAAATTCCTTCCACGTGTGTCCACTTAAACTGCAAGTTCAGAGACAAAACTAATGGAAGTATCCTGCTGAAATATAAAATCTCCAGCATCACATTGTTAGTACCCATTCCCTATATTGCATATTACATCATTTTGCAGGATGCTGTGTCACTGTATGTTGTTTTAGAAGTTGACAGGATATGATGAAACACACAATATATCAAACATTAAAAAGAAAACCAGCATTTTCCTTTGACTGAGTTCACACTATCCATTTGTTCATCTCAATTTACTGCAACAAGCAGAAGTTCTGAGAACATTAAAATATTTGGCACTGTTTGCAAATTGAGTATATCTGTATTTATCAACTACCTGAGTTACACTTGCCTTGCAGCTCCCAATATTACGGGAGAGTAACCTGCTAATACATCACAAACTATGAGTGCATATGAAGAGACAAGGAAATAGCCACAAGTGACATCTATTTATGATTTCTCCCCATGTAAAGCTAATAGAATCATAAACTGCTATTGACACCGAGCCAGCTGAAAATGGGAGCTAAGGCAAGGGACATAATACAGATAAATGTCCTTTTTCTGTGCTTTAGAGAGCACCACAGGCTCTTTTTCCTAAATCCTTTCATTGATTATATTGTCTAATAAAAGCCAGAATTTCTGCAGAGGCTAAATCTTGCCTGCCACAGATTTGGCACTCATTCCTGACCCCCTGCCCATAAGCTTCCAGGCAGAGTGTTTGTTTAGTTGCGTGGAATAAAGACACGTATCTAAGCACTGTTGAGGAAGAAGTGGAATGGCTACGATTATACAAAAACAGCAGTTATATATTGAAGTTATACAAAAAAGCTGAGAGAGTTAGTTCCAACTACTTACAGCTCCACTATGAGCTTTTGAAAGGGAATTCGATGGGGTTATTTTATGAAGTATAGAAATTCCATCTGATTTTTCCTGTCTCTCACACATACCTTCCAACCTCCTTTAACATAGACAGACAAGGAGGGTGAGGTAATATCTTTTATTGGACCAACTTCTGTTGGTGATAGAGACAAGCTCTTGAATTTGCACAGAGCTCTTCTTCAGGTCTGGGAAACTAAGGCCATATCTACACTACAGAGTTAAGTTGACTTAAGTTACATCAACAATCATAAACTGCTGTAATTACATTGCTTGTGCATGTTCTCACAACATTCCTTGTGAAGGCGGAGCACGTCCACAGTTGGTGCTCTAGCAACGACAGAGAGAGAAGCACACTGTGGGTAGCTATACCACTGTGCAAATTGCCAGCTTCTCCCGCTAGAGGTTTTGGGAATGGATTGCAGCGCATCATAGGAGTGGGATCATCGCCCCATGATACAATTTTCTCTGTCCCATAATTTCAAGGGCTTCTGACTGCATTTCGTGCTGTTTTTCAACTGCCCCTGTAAACGTTGTGCTCGCCTGAAAGCATGGATCCTGAAAGCATGGATCTTGCACTGCTCTCCAGACTTGTGACAAGCGTTATGAACATGATGAGCTGTGAATCTGAACAGGAATCCATGGTGCCTGCCCCACTGTGTGCCATGGAAAGAAACAATTCAAAGTTGATGTTGGCATTCACGGAGCAGCTGCACACGATGGACTGTTGCTATTGGGCTTGAGAAACAAGCATTGGGTGGTGGGATCAGATTGTGATGCAGGTACGGGATGACATGCAGTGGCTGCAGTACTTTCGTATGCGCAAAGCCACCTTCCTTGAACTGTGCGTGGCACTCACGCCCGCCCTGGGGCACAAGGACACCAAAATGAGAGCTTCCCTAACAGTGGAAAAGCGAGTGGCTATGTCGAACCTGGCAACTCCAGACGGCTACCAGTCAAGCATGAATCAGTTTGGAGTTGGGAAGTCCACCATGGGGGTTATGGTAATGCAAGTGTGCAGGGCCATTAATCACCTCCTGCTACAATTAAAGGGTCACTGGCACTGCCTTTTTGGCAGGTTAGACCTCAATGAGGAAAATACTCCCATAGTCATATCAGCTTGCTGTACTCTTCATAACATTTGTGAAGCCAAGGGGGCGGGTGGGGAATTTCCCCAGAGGTGGAGCATTGAGGTGAACCACCTGGTGGCTGATTTTGAGCAGCAAGACACCAGGGCTATTTGAGGGGCTCAATGGGGGGGGTGGGGGGTGGAGAACGACGATTCAAATCAGGGAGGCTTTGAAGCAGCATTTTGACAATGAGCCCCAATAATGTGTGTTTCTGTAATTAATTGAGCCTGGCATTGTTTACTTGCCACATTGAATGTACAGGGGAATGAGAAGCAGATGCAAATAGTACCTAGTGTTGTTAATTTTGATCCCTTCTTCCACATGCATCATGTAACAAAATAAAGGACACCTCTGTCTCATGTAGCTGTGCAGAATCAAAGCAAAATGAGTACTTACCAGAGCTCCCCTCTCCTGCTTCAGGTGTACCAGAGTCAGACTGCTGGGACTGGCTAGACCCGGAGCTGGAGCACCTATGGGGAAAAATTAGTGGCAACCAGCTCCTCCCCACCACCTCTTCCTCCTCCCCTGAGTGCACTGCATCCTCGCTCCTCCACTTACCTCCCAGCGCTTCTCACCTGGCTGCTGTCAAACAGCTGTTTGGTAGCATTAGCACGCCCTGGGGGAGAGAGGGAGGAAGAATCAGAAATGTGGCGCACTCAGGGGCTGAGGTGGGGGAAGAGGACGGGCCGGGATTTGGGGAAGGAGTTGGAATAGGGGCAGGGAGGGGGCAGAGTTGGGGCAGGGACTTTGGGGAAGGCCTCATGTAAGGGGTGGAGTGGGGCCAGGGCTGGGGGGTGGGGTGGGGTGGAGCATCCATGGGGAAGAGGGGAAGTTGGCGCCTATAGCTAGACGCATTCGGAGTCAAAAAGAGGTCCTGGCTCACCACGCCTCCAGACAAGCCTGTTACCTATCCTGCATCCTCCTCCAACGTGACCTCTTCATCCACCACTTCGTCCTTGGGGTTTACTCTGCTGGCTGCTGCCTCCAGTCCCCCCAAAGTATACCCAGGGCTATTGGCGGTGGAGGTGAGTCACAGCTCCTTGTATAAATGGCATGTTTTCAGAGAAGCAACAGAGCTGATGCCTGTCTCAGCTCCTTGATCTTAGCATGGCACATCTGCGTGTCCCTTTCGTGGCCCTTCTCATCCATGCCACAAGCAATCTGTTCATAGGTGTCAAGGTTCCTATGGCTGGATCAGAGCTGTGACTGCACAGCTTCCTCTTCCCACAGACCCAACAGATCCAGCAACTCTGGTGTACTCCAGGCAGGAGAGCATTTGCTGTGAAAAGGCAGCATGGTCAGCTGGGAAGATGTAATGAGAGCTGTCCACCTCGAGCAAACAGGAAGTGGAATTTCAAAAATTTCTGGGGCTTTAAAGGGGAAGGGGTACATGCCTGTGTACCTGGCTGCAGGGAAGCGGCCGGCCAAACTGTTTACCAGAGAGGTCATGATAGGCATTGTGGGACACCTCCTGGAGCCCATTTAGAGTGACCTAAGGAAGCGTAGGGTCTACACTGACACTGCATTGCTCTAACTTTGTTGCAAAAAGCTCTATACCGCTTGTGGAGGTGGTTTTATTATGTCAGCATAGCAAGAGAGTTAAATCAGCAGGAGGAGCATGGTTGTGTGTACACCTCCACTGTTTTGTGGATAAAACTTTACTTTTGTCCACAAAACTGTGTAATATAGACAAGACTTTATTCAGAGTGCCACCGCAAAATATAAATGGACCAATTTGTTTAGTATAAGTAGTTAACACATATTTCAAGGGAGCATTCAAGGTGAAGTGGCCTATTAACACCTCTTCAGTCACAGGGGGAAATGGAAAAAAAGCTGGGGTTGAAGTGGGTTATAGATTATTGTAATAAGACAAATCCAGTGTTTCTATTCAGTCTATGATTTTAATTTTGCTGTCATTTTAGAGGCTAAATGCACAGCCATATGATCCCAGACTATAAAATAAATGCTCTGTTTTTAGTATTTGTTTCTTAGTTACAGTATTTGCTTTGCTTCATTTGTGTAAAGATATTGATTTTTTTGGAAGAGCTGATAGTGGCTTAGATGTAGTGATATACTGTAATTTCTAAAGAGTGAGAATGTAAATGGGAGGATTTACAGCTGTTGGAAGTATTCCTCCATCCTCACAATTGTTTTTGATGGAGATGAGTGCAATAATATCTTGTACACATGGACTTTTCTTCTGCCTTGGTCTCTCTTGAGGAAGGATGGAAGTGGTTACAGCTTTTACAAGCAAAGATGTATGTTGTGAAAACTGAACTGGGGAGACTATAAGTGAAATATTCCCAGATATAAGCAAACTTTGCTTCTTTAGAAAAAGACAGAGACCCTCTGACGTGAATGTCCTCTACTTTCGTATTTTCTGCAGCACAGGGCTATCTTTTGGTGCTCTGTGGCAGTAACTCTTCCCTGAAGCGAATAGTGATTTCTGGGGATCTTGTATTTTTGCAGGAATAAAGTAGAGATTTGAACGTGCAGTGCTCTGTTTTAATAGCCAATTGAAATGACTATTAAACTAAAGCATTGCACGTTAGATGGCTATGGCACAACTAAAGAACTATCGATACTGGTCTCTGGAAAGTATTATTCATGTTAATGGAGAGATACTGCCACAGAGAAAAAATTCCCTGTGCAACAGGAATAGAGGGAGGAGAGAGACTATGGGCCAGAGAGTCTCTCTTGTCTACAAAAAAACAACAAAAACTTTTTGTTTACAAGAATTTTAAGCTATTAAATCCTGTTAACACTGGATCCAGCCAATGCTTGCTTGTGTTAGCTCTTCTCTACTGTAGATAATGGTACTCCTTAGCTTGCAATTTTCAAGGTCAGCCAGTGTTCAAGTTACAAACATACTGAAGCAGACATGGTAACAAATGGTTCAAAAAAACTTCCTGTCAGAGTGGTTAAGCACTGGAATAAATTGCCTAGGGAGGTTGTGGAATCTCCATCATTGGGGATTTTTATTAGCACGTTGGATAAACACCTCTCAGGGATGGTCTAGATAATACTTAGTCCAGACTTGAGCGTAGGGGACTGGACTAGATGACCTCTCAAGGTCCCTTCCAGTTCTATGATTCTATGAAATGTGGCTAGTAGTAGTCACACTACTTCCAGTTTATCTGTTTAGTTTTCTATACCTTATTCATTAGCAAAAAGAGCCAATGTGGTTTTTTTCTTTGGCTGCATCACATCACAAAGCAGAGAGGCAATATTTCCTCTCCATACTACTGGTGGGACCAAACTTGGAACGCAGTGTTCAGTTTGGGGCAACTCAGTGATATTGAGAAGACATATAGGAATATGATAAGCTTCTCTTTTAAAAGTGTAGAGATGTGAAATAAGAAAATCTCTAACGTTACAAAAAATAGGTTTCAGAGTGGTAGCTATGTTAGTCTGTATCAGCAAAAACAATGAGGAGTCCTTGTGGCACCTTAGAGACTAAGTTTGTTAGTTTCTAAGGTTGTTCCAAATTGTTAGTCTCTAAGGTGCCATAAGGACTCCTCTTTGTTATTACAAAAAATAGTATACTATAATGAACCGCACCAGGTTATGTGTTACACTGCCCTCTACTGGATGGAATCAAAATTGGCCAACTGTGTGTCATAGGTCCTATTCTAACAGTAGTAGGGTCCAAGTTCCAAGGCCACGGTTTACAGCAGTGGTAACATTCTTGGGTAACCACAGATTTAATACAATTAAATATAGTATTTGCCATATGGTTTTTCCTGTCCTGTTTTAGGAGAGAAAAAGTGTTAGTGGTTAATCTGGTTAAATCCTCCCTGAGTCTCCTGGAGTTCTCAGGCTGGATCCTGAGAAGGCATGTAAGAGTTCAGATCATGGTAAACTATTTGTCTTGTAGTGAAATGGTCTCAACAATTACAGCTCATAGGAGCCAGCAAATTAGCCAGCATAGTAGAAGCTGGGTAAAAAATGTTTCAGGTTCACCCTGTCCCTTAGCAGATACAGCAAAGATAAACATCTCAAAATAAGGTCAACTTGTTTCCATTTTTTAAAAAAAATCCCTATTTTTATTACATACTTTTGTTTTTTTCATTTTGTTACCCAAAGTTCCCTGTTTAAAACCACTTAATTTCTGTCTAAAACTTAAATTGCATCTTAAAACAAGACAAACACAAGACAATGTGACCTGCTACTCATTACACAGAAATTCCTCACAAATAATTTATTTCTGCTTTTGGTTCAGATAGTGCCATCTTACTTTCCATGGACTCTGCTCCACATGAATAAAGAACACTGTATGTAGCGGGGCTGTAGGGGTTCCACTGTGTGAAGAGAAAAGATGTCAGGATGAGGTTCAGGGGGCTTTCTTCCCAAATGTCCTGTTGAGTTGTGTTCTAAAAGAGCTCCCTGCAGTGGCATGCATAGGAAGTCTAGAGGGACGGCGAATGGCTTTGTAACTACATATATTTAACTCGTGGGAGATGTTGGTGCAACACCCACAGGGGCTACTGTATGCCTAATGCTGCATAGCAGCCACAGTGCAGCTTCATTACTGCTCTGTGGCTGGGAGAGAGAATTCCTTCCATGAGACCTCGAGAGCAGTGCTACTCAAAGTGGTGGTCTGCGGACCAGTGCCGGTCCGCGAGCCATCGGTTGCCGGTCTGCGCGCACACTGGAAAAAAAAATTGCCGGTCCCCCACATCAGATAGCTTGAGAAGCACTGCTCTAGAGGTCTCTAGGAGGAGATGTCTCTGAATGTAATTAACTAATGCTAACAAAATAAAACTGTAAGAAGTGGTGTGAGTACATACACTAAAAAGGTTTGTGTAACTGATAAGTTATCACTGTGCTAGCCACTTGTCTACTTTCCCCAACACTATTTCGCTCCAGTAATTAATCTTCACTTCTTTGCTTACCCACTTCACAAATTAACCTTGAAAATATTGTGAGGGATGTTTGGTGCCTGAACCACAATTCCCAGTGGTAGGAATGTGGGAATAGAAGTTATCCAGCAGATAAGCACCTAATGCAAAGGCTGAAAATGGGGGAAGAATGGATAAACGAGTTGAGAAAACTTGGAGCCTACCATTACTTGTGGAAGAGATGGACTGACCCTGCAGTGTCAGGCTATGGCTACCACCAAAGTTAGAAGTCAGGTTTTTTATCCCCGTAAGTGATTTAGATCCAAATTCAGATCCAACTTCCAAACCAAAATGACAGAAATGTTGCCAGAATTCTTCTTGAGACTTTAGCCATTTCAGCCTCCCATCCCATAACCAATACTCTTCTTACCCCTTGACCCCACCCAGTGTTGACACTCACACTGTCTTCTGGGTCTGAGCTTCACAGGCCTCCATTCCCTTCCTAGGCTCTTCAGAAAGGGGCTCTAGATAACCATTTCCATACAACCTTTTGGGTCATATTAGCTTAAAGGCAGGAGCATAAAAGGGATGCAATCTCTCTGAGACCTAGAGAGCCAGGAGCAAGAACAGAGAGGTCCTACAGCTAAGAACCCTAAGAACAGCCAAACCCAGGAGAAAGCTTAGGCTGAAGTTTATGTTTGTTGTGGTTGTTATTTAAGTTATCTAAGTTAAGTTATATAAAAGAAATCCCAAGGCATAGGTATGTTTGGACTCTATCTAGTATGTGCACACTGATTTAGGAGTGGGCTTCGAATACCATCTTTTTTTCAAACTATACATGGAGAAGCACTGTAGTCATTGAGGGAAAAATCCCTTGAATTAAGAAAGAAGAATTCTGAGCAAAGAGATGGGCAGCCAAGGAGGATTTTCCTGCAGTAGCATTGTATATTAGTTACATTCACATTTCTTACAATGGATCCTTTTCTGATGGGTCTGGAGATGAAAAATGCATGGTATTGGCATTATCAATACCTTGGGTGCTTTTTTATAAGCATTGTGACTAAAATGTGTATTCTGTGTGTTTTTTATGCTCACAACACAGAATGAAGACACAAGGCTAGCTGTAAACATAGGAGTCTCCAAAATACTTTAGCCTAGTGCATTGCTAACAAACCCCAGAGAGTGGATTAAAGAATGTGATCGCCACATCAGGGTACCCAGCTTTTTACTAATTATGTAAATTATGTAATTTCTAATTATGGGGGGGGAGAATCTCTTTCAACCTGACAGACCAGTTTATTACTGAAATATGGTAAAATTTTAGAAATAATGACAGAAAAGATGAATTAGGCAATGTAGTTCATTCCTTTGCCAAGATTGCTCCCTATTGCCGAACATATTCTGGTGTTTTGTCCAGGCCAGGTTTAAATGACAGTCATTGATGGTTATCTGATGAAGTGAGCTGTAGCTCACAAAAGCTTATGCTCTAATAAATTGGTTAGTCTCTAAGGTGCCACAAGTACTCCTTTTCTTTTTGCGAATACAGACTAACACGGCTGTTACTCTGAAACCTCCCCTTGGTATGTTATTCTGTCATCTAATAAATCTCACTGTTTGAGATTTAGAAAATGTAAACTGAAAACTGTCAGGAAAAAATCCTATTTTATCTATTCTAATATTTTCACATATTAAAAAGTATTATAGTAATCAGTAGCAATAGCTTCAAATATTGCAAACTCACTGATAGTGTTATGTACCATCATTCTAGGACTACTATAAGGCCCCACCTGGACTGTGGTCAACATTTTCTCTTTCCTGGGTTTTTAACTTTTGCTGTATTAAGCTCACTTAACTCTAGTGGGCAATCTTGGGAAAGAAGTGAAATAACATGGAGTCTCAATTATATTCTCTCCACTAGAGGTGATTCCTCTAGGGCAAGATTGAGATGAACTGGCAGAATTTCCTAGAGGAAGCTTGCTATCTCTATTCTGTGGATAAAAGGACTTAAGTCTTTCATGCTGTTTGTCTGGCACCTTTTAAGGATATTACATTCACTTTAAAAAGTAATTTTAAAAAATAACTGATTTTATAGTATTATGTTGCTTATAATGTTATTCTAATTAGTTGAAAGGGGTAGAATGGGTTCCCTGTTAGCCTCAAAACTCCTTCAGGACAGTATTCACTTACTACATGATGGGCTAAATTCTGCCTTTACTAATACTCTATAGCACCTTATTAAACTCTGGGCAGAGTACAGCAGGAAGAGTATGTCCCCACTGAGCTGTGTAGAAGACCCACAGGAACCAAACAACAAACAAACAAACAAAAAACCCACATACAAGATGTGAACATAAACGCTCAGGCAAGAATCTTACTGCAGAATCTTACTGAAAAACTTGTTTTAATAAAATGTCCCATTATCCCATTATTGTTTCAGTGGACTCCTATAGAGTAGGATTTGCCTCCATTATATTGAGTGAAATACTAATTTTCTATTACTGCAATTACACCTTCATCTGTTAGTTTTGCCTAACTAGCCTCCACTGGATTGTTTAAATGGGCTCACTCTTTTTTAAAGACCTTTCTTTTGGCATTACTTTGCATGCAGTGTGGAACAGTACATACTCTACTAAAACATAAAGAGCAGCAAAGGAGGAGGCATACTGCATAATAATTTTTGAAGAGATTAACAATAGCCTCAATGAAATTATGCCTTCATTTTTCTCATGCATTTTTTTTTTATTTTTCTTAATTGCATGTTTGTAAGATGTTAATTATCAGTGCCCTACACTTTACAGTGGGGAATGATTTGACTATGAAAATGCAATCTTGGAAACAACTTGTTGTAGGCACAATTTTTTGCCAACAAATTTGATTTGTAAATAAGCAACCTCTGGTATATTAGACACAGAACCAAAGAGGGTATTTTTAAAATGACTTTTCATAAATCATTTAATGTATCAGATGCTTTCAGTAGGTTTCACCCATTTTTCTAATTGTCATAAAAATTGTCAGAATCACAGAACCAAGCCAAGACCTGGGGGCCCATTCTGCTACCATTGAATTTTATGGGGGGTTTGCCATTGACTTGAAATTGGAGCATAAGCAAGCACCTGATCTAAGTGGGCATAACTACATTGAAGTCAGTGAGGCTGCATCCACTTACAACAGCTGTGAATTTGACTTAATAGTGTCTAGAATACATCAAAGAAGTGACATCAATGAATCTTAAATACACATTGAAAATGAATGCGCTCAGACATTCCTGGATTAAGTAAAATGTTACAGAAAAATGAGCAAGAACTTGCTGACACCAATTTACAGTTGGAATACCCTTAGGTAATCAGAGGCTTCCCTTGTTACCTCTATAAATTTCATTCTTATCCTGAGCTTGAGAGGTATTGAGTGCTTGACTGCTTCCTTGGAGGTACTGAACAACCTCAACTCCTAATTAACTCAAAGGGAGACACTCAGCAGCACCTCACAGGATTAGGCTCTTGTGGGGTGGTGTTGGGGAGTCTTGGCAGAAAATATTTGATATAATTAGGCAAGTGCTTGAGAAGAAGCAGATGTACAGGTTTTCAATGATGAGTTGTAGCCAGTTAGATTTGTGCTCCTACTAATGATAAGCCTACCACTTTCCAAGCCTAAAGATATGTGATGCAAAAGATAGCATGAATAATTCAAGGAGTACTAGGGCCTGAATCCACATGTTCTTTCATAAAGAGAGAAGTGATGCTCTCCAGGTACAAAGTTTTAGTCTATCAGAGCTTAATCTCTCTTTCTATTTCAGAGCTTTGTTACTAAGTGCTGTGTAGGTGTGAAAAGCTTTATTACCATGTAATTTTGTAGGGATCAGACTTCCAAGTACCTACTTTGGTTCATTTTTATATACACAAAAAAGATCAAAATCCATTTTATTTCCTAACAATAGCCAATTTTGTTCTAATTAGTCTAAAATAGTGAATTTTAAGGAATAGTGCCCAAGCGACTTCACATATTGATCCTATCCACACACGAATAAAATCTCTTATTAGTTATTGCCTTTTCCATAATGAACTTTGAGATAAACAACTGAAAAAGTAATTTGTTTTTTGACAATGCTGAACCTTTGAATAGAGAAAATCACAGAGTTGAACACAGAGTGCAGTCCTGTGTGGTAAGTAGTCACCATAGCAACCAATAGATTTTATGCTAAGTCTGCCCTTTAAAAACATTTCACGTTTACCACTGAGAAAAAGATGGCCTTGATTTAAAAATGATACAAGTATCTTGAATGAGCATGCTTTCCGCTCTCTGTTGCAAATAAAATTAACACACTCCTCTTTAACACTAAATCCCCTCAGTAGTGTCTGTCATCACCGACGTACACGTAGTTTTAAAACGAAGAGAAGGGATTTTTTGGTTTTTTTTATAACATATCACTACATGACACACAGCTCTTTGGTTTGTTTGTTTTTCTTCATTTCCCCCCTCCTTGTTTTTCTCTACCCTGAACAAAAACCAGAACATTAAGCTCTTATCTTAATCAATGATCATGGTGACAGTGGAAATATTATTTCACACTTATCTGTAGCAGTTCCAATCATAGAAGCTTATAATAACCTGCAATAACATATGAAGCAGTAACTATAGCTACAACATCTGCTACAAACTAAGCACCTTAATTTACTTTCTCTTCACATTCAAATAATTGAGGTCAAGAAAATGGAATGTGTTTTTAATAAATAAGGGATTCTATCAAAAGAACGAATGCATAATTATTGATAATACATATATAATAGCTAAGTATGATGATTATCATCATTAGCATTTAATGCGTATTTTTCATAGTAGTGTAGGGATTTGATCAACAGTGCATGAAAGCAGATAAACAGAACCATGACTGAACTAAGCATTGTAGTTGAAATTACCTGTTAACCAGACTGTAGAAATCACTTTTCCTAAAAGTGGGAGTGGCATAGGAGTGGGGTGCCTATATTTCCACCTTTGGTCGAGTAGGAATGCAGCATACAGAGCTTTAGAGTGTGTAGGAGGAGAAGATACAGAGATGATCTGTTGCTTCTTTCTGTCATCATCCTCATCCTTGACACATATAACCCTTTACATCATCAAAAGTCTGGCCCCCATGTTCTATTCCCTTCCTTGACCAGAAAGGAGGTGTCACTACTAGAGTGAAATCCTGCCTCTGTGGCATTCTACCTTTGTTCCCAGCCTCAAAGAAATTCCTTGGGGGGGGTTTGTGGGAAAGCCAGATTCTGTCCCCCAAAACCCATGAGACAAAGCACCATAATACAATCTGCAGTCATTTTTGTTGCGCTCTTCCTCTGCAGAGAGGATCTTTCGCGCCCCTAAGGGAGCTTCCAATGGCAGCCATACAACAACGTAGAAACTAGAATCCTCTCTGCAGAATCCTCCAGTCTGCAATGGATCACTGGGGGAAGTGGAGATGGCTTGAAAGGAAGTCCCATGTAGGAAAGAATGGGGCCCTAAGCTAGGAATCATCAAAACAGCCTTGGGAAGCAGATAAAGAAAAAAAGTTACTTTTCAGTAAGTGTTGTTTTGGCACGAGGGGGAATCATCCCCTAAGTGCAAATGCACAGAGGCCCTCAAAAAAATGTTCTTATTGTCCCCACTTTACAGATGGGAAATGAGATATGAAATGACTTGCCCAAATGTATACAGTTAGTATTAGAACCAGAATTAGCATTCAGCAGTTTCTGAATGCGAGAGCAATTTTCCTTGTTTATTTATATATAAGTAAAATACTAAGGCTATACACCATGGAAAAACCCACGATGGAGGGAAGACACATGAGGAACTCTGCCAAAGCATCAGAAGGGAGGGGCTTGTCCTTCCAAATGTGCAGACTATGTGAGACCTGCAGACAAAATCCTACAGATTTCATGGCACCCATGGTGAGCCCAGGCTTCCACGCAGAGGTCCTATACCTCTACTCAGAAGCTGTCCTGCCAACACCTAACTTCTCCCTATCTCAAGGTTTTAAAAGCAAAGAGCAAGAACTAACAAACATTAATAACGACAGAGATAGCATCATTTCCCGCAGAAATTGCCCTGAAGATTTGATAGAAGTACCCTGAGACACCAATGGAATAGGTATCCTATAAATATCCAAGTTAAAAGACACAGGCACTTTGCCAGGAGATGTTATGTAGCATTGCTATCCCCCAGCCCAGACACATGGAACCCCTGTTTGGTGTTTGAATTGGGGGAGGGGGCACTTCTGTGAACTCAAAGAAAGGATGCTTATGCTCCTCTCCCCAACCATGTGCACACTTTTACTGGCCACATTTCATTATTTGCATACCTTTCATCCCCTCCATGCTTCACAGTGAAGAGTTTGATATGGCTAATATTGATACTTAGAAAGGTACAGCAAATCTGCTGTATATTTGGACTACACTGATATAGTCAACTATTCAGTATTATTTTCAGAGTAAAAAGCCTGCATACCTGAAGTCCTCTCTGCTTAGAGACTCCTATTTCTACTATCCATCCACGGCCATTTTACTGTGTAAGGAGGATTGAGATTTAAACCTGTACCTGGAAAGGAAGTGAAATAGTTAAATATCAATACGGCTCCTCAGGATAAAAAGTTTGCCTTTTCTTACCCTTTTTACAATTATTTGCAGAGAGATAATTAGCCAGTGCTGTAGACAAACTGAGCATATTTTAATGTGACAAATATCCTTAATGACTTTCAGATCTCAGTAGCCTACATTCTTAAATTGTGCATCAAAATTGTGCAATCTGATTCATCAACTTAACAAAAAAATTCTACCTAAATTTTGGAAATCACACCAAGTGTGATCAGAAAGCACAAACTCAAAACCAGACACCTACACACAATTTAGGCCAAATGGAATTTTCATATCTTATTATTATCCAAAGCATGCACACCCTCAGAATAATGCATACCTTAGTATTATAAAATTCCATCATCAATAAAACCAATTTTAATGTGCCACTTTCCTGTCAGTACCTCTTCCAGACAGACAGAAGAGTTGACTTTGGGTGTCTGTCTGAAAGAATGTTGATTGTTTCATTGTGTGAAACATAAATCTTTTATTCCAAGAACCTGTTAACTTTTACTTATATCCTGTTTTAATGTAGAAGTGTTGGGAGTCTGTGAAAATAATATGTAGTGACAGGTTTAGGATTAAAATCTTCTCAGGTAGTTAAGATGGCGAGTTAGGTTGTAAATCGCATTTAAAAAGCAAAGCATATACTGTAAACCTTACATGCCTGCTACAAACTGACACCAACAAGGCAGCTGGGACAAGTCTATGCTAGTGATTCATCTTAATTATTTCTCAGCAAAGCTGTCTTAATAGGATGTGCCTTTCATTTTGATTAAAATGACCCCCCCCCCCCGCAAATGTGGAAAAAGCTGTCAGAGGTAGAAGCTGAATCTTCTGGTACTTCTAATTTTGTGTCAGGAAACTGAAAGGGTGCTTCTAAATACTCTTATCTATTGGTCTCTCTCAGCTTAATTTCCATACATTAAAGGACTCTTGATATCTCTTCAGTGATCAACAGTGAAAGTGCTTGTCTTCAGTCTTTACATCTTATTTTTTGTTTCTGACTTCACGCCCCCCAGTGGTGGTTCATTCAATGGCTCAAAAACCTCTAACTATTCAATCCCAATGTATTTAAATGATTTTTAAAAAATATGTAACTATAGAGATGACAAACTTTATTTTTTTACAATGCTTCTGGGTGCCATGTGGTAGGTTTTAATTTGTTTTTAAAGTCTCAAAAGATCAAGTACATTATGTTTTCCCAGATTCAGGCACATTACTCTCTTTCATATTAGCAGTTTTTGATCATGCTCCAGTAGCATCAGATTACATTAGGATTCACTTTTTTGATAACACAGGCTCCCAAGGGTTATCATTTTACTGGCTTAGAACATAAACAAAACTGACATTTACAGGTAGAATGTAAAATTGTGACTATAATGTTAGAGTTGCTACACAGCTGTCTAGATATAGTTTAATTGAGATTTTCTCATTAGATTAAAAAGTGGATCACTTTAAGATGCTTTGAGCAGGGGATTGGACTAAATGATCTCCTGAGGTCCCTTACAACCATGATAGTCTATATTCTATTCTAAAATGCCAGTAAGATATTAAGTGCAATTTTGATAGAGTTATTCCATTTAAATATCTTGGGAATCAACTATACCGAAGGTGTGTGTGGAGGGAAGATATTTGGATCAGAAGATTAGCTCGGCAAGAGAGTTTGTGGCAGACAATTATCATGAGGAAGGGGATCATGGATATAGGTGCAGGAAATGGGTTAATGGTAGATCTGGTTGGAAAATCTGCAACAAAGCAACTCCTCATTTTTCAGCCAACCCTAGTAAATGGGAAAGCAGGTGTGAATGCGGTAATTTGAGGGAATAAAGAATACAAACATTTTGGGGCTTATCCAAACCTTTCTTACCATGTAAAACTTTTGAGATTTCCTATCACTACAAAACAATGGGAAGGTTCAGGGATACTACCAGCCAACTACAGTTCGCAGTTTATGCTTAGTCTGGACCCCCAAGATGTTGACAGACTTTCCCTCTTCTTCCCTACTGCCCACCACATATCTCTCTCTGCAAGCATTAGCGTTAAAAGAATGTTGCCAGGGAAATATTATCTTTTAGACTTTTACTTCCAGTCTTAGCTGACAAATAGAGGTTAAAAATTAGCCAGACCTTTCAGAAGAAAATTAGGAAAGGTTTGGATGCAAGTTCAATAGTTCTACATGTTCAAAGGTATTAGAGAGGAGGAGGAGGACTTTAAAAAAAATCCAGCTTGCAGTTCAGTTTAGAATCATAGAATATCAGGGTTGGAAGGGACCTCAGGAGATCATTTAGTCCAACCCCCTGCTCAAAGAAGGACCAATCCCCAACTAAATCATCCCAGCCAGGGCTTTGTCAAGCCTGACCTTAATTGGGTTACTAGATGGATCTAGCTAAGGTCCCCCACCCCCAAATTGTGTTGAAACTTGTGTTTTCTCTCTAATGAACAGAACACTTGCTTAACTCTGTCATGTCTTTAATTTCATATTTGAGTTAGCCAGAAATTCTCACCAGTAGTCACATTTATAAGGGATCAGGAGAAACCACATCTAACTCAGCAAAAACAACAAGTAGTCCTTGTGGTACCTTAGAGACTAACAAATTTATTTGGGCATAAACTTTCATGGGCTAAAACCCACTTCATCATGAACATCTGATGAAGTGGGTTTTAGCCCACGAAAGCTTATGCCCAAATAAATTTGTTAGTCTCAAAGGTGCCACAAGGACTCCTCGTTGTTTTTGCTGATACAGACTAACACAGTTACCACTCTGAAACATATCAAACTCAGACAGTCTCAGAAAGATACATAAAGTTGATTAGAGCTGGGCAAAATTTTTCAGACAAATCTTTTTTTTTGCTAAAAAATGCAGATTTGGGTTGACTGAAATCTTTTTCACATTTGTGTAGAATTCATCAAATTGTTTCAAACTAAAAACCTAAAAAAGTTCTAAAAATAAACAATTTTTTCATATTTTCAAAATGAAACAGTTCAATACAAAATTACTTGGTTTATAGAGATACAACAATTTTATTTAAAAAAATAAAGCTAAAGAAGCTTGAAAATAAAGCAAGATGTTAAATTTAAAAAATTTAAGATTTTTCAACACAACCAGCATACCAGGAAAAAAATCAGTTATTCACACAGCTCTAAGCATTGTACCCATTTTGAATACAGGGAACATTTTAAAAGAAATTTCAATTGGATTTTCATATCAGATTATATTTTCTCAGTCCTTAATGAGAGACAGGCAGAAACAAATTGAGAAGGAGGAGGAGGGTGGTTGCCACTTATTTTGCCAGGCCTAGGACATTAAAAATAATAAAAAAACCAAACAACCTGAACACCATGAAACATGTCAATTGTCATAAATCACATGCAGACATTGAGGGCATTAAATCAGTGTTATTTCTAGCTTCTGAAAAAAGAAAGAGGAGGCGGATGTAATCTTGCAGAGGGAAAGGGAAACATTAATATTGCCAGGTTTCAGAGTAGCAGCCGTGTTAGTCTGTATCGCAAACAGAAAAGGAGTATTTGTGGCACCTTAGAGACTAACAAATTTATTTGAGCATAAGCTTTTGTGAGCTACAGCTCACTTCATCAGATGCATGCAGTGGAAAATACAGTGGGGAGATTTATATACACAGAGAACATGAAACAATGGGTGTTACAATACACACTGTAACAAGAGTGATCAGGTAAGGTGAGTTATTACCAGCAGGAGAGCGGGAGTGAGGGGAACCTTTTGTAGTGATAATCAAGATGGGCCATTTCCAGCAGTTGACAAGAACGTGTGAGGAACAGTGTGTGTGGGGGGGGGAGGGAAATAAACATGGGGAATATTTTACTTTGTGTAATGACCCATCCACTCCCAGTCTTTATTCAAGCTTAAGTTAATTGTATCCAGTTTGCAAATTAATTCCAATTCAGCAGTCTCTAATTGGAGTCTGTTTTTGAAGTTTTTTTGTCGAAGAATTGCCACTTTTAAGTCTGTAATCGAGTGACCAAAGAGATTGAAGTGTTCTCCGACTGGTTTTTGAATGTAATAATTCTTGATGTCTGATTTGTGTCCATTTATTCTTTTACGTAGAGACTGTCCGGTTTGGCCAATGTACATGGCAGAGGGGCATTGCTGTCACATGATGGCATATATCACATTGGTAGATGTGCAGGTGAACGAGCCTCTGATAGCATGGCTGATGTGATTAGGCCCTATGATGGTGTCTCCTGAATAGATATGTGGACACAGTTGGCAACAGGCTTTGTTGCAAGGATAATTTCCTGGTTAGTGTTTTTGTTGTGTATTGTGTGGTTGCTGGTGAGTATTTGCTTCAGGTTGGGGGGCTGTCTGTAAGCAAGGACTGGCCTATCTCCCAAGATCTCCGAGAGTGATGGGTCGTCCTGCCTGATAGGTTGTAGATCCTTGATGATGCGTTGGAGAGGTTTTAGTTGGGGGCTGAAGGTGACGGCTAGTGGCGTTCTGTTATTTTCTTTGTTGGGCCTGTCCTGTGGTAGGTGACTTCTGGGTACTCTTCTGGCTCTGTCAATCTGTTTCTTCACTTCAGCAGGTGGGTATTGTAGTTGTAAGAATGCTTGATAGAGATCTTGTTTGTCTCTGTCTGAGGGGTTGGAGCAAATGCGGTTGTATCGTAGAGCTTGGCTGTAGACAATGGTCTGGATGAAAGCTGGAGACATGTAGGTAAGCATAGCGGTCAGTAGGTTTCCGGTATAGGGTGGTGTTTATGTGTCCATCGCTTATTAGCACCGTAGTGTCCAGGAAGTGGATCTCTTGTGTGGACTGGTCCAGGCTGAGGTTAATGGTGTGATGGAAATTGTTGAAATCATGGTGGAATTCCTCAAGGGCTTTTTTTCCATGGGTCCAGATGATGAAGATGTCATCAATGTAGCGCAAGTAGAGTAGGGGCATTAGGGGACGAGAGCGGAGGAAGCGTTTTTCTAAGTCAGCCATAAAAACGTTGGCATACTGTGGGGCCATGCGGGTACCCATAGCAGTGCCACTGGTTTGAAGGTATACATTGTCCCCAAACGTGAAATAGTTATGGGTGAGGACAAAGTCACAAAGTTCAGCCACCAGGTCTGCCGTGACATTATCGGGGATACTGTTCCTGATGGCTTGTAGTCCATCTTTGTGTGGAATGTTGGTGTAGAGGGCTTCCACATCCATCGTGGCTAGAATGGTGTTTTCAGAAAGATCACCGATGGATTGTAGTTTCCTCAGGAAGTCAGTGGTGTCTCGAAGATAGCTGGGAGTGCTGGTAGCTTAGGGCCTGAGGGGGGAGTCTACATAGCCAGACAATCCTGCTGTCAGGGTGCCAATGCCTGAGATGATGGGGCGTCCAGGATTTCCAGGTTTATAGATCTTGGGTAGCAGATAGAATACCCCTGGTCAGAGTTCCAGGGGTGTGTCTGTGCGGATTTGTTCTTGTGCTTTTTCGGGGAGTTTCTTGAGCAAATGCTGTAGTTTCTTTTGGTAACCCTCAGTGAGATCAGAGGGTAATGGCTTGTAGAAAGTGGTGTTGGAGAGCTGCCTAGCAGCCTCTTGTTCATATTCTGACCTATTTATGATGACGACAGCACCTCCTGTGTCAGCCTTTTTGATTATGATGTCAGAGTTGTTTCTGAGGCTGTGGATGGCATTGTGTTCCGCACGGCTGAGGTTATGGCACAAGTGATGCTGCTTTTCCACAATTTCAGCCCATGCACATAAGCGGAGGCACTCTATGTCGAAGTCCAGTCTGTTGTTTCGACTTTCAGGAGGAGTCTACCCAGAATCCTTCTTTTTGTGGTCTTGGTAGGAAGGTCTCTGTGGGTTAGTATGTTGTTCAGAGATGTGTTGGAAATATTCCTTGAGTCGGAGACGTTGAAAATAGGATTGTAGGTCACCACAGAACTGTATCATGCTTGTGGAGGTTGCAGGGCAGAAGGAGAGGCCCTGAGAAAGGACAGATTCTTCTGCTGGGCTAAGAGTATAGTTGGGTAGATTAACAATGTTGCTGGGCAGGTTAAGGGAACCACTGTTGTGACCCCTTGTGGCATGTAGTAGTTTAGATAGTTTAGTGTCCTTTTTCTTTTATAAAGAAGCAAAGTCTGTGTTGTAAATGGCTTGTCTAGTTTTTATAAAGTCCAGCCATGAGGAAGTTTGTGTGGAAGGTTGTTTTTTTATGAGAGTATCCAGTTTTGAGAGCTCATTCTTAATCTTTCCCTGTTTGCTGTAGACGATGTTGATCAGGTGGTTCCGCAGTTTCTTTGAGAACGTGTGGCACAAGCTGTCAGCATAATTTGTGTGGTATGTAAATTGTAATGGATTTTTTACCTTCAGTCCTTTTGGTATGATGTCCATCTGTTTGCATTTGGAAAGGAAGATGATGTCTGTCTGTATCTGTACGAGTTTTTTCATAAAGTTGATAGATTTCCACTCCATGCGGCTAAATTCAGTGCCTCGCATAATGACAGGTTTCAGAGTAGCAGCCATGTTAGTCTGTATCCACAAAAAGAAAAGGAGGACTTGTGGCACCTTAGAGACTAACAAATTTCTTTGAGCATAAGCTTTCGTGAGCTACAGTTCACTTCATTGGATGCATTCAGTGGAAAATACAGTGGGGAGATTTATATACACAGAGAACATGAAACAATGGGTGTTACCATACACACTGTAACCAGAGTGATCAGGTAAGGTGAGCTATTATCAGCAGGAGAGCGGGGTGGGGGAGCGCGGGGGGGAACCTTTTGTAGTGATAATCAAGGTGGGCCATTTCCAGCAGTTGACAAGAACGTGTGAGGAACAGCCGGGGGGGGGGGGGAGGAGAATAAATATGGGGAAATAGTTTTACTTTGTGTAATGACACATCCACTCCCAGTCTCTATTCACGCCTAAGTTAATTGTATCCAGTTTGCAAATTAATTCCAATTCAGCAGTCTCTCCTTGGAGTCTGTTTTTGAAGTTTTTCTGTTGAAGAATTGCCACTTTTAGGTCTGTAATCGAGGGACCAAAGAGACTGAAGTGTTCTCCGACTGGTTTTTGAATGTTATAATTCTTCACATCTGATTTGTGTCCATTTATTCTTTTACGTCGAGACTGTCCAGCTTGGCCAATGTACCTTTCAACCCAAATGAAGGGATATATTGTGTATGTTACCTCTGGGCTTCCCTACCAAGATACACTGGACACACTTACTTGAAGGACTTCTAACTGGATTGGTGGAGATAAAGTAAGGACAAATATACACCAGATCAAAGAATATTAACAACAATTTTCTACAAAAGGTTGAAGAGCAGTGCCTCCAATTAGGAATAAGAGTTAAGCAACAATACCTGTTTTGTTCATCAGTTGAACTTTCTTATCTAATGCCAACAGAGTTCAGGCCACAAAATATTTACAAGAAATTAATTATTCTTAAGAGATCATAAGAAATCAGTATTGCAACCTGCTGTAAGGAAGCAGTCAAAATACTCTTCAGTTTATCAACTCTAGAGTTTATGAGTATAGATGTGGTGCTACAAGTTGAAAGACCAAAAGAGAAGGGAATGTCTATGAATATTTTACACACAAACATTTCCCTCAGCTACATGAATTATGAGAGACAAACAACAGTATTCTCCTACCCCAATCAAAATGCTGAATGCATGGTTTTTTTTATTATACCCTAAGTATTTTAATAAGAGTCTAAGTTCACTCTCTGTCTGTACGGAATTCAAACACACATATAATGAGCCAGAGCTAAACCGAAAGAGATTGGATGTTAGCTTTCTTGACACTCCCTTAATCACTTTTCCATCACCTAAAATGAAGATGAATGTGCATCCGTGTTTGTGGGTTTTTTTGCAGTGTTGTATTGTCCAAGCACGTACATAATGGCTTTTCCATATCACTATTCCTTTTCCATTTTATAACCTTCATAGTAATAAGGACTGTCACAAGAAATATGTAGGAAACACAGCTGACAAATGCATGTTAATTGATAGATACCACAGGGCCAGATTTCTGGGCCTGTTCCAGCTCCTTTGCACTGTTAGAACTGGAAACCCAGTGTTATCTGGCCTCCTATTACATAGGAAGACTCAAACCTTTATTAAAAGGTTAACATTGTTTACTACATTCTACAAGACTTTCCCATAAGAGGACAGCCATCTAAGATGAGACAGAGCAAATGAAGTACCAGGTATGCACTTAGGACTCAGACCCCCAAATATCATGATATATATCAATATCTAGATATAGATATGTATGTCTTGTGTTTTTCCATCTGTCTTTTGATTTTTGAACTGTTCCTTCCCATCCCTAACATGTGTGTGTGTGTGTATGTGAGAGAGAGACAGACAATTAGTGTTGCCTAATGTTGCCAATTAATTTTGGTCCTCACTACAGAAACATCTGCCCATCCCCTGCCCAGCAATTCATCCTGTCCCTCAGCCCTCCTATCAGTTCTGTCTCCACTCAGCCCTCCTATCAGTTCATCCCCCCCTTCTGTCCAAACCCCCTCAGTTCAGCCCTGCCAGACTCACCTTTGCTCCCCCTGGAGTTCAGCTATGGGGGCTGCAGTTGTATCTCCTCTTCTACTTCCCAGACTGGGTGGGTAGGTGGAGGGGGCTCTTTACCCCAACTCTACCTCTCCCCAGGCTGGGTGCTGCACGGGGAAGGGCAGAGGAGCAGAAGCGCTGTCTTTCTCCTGTTGCTCACAGGAGGGCAGAAGGGAGCAGAACTGAGCTGAGCTGCTGAGCTCCTTGATTCCTCCTCTCCCCCTGTGAGAACGATGGGCAGAGGGAAGAGACTCTGCCGTCTTCCAACAGGGCAGAACTTCGCAAAGGTGCTGGAGCTTCTTGCATTATCACAAGACAAGCTTCAGCCCAGTCTGAAATCCCATCACTTGTGAAAAAAAAATCATAAGAATTGGCAATACTGGTATGGCTATTGCATGGGTAACACATCACGAGTCGAAGAACTTCACATGCAACAGCAGTGTTCTCACAATAAGATTGTCTCTTAACCTCCAAAAGATTCGAAATGTCCATTAAGATAAACAGCCAAAACCTAAGGACTTGACCAAACCTTAGTAGAACATTCTGAAACTCTGAGGATCCATAAATTGGGCTGCAAATCTCTCTTATCCCTTCCCCCCCTCCACTCATCCTACTTCTAGCTGGGCAAAAACTGTTGTCAGAATACTCTTCTGGTATTTCAGAGCTTCCACTTACAGATTTGGCTGGAATATGAGAAATATTGGGGAAGAAGTTATTCAAACAAGTCATTTCTAATTTGATTGGAAGCAGCTCACCTGACTCTATGTTCTGGCCTGACTAGAAACAAGAGCCAAAAAGTACAGGAAATTTCACAAGGAAACCTATTCTCTTGAGATTTAAAACTCAAGCGTTGTAGATTCAAGAGGTTTGAATGGTTAGCATGATGTTTGGACAAGCATTTGAACTGTTGGTTGATTAGCCCCATTGAACTTTGAACCTTTTGCTATTCCCCCTTTCTAACAAGGCCACATCTATCCTGGGATTAGCCCAAATCAGCCTAGTAGTATTAGGCATGGGTACCAATGCACTAGTGGAAACACTTAGTGTAAACCAGAAAAGCCATTAATTGCACCGGTTGAGCTTACCCCAGTTCAAGATGCAATAAACTTAACTGGTGAAAAATGGCAGCTTTCCTTATCTACTCTAGGGGTTTGCACTCATTCAGCTACACCAGCAGCTGAATCCCATCTAAACTGATACCTAAGAGTTCAATAAACCACATCTAAAGCCAAATAACAATTTGAGTTATCTAATGTATTTCTTAGTCTTAGGCATTTCAAGTGTGCCTCTTATCATTGTATCTAGGCATTTCTGTTATCCTATATTCAAAGAGTCTAAACACCTGTAGCTACTATTAAGTTTTATAGAAGGTGTCTCAGCGCTTCTTTAAAAAAAACAATCTTTTGAAGCCCTAGTTATTCTAGAGTTATGCTGGTATAAATGAGATCTAAATTGGACCCCAACTGAAAACAATCCATTGCTATTTTTTTAATAGTACAGACATTATTTCCACAATTTTAAAAAAAGTTTGTATGAATACATGGCCCATAAACACTATAGTATAAAAGTCTAATTAAAAAGAATGATATATTAATACATGAACTAGTCCCCCCATTCCAAACAATCCTGACAATTTAGTCTTGGATAATTGCTTTGGTAAAATTAACTTAAAAATAGATCAGAAGAGCAGAAGAAAGTTAACCTGAGTTCTTGAACACTTTATATTTTCTGCTGTACCATGAAGCATCATGTACATATATGATAATTAGATACTTGGGGGCAGATCCGTGGTTAGTATAAAATTGGCATGGCTGCAATTGACTTCAGTTGAACTATGACCATTTGTAACAGCTGAAGAGCTTTCCTTTGGAAAGGAGACATTGGAAGAATGAACAAGAAGTTCCCATAACATCCTTGCCTGGGAGGCATGTTCCCCCACATGACAAACATGCCTTCTGGATGGGAAAATCCTGTTTAATCAAATGAAAAACGTAGAAGGTTCACTATAGTCTGGATAAGCAAAGTTAGATATTTACTCCAAACCTGCTGAATCCAATTCTCAGATCTGGCTAATTTGCTCAGCCCCCTGTATGAATCAGAACAGTCTCAAGGCTGCTCACATTTACAATCAGCTGCTCATAGCCCTAAGGAGTCATTCCAGCCGCCAAGAATAGTTGCTCTCTGGCCATGCTTCCTTTAGCCTGGCCACACATGGGGGTCTGAGAAAAAGGGGTGGTGTAAAGCTATCACACCAACTCTACACTACCCAGGGAATCCCTGGTCTCCAGGCATTAATCCTCCTTTATAGTGGCACCGGAACATCATGGGAGTCCCTGGCTGCAGTGCATCATGGGAGATGTAGTCTGGCTGTGAAATCCAACTCTCAGAGATGAAAGGCAGCATGAAGCAGCAGAACTGTAACTCCTGTGCAGTCCTGTGGCAGCATTTCTAAATCTAAAGTGTTTGGTTTTCAGCTGAAATCTTTTGGATGTGTTGTTTTTTGATGAAAAGTAAAACTTTTATGCAGAATGCAGATACTTTTTATGAAAAATTTCATTTAGTCATAGTTTAGACAGAACATTTTAAACCAGCCCTCACCTGTGCATACCATCAGTCAGTGAAATTAGAACCATTATTGCTTCACAGTTTCTGATGCTAGCCTTTCATTGGATTTAAAATGTCAAGAAAACAACTTCCAGGCAAGCTCTTACTTCATGGTATTGACAAGTATAATATGCACCATCCCAAGGTGGCCACTCATGAAATTGAGGCTATTTAGCCCAGGGGTTTATCCATTAACTGTATCCCGGAGTTCTACATTCCTTGTGATCAAGATGGAGTCACTGAGTAATATTAGTTCTTTACTCTGCAATGTAATGCCTCACTGTATGCAACCCAAAAAGTGTATTCCTTTTTTACAGTCATGTCATATTGCAAATTCTGGTCTAATGTTCACTATCATCCAAAGGTCCCTTTCAGCATTAAGGCTTTACAGCTTTCTCCCTCTTATTGAGCACATGAGCCTAATTTGTCTTCATTTGGAAGTTCTGTGGCCACTGCTGCTTAACCCAAGGACAACTCAATCCCACCTGTTTGTGTAAAAGTCATGACCAAAAGCAGGGCTGAGCTCAGTGAATGGTGCACACAACTGCTTATTCCAGGCTGAAGGAGAAGGAAATATGAATAGACTTGCAGCATGAATTCCATTAGATGCTGGTCTTAGTCTTTAGCTACCCAGATAGATTACCAAGACATACCATTGTCTTGCATGGGTCACCTGAAATGCTTCCTGGTTACATTTCAGGACCACCAGTAGAAAATTGTCTCTCATAGCAGTGAATTCTGGTAATTCATCTTAGCTATTTTTTTTCCAATATACCATACAAATGGCTGTGTTTCCTAAGGCATTACGGGAGTTTGACTTTTCATATGATTCCCTTGGATTTCTTGCAGGCTATTCAAAACCCCCACAAAGCAACTGCTTCAGAGAGCTGAAATGATCACTGTAGGATAGGTATCCACATTTGACTAGGATGCCGTATATGGAAATAGGGCGGAACTGCACCCAAAAAAGGACAATTAATGTCGCTGCACAACAGCGTTACTATTTACAGAGGTGCAAGGTCACAGGTTCAATTAGTGATGGTCCAATTCTCCAGTACACACATACCCTTTATTGAAAGAGCATCAGATGCTATCATTTTGGATTCTTTTTCTTCTGGTATATCAGTTTGTATTTTTCTAAACTAAATCTCTTTGTGTTATTTTTCTGCCCACGTTTCTAATCTCCTTAAGTCCCTTTGTATTATTTCTGTGTTCTGACTACAAAGTACAAAAGGATTATTATTGCTGTGAGACACTCAATGTTGTTTTTTCCCATGAGTCCATAGTCTGCATTCAGAAGAGGAGGCATCAAATGAATTTTGGATCCTAAATTAAAACTAAATTCTGTAGGATTCCAGGTGGAGCCAGATGTTATCTTTGTGGCCAAACCCTTGGAAATCAAATTTCCATATGAGTTATAGAACCCTTAATTATTAGGAGCAGACTACACTCCCTATATAACTCGGAAGAACCAAAATCTAATTCATTTTAAGTTACTGTGAAAAAGAATTTAGAGAAAGATACAGGTTACACAGCTGTAAAGAAGCAGAAGCAGTCTTGTCACAGGAAAATTGTTTGCACAATATGTCATGTGTTTTAGGGATTTCTAAGGTAAGTATCTTTTTATTAAACAGGTAAATACAGAAGAAAATAAAAATCCAATCCACTATTTTTCTCTGGATTTTTGGCATTTTTTCAAGATTTTCTTTTTAAATAAGAGGCTTCCATACCTTGCAAATCCTTATTTACATGACCATAATTAGACCAAAGATAAAATTTTCCAGAAGTACCTAAGTAATTTAGGAACCTAAGTCCCATTTTTAAAAGTGACTTAGGCCCAGATTTACAAAGTTATTTATCTTTATTTAGCAGATGGGCATGTTGGACTAGATCTTCAAAACTATTTCAGTGCCTAAATATGCAGAGAAGTTCCTAGCAGGATCTGCAAAAGTGCCCGAGCAAGACAGGTGCCTAACTTCATTGAAAATCATTTGTGTAAAACTTAGTAGACACATATCTGCTTTTAGGTGCCTAAATACCTTTGAAAATCTAGCCATTGGAGCCTATATTGCATTGATTCTCACTGAAAGTCAATGGGATTTAAAGATCCTAAGTGCCTAAGGGTAGTCTACAGTGCACTGTAAACCCAGGCTTGTGGATTTGGGGTTTCTAATTTCATGCTTGTGTGTCCACACTGCATTGTAAAGCTGGGTTTACAATTGCTGGACCAGGGTCTCTCAGCTGTGCTAACACATCCATACTTCACGACACAGACCTTCTGAATCGGGGCTGTGGCTTGAACTGAGTCCACACTGCAAAATGACAGGGTTTGGATACGGGACTCTGGTGCTGACCCACCCCACAAACAGCATTCTAGGACCAGGGTCCTGAGTACTTGCTGACTCAAACCAGACTGATTTGTGTGAAGGAGGGCTTGGGCTCAAACCTGAGTCAGAGCCCGGGTTTAGTGTGCAGCGTAGACACAGTCTATGTGAATTTTGAAAATGGGCCTTAGGTTCCTAATTCACTGAGTTTGTCTACAATGCAATTAAAAACCCACGGCTGGCCCGTGCCAGCTGACTCAGGCTTGCAGGGCTCCAGCTATGGGGCTGTTTAATTGCCAGTAGATGTCCGGGTTCGGGGTGAAGCCCAGGCTCTATGACCTTGCGAGGTGGGAGGATCCCAGAGCTCGGGCTGCAATCTGAACCAGAACATCTACACCGCAATTAAACAGTCGCACAGACCAAGCCCCGCGAGCCTAAGTCAGCTGGCACGGACCAGCTGCGGGTATATAACTGCAGAGTATAGATACCCTTAGGTGCTTTTGAAAATGTCATCCTGAATGCATATTGACTAAAGAAACTACAGCATTTGCTCAAGAAACTCCCTGGAAAAGCACAAGAACAAATCCGCACAGACACACCCCTGGAACCCTGACCAGGGGTATTCTATCTGCTACCCAAGATCCATAAACCTGGAAATCCTGGGTGCCCCACCATCTCAGGCATTGGCACCCTGACAGCAGGATTGTCTGGCTATGTAGACTCCCTCCTCAGGCCCTATGCTACCAGCACTCCCAGCTATCTTCAAGACACCACTGACTTCCTGAGGAAACTACAATCCATCGGTGATCTTACTGAAAACACCATCCTGGCCACTATGGATGTAGAAGCCCTCTACACCAACATTCCACACAAAGATGGACTACAAGCCGTCAGGAACACTATCCCTGATAATGTCACGGCAAACCTGGTGGCTGAACTTTGTGACTCTGTCCTCACCCATAACTATTTCACATTTGGGGACAATGTATACCTTCAAACCAGCGGCACTGCTATGGGTACCCACATGGCCCCATAGTATGCCAACATTTTTATGGCTGACTTAGAACAACACTTCCTCAGCTCTCGTCCCCTAATGTCCCTACTCTACTTGCGCTATATTGATGACATCTTCATCATCTGGACCCATGAAAAAGAAGCCCTTGAGGAATTCCACCATGATTTCAACAATTTCCATCCCACCATCAACCTCAGCCTGGACCAGTCCACGCAAGAGATCCACTTCCTGGACACTACGGTGCTAATAAGCGATGGTCACATAAACACCACCCTATACCGGAAACCTACTGACCGCTATTCCTACCTACATGCCTCCAGCTTTCACCCAGAGCACACCACACAATCCACTGTCTACAGCCAAGCTCTACGATACAACCGCATTTGCTCCAACCCCTCAGACAGAGACAAACGCCTACAAGATCTCTATCAAGCATTCTTACAACTACAATACCCACCTGCTGAAGTGAAGAAACAGATTGACAGAGCCAGAAGAGTACCCAGAAGTCACCTACCACGGGACAGGCCCAACAAAGAAAATAACAGAACGCCACTAGCCGTCACTTTCAGCCCCCAACTAAAACCTCTCCAACGCATCATCAAGGATCTACAACCTATCAGGAAGGACGACCCATCACTCTCACAAATCTTGGGAGACAGGCCAGTCCTTGCCTACAGACAGCCCCCCAACCTGAAGCAAATACTCACCAGCAACCACACACCACACACCAGAACCACTAACCCAGGAACCTATCCTTGCAACAAAGCCTGTTGCCTACTGTGTCCACATATTTATTCAGGGGACACCATCATAGGGCCTAATCACATCAGCCACACTATCAGAGGCTTGTTCACCTGCACATCTACCAATGTGATATATGCCATCATGTGCCAGCAATGCCCCTCTGCCATGTACATTGGTCAAACTGGACAGTCTCTACGTAAGAGAATAAATGGACACAAATCAGATGTCAAGAATTATAACATTCATAAACCAGTCGGAGAACACTTCAATCTCTCTGGTCACTTGATTTCTGACCTAAAAGTGGCAATTCTTCAACAAAAAAACTTCGAAAACAGACTCCAATGAGAGACTGCTGAATTGGAATTAATTTGCAAATTGGATACAATTAACTTAGGCTTGAATAGAGACTGGGAGTGGTTGAGTCATTACACAAAGTAAAACTATTTCCCCTTGTTTATCCCCCCCCCCCCCCACTGTTCCTCAGACATTCTTGTTAACTGCTGGAAATGACCCATCTTGATTATCACTACAAAGGGTTTTCTCCCCGCTTCCCACTCTCCTGCTGGTAACAGCTCATCTTAAGTGATCACTCTCCTTACAGTGTGCATGATAAACACCCATTTTTTCATGTTCTGTGTGTATATAAATCTCCTCACTGTATTTTCCACTGAATGCATCCGATGAAGTGAGCTGTAGCTCACGAAAGCTTATGCTCAAATAAATTGGTTAGTCTCTAAGGTGCCACAAGCACTCCTTTTCATATTGACTTCAGTGACTCTGTGTGTGAGTAATGACTAGTCATACCTAGGCTCTTATCCAATATATTCTGGTTTCATTGAAATATTAATTTAAAGTGGCAGTAGAGGAGTTATGCTTGTGAGGGGAAAGAGAAGGGAAGGAGATAAAGCAACAAAAGAGTTAATAAATATCAGAATGTTTCATATGGGAGGTAAGACTGCATCTACAAAGGGAACAGAATCAGATGATGTATGTTGTGACAATTGGGCCTACAAATTTGCCCTCTTTGTGAGCTCAGCTGTGAAAAGTGAGTGAAAGTTTATAAAATTTAATACAGTATTAACCTATAACAACACATGTTGATGGGAAAAGATGCAAACAGGAGACAGAAAGGCTGAATTAGCCAACCAGTCTTACTTATGTAACTCAAGGATTATGTTAAGATCATGCTTGGTAAACAAGAGGAGTAAAGAACCAGAAATCAATTACCAAAATTGGGGAGTTAGAAATTAGGTCTAGTTGGTGGACAAAACAATGAAGGGATAGAGCTATTCCATCCATCGCTCTCTTTTGGGGTCCTTAAAGAAAAACTTTGCGGGGGGAAAACTGGCTTCTGGAGCAAGATTCTTCACCATGGCTGCTACCTCCCCCAGGCCCATAAGCTTTCTTCATCCTGCTCCTGAGAGATGTCCTAACCAGATCAGGTCAGAAAGAGGGACCCAGCTGACATTCCCACCTTTGCCAGCACCCCTCCCAAAAACCATCTGGGTATGAGACTATCCCTGCTTCCCAAAATGTGTTCTTTTTCTCCCTACCTTATTTCCTCTTTCTCTCGTTTTCCCCTCTGTCTATGATGGAGTGTCTGTCCCACACTGCCATGCAAGGGGTTAATAGAGCCCTAGGGAGACTGCACAGGAAGCAGCCAATAGGAGAGGGGCTGTGAGGAGCAGCCAATCAGGGCCCAGCAGGTCCATATAAAAAGAGCAGCAGGGCAGGGTATAGCATAGCAGAATCAGTTACTCTCTGGAGCTCAAGGAGGAAGAAGTGGTGCCTTGCAAGTGGATGGAAGTTACCACCCAGGACAAAGCAGTGCTGGGTAGGAACAGGGGAACGAGAGGGAGCTCCAGGCTGGCTGCTAGGACTGGCATGCTGAGGCCCTGAGGAAAGGGTGAAGAAGGTTGTGGGGAAGTGGCCCAGGAAAATGTACTGAGGTGTTTGCATGTGGCTGCCATCTACATGGTCCCTGGGTCAGGACCAGAGTAGTGGGTGGGCCTGGCTCCCCACCACTTGGAAGTGGCTGGACAGTTGACAGCAGGACCCCCGGAGGCTGTGCCATGAAGAGGATGCTGCAGTCTTTGGAGTGATGTGGGGGAGGGGGTCTGGGAGCAGACATGACGGCAGGTGAGGCACCTTCTGGAGAGGGCATGCTGACCTGCAGAGCTAATCCCCAAGATGCCCAGCAGGAGGCACCAGCATGGTAAGTGAAGTCCCAACATACTGTCTAATAAGAATCTGACTTAGCCAGTCAAGCCTGCATATTTTACAACACGGCTGTAAGCCTGTGACCAGAAAGAGGCAGCTAAAAGCAATATCCTAAACAGTTCAATGCTAGTACAAGTTTGCCAGGTCTCAGAGAAGCTGATAACACAATGTGCTGAGCCTGTGTTTTTCCAGCAGTGAAGTTACATGTGAGAGTCAACACCAGAGGCAGAAGTTACATTTTCTATCTTTGCTGTTTATTTTTCTCTCTCCTTCTTATGTGTATTTGTCGTCTAGCTTTAATAGCAACTAAGAGTATTTCTACACAGCAAAGACTCTCCCACCCTGCAGGATCCTAGAGACCAGACTCCAGCCTGAGCCCGGAAGTCTACAAAGCAATGAAACAGACCCGCCCTGCAAGCCTGAATCGGCTGGCACAGGCCAGCCATGGGTTTTTATTTGCTGTGTAGCCATACCCCTAAGAGTCCCTCAGACATGAGGGGTTTTCATTTTAAAAAAAAATCTCCAGATAAAGGGAAAAGGGGATGTTGTTAAAATGATTGCCTTATTTAATACTTTACACTTCAAATGATTTAACAGTTTTTCTTCCTTTTCAGTATCTTTAATATAAGGTTAAAAGAGATTTTAATGGTGTTTGCCAAGTAGGCTGAGGTCTCTGTATACCAGACCCTGAGTCTTGTATAAAGTTGTTTCATGTTGGACAGTGACTGGGTTATGTTAACATGTGACTCTTTGGGCCTTTTATTCCATCAAAATTAATACAAGATGTAACTATTTGTGCATGGGCAAAAGTGGTTAAATCCGTGCAGCAGACACATTACTGAGTAAATTGATAAATGGCTCATACATTTATTATGATTCAGGTTCCAAAAAGGATATGGTAATATGCATAACTATCAATTTCAAACAATGAAAAACTCAGAGTCCTGCTGCTGTTTAAGAAAATATAACCTTGAGACCACTAAAATGTTCACTCAATAAATGTAAAAGGTTTGCTTTATACCTGTCTGATTCATAAAAATGACATCTTACAAATCTTGAGTCGCATAGATAAACCAGGGGTTGAGAATAATGACCACATATGCAGTGTTTTTTAAATTTAAGATGCTTTACACTGATTGAGAGAGTTAGGTCACAACACAAGTGTTTGCATTTATTTATTTTGCAGAGTAAAAACAAGCTGAGTTTGGGATAAGGTGAATCAAACTTTTTAATGTGTCTGGAGAACTCTCAAAGTGTGGAGCTCTAACCATAGAATTCAAATCACTTTAACTCTCCTTAGAAAACAGAGCTACATAACTGCAGGGAGATTTTTTCCTTGCTTAATTAATATAGTTGTTGCCACCATGACCCTGTTTGTTCTGAGGCATGGACTCATGTCCATACAGTAGATTGCTAGCAAAGTAGGCCCTGATCCTGCATGCTGTTTCCTTCAGGTAGACTGCTGCAGAGCCCCACTGATTTATCAGGGATCTACTCCTGGTGAGCCACTTGCAGGATCTGGGCCACAGGATGGAATTTCCATTTCTTCAAGCAGCCCTGTCCAATAAAGCAATAAGAGGGGAGATTTCCTGTTCATCCAAAATTAATGCCAAGTAGTTTTCTGCTTCCTTATTATTTAGAAGCATCTCAATAACAAACCATTAAAGTGATATCAACTGAGTTAGTGGTTACAGAAAACTGGCACTACACAAAATACTGAAATATACTGTTAACTACGGTATCTCATATTTAGATAAAAATGGCATCTATGAACTGTAGTTTGTAGCTATCACTAGAATGATTAATTATTTATAGACATTTCCATTTTAAGCAGCAGAATGATAGTGCAATTTTATTCATTAAAATTCCAAAATGAAAAGTATCTACTTGTTAGCCCTTTGATGAACATGTCCCTGGGAAATGGAAGCTGTAAATGCTCCTGACAGACCTTTTCGTGGTATACTGATACATTTATCACTGTATTATCAATACAATTCTTTACAAAATGTGACCTAATGTAGCCAAGTAATTACCATGATGCTTCAATGCAGTTAAAACATAAGAGCTCTGTCACAGCAGGAGATCATAATTATGTACCTGTGATTTGTTCCCATAGAGTGTTTACTATTAAGGGTATACAGTTTGACCTGGCATCTATGAGCCCAATATTGCACATGATCCAAATGCATGCAGAGTACTAATGAAGTCAATGGGACTCTTCATGTTTGAGGATACGCTGTGCACAATTGTGTCATTAAGACTTATTATAGGAAGATGCTAACCTTCGAGTGATGGTCCCTATTGTAGTCCACTGTGGCTGACTGACAAGCAGTACCTAAGTAGAAAGCGGGTATGAGGATGTAGAGAGAGCTGAGTGGAGTACCACTGTCCCAAAGGAGACATCAGCAGAGGAGTTCTGCACCAGGGCTTAATGTCTCTCAAACGTATGAACGGAGGCCCCCATTATCACTTTACAGGTGTCAAGGAGGGGTCCCTCCTGAAGTGATGCTATAGGTGTTGCTTGTGCTCTGGTGGAATAAGTTCTTACCACATGGGGGTTGGGGAGAGGGGATGGTTTGCTAGCTGGTGGAGTGGAATGCAGCCAGAGATCCATTTGGAGATGGTGTGTCCCCTGACTCTTTCTGCTATAGCAATCAACAGGGATTTTCTGATTGGTTTTGTTCTTTGCAGGTAAAAAGGCAAGGCCCACCAAAAATTGAAGGAGTGGAGTTTTTATTCCTTTGCAGAAGCATGTGGTTTTGGGAAGAACACAGGTAAGTGAATTGATTGGGTAAAGTGACATTCTGAAACTACTCTAGAATGAATTTGGGGTGTAGATGCAAAGAAACTTTATCCTTATGGAGCATCTGCCATTCCAAGCTTGCCAGCTCATCTAGCTGAGGTGATGGCTACAAGGAAAGCAACCTTTATGGAAAGGAGAAATGTGGAGCAAGAAGCCAAAGGTTCAAAAGGGGGGGCCTTGTGAGTACTGAGAGAACAAGGTTTAGGTCCCACTGGGGAGTAGGGCGTCTGAATAGGTAGGAAGGTTCTGATTGGGCCTTTCCAGAATCTAGTGGTCCATGGATGCATGAAGACCAAGTAGCCCTGGCATGGGGGTACCAATAGCTCTGAGTTCGCTGAGGCAGAGGTTGCAGTTCTTTTGGGCAGCGGATGCTATATAGGATGGAGGGGAAAGGTTCGTGAGGTGATTTGAAATCTCCCCATGAAAAGAAGGCTGACTTCTGGCCAAGTGGCAGTACCATTGGTGCCACTGGAGGGAAGCTGCATTCTATGCATGGGGTGGGCAACAAACTCCCTCCAGCAGCTGACTCACTCAATAGTGTTATCTCTCTGGAGACGGAGGGGCCCAAAGAAAAAGATTCTGGATCTGGGGGAGCGAAAATGTCCTGTGGGGCAGCAACTGATTCAGATTGAGGGGTTCTACTTGTTCAAGCTACTGGAGCTGGTGAGGAAGAAGGTGCCTGAAGTTGACAATGATCGGACTTTGTTGGTGGTGACGGATCCCAAGGTTTGGGAGGTGCCAAGGAGACAGTCCTGACAGATCACAACACTTATGGGCTTCTTTTTGTGCCTCTTGGACTTGGCCCATGAGGACTTAGGACATCCTGAGTTGATGGGCTTGTTTAGAGCCAAACTGAACTTCTTCAAAGTGGATTTAGAGGAAGACTTATTCTCATGCTTATAAGAGTGCTTCCTGGATTCCTAAGACCCCACTGTGGGGTCTGGGGTGGAGGGGGGGTAAGATTCTCCCACACCAGAGTCAGACTTTGCAGCAGGAGGCTCAAGCCTTGCTGAATGAGGCTGATGTACAGGGGGTACCTGGTCTGGATCTGATTAGGATCTCATGGCCTTCTCCTTGAGCCATTTGTGAAGATGAAGTTCCTACCCATCTCAGATACGGCTCCCCCAGGGCAGTACAGACAGCACTGGTGGCCATAGCTAACTGAGAAGGATCCTGGGGAGGAAGCACAGAGTTTGAAGCCTAGAATCCTAGGCACAGTCCAGTACAAGAACAGCCTGGTACCAGGGGCAGTTCCCCAAAAGACTATACACTAATACAGCAGTCTCCAACCTTTTTATGCCCAACTTCACTTTTTGAATTTAAGGGCAACCCAGGATCTGACCCTGCCTCTTACCCGAGGCCCTGCCCCTTCCCCAAAGCCCTGCCTACTCCATCCCCTCCCACCTTCATTGCTCGCTCTCCGCTACCCTCACTCACTTTCACCAGGCTGGGGCAGCAGGTGGGGGTACGGGAGGGGGTCTAGGCTCTGAGCTGGGGCTGAGGGGTTCGCAGTGTGGGAGGGGGTCTGGGCTGAACCTGGGACAGGAGTTTAGGGTGCAGGAAAGGGTGAGGGGTGCAAGCTCTGGGAGGGAGTTTGGGTGCAGGAAGGGGCTCCGGCTGGCGCAATGTGTTGGGGTGCAGGAATGGGTGCTGGCTCTGGGAGGGGTCTCAGGGCTGGGGGTTGCGGTGCAGCCTCCTGCCAGGCAGCACTTACTTTGGGTGGCTCCCGGTCAGCAGCGCAGTGAGGCTAAGGCAGGCTCCCTGCCTATCCCAGCCCCACGCCACTCCTGGAAAGGGCCAATGTGCCCCTGTGGTCCCTGGGTGGTGGGCATGTGGCTCCATGCGCTGCATCTCTCTGCAAGCACCATCCCCGCAGCTCCCATTGGTCACAGCTCCCCATTCCCAGCCAATGGGCGCTGCAGGGGTGGTGCTTGCAGGCAGGAGCAGCACTTGGAGGGAGACCCCTGCCCCGTCTCTGGGACTTCTGGGAGAGGCGTGGAGCCAGGGCAGGCAGGGAGCCAGCCTTAGCAGCAGCCCCGCTGTGCCGCCAGAGATCGCCATCAACTGGGAGATCCTCTAGGATCGACCAGTCGATCACGATCGACTGGATGGTGACTACTGCACTAATAGATCTATAAGACACTAAACTGTAGACTGTAAAAACTAATTACAAAACTAGATCTAATTCTTATTTTGTAGGATGAAGCTAAAGCTATGGACACTGAAGGTTCCAATCTGGACCATGTGTAAGGTTATGATTTAGTCACAGAAGTCGTGGAAGTCACGGAATCTATGACTTCCAGTGACCTCCATGATTTCAGCCTGTGCTAGTTGGGAGCTGCAGGGTCTCCTGCCACCCATGGGACAGGGAGCTGTGGTGGCCCCCGGAGCTCCAAACTGCTGAGAGCAGTGGGGAGCATTGCAGCTCCCGGCCACTGGGGGAAGCCTGCAGCTCCCAGCTGCCCCAGCCTCTGGAGCTGCGGGTGGTGGGGGTACCCCGCAGCCTCCAGCTACTGCAGGAAGCTCCTATCCCCTGAGCAGCTGTCCCGCTTCAGGCAGAGTGGGGACCCACAGATCCCCATTTTGTCATGGATATTTTTAGTAAAAGTTATGGACAGGGCACTGCTTCCGTGAATTTTTCTTTTTTATCCATGACCCATCCATGACTTTTACTAAAAATATCCATGACAAAATCTTAGCCTTAACCATGTCAGTGAGAAGGAACTGTACAGACAGTTGGTCCACCCAGCTCTTTATCTTTTCGGACAGAGGCACAAGATGAACTAGAGCGCATGCATGGACCAGCAGACACTACTTTCAAATTCTCCAGCTCCAGGCACATGATGCGCGCGCACAACCCAAAGTGGTCTACAATAGGGACCATCACTTGAAGAAGAACCAGCTGATCTAAACTGAAGATGCATCCAGCTAGACAAACTAAAGGCTTTGTGAAAGAAGGTAAGGAATGGAAGGCTGGAGGATGGAAATGGTATTGTCATGTATCAGGACAGGTTTTTTCCCCCAAAATGTAAAATATCTGCAATCAGTTAGACTTAAGTTCCTCTTAAAACATTATGGATCCAAAAATAGCAAATGTATCCTAGTAGGTATGAAAGGAATAAAGAAGGAAACTGGGAGGCTGGCCTCATTGTAGGCACAGATTTAAGGCTGTGTATGGGTACCTTACTGTGAATCTCAAATGTTTGGAGGGTAATTCTGTATTTAATTCTGTATTTCTTGTCCTGCTAAAAGTTGGTTTGGTTTGTCTGGATGGGAGTTTGTAACTATGCTGTTTGGATTTTTACCATTAAATTACTCAGTACTCTTAATCTTCAGTACAGTTTTAAATCAAGTCATAAATAAAGCCTCTTTCAACTTGGAAGCAGAATTTTGGCATAGACTGAACTGAAGAGACTGTGACAGCTGCATGGAAATATGCTGCTAAGTGTTCTGTCACATGTGGCATCCAAGAAACATGTGTATTGCAAAGAATGTGTATACCTCAACTAGACTGCATGGTATCTTTATTTCCCCATATGTGCTGGGAAGAGTGCAGAGAAAGGGAGTCCTTCAGATTCATTTATAATGGCATCTCCCCTACATATTACAGTTTTGGATGAAGATGCCAAAAAGTTACACATTACAAGCATAGGGTCAGCAGCAGAAGGAACCCAGAAGAAATTTTTTTCCACTTGAAATTTTTCTGGAGGTACTAGTGATCTGTTCAGCCACTTTATTTCTGGCAGACAAGAATATGGCTGTAACAAAGGTGAAACTGCCTGTTCCCACAACACATACTTGAAAATTTGGAAAATATTTGCTTTTCAAGAAACTCACTTAATGTCTCAAGCATTGACCAATGCAGAGCTGTGAAAAATGTTCTTATCAAACCCTAAAACCATGCCAACCTTGCCTAGTTTTCAAATTCCATAACAAACTTGAAACTCAGCTCAAGTCATTAAAAAGTTTGTGAACCTTTTTCAAGAGAATCTGAGAACAGCATTGTGCAAACCTGGGCTGATTTCTGGAAGCTAGGGTTGAACCTGAAATTCAAAGTTCAGATCTAAACAAAGCTACAAATGTTCTCAAAATTCTTGTCTGACTCCAGGGTTTTGCTTTGGCAAAGTTCAGATCTGGAGCCAAAGTGCTAAAATGTAGGAGTTTGGATAGAAAATCAGGTGAAATTGAGCATTGTTGGCTGAATTTTGTTTTGAGCTTTAGGGGTGTCCTAACCTAAAAATCAAAGTGGAAATTCCAAACCAAATGTCCAGGATACAAACCCATGCAAATCAAAATGTACTTTTTCATGAGCTTCTTTGATGCTGAAAGCACTGGCATTTGGCAATGCTGTAGTTACCTGTCCCCCTTTTCCATGCTGTCACTAATCTGTGATGCACACTTGCATTTGGACTGATTTTTCGAGCAAAATTCCTCACTGAAATGCTGTTAGGCATCAATGTCTATTAAGGGTGTCACCAGCCATATTAAGTTCTAACTTTTCTGGTTTTATTTATACTGCATAACTTGAGGAGGTAAGAAAGAAATTGAATGAAGCATAAGCTGTGTGGAGTCCTATGTGAAGATCCTGTGGGTCCCTAGACAAGCTTCAGTAGTCTACAAGACACATTTGAAGAAACAGAGAGGAAGTTTTAACATCTGGGCAGGGGATCATGAGCCAAGAGAAATGCCAGTTTCCAGGAAACTAAGCTTTTCTCTGAAGGAAACAAACTTTAATGCTAGTGGAGGAGGTAATGAAATATAAAGATCCCTAGCTGGTAAAATGTCAGTTCAAGGGAACCTTTGCAAAGAAGTTTGCCTCGTGGCTATCTGGCAAAAAATGTAGTGGATAAAATAAACACCCAGGATTGTTGTTCACAGGGATCCTCAGTCAAACAAATAGACAGGGGAGCCATGGGCTCTCTTCTAATTTCTTTTCCCCAAAAACTGTAGCCAGGGTGGGGGGGAAAGAGAAGTTATCATAGCCTCCAGCTGTTTCTCCCCCCCCCCCCCCGCCGCCAATTTGTACTATATCTGTACTATGGAACTCCAAAAAAAAAACTGTGGTGGGTGACTTACTCTGAGTAGGGTTGCCAACCTTCTACTAGCACAAAACCAAACACCCTTGCCCTACCCCTGCCCGCCCCTCCTCTGAGGCTCTACCCCTGCTCACTTCATCCCCCCCCTCTGTGGCTTGCTCTTCCCCACCCTCACTCACTCATTTTCACCAGGCTGGCTCAGGGGGTTAGGGTGCAGGAGGGAGTGATGGCTCTGGCTAGGGGTGTGGGTTCCAGCATGGGGCCAGAAATGAGGGGTGCAGGAAGGGGCTCTGGGCTGGGGGTTGGTAGAGTGAGGGCTCAGTCTAGAGGAGCAGGCTGTGGGGTGGGGCTGGGGATGAGGGGTTTGCGGTACAGGAGGGAGCTCTGGGCTGGGGGGTGAAGCCAAGGGGCTCAGAGTATGGGAGGGGGCTCAAGGCTGAGGCTGCCCTTATGCTTAAGAGCAGTAAGGGGGACATGCCGCTGCTTCCAGGAGCTGGGCAGAGCCACAGCTGGCAGGAAGCCTGCCTTAGCCCCACTGCGCTGCTGACCGGACTTTTAACGACTCAGTCAGCAGTGTTGACTGGAGCTGCCAGAGTCCCTTTTTGACCGGGTGTTTTGTCAAAAACTGGACGCCTGGCAACCTCTCTCTGAGTGGCCTCAGTGGAGGTGCACTGTCCAGGAACACCAGGGTCCAAAGCTAGTGCAGATGCACAGTGTGTCCACACACATGGTGTTTACAAGTAATTGAGATCCCCAAGATTATGCAGACCTCTGGAAATCAGTATGTTCAGGGAATGAACTTCTTGCTTTTTCCAAAGGGAGGGAGAAAAGCTTACCTCCATAAACAGAAGAATTCCTAGGAAAGTTTGCAAGTCAGAATTGGTGCAGTTCTCTCCCTCCCACTATGGATAACTCCCACATAGGGGAGAATGAGGCCTTTGTTAACAAGTACATGGGTGTCTGTTAAGTAGCATAATCTTAGAGGAAAATTTTGCATTTGTGTTTATTTAAAACAAATAAGAGTCACAAACTTAATAGGCCACTTTTTGGACGTAAAGGGAAATGTGACATACCAAACAGTAGCTGGTGGCTTGGGAAATTCCAAATCATGGATTCCCTCAATTCAGAATGCATTATCTCCTGGAAACTTAAAGGATTTCCATGGATCAGGAAGATGAGTTCTGAAGATCATACACAAGAGTCTGTGGGCTGCTTTGCAACTTAAAGAGAGCTTTGAACTGCACCTTATAGAATCATAAAAATTTAGGATTGGAAGGGACGTTAATAGGTCATCTAGTCCAGTCCCCCATCTAGTCCAGATTGTCCCTGACAAGTTTGTCTAACCTGTTCTTAAAAACCCGCAGTGATGGAGATTCCACAAAGTCTCTAGGTCAAATCTGTTCCAGGTCTTTAACTACTCTTAAAGTTCAGAAGTTTTTCCTAATATCTAACAAATCTCCCTTGCTACAATTTACACCAATTACTCCTTGTCCTGTCCCCAGTAGTTAAGGTTTATCACCTTCCTCTTTATAACAGCTTTTCATGTACTTGTAGACTTATGTTCCCCCTCAGTTGTCCCCTTTCGGACTAAACAATTTTTTTTTCAATCTTTCCTTGTAGGTCGTGTTTTCTAGACCTTTAACCATTTTTGTTGCTCCCATCTAGACTTCCTCCAATTTGTCCACATCTTTCCAAAGTGTGGTACCCAGAACTGGACACAATATTCCACCTGAGGCTTTATTAGTGCTGTGTAGAATGGAAGAATTACTTCTTGTGTCTTGTTTACAACTCTGAATGCTAATACATCCCAGAATGATGTTTACATTTTTTGGCAACAGTATTACAAACCCCTCAATCCTTTTCTGCAGTACTCCTTCCTAAGCAGTCATTTTCCATTTTGTATTTGTGCAGTTGATTACTCCTTCCTAACTGTAGTACTTTGCATTTTTCCTTCTGATTCACTGGGTGCCCGGCAACCCCCAAACTAGGGAGTATGAAGGTTGCTTGAAGCCATTAAGCATGCTTCTCTAAAGTTGCACTGTAGACAGAGAGGCCTAGATGAGTTGTGCATTGCAAAAAAGGATACCTTATATAAGGAGAATGTTATTTTTTGAAATCAGAGATCGGACGGATTTTTATCTGAATGTATATACTTCAGATCAGCAACTGATTAAATCATAGTTTTAATTCCACTGTGGAGAGGTGAAGACATAATAAATGCAGTAAAGCAATTCAACTCAACTGTAAATCACCTGCTGTTATATATTGAGCTGCATATTGTAGCACTAGTAAGATTCCACACACAAAAGCTTCAATAAGACTCAAGTTGCTATAGTACCTGACATGGATTACATGGGACATTGGCATGGGGACTTTTTTCTTAATTATTCTAGACTTGGGCCTGAGCAAAGTGGGCTGCAAAGCACAGCTCTCAAGCTTAGCTTTACTGAAGTTCAGGAGTACTTGGATCTAGGATATTAGTTTTTCCCATCTCTGTTATATTTGATTTTCACCTTATGCTTCATGAATTATTGATAAGTATCCTGACCTCTGTGCTAGGAAAGCATTTTATTATTTTGTCTTGGGAAAATACATGTGTAGGCCATACAAACTTTGAGAGTACACCTGCAAATACTGTGTTGTCACAGATAAGCAGAACATCAGTACAGACAGGAAGAGTTGGCAAAGTGAAAGCAGGATTTTCTTCCATATTTAGAGTCAAATGTTTAAAAGGATGGAGGCTGTGGTCCCTGTGCAAAATATGTACATTGACCTAGACCCTAATATGCAGGGCCAACCCCATAACTGCATGTGCAAACACACTGACTGTGTGAGTAGACAGGTATTAACATATATACCAATTCCAATTGCTGTGATTCTTTGTATATTAATATCCTTGCTTCCATTAAAGGTATTCTGTGGTTGATAACTATATTAAATAAACTACAGCATGCAAGCAGCAGCTTACAGACTTTGAGGCTACAGGGTAACATATCACCAGATCTATCTACACATCTGAAACATTGTCTGAATGCCAAATGTCTCTGGTATCACTAATATGAAGATCTTACAAACCTTGTTAATACCTCAACTCTGCAGAGGTATAGTAATTTAGAATGCATATCATCAAACATGATTTCATAGGGAAACCTCCATCACCTGTATGGAATGAAAAACAGCTATAACATGTCCATCAAGGTCTAAAGAGGAGCTCTGAGATTGTATTAGCCACCTTTTAATGATTTGTCATGACTCTCAGTGCTGCTGGAGGGAAGTGTGCCTGATTATGGACCAAATAAAGAGAAGTGCTGAGCAGCAGCTCTTTGAGCCAGGACAAATCAATGAACATTGCAGGTGCTTAGTACCTTGTAGTGTCTGATCCGAAGTTTGCATCATGATCCTAACAAAATATGCACGATCTTCAATCTCTACAAGCAGGGCTCACAGATCATGCTATGGGGAGGAAGGAATATACAAATTTAGGTCCACACTCACAACTAGTGTAAATTCATGGAGGTCAATGAACCTCTGCTGATCTACACCAGCTGAGAATCTGACTCTTCAAGTCTAATATCAGACATGCAGTGTATTAAGCATTTTTCGGAGTATCATGATTCCATTTTGCTAATCTGTTTATTGTGTTGTGTTACTCCGGCATTTGGCAAACTGTTTCAATGTCCAAAACATTTCATGACAGTGCCTGTTTTAGAGTGTATGTGAAGGAGTACAAAGGCTCAGGACTTGATTCATAAAAGTAGTTATGAGAGTGTTCTGTAATTTTGTCATGGATCTCTTATACAGCAGCCAGGCTGCATGCTGAATGCTTGATTCAAAGAGAAGAATCACTGCATTACATGGCAATATTGTGACATGCTGATCAGGTGCTGGGGAGACACAAATTCACACAAAATTGAATTACGGTTATCATGGGAAAATATCCTCCTGTGCTCACTGAAGGATTTAATCACATTGCCCTAAACACCGCTTTGTCTGTTAAAACCTGTCTCAAGGAGCCAGGAGGGAGAACCTCACAGGTTTTTCTCTGAATTCTTGAGCAGGAATAGGACCCTCTGCACAGAAGTAAGAGGTTCAGCCCCAGGAGCCCACAGATTTCCCAAGATCTGCCCAGATTTCTGAGGTCTGCCTGAGGAAAGGGCTGTCAGCATGGAGGCCCTGTGACTCCACACCATCTGGAGCCTCTCCTGCTCCCTAGCAACACAACTCTAATTAATTCATGGTGCCAGTGACATCCTAGCCTGTGGCTGCTTCTGGAACACCCCTCCCCCTCTTGGGGGTACGGGGAGAGGGAGGAGAGAAGGGTTGTACTGCATGGAAGGGACTGCAGATATTAGCTTTACTGAGTATTCATCAGGTGCTTGGACAGAACCTGTGCCCCCTGCCCTGCACCAGGTCCAGCCTCATCCCCACCCGCACACAGGGGTCCCGGACTCAGAAAAGAGCCATTTTTTGGTCCCCAAATAGGGAGGAAACAGTGCCATGGGAGGGTCTGACTATTTCTGCACAAACCATTGAGGAGATCTTTTGTCTGCTGGAATTTATGCAGGTCCTACCACTCTCTTAAAAATAAAAGGGTATCAATGACAACATTAGAACAGATGCTGCCTGTGGTGTGGTCTGGTGGCCCCTTACAACAACAATTAATCCCTTCTCCATTCTCATGAATGTTTTAAAAATCCATTAGAGAATACAGGAAAGTGAAGACAGACCAGCTGTATAGTTTCAAATACATACATTAAAATATTTTTGGAGACGGGGTTATTGTCTGGATAAAATTAATTATGGGCCTAAATTTAGCATTGGTCTCTGTTTTGGGGGATTTTCACAGGGTGCTCCACTCACTGCTAGGATGGCACCTTCTCCTTGGTCACTCTGGGGAATAGCCCAGGTTGATGCCCCTTCCTGCTGTTGCATGACACCATCCCTTCTCCTCTGTCACTGTCTGCAGCCCCTCTCTCACTCCAGGAACTGCTGTGGCCTCTTTGTGCTTGGTCCTGCAGCCAGGTCATTCAGTGTTCCCACCCCCTCCCCTGCTTTCTGGCATATAGTCCTTTGAAGTCTATCACTCCCACAGAGACCCAGGCAGTCTTCCAGCTCACTGTCCCAACAGTGCCACTTCCACAGTGGCAGATGGGGGACCCTGGACCCACCCTCTATGCTGGGTTTCAGCCCAGGGACCCTACAACATGCAGCCAAGGTCTGTTCAGTCCCCAACCTTGCTGCTTACTCCCTAGGCTGCTTCCTATCCTGGCACTCCCCTCTGCCTGGGGTTTGCAGGCCTTTCTACTCCCTCCTCCCAAGAAGCAATTGTGGGCTACTTGTCTCTAATAGCCTCCAAACACTTCTCCCAGGAAGTGACTAGAGACTACCTCCCCACAGCCTCCTTCCTGCTATCCGCTCCCTGGCTTTATAGAAGCCATGCCTGTTCCTGCAGAGGTAAACTTCCCTAATCAGGGCTCTCCTCTCATCCTTCAGCCTAATAGGTTAATTGGCTCATCTGACCTCCATTAACCCCTTCAGGGCAAGTGTGGGGTCAACAGTCCATCACAGGGACTTATCTATTTTCATAACATCATAGCCAAAGACTTTACAAAACTGATTCCGATATGAAAAGAAATTAATTCTTGTGAAATGGGAATCATCATATATGTAAAAAGGGCAAATGAACTGTTGCTGTAAAGGAAAGAACATCTTTCAAAATATTGATCAGTTTAGATATTTTCAATACCACCTAGTCTCAGTTCCTGGACCTCCGTGAATGGACAAGAATTATTATAGATTTTGCTACTTTTCTATCTGCCTTTATGGCAAATACATCAGAAAGCCCAATCTTGCAAGTAGCTGATGTGCCTTCTGCAAGGTGGTCAGTGCACTCAATACACACTGAAGTCAGGAAGACTTGAGGGAGTTCAGCACCTTGCAGGAGGCCTTTACCTCCCTGCAGAATCAGGCCCATACATATGCAGCACATTGTATTATGCAATATGGCTGTATGTACACATTCAACATTCAAAACAAGAGATGGATGGGGCTGAACCAAAATCCTGAATCTGAACCCACTTGGGCTTTGAACACCTCCAAAGTACAAGTCTGGATCAGAGTTATATTTTGCAAACAGCCCATACTTTTATAATGGACAAAATCAAACCCCATAAATCTGAACTCATCCTGGTCAAGGTTTTTCAAAGTGACTAGGGATGGTGGGTGCCAATTTGGGCCACGCATAAAGGGACTTGGTTTTCAGAAGGCAAGTATTTTCTGCAAATCAATCCCCCTTTAAAATATGTCAAGTTGGGCACCCAGAAATTAAGGTGCACAAAAAACTCTAGGCACTAATGATAGACTGGACCCCAGATGTTGTGGGAAGGGCTTCAAAATTCTGGTCTGGATTTGCATTTTGCAGCTGGAGCCAATCTCTAGTCAAAATCACTACAAAGTTCTGTGCTGGAAACATACACATAGGAAATAATAACAGAAACAAGAAATGTTTCCCATGGAGAAACATGTATTCCCTCAGCAAAGTGCAAACTACAACTCACATTGTGAAGGGGCTTTGTGGTACAAATATCCAGTGAGTGCATTGTCTCTCTAGAGTTCTATGTTACAGGTAACTAGAAAGGATTTTCAAAGTCACATTGCTTTATAACTGTCCATATGTCTAAAGACTAATTAACTGTGGCAAGCTGACCATTAAGAAAAAATGTTCGTACAGATGACAAGATGACAGATGTTTTAACACAACTACAATGTCATCCTTAAAAAAAGATGTGACAAGTTTAAATTTCAATTAATTAGATAAGTTTTAGAATAGAATAGTCATTTTCAAACCACTGACCCGTATTAGACTAGGATAACAGTATTTCATATTTTAAAGAGGCATTCTACTCAGAAGACTGACTATGATTTGTAAAAAAACAGCAACTTCTTATTCAACCAATCTGCTCCCTATGTGTATTCAGACTTTACTGACTGGAGAAAATATCTACTCCTTTTTACTTCCATTGGCATAGCAGAGCCAAAGCAGCTACGAGAGCGAGCGAGAGCTGGATTCTATTTTGACTGTTTCATCACCTAGAGAACTAACTTAAATAAGTTCAGAGTGCAGCATCTGTAAAGCTGACGACACAGGAGCCAGAAAGAACTCAGCCTGACTTTCAGATTCCAGGATGAATCTGCAGAGCTACCAGTTAGAAATAAACAATTTTTTTTCCAGGCTTTCCATATTTGATCTGAAGTTAAATGCCAGACAATAAACATAAGACCTCACATTTTTTCAAAGTCAACTTTCAAAGCAGATCAACAGTTCCAGGGCCTTCATTTTCAGCAACACACACCCAGAATCGATATTCCAGCTAGAACTGAGGTAATCAGTCTTTGCTTTGACGTATTTCCTTGTAAACCATTATGCTTTAATATCTGCATTAGGGATTTTTCACAAATTTGGTCCAGACTGAATGGTCCAAATCCTGAGCTTCAACCAGGGCAGTTCAAGAGGGTGGAGTGCAAAGGTGGCCTTAATCCTCCTTTCAACACCCCAGTTCTGGGACAATCCTGGCACTGGTCCAGTCCATGGCATATGTCAAGGTTCCTTCCCCACTCTGAACTCTAGGGTACAGATGTGGGGACCTGCATGAAAGATCCCCTAAGCTTATTCTTACCAGCTTAGGTTAAACACTGCCACCACTAAAGTGTTACACAAAGAACAGGGGAAGTGCCCACTTGAAAAAGTCTCTCCCCCTTAAAATATCCCCCCAAGCACTACACCCCCTTTTCTGGGGAAGGCTTGATAAAAATCCTCACCAATTTGCATAGGTGAACACAGACCCAAACCCTTGGATCTTAAGAACAATGAAAAAGCAATCAGGTTCTTAAAAGAAGAATTTTAATTAAAGAAAAAGCAAAAGAATCACCTCTGTAAAATCAGGATGGTAAATACCATACAGGGTAATCAGATTCAAAACATAGAGAATCCCTCTAGGCAAAACCTTAAGTTATAAAAAGACACAAAAACAGGAATATACATCCCATTCAGCACAACTTATTTTATCAGCCATTTAAACAAAACAGAATCTAATGCATATCTAACTCGATTGCTTACTAACTCTTTACAGGAGTTCTGACCTGCATTCCTGCTCTAGTCCCAGCAAAAGCATCACACAGACAGAGAAAACCCTTTGTTTCCCTCCCCCGCTCCAGCTTTGAAAGTAACTTGTCTCCTCATTGGTCATTTTGGTCAGGTGACAGCGAGGTTATCTTAGCTTCTTAACCCTTAACAGGTGAAAGGGTTTTTCCTCTGGCCAGGAGGGATTTAAAGGTGTTTATCCTTCCCTTTATATTTATGACAGCATACATTAGAGCAGTCTTCCAAGGGGCAGTTCTAGCACCTAGGACATAAGGGAGCACTAGTCACACCTTCTTTTCTTTGAACACATTACCTAGGCCAGTAGCAGTAGCCACGAGCCACTTATGGTTGAACATTGCTAAGGGTTCCCCTGCAAAGAGGTATAAAACTGCTCCGAAAGCACTGTGAAGTCAGGGCCCATGCCTCTCTTCCTGCCAGTGAGAACAATTTTCTGTAGCAAGAATTCCAGCATGGGAGCAAAATTCTTGATTTTTTTGTGAATTTTGTCACAAGGATAAATTAAATATTTTTGCAAGGAAAACACTTTATGGCAAAATGACACCTTTCCAACCAAAAAACTGCCTTCACCGTCTATAACAGCCATTTAAAATTAACATTTTTAAAATTTTCATTTTTTTGGAACTCATCAAAACAAAATTTTGTCCCCCAGTTGTGCTATAAGTGATTTGTCTGCACAGCTTTCCTAGCAACAGGAGAGATAAATCCAGTCCAAAAATACTCACTTTTAATTAGTTTGGATCTGGATGCAATTTTTTTCTCTTTTCTGTCCCAAGGCATACTAAATTATGAATAATTTAAACAATCCTTTGTATATATGGCTGGGATACACAGGCTAGCAGAGTCTTGCAAGCATTCACTGTGCCAATCTGTCACCACACTTTAGCACACAGTCTGAATCTTACACAGTAAAACAAACTTCAAGGCCAGCATTTATTCATAAGCATTCAAAACCACAAAGACATTGGAAACAGGCTCACAATGTGACTATTTCCATTCAGAAAAAGCTGCATTATTAAAAGCTGTTTCAGTAATGCTTAATTGGAAGCCCTTCTGGGGTTTTGCTTCAAAAAAGCTGCTAAGAGCTATGTTATGCTTGGAGTGCACAAGAAGAAGGAAGTGCACGTAAGAATCCTTCCCCTCTCTCACACTCCTGTACAGTGGCTGGGTACCAGCACAGTTCCTGTACTCCTTAAGGGCATGTCTACACTGGCAAAATTACAGCGCCTGCAGTTACAGCACCGCTCAAAGAGCGTAGAAGGAAAACCACTGTTGTGTGTTACACTCACAGCTGCAATAACGTGTTCACACTTGCGGCACTTGCAGTGCTATTCAGAGCGGTGCACTCTGGGCAGCTATCCCACAGAGCACGTTTTTCTCTTTTGCTGCTAAGACTTGTGGGAAGGTGGAGGGGGGTGGGTCGCGCAGCATCCTGGGTCCTGTCCCAATGTCCTGTGATGCATTGCTTTGCATCCCAGCAATCCCTGTGCTTCTGTCTGCATTTGGCGCCATCTTTCAACGATTTGTGTACTGTGCACCCTGCCTCTTTCGGGCAGCAGGAATGGACTGCGAACTGCTGACCAGTATGCTGCTCACTCTGACCAACATGTCATGAGTGGCAGTGGAGTTATTTCTTAAACGACAAAGGCAAGAGGAATGTGACATCGATCTCGCCACGCATAGTAGCTACGACACGAGATTGCTTGTGGCATTCACGGAGGTGCAGACAGTGGAATGCCACTTTTGGGCTCGGGAAAAAAGCGCTGACTGGTGGGATCACATAGTGGGATCACGAGCAGTGGCTGCTGAACTTTCGCATGAGGAAAGCCACAGTCATGGGACTGTGTGATGAGCTAACCCCAGCCCTGCGGCGCAAGGACATGAGAATGAGAGCTGCCCTGTCGCTGGAGAAGCGCGTGGCGATTGCACTGTGGAAGCTGGCTACTCCAGACTGCTATCAATCGGTCGCTAACCAGTTCAGAGTGGGAAAGTCGACCACTGGAGTTGTGCTGATGGAAGTATGCAGGGCCATTAATCGCATCCTGCTCCGAAAGACCGTGATTCTGGGCAATGTGCATGACACTGTGGGTGGCTTTGTACAAATGGGCTTCCCTAACTGCGGAGGGGCAATAGATGGCACGCTCATTCCAATTCTGGTACTAGACCATCTAACCACTGAGTACATTAATTGCAAGGGGTATTTTTCAATGGTTCTCCAGTTCTTGTGGATCACCGTGGGTGTTTCACAGACATTAATGCAGGCTGGTCCAGAAAGGTGCATGATGCACACATCTTTCGGAACACTGGCCTGTTCAAGAAGTTGCTTAATGCCGTGGCTTATGAAGCCATACATGGGACAACATGACAGCAGCAAGGACTGATTCAACAACAGGCTGAGCAAGTGCAGAATGACTGTTGACTGTGCATTTGGCTGTTTAAAATCCTGCTGGCAATGCCTGTATGGGAAGCTGGACATGGATGATGACAATATTCCTGTGCTTATAGCCATGTGCTGTACTCTCCGTAATATTTGTGAAGGGAAGAGTGAAAGTTTCACTCAGGGCTGGACTGCAGAGGCTCAGGGCCTGGAGGCTGAGTTTGAATAGCCAGAGACCAGGGCTATCAGAGGGGCACAGCGTGGGGCCATAAGGATCAGGGATGTCTTGAGGCAGCAATTTAAAGCTGAAAGCCACTAATATTTATTGCTATGCTTGGGATTGCAGTGCTTGTAATGCTAGGAGGTGATTGGTGCACATGATGCAAGAAGGGTGCTTAACATAATTGTATGTTGCTTTGCAGTGCTTTTTTTGCTTTCACTTAATAGAATAAAGATTGCTTTCAAACCAACACAATTCTTTTATTAAAAGACAACAACCAGAGGAGAGAGTCAAATGAACAAATTCATCAGCAGAGAGGGGGATGGGGGAAGGGAAGGTCTCAAGAAGAGGAGGGGTCTCGGGACGACTACAGATTTGTGTATGTCCAGGGATCATACCCAACTGTCTCCTTTGGAGTACAATGCAGTGGGTGTTGTACTTCAGCAGGGCCAAACTGCAGGGGGATGGGTGTTGAGTGCAATGTGTAGTGGGAATCCACAGTGCTGGACTGTGAGGAGGGAGGAGTGGAATGCTACAGGTAGAGAGAGGAGCCAGGAGGTTGATAACGGTGTGTTGGCGGTGTGTTGGGGGGTGCATGGGAAAGAGTTTTGTCACAGCAGCTGCAGGGGAGGGCGGGCATGGAGCTGCTCAGTTTGAAGAGCTAGTATCACCTGGAGCGTGTCCACTTGGCGCTGTATAATGTTTAAGAGCCTCTCCGTGGCTTCTTTCTGGTGTGCCGCGTTCTCCTTTTGGTCCCTCTTCTCACCATCCCACGACTCCTTCAGTTCCTGTTTCTCAGCGGCAGAGTGCATCATAACCTCACAGAGAAAGTCCTTAGTTCTTCTTGTCCGCTTTCTAATTCTGCACAGCTGTTCTGCCATCAATAACAAAGAGGGAGGCTCGGCTCCCAAGGTCATCTCTGAAGTATAAATGCAACATTTTACAGAAGCAGTATTGTTTGCAACACAGACAACACTGATTCAGTGCTTTAAAACACAGCCAGTACTCACACACCTGTCACTAACTGGCTGACCCCAGACAAGCACACATGAGCCACAAGACCCCCAAAATGGTGAGTAGCCGCAGGGGCAGGGTAAATCACTCTTCCTGGACCCTGCTGTACACTGGGCACATTGCTCTTGGGGAGAGACAGCACTGTGGCGGGGGGGGGCGGTTAATCATTCCTGCATCCACATTTTCCACAGGATGTGATCATTATGGAAGGTATCTTGCTGCTGAGGGTGAGCAGGGAATCAAGGGAGGGTCTTCTCCAAGCCCGCAGCTTTTGCCCTGGCCCCATGTGGCTTGCCTCTCCTCCCCCCTCCCCCCCCATGATGGGAAAGTGGCGCAGGAAAGTTACTGTTAATGGGGCAAGAAACAAAGCAGCTCTACCAAGGAACCTGCGGCAGTGGATTGCCCAGTATCTACTACAGACCACCAAACCAGGAAGAAGAGATGGATGAGGCTTTTTTTAAACAACTAACAAAATCATCCAAAGCACAGGACTTGGTGATGATGGGGGAACAGACATCTGTTTGGAAAATAACACAGCAGGGCACGAATTATCCAACAAGTTCTTGGAATGTATTGGAGACAATTTTTTATTTCAGAAAGTAGAGAAAGCTACAAGAGGGGAGCCTGTTCTAGATTTGTTTTTGACAAATAGGGAGGAACTGGTTGAAAATTTGAAAGTGGAAGGCAATTGGGTGAAAGTGATCATGAAATGGTAGAGTTTATGATTCTAAGGAATGGTAGGAGGGAGAACAGCACAATAAAGACAATGAATTTCAAGAAGGCAGACTTCAGCAAACTCAGGGAGTTGGTAGGTAAAATCCCATAAGAAGCAAGTCTAAGGGAAAAAACAATTGAAGACATTTGGCAGTTTTTCAAAGAGCCATTATTAAGGGCACAAGAGCAAACTATCCCATTGTGTAGGAAATATAGGAAGTATGGCAAGAGACCAACCTGGCTTAACCAGGAGATCTTCAGTGATCTAAAACTCAAAAAAGAGTCCTACAAAAAGTGGAAACTCAGTCAAATTACAAAGGATGAATATAAACAAACAACACAATTATGTAGGGACAAAATTAGAAAAGCCAAGGCACAAAATGAGATCAAACTAGCTAGGGACACAAAAGGAAACAAGAAAACATTCTACAAATACATTAGAAGCAAGAGGAAGACCAAGGACAGAGTAGACCTGTTACTCAATGAGTGGGGAAAGACAATAACAGAAAATGTGGAAATGGCAGAGGTGCTTAATGACTTCTTTGTTTCAGTTTTCACCAAGAAAAGGTTGGTGGCAACTGGACATCTAACATAGTGAATGCCACTGCAAATGAGGTAGGATCAGAATCTAAAATAGGGAAAGAACTAGTCAAAAATTACTTAGACAAATTAGATATCTTCAAATCACCAGGGCCTGATGAAATGCATCCTAGAATACTCAAGGAGCTGACTGAGGAGATATCTGAGCCATTAGCAATTATCTTTGAAAAGTTATGGAAGATGGGAGACATTCCAGAAGCCTGGAAAAGGACAAAAGGGCAAATATAAAAAAGGGAAACAAGAACAACCCTGGGGAATTACAGACCAGTCAGCTTAACTTCTGTACCTGGAAAGATAATGGGGAGCAAATAATTAAGCAATCAATTTGAATACACCTAGACGATAATAAGGTGATAAATAACAGTCAGCATATATTTCTCAAGAACAAATTGTGTCAAACCAACCTGATAGCTTTCTTTGACAGGGTAACAAGCTTTGTAGATGGAGGGAAGTGGTAGATTTGGTATATCTTGACTTTAGTAAGGTTTTTGATACTGTCTTTCATGACCTTCTCATAAACAAGCTAGGGAAATACAACCTAGACGGAGCTACTATAGGGTGGGTGCATAACTGGTTGGAAAATGGTTCTCAGAGAGTGCTTATCAGGGGTTCACAGTCATGCTGGAAGGGCATAATGAATGGGGTCCCGCAGGGATCGGTTCTGGGTCTGGTTCTGTTCAATATCTTCATCAATAATTTCAATAATGGCGTAGAGAGTACACTTACAGTTTGTGGACGATACCAAGCTGGGAGGGGTTGTAAGTGCTTTAGAGGATAGGATTAAAATTCAAAATGATCTGGACAAACTGGAAAAATGGTCTGAAGTAAATAGGATGAAATTCAATAGGAACAAATGCAAAGTACTCCACTTAGGAAGGAACAATCAGTTGCGCACATACAAAATGGGAAATGACTGCCTAGGAAGGAGTACTGCAGAAAGGAATCTATGCGTCATAGTGGATCTCACGCTAAATTGAGTCAACAGTGTAATGCTGCTGCAAAAAAAGAAAACATCATTCTGGGATGTATTAGCAGGAGTATTGTAAGCAAGACACGAGAAGTAATTCTTCCACTCCACTCCGCGCTGATTAGGCCTCAACTGGAGTATTGTGTCCAGTTCTGGGCGCCACATTTCAGGAAAGATGTGGACAAATTGGAGAAAGTCCAGAGAAGAGCAACAAAAGTGATTAAAGGTCTAGAAAACATGACCTATGAGGGAAGATTGAAAAAATTGGGTTTGTTTAGTCTGGAAAAGAGAAGACTGAGAGGGAACATAACAGTTTTCAAGTACATATGAGCTTGTTACAAGGAGGAGGGAGAAAAATTGTTCTTCTTAACCTCTGAGGATAGGACAAGAACCAATGGGCTTAAATTGCAGCAAGGGCGGTTTAGGTTGGACATTAGGAAAAACTTCCTAACTGTCAGAGTAGTTAAGCACTTGAATAAATTGCCTAGGCAGGTTGTGGAATCTCCATAATTGGGAATTTTTAAGAGCAGGTTGGACAAACACCTGTCAGGGATGCTCTAGATAATACTTAGTCCTGCCTTGAATGCAGGGGACTGGACTAGATGACCTCTTGAGGTCCCTTCCAGTTCTATGATTCTATCGCCACAAGAGTTTCCTGGAGATCTCTGAGGGATATTCCCATGAAGGGAGGGAGTTTATCAACAGCCTGTTCCGCTGCTCAGACTAGGCATGCAGTGGGAGACAAGCCTGCTTTCTGCAACCCTCCTGCCCCCAACAACTTGCTTCAGCAATTCCCAAAATCAGATCCACTTACCAGGGGCCTCCTCTCCTGTTTGCGCTTTGCCAAGATCCGACTGCTGTGACTGGCTAGCTCCTCCAAGGTAGCAAAGAGCTCCTGACTGCATGCATCTCTGGCCTCCGAGTCATCCTCTGCCTCCGGATCTCCCTTCCCCTCCTGGTCCAAGATTTCCTCCTCCTGGCTTGGTCCACTCTCAACTGGCACGTGAGCCAATGGAGTATCCACAGGGGCCTTTGCAGTAGAGGTGAGGTCACCACCAAGTATCGCATCCAGCTCTTTGTAGAACTGGCAGCTCGTGGGCGCAGCACTGGCATGGCGGTTTGCCTCCTGTGCCTTGTGGTAGGCGTTCCGCAGCTCCTTCACTTTTACCCTACACTGCAATGTGTCCCTATCATGGCCCCTTTCTATCATGCATCATGAAATCTGTCCATAGGTATCATAATTCCTATGGCTGGAGTGCAGCTGGGACTGCACAGCCTCCTCACCCCAAATGCCGATGAGGTCCAGTAGCTTGGCATTGCTCCAAGTGGGGGATTGCCTGGTGTGTGGAGGAGGCATGGCCACCTGGAAAGAGGAGGAGGCAGGAGGAGGAAAGAGGAGGAGGCATGGCCACCACTGCACGCATCACCGAGCAAACAGGAAGGGGACTTTCAAATTTGCAAAGGAATGTATGGGGTGGGGATGACAGTTGGTCACCTGAGGGCAGGGCAGTAGAGTTTAAACCGATGACCAGAAAGGTGAGAACAGGCATTGTGGGACACCTCCTGGAGGCCAATCTCAGTGCTATCATCGCCATGGTGTCTACACTGGCACTGCAGCACTATAGCCATGATGCAGAAAGCTGTACACCTCTTGTTGGGGTGGTTTTTTAGAGTGCTACAACTGTGCAGTTTCTGCGCACTAAGTGGCTTGGCAGTGTGTACACCTAGGGAGTTACAGCACAGAAAGGTGCTTTACTGTGCAGAAACTTGGCAGTCTAGACAAGGCCTTAGTGTGAGATCTGCTCCCTCTTTCCTCCCCTGGGGTGCAAGAACCCACCACCACCCTTGCTTACACACCAACCCACAGAGCAGGACCAGAGAGCAACAAGGAGTATGCTGCACCATTGGAAGGGGTGAAGCAGCAAACACGTTCCCAGAGTCCAAAAGTAAGCTAGAGGAATAATTTTGCGTACTGAGTCATCATTACCGGAATGGTCCCTGGAATAGCGCAGCTCTGCGCCACCTTCAATGCATGGCCATGCCTGTAAGGCAGAATCAAAACTTAAGAAGAATGATTATTCATACCATAAATGATATATATATATATATATATTAGAGATGAGCCTGAGCCATAGAATCAGATTTTCCCCTCACTTAAGCCATTGCAATTCCATTCTCTTCAATGGAGCTGCTATTGATTTACAGGGTCATATCAGAATCTGGTCTACAAAGTTCAGATCCATACATATGTTAATCAAAGTTTGGGACGTTTTAATCCAAGGCTTTGGTTTGGGCCCATATCTAATGAATAATGAAGAAAAAATCTACATTATATCTTGGTTATTGTGAGTTTGTATTGTGGTGCCTCTGACTATCATTTTAATCCATCTGAAAAAACATTTTATTTTAGGGCCTTGGAAAGCAGACTGTAAAACCAATGTGTAGAATATGAGTAAAGTAGAACCTCAGAGTTACAACATCTTGGGCATGAAGGTTGTTCGCAACTCTGAAATGTTTGTAACTTTGAAGAAAACGTTATGGCTGTTCCTTTAAAAGTTTACAACTGAACATTGATTTAATACAGCTTTGAAACTTTACTGTGTAGTAGAAAAATGATGTTTTTAACCATTGTAATTTAAATGAAACAGGCACAGAAATAGTTTCCTTACCTTGTCAAATCCATTTTTTTAAACTTTCCCTTTATTTTTTTAGTAGTTTACCTCCTGTATTGTATTTTCTTTTTTTTTCTTTTTTTGTCTATGCTGCTGCCTGAGTACTTCTGGTTCCAAATGAGGTGAGTGATTGACCAGTCAGTTTGTAAATCTGGTGTTCGTAACTCTGAGGTTCTAGTGTATTGCTCCCAGCTATCCTATGCTATCGTCTTAAGTTTATGTTCTATCTATCAAGTCAGTCACCCCTTTAGTATTGCTTGTACAGTTAAGGGAAAATACTGACACGTGATCTCAAGTAGGTGTACAAGATTCAAAACGCAGGAGAAACACAATGTTTCTGCTGTGCAGTAGATCCAGACGTGGAGAGGCCAGACAAACAACTCAGCAACCCCACAGCACTGTGGCAAAGAACTCTGTTGAGGCTCTCTGCCACTCACGTTGAGTTGGGGTGCGGAAAGAGCCTAATTAGTGAGGCGAATAGGAAGTATGTGGAGGTGAAATTCTCCCCTCCAAGTGCAAGGCCCATGCATTGCTTAAGGCTCAGTGAAACCCTATTTTAGCATTTAAGTGGTATCTAGGCCTTGTGCAGAACCTTTGCCTTGGGGCAAATTTCAGCCAGGACAATTGGCAAGAGCCACTGAAATGAAAAAAAAGTAACATTTGTATACAGTTTGCACTAGATCTTTGATTATTCTGTGCTAAATTTCAGTGTCTTTGTTCTTTCTGATCCTGCATTTGGGGTTTACCCTCATGAATCCAGTTGCAGGACCATGACTTTAGAATCTTAGCTCTTCTTACAGACTGAGAGATTTACTGTCTTCCTGTATGTGTATGGACAATGTGTCGCATACTGTGACTGCTGTGAAAATAACAACATAAATACTAATACTACTACTAATAATACAGCTGGACATTCTGTTCTCAGTTACAGTGGTGTAAATATAGTGTAATATTAACTTTTGAGAACTTGCTCTAAATTTACACCAGTGTATCTAAGTAACATGTAGCTCGAAGACTAAAGTGAAAGATAGTTTAGAATCCAGGTAAGACTATTAGGTAGCTTAATTAGGTCTAGGTAAAAATTAATGTTCACTAAAATATCAGGCCAGATTCACCATTGGCCTCACTTGGTGCAACTACATAAATTCAGTGGAGCTGCATATGCTCCTACTAGCTGCAAATACAGTTAATCACCTATCTGCCAATCCATCTACTTAAGATATCTAGCTATCGCCTTGGTTTCTAAACCCGTATGCTTAATCTACAGTTTACAGCAGATTAGCACTTTGACATAATTTAACATGGACTGTTGTTGAAAAATATACTAGATTATAAAATTCTGAAGATGTAGCTGTCGAAGCTCAGAAGATGAAAATTATTTTTCTGCATTAAAGGAAGCAAAGATTTGCATTAACAAATTGATGTTTGTGAAAACTGCAGATTTTCATCAGCTAATAAATACAAATGCTAATTCTTAGCTCTTACACAATACTTTTCATCTGGAGATCTCAACACACTTTACATAAGAGGGTAATTATCATTATCCCCATTTACTGATGGGGAAAAAGAAGCAAAGCACCCTGAAGTTAAGCGATCAAGGTCATGCAGCAGATCAGTGCTATAGCCATACAGAATCGTCTTCTGACTCCTAGTCCAGTGCCCCGTCTCCATTCCCCACAGTCTTCTGAAGTGCACTTAAATTGTGTTCTGCCTCCCATTGTACAAATGATGTACGGGGCTTGAAAGAAGCCAAGCCTTTGAATGGCCCACATAAGCAAAGAGCATAATAGCCATCCCTGTGAACAAAGACTGCTTAGTCCTTGCTCCTTCCTGAGAGTAAATGCATGGGAAGGAGCTAAGGCTATGGCCTGGCCCTCATTCTGCACCCAATCTACACCATCTGTGTGGTTCCCCCAATCCTCTGCACAGCGAGAGGTGCTGGGAGCGACTGTGCCTCCTGAGCCACAATCTCTCCCAGTGCTCCTCCCGGGACAAAACAGCTTCATACCCATTCTCCAACTGGGCCCTCATGCAGGCTCTGCACTGGGCTCAGGATTGGGTTTTTGTATCAATTATTTGTAAGACATTTCTCAGGACAAACCCAATAACCATGAAAGACTATTCTACCCATTTCTGATTTACTGTATTAAAAAAAAGTGCTTCCTAACATTTCTTCTGAGTCTTTATTTTTTCTCCATTGCAGTTTATATTTTCTTCTGCCAGTTGGATGAACTGAAGAAAGCAATAATTTAAAATCCAACTGCTTTAATTCAATTGCATCAACAATCCAAAGAATCTCTCATGCAATCCTGGAATCAGAGTAAACAAAGTATAGGTATTCCTCAAACGATCTTGTTGTAGATTAAGCAAATCCTGACTTTACTGTCTTTCGGTATGAAACTTTTGTTCTTTTCAGCTGGCTTTCCTTTTAACAACAAACCGAAAAATAGGGATCAACCTCAATTTTCTCAGGGCTTGTCTACACTTACTGGGGGATTGACGTGTGGCGATCGATGCATCAGCAGTCAATTTAGCGGGTCTAGTGAAGACCCACTAAATCGACCGCAGATCACTCTCCCGGTGACTCCTGTACTCCACCTGAATGGGGAGTTGACTGGAGAGTTTCTCCCATCGACATAGCGTAGTGTGTCCCCCGCGGTAAGTAGATCTAAGTACATCGACTTCAGCTACGTTATTCACATAGCTGAAGTTGCGTAACTTACATTGATCTCCCCCCCACTCTGTGGTGTAGACAAGGCCTCAATACTTCAAATTAAACAAACAAACTTTATGAATACATTGTCCTTACTGGATATGCACAGGATTTTAAATAAGATCATAAAGGGGATTATGTAACTGGTAACACATAGTATACCTTTAGGTTTATATTCTGCTACACTAAGACCCCTATTTAGAACTCATTCTCTTTTTTAAATGTATATAGGAGCTTTGTCTGAAGTGAATAGGACCCAAAGTGTTCTTACTGCTTCCCTGTACACTACTGGAATTTGTAATTCTTCTTCCATTACTTGCTGTAAGCAATATAGGTCTTTAGCATCTGTTCCATCTCCATCTGAAGTTAATGTAAGTCTTTCCATTGATATCAATAGGAATTGAACTGGATCCTTGAGATCCTTACTCAAAGCTCATTTTAAAAATCCTTATAATCATTCATTCTGTATTTGTCTTAATTGAATACTGATCTTGAGACCTGATTGTCTAATGGCACCTTTTTTATTCTAACTTTTGTGTCTCTCTTAGTTGGAGCATTTAGGGCTGTTTGTCAAACCAATGCACTTCACTAACACTGCAGCATCTAAAGCTCACATTTCAATCAATCTGTTTTGTTGTGTTAAATCATAAATACTCTGTTTTAGCCACTGTGGTGGTTGTGCATGCTTTTTTCCCCCCTTTTGGTTAACAAATGTACCTGCCAACTCAGCTTTTGAAGCGTTGCTAATATTTCTCAGCTTCATGTTGTGAAATATTTTTTGTTTCCTCAGAAACAGATCTTCAGGACCACATCACTACTATAACTCCCTGCTGCTTTTCAGGAGCAGTTTTATGGATAGTCACAGCAGAAAGAACCCTCAAGCCCTTTTTTCCCTCCCATCCCCCAATGAATCAGACTTGACAAGGTAATTTTGAACAACTCTTCTGACTGTACAACTTGGATTTTTATCAGCGGGAAAAAACATAAGTAGCTCACAAAATAAAAGTTATAAACCTGTTTTCTCACTGACTTGCTAAATAGCTCTTGTTGAGAAAGTTCACTGACACTGAGTCAGGGTCCAAAATACATAGATATGAAATGGTCAAAAACTAATGCAGAGAAAAAGTTAACAGGCGGTATCCAGGTGAACTATATTAACCGTACATAGGAGGTGTTCTAAATATCCCACTGCAAATACAACAGTGTTAGCAGAAATGAAGACAATGATCTTCAAAATTTTTCCTTGATTGGCTAAAGCCAAACAGAATTAAGATCAATTCTCTGAAAACATAAGGAATATTAGTGTTCAATGTATATTGAGATTCAGATTTATCACTGTCTAACAGTGATAGTACACAGGGTTAACACTTGGGATCTGGCCCTGCATGGGAGGGCACTGTGCTTCCTGCACAATATATTATGATCATGTCTTTCTCTGATGGCTGAGTCCTGCAACTATAACTTGCTATTTACTTGCAGTTAAAGGAGTTCTCCTTTGGTATAAGTGGTAGAGGCACGTGTTTTCAATGCTGAAAGTCCCAGATCTGCCCCAGTGATGACTATGGTGGCAATGCATACAAGCCTTCTCAGGAAATCTACAGATTGACTCCATATAGGGGAGCCAGCTAGATAGTGGAGAGCAGTAGAAGAACACAGCCTGACCATAGTTCCTTTCCAACCAACCACGACTGCTGAATGGGGGAGCTCCAGAAGTGTGGCAGCCACAATCCTGAAAACCCCATTCAACATTTATAATATTTAGTACCTATGATGATTCTTACATCAACATCAGTGTATGAGGATTCACCAAACATAGATGAACACATACATAGGAGGTCAAGACAATGTGAGAATCACAAACGCAGGTTACATGTGGGATAGACAAGACTGTCCTTGACCATTGCAAGCTGTTGTGTCCTTGCTCTGACCTATTCATATTTTTCACATAAAGGTGTGAATGCACCTTGTTTCTAAGTGGTTAATGGTGACATGACAAATCTGCCACCACCTTGCTCTGTCATGGACTGTTGCTTCCCAGTTGCTGGGGTCAATTTCACATGCTTTTAAGTTTGACTTCAGTGTGTCTTTATATTGTTTGTTTGTACTGGCCACCATAAGAACAGGTGTCTTGCTTCACCTGAGCATAAAATAGGGCTTTGGGTAGTCTTGAGTCGGCCATTCAAATGACAAACCCAGACCAATGCAGCTGAGCTTTTATGAGCAAGCTTTGAATGGCAGACATTTGACAAGAATTAAGGATTTCAGTATTGGGAATCTTGTCCCACCGTTTCACCCTGCGAACAGACTGAAGACCATTCCAACAGTAGTAAGATAGTACCTAAAACACTCTTTCAATCTTCACAGTGCTGTGCAACCCTTATCTAATTAATCCTCATAACATCCCTCTGAGGTATATATTATCCATGTAGTACAGATGCGGAAACTGAGGAGTCAGAGTCCACCTTTCTAGGTACTTATAGTCTCCAACACAGTAGTATGTGAGTGTCTCACAAAGATTAAGGAATATTTCATCATTACAAGCTTGTGAGGTTGGGAAGCTGAACTGAGGCACGGAGAGATTAAGGCCAGATTTTTAAAGGTATTCAGGTGTTCGGCGCTCCTAACTAATATTAGGAGCTTACACTCTTGTCTACACTATAAACTTTGGTCGACACAAGTTATGTCAGCCTAAAGACACTGCAGTTACTATATTGCTTGTGTGTATGCATACGCAGTTGTTTGCATCTGCACTGCGCATGCTCACCAGCAGTGCTTGTGTTGTTGGTGAACTGTAACAGAGCAACAGACAGCATGCACATCCCTATTTTGGCACCAGCTTATCTTGCCACAGAGATCATCAATAGAAAAGGCTACTTTGTCAGTGGTTATGCAAGCACTGGTGGATCATTGGGGATATTTCACCAATATCACTATGGGCTGGTCAGGGAAGGTGCATGACGCTTGCATTTTTAAGAATCCAAAACTGTTCAGAAGCTATAAACAGGGACATTCTTTCCTGTCCAGTGGATTACCACTGGCAATTTGAAATGCAAATAGCAGTGATCCTGGGGTACCCAGCCTACCTCATGCTCCCCTGGCTCATAAAGCTATGAATTATGCAGTGCTTGCTGTACATTTATAATTATTACACTGGTTTTTTACTGAATCTATGAGTTCTGTAGTTCTGTACAATTTTTACAACTAATGGGTATTTTGAATAGCTCCATGCATTCTGAAATAAAGATTAATTTTTTCCAAAAAAATATAAATGCATTGCATACCAAAAAGAGTGCAAAAATAATTTGCAATTACAAATTAAGAGAACAGACCTTTAACATTTGAATGGTAGAAAATATTCATATCCATTTCAGTCCATTTTGGCTACATGTACACGAACTGTTGCCCTCACAGGTTAGTATTTGTGAAGCTACGGTTGTCCCACATTGGAGAGGTAAGGGTAGTGTTTACTGCCTGAGAATCCCCATTATGTCCTCCTTCTCCTTTTCCTGCTGGGATTCCTGGGCCTGCCTGACATATTCACCCTCCAGAACCTCTGTTCACGGTCTGATGCAACACTGTGTCAAAGTCAGATTCAGGACTCACATAATTTGTCAGACCACACTGTTTATTAGCAAAGCGCTTTGCCAATGCACCCAGATATGTGAGCCCCTCTCTGAGGCTCAAGCTAACTTATTTATACAAATAAACCAAAGCCAATTTAACATAAGAGACAAAAGGAAGCAGAAACTGACAAATATACATACATATCTTATTTGCATACTAACGTTTACCAATCTCCTAGCTCAGTAGGAGCTCTAAGTTAATTAGTTTGAGGACCCATTGTCTCACACTCCTTAATGTTTCTCTTCCTGACAACTATATTTTAACAAACCCTTCAAGTAGCATTTCTTTAATGAATTATAATTTCAATATAATTCATTCTACTGTCACAACTGCCTTGCAGGATCTTACTAAACATATCTTCCCTAGTGCTCTTCTTTCTCCTCATCAGGGTCAGGCGTTCTGCAGGTGTGGAGGGGGCACCCCGCAAGGCCACAATGGCAGCAACCACAGATAAAATGAATAGATGTATCGTATTTTCAGTCACAATGGAAAGTTTCAGAACTCCCCCCTCTTATTCCCATAAGCGTTTTAAGTAAGATCTGCTTATTGACACTTCAGCTTTGCAGCGCCTCTGCACAGCTTCACTCTCCAGTCTGAGCCAATAGAAGCCAGGGCTGAGGGAAGGCAGAAACAAGGAGGGAACTGTTTGGTTGCATGAAACAATAAAATTTAGGCCCCTATTTTCATGCGTACAAGTACAGGGCAAAGGCACGGAGTACTGGCACTGTTTTCCACAGGCGGTGGTGATTTTAGCTATCTCATTCCTGCAGGTAGCAAAGGGACAGAGAGCACAGCTTCTGTTGGCATCCCAAAACTGGCTAGGCCCATATGCCACTAGCCTGTTTACTGCAATGGTGCCTGCTGAAGTCATTGGGAATGGCCTGGGAAAGTATCCTACCGCGGAGGAAGAAATAAGGCTGCCTGCCATCCCTAGAAACCTCCACGAGAGGATTGCAGAATACCTCCATGAAAGATTCATCGAGATCTCGCATGACGATATAAGGAAGAGCCCTATGTACATAAACAAACTGCTCCGCATGCAATGGCTGCCTAATCCTACAAGGGAATTAAAAACAAATAACTCTGCTTGTTGTATTGTTACATCTTCTTGTATGAGTAAAACAGTGAGAAGTTGATACCTGTGTCCTGCTAACTTGGTGTTCGGCTGGGCACCATCTTTATTTTTAAACACTGGTAAGGAAAAATGCATGAACAAAGTTACCCAAGGTTCCTTTCCCTTCATTAAGCTTGTTCATCTTTGGCTTGTGGGACTTGCCAGATTGCAATGGAGTATTGAAAAAAGATACTAGCTCATGGCATAGATGGACTCCCTGACGCGTGTTCCCCTTCCTCCTCTTCTTCCCCCTCCTTGATGTTCAAGGCAGGGTTTGGTGTCTCAGCATGTTCATAGGTATTCACAATGGTCTGCAGGGTATTGGTGCTCTTTCCACCAAGTATGGCATACAGCTCATTCTAAAAGTGACAGGTCTGTGGCTTGGCACCAGATTGATTGTTGGCCTCCCTGACCTTGTGGTATGCCTGCTGAGGTTCCTTTCCTTTCATGAAGCACTGCTTCTGATCCCTGTTTTACCCCATTGCCTATTCAATTTTTTTGTAGATGTCTATGTTTCTATTACCTGTTCATAGCTGTGCTTCCACAGTCTCTTCTCCCCACAGACCCAGGAGATCCAATAAAGCCTGTCTATTCTAGGCAGGAGCACATCTAGTGTGTGTGGAGTTGGCCTGGTCAGTTGCTCTCAACAATGGATGGATGCTAGATGTGCTTGCCAAGGCAGGCAATCAGGAAAAGGCATTTCAAAAATATGCAGGAGTTTTAAAGGGGAGATGGCTTCTGGTCGTGACCTCTGGGCAGTGGAGTTGACAACTGTGACCAGAACAGTCATTGTCAGTCATTGTGGGACAGCTGCTGGAGGTCTGTTAAGGTCGAAATAGGTCATGCAGTGTCTACACGCACGTGGATCGACCTCAGTGGGTTGACCATAACTTATTGCTGTTTGGAGAAGTGGTGTTACTGCATCAGCATAATGAAGTGCTTACATTACTTGGAGACAAATTTGAGTACAGACACGTGAACAACTTGGTCAACATAAGGTGACTGACATCGACATAACTCTGTAGCATAGACCAGGCCTAAATCTCATTTTCAAAAGGGATTTAGGCACTTAGATGCCAGAGTCCCATTGACAGTCAATGGTATTTAGGCTTTGGTGCCTAAATCACTTTAGAAAATGAAACAGCCTCCTAAATCAGTTAGTGTTGCAATGTTGAGTGTCACAACACCTAAATAGCTTTAAAAAACAGAAAGACAAGATGGGTGAGGTAATATCTTTTATTGGACCAACTTCTGTTGGTGAGTGACAGGAATTGGCCCAATAAAAGATATTATTCACCCATCTTGTCTCTCTAATATCCTGAGAATGACACAGCTACAACACCACTGCATATTTAAAAATCTGGGCCTAAATTATTTGCCCAAGGTCACATAGGAAGTCTGTGTCACAGCCAGGAACTGAATCAGCTCTCCTGAATCTCACTCCAGTGCCTTTACTGCAACACTGTGCTGCAATAGCTGAGATCAGAACTTAGGAATCCCTGGACCCCTGTCCTGTGTTCATACTATTTGACCATAAACCCTTCTCTCTGACAACTGGAACAAATCTAAAATTCACTTATTGCCACTGCATATAAGTATTGCCTCCTGCCAATCATGAACAAGAAGGGCCTTTGCTACCTCCAGTAGTAGTGTAGATTTAGAAGAGTGTGGGGCCAGCACACTAGTGAGCAATTCCAGTTCAATAAGTTGTGAAGGCCTTCTGCAAATCCCACTACCTGATAAAAGATGAAAAAGTAAAAAAAAAAGAAAAAAAGAAAAACTAGTATTGTATATCAAAGCATTTTGTACAACCTGAACTCTAACTGCATTTTTGTGGTTGTAGATAGTTAAATTAAGAATGCCTTTGTAAGCGTTCTTCATTGCCGCTAGTGCCCTTTTCTGGCATTCCCTTCTAGTGCTAGTCAAACCCTTTGAGTTACCACGGTTTGGCTAATCTTGTTTCTTTTTAAATCTCATTAAATGCCTTAGTATGTATTACACATATTGAAAGGAATGAATGCACACCTTGCAAAAATAGTAGAATAGGTCTCTCACATGAAGAGAAATTAGGTGGCCAAAAGAGCAACATCTAACTTTTGAACAGAGCAGTGGACAGACATGACTAATGGATTGGAGAGTCTGTAAAATGCTTTTTAACTCCACTGTGATGGTTATTTGTTATGCTGGCTTCCATCACCTGTTTGGGAAACAGACATGGCACAAGACCCACAAACACCAATTTTTTTCCAGTATTTTGACACAGGACAATACAATAAGCCTTTTATCATCCAGAACAACAACTTTGGTAAATCCAAGAATCCTTTTATTTTCTCTTTACTGGTCAATAATAATAGATATATCTGACACAAATAATTTGTTCTTAATGTGGTCTGTCCTGAAAGGCTTCAACTAAAAACACAACTGGCTTTGCTTAACTTACCATTGCATCAACAACGCACACTTTGCAAGATGAATGACTCCAGTTTATATTTTGATGAGAGATGGGGCATGGGTTAGCACAGAACCATTTACCATTAAATAGTAGTCACAGTATCACTTTTTAAAAATATATTACATGAATATCAGGCTCATATAAGGCGGCAAAATTTACAGGCCTGGAAAATCCTCTGTTTACCTAGGGTGACATTATCAGCATTGGCAGTGACAGTGTAAACTTCTCCCCTTAGGACATGCCAAAGTTTCCCAACCCTATACTGGATGGAGGGCTTCTAGGGGTTAGCGAGTGCATCAGCCTCCATGCTTACTCTGCCCTTGGCCTCTCTGCTGAGACTGCCAACAAGGATGGCAAATTAATGCCAATTGGGATGATGGCTTTTTGTAATGTGCACACGTGTTCACGAGGAAATGGAATGAGACCACCAACTCATTTCACATAAGCCATTGAACACAATAGCCATCATATAATAATGAGTGAACTTATGGCCCTCATCTACCAAGGCTGAATTTAAGCTAGTAACCTGATGATAAAAGAATCCATATTCCATTTCCAATTCCCTGAGCTTGGTAGACTACCTGTAATATCTTTCCATAAGTTGTTGTTGTTAGGGTTCTGCTTTCAATCATTGCAGCTATGAAGAGTTGTACCATTTCTTATCAAATAAATTAGTGAGTTCTAGAAGTAGTTTTGTGCATTCTCCTCTCCTCTGAATTTTGCATCTTGTTGAGTTTTACTTACTGAAAAATGTTGGCTTTGTGTATAGATGACTTGTGTACATAGCCCAACCTGCCATTAATTTTCCAAGCGCTCTGGAAAACTGATTTTCCTAGTGCTTATTTTTCCCTCCCAGACTGTAAAGGCTTTGGGTGTAAATGTGTCCTCAGCATTCTGCTGGCCAGTTAATGGATATATTTCTCACAGCTCTATTCAGACCAATATAACTTTCGTACTATTAAATATTATAAATGTCTCTCTTTTGTACCATAAATCATTACAGAAAGATCTGGTAGGATAGACTGGGACAGACCTATACTTTTATCTCTTAAATCACAGGCAGCATTACTTCCATTGTATAGCAGCTGGCCTGAAAAATTCAAATGAGGAGAGTTCAATGTAATTATTAATGCCACTGATATGCCTTGCCTCACCCTCAGAAGCAACATTATTATCCTTTTCATTATCTAATGCGGAAACATCACCAGGGCTCTTATTAATAATTGCCGCTGTGACAGAACCACAGTATTTAGTTTTTTAGGGGTTTTTTTGTGTTTGTGGGGAATTTGTGTTTGTTTGTTGGGTTTAGTTTTTGGTTTTTGAAGGATGATTAATTAGGAAAACAAGAATTGAAGTCTCAACAGTTATCTCTATTTAAGATCATTCAGAAATGATACAATAAGAGAACTGTAACTTGGAAAGTAAACAGAGCAAAGTGGTCTGTGTACCAGTGTTCTCTGGGTCTGATTCTTCTCTCACACTGGAATAAATTCTGGAGTAATTGTACTGAACTCAATGAAAGTAAATAAGTATAAAGCCACTACAAGCAAAATTGAAATCAGGTCCTCTAAGACTAATCCACAGAACCCTCTTTTCCCACTGAAGTCAATAGAGAGTTAGGTCACTCAAAGGATGCATTTCTTACCTTGTAGGATCAGGCTTTATATTTCTAAACCAGAGCTAAATATTTCCTAGTTAGATGGTATTGCGTGAGTGTCTTCTACAAACAAGTTTAAAGAGAAGAGGGACTGCTTTTATTAAAATGCAGTTTGAATCTGTATTACTATAATTTGAGACTTCTAGTATGAGGCCTACCCAAAGAAGAGTGACACTGACCAGATACAGGGTAGCACAGGGATTCAGATACGTTACCCAAAGAATAGCACAGATCAAAGCAAACAATTTATAATGATTTATAAACTTCATATATTATCCATAGAACAGACTGAAAGTCAATTTAGCCTTGGGAGCTACTGAGTACTTCAACTTCCACTGAATTCAAGGGGAATGGAAGATGCCTAGGATGGCATAGATTCTAAGCCCTGGTCTACACTAGGACTTTAGGTCGAATTTAGCAGCGTTAAATCGATTTAAACCTGCACCCGTCCACACAGTGAAGCCCTTTAATTCGACTTAAAGGGCTCTTAAAATCGATTTCCTTACTCCACCCCTGACAAGTGGATTAGCGCTTAAATCGACGTTCCCAGCTCGAATTTGGGGTACTGTGGACACAGTTCGATGTTATTGGCCTCCGGGAGCTATCCCAGAGTGCTCCATTCTGACCGCTCTGGACAGCACTCTCAACTCAGATGCACTGGCCAGGTAGACAGGAAAAGAACCGCGAACTTTTGAATCTCATTTCCTGTTTGGCCAGCGTGGCAAGCTGCAGGTGACCATGCAGAGCTCATCAGCACAGGTGACCATGATGGAGTCCCAGAATCGCAAAAGAGCTCCAGCATGGACCGAACGGGAGGTACGGGATCTGATCGCTGTTTGGGGAGAGGAATCTGTGCTATCAGAACTCCGTTCCAGTTTTCGAAATGCCAAAACCTTTGTGAAAATCTCCCAGGGCATGAAGGACAGAGGCCATAACAGGGACCCGAAGCAGTGCCGCGTGAAACTGAAGGAGCTGAGGCAAGCCTACCAGAAAACCAGAGAGGCGAACAGCCGCTCTGGGTCAGAGCCCCAAACATGCCGCTTCTATGATGAGCTGCATGCCATTTTAGGGGGTTCAGCCACCACTACCCCAGCCGTGTTGTTTGACTCCTTCAATGGAGATGGAGGCAATACGGAAGCAGGTTTTGGGGACGAAGAAGATGAGGAGGAGGAGGAGGTTGTAGATGGCTCACAGCAAGCAAGCGGAGAAACCGGTTTTCCCGACAGCCAGGAACTGTTTCTCACCCTAGACCTGGAGCCAGTACCCCCCGAACCCACCCAAGGCTGCCTCCTGGACCCAGCAGGCGGAGAAGGGACCTCTGGTGAGTGTACCTTTTAAAATGCTATACATGGTTTAAAAGCAAGCATGTGAAAGGATTACTTTGCCCTGGCATTTGCGGTTCTCCTAGATGTAGTCCTAAAGCCTTTGCAAAAGGTTTCTGGGGAGGGCAGCCTTATTTCGTCCTTCATGGTAGGACACTTTTATCACTCCAGGCCAGTAACACATACTCGGGAATCACTGTAGAACAAAGCATTGCAGTGTATGTTTGCTGGCATTCAACCAAAATCCGTTCTTTCTCTCTCTGTGTTATCCTCAGGAGAGTGAGATATAATTCATGGTCACCTAGTTGAAATAGGGTGCTTTTCTTCAGGGACACATTCCTGCTGTGCTGTTTGCCTGTGGCTGAACAGAAATGTTCCCCGCTGTTAGCCACGGGGAGGGGGGAGGGTTGAGGGGGTAGTCACACGGTGGGAGGAGGCAAAATGCGACCTTGTAACGAAAGCACATGTGCTATGTATGTAATGTTAACAGCAAGGTTTACCCTGAAAGAGTGTAGCGACTGTTTTATAAAATGTGTCTTTTTAAATACCGCTGTCCCTTTTTTTTTCTCCACCAGCTGGATGTGTTTCAATGATCACAGGATCTTCTCCTTCCCAGAGGCTAGTGAAGCTTAGAAAGAAAAAAAAACGCACTCGAGATGAAATGTTCTCCGAGCTAATGCTGTCCTCCCACACTGACAGAGCACAGACGAATGCATGGAGTAATAATGTCAGATAATGTCAGAGTGCAGGAAAGCACAAAATGACCGGGAGGAGAGGTGGAGGGCTGAAGAGAGTAAGTGGCGGGCTGAAGAGAGTAAGTGGCGGGCAGAAGACAGGGCTGAAGCTCAAATGTGGCGGCAGCGTGATGAGAGAAGGCAGGATTCAATGCTGAGGCTGCTGCAGGACCAAACCAGAATGCTCCAGTGTATGGTTGAGCTGCAGCAAAGGCAGCTGGAGCACAGACTGCCACTGCTGCCCCTCTGTAACCAACCGCCCTTCTCCCCAAGTTCCATAGCCTCCACACCCAGACGCCCAAGAACGCGGTGGGGGGGCCTCCGGCCAACCAGCGACTCCACAACAGAGGATTGCCCAAAAAAAAGAAGGCTGTCATTCAATAAATTTTAAAGTTGTAAACTTTTAAAGTGCTGTGCTTAATGTGCTGTGTGGCATTTTCCTTCCCTCCTCCACCACCCCTCCTGGGATACTTTGGTAGTCAGCCCCCTATTTGTGTGATGAATGAATAACGAATGCATGACTGTGAAGCAGCAATGACTTTATTGCCTCTGCAAGCGGTGATTAAAGGGAGGAGGGGAGGGTGGTTAGCTTACAGGGAAGTAGAGTGAACCAAGGGGCGGGGGGTTTCATCAGGGAGAAACAAACAGAACTTTCACACTGTAGCCTGGCCAGTCATGAAACTGGTTTTCAAAGCTTCTCTGATGCGTGCCGCGCCCTCCTGAGCTCTTCTAACCGCCCTGGTGTCTGGCTGCGCGTAACCAGCAGCCAGGCGATTTGCCTCAATCTCCCACCCCGCCATAAACGTCTCCCCCTTACTCTCACAGATATTGTGGAGCACACAGCAAGCAGTAATAACAGTGGGAATATTGGTTTCGCTGAGGTCTAAGCGAGTCAGTAAACTGCGCCAGCGCGCCTTTAAACGTCCAAATGCACATTCTACCACCATTCTGCACTTGCTCAGCCTGTAGTTGAACAGCTCCTGACTACTGTCCAGGCTGCCTGTGTACGGCTTCATGAGCCAGGGCATTAAGGGGTAGGCTGGGTCCCCAAGGATACATATAGGCATTTCAACATCCCCAACAGTTATTTTCTGGTCTGGGAAGAAAGTCCCTTCCTGCAGCTTTTGAAACAGACCAGAGTTCCTGAAGATGCGAGCGTCATGCACCTTTCCCGGCCATCCCACGTTGATGTTGGTGAAACGTCCCTTGTGATCCACCAGAGCTTGCAGCACTATCGAAAAGTACCCCTTGCGGTTTATGTACTCGCCGGCTTGGTGCTCTGGTGCCAAGATAGGGATATGGGTTCCGTCTATAGCCCCACCACAGTTAGGGAATCCCATTGCAGCAAAGCCATCCACTATGACCTGCACATTTCCCAGGGTCACTACCCTTGATATCAGCAGATCTTTGATTGCATGAGCTACTTGCATCACAGCAGCCCCCACAGTAGATTTGCCCACTCCAAATTGATTCCCAACTGACCGGTAGCTGTCTGGCGTTGCAAGCTTCCACAGGGCTATCGCCACTCGCTTCTCAACTGTGAGGGCTGCTCTCATCCTGGTATTCATGCGCTTCAGGGCAGGGGAAAGCAAGTCACAAAGTTCCATGAAAGTGCCCTTACGCATGCGAAAGTTTCGCAGCCACTGGGAATCGTCCCAGACCTGCAACACTATGCGGTCCCACCAGTCTGTGCTTGTTTCCCGAGCCCAGAATCGGCGTTCCACAGCATGAACCTGCCCCATTAGCACCATGATGCATGCATTGGCAGGGCCCATGCTTTCAGAGAAATCTGTGTCCATGTCCTGATCACTCACAGGACCGCGCTGACGTCGCCTCCTCGCCCGGTATCGCGTTGCCATGTTCTGGTGCTGCATATACTGCTGGATAATGCGTGTGGTGGTTGATGTGCTCCTAATTGCCAAAATGAGCTCAGCGGCCTCCATGCTTGCCTTGGTATGGCGTCCACACAGAAAGAAGGCGCGGAACGATTGTCTGCCGTTGCTCTGACGGAGGGAGGGGCGACTGACGACACGGCTTACAGGGTTGGCTTCAGGGAGCTAAAATCAACAAAGGGTGTGCCTGTACATCAAGGAGTATTTCAGGCAGGACTGCACGGAGGGTTCCAATAAGAAATGGTGCACCAAAGTTATCGTTCTTATTGGAACAAGGAGGTTAGCCTGGCCTCTGATTGATACATGGCTAGATTAACCTCGCTGCGCCTTCTCTGTGACTGACTGCAGTGTGATCTAGACAGGGGAGGAGGAAAATGAGTCCAAAACAAATCTGGTCTATTTCTTGTTCTGACCCACTCCATCGATCCTTTACATCTTTGGCTGGCAGCAGACAAAAAAGGCGCGAAATGATTGTCTGCCCTTGCTTTCACGGGGGGAGGGAGGGTGGGAACGGGGTCCTGACGATATGTACCCAGAACCACCCGCGACAATGTTTTAGCCCCATCAGGCATTGGGATATCAACCCAGAATTCCAATGGGCAGCGGAGACTGCGGGAACTGTGGGATAGCTACCCACAGTGCAACGCTCCAGAAGTCGACGCTTGCCTCGGTACTGTGGAAGTGCTCCGCCGAGTTAATGCACTTAATGCACTTAGAGCATTTTCTGTGGGGACACACACACTCGAATATATAAAACCGATTTCAAAAAAACCGACTTCTATAAATTCGACCTAATTTCGTTGTGTAGACATACCCTAAGAGAAATACTTTAGGATTTACAGATATTGCCCACAGCACAGATTGACTGTGACCTGACAAAAACAGTTTATGATTTACGGTAGTAGACTTTTTTCCTAAGCAAGCAAACAAGTGATGTGAATAATTAATTTGGTTAATTAATGGTCCTAATGCCTTGTGCAGGGCTCTCAGCTAGCTGAGTATTTCGCTATTCAAATCTTCCCAGGCTTAGAGATTTTGCAGGGTCTGTTTTCTGCTTACTTTTCCAAACCTCAGAACTTCCTAAGCAGAAAAAAAATCTAAACATAATGCGGTGAATGAGACAGTTATTTGCATTATTTTTTATGAATATCATATATGGCTCAATTTACCTGCTTGATACGAGCCTGCCTGTCTGCCTGGCGTTAAATTAAAGGAGGCTGTTAGGCAGAGAAACAAACAAGAAACAAAACAATGGTGAAGATAAAATATACGGGGGTAAACTATTTCAAGAGAGTTAAGATACCAAAGCTGGGCCATTAATTGGAAGATGCTATTTTCAAGGTGCCAGACAGAATTATACTTGGCTGGTTTGCCAAAGGTGAAAGCCTAGATGTCAAAAATGTCATAAACAGTTATAAAAAACCTCCAGGAAAAAGGAAGAGGGTTGACCAGCCAGAGGTAGAGGATGGAAGGGCATCTCTGACAGAGAGACACTGAGTGCAGGCTGCAGGAGCTGACTGTCTCCCCCAGCCAGAGATGGAGGCAACTGGACTCTGTGGAATTTACCAAAGCTTGTAAGAAAAGATGAAAACATAGGGAAACATTCATAGAAGCTGTTATCGATGTTTATTGGGCTGAACTTCCAGCAAGCTTAAATCCAAGTTCCTTTTTCCTTATTTTCAAATCCCAATTTACTTCCCGTTTGCCCCAATTTACATAGTAATATTCTTAGCTATACCTTAACCAATCATTTAACTGAAATTTACCTAACCAATCCTAATATATTGTAACATGATTAGCTAACCAATTATATTCCAACACTTTAATTAGTTTATCCCCAGCAAAATTAATTATACAGCAGACAAAAACAATCACAGAACCAGACAGAGACCATGCAAATAAACAATAGCAAAGTGGGAACTATAATGACAAAACAATACAGAAGTGAGGATTTTACAACTACATCTATAAAGACATAGGGTTTTTTTAACTATGTCTATTGATAAGTGAGTTCTTACCAAACAGGAAACTATCAAACTAAATTTCCTTTTACATCTTCGAGGCTCTTTTCTTTATCTGGAGGTAATAGATCGGCTCACCTTTCTAACAGCCCCAGATTGCCTTATTTCAGTAAGACTGGTTTGTAAGTGTGTGAGGACATGACCGTACGCTTTCCAGCTTATGGCTGCTCCCACTGTTTAGCAAAAGGCCTTAGCTTAAGAACAGGGCCTCAGACTGTCACAGTAAAAGAAGGCCCTTACACAGGCAGACAGTGATTTTAATTCTTTCTTTTATACCTCTATAACTAGCTAAATGATAAACATATACCTAAATTCTTAAAGTATAGGCCTTTACAGACAGGCCTGAATATCTATATCCTAACAGAGGCATTTATTATTATATCCCTTTGTTTTGCATGCTATGTATCTTTGAGTGAATAAACAATGCTTTGTTTTTAAATAAGCTGTTTCTGAGTCTTTTTAATCAACTGCTGTCATAGGCCCCTGGATAGGCTTACAGGCACCATACACAGCTGGCATATTAACACAACTGATAGACAAGGGGCTGCAGCAGCCCAGAAACCCTTACCAAGTGTGAGGTCAGTCTAACGAGACAATTCAATTGACAGCAGGATACCAAGGGACGAAAAATAACTTTTGAAGTGGTAATGAGAGTGGCCCATTTCAGACAGTTGACAAGAAGGTGTGAGTAACAGTAGGGGAAAATTAGTATAGGGGAAATTAGGAAAATCTTGGTATCCTGCTGTCAATTGAATAGTCTCATTAGACTGACCTCACACTTGGTAAGGCAACTCACATCTTTTCATGTATTTATACCTGCTCCTGTATTTTCCACTCCATGCATCTGATGAAGTGGGTTTTAGCCCACGAAAGCTTATGCCCAAATAAATTTGTCAGTCTCTAAGTGCCACAAAGACTCCTCGTTGTTTCATTTATAACTAGTAAGTCCTGCATTTCCACCCCCTACCTGGCTGCATGGATGCATTGGCATTGAGATGCATCTATTCTACACTACACTGATGATGCACTGAAAGCTTTGATGAATCCCTGATGCCCTAGCAGCTTCTGCTATGCTTGTTGAAAAGCAAACTGTAAAGTCTAAATGTACTCATTACGTTTTACACCTATTTGTTTCACTAATTATGCAAGAGAGTATACGTATAATTGTCATATAATTGTCACTTAAACCCTTTTTACAGATTCCGGAAGACTCAAAAGTGTTTTGGTTAATAAAAAACTAAGGAGGACTGCAAGAAACTACAGATGGATTTAAACACTATAGGGATCAGACATCGTGATGGCAGTTGCAATTTAACCTGGATAAATTAAGGAAATTTATATTAGCAAAAATTATCTAAACTGCTCATATTCACTGATTAGCTCTGAATTTGTAGGATACTCTAAAGGAAAAAAAAAATCAAGTAGCAACTAGTATCACGAATTGTGAGAATACCAGACAGAGAATTTCTTAGAGAAACTGCTTGATGAGGAGAAAATTAACTAAATTTAGAGAGCTATTTAAAGGTGACCTGCAAGATATTTTTTTAAGAAAACAAAAATTTTAGAATTATGTTCTGGATGTCCCAGCTAGCCATGATGAGATGGCACAAGGCAACTATATTTGCTGTGGTAAACATATAAAGCTAGAAGATGTGTGGAAATAAGTTACATCAGACTTAGAAAGAAATCTACTTTAAGGAGAGGAAAACATAAAACTATTATGAGGAGACTGCTCCAGATTCATAATATTGGCATGCAGGGAATTTAGACGCTAGATAACATTCTTGAAGGGGAGTTCACAGCACTGATTTTTCCTAAAAGCCTGAATGTTGCAGAGTGTTGTCCAGTACAGGCTATGCTACAGCACAGCACCTCAGTAACCCCAGCTTCCCTCTCAGACAAACACATACTCACATGTTCAAAAAAATTCCACATTTTGGGGAATTTGATTTACTAACACCAAACAAACAACACACAGTTCTTTAGGTCCTCTGCAGCCTATTCTCCCCCTGCTCAATCCTCCCCCCCGGCCCCGCCACTCCTAATACAACACTTCCACTTTGTTGCAGGGTTCTTTACAGCCCTTCTTCTAGAGGATACACCTAATAAATTTTTATCCCTTGGCACAGGGTTTCCTCGCTCCTCCTAGGGGCTTGCCTAGAGCCCTAGTTCCTAGGTTGCAAGATTTTCCAGCCTTGCTCCATTTGCAAAAGAGCCTTCCTCCAGGTTTCTCCTCTTCTGATAGAGATATAAGCTTACATTTTAAGCTTACATTTACATTACATACATAGAGATATAAGCTTACAGGGTGTGACTAAACCACAACTGGGAGGTGTGATTGCAGCATCTCTGTCTAGCTGAGCTAGCTTTCATTGAGCTTAAAGGGGCAGAATCTTGGAACAGGGCTAGATGAGCTTGGGCCACAAGTATCCTTACTGTATTTCTGTCTTTATAAAAATATAAAAGCATCATAGAATCATAGAATATCAGGGTTGGAAGGGACCTCAGGAGGTCATCTAGTCCAATCCCCTGCTCAAAGCAGGACCAATCCCCAACTAAATCATCCCTGCCAGGGCTTTGTCAAGCCTGACCTTAAAGACTTCTAAGGAAGGAGATTCCATCACCTCCCCAGGTAACGCATTCCAGTGTTTCACCACCCTCCTAGTGAAAAAGTTTTTCCTAATATCCAACCTAAACCTCCCTCACTGCAACTTCAGACCATTACTCCTTGTTCTGTCATCAGCTACCACTGCGAACAGTCTAGATCCATCCTCTTTGGAACCCCCTTTCAGGTAGTTGAAAGCAGCTATCAAATCCCCCCTCATTCTTCTCTTCTGTAGACTAAACAATCCCAGTTCCCTCAGCCTCTCTTCATAAGTCATGTATTCCAGTCCCCTAATCATTTTTGTTGCCCTCCGCTGGACTCTTTCCAATTTTTCCACATCCTTCTTGTAGTGTGGGGCCCAAAACTGGACACAGTACTCCAGATGAGGCCTCACCAATGTCGAATAGAGGGGAATGATCACGTCCCTCAATCTGCTGGCAATGGGATTTGCTTGGGCTCCCAGATGCCAATAAGATCCCCACCTTCTCTAACAGTTCTTTTGAGCTTTTGGCAGGCTCAGCATTGGGAGAGTGCAAAAAGTACTCCCGAGGGACAGGAGAGGATATGGCCCTAGAACTTCACAAAGTGATCTACAGTTATTTAGAGAACTTATACTTTTTGAAGGTTCTACCATCACAAGCAGAAGGATGATGTGCTGGGTACCCAGCGCTGTAACTTTCACTTCAGTCCATTTCCTCAGGTTGCCAGAAGTTTATGATTGTACAAATCCTACTGAAGTCAATAGAAGTTCCATTGACTGCAATGGGATATGTTCAAAATATATCTTAGATCTGAAGAAAACAGAACAATAGTGAATTCTCTTGCAGTATTCAGAGAAATTGAACATGAGAGATACAGGTTTACTTCCATTGCTACCATATGGTCTACGCCCAATGTAGTAAATGGAAACACTTGCAACGACTTCAAGGGGCTTTGAATCAAGCCCCTAAGCAATCAGAATGTAAGCTTGTACGTCATAGCGGCCATGAGCATGCTGGCAGTAGACAATGGAAGTACAGTGATAATGACTGTACAATGGAACTCTACATGGGGATTAGGGTTGGCAACTTTCTAATTGCACAAAACCAAACACCCTAGCCCCGCTCCTGCTCCAAGGCCCCACCTCCACCCACTCCAGCCCCCCTCCCTCCATTGCTCACTCTCCCCCACCCTCACTCACTTTAACTGGGCTGGGGAGGAGGGCTGGGGTGCAGGAAGGGATGAGGGCTCCAGCTGGTGGTGCAGACTCTGAGATGGGACTGGGGATGAGGGATTTAGGATGCAGGAGGAGGCACTGAGCTGGGGCTGAGAGGTTTGGAGTGTGGGAGTGAGCTCAGGGGTGGAATAGGGGTTTGGGTGTGGGAGGTGGTGCAAGTGATGGTGGTGCATAGTCTGGAAGGGAGTTAGGGTGCAGGAGGGGGTTCCGATCTGGGGCAGGGGGCTCAGGGTGTAGGCTCCAGCTGGGCGGCGCTTACCTTAGGTGGCTCCTGGTTCGTCGCGCATCAGGGTTAAGGCAGGCTCCCCCTCTGCCCCGGCTTCACGCTTCTCCTGGAAGCGGCCAGCATGTCTGGCCCCTATATGGAGATACGCTGCCTGCACCTGCAGGCACCGCCCCCGGAGCTCCCATTGGCCATGGTTCCCAGTCCATGGGAGCTGCGGAGATGGCGCTGGGGGTGGGGGCAGCACGCAGAACTTCCCTGGTTGCCCCTGCACCTAGGGGCCAGACATGCCGGCTGCTTCCAGGGAGCTGTGCAGAGCCAGGGTAAACAGGGAGCCAGCCTTATCCCCGCTGCGCCGCCAACTGGTCTTTTAATGGCCCAGTCAGAGGTGCTGACTGGAGCCACCAGGGTCCCTTTTTGACCGGGCATTCCAGCCGAAAAACCGGACGCCTGGCAACCCTAATGGGAATAGATGCCTATATGGATCAGATTGCTATCATAGCTGATCCACGATTGGGGCCCTAAGGCACTATTATTTCCACCGTGTTATGGGGTGTATAGAGCCCACGCGGGCCTGGCAACCAAGGAGTTAATGTAGGAACTGCCAGCCAGTGCTGATTAGCAGCCTAACAGCAGCTGAGAGAATAAAAGAGCTGAGACACAGAAGAGCAGGGTGGCCACCCAAGGTGCAAGGAGACGGTCCTGCAGAAAGTTGGTGAGAAACTGTCCCAGAGTGACCACAATCCAAAGAAGGGATGACCAGAGCCACAGGCTGCAGAAGCCTACAGAACCAAGGGAGATAGGAAGGAGCTCAAGTTACAGCAGAAGAATTGTTGAGCACTGATTCTGCCTGCCTGGGTTAAGGGTCCTGTGCAGGAACCAGTGGAGTGGGTGGGCCTGGGTTCCCCTATCTACTCCTTAGCAGAGACTTAAGAACCAAAGAGGTTCCAGGCCTCTTGAGGACAAGGACCAAACATAAGGGGAAACCTGTACATCCCAATGGGACAGAAATTAACATCCTTGTCTCCAGAATAGGACTATAGAGACTCAGACAAGAAGGGCAAACTGATGGTCCTCCCAAACATGAGCAGACTCTGTGCAATGCACTGTCTGACTAAAAGGGAGATCTAATGACTGGAGCACCAATAATAATTATTAATAATAATTAGGGCCTAAATGTTCAAAGTTTCGTTTGTACTATTGACAGCCAATAAACAGGCTTAAAACAATTTAAATCACAGAATTTAGAGGAAGTCCTCTGTACAAGAAAGCAAGGTGTGTGGTACCAGAAATTGCTGTTCACTGGTAGCTAAGAGAAATAAATACTTCTACAACCAAAGAACTGCTCTATCCCATAATTCCAAAAGTGAGACTATTTGTCATAAATTAGATTGTAAGCTCTTCATAGCTAGGGACTATGTTGTCTTATGTATTTGTACAGCACGCAGTACCATGCAGCTCTAATATGATTAGGGTCTTTACAAGTCACTATAATAAAAATAAAATATTAATGAACTAATTACTATTATCCCTGCAAAGAAAACATAACTGCATAAGTAGAGAAAGCAGAATGATGATACAAAGACAATATCTTTGGACACATGCAAGATAGCCAAACAGGTCTCCTAACATACTTATTAAATTCAGCCAGCAAATCATTTCCAACATCAATTTGGAGCAACTGAAATGTGGTTCTAATGGCTGGACAGATGACCGTCTGCTACTTTTAATGGAAGTAACACTGTCTTCTGCCGGATGTGATTGAAATCTATCCCTTTTTCTTCTCTATTAAGGTGGCCCATCCTCCAAATTGCTTCCATGGAAGAATTGTGTTATGAGAGTTTGCACTTGGTTGGCGAGTCAGGATAGAAGGCTGCTGTAGCTGCATTCTCTCTTAAGGGACAAATGTCCTTCATAGCCACTATACGGTTTGTTATATTCCCCCCCGCCCCAATTCCATTGTACTCATCACCATATCATACAGAAGTTTCCCAATACAAACTTTGTTAATAATTGAGTTGAAACTTGTGAGCAGTGAGAACCTTGCTTCCAATCTCTCCTTGTTGCTTTGTTTCCAAAACAGCAGGTCAAAGTATGCTACAGAACTTTTAAAGTGTGGCAGCAGGGTCCTCATGGAAAGGACTGCATAGCAGCGAGCGTGCAACTGATTTATTTCCCAACTTGCCAAACCTTAAATCTCTGTGTAGACAAAGCCCTTAAATTCATACATACCTTTTTTTTTTAAATCAGAACTTTCCTTAAAACAAATTAGAAAGAATTAGAATCTTATTCTACATGCATCCTCACACTGTTAAAAGTATGTTGCTTCTTGCTTGATTTTTTTTTTAGTCTTTGACAAATTTAAGATGCATTTAAAAAATTCAAATGATTTACTCTTCTTTATAATTAGGTATGCTGATTAGAATAGCTTTTATATTACACTGTAGTTTTCCTCTAATGGTACAGAGGCAGTAAAATCTTTTTGCAATAGATGGGAAATTGGTAGACTTGACTGGTGCACATTCATCTGAAATAAGTTAAAATAGTCCAGTGGTTCTCCAACTTTTGTACTGGTGACCCCTTTCACATAGCAAGCCTCTGAGTGCGACCCTCCCTTATAAATTAAAAACAGTTTAAAGTATATTTAACACCATTATAAATGCTGGATGTAAAGCGGGGCTTGGGGTGGAGGCTGACAGCTTGCAACCTCCCATGTGATAACCTCGCGACCCCCTGAGCGGTCCCGATCCCCAGTGTGAGAACCCCTGAAATAGTCTACAGAAAAAATGTACTTGTAATAACTTTTAAACTCTCCTATATTTCTCCTCCCCCGCCCGCCCCTCAGCATTTTTGTTTAGTACCTCAGAGGAAAAAATAAGTCAGTAACAGTTAAGTTATTGAAGTTACACTGATGTAAAAATGGTGTCAATGAGATCAGGAACAGATTGTATTTCAGTTCCTAGAGGGGCTATTATCTCCATTAAAAAGCTTTCTTTGTATTATCAAATCATCATGCTGTTCTATAATTTGTTTCCTTTAATACAGAGTAGCAAATTAATCTTATCAGCATGTAGGTTAAAACAAAATAATATATGATTAAAAATTGCTATTGTTACATAGTATGCAAGAATGAAACTACAGTACATTCCAGCTCATCTTCCATATTAATAAGAAGTAAGGAATGATGTGTCTTGAGTATTACTTCTCTAGTTTCAAATTTTTGTTTAAGCAAGCAAATAAGAGGACATAGGCGAGGGAAAATGGGAAAAAGAATACCCTCTGAGGTAAGCTGCAAAGAGTAGCTTTTTGTTCCACTTTGCATGTTAAAAAATCTAACTCCTGGCATCTTCAGTCTTCAAATTTCCAGTTTTCAAACCATTCCTCATACTACCAGTGCCTGACTCAGTCTTCAGCATCTTTCTGCATACTGACCTTATACATGCCCAGCCATTCATTATGGAATAAATGGAAAGTCAATGTTTTGGTCTGATTTATCTTGTAATAAGTAAGTAATAACGAAAGCACAGTCAAGCAAAAGAAATAAAAACAAGATTTCTCACCTATATATGTAGTTTTTTAATTTCAGTAAATGGAGTCCTAAATTCTTTGTGGTTCAGATCACAAAAGCACTATTGTGTCATACACAGTTTAGCCAGTGACAAGTATAGCCAGAGATCTGAACGGTGGTTAATATAGTAAAACCATTTTCTTTTTTGCTGTTAAAATATTTTTAAGCTAGAACTGTCCTTAAAACAAATTTAAAAGTCTCCTGTTTGCCTTTACATTCAAATGGCATCTGCATGCCATGAATTCCTCCCTATTTCACGGAGAGCCTTCTGCTAGGAAGCATCATTAAAATGTCTGTTTCACAGAGACCATATACAACTATGTGGCTAGTGAAAGAGTTACAAAGACTTTTAAAAACTGTTTTGATATTTATAGAGTTCTCATTTAGAAATAATCAGGATCTATTAACTCCTGATGGGCCTCAGTAACCCCATTCCTGAAATTTGAGAGTATGGAGAAGTAGGGTTGCCAACTTTCTAATTCCAGAAAACCGAACACCCATGCCCTGCCTCCAGCCCTACCCCTTCCTGAGGCCCTGTCCCCCACTCACTCCATCCCTCCTCCCTCTGACGCTTGGTCACCCTATCTGCAGGAGACTTCCCGTGCCCATGGGTTCCTTGACCAGGGGGCTGCAGCACTGCCATGCCCGGTGTGAAGGTTGGTACCCAGAGCGAAGGGGCCAGAGACTGGCCACCTGGCACTGAGGGGGCTCTGCTCTGCCTGGGCCCTGGGCTGCTGGCTGAGTTTTATTGTCTGGTTTTATTGCCTTTTTTTTTCTCTGTCTGATTATGATGGTGCCCAGGAGGACTCCACTCTTCCAGGGGCTGCCTAAATCACCCGCCCGGGAAGGGAGGAGGGTGGGTTGGAGGGGAAAAGATGTGGGGGGTGTGGAGGAGAGAGGATGGGGAGGGAAAGAGGCCAAGGATGAGAGCAGGGTGAGGGTGAGAGAGGGCAGTGAAGGAGAGAGGAGGGAGTATGGGAGGGGTATGTGGGTAGGATGGGGATGCAGGGGGAGGCAGAAGGGTAGAATCATAGAATCATAGAATATCAGGGTTGGAAGGGACCTCAGTAGGTCATCTAGTCCAACCCCCTGCTCAAAAGCAGGACCCATCCCCAATTAAATCATCCCAGCCAGGGCTTTGTCAAGCCTGACCTTAAAAACTTCTAAGGAAGGAGATTCCACCATCTCCCTAGGCAACGCATTGCAGTGTTTCACCACCCTCCTAGTGAAAAAGTTTTTCCTAATATCCAACCTACATGTGTATGGTGTATGGTATAGGTGTATGAGGATGTGGGGGGCACAGGGGTGTATAGGGACAAAATGGGAGTGCAGCAGTATATGGAGGTGAATGGCGTGCAGGGCTGTGGGAGGTGAGGGACATGGGGGTGGCAGCTCTGGGAGGTGGAGAGGATGGGTGGTAGAGCACTGTAAGGGGTACAGGGCTGGTATGGGTAGGTGTGAGGGGCAGGGCGGAGTGGGATGGGGGAGGGATGAAGTGATGGGGTGCAGGGCTGTGGGGGAGGAATTGCCCAGAGTCAAGTGCTGCTGGGGCCAGCAGCAGACACAGGAGGATTATCCTGGGCTGGGGAGGCAGTGCTGCCAGGGCAGAGGCAGTGCTGGGATGGTGCTGCTGGGCCGGGCCTGCCCCAACTCCTTGAGGAGGCTACGCTGGGCTGGGCGCTGGATTCGTCTCATTTTCCTCTCCTCTCCTCCAGCAGCCCCATTCCCAGCACTCAGAGATGGGGATACCTCGAACTCCTGGGTGCCAGCGATGGGATGACAGATGGAGCACAGCTATAGGAGGAGCACGAGGAGAAGAAGAGGGCCAGCAGCAGCGGGAGAGGCATCCACACAACCCCTCAATAGCTGCCTACTGAGCGCTCGCGAGTCGCGCTAGTTCGTCCCCAGCCCTGACCCAGCCAATGGGAGCTGCGTCTGAGGGCAGGGAAGCAGGCCACACCTAAGCCTTGGACCTGGACATGCCGGCTGCTTCCCGGGAGCTATGCAGCATGGAGGGTAGCAGGGAGCCTGCCAGCTGGACAGTCAATGGCCCAGTCAGCAGTGCTGACTGGAGCCGCCAGAATCCCTTTTCGACTGGGTGTTCCGGTCGAAAACTGGATACCTCATCACCCTATGGAGAACGGACAAATACAAATGTATTTACTATCTATAGGTATCTCTAAAATTATCATCATTATAATGTCAGTCAAGATTTCTGCCATTTCAGGTTAAAAATCTCATGAGAACAGCTCATCATGGTTGCCAAACTAGATCTTTACGGTATGTCTACAAACAAAGAAAAACCTGTGGCTGACTCATGCCAGCTGACTCCGGCTCAGGCTGTGGGGCTGTTTCATTGCTGTGTAGACTTCCAGGCTTACACTCTAGGATGGGGTGGGAGGGTCCCCAAGTTCCAACTCCAGCATGAGCCCGAACTCTGGGACCCTTCCACCCCATCCTAGAGTGTAAGCCCGGAAGTCTACACAGCAATGAAACAGCCACATAGCCTACATTCGAGTCGGCTGGCATGGACCAGCCGTGTGTTTTTCTTTGCTGTGTAGACATACCCTTAGGCTAAAGCAAAGGCTGCTGAGGGTACTAAGCCCCTCTCAGGTTCAGGCCACGTAGGCTTCAAATGATTCACTAGTCTGTTTGATAACTTTTCCTCCCTCTGCTTTCTCTTAGATTGCAGAATCCTGAAATACATAGCTGCTTTTAGAAAACCATGGCACTTTCTTTAATACTAAAAAAGAAAAATGGCTTAATTGCACAACTTTCAAAAAGTGCATAATTTCCTGAAGGTTCATAAGATATTCTCATCATATAAACATCCTCTGTTTTGCACTCAGGGTGCATAAAAGATGCATAAGCCTTCAGTGACTGTGTGCGCTCATTAGACAACATAATACTCATCAGACATCTCGTGGAACTAGAAACCTCAGCTGGATTTCTAGTGTGAACACGCAAAACCACTAAATAAGAAACCAATACAGCTTGATAGAATTTTGCAAGACAAGTGCTGTATCCACTCCTGCCCCCACACACCTAGTTTAGCACCAAGTTAGATGTACCACCCTATTGCAGAATGTCTCACCCAGGAGGGAGGGGGACACCATGACATTAGCCCCACTCTTCTCCCCCTGCTCAGCAAGCAGGAGGCTTGGGGAGCAGCTCCAAGGCAGAGGGCAGGAGCAGCACATGGCAGTGGGGGGAGGGACAGCTGAACTGCCAGCAATTGATAGCCTGGGGGGCGGCTGCTGCACAGGGAGAACAGGGAATGTAGGGGAACAGGGAGCTGATGGGGGGCTGCCGGTCCACCCTGGTTCCAAGCCCCCACCAGCTAGCTTCAAAAGGCTGCTCTTCTTGCAAGCCGTGGACAAAGCAGGCAACTGCCAAACGACATTATAAGGGAGCATTGCACAACTTTAAATGAGCATGTTCCCTAATTGATCAACAATGTAACAACAAAACAACGTTAACTGGGACCACTTCAAGTGAGGAGTTAACGGTATATTAAAAATATAGACAGGTAAGCTCCACCAGAGGCTGTTTCTCTAGAACAGTGTTTCTCAAACTGGGGGTTACAGGACAGGATTAGGGGGGTCGCAAGCAGGGCTGGCGTTAGCAGGGCCGGCCCTAAAGATTTTTGCCACCCCAAGCAAAAAAAATTTTGGCCGCCCCCGCTTTTTTTGTGCCCCCCCCACCTCTTCCCCAAATACCCGGCCCCGCCTCCTCCCCCAGGCATGCCGAATTTCTCCCCTACCCTAGCTCACTTCCACTCTGCCTGCTCCCCTAAGCACACCACCACGCCGCTTCTCCCCGCTCCCTCTCAGACGAGGCAGCGGAGTGGAGGTGAGCGGGGGGAGCGCAGGAAGCAACGGAGGGGGAGTAGAGGAACCGCTCCCCGCCCCAGCTCGCCTCCGCTCCACCGCCGCCTCCCCTGAGCGCGCTGTCGCCAGTCAGCTTCTCCTCTCTCCCTCCCAGGCTTGCCACACCAAACAGCTGTTTCGCGTGTGGCAAGCCTGGGAGGAAGGGGGGAGAAGCGGAGGTCCGGCAACACGCTCAGGGAGCAGGGGCGAGCTGGGGCAGCAGGGGCACATTTCTAGGGGCGGCATGGCTGGCGCAGGAATGCTACCCCTGGAAATGTGCCGCCCCAAGCACCTGCATGTTTTGCTGGTGCCTAGAGCTGGCCCTGGGTGTTGGGGGGTAGCAAGCAGGGCAATTGCCCAGGGCTGCATGCCACAGCAGGCCCCGCAAAGCTAAGCTACATGCTTCAGCCTTGGGCAGCGGGGCTCAGGGCTGAACCTGAAACCTCGAACCCTGCCACCTAGGGCTGAAGCATGTAATTTAGCTTTGCGGGGCCCGTTGTGGTGTGCAGCCCGGGAAATTGCCCTGCTTGCTACCCCCTAACACAGGCCCAGATATTTGCGTAGGTTTGAAATATCAGTTTATTAATGCTGGTGGGCCAGTATTTTTTATAATGATATTTATATAATGATACTTAATGATATTTAAGGTAGGGTGCTGCAATTTTTTCAAGTCTCAGTATATGGAGGTCACCATTTTTTTTTAAGTCCAAAGAAGGTCACCAGCACAAAAAGATTAAGAAACACTGCTTTAGAATATAATTTGTCCAATGGAGTGTATCAGAGCTGTGTGAAAGCCTCTGGTTTCATCTCACATACATTTTATTAGCCCAGGCTGCAAGATTTTTTTTTCCAAGGTAAGCAAGGGGTGAACCCTTTAATGTACAATCAAAATTTAGGTTCAAATCTATTGGAATCCCCATAAAACTTACCATTTTTACCACCCCTCTCCTTCCTCTCAACAGCAACAAACTCCCTCAACAGGCTCAACTACCGACTCCAATTTCCTTCTACATTTTTCTTGCGAATTCCTGTGACTTGCATTTCTGCTCTTTAAGCTTCCTGAGAAACCCCTGGTCTTCCCCCACACTCCATCCAGTCCTTGAAAGGAATCTTCTAGAAGGTGGTAGGCCTGCTTGGCCCCCTTTCTGTAGCAGCATAGTAAAGCTTCAGTCTACTCCATAATGAGCACACAACTTGGGAACACAATGGACTGAGGAGCCTGGAGCAACTAGGAATATCATAGAGTTTCCATAGCAACCTCTCAGGGCCCACTATCAATATGGAACAAGTAACACATGGAGCTGAAGGCTTTCCTGCCCTCCTGCTACCGGAGTGTGGGGGGAAGGAGGCAGGTTTGTATTATTGTCAATCCCCAAAATTCAAAAATCATGAGTTAGACCCCCAAACAATGAGGAGATTGCCTCCCAAAACCACTAGACTTTTAAAAGGGGATTATATAATGTTTTTTGGTAGGTTTTCTCATTTCGGAACCACCCCTGCCCACCTCCATTAGATGTGACAATTACAGTGCTGGCAAGCCTCAGAGATGGATAGTGAGTAATGCTCCTGCTGCAGGAGATCATGCTATTAGACCCACTTGAGAACAGATTACACAGATTTGTATAAAGTGGTGCCTGATGGTGCAGAGCTTCCACCTTCTTCCCAAACCTCAAAATTCTGATTAATTAATGCTGTTCCCCCAGCCCATCAACTAGTTATGCACCTAACCCCATGTAACTTCTGTCCCCTTTATACCCTATCTCAATCAATTTTGTGTCCTTAGCCCTTACATCTGCCTCAGCCCTCACATCCACATCAGTATTGTCCAGCCCCGCAGTCCCACATCTGCCCCATGCCCGCAGCCTCCCCTATGCTCCTCGTGCAGCTGTAGAAGTTCGCCACGCTATTCTCTCTGGTCTGGGGTTGGGGCAGTTCCAGCCAGAGAGCTCTTCTGCCCCTTCCCAGGCCCGGTGTTGCAGGATTAGAGGAGAAGGCAGGGGAGGAGGGAAGAGCAAGAGAAACTGACCAATTTCCATAGGAGGAGAGAGAGAGGAGGGGACTAAAGCTGCCCTGAGAAGCTAGACTCTTTCTGCTCCCTCCTTCCCTCTCTACTCAAAAACTTCTGTCAGAGCCTAAGGGGAGAGGGATAGGGCTCTTCCAGCTTCCCACAGCAGCCCCAATTGGCTGCTCTTCCCCAGGAAGCAAGGAAGTGGGAAGGCAGCCAACCAGAGCTTCAAGGCATTGCAAAACCATCTTTAGAAAGGACCAAAAATGGGATGAAACTGGGAGAGTTGGCAACACTGCACCTGCAGAAGACCTTTCAAGGACTGTTGGGGCAATATACCTATCAACTGATCACCCTAAATTATAGGGCTAGATCAGTCAGTGCTTCCTGATAATCTCTGGATTAGGACTGTAGTGGTCTCACCAAAATTGTAGGTTCTTTTCTTGTGGCCTTACACATGGGTGGGAGAATACTGTTGCCCCTTTTGACATGAGCAGCTAGTCATAGTTTGGGGCCTTTGGGATGTTCCAGTTGGAATTGATGGAATCTGGTATCTCCTGTGATGCTGCAGTTTTGTTTATTACAAAGAATATACAAAGTTCTGTGTCTCTGAACACAGAAGGAATCGAATAGCAGGACACAACTTCTTTTGCTCACAGCACCAAGAACACTCTTTTCAGACTGCACTCTGGTCCAAAAACCCCTCTCCAAGGTTTCTTCCAGGGTCAGCCACTGTGCTTTCACAGCTTCTCCGTTAGGTTGGCTCCCTCTCTCTCTTAGGCTATGGCTACACTAGAGGGTTTAGAGTGGGGCGCAGTTGCAGCAGTGTAGCTGAAACGCTGTAAGCTCTAAGGGCTAGTCTACACTGGTGATACTAAAGCGTTGCCACGGCAGCGCTTTAACGTGGCTTGTGTGGTCGCGGCAGAGCGCTGGGACAGAGCTCTCCCAGTGCTCGAAAAAAACCACCACCACAAGGGGCGTAGCTCCCAGTGCTGGTGCACTGTTTACACTGGTGCTTTACAGCTCCGAAATTTGCTGCGCTCAGGGGGGTGTTTTTTCACACCCTGAGCGAGAAAGTTGCAGTGTTGTAAATTGCCAGTGTAGATAAGCCCTAATATAGCCACTCTAAACCAATAGGAGGGAGCTCTCCCATCAGCTTTAATTACTCCAGCCCCCACAAGGGACAGTAGGTATGTTGGCAGGAGAAGCTCTCCCGCCGACATAGCGCTGTCCACCACTGTGGCTAATTCACACCCCTGAGCTACATATGTTACTTAAGTTAACTTACGCTGTAGTGTAGCCATAGCCTTAGTCTTTCTTGTCTGTGCTCAGTTTCTTTGTGGTCCCCCACCCTGCACACACACACACACACACACCTCTCTCTCACACACACAATACTCAGAAAAAGCTCCTGGGAAGGTTCACACCTTTCTTTGTCTTAAGTGGAGGTTATGCTTACAGTTATGCTAACTGAAAGGTAAACTCAAACCTATCAACCTCATCCCATAACAAGGTTTCACACAACTCAAAACACCTCTCTCCCCACCTCAGCCTTGCTTCTTATCTCGATGAGCCCTAAAAGGGTAACACCAACAAACCATCTCAAACAGAAAGAAAATAAATAAATTAAGAAATTAAAAATGATACAAGGTTAACTATGATCCAAGACAGTGCCTTTCTGTCAAGATGTTTTCATATCACCTACCCAAAATAATTTTTTGCCCACCCATATCTCTTTGGGGCTTTTCTCTCCCTGAGTTTCCTTTCAATCAGCCCTGAAGGAACTCCTATTGTTTCTGTGGAATTTGATGGCTGAGACAGACCCTGCCCATCTTGTCCTAACTCTTAATGGGGAATTCACCTTTAACAACTCTTTCAGCCTCAACTTCCAGCTACATTCTCACAGTTAGGGGGCAGCCAAGGTGAAATTCTGTCTCCATGATATCTTCTCATACGTATGGATAACTTTGGGTTTAGTCTTGGGCCCAGTTGCATCCTCTTTACCTCTTCCTTTATTTGAGTCAGTACTGTACAGGGCCCCTCCTAAGGATTATCCAGTTTAAGGTTCCTACTCTTCTTTCTTTTAAGATTGTGCAAGGTCCCCTCTTAAGTTTCCCCATATGACCTTATATCATATGGTCTGGGGTAAGGGGTGGGCAAACTTTTTGGCCTGAGGGCCACATCGGGGTGCAAAACTGTATGGAGGGCCGGGTAGGGAAGGCTGTGCCCTCCAAACAGCCTGGCCCCCACCCCCTATTTGTCCCCACCCACTTCCCACCCCCTGACTGCCCCCCTCAGAACCCTCAACCCATCCAATCCTCCCTGCTCCTTGTCCGCTGACCGCCCCCTCCCAGCACCTCCCCGCCCCTAACCGCCCCCCCGGGACCCTACCCCCATCTACCCCCCCCTTCTCCCTGTCCCCTGACTGCCCTGACCCCTATCCACACCCCCGCCCCCTGCCAGGCCCCCTGGGTCTCCCACACCTATCCAACCCCCCCCGCTCCCTGTCCCCTGACTGCCCCCCAACCCCTATCCACACCCCCGCCCCCTGACAGGCCTCCCAGGACCCCGCCCCCTATCTAACCCCCTCTGCTCCCTGTCCCCGGACTGCCCCGACCCCTATCCACACCCCCGACCCCTGATAGGCCCCCGGACTCCCATGCCTATCCAACTCCCCCCCCGTTACCCGACCCCTGACGGCCCCCCCTAGAACCTCTGCCTCATCCAACCGCCCCCTGTTCCCTGTCCCCTGACTGCCCCCTGAAACCCCCTATTCGCTGCTGTGTGCGCACCGCCGTCGCTCCCTTACCATGCTACTTACCATGCTACTCAGAGTGGCAGGAGCTCGCAGCCCCGCTGCCCAGACGGACCCAGCCGCGCTGCCTGTGTGGCAGTGTGGCTGCGGGGGTAGGGGGACAGCAGGTGAGGGGGCGGGGGCTAGCCTCCCGAGCCAGGAGCTCAGGGGCCGGGCAGGAGAGTCCCACAGGCCGTAGCTTGCCCACCTCTGCCTTATATCATACACCCTTTTCATTTCTTCAAAGGTTATCCTCAAATTTTCCCTAGGAAAGGTGTGAACTTTTTCAATTTTGGATTGTAGGGTTTCCAGAGTTCAAATCATTCTAGTCCATTTATTCCTCTTCAGGAACGCCATACAAGAGGTTTGCTGCGGTCCTCAGTTCATGCCCAAATATGAGGAATGCTGGGGTACATGTTGCACTCCCATTGATTGTAGTTCCATAAGTCATCAAAAGAATATGCTGGTCCCACTCCCTTTAGTGCTATTCTACAAAAGTAGCCACCAAAAGTAGCCACTTTGAACCACCAAAGTCCTATTGAACCTTTCCACCATGCCATCAAATTGTGACTGTACTGGGGAATTTTGAGTTTTGTGGATCCCTAGAATCTTGCAAATCAATTGAAACACTTTGTATTCAAAGTTTCTCTTTTGCTTTGCATGTAATTTACTCATGATCCCAAATCTGGTGAAAAAATCATTCACTAGGACCTCAGCTACTGTCACAGCCTCTCAATTTCTTATTGGATAAACCCCAGGCCATTTTATGAGAAGTTCATAGCTATCAACAAATATTGATTACCAGCCTCTGCCTCAGGCAAGGGCCCAAGAATAGCAATGGCAGTGTGTTCCATTGGGACCACCATAAGATACTTCTGTTAAAGGGCTCTCTCACTTTAAGGGGAGGGGGTCCTTCTTTGCAACACAAGTATTATAGTTCCTGCACCAATTTTCTACTTCCTTTCTGTATTTTACAGAACAGAATTTCTCCCTTAGCTTGGCTAAGATTTTTGTAACACCAAAATGTCCAGTGGTTTTAAGATCATGACCCCTACTTTTTCAATGTATCCAGTATAACCAGCTAGTACCTGCATCCACAACCCACTGGCCTCTCCCACATCCTCTTTATTTCATCTTTAAACTCCAGGTTTTCCCACTGTGACCAGAAAGCTTTTACTAAGCTACTATGAGGGAAGCTCTGCTACTGCTAACAGTGCTGGTCGTAAGCCCAGATAAAAGAGGAGGGTTCTGCAGTTGTGTTTGCAACCCACTCAGGTAAAACCTTACTGCAACAGGTAGGCAGATCACTGGAGCCCAGTGTTTCATAATCCCAAATTCAGAAGCCCAGTATTGATCCTCCAAAGATCCTGCTTCAGTCTGGTGCTAGGGTCGGGATGGGTGGGGGGAAAATCTGGTCAACCCCATCCCAGAAGACATCAGAGGGAGGGTTGCAGGTCATGGGGCCTCTGCTTTGAACACTTCAAAGTTAAGTGCGTCCCAGATGGGGGCCAAAAGGAAGGCTATCTTGATTCTCAACTTGTTTACACCATAACATTTGGTCCACCTCACAACCCTTTCAATGAACCTGGGCAGGACACTGAGTCCAAACAGAAACCCAAAGAAGTTCCCTGTGGTCTCCGTTTTTAGCACACATTTTCACTGCATTACCTAGTATAAGCAAATTTTTATGACATACACTGTTAGCCTGGAAGAAAACCATAAAATCCCCCCAAAATTAAGTTTTTTGTTCAAATACTAGGCTTATCACCCCAACACTAAAATCAGCATAATAAATATGTGGACAAAAATAATATAGTCAAATCCTGGCTACAATTTAAAAAAAAACATTTTGTGGGTCTCAGTTTGTGGCACAACATATTTACTTTCTATTTCCTTCTAAGGCTGTTTCAATGTGACCCTGTTACAAATGATAATGAAAACTGGCCTGGAAGAAAATGCTTTCACTGTCTTCGCATCACAGTCAAGAAATAGCTATGCTATGGCATCTTTGCCAGCTAGGTTCATATGTCAGCTGTTGCTTAGATTATTGAGAAGTAACAGCCCTAAGGAGTCTTCCTCCTATGGGTTACAGATTAGTGGATCCCAGCGCTTCATTTCAAAAAGTACTTTGGAGTACAGTATGAAGGCTCAAATGAAACTGAACTTGGGAAACAACAGGGCTGGAAGGACCTGAGGCAGTGTGGCATCCATTTAGAATAAACAGTTATCACTCCTCAAAGGATATAAAAGTTGTCCCTGTAAATAAGCTATTAAATTTTAGAGATATTAATTTGTCTGGACAAATACCGTACTCCTTACTCAGGTTTCAGCGAGAGTTTTGTATAAATAGAGAATAAGAACTTCAGGATTTGGCTCACAGTTTCAAATCCTCTTCCAAGTTTCAGTACCTTTGTTGGGGTTGTGGAGCTCTATTAAAGGAGAAGGAGAAGGGGAAGGGAGAAAACAGGTGGGGCATACACAGTTACATCAGACTCACTCTGTGGTGACTAATCCAGCCAAGATCCAGGGTAGGATTAGATCTGTACTCCAGGTACAGAAAGGAGTAAAGGATCTGTGCAGTGGGAGATCCTCCAGTAGGGTGACCAGATGTCCCGATTTTATAGGGACACTCCCGATATTTGGGGCTTTTTTTATATTGGGTCCCTATTTACCCCCCATCCCCTGTCCCGATTTTTCATATTTGCTATCTGGTCACCCTATCCTCCAGCCTGCCCTGCCATTTCCCATCTTGCCCCACCCCAGTCCTTTTCAGCAGCATGCAGGGGCAAGGGAGGCACTGCATCCCCTATCTGACCTGGAATTTTAATTTACAGTTCCTGTTCTCTTCCACATCCCACTTCTGCATGGTGGAACAACACCATCTCCATTGCAGGAGCGTTTTCCATTCCCACAGTACAGGGGGGTAGGATTTGTGTCTCATAATGATTAACGTAGATATTGAATCTAGATGATTTAAAAATTGCTATTAGTGTATACACAACATTAGTTTACTAAAAGACACTGTGGAGTAAAACAAATGAAAGTGAATGGTTTGGGACAAACCCCAAAAAGGAGAATCCATTATAAATTAATATCATAACAAGATTTGTTCTTAAACAGCTGCATTGTGAAACAAATATTTGATACCATCGAGGCATATACAAAATATTCATTTGGAATTTCCCTCAGTTGAAGAGCAAAGATTAAATTATTTCAGGCAGGATGTTTTTTTCTGAACATGCTTAAGATTAGAGAAAATGTCCATTTTAATTAAGATTTTGGCATTGGCTTTTGAACATCACAGGTTTGTTAATTTTATATAAAGGAAAATAAAATTATATTCTCCCTGGACTCCAGCAAATTAAATGAAAATAATATTTCCAGCAGCTAACTTGAAAAGGGATATCATTAAAGTACTCTGTTGAATCTTATCTGTAGCTACCACTTAAACTTCTAGTCACGACACATTCATTCAAAACAAAGTAGCAGATTGTAATGTGGGCTGATATCTGAAGGCATTTCATGCTCATATTCATATTAAAGTCTAAATTTTACACAATCACTAGAAAGATTAGCTTTGAACTAGTTACAAAGCTGTTTTCTCTTCTTTGTTCTGTCTGAAATATTACAAGGTTGTGGAATGCTTAAATACTCTCCACCCTCCCCCTTTTTCTTCCATCAACTGTAATATACCTCAAAAACGATTTGCTAAAATAAGATACTCTACACACTGGGAAAAAACAAGTACTGGTTCAGTAATTGTAACAAGGAGGAAAAAAATCACAGATCAAACCAATCAAATTACACAGCTTTCAAATTTGCAGTCCAAAATTAGGATATTATAGTGACAATTATGTCCATCCTTATTTTGCTGCACTAGGATTATGATTTTTCTATCAGTGTGTATCCAATAGGATTGACACTTCAGTATGTTTTTTGCTGACAAATTTGCTTTGACACTTGTCACTGCATCTTAAGCTAGTAAACAAATGTTGTTCCTAATCAGAACAGACAAAAGTACTATACCATTTGATGACAAGTACAGTTTCTAAATGGCTCTGTGTAAGCCATTCTAACCTAATGCCAGATCCTTGTGGATGGTAAGTACTGATAGGAAACATTACTAGGCAGCTCTATGCATGCAGACGGTTAATTATGACTTCAGTGGAGAACAGTTCATGAGATTATCTACAGTTACTCCATGATTAACTCTGTCATTTATCATTTCAAATGTAGCTGCAATGTTAATGCATTTGTAGAGTATCTATCCTCTGCACACCATTCAATTTTAACTTCTCGTATGCTAAAGATCTCAAAGCTGAGGTTTTGTACCCTGATTGCCTTTTAAAGAAGGGAGAGGGTAGCTCATTTTCAGGTTACAGACCAGCCTTCCTCTGTCTCTGGTGCTAGCTTTTAGTATTGCCTATAAAAATTAGCCAGATCAGGGCATGCTATAGTCATCTGCTGAAATTTCAGCACCAAAATACAATCTATAATTGGTGATACAAAGGCAGAAGGTCTGAAATTACAGCTCTACGGGCCCAATATTTGCAGCACGGGTGATAGAATTCTGCAGCAGTGTTCAGATGTGGCTGTCAGCAGTTGTACACCCACAGAATCTACTATTAGCAGTTAAAAAAAAAACAAACCAAACCTACCTCCTGTAGCTCTGGCTTTTCACAAACCCCGGAGCCAACTAGCTCCCCCAACAGTCCCAATGTGGAGTCAATAGGACTCATGCTGTTCCGAGGGAATAAACAGGTCAACCCCATCTTAATCATAGCATACTCTGGGAATTTACAGTAAGGAGAAAACTCACAAGAGCCAGATGAAATGCTGTGTGCTATTCTGGAGCAAACTTGGAACTTTAAAGCTATGTCTAAACAACAGGGGTTATAGCGACATAGCTATGGTGCCAGAGCTACGTCAGCATAACCCCTGTTGTGTAGAAGAGGTTTTTCTGTCTCTGTAGGAAGGAACACCAGCTTCCCGAGCAATTGCAGCTAGATCATCAGAAGCATTCTTCCATCAGCCTAGCTGCGTCTGCACCCTTTCATCAGCATAGCTATGGTACTCAGGAGTGTGGATTTTTCACACCCCTGAGTGCTGTAGCTATGTTGATCTAAGTTTAATGGACTTAGTTAATTTGTTTAATTAAAAATATTTTTATTTAGTTTTATTTTTTTTTAAATAAGAGTTGTACGTACAAAGTTGTAGGTCATGTACTATTTTTATAACAAAACAACTACAACCACAGTCCAAAAAACAGCAACACACTCTGAAATCCCCAAAGTCACCCAACAAGGCTATTTCACGCAACTACTGATTCCTCCCCCTAAAAAAACCCTGAGAGAACAAATAAGCTTTGCCATATTATTGGAATTTCAACAGATTCAGGCTCAGATGAACCAGTGAGTGAAGTAAAGTTCACAACTGCTGTCACTCCAGAGAATGCCTTGTCTCCAGACTCTTTGCAATTACACTGGCAGACTATTAGCTCAAGCAATCTTACCTGGTGAGAAAGCCAGTCTGTGAGATGATCATTTCATATTTTAAGGTTTAAAAATAATACCTTAAATTGCATCCTGAAATGAGCAGTGAGCCAATACAGATGTAACATTTCTTGTAAGAAACACACTTAACATGGGCCTCTGCTTTCTACATGAGTGGCCTCAATGTGTAGACCTAGGTAGGCCTTATCTACCTTGTCATTTCTTTCCAGGCCTCCCACTGGTGCCTGAACATCCATGTAGCTCCACTGGCGGGAGCAATACTGAAAGTGCCAGTCTGGCGAGCCCTCCCATGGCTTCCAGGATTTTAACCAGAGTGCCATCTATACCTATTCACAGCAGAATTAATTGACACAGTGGTTAACATACTGGCAGTGAGTTTACATTAGTGTTCCCGCAGTTGCTAAAGAGAGTTTTAATATCACTGGATCAAAATAAAGGGAAATACCTGCAGCACAGGGGGGAAGCCCTCATGTCACAGAGCTGGCATTCCTACTGTATGTGACCCCCTTGCCACTCCTGGTGTAAGTGACATGACCAGAAAAAGGGGGCATGGCTTGGGTTCAACTGTACTCTGGCTATTTTCAATTGCTGGCACAGCCCCATGTGGCCTTAGGAACCCAAATGTAAGTTAAAGAAATCTTGCAGCTGCTCTAAATTACACTTCGGGCCAGACCCAGTGTCTTAAAACCATCTTTGCCTTCTCCTGCTTCCCAGTTCCTGCACTGAGCAGAGAATTGAGCCTGCTGTTGTTTTATCAGCAGGATGTTTTATCAGCAGGGGTACCTGGATTCAGCTCACAACAGAGGCCCAAAGCTAACCCAGCATCTCCAGAATCTCAATGGGAGAAGCTGACCAAAACTCCAGCAGAGAAGACCCTGCATTTTTCCCCCTTCCCTCCTCAGAAACATAAGTGTTTGGGGTTTTCCCTTTCTTACATTTTACCTTAGAAATCTGAAGAAATCACAGCTCTCCTAGCTCTGCTGAAGTATTGGAGTACCGTCATGGATGGATATAAACTGTTCAGGAAGGACAGGCAGGGCAGAAAAGGTGGGGGAGTTGCATTGTATGTAAGAGAGCAGTATGACTGCTCAGAGCTCCAGTATGAAACTGCAGACAAACCTGAGTGTCTCTGGATTAAGTTTAGAAGAGTGAGCAACAAGGGTGATGTCGTGGTGGGAGTCTGCTATAGACCACTGGATCAGGGGGATGAGGTGGACAAGGCTTTCTTCTGGCAACTAACGGAAGTTACTAGATCGCAGGCCCTGGTTCTCATGGGAGACTTCAATCACCCTGATATCTGCTGGGAGAGCAATATAGTGGTGCACAGACAATCCAGGAAGTTTTTGGAAAGTGTAGGGGACAATTTCCTGGTGCAAGTGCTGGAGGAACCAACTAGGGGCAGAGCTCTTCTTGACCTGCTACTCACAAACCGGGAAGAATTAGTAGGGGAAGCAAAAGTGGATGGGAACCTGGGAGGCAGTGACCATGAGATGGTCGAGTTCAGGATCCTGACACAGGGAAGAAAGGAGAGCAGCAGAATACAGACCCTGGACTTCAGAAAAGCAGACTTTGACTCCCTCAGGGATCTGATGGGCAGGATCCCTGGGAGGATAACATGAGGGGGAAAGGAGTACTTGTGGCACCAAGTACTCCTTTTCTTTTTGCAAATACAGACTAACGGCTGTTACTCTGAAACCTGTCATGAGGGGGAAAGGAGTCCAGGAGAGCTGGCTGTATTTTAAAGAATCCTTATTGAGGTTACAGGGACAAACCATCCCGATGTGTAGAAAGAATAGTAAATATGGCAGGCGACCAGCTTGGCTTAACAGTGAAATCCTTGCTGATCTTAAACACAAAAGAGAAGCTTACAAGAAGTGGAAGATTGGACAAATGACCAGGGAAGAGTATAAAAATATTGCTCAGGCATGCAAGAGTGAAATCAGGAAGGTCAAATCACAATTGGAGTTGCAGCTAGCAAGAGATGTTAAGAGTAACAAGAAGGGTTTCTTCAGGTATGTTAGCAACAAGAAGAAAGTCAAGGAAAGTGTGGGCCCCTTACTGAATGAGGCAGGCAACCTAGTGACAGAGGATGTGGAAAAAGCTAATGTACTCAATGCTTTTTTTGCCTCTGTCTTCACGAACAAGGTGAGCTCCCAGACTGCTGCACTGGGCAGCACAGCATGGGGAGGAGGTGACCAGCCCTCTGTGGAGAAAGAAGTGGTTCGGGACTATTTAGAAAAGCTGGACGAGCACAAGTCCATGGGGCCGGATGCGCTACATCCGAGAGTGCTAAAGGAGTTGGCGGGTTATCTCTGAAAACTCATGGCGATCGGGGGAAGTCCCGGAGGACTGGAAAAAGTCTAATGTAGTGCCCATCTTTAAAAAAGGGAAGAAGAAGGATCTGGGGAACTACACGCCAGTCAGCCTCACCTCAGTCCCTGGAAAAATCATGGAGCAGGTCCTCAAGGAATCAATTCTGAAGCACTTAGAGGAGAGGAAAGTGATCAGGAACAGTCAGCATGGATTCACCAAGGGCAAATCATGCCTGACTAACCTAATTGCCTTCTATGACGAGATAACTGGCTCTGTGGATGAGGGGAAAGCAGTGGACGTGTTGTTCCTTGACTTTAGCAGAGCTTTTGATACGGTCTCCCATAGTATTCTTGCCAGTAAGTTAAAGAAGTATGGCCTGTATGGACTGTAAGATGGATAGAAAGCTGGCTAGATCGTGGGGCTCAACGGGTAGTGATCAATGGCTCCATGTCTAGTTGGCAGCCAGTATCAAGTGGAGTGCCCCAAGGGTCGGTCCTCAGGCTGGTTTTGTTCAATATCTTCATTAATGATCTGGAGGATGGTGTGGATTGCACCCTCAGCAAGTTTGCAGATGACACTGAACTGGGAGGAGAGGTAGATACGTTGGAGGGTAGGGATAGGATACAGAGGGCCCTAGACAAATTAGAGGATTGGGCCAAAAGAAATCTGATGAGTTTCAACAAGGACAAGTGCAGAGTCCTGCACTTAGGACGGAAGAATCCCATGCACCGCTACAGACTAGGGACCGAATGGCTAGGCAGCAGTTCTGCAGAAAAGGACCTAGGGGTTATAGTGAACGAGAAGCTGGATATGAGTCAACAGTGTGCCCTTGTTGCCAAGAAGGCCAATGGCATTTTGGGATGTATAAGTAGGGGCATTGCAAGCAGATCGAGGGACGTGATTGTTCCCCTCTATTTGACATTGGTGAGGCCTCTTCTGGAGTACTGTGTTCAGTTTTGGGCCCCACACTACAAGAAGGATGTGGAAAAATTGGAAAGAGTCCAGCAGAGGGGAACAAAAATGATTAGGGGACTGGAACACATGACTTATGAGGAGAGGCTGAGGGAACTGGGATTGTTTAGTTTGCGGAAGAGAAGAACAAGGGGGGATTTGATAGCTGCTTTCAACTACCTGAAAGGGGGTTCCAAAGAGGATGGATCTAGACTGTTCTCAGTGGTAGCAGATGACAGAACAAGGAGTAATGGTCTCAAGTTGCAGTGGGGGAGGTTTAGGTTGGATATTAGGAAAAACTTTTTCACTAGGAGGGTGGTGAAACACTGGAATGTGTTACCTAGAGAGGTGGTGGAATCTCCTTCCTTAGAAGTCTTTAAGCTCAGGCTTGACAAAGCCCTGGCTGGGATGATTTAGTTGGGGATTGGTCCTGCTTTGAGCAGGGGGCTGGACTAGATGACCTCCTGAGGTCCCTTCCAACCCTGATATTCTATGATTCTATGATTTGCTGGCTAGAAGGGGGTGAGTTTTCTATGTTATGAACACTCACACTGTAATTGCAGGGGGTTGTGTTTACAATGTTGCCCACTCTCCCCATTAATGGGTATGGAGCCAGCCTGCTAACATCAGAAGCTTCACCCTCTTGGAATGTTCAGCCCAGCCCAAGAAGAAAAACCCCTGTGTCTTCCCTGCTTCCACGAGAAAAGCTACGGTGCTGCTATTGGAGGCATCAGACACCCTCAGGCATTGAAAGGAGTTTTTGGCTAGGGGAGGGGAGAGAAGGAGCAGCCCCTACCATACACATAAAGGGGGGTGATGCCAGCAGGCTTGGAAGAGGGGATGAAGAGCTCCTGGAGCTGCACGAGGAGAGCAGAGGTGAGGCTGAGGGTCATGGGGCAGGTGTGTGGCTTTGGGGAGCACAGCTGACATGGAGACTGGGGTGTGTATAATTCATTGATAGGCTAAGGGATGGCCAAATGTGGGGCCAAATGTGGGGGCAAAGAATTAATTAGAATTTTTGGGTTTGGGGAGAAGCCTTTCTCCATCATAAATAAATCTGAATAATCTGACCTCAGTTGGGTCTTCCAATGACAGCGCCTGCTGCAGAGTTCAAAATCACTTTATGAATATGGAAGAGCTGGCAACACTATGACTGACACACACGTATGTGAGTGGCAGGGGGAGTTCGAAATGAAAAGACAGATCACATACTACAATAGAATCATTCTTCAAAGTTAAAAAGATTTTTGGGGACAGTGTCATGGGTTTCAAGGGGGTGATGTGAGTCTTGAACTTTTAGGGTTGGCAGTATTGTAATTAGTGCCTACTTGTGCAGTCTTTGGAGTGCTGTGCTATCAAACTTTCTCTTGAGCTGAACCCTGGTAATGGCCCAGGCATGAATTGTAGGCACTTTGGCTGTTAAGACTCTAACAGCTTGGGGGCCCACACAACAGTCCACCAACTTCCACCAGACACTGTGCTCCCCCAGGAGAACCCAAACATTCTTCCTCTATGAGCTGGCCCTCCTACTGCCAGAAAATCTTCTTCACCTACATCCCTACCCAGGAGGGAAAGAGTCACAAAATACTCTCACCCAGCAGATTCATCAAAACGCCTCTTGCTGACCTTGCATTCTTCTGTGGATTCATCACAAATCTCTAAATAGGATAGTCTCTCATATTATGTATTTTCAGTAGTGCCCGCTCTGTGCTAGGTGCTTTCTAGACCCCTAAGAAAGATGGTCTCTGCTGCAAGGAACTTGCAGTCCGGACAGAGGGACTAGTAGACGGAAGTTAGGGGAAGTGGAATAACAATGTACAATTTCTATACAAGACAACTTGATACATTGTATTGCAGCATGGCAGAATTTAAATGAGGACAGGGTCTAGGCACTGTGGATGAGTTTAGGGAGGTCATACCATGCATATGGGGCTTATAGAAGAAGGCACAGAGGTGAGAAGCTGACATGTGGACAGACAAGACTTTGGGAACACTGGCAGTGTTGATGGAAGGGGAAATGCAAAGCTTGGATAGGGTTGATAATTAGGGAAGTGGGATGTACCATGATTTTGCTCCCCCTGCTAGAGGTCTCATCACCTTGGCACATACTGCCTGAAGAAGGGATACTTTCCAGGGGAAACAGTGAGTTCAGACCTCCAAGAATAGCTTAGAGAGGCCACCCAGAATCAGCTGCTGGCAGAACAAATAAGTTCTGGTTCTCCAAAGGCTGGGAGCAGGCAGAAGCCAATCAGGCTCAGCAGGCAAGATTTAAAAGTTTTGCCTGCTTTCTCCAGGGACCAGGTCTGGGTGAAAGATCTCCTCTAAGGGTCTGTTAAATTACAAAAGAAAGGTGCTTTTTAAATTGTTATGTAACGTGATTTGAAACATTCCTTAAGACCTTGTATAGACAGTTTACACCTTAACTAACATGATTTGAAACATTAACTCAATTTTTAAAAGTGTCTTTTTTTCCCATCATCTAGATGGACTGTAAGGGTGAAATCAATGTCAGTGGAAATTGAGAGCACTCATCACCCTCACGTAGATTTTCCAAGGAACTCATGCAGGGTCCTCAGTGGCACAGAAGCCCTCGCCTCTGGCAGGGACAGGAGGGGATATGCCTAGGGAAGAGCAGTTGTGCAGATGGGCCTCCACACCCCATGTATGCAGTGGGAAGTGAGCTCCATGATGTCTCATGTAGAAGGGAACATTAGGAGTTGGACAGAAAGGGGGCTGCTGGATCCATATTTATCCAGTGGCTGGGAACTCATGCAGCTCAGGGAGTGGCTATAGAAAGACTGTATTGCAGCCCTGTGGGCAGAGGGTGGATGCCATTGCTGACCTCTGCTTAGAAAGGATTAGTCTGGCTTTGTGTGGGAGAGGTGAACATCACCATCAAAGCATAGCTGTGATAGTTCTATATGAAATTCACCTCCCTGTGTACATGAGTCCCACATAAGCTCATAGGGAATCATCCCATGCCAATGACATTTATTTACTCTTTGATGCAAAGAGAAATTAGTGTACAACAAAATCTGTATATTTTCCAGAATACTATTAGCCAGATAACGAAGTGGCAGAATTCTGTGTGGTAGAATGCTTGATGAAAGATGTAAAAATAAAAGAGAGCCATGTTCCTTTCTTTCTTAACAGAAATATTGTAAAGCCTAGTGAAGAACAGTTCTCTTCTCCACTGGTTCTCTCTTATCAACTGCTTCATCTCTTTATTTTGTTTGTTAGCGCCAACTGTGATGTGATTCACTTGCCGCTTGACTGGCTAGATGACATCAGTCACAATCACTGTGGGAAAAAAAAATATAGCAGTTTGTAATGCATTGTCCTTCCTCTGAAATGTCAGCTTCAATTTGCCCGGAGCCAGCAGTTCAAATATATATTACACAAAATTACTCTTTAAAAACTTAATTTATTACGGTTGAGAGAGAGAGAGAAAAAAAGAAAATACATTAAAGGGCTCAAAGAGTGATGAGCACCCTCAGCTCCCACTGACACAACTGGGAAGCAGTGGTAAATACCCCTCCCAGTACTGACATTGCTGGGAGATGTGGATATAAAGCAACTTGCAGCTTAAGCTCTAGATGGTCTGTCTGCTATATAATATAGTGTCCTCAATTTACCTCACTGTGCTCAGATATCACGGCACCCTGAATCCCCTAGAGAGCCAGGCCCCTATTATGCTACAGTCTCTAATTTCATGTAACTGTTTTATTTTATAACTGCATTAATGCTCCTATGAGTGAATGGTGGTTTGTACTCCAGCAGTTAAATGAAATTTAGGATTGTAACAAAATTTTGCTGTGAGACCTGGCATTCATGACTAACGTTGTATAAGTGGCACGTTATTGCTTAGTAAAAAAAAAAGGGTTCTGAAAATAAATAAAATCTTACACATGCTTAACATTTGTTTTATATCATAAAAGAAACAAATCAACCAGTAAAAGAGGACTTGATCTCTTGCAGAGACTAACTTTATGGAAAACTGTATTTTTTAATATTAAGTTCAAAAGTTCTGCAATCTGTTGTATATCAATGAACAAACTATGGCAAAAATGTTCATTCAAAGGAATCTGAAATTAAATTGAAATCTGATCAAGGCTCTTTGTCTTCCCTGTGACTCATCTTGTGGAATGAAAGAAATATATTATAAATTCTTTGTCTTGAGCTTTTTTTCCTCTTCTTATTTTGTTAATTTGTGGGTGTACAGCAGACAATTGAATTTTGGAACACGATGGAGAGATGGTTTGGGGAGTACTTTGCCCCAATCTGTACGCATACATTTTACATGTTTTTCTAATTGTTGTATTTGAAAGTGTTTGAGTTTCAAATACTGTTGAAGTATTTTTAATTAAGCCATTTTAGTTCTAGAAAGTGATGGAAATGAACCCCAGTCCAAAATGTGGTGCTCTTCGCTTTAGCCCATAAAACAACACAAATTTGCCCACATGTTCTGTTGCCCATACAATCCTCACATACCAGTCCCTTGACTAGAGCAAGAGTAATTTTATCACCGGATGGTGTGTTACAGGAGGACCTACATATTCCTATGAACTGACCCTGTACCTTGACCTCTAGTTCCCAACCACAAATGCTGCTCTACAGCTCAGTGCACAATGGAACTATGGAACCTGAACTCCTCAGTAGTTGAGTGAACTAGGAGTGGAGTACAATAGTTGTAGTGCAAGGTACCCTTTCTAGCTATATGCTTATACTGAAGCCAGGATGTAACTGGTCTTTCATGTTCTTCCTCCCATCTTTTTTTTTTAATACCCCCAGAGTTCAGAAAATATAAATCAACCTTCCACATTTTGAATAACAATAAAAGTACATGTTGGTAGATGATTTGGAAACCCAAATTGGCCAAGATGTTAAAACCGACAGAACCTCGGCATATAATACAAACATCAGCTCAGCCTTAAAGCATGTCCCAAACCTTTGCTTGTTAATTGTAAAAAAATTTGTACCAAAACCATCTGTTAACAAAGAACAAGAATATTTACAGTCATTGTCCTCAGATGTTATCACAAGGGTTGGCAATTTGTTCTATGTTATGTTTTAAGCGGGTTATATATATATAGGATATATTGTGATCTATGTACTGTAATGCTTGTGATTGTCTTACTTATTTCTATACTAATTCTCTGAATATATATATATGTATATTCAGAGAATTAGTATAGAAATAAGTAAGACAATCACAAGCATTACAGTACATAGATCACAATTAATGAAAGGTAGTGTCAAAGGCCAATCTAGACTAGAAACTACTGCTGATATATCAGTGTTAGGTAAAGATATGATTTTAAAAAAAAAGAAAAGAAAACATTTTTATACTGGCAAACACTATAATGTAGATGTGGTTATACTATCAAAACAATGCTTTTAACAGTACAGTTCATTTCTTTCGGTATAAATTCCATTTTTGCTAGGAGGGTTTGCTGATATAGCTATACCAGCAAAGCTTTTCAAGTGTAGATTTGGCCTAAAACTCTTTCTACAGTGTGTAATATGTGGACCAACTGGTGCACCTGCATGGAACACCCCTGTAATCAATGGAGCTCCACGTAGGTGCAGCAGTCTTCCCTCACACTACATTGCAGGACCGAGGCCTAATTGTGATTAAAATAATTTGAAGATATACTGTGGGCCCTGACCTTTAAAAAGGCCTCAGTTCAGCCTCTGATTTTGAGCAGGGTGCAGTTGTTGTGGGTGCAAATAACTTCAGGCACATTAGACACCTAATTACTTAATTTGTAGGATGTCTTAATGCTATACAATGTGCCTACAATTATTTTCACTTGATAAATGGTGCCTGCAATTATTTCTGGTGCAAAAGTGCAGGTGCAAAATTGGAGGTCACTTTTCAAAATTAAGACTATAATGAGCCATGAATAAAATTACAGGTTCATCTGTGTGTACTTTAACCTACTTGATATTCCTCTTGGTTAGACAGTTGGCTGTTACATGCCTCTCCTAAGTATACAGATGGCATAGGTTGGAAATGAACTGTTAAGAGATTTAAATGGCTTTCTGATAGAAGGTGATAGTTTTGATGGGAGAATGTATCTCACATTTCAGGGTTCTAGACCTGAGTTCTAGCCCTGGCTTTGATGTCTGTGGCCTTAGACAAGTCACTTAAGCTTTGTGAGGTAGTGTCAACGGGAATGGAAGGTGCTCAGCACCTTCAAGGATGTGTTCTGTATCTCACAGGATCAGAATCAATGCTTGTAATGTCCTTTGAGGATCAAGTGCCGTATTTGGCCCCCTGGTATATCTCAGGGCAGAATTTGGCTCAAAAAGCCCTATGGACAGTAAGCATTTAATACTATTATTAATCAGGTCCATGCCAATGATTTAGATAACAGCAATGAAAATAAGATCTCTAGCTTTGCAAATGATATTAAAATTAGAGTTAGAGCAAATAATGTGGAATAAGCAACTGGATTCAAATTTATTTGGCTCATATAGGTAATTAGGCCAGCAGATGGCAAATGCAGTTCACAGTAGAAACATGTAATATAATTGGTCAGAGAATATGTCCTAAATGGAACAATCATATAGCCCAGTTAGGAAAAAAGGGTTATTGGAGGGAGGAGAGGGAGCTTAAACCATGCAGAACTGCATGCAAAAAGAATGCTACTCTGTTGAATTAGCAAAGAAAATATAAAAATAAAGTGATAATAAGGCACATATTGGACCCCACCTGAAACTATATTTGTGCACTATTTTTATTATACTACACCATAGCTATAAATAAGATTACAGGCCCCTGTCCCAAGGATCTTCGAGTCCAAATAAGCCTTAAAACAGCAAGGGATGATAATAATAAAGGGTACGGGTAGATGGTATCACCAGGCAAGATGTGCAACAGTGAAAAATCACTGAGAGATTGTTATATACTGTTACTTTTTAAAATTTGTATAAACAATGGGGGGACCAAAACAGGTAAAAAGTGATGGAAGTAATAAGTTTAAAGAGGAGTTTGAAGAACAATGATTGATCATCTTTAAGACTGTGTACATTCTTGGGCAATGTAAGTTATAAGGGAAAATGCAGGTAGATAAAGTGGTAAAAAGGACACAGATCCGACAAAATAGAGGCTTTCAAAATTATTAAAGGGTTTATGAAAGGAATCAAGACATACTTTTCACACTGGTAAAGGGCAAAATCCTTACCTTAGTCATAAAATCAGTCTCGTCCATGGCAATGGGCCTAGTGCAGACCTACTTCACACAAAGGTATTATAGATGTATATAGAATACATTACTGAACACCATTGAAACATAATGAGTGATGTTTTTAAGACTGTCATTATTTAAAGAGGAGACAACTGAAGGACTGGACAAAGCAGGAAGGTGGGGTTAAGATACTGGTAAATATTAAAAGGCATAATGTTCGTGGTCCTAAGATGTTGTATGTCATAATACAACAGCAAAGTTCTGTTCCCAACCATTAATTCCCTTTTTCAGTCTAATCTGCTAACTTTAGTTTGCACTGGAGCTATCATCTGAAAGTGCTTGAGTGCTTTTTTCTGATTGCACTGGCAGTTACATGAACCATTAGCTATCATTACCTTTACTTCAAACCTGTCACTTCTTTTTTGTAGCCAGCATGTTGTGGGGGTGAAAATACCCAAAAACAGTCTCTAAGAAAGAATAAAATCACCCATACAAAAATGAGCTGAAAGAAACATGTGAACCAAGAAGGGGAAAAAAGGAGATGAGAATCTTGATAAATCAGCTCTCTGTTTGAGCAGAGGACATATTCTATTGCTATTAAAAAAAAAAAACCCCTAAAACACAATGCAAAGCTGGAGCTGGCTTTTGTCCATGCTCCTTCTCCCACCCAACCCTCCATACCTAAGATATCTCAAACATTCCACAAATAATGGAAATACAAGTCATATTTGTATGAATGACTGTGTTATGCATGAAAAAAATATAAATAACTGAAAAGAGTTTGAAAACTTGAGATAAAAGTGATTTTTTAAATGTAGTTCTATACATGGTACTGTTCTATAAATTCTGCGTGAGCCACACAATGGGCTATGAGCAATTAACATTAATTAAATGGACCCTTCTAACTATAGGGCTGCGGTTTATATATTAATGACCTTTGAATGCACTTGGATTTGGAATTTTTTTTTCAGAGTGCATGCTAGGCTGCCTTACGTCTGTAGATCTATGGCATGCTCCAGCTGCTACTGTACATGTATGGAATACCATTCACACTTGCAGTAACAAGCACTACTAGCCAAACACTAGGGAAATTAACTATTATACAGAGCAGTGCAGAAATAGCTTAGACTAGAACATACCAGTAAGTCTGATTTGCCTAAAACACCCAAGGAAGCTAACTGCAAATGGATAGGAGCACTGACAGACACACAATCATGAAGGCAGCTTATGTAGCAGGAACATGTGCTCCAGAAGCCTGCTTATCATACACAACAGCCAATGTTAGAAAGTCTATTGCTTACTTCTGAATAAGACTGTACCAGAAATCATGAGCCAAATTAATCCCAATGTAATATAATGGAGCTATGCCAGGAATTAATTTGTCCAATTATCTCCCTGTAATCTTTATGGTAAAGGCAAGGAATGCAAGAGGTGACTCAATCCATGTATGCTGGCAGTAACATGCAAGCCAGGGGGATATCCAGAAGGAAATAATGTCATAAGTTTGGCAAGGCGGCAGCTGTGTTCACCAGCTTAAACAAGATTTGGTCATCAAAAATGTACAACTTTTAAGACCAACTTATGAATCTTCAACTCAAATGTTATTTTCACCTTAACATACGGACATGAAAGGTCCAGACAGACAACTAAATGCCTTCAAAAGCAAATGCCTCAGGAAACTACTAGATACTAAATGGAATAAATTTATAACAAATGCTGAGATTCATCAGAGAGTTTGACAACTTCTCATCTCCAAAGTTATCCCAAAAAGAAGATGGAAATATTTGGGACGTGTGATAAGAACGAAACCAGAGCACCTGCCATGGCAGGCCTGCCATTGGACTGCTAGTGGAGCACACAAAAGGGGCTGACCAAAAGAATCCCTCCATCAACCAGTACTTAGAAAGGGAAAACTTTGGGGACTTAACATACCTGATGTGCAAAGAGCAACCCAGGATGGTGGAGCCTTGTCCATGCCCTAAGTAAGGTTTGATGGTGTGGTAAGGCTTCAGATTCAGAAGCACGGTTCTCACCCCACTATGAAGAGCATTGACACCCCCTTCCCATATAGTTGAAAGGTACTCCCTTCCTGGGACTTGGCTTTATTGGTAACTCAAATAACACATAATCCTCAGTCTACTGTAAATTTCCTCCCCAAGCTTGCTTGTTCCTGGGGTCGCCCTGCAGAACCCCCTCTCTTTGTTACTACTTACCTTATTTGAGAAATCCTAAATTCACTGGTGCAACCAAACCTTTTAAGGGTCAGTTTTTGTTAATCTTTACTGTAGCTGGGGACATGTGAAGGAGTTAGGGTGTTACATTCCTCTTCCCAGTATCTAGCCAATGGTAGAAGAAGTTGGGCTGAAATGATAGGAGGCAGAGACAAGGATAAGTAGCAATAGCCTCTGAAGCTTTGGTAGGGAATAGCAGAATGAGAGGTGGATACAAAAGCCATGTGGAGAATTCAAGAAAGCGTTTGAAAGATCCAGAAAAAAAAATAAAAGAAGGGAGGAGCAGAGAAAAGTTACAGTGAGAGCAAGACCTATTTCCAGAGGATGATGTGAGCTTGTAGCTGTGATGCTGGCAGACCAGGGTGCCAGCTTGAAGATATTCTCAAATTCCCTTAGATACTGATGCCCAGGAAAAATGAGCTTTTATAGTGGAATCTGGCCTATATCAGTTAAGATTATGCCTTTTGGATTAATTAATGCAGGGACTACCTTTCAGAGGCTTGCCAATGAAGTGCTGCAAGGATTACAGAACTTTACTAGGATTTACATAGACGTCCTAGCTATTTTTAGTGACTCCTGGCAAGACCACCTGTACCATGTGAGAATTGTACTACAAGGCTTAAAGACACCAACGTCACTGTCAAGGTCTCCAAATGCAGAGGTATCTTATTTAGAACACAGGATGGACAGTGAGTTTGTTTACCCTGACCTTTAAAAGTAGAATCTATTCAGAGTTGGGCTGCCCTACAAGAAGCAGATCCAATCCATCCATTGGTCTAGACAACTATTACTGAGGGTTTGTAAAGGGGTTTAGTGACATTGTGGCCCCCCATAACAGACCTTACAAAAATGGGGAAATCAGACTGGGTGGTATGAATCCAGGCCTGTGAGAGGCTTCAAAGACATAAAAGAGGCTTTGTCTAAAGAGCCAGCCCTGATTTCAGCAAACCCTTTGTGCTGTGCACTGATGCGTCTAACATGGAGTTAGATGCAGTGCTAATGCAGGAAGACAAGTGGCATCCCATTGCCTTCTTGAGTAAAAAAACTGACCCACACAGAAGAGAACTATGCTGTCATTGAGTGGTAATACTATGCCATAGTTGGGTTTTTAGGTAATTTATCTTTATTTGTGTAATAAAAAATGTATGGTTTTAACAGACCATGCCACACTAATATGGTTGCAATGAGCAAAGGGACCACTTCCAGACCGTTATGCTGGAGCCTAGGTCTGCAGGAGTATGGCATGGAAATAGTCCATATCAAGGGGAAAGAAAATGTAATGATAGATGCCTTATTAAGGATGGTGGTGTGGGCTGAGACCCCTTCCCACACCAGTGTAGCACTGGGGGTGTGACACTGACAGACCAGTGCCTGCTCCTGGTCATCACTGAACACTGACAAATGCACAGCTGGAAACCATTCTGGCTCACCTGTATGTTAATACTATTAAAATAGATTTTATGAGAATATGTCTAGTGCTCAGACTCTATGAAATGCTTGTAGGATGCTGCATGTATTAATCTTATATCTGTATCCCATGTTATAAAGTAATATTTAAGTGTTTGTTCTGCAACTATAAAAAGTGATTGCTAAAACTGTAAAACCCCAGTCAGGAGAGAAACATTACCAAGTGTGAAATACTACTTTACCACAAGGGGTGTCATCTCCTCCCCAACAAAAGAAGACCCATAGACACTGGACAAGCCATTGTGGAACATCAGTGGACAACAGACTTTGTTGATTGCTCCCCACACACCCATGAAATGGAGCTTGAGCTCTGGGAGAAGGGGATAAAAATCCCTGTCAAGAAAAATGTATCGATATGCTGCTTGGCAATATTTCTTAGAGAAGGCAATATTTCTTAGCCTATGGCTACACTACACAGCTTTTAGCAACATGGCTGTGCCTCTATAGTCATGCCGCTGAAAGGTGCGCAGTGTAGATGTTGTTTGTCGGCAGAAGAGAGCTTGCCTGCTGACAAAAAACTTCCATCCCCCAACGAGCAGCGTTAGCATTGTCGGCAGGAGAGCGCTCCTGCCAACAAAACACTGTTCACACCAGTGCTTGTCGTCGACAAAACTTTTGTCTTTCAGGGGTGTGTGTATTTTTTTCAAGTTTTGTCTTTCACGTGCCAGTGTAGACAAAGCCTTAGCATAAGCAAGAGATTCCCAAGCTGCTTGGCTTGTGTTAGCCCTCAAGGACTTACAGAGCTTGCATATTACAGAACCTACTTTAACCTTGTAAATAACCTATTTCTTTTTCTTAGTTAATAAATCTTTAGCTAGTATTACAGGATTGTATACAAGCGCTGTCTTTGGTTTGAGATCTGAGGTATAATTGACAAAAGCAGGCTTGTCTGGGTGGCAAGGTGGAGTGTCCAAGAGGACTGTATGTGACTCTGTGTTAAGGCTGTTATAAGGCTGGTACTTGATTGGTGAAATATAATTAGAGAACACCCAGCCAATTTGGGGTTTGTGCCCTTGTTTATGGTAGTCTGCCCTGAGATTGGCACTCACTTTCATGAGCCACTCCAGACACCTGGACAATAGCATCCCCAGAAAATTGCAGCCTTGTATATCTGAAAATTGTATTGTAATAATGTCATTGTGCATTCCACTTGAAATAGAATTTCATCTTTAGATTGTATTTTCATTTCAAGGCATAAGTCTGTCTAGTGGTGGCTACATACCCAGTTCCCACTCGAAAAGACCTTGATTAATTATTTTAAAAAATAATATATTACTAATGCTTGGAACCAAAAGTAAGAGAGAGAAACACACCTACACAGAAACAGAAAGGGGGAAAAGCCTTGGCAAAAAAGAGAATAGAGAGTGCCAGAAAGAGAGAGAGCGAGAGGGGCCTGAAGGAAGGGGAGGTCTGAAAATTGTATTGCAGTAATGACATTGAACCTTGCCCAAATTAGAGCTTATTGCTGCGTGTGAAATAATTTTCATACATGATTACAGAAAAAAAAAAACTTCAAAAAAATGAAATTGTTAATTTTTATAAGAAAATGTCAACATATAGCAAACATCGTGTGACATTTTCTGCTGAATTACACGCACTCAGAACATACCGAGTATTATTATTATTATTCATTTGAATTACAATAGTACTGACAACTGCTCGGCACTTTCCAAATACATAAGATTCCATCAATGTTCCCAAAGGGCTCAGAATTCAAGAAGGAAAATAATATACATGAGGAGGGATAAAACAAATGTGTTTAAAAAAATATCAGTTTACCTCCCCATCACTAAGAAATAACTGCAAATTACCCATACTACCCCATCTATTACCAAGAAATGCTCCTCTCTGGCACACAGCATAGAGGAGTCCTACTGAAGACAGTCTTTCCATTGATTTTTGGTGAGAGATGCATGAAGGCCCATCTAGAGGAGCAAAGATCAAGAAAATGGGTACAAAGAGCCAGAAATCCACAGGAAAAAGGGGTAGCATGGCATTCTTCCTCCCTCCTTCCCTTCTGTAACCCTTTGTTTAAACATCCTATTTGGATGGTGTATTGTGGTAGAGGGGGTGGAGCCAACAAACAGAAGAAGCTCTATTCAGCATGCACCTCTGTTACATCAGTGAATTTAAAGGTGGAAATCTATGTGGGAATTAACATTGATTGGCCCAGTATTATTTTCTCCTTTGTGTGAGGAGAAACCAGGGTTGTGTGAGGAGGTGCCGGGGAACAGTATGTAGCCATAGGGAGGAAGCAAATAGTAGAATACTGTTATGAATTATTTATCTTTTGTATTACTATACTGCACAGGAGCCCTAGTCATGGACCGGAACCCCATTGCAGTAGGTTCTGTACTAACACAGAACAAAAAGATGGTCCCTGTGCCAATGAGCCTACAATCCAAGTATTAGAAAAGAGACAATAGATAGTTTCAGACATGTAGAGAGGAGAGTACAAGGAAGCAATGAAACAGTATTGGTCAGCATGATTAGCAGTGATATCTGTGCATCAGTGGTCTAACTGTTGTCAAATTTATTGCAGGCATCATGGCAAAGGAGAATTTAAAGAAGAGATTTGAAAGAAGATACTGAGGTAGCTTTGCAGATGTTTACGGGAGCTACTCCTAAACATAAAGGGCAGCACTGGAAAAAGCACAAAGGTGCTTGTTTTAAAATTTAACAAGGGGGCGATAGAATCTGGTATCATGGGCCAATCAGACATCTCAATAGTGAATGAGAGACGAGAAATAAGGTGGGGGTAGGCCAGGGAAAATGGTGAGAAGCAGCTTATGTTTGATGCAATAGAAAAAGGGGATATAAAGAGAGGCATGACGTGGTCAAAGTGATGGTCCAAGAGAATGGATGTGAGTGGGGCAGGGTTGTATGATGAGCATGTGGATGAGAGTTTTGGCTCTGTGGATGAATATCTTAGAGATGTTATCCAGAAAGAATCAGCAAGATTTAGACCCAGCCAGGATGTGAGGACCTAGAGAGAGGTCTGAGTCAGAGATGAAGCCTAGGTTATGGGCATGCCTTGCAGGCAGATTGGTGTTTTTCACAGTGATCAACAAAGGAGATGAGGGGGGGAAGTTTAAGAGCTCTGTTGTAGCCATGTTGACCTTAAGCTGATAGCTGGATATCCATAAGATGATGTCAGAAAGACAGGTCAAGATTTTAGTTTGGAGAGAAGGAGACAGGTCTGGAGTAGAGAGGTAGAGCTGTGAATTGTCTCCATAGAAATGGTAATTGAATTTGTGCTTGTGGATGAGATTACCCAGAAATCAGGTGTAGAGAGAGAAGAGAAAGGGACCAGGAACAGAGTCCTGTGGAGCCCCCATGGAAAGTTGGAGGTGGGAAGGGATGAGGAGGATCCTCCAAACGACATGCTGAAGGAGCAATTAGAGCGGTAGGAGGAGAACCATGGGAGGACAGAGGCCCATAATCCTAGAGTGTTCAATATTTCAAGTAGAAGAGCATGGTTGACTGTGTCAAAGGTGTTTGACAGGTCTCAGAGGATGAGGATGGAGTACCGGTTCTGAGATTTGGTTATGAAGAGGTCATTAGAGACTTTGTTGAGGGCAATGTCAGTGGAGAGCAAGGGCAGAAGCTGGATTGGAGAGAAGCTAAAGTGGAATTGGAGGAGAGGAACTCCAGACAGTAATTGTAGACCCATGTTCAATGAGTTTAGAGATGAGAAGGAGGAAGGAGATGGAGCAGTAGTTGGGGAGCCAGGAGGGGTTAAAGGAGGAGGCACTTTTTCTAATATGGGAGAGACTAAAGCATGTTTGTATTGTGATGGGAAAGAGCCAGAGGACAGTGAGAGGTTAAGGAGAAGGAGGGAATGAGGGTGGGCACAAAGATCAGGAGGTGGGATGGAGTCACTTGGACAGGTGAAGGGGTTAGAAGATGAGAGTAGATGAGAAACTTCTGCAGGGAGTGGGAGGAGAGGCAATCCAAGGGGATGGGATAAGTTACATCTTATTTTGTCAATTTTCTCTTGGGAGAAATTAGCAAGCTCCTGTGAAGAAGGAGCAGTGGAAGCAGAAGGAGGGGAGAGTTTGATGAGTGAGTTAAAGGTGGCTGGATTTGCAGACTGGAGGTTCACTTAAGTTGGCGAAGTAGAGGGTATTTTTTAGCTAGGAAGATAGCAGAACTGAAGGGAGAAAAAAATAATTTGTAGTGGTGGAAGTCAGCCTGAGCACAGGATTTCTACCAGAAATGTGCTGTAGCATAAGAGAAATGGGTGTTTGGGGTAAGCCAAGAGTGAGGGTAGACCTTGCAGAAGGGCAAAAGAATCATAGGTGGAGGAAAGTGAAGCACAGTGAGAATTGATAATCATATAAATGGTTATTAATAACTATTGCTTACTTATGAATCTTGTTAATAGTAATGGATTATTTCTGAAAAGTAACTTCACCTGCCGAAGCCTTTTGTACTGAGGTCAGGGAGCATGTATTTATCTGTTCTTCACTGCAACCATTATTGAACTTATTCATTTATTAAAATGAAAACAAATTCACAGGTGAAACTCATTACAGGTGGAATGTATCATGTTTTCTTACTATAATTTTTTTCAGATTGACTAAACTTCAACAAACCTAATTGCAGCTCCCAGCATCTATCCCCTGCTATCTCTCTGTTAATCCGTAGCAATGTGTCCTGCTCTTTTGTCTGTCTTTCTGCATTCCAAGCTATAGCTCTGCCCTGGTGTCCCCTTGGACTTCTCACTCCTAAGAGATAGACTAAATGATGGCAGCAAAACACAATTCCATCTGCAATTGGCCAAAAGATTGCACCTTATCCTATCAGACACAGATTTGGTCGCAGTGTCATGCATTCACAACATCTGGGCTTGATTATTGCCACTCATGTAACTAGGAATTAAGCCACATAGGCTAAAAAGAGCTCCATCTGGTACCATGCATAATGCTCTATGCCATTCCCTCTCACAGCCAATGGCATGGAGGCATAGCCTGAGGAGAGAGCATCACTGCACTCAAGCTATTTTTGACTGGTGGAACGACCCCTTGGGCTGTTGGTAACCTGGTGTAAGTTGGTGCCCTGGCAATGCCCTAATTTATACTGGGGTGAACAAGGTCCCTGGCCAGCCACAACACTCAAGGAGGTACAAAGGTGGTGAGAAGACACTGTGGCCCCCTGATTTCCAGTGTTGAGATTTTCTGTGCTGGAACTGATAACCAGGTGGATGTTCTGTAGGGCTAAAACTCAACCTGTTCAGAAGTTTGCTTTCTTTGCAAACAGATTAATAAAAACATAACCCAATTCCATCTGCAAAATGTCTGCAATAAACTTTGCTGATTTACCTAGCAGATTTTTTGGGGGGGTGGGGGATGGATGAATCTAGTGAGCATAGTTCTTTCTCAGAGATCTAGATCCCTGTGGAGATGCCACAGAAGGGATTTAACAGGGCTGAGGAGGCGTAGAACAATGATACAGACCCAGCTGTCTCCAGTCTATGCTTCCCTGCTGCCCAGATTTGCATGTTTCAACTCCCCATCACTTCCAGAAGAGAAAGAAAACATGGGGCCCTCTATTTTTAGCTACTTTATATGGCTGCAGTAAAACTGCCAACATCTAAACTCTAATGTAAATGGGTGTGTATTTTAGTTTTTCCTCCCATATTCATAATAAGTGTTATTAAGAATAGAGCAGGTCTCAGATTTTAACAAGGCACTGGTTATATCAATGGTAAATCTGAATAGATTTTTTCAATATGCTGTAGTAAGGTACTAAAACATAATGCCTTTTAACTGATGCACTGTTATCAGCCTTATTATGGCTTTCTTCATGCCTGTCAGTGGATTATGGTAATTTTTTAGTCACGGGTCTAATCAAAGTAGAAGACTCTGAGCTGCTGACAGCTTAGGAGAGATACAACTGCTATAAGACTGGCTTCACACAGTCATGAAATTCTAAAAAAGGCAGAAACTTCAGCCTCCGGCACATCTCTCCTCCTGGCAAAAACAATGCAATTTCTTTGAACAACAGAATCCTTTTCTACACTTTAGACAAAGGGTCAAGGGGGCAGAGGGCACCTGTTTCTCCCCACTCTCACTACATTCAAAACAAGAAAAATTGATCCACTAGAAAGATGGTGCTATGAGAAAACACTGCAGCTTGGCTAATATTGCTCAGTGGAGTCTAGAATCAGAGCTATGATCGCTCCTGTGAATTAACCTTAAATTCTGTTTACACGCTGCTTATTCCTGAGAATTTGATGAATCTGAACAATTGTGCTGTATAAGGAAAGGCCTTATACAGTGGAAACACCACTTCCTTGTGGCAATGGTAGCAAGCTGCATTCACAGAGGGGACTCCTCACTCCCTGCACACCAGCAGACAGCTTGGCAGGTTGGCTCTACAACGATGTGCATTTGCTGGCCAAAGCCTGGGTGGGAGGAGGAGGAGGAGGAGGAGAATGGTGGGGATGATGTGCAGTAGCTGTGGCAATACTACAGCTCCAGGTTTACAGTGTACGTGCTGGTGGAGGAGGGGTGTCAGAAATATAAAGGGAAGGGTAAACACCTTTAAATCCCTCCTGGCCGGAGGAAAAACCCTTTCACCTGTAAAGAGTTAAGAAGCTAGGATAACCTCGCCGGCACCTGACCAAAATGACCAATGACGAGACAAGATACTTTCAAAGCTCGGGGGGGGGGGGGAGAAACAAAGGGTTTTCTCTGTCTGTGTGATGCTTTTGCCGGGACCAGAGCAGGAATGCAGGTCAGAACTCCTGTAAAGAGTTAGTAAGCAATCGAGTTAGATATGCATTAGATTCTGTTTTGTTTAAATGGCTGATAAAATAAGTTGTGCTGAATGGAATGTATATTCCTGTTTTTGTGTCTTTTTGTAACTTAAGGTTTTGCCTAGAGGGATTCTCTATGTTTTGAATCTGATTACCCTGTAAGGTATTTACCATCCTGATTTTACAGAGGTGATTCTTTTACTTTTTCTTTAATTAAAATTCTCTTTTAAGAACCTGATTGCTTTTTTCATTGTTCTTAAGATCCAAGGGTTTGGGTCTGTGTTTACCTATGCAAATTGGTGAGGATTTTTATAAAGCCTTCCCCAGGAAAGGGGGTGTGGTGCTTGGGGGGCGGATTTTGGGGGTGAGACTTTCCAAGTGGGCACTTCCCCTGTTCTTTGTGTAACATTTTGGTGGTGGCAGCTTTTAACCTAAGCTGGTAAGAATAAGCTTAGGGTGTCTTTCATGCAGGTCCCCACATCTGTACCCTAGAGTTCAGAGTGGGGAAGGAACCTTGACAGGGGGATTTTCCATTTTCCTGAAACCCTGCAGAGATCCTCTACACCACTGATGTATACAGAGGGGTCCAGCATTTGCTCTTTAGAGAATAATGCTTTTAAACGTTTTTATGTGTAACTCTTCTGCCAGGTGCAGCTGGCAGCAACCAGGCCGGGTTCAATGTCTAGGGGTTCCTTTTCAACAATACAACACAGAACTCAGAGTCTGAGTGTAGAAAAGAAACTTTTAATGAAAGTAGGGAAGTTACCCAACATTAATTAAGGAAATGCCACAAGCAGGATTCAGAATAATAAAACTATGAGCAGGACACCCACCCCAGCGTGTGGAGCAGTGCCTTCTGCCTCATGTTCTTGAGTTCTACAACCAACAGTTCCTTTTCTGTGCCCCTTTCTGCTCCTTCACCATACACCACTCACAGTGATTGTCATTGGTCCATGAGGACACAGGGTCAGAGGTGCATCTCTGTGAGTTCACCTGCCATCCGGGGGAGAAAGCACGTAGCTTGCTCCGCCAACTGAGCACTTGCTCTAGCTGACCGCTCCACCAGCCACAGTTCCTCTCTGCTGGCCACCTCACCAGCCACTTGTTCACCAGCTGACTGTCAGTCACCTTCTGCTGTGACCTCTGCACATCAAGGCATGGCTACACTGGAAACTTCAAAGCACTGTCGCAGGAACGCTCCTGCGGCAGCACTTTGAAGTGTGAGTGTGCTTGCGTGCGAGCGCTGGGAGAGAGCTCTCCCAGCCCTCCTGGTAATCCACCTCCACGAGGGGATTAGCCCCAAATGCTGGGAGCACGGCTCCCAGTGCTTGGAGCCTGTCTACACTAGCGCCTTAAAGTGCTCAGACTCGCTGCGCTCAGGGGGGTGATTTTTCACACCCCTGAGCCAGCAAGCTAGAGCGCTATAAAATGTAAGTGTAGACAAGCCCTAAGTCTCAGGGCATGGCTACACTTGTGAGTTAGAGCGCATTACAGCAGCTCACTGCGCTCTAACTCATGATGCGTCCACACTGGCAAGGCACGTAGAGCGCTCTAACTCCGTGGCTAGAGCGCTCCTGGTACTCCACCTTGGCGAGTGGAATAACATTTGATGCGCTCCCGCTGGAGTGCTGCGGCGCCAGTGTGGACACCGTTCTGTTAGTGCACTCTGATCGGCCTCCAGAAGTGTCCCACAATGCCTGTGCTGGCCACTCTGGTCATCACTTTGAACTCTACTGCTCTGCCCTCAGGTGACCAACGGTCAGACCCACCCTTTAAATTCTCTGGGAATTCTGAAAATCCCCTTCCTGTTTGCTCAGCCAGGCGTGGAGTGCTCTCAGCGAATCTTTCCAGGTGACCATGCCTCCACGCGCCAGGTGATCCCCAGTATGGAGCAATGGTGAGGTGCTGGACCTCATCAGTGATTGGTGGGAGGAAGCTGTCCAGTCCCAGCTACGCTCCACCTGTAGGAATTACAATACCTTTGGGCACATATCAAGGGACATGATGGAAAGGGGTCATGACCGGGACGCACTGCAGTGCAGGATTAAAGTGAAGGAGCTGTGGAATGCCTACCGCAAAGCTCGCGAGGCAAACAGCCACTCTGGTGCTGCCCCTGCGACCTGTCGTTTTTACAAAGAGCTGGATGCGATGCTTGGGGGTTACCCCACCTCCACTCAAGCCAGGAGAAAGGTAGCCAGTCACGGTGGTTGGTGCTTGGGGAAGGACAAACACCAGAGGAGGTTCCCAATAAGTGGCTTTTATTTGGGGAAGGAAGTTATTCGTGCGGGCTCTTGGAGTGAGGAGGGTAGGGCTGCATGCATGCCTAGATGTGGAATAGGGCGTTGATGCACTCTCTCACAATGTGGTAAACAGCCTCAGTGATCTCTTCAACGGTCTCATCCAGAACTTGGGCAATGCGCTTGCGCAGGTTTCGTGGGAGAGCCACTGTGTCCCAGCCAGGCTAACATGTCTGCGCCACTGTGCAGTGAGGGGCGGGGAGACCACTGCTGCACACAGGCAAGCTGCATATGGGCCAGGGCGGAAGCCGCACTGGAGTAGAAGACCCTCCCTTGCTTCCAAGGTCACCCTTAGCAGCGAGATATCTTCCAGGACGAACTCCTGTGGAAAAGGTGGGCACAGTGTTTGGTATAGGGGCACCCTGCTGCTGTTGGCTCTCCCCAAGGCACAGAAACCCAGAGGACAGTACAGCTGTGAAACAATCAGTCCCCCTTGACCCTGTGTGTACTCACCATTTTGGGGCTCCTGGGGGTTATGTGCGCTCGCTTTGAGACAGGCAAATTATGTGATTATGTAGGCTGTGCTTACCCTCCTTAAGTACGGGGGAATCATTGCACCGTCTGGTGTGAACAATACTGCCTCTGTTAAGTGTTGCATTTTGCCTTTACAGATGCAACCTTGAGATCTCAGCCGTCTGTCTTATCACCGGCTGAGAGGCTGCAAAGAATCAGGAAGAGGCCACGTAGAAGCACAGAGGACATGCTGCATGAAGTCATGCAGCACTCCCTTAATGAAAAAAAAGTGCAGGAGTGGCGGGAGAGTGAAAGAAGGGTCCATCAGCAGAATGCGGATTGCCAGCACCAAAGCACAGAGTAGCTGATAAACATCATGGAGCGCCAAGCGGACTCGATCCAGGCACAGGTAGCCATGCAGGAGGAGCACTACTGTCCCCGCCCCCCCGCAGCTCTTGTCCCAAAACTCTTTCCCTGGTGCCCCCATGTCACCTCCAACCCACTTTCCTCAACATCCGGGTTCTTATTGCCACCAGCTGCCTCCAACACCTGTAGCTTCACCACCCAGCCATGAAAACTACGACCCTTACCCACTGCACTCAACCCCCATCAACATACAGTATAGCCATCCTGAAGTGCAGCACTCACTGCACAGCACTCCAGACAGGAAGGCTGAGTACGATAACAGGACATATGCAAACCTGTTATTGTACCGTTCCCCACCCCACCCCACTCCCTTGCCCTTTCTGTTTCCCAAGCAGTTGTGTTTCTTTTCAATAAATGCATTTTCTTTTCATTAGATGGATTTTTTTGCTTTGAAAACATTCTTTATTATTGCATAATGTAAAAAAATACCTTAGCCCAGGAAAGTAACAGGCACTGCAAGTCAGTGTATCATACGTAGCAAACACAGATTCCTACTAACACTGGAACCACTGTACTTCACTCCTGTGCAGAGCACCAGACATTACTGGTGGCTTTCAGCCTCAAATTTCTCCCTCAAGGCATCCCTAATCCTTGCAGCCCCACGCTGGGCCCCTCTAATAGTCCTGCTCTCTGGCTGTTCAAATTCAGCCTCCAGGTGTTGAACCTCCGAGTTCCATGCCTGAGTGAATCTTTCACCCTTCCCTTCCAAAATGTTATGGAGGGTTCAGCACATGGATATAACTGTGGGGATGCTGTCATAGGCCAGGTCCAGCTTCCCATACAGAGAGCACCAGTGGTCCTTTAAACAGCCAAAAGTCATTCTGCACTGGCTCAGCCTGTTGTTGAACCGCTCCTTGCTGCTGTCAAGGCTCCCTTTGTAGGGTTTCATGAGCCACGGCATTAAAGGGTAAGCGGGGTCTCCACAGATCACAATGAGCATTTCAACTTGCCCTATGGTGATCTTCTGGTCTGGGGAAAAAGTCCCGGCTTGCAGCTTCCTGAACAGGCCAGTGTTCCAAAAGATACGTGTGTCATGCACCTTTCCGGGCCAGCCTGTGTTAATGTCAATGAAACACCCATGGTGATCCACAAGCGCCTGGAAAACCATAGAGAAATACCCCTTCCGATGAATGTACTCGGAGGATAGGTGGGCTGGTGCCAGAATTGGAATATGAGTCCCATCTATCGCCCTTCACAGTTACGGAAACCCATTTGTGCAAAGCCAGCCACAATGTCATGCACATTACCTGGAGTCACGGTTGTTCTGAGCAGGATGCAATTAATGGCCCTGCAAATTTGCATCAACATGATTCCAATGGTAGACTTCCCCATTCCAAACTGGTTAGCGACCGATCGGTAGCTGTCTGGAGTTGCCAGCTTCCAGATTGCAATAGCTACCCGCTTCTCCACCGTCAGGGCAACTCTCAATCTTGTGTCCTTGTGCAGCAGGGTGGGGGCGAGCTCCTCCCACAGTCCCATGAAAGTGGCTTTTCTCACCTGAAAGTTCTGCAGACACTGCTCATCATCCCAGACTTGCATGACGATGTGATCCCACCCTCAGTGCTTGTTTCCAGAGCCCAAAAGCACCATTCCACGGTGGTGAGCATGTCCATGAATGCCACAAGCAATCTCATGTCATATGTGTTACTCTTGTCGATCTCCTCATCCGAGTCCTCACTGTCACTTTGGATCTTACGGAGTAATCGACTGCCAAATGTGATGTGCTGGAGAGACTCGTCAGCATATTCCTCAGCAGTTTGGGCTCCATTCCCGCAGACCGAAAGGGAAGACAGAGTGCGCAGTACAAAACACGTTGAAAGATGGCGCCAATTGTGGACGGAAGCAGAGGGATTGCTGGTGTGCAAACCGATGCATCAGGGGGCGTTGGGACAGGACCCAGAATGCCCCGCACTCCCCATCCCCTTCCCACAAGCCACAGCGCCAGAATGGAAAGAGGTGCTTTGTGGGATAGCTTCCCACAATGCACCACTCCCAATGGCGCTGCAAGTGCCGCAAATGTGGACATGCCAGTGTGCTTGCAGCAGTCAGTGTGGACAGACTGCAGCGCTTTCCCTACTGCGCTCTACAAAGGCTGGTTTAACTCAAAGCGCTCTACATTTGCAAGTGTAGCCATGCTCTCAGTGATTTTCAGCTCTTTGCAGACTGGGCAGAAACACTGCCCCACCACAAGTGATTTTAGCTCTCATTTGAGCACTTTAACATAAAAAAAGGCTCCTAATGAAGCCTATTTAGCTCTGTCTTTGAACAGTGGGGCGGAACAGGTTGAACCAGGATAAACCACACCGGAGACCCTTGGTGAGTGTCCACACCTCCTGGCTGGGACACCTGTCCCCATCCCTCTTACTTTCACAGGGGTCTAGCATTTGAGCCTCTGGCTTAGTGAGCTCCTTTCAGCTGAGGGTGACCCCTCAATCAGCACAAGCTCAGCACAGTTCTGCTCCCCTTTAGTCATACAATGAAGGTAACAACATTTCACTACCTCTGCATTCAAAAATTATTTGTAACCAAACACCAGCGAAAGCTGATCACTTGGAACTACACAACTCCTGTCCGCTAGATACCTAAGCAGAGTAGGTCTGTTCATGTAAATACAGTTTTCTCCTGAAGTTTCTTCTCCTCCCGAACTAGCTGTCAGGGGATAGTTCATTCGGACCCTGCTTACATATGTAACTTGAGAGGAGCCAGACTGACAGCCACAGAAGCTGAATTTTAATTAGAGAACAGTTACAATAACATCTTCGCACAGCTCAGGCTTCCCACAGTGGTCTGCCAATGGGCATCAGACCTCTAGAGGGATGAGGGGATAGATAAGTCTCCATGTTCAGTGCAGTCTATGGCCATCTTTCTAAGGTGGCCATTAAGTTATAGTGTTGGTGGGCTTTATGATGTATCACTGTGATCTACACTCAGACCACCAACTTATTTCATCTGGGCCACTGAACAGCAATGAGATGGTAATAACTTGCAGTCATGGCTAGGCTGAACTGGAACTGGTAATCTAAAGGTGACAGGCTCCACGGCACATTGCCAATACTTTGACCCATTGAGTCCACATAATTCTTAGTCTTCAAAAGACCAACAATAGGAGGCCTATAGATGAATTGCACCTATCAGAGTACCAAACAAAGATATGTATGGGTGGTCTGTACCTAAAAAAATTGCCAAGATAGTCTCTCCTTAGGCCAGATGTTGTCTTACCTGCATTCAGCATCACTGACAGTGCAAGTGGAAGAGGGGGGAAACCTAGGAAAATGAGGTAAGAAGAGAAAAGAAAAATAACCCATGCTGCTTCCCTAAGATGGGGAACAGCAAAAGAAGTCTGAGATGAATGAGTCCAGGATTTCAGTCCAAGTCAATGGGAATTTTGTTATTGACTTCAGTGAGGCCAGGATTTCATCCATGATCTGCTTGCCCTTTGTGTACAAAAAATATGCTGCCAGTGCCCCATGCCTGCGTTAGATGGAAGGGCACATTCATGCCAAAAATATTTTTTGTATTCTTCTGAACATAAGGCACATCATAATGGTCAGCTACATAAAAGCACAGGTTGTAGACATTTGTATAAGGCAAGATATGTGTCTAGCCAGTGTAACTATTCTTATCACACAATGCTTGGCATTACAATCTAAAAATGTCTCCTGGATTCTTACCTCAATTTTTTCTTTTACTCCCTGCTCTCCTCCCAGATTTTATGTCTATCTTCAACTAATTTTATATCAATAACATATTGACACAACCATGATATCCACAAATAACCTTGGGCTCTTAGCAAAGAATTTAATCTTGACATAGAATAATAGACAAAAAATGAAATTTAAATATTGTCCAACAGCATATTTGCATTAAGGCAACGATTCAGATAATAGACAAAAAAAGTGTGATGAAACTGAAGGGAAAAAATAGAATTTGGAAGCAAATCATCAAAAGCTATGTATACTCAATTTGAAGAACAATATTCAAAAAGCTTAATGAAATTCAAGAAGAATAGTTCTGAAAGTGAATCATCAAAAGCATCTAAACTATGTCCATTCAATTCAACCTTTATTTGCAATTGGGTAGTTAAAAAAGACTTCACATCATCAACATTTAAAAAAATGTATTCTTAGGTCCATATAACATAGAATTTTTGGATGGAAAAATAAATGATGCTCTAATAGAAATGGAACTGAGAAAGTTTTGAAAGGAAACTTAAAACAGAATAAAAATATTTTCTAGGACTAAAAGAGAAATATTAAATGACACAGGGCCTTCAACATTTACAGGTTAATATTCTAACATTGCAGGATTTAATATTATGCAGTTTCTCTTTCTACAATGGAGTGGGGGTATTATCTTTAATTCAGACCCCAATAAAGATTTCACACACTTGTTCTGATCTTGCAAATCCTGAATCTTATCATCCAACTTTTGTTGTAGTCTTCCATGTCATCTATCATCTTTAATAATATACCAATTTTAGAATCTACCGAATCAAGCTTTGACAAGTCAAAGTGTGACTTGAGGGCATGAATCTCAGAACGTACTGCATCCAGTAGAGTCTGAAACCTAGATCAAGAAAGAGATGGCTTCTGCAGCTGAATGAAAAGCATTGTAAGCAGCTACTACTAATGGCACTTGAGGAGAGGTGGATGGATGGATAAACCATGAGTCTCTCCTACTAAAACTTCAGAAGTAACATTCTTCTCTATGCCTGTTTTTCTGTTGACATATCTTGAGAGACATTGGGGGGGTGGGTATGAGAGGTTAATAATGTACAGTCGAGTCTCCTTCCAGAAGTGCAGAACAATATTTAAAGAATACCTTTATATGCACCATTAGTATTTACACAGTTTTTATCACATAGATCTCACCTGATCTCTGGCCAACCGATTGCTTAAAAAATATATATAGAGAGAGAAAACTGAAGTAAGTTCCATAAGTACCAAAAATATGGCTCTATGGAAGGAGGTTTAAACCCCTCTCTGACGTTTCTCTCCTTTGGAGGGGAGACAGTGGTAGACTGTGGGCAACTTCCATTTTGTGTCTTGGCCCATGCTGCCTCTTAAGAGTGGGAAAAGCAGGTCAAAATCTGTAAAGGTACCACCTTATTCTCCTTAAAGCCTCTCCTTAAAACTCACCACTTCCTAAATACCTACAATAAACTGCAATCTGGTTAAAGACAAGCAGATGGAGAGTTGTTGATTAGTGATCCTAAGTGTCTAAGAATTGTGCACACCTTAAAATTTGTTACCCTGTCTCCGTTGCCTCACACCTTGACCCACTTGTTTGTACAGCATGTAGCACAAGGGACCCGCAGCCCAGCTGGCTTCTAGCCACTAACACAGCATAAATGTTAAATAATAGGAACAATAACAAGGGCAGTGGGATTTTAAGTCTCCTCCTCCCTTGTGATAGTGTTCTCCTTATGGGGAGCTGCCTCCAGCTGGTACAGCTGCTGCTTTGGGGTTCAAAAGGTTCAGCTGAAGTCCCAGCTGGGCAGGTACCTTTCACTGTCCCATCAGGAAAAAGTTGCCAGGGATGGCTGACAGCTAGACTCGTAAACTGTTTCCTGTAAGGATAAAACTGATCTAATATAACACATTTATGTTCTGTACAGTAGCAGCTCATCTACCTCCTCTTGGATGTTTTGCCTGTAAAATTGGCACACAACAGGCACTCCTTAGAGTGATTTCAGCCCAAGAAAGAAGTAAAACCTCATAAGAGCAGGTTGAGGCAGGGAGAGTCTAAGATTCTAATGGTAGTTTGGCCATTGACTTCAATAGAGCTAGGATTTCACCCTGAGTTTGTTGAAGCGCTCTCTCTCCATCCTGATGTTGCTTTTGAGCAGGGTCTAAGCAGCAAGGCAGTCTGTTAGCACTCAGGAGGCTGGAAGAGTGCCAAGTAGCCATGTAAGATAGGCTAACCAGGTACGTTAGCTGGGTAGGCCACAGGCTAGAGAAGAAACACTGAAAGGGTTTTTCTATTACATTCCTCCTGCAGTGCACCTAAAGTAAGGAGACTGGGACATGTTACATACTGGAAATTAATCAGCAATATCCTACTGTTATGCAGCACATGAAAGCCCAAAAGGAGCATTTGGTTTATGCGTGGTCCCTTTCAGAAAGCTCACTCCTGTGAAAACAGCTCATAGAAACAAAACAACAATCCCCGCCCTCCCCCCGCAACGTTACATAGTCTGAAGGGCTGTGGCTCTAAAAACAATGAAATCAACAACTGTCTCTGGTTGTGGAGAAATCACCCACCAATGGTGGCTTTTGCTGGTTGGCGGTCAAATAAAAAAATGAACCAACTACATGTCACACAACATATTTCTGAGTGATACTGCAAAAGTACCAGCCCGCAGATGGCAGTTTAAAAAGCTCATTAGGGCATTTTATTGCATTCCACCTAAGACTATCATTATGCTGAACCTATAGCCACTCAGAACATCATGAAAGCATCAGATATAACTCAGATCCTCCTGCACCAAAATCATAGGCTTCTTATTCCTTGAACAAAGGAGAATGACTGTTAGCAATATAGGGCATAAGACTCACTGTTGAGCCATTCTGATTACAACCAGGGGGGGCAGCTGTGAATACACACAAGAGCTAGCTTTTTACCAAATGCTTTTGGTCACAGTTTAGGGCAACTGCACCTGTATTCCCCCTCTGTGGTCCAGAAAAGGCATTCACTCTAGGCTCCTGGCTCCTCAGCTGATACCTCTCTTGTGCAGAGATCCACCTCCCTCTCCTGCCTGACCAGGGTTTTTCCAGGCTGCACAGTTCACTGCCTATACTGTGTAATTTCCAACAAGCCAGACTGCTTACACAGGGCACCATCTGTGCTTTGCTTTCTCTTCAGAGGCTATAAATAGCATAACTGCCCCCTGTTATAAATTACCAGCTCTTTCAAACAAGCACATTTATTCTTAAGGTGAAAGCATTACAGAGAAAACATATAAAAAACAACAAAAGAACCTACATGTATGCTAACAAGCTTACCATAAATCACCCCCAATACCCCCCAGCTCCAGCAGGGGCTCTGGTAAGAATCAGTCCTTCAAATATCCCACAAAGGGCTAAAAATTCATAATAGCTACAGCTCAGAACAAACACACCCATGCATAGATTAGTCTTTCCTTTATTCAGCTTGGGCCTTTGATCGTCAGATTCCAGGAACAGGTAATCAGTAGACAGTAGTTCTCTCCTCAAGGTGTAGCGTCAAAAGGCTGGGTTTTTGCATAAGTGGGGGTGATGAATTTGCATTCACCTTCTCCTAAATATTTCCCAAGACATTCATTTTGCACACATTGTCACAAAAGACCATTCTTGTCTGTCACATTGTTCTATACAGTCCTTTGATCATGCAGGTCCACAATAATACATTACCTTTGCATTTAATACAATGGACTCCAAAGATACTTAAATTTAACTCAATAAGGATTTCCAGTGATATTGCAGGAAATGGCCATACCTGTCATACACTGTATTCAGTGTTCAAAAAAACCCTAGAATATGCCCTATACCACTGAAAACAAAAGCCACAGTGAAATGAGAAGGTAAGAAAATTATCAGCTGAAAAACCTAAAATTCTATAGGCACACCAGACTATTTCTAGCACCCAATCTGAAGGACAACCAGTTGCTCCACATATAGTAGAAATTAATTTTGTGATTATTACCTCGGTCTGAGATAATGCAACTGCAGATACAAACTTTTCAGACAGGCTTTCTCCTCCAAAACAAACACTTCCTTGAAGAATCATCTCATCAAGCCATTAAAAAGTCAAGTGGCCTATAAAGCCATTAAACTCCAGGAAATACTCTAGAGAGAACTGATTTTTCAATTTTTATCTCAAAAAATTAGCTCTTGTATTGCAATCTTTTTATCATACAGGTAGGGAACAGGAAACTTCCTTTTCCCAAGTAAAGCATTAGCATGTTGAGAACTGTATTACTTCAAATAGTAACTGAAAACATTTGGTCCGAGGCGTCTGAGTTACCAATCCCCCTCCAACCTCCTTTCAAATATATCAGTATCTTTTGATTTCTACCCTCCTCAAGCCCCCTTACTTTTGATATATTCTGTGGCCTGAAAACCTTTCCTATACTAGTCCATCTCCAATTCCTCATCTAGAGCAAGCCAGGTGATTGCTTCCTCCATGAAGCCTTTCATGGGTGAGATTTTCAGGTCTGATAAGGAAGGTAAAACAATACCTAATATTAGCTGAACAACCTTAAACATCCCCTAGTAAATACTTGAAGTGACTGGAAGACACTAATCCAAATGAATAAAGAACTTCTCTCTAGGTCTGCTAAGGGCTTGATAAGCTTCTTGTCAAAGCAAAGCTATCTATTATTGAGCTTGGGAAGTTAAGCATGTAACACAGTTGTCAACTTATCCAGCTTACTGGGATTCACTTCTTTGTAAAATGGGGGCGGGGGAGGGGGGAATTAAAAGACTATATAAATTCTAGGAAGTCGCATACATCTGGCATCTGATGCAAATGGTTATGTCCATTCACGCACTAATTGTGTTTTGTCTCGCTGAAAAAAGAGAGTTTAAAAATGACTAAAGCAAGAGCACAGTTGTATTTGCCTGCCATATCCTTCCCTATGTTCATTTGCCAAGTAATCATAACATTATACAAAACAAACCTGGATGTCTCTTCTCATACAAGGCTAAGAATTCTTTCATCATCAATAACATTCTGATTAACTTCCCCTCTTTTCTTAATTTATGGGAGGAGGAGGTAGTAGATACCAGGGAGGAACCAAAGAGAGGGTTATTAATTCGTATTATTTAGCACTCTCATAAAAGTGCACAGCATGAGTCAGGTATCTTAATAATGGATAATAAATAGAACTGTACTAAAGTAGATCACTCCAGTGAGGTCACTGGGAAGTTTATAAGTGTAGCTGTCACACACTGCATTGATTTAACCCCTTACATGCACTGAGTTATTTGTTTTTCAGTAATGATTGCCACCCAACAAGTTGCCAACAGGCTCAATTATGCATGTATCTAATGAGATTTGATGTAGCTAAATTGAAGCTATATAAACTAGAGTAACTTCATTAGTACAGAGGTTACATTTTCACTTATGCTCTTTTTATCAGCTATTTAAAATATCTTGTCAAGCTATTTTCTTTTAAGGTTTGAAACTATGTGGAATTGTGAGGAGGCCAACAGGCCTCATAGGGGCAGTGACAGGATTAAGGAGGCAGACAGTCACCACACTGGTGATGAGAGGGTTAAGGGGAGCCTGTGGATCTAGCTGACCGTGCCTCACTACACATGCAGCCAACTGCAGGCATGGCAAAGGGAGATAAGAGAAGAAGGTCTAGGTGAGTTCAGGGCTGACCAGGAAGGAGGATAGAGTTCTGCTTCTTTTGGTGGGAGAGAAGCCTGGTTGCAGCCCTGAGATGGAGCTTGCTTGCCAACTAGATGAGTCCTCCTGGAAAGATTGACCAGAGCCTGGCAAGGGAACTGGTAGATGCACAGACTGTCCAGGAGGCAAGTCCTGAATAGAAGAGTGGGGCCCCACTGAAGGTTTGTGGGATGACCCTGTTTCTGAATTGTTTGTTTTGTTCCTAACTGCCTTTGAATTATAAATGCCCTGTGTCATAAATATAAAGGGAAGGGTAAACCCCTTTGAAATCCCTCCTGGCCAGGGGAAAGCTCCTCTCACCTGTAAAGGGTTAAGAAGCTAAAGGTAACCTCGCTGGCACCTGACCAAAATGACCAATGAGGAGACAAGATACTTTCAAAAGCTGGGAGGAGGGAGAGGAACAAAGGGTCTGTCTGTAGTCGTCTTGGCCGGGGACAGAACAGGAATGGAGTCTTAGAACTTTTAGTAAGTAATCTAGCTAGGTATGTGTTAGATTATGATTTCTTTAAATGGCTGAGAAAAGAATTGTGCTGAATAGAATAACTATTTCTGTCTGTGTATCTTTTTTGTAACTTAAGGTTTTGCCTAGAGGGGTTCTCTATGTTTTTGAATCTAATTACCTTGTAAGATATATACCATCCTGATTTTACAGGGGGAATTTCTTTATTTCTATTTACTTCTATTTTTTATTAAAAGTCTTCTTGTAAAACACTGAATGCTTTTTCATTGTTCTCAGATCCAAGGGTTTGGGTTTGTGGTCACCTATGCAAATTGGTGAGGCTTTTATCCAACATTTCCCAGGAAAGGGGGGGTGCAAGTGTTGGGAGGATTGTTCATTGTTCTTAAGATCCAAGGGTCTGGGTCTGTAGTCACCTAGACAAATTGGTGAGGCTTTTTACCAAACCTTGTCCAGGAAGTGGGGTGCAAGGTTTTGGGAAGTATTTTGGGGGGAAGGACGCGTCCAAACAGCTCTTCCCCAGTAACCAGTATTAGTTTGGTGGTGGTAGCGGCCATTCCAAGGATAACGGGGGTAATATTTTGTACCTTGGGGAAGTTTTGACCTAAGCTGGTAAAGATAAGCTTAGGAGGTTTTTCATGCAGGTCCCCACATCTGTACCCTAGAGTTCAGAGTGGGGGAGGAACCTTGACACCCTGAAAGGTGAAAGGCATTGGTAAAAGCACCACTACACTGGACCTCTTAGGGACAGAGACATACAAGTGAAGACGTACAGCTGGGTGAGTTATGTTTGGAGGGGCCACAAAGGGGAGCCCACCTCAAAAACAACAGTTAGAGAAGATACAAAATGTTGTGAAAGAGCTAAGTGATCATGTATATAAAGACTGTGGCTAAACTGAACATATGATTAAAACAATATTTGAAAACTTAGTTGTTGAAATTAGTACTGTGTCTTGTACTCTGGTATACACAATTCATAATTACGGTACTAAAGCTACAGTAACTGCTGTGACAGCTCTGTAGTCCAGCAGAATGTGTCCCAAGGTCTAAGGAAGCCAGGTGTTGTTTGGTAACTTGCATTAGATATTAGAGCAGATGCAACCAAATCCACTTTCCAATGAACGGACTCTCTGGACACGATTCTAATCTGTTACGCCACTTTTATATTGGTGGAACTCCACTGACATCACCAAAGTGTGGGGGAGAGACCTCAATATAGATGCAAAAATTATGACAAAATATAACTTTTTAACACATTACAAACTTGTTTGCACCTTTGTGGAATATTAAGATATAGCTACAGGAATATCATAGCCAGGATGCTCAGAAATATAACAATACATACACTTAGCTAGTTACGTTACAAAATGTTAAAGACAATCAATGAGATTTCCAGAAAGTTACTGCTTCTGTTTCCCAAGAACAAGCAAACCTCAAGAAGAAAGAGCATGAAAACCACTCACATTTTAAGAAGAAGCCTAATTATAAAAAGGAACACAGGATATGTTATCAGAGCCATGAGTCTAGCTTGGTAAGTGGGGATAGTATAGGTCTATACTATCCCCCGCTCTTTCCTTTCAAAAAACCATGAGTTTAAACCCACATGAAGAATTTTAGAAATATCCTCATTGAAACTGAATTATTTTGTAAACGCACTAAAGTCTCAGAACAGCTCTAAATTACATCTGGCTGCAATTTCCCCTACGGGGATGTTCGACAGCCATATACTGCCAGACCACAGCGATGCTCTAGCTTCACCTGCTTCAGACCCCCAGTACACTCCCTACACCAGGGTTGGGAGACTCCGCCTCAGTTTCCTCCACCTAGGAACTGTCTTATACCCAGAGACTTCCCATGTAGCCAGTAACCTAAGTTGAATATTGCTTTGAGCTGCCAGAACACCATGAAGGTGCCTTATCACAGCTGAGAAGCTACCCTAATGCGTACTACTGCCACTGAGATTCAAACCAAGATCACTGATGTCTGAAGGCAGCAGCCTAAAGAGAGCCTCCCCCGCATAGATAGGGACTTACACTAAGGCTGTCTCATCTGGAATTTGCTTATACCAGGAGTCTGGAACTCCGCCCCTTCTACTGAGCGAGCAGTCACGCTGCCTACACCAAAGCAATTGTAGACAGATAGGTGGATCCTGGATGATTCTGCACACCGCAGATAGCCTGTCAGAACAAGAAGCCCAAAGATACTGTATGACGCAATAGGGAACAATGTGAATATATAATGTAGTGAGTCCAGAACTATTGTAACTTTGTCTTTGCTTTCAATAAAAAGTGTGTGTGTGGGGGGGGAATGCTGTTAATTCTACATCTCAATTATAGATTATTTATTATCTAGACTATTCCTACAGTTAATTCAGTAAGCTGATATTTCAGGAGCCCTTTTAAAGTTGAAATAGACTATCCGTCTCTTGCTAAAATTCACAGAGGAATGGGACAGATGACAAATATTGAAGCCCAGAGCTTGTGGTTTAAATGAGCAGGATAAAAGTGACTTTAAGCTATCTTTGTAGCCTTCAGTTCCTGGGGCTGATCTGCACTGGCCCAATCCCCCAGAGAAAGTGAGAGCAGTTTGAGAGTTTCCCAGCAGCTCTAACATATGCCCACAGACTCCAAGAATTGCCAGAGCACTGCTATGTCCTGACTATGCCTTGTTAACACATGACCCCCCGTGCTGGGAGATAGAAGAAGGGGTGGTTAAGGGTATGTCTACACTTGGAGCTGGAGGTGTAATTCCCAGTTTGGGTAGACACGCCTATGCTAGCGCTGATTGAGTTAGTGGGCTAAAAATAGAGGCAGGACCTGCGAGCTAGCCAAGTATTGCCTCGTGTCTCGGATGGGTACATGATTGGCTTGTCTTCGCTATCTTGGAGATCGATGCTGCTGCAATCAAGCAGCAGGGGTTGATTTAGCAAGTCTAGTGAAGACCTGCTAAGTCAATAGCCGAGCGCTCTCTGGTCGACCACGGTACTCCTGCTCCCCAAGAAGAGTTAGGTAAGTCGATCAGAGAGCGTCTCCCATCGATGCAGCGCAGTGACAACACCAGGGTAAGTCGACCTAAGCTACGTTGACTCCAGCTACGTTATTCACAGCGATGCAAGTAGGATGGTACGGTCTGGTACGCCGTAACAGTAAGCTATTTGTAGCGGGTATGCCTTACCGGAAAGACACAGAAGGAGCAAAACATGGGCCGCCAGCAGCTCCTCCAGCGCAGCTGCACTGCCCCCAGCCCTCCCACGCAGCTGCGTGCCTGCGTCTCCTGTTCGGGGTCTGTACGGCAGCCCCGCCGAAGGACAGGGCTGGGGGTGGTACAGCTGCACCGAAGGAGCTGCTGGCGTGGGGCTGCCTGACTTTCTGATCCTTTCGCCGGTGTGGTTCCCAGGAGAGCCCTGCAGTTCAGGGCTCTCCCGGGAACCGCAGCAGCAAAAGGAGCAGAACCCCATGCTGGCAGCTCCTCTGGAGTGGCTGTACCGCCCCCAACCCCGCCTTCAGCCTTGTCCTCTGCCAGGGCTGCCGTACAGACCCCGGACAGGACTCAGGAGACGCAGCTATGTGGAAGGGATGGGGGCAGTACAGCTGCACCGGAGGATGGCCCCACGTTCTGCTCCTTTTAGTGCTGTAGTTCCAGAGAGCCTTGTGGTTCAGAAGTCTCTGGCGCAGTGGGAGGAGGACAGAGCCCGCCCCCCACCCCCGCAGGTAACGTGGGATAAATCAAGGGCACGGGAGGGGGAGTGCGCAGGTCCCTGGGCTGGGGGTGGGATCATGTGAGGAGTCATGGGGGGAGGTCACGTCCACCCCACACTCCCCTTTAGCTGGTGCAGAGTACTGATAAGAAATGAATTCTACTTGCACCATGGGTATTCATGTAGCTGGAGTTTAATTTAGGTTGACTTACCCCTGGGGTGGCTAGCCTCTCCCACAAGTTGCATTGCCATGGCTATGCTCTGTTTTTAGCATGCTAGCTCTACCAGAGTTAAGGATGTCTCCTCAAACTGAGAATTACAGCCCCAGTTCAAAGTGTGGACATAGCCATAGAGGCAACACTGATCTCCTGTCATGTTCCCTGCTGAACTCACCACTGTGATCCAAGGGTCAGGTTGTGTAAATTACCTACACTAGGATCGTCAAATTGGCCCCTGGAGTTTAAATTTCTGGTATAATTAGCCACTTGATTGTGTGCGAGTTCCGTATTGCTCCACTGATCACTCAGGTGGCAAATACCTGATGAGCAGTTTAGTATTCTTTGGCTCTTATCCCTTAAGTCTATTCATTGAATACAACTGGCTCCTTTCTCAACCAAACCCCTGATTATGGCAGTCTCCAGGCACCCTTGAGCCCTTTGACTCTTCAGTGTTGTGCTACATTTGGTGCATACTGCAAAGCAGATCATCCCATTCCTATCATTTTCTATAGACTACCCAAATTAAAGTTTTTGTGGCTTTTGAGTAACATCAGTATCAGGCCATGTCTACACTACAAAATGAAGTTGACCTAACTTACAGTGGCATACAGCCTGCACAGTAATTACATTACTTGTACACGTCTACACTGTGCTCCTTGTGTCGGCGGTGCGCGTCCTCACCAAGACTGCTTGTATTGATTGTACTATCAGTGTGGAACATTGTGGGATGACTCCTGAAAGCCAGTAACAGTCACTATAAGCAATGCAGTGTCTACATCAGTGGTCACCAACCGGTAGATCTCGATTGACTGGTTGATCATGGAACCTCTGACCATCGATCTCAGTCTAGGGTTGCCAACCCTCCTGCAGCCAAACTGGGAGATTGGCCGCTAACAGTCTGGTGGTGCAGCAAAGCTAAGGTAGGCTCCCTGCCTGCCCTGGTCCTGCGCTGCTCCCAGAAGCAGCCGGCATGTCTGGCAGTGGCTCCTGGGTGGGGAGGGACAAGGAGCTCTCTGTATGCTGCCCTTGCTTGCAGGCACTGCCCCTGCAGCTCCCATTGGCTGGAAACGGGAAACCACGGCCAATGGGAGCTGCGGGGGTGGTGCCTGCGGACAGGATCAGCACACAGAGCCACCTCCCCTCCTCCCCCTCAGAAGCTACTGCCGGACATGCCGTCCGCTTCCAGGAGGGCACGGGGCCATGGCAGGCAGGGAGCCTGCCTTAGCTCTGCTGCACCACAACCCAGGAGCCACCTGAAGTAAGTGGCACCCAGCCAGAGCCCACACCCCAGCTCCTCCCACATTCCAACCCCCTGCCCCAGCCCTGAACCCCCTCCTGCACCTCAACCTCCTGCCCCAGCCCTGAGCCTCCCCACGCCCAAACTCCCTCCCAGAGGCCACACCCCTTCCTGCACCTCAAACTCTGGCCCCAGCCCTGAGTCCCCTCCTGCACCCCGCATCCCCACCCCTTGCCTCAGCCCCCTCCTAGAGCCCACAGCCTTCACCCCAACCCGCTCCCCAAGCACTGAGCCCCCTCCAGGAGCCAGCATCCCCTCCTTTACCCGAACCTCCTGCCCAGCCCTGAGACCCCTCCCGCACCCAAACTCCCTCCCAGAGCCTGCACCCTGAACCCATTCTTGCACCCTAACCCCAGGCTCAGCCTGAAGCCCCTCCCACACTCCAAACCCCTCAGCCCCAGCCCAGAGCCCACACCCCCTCCTGCACCCAAACCCCTGTCCCAGCCTGATGAAAGTGAGTGAGGGTGGGGGAGAATGAGCGAAGGAGGGAGGGGGGATGGAGTGAATGGGGCAGGACCTTGGACAAGGGGTATGGCCTCAGGGAAAGGGGATGGGCAGGGGCGGGGCAAGGGTATTGGGGTTTGTGTGATTACTGTTACTTCTACTTTTTCTTTGAGGTAGATCCTGCGTTGCACTTAAATGCAAAAAGTGATCTTGTGCTTAAAACGGTTGGAGACCACTGGTCTACATGGACATTCATCTACCTAATTACACTGACCTTGATTCTACACTACTCGTGGAGGTGGAGTTATTAAGTTGGTGTAGCAGGGCAGTTCCGTTGGCGAGAGTGAAATTTTAAGTGTAGACACTCCCACAGTTAGGTCTTGCATCGACCTAACTCTGTAGTGTAGACCAGGCCTTAGTAAATCAACAGATTCTATTACCAACTGACTGACTATACCTGGTTCCAGTATGGGATCTATACTGAAGTTCTGATATTCCACTACCTTGTGTAGCCATTTACTTTACCCTGGTGTAGTAAATTACACCTTTTGCAAAGTGGGGGTAAAATTCTGTGATTTCCATTTCTCATCATTTTGTTATGAATCTTGTGAAATTTCTTGTTTTACTTCAAGCCCCAGTTCCTGGAGTCATATTATATTACATGAGACTCTCAGCTTTCATTTTTTTAAAAGTAAGTTTCCGTCCTTCATAATTGCAGAACAGACCTTGAAAAAAATGAACCCTAGTGGCTCAAAAACCAGAAGGCAAATAAAAAGAACCCACCATTTATTTTTAAAAGTCCCATGATTTTTAGGCCATCTTATGATTTTTGGGGGGAGGGAGCTTGACTCATAATTTTTTGAATGCTTGGGGTTGTCAATACTGAAAACTACCATTCTGATGCATTCATAGTACATATGGGCAAAGCAGTGGAAAATCAGACCCTGAACATCTAAGCTAAGAACACAGACACCTTGTGAATAGACAAGTTGTAAAATGAATAGCTTAACTGGACACATGCAATTTAATTAACTTGTCAAAAATAATCTGTATGTGATAAAAGTGGCTACATTGTAATTCAACTTGCTCAATTTATATCATTATAATTGATGTAGGTACCACCTTCACCAATAAGTGGTACTGTATTTTTAGCATTAAGTGTACATTAAATAATGTTTTTTGAGCCATCTTTTGATTTTTGACGTTCCCTGCCCAGCTCCACTCTTTGTGAAAGCTGGTGTTGCCAATTTATACTGAGATATAGTTTTGGCCACTGCATCCCTACATCAGTTAATTTTGTGTTCCTTTCCCCATAATGACTCTGAACCCGCAGCCCCAAATGAGCTAATTTTGTGCTCCCAGCTCTCAAAGCTGCCCCAGCTACCAGTCCCACAATTCTGCACTATCCTTGCCTCCGAGCCCCACATCTGAAAGGCAGCGCCAAAAGGAATCCTCTTTTCCAGGCTTGGTGTTTCAGCATTAGAGAGGAGAAAGGAGGAGTAGGCAGGAACTATCCCATTTTTCACAGTGGGAGAGGAGAGAGCAGAGCCACCCAGAGCTGCTGGGTTTATTTTGCTCACTTCTCTCATACCCCTCTTGTGAAAATGGCATTGGTTGCTCTCTTTCCCAGCTTCTGTATGGAAAATCTTCTCTGTGCTCCTGACAGGAGGGGACAGACTTCTGTCTGCCTCCTGCTACATCTCTTCCAAGGAGGCGGGGAAGCTAGCCAACAAGAGGGAGACTTCCCCTGTGTAGTCTGAAAACCATATGAAAGGTGGAGCTTATTTTCACTATTTAAAACCCCAGCCCCTGTGGGTTAAGGAAAACCCATAACTAATTAACATAGTTGGGAGCCCACTGGTGCCCCCATTGCAAAGTTCCTATTGACTTAAATGGGAGCAGGATCTGGCTCTAACTATTTAGGGTATATTTAGCTCTTGACTTAGTATTTTGGCTTTGGATTGGTATTTGTTAAATCTAGTATCAAAGTGCATCTCCTTTCCAATTTTATTACTTATAAAAGGTTGAAAAATTTGTGCTGCCTTGAGGGCAACAGTCATATGAAGAGTTATACATCAGCACACATGTATCTGTCATTGTGATTCTTCCCTTTTCTGCTATATTAAAGGGAGAAAGGTGTAGGGGTGGGAGAGGAAGGGGGGAAAGATTAAGCACTGTTATTATTTTACATGATCTGAGATTTGCCCTTAAATCTCCAATTATGGGAGCCAGATTCTCTGTGTAGAAACTTATTAACCTATCAATCAGTAACTGGTGTGAGATTGAAGTGGTTCAGTTCCAGTAACTGATTGGTAAATTGCAGTCTGAAACCAAACATTTAGGAGATGTTCCTGCTTTGCACATATTGGAGCATTTAATAAATTGGATAATCTTTGAAGTTTCTATTTCATCTTTGCTTAACGCTATCCTGCGGCATGTGCAAGGAATTCAATATGAGCCAGTAGACATGGCAGTTTCTGTGACAAGGCTGATCCTGCAGACCTTGCGCTCACAAAACTCCCATGGACTTCAATGAGAGTTTTGCATCAATAAAGTCTGTAAGATTGGTCCAGTGGTTGCTGCAGGAGCTAGAGCTAAAGAGTTTGTATCTTACAGCGTGTTTCAGGACTTCCAAGATAATTTCTGAGCCAACGAATCCACCTCTGATATCTTTTTCCATGTCCCTCTTCCCTTTGTCTCTCCTTTCCTCTCCCTTTAAACCATTAAAATTCATGAATGGGTGTTCTTTGTACTGTATCTATGTAGTAATATGTTCCCTTATGTCCTCCTCCTGATGTTAACCATAGTCGTTTGAGTGCTGGTAAAGGTGTACGATGGCATCTCTGGCTTTGTCCTACAGTAATGCCTGTGATCTATGCTCCTTTCTCCACGTTCTCTGCTACTGTGTAGACCAGAGAGCACCTTGGTGGGAGCACTGGAGGAGCATCACTAGCCTTCTCAACAACACAGCATATTTGGAGAAGAAGTACACTAGCAGTCACTAGAGCCTACATAGAGTTTTTCACCAAAACTGAATATTGTGCAGCAACACCTTAATGTTAGACATGGAGTGCAGAGGTAACTGTAGAGTGGAAGGCTGCATGGTGTACCAGGCGTTGAGGGCATACTTCAGATTATTACTTTCTGTGTTATGAAAATGGAAATTTAATAAGAGCCCAAGATCCTGGAGGAACAGCACAGTTATGGGCATAAGTACTCTTCTTAATGGAGGTATAGGTATGTTTGATTTGTCAGTTTATCTGGTACATGGATGAAGGGGATTATGTGCTGGGTACCGATAACCTGGGTAGACTGAAAGGCACAGGGGAATGGTAACAAAATATAGAGGGTTAAATCCTGGCCCCATTTAAGTTAATGGAAAAACTTCCAATGGGGCCAAGTTTTCAAATAGAAACTTTTACCTCAGTTCAAAACCAGCCCAAAAGGTGCTGAAAGTTCTTCTGATGGCTGCTCAATAGCCTATGTGAAATGACTCTATTGTCAATGGACAGCAGTTCATATTACAAAAATCACCACTCTTTGCACTAGTTGGCAGTTTCAGCATAAAGGCCAAGGGCTATGGAGATGATGCCACCAGTTAAGGATTTAGGACAACATGGAGGAGGATGTTTTCCATGCTGTATCTGTTTTGTAGCTAAACAAAGGAACTTGTTGCTCAGGGCTGTCCATCTGGAACCATTCATACGCACTCATATATTCATACAAATAAATTCTTTGGGTGATGAATAAAAATAAACAGGCCTACACATCATGGCTATGAAGTACCCACTATCAAGATGAGAAACTGATAAGCCTTTCTGTATCTGGCTGAAAATGCTGTCTGTCCAGCTAATCTATCTTTCTAGGCATTTACTCCCCAATCATCACTGTGGTATCTGAGCACCTGATTTTGGGTGCTGGGAGAAAAGCCTGAAGATGGAACTTGCAGAATAAAGGAGCTTCAAGAAGCCTGGTCAAGCGCTTTATCATTCTCTCTTTATTCTCAGGAGAGCCCTGTTTACACTTCTTGATTACAATGCCCACTATCTGTGTCAGCAAACTTGACACACGTGTCCAATATAAATAAATTATATAGTATGCATCAAAATCAATGCACCTTACTGAAGGAGAAGGACAAGTGACTTTATACTCCAGCTTCCTAAGGTCATAAGTAAGGGAATCTTTGAATGCAATTAAAATCCTTGGGGCCAGGTTCAAAGCTGCTGACAATGGTTATATCAGTTACTCAATGAGGAGTCAGTGTAAGCCAGTGTGGTCCAGATCCTCAGCTGGTGTGAACTGGTATAGCTCCACAGAATTCACTGTAGTCAAAAGAACTACTTCAATTTACGTCAGCTGAGGATCTGGCCTTGGGAGTCAAAGATGGTGTAACTTAAAGACCAAAAAGACAGACACAAGGATTTGTAACAGGAAAAGCAACTAACAGGAAGGTGTAAGACTGCTCCCCTTTCTAGGTTTCAGAGCCCAAGTCACAACTTCTACGTGCTGTCTAAAAGGCTATTTTTAGAGCCCTAACATGAGCCCTGCTAGCCCAAGTCTGCCCACTCAGCCTCCCTCTTGCTTACTCCAAAATGCTGTGTAGACATACCCAAGAGAATTAAGTCGGGCCTGAGAGGGGTGGAAGTAGTATTAGTTTGAAGATTTGTTTGAACTTTCATTTGGACTTATTCATGTTTCCCCAGAAGGGGTTTAGACTTCATGTGATTGGCTGAAGGGCTAAGCCCCAGAGCACCCATAGGGGGAAGATGAAGGCTGAGAAGGCCAAGGGAAACCCCAGTGGAGTGGGATGCCAGAGAAAGGCCCTATGCAATGCTGCGACCAGAGACAAGGGGGTGCCCATGAGGTGATGATGCACTATTACAAACACCTATTAGGTTCATCTTCAGAATTTGCTCTTTTTCGTCATTTTACCTTATTCCACTGAAAAAACATCAACAAATAATCAGAACATTGCAACTGGTCAAGAGTTTTTAATTCTCATTTCTTATTGCTTCAGAAGATTCAAAGCAATCATCTGTGTTAAGTACAATAAAGGCAGACTTATCAGCACAGTACTAAAGCTCTAGAGTATCATTTTCTTTTATAATGTACCCCCTTGAAGTGCTTGTAACCTATAAATAATCCTGCATTTTACAAAAATTCCTCTATGAAAAATAGCACTGGACTGGGATTTAACTCTTGAGATTATTTTTAAAGTTTGTAATTAAAAAAATAATTTTAGACTAAAATAATGCCATTATTATAATGGGCTTTACCACAAGTATTGTGTTGCTTAACAACTCTTTCAAACAGTTCCTCCACCTATTTCATATGAGACAGAGTTGTTTTTAACACAGGGAAAACACTTTGATGTGTATTTCTGGGATCAGTGGAGTTTTTCGTCTTAAACAAACTTAGTATTGGTCTTTGTTTCTATTTTTTCCTTGGGCGAGGTTGTCAACTGGAATCTTAAAACTGAAGTGAGCGCATGAAACTGAAGCTCTGAATAATTTGAAAGGATGTTGGGATAGACAATTAATATTTCAAATGTAGTTTGGATGGTATAGTTTGGATGGTATAGTTTGTCTGAAAATAAATAGTTCTGATAAGCCATAGGACTGTGTCACACTGGCTTCAGAAACAACAAAAGGTTAGGATTTAGACTTGTGCCTTGTATAATAGCACTTAGTGTTTTCCCTTATATCCAGGGGTCATAGGAGGAAGTTCTTGATCTAGGCCTGTGTTATGTGAAACCATATGCCGCTGAAATCTTATAGCTCTGACCTTATATATCAAGTCGTAGTTTCAAACAAGAGTTGTAACAAGAGTTGTTGCTCTTAATTTAGGAAATATATGAAGCCTCAGACATAGTTACCAATAACAGCTCTTTGCAATTGCAGTTAAAGATAAGGAAGGGGGAGAAAAATAAACAAAAATATTAGCAAAATATAAGGAGAGAGGAGAAAAAGATAGTGTCTTCAAATCCTCCACACACCTTCTCCTTTCACTACACAAAATGAAGACTGGGGAGAGGGAAAAACAGACAGAAAATAAGGAATAGGAAAACATTATTACAGGATCACAAAACAAATTAATTAATGTTTCTGTAATTTGTCCACTTTGGTCACTGTCTCTGCTATATCAAAATATAGCTTCCTGGAGTACTGTGTAGTACCTAAATATAAACCTGATATGGTTCCTGAGTTCCAGTATTTTAGCTCAAAGACCTTTAAGCTGGGACCAATACCATAGGGTGTGGTCACCCTGAAAATACCATGGGTTCCCAATGAAAAGGAATGGATGTCAGCTGGAAATCATGTCAAAAAGCAGTAAAAGCTCACAAGATGAAGAGGACTGCAAACATTGTGCATGTCCAGTAACTTAGAGAAAGAGAAGAAAGAGCTTCAGTGCCGCTAAAGATGCTGGAAAAACATCCCTATGCCCACAATATTTGAGTACCATTCTGGGGGGAGGGGAGGCGTTTGGTTCTACTTGGTTAGCAGAGATATTAGGTTAGATATAGCTGAAGTTCTACTCATTGTTGAGTGAAAACAGTGGATCTGTGCTCACTTATGCCATCTGTGAATTTGACCATAGGGAATAGTCTGACGGCTTCCACAGGTGCAGTGAGGACAACAGTACCTCTGCCCTATCCAAGTAAACTGAAACATAAGGAGAGTGTTGTGTCACAGGTGATTTTCTTCTACGGATGCCAGATATTATTTTCCAAAATTAGGGTTGCACAGAATGCAAATTGCAGGGCCTCCAACCTATTAAAAACAGCATTCAGATAATTAAAGGATGGAGCCAATGATCTTATTTCCAACCAAGTTAAATTAACCTCAAATACAAAATATATACACACACCCTGACGCATTCAGTTGGAATGTAAAACTCTGCATAGAACTGCTGCAGTGTTAGGCCAGGGATCTTCGTGCCAGAGACACATCCTAGGACACAGCCTGTGGGGACTACTTGACACACCTTCTGACTTTTTTGTTTGTGTTACGTTTATTGTATAATATCATTTGATGGCCAATACATTTTTATTAGATGGTTTTTGTCTTAGGTTAGCTTGGCACCTTTTTATGATCAGTAGTAGCACTTTTAATAAAACAAACTGGTGAGAGGCACTCACTGCCCCAGTAAAGAATACTATTTTGTTTATTACTATATTCTTCCATGCTTTGTTAGAAGATCCCCTCAAACCTGGAGGCCCATACCACCCACCTTACCGCAGTATGTCTGTATATATGCAGAGACTTGATTAGTGGATCATACAAGGCAACTACTTTAGCTGCTTATCTGCTGTGGTCAGGAAAAAAAATGCCCTCCCTCCCTTCTCCTAATATAAGATATTGCCTAATTGGTTAACTTTTTTTTTTTTTTTTTTTTTTACTTTAGAAGAAGGTGGCAAAAAATATCAGTCACTGCAAGAAGCATGATGAGTTGGACCATGGTCTGATCTGCTATGAAAAATCCTTGTACTTACTAGCTGAAAATTGCAGGATGTGAGGAGAGTCTTCTTTGTTATACCTGTAGAAAAAAACAGCTTTCAAGATAAAAATGTGGTTTTAGGAGATACAGAAGCCTGAAAACATCCCTTACCATAGTTGGTTTCCATACTCAATAATCATCTTCATTCCTTTTCCTTGTAGGACATTTGGTTTTCAATAGACATGGGATCCACTCTTCCAAAAGCCACACCCTCCACTTCAAAATATAACAGAAGCCCCTGCCTGTTTTTATTTCACATGCTGAAATAAGACACTGCAGACAGTCTGTGAGCCATCCAACAAATACTTAGGCCTGAATACCCCAATCCCTGATACGCTACAGGGAGATCTTCCAGTCCACAAAAGGGATAAGAACGTATGCTAAACATAGATTACAAGAAAGCAAAATTTAGAGCGGTCAAACCCTCTAAACTGAAATTCAGGAAGATCGTCTTTCAAATAAGTGGGTGTGTATGGTTTAGATGATACACTAAGTAGAGTTTTTATCCTACATGAAATTCCAGTTTCCTCTCAGGCATCAGCTACATTCCAATAGTAATAAGTTCAGATTCACAGAAAACTGTCCCTTGGGCTCTCACCAATAGGGAAGCCTACATGATTAGTACAGATCTACTGTCATGAGAGTCTTTACGCAACACTGGAGACACCCTGCTATTCCAAGGCAGGACATGATCTATAAACACATTGTAAAGTGACTGTCACTGACTAGGGTCCAAAGGAACAAAAACCACAGAGCCCTTTAGCTCAAAGCAATCTGTTGGGAAAGACAGTTATTCCCAGCTTGCCTGCAATTGATCAGCCTAGTGTGTGTGAAAGAGGGCCAATCAGAAAGATTTTTAAAAAATAGGATTTTCTGGGAAAGGAAGTAAGAGGGTGTGTGGGGCAGCTTGAAGCACAAACACTGGATCTTTGCCAAAACTACAATTTAAGTGAGGGGCATGAGAAGGTTATTTAGGTATGGAAGGTGGATGCCCCTTTCAACATATTAAGTGACCCCTTCCCTTTTTCAATCATATATTCAAAGGGGAGAAATCTGCTAGAGCATAGCAATGCGGGGCTTTACCTAGCATGGTTTTAATATTCATAAGGTTTTAACTTCTTACTTATTATTTGTGAAATCTTCTACTACACCACAATACTGGACTTAAAAGAAAGTACAATAGCCAAAAACTTGCCATTTTCAACTGGTACAAACATAATTACCACATTCAAAAGTGTCTGCTTTTATCTACCACTCCCTATAAAGCAGCAAATAATTATAAAATCCAGGTTAACTTCTGGAGACAATGGTGAAAGGAAATAACTTGTTATCAAAATATCATTTGGTTGCACAATAGTCTCATCCTTCAATGAGTTTGCCAGGGGCTAACCCTGCACCTGCATGGAGCCCCATTCAGCTCCATTGGGGCCCATACAGAGTTTATTGCAAGATAAATAAATTAAAACTTTAAAATAAAACTACTGATTAAACAGCACTGATCTGCAATTCAAGTTAGGAGCTCTGAACATCCCAGGGCACTACTGCAGGGGATGATGCAGAGGCAACATGGATCTTCTTTCTCCCAAAAGTGACACTGAGCTGCTGGGTCCAGTACATCTTTGCTACAAGGATTTTTTTATTTTGACTCATTATTTTCCACTCATCAGCTTTTGAGGGGATAATCCCAGAAACCAGCACTCCCAAAGTTCTGGATTGTACAAATAAATAGAAATAAATACCTACTAAGCATACCTCTCAAATGGTACTTTTTATAAGGAACATAGAGTCACACAATTTAAGGCCAGAAGGAATCATCTAATCTGACTTCCTGCACATCACAGGCCACCCACACTATGCAGTACCAACACACTAAACCCAAATGAAATGAGTCCAGAGTATTACAACCCTCAGGGGACTAGCCTGTTATGCATCACAGGCAGTGAATCAGGTGCTAGAGTGCCCAGGCCCCCACAGTGGCAGGGAAATGATTAACTGAGAGATACCCAGATAATCCTGGCAAGTGACCTCTACCCATACTACAGAGAAAAGCAAAAAACCCCTAAGGTCCCTGTCAATCTGACCTGGGGGAAATTCTTTCCTGATCCCACTTATAGCAATCAGTTAGACAAGCCCTTGAGGGAGAGAATGCCTGGAACACCTCAGAGCCCTGGCCCACCCTGCCCAAGTTTCCTTCTCCCCCTGTGGCCATCCTTGATGTTTCAGAGGAAGAAAATTAAAAAAAAAAAAAAAAAAAAACCAACTCCCAGAATGCATTGATGTGGGGAGGAAAATCCCTTCCTGACCCTTCAAGTGGCCAGCTGAAACCCTGAAGCATCTGCTTTAGGAACATAAGGCATAAACTCGAAGTAAGCCTGTTGAGCCCTGCCCCTCACCATCACAACCAACCCTGTCATACAACGGCACTCATAAATTTGTTCAGCTCTCTCTTAAAATTAATTAATATCCTTCTCACCTCACTAACTCACTTTTTAATTATTTATATATATAAAAAACAGAACTATGGAACCAAAATAATAGAACATGCTATCTTTTCTAAATAATTTGTCCTCCACAGTTTTCTGAGCTTTTGGCAGCCACAACTTCCTTGCATTCTACATTTTGAGGTTTGGCAAGATGTGAGGCATAAGGGTTGCAAAATACTAGCTGGTGTCTATGTGCACCACTGTCCTCTACTGGATGAGATCAGATCTGTTCAAATGTTTGTCACTGATTATGTTTTCCTAGCAGTTGGCCTACAAAAAATGATATAAACAACAGCTAATGACTATTCTCATTTAAGCTCCACAGGCCTGTGATCTAGAACAGAGTTGTTAATTCTATTCTCCATGCCCTGTAGCTGTATAACTAGCAACTGTGATGTTTGCATAAATATGTGACAATGGATGATTATTGTTATTATTTATTTGTATTACAAGAGCCCTCGAGGCCCTACCCTGATCATGCCCTATTGCGCTAGTTTACACGTAGTAAAACAGTCTCTGTCCCAAAGAGTTTATTATTAAACAAACAAGATGGACACAGGGTGGGAGGGCCACAGAGAGATGATGGGACTTCCCCAAAGACTGGCCCATGCGCAAGTTACTCTGTCTTTGCGTGTATAGAGCCAGGGGTTAGCCAAACAGAGCAGCTTGCATTATCAGTACTTAAGCAATTTAAATTAAAATAAATTCATAACTATCAATAAAATCAAGGTATTGGGATTACCTTCTGTTCTAGGATCTCCAGGATTGCTGTTATTTTAATAGGATGAGCCTGCATACTGCAAGCACTGAAGAATCAAGTATCAAGGCTTGTTACAGCAAGATGTTTTGATACAAAGCACTAATGTCTTTTGGCACCGTGTGAAACTGTCCTTTGCAAGGGGTTAACTGGTAATCTTATGGGCCAGGAGGCCTTTGATTATAAAACACAATTTCTGTTAGCCAGACCCTTGGCCGGAGATGATAACAATCCAAAGCGGTTGTGATTGGACAGAGAGTGGGAGAAGGCCCATTTGCAGTTGATCCAGAGAATCACAGAATATCAGGGCTGGAAGGGACCTCAGGAGGTCATCTAGTCCAACCCCCTGCAGGACCAATTCCCAGTTTTTGCCCCAGATCCCTAAAGGCCATCTCAAGGATTGAACTCACAGCCCTGGGTTTAGCAGGCCAATGCTCAAACCACTGAGTTATCTCTGCCCCCAGAGATAGAAGGCCAGAGGGAGAGAGAGAGATGAGGAGAATTTATGATGCACAATCTTTTCAAAGTGGAGTCCACACATTTGCAAAAGGTTAACGAGAGATGGGCCAGGTATCTGGATGAAACCCTGCGGGGAGCTGGAGCTGGACTGGCCTCATATCTGTACAGGTAGATCCCAAATCCCTGGAGCCTGAGCTGTGGGGCTCTGGATCCAAATCTCAGTTCAGGGAGCGGGGCGGCGTCTGCCTGTGTATCCTGTGAGGCTCCTCCTTCAGCACAGACACAGCCCTGGGCTTCGCCCCTGCAATCCCAACACAGCACATACTGGAGGGCCTCCATCTCTGGAAGCGACCAACTCCCTTGATCTTCCCCGCGGGACTCCAGGGCAGAGGGGCGGGGCGGGAAGGGGAACTGTTTGTTTCGCCTGGCCTGGCGGGAGTTGTAGTTTTCCTACCCCTTTTCGCCCCGCAATCTCTCCCCGAGAGACTACATTTCCCAGGAGGCGCCGCAGCCACGGCTAGGTCAGCTGATGCATCACCTGCCCAGCGCAAGATGGCGGCCTCCATACTGCGGCGCTGCTGGGGCTCGCTTCTAGCTCAGCGCTGCAGGACCGGGGATGTCCCCGTCCTGCACAACGGACAGACCTGGAGAAGGGCGCAGGCTCCAGGGTCTATCGCTTCCGGCCGGAGAGCGGGGAATAGTCCTGCGGGAGAGCGCGGGTAAAGTCCAGGTTACCGGGGGTAGGGCGGAATACGCGGCTACAAGGCTGATAGGTTTCGGTCCGGTCCATGCGCACCCCGGTCGCTCCTCCTGCGGGATATTGCTGTCCTGTTTTTGGAGTCAGCGTCCCTGCGCGCGCGCACCCTCCCCCCCATATCCCAACCCTTCACTCTACCCATCTCTCCCCCCATGAAACTTCTGCCCCAGTTTCCCCGCCCCCTGCTATGCTCCCCAATGTCATGCCCTTATTTGGATTCCCCCCACTGTTTCACATCTCCATTAATATTCCTCACCTACTCCAAATATCAGCTCTCAAGTTATGTACCCCTTCCCCTCCTATTTCATGACCTTACCACCCAAGTTACCCCCTCCCTTTCCCCAATTTCCCACCAGTTCCAGTAGATCAGACACTAGAGCATCATATTCCTGTTGCTAAAATAACTGGTTTTTAAGAACTTTCAGAATCAAAGGAGATTTTGGAAGCTCGCTACCTGCCAGGATTTGAATTCGGGTTTGTGCTTTTCCTGCACTAGTTGATAATTTAAACATTATTTAACACAGGCATCAGGTGCAGTTGCATGCTACAGTGATTGGCTTCTTAGATAAACCTAATACAGATAAAGCAATGTACAGAATTGTATGGGCTTCCTGTTCAGGGAAGGTGCAGTTCTGATACAATCTGATGTTCATACAGAGACCTTTGCACCTGAGTGGAAATCAAGGCTCTGACTTTGTGCATCTGAATGCAGGTTCAGGGCCTTCATGCAGAAAGCTTCTGGGAAAAATAAAAACCTATGTTAGAAGGGAGATTTTTTAGGGGATATTTTCAGGTCAAATTATGCCAAAAATTTAGGTAAAAATAAGCTTTTTCCAAACTCGAGTCATGGAAATATTCCCATGAAATACTTGAAAATCCTTGTGAAAATCATTTTAAGCAATCATTCTTCTGCAGTGTTTGCAAACAAAACATTGCAGTATAGTATGTGAAATTGACTAGAAACAGACTATAAATGCAAATTAAACAGAACAGTTGTTTTTCAGAGTCTGAACTGAGATCAGAGGTCAAAAAGGGAGGTGGTAAGTGAGGTAGTCTAAATTTCCACCTAATCACAACACAGAAAAGAAATGCCACTCACAGTAGATTGTGCAGGTACTTGTAATTTCATCACACCTCTACTTTTGTGTGTACTTTGATCAGCAATGAAGTAGTTTAGTGTTGATATTAAAATTGACATCATTGATTCAAAATTAGGATTCTGTTCACATGAGTGCAAGCTCTCCACATTCATCAGAGGTATTGTTTCAGGTCTTCTGCAGATTCAGGCAAATATCTTTGGTTTCAAACATCATAGCTAGACACTAAATTTTTTTTTTAATGAAACCTGAGCTTCTAGATCATAATACTGTAGCCACCATAAACAAGTAACTGCCTGCCAAGCCACCCCAAGCCAGTCCAATATGATTCCTTGTTGAGATAAATGCAGAAAGAAAACAGCATAAATAATGAAAGCAAAGTTAGGTACCCCAATCTTGCAAACTCTTACTCATGTGCTTAACTTTACTATCATGAGTTGTCTTGTTAATTTCATTCCCACTGGTTTCACTGAAATCAATGGGATTTCTCAAGGTAGTAAAGTTAAGCAGGTGTAAGAGTTTTTGGTTTTGGGCCTTAGATGTTAATTCTAACTGCTTTCTGAAATATAGCTAATGAGCCTTGTTTTTACAAATATGATTTTGTAATCTCAATCAACACATGGAGAAAAACTATTTGTTTAAAAATACTTTGTTTAAATTCCTGAAAGTTAATCCTAAGTGACAGTATTTCCATCCCATTACTCAGTTTTTGGTAGTGATGTAGTCAGTAGTTGAAGGAGAGAGACAGAACCCTGAACTCAAGTCTTGACAGCTCAAGCTTATTGTGTTCACTTTTGAAAGAAATGCTGCATTTGATGTATTTGTTTGATGTTTTTCCATAGCCCACTTATCGACTATATCTAGTTATTTAATATTGCTCTAGTATCTTGTCATACAAACCTGACTTCACCAGTGAAATATGATATTTGTGTCACTTCATTTGTACAGGGCCAGATAATTACTTACAGAAACTGTCAAGCAGTTCACACTGTGAAGGCTGACCCCCATCTCTTGCCTATATAAAAGTTATGGATGTGAGAATTGCAATTACTTTTCAGATGATATGTAGACGCTCATTCTTGTGGAGTACGTTCAGAGAGCAGTTGCTCTACAGTGAAAATTATAATTTCTTTATTATCAGACTACAAATGTTTATGCTAATGCAGTACAAACCTTTTCCAACTTGCAAGTGACTAGCTGACAATGTATACATAATTGATATGCCACCTGTTTGTTGGAGACTTATCAAAGTACATGAAATGCAATTGATATTTATAATTGGGTTGGGTACAAAATTGGGGGTTGATCAAGCAAGCTGTTGCTCATGTTGGTTTGCCTGATTGATGCTACTCATATGAGTAAGATTTCACAGGATTAGGCCTTTATTTTTTTCTTACTTATATAATTGTTCCTACTTACCATCCTCTACCTGTATATAATGAAAAAGTTTGCCTCATATTTCCCTTCTATATTTATTGTGGATCAGCAGCACAGTGCTACCACATGGTATTGCAAGGGTTTTTCGGTCTTGTAGTGTTTAGAAGCTTACGGAGGTTTAATAGAGTGTATACTAATCATATTTACTTTTCCCCTCTCTTTCAGTGTTGCTCCATGGGTAGCAGTGGTAGGTCTGGAAATTCATGCACAGATCAGTTCCAACTCAAAGCTTTTCTCTGGCTCCCAAGTCCAGTTTGCAGCACCACCTAATTCTTTGGTATCTTTCTTTGATGCTTCTCTACCAGGAACTTTACCAGTAAGTTACATTTCATCTTAATTTGTCTCATAAGAGAATCTTTACATTTTTTATTGAGCAGATACTTTGAAGCACAATTCTTGTCTTTTGTTCTTCGTAACCGTCTTTGTTTCTAGCACTGTTCTTTGTTTTCTAAAACTTTGGTTCATTATTTTCTTTCTGTGTACTTACTCTGTAACTCTGTGGGTCTCAAACTTTTTTACTGGTGACCCCTGTCACGTCGCAAGCCTCTGAGTGTGACCCCCCCCCCCCAATAAATTAAACACACTTTGAAATATATTTAACACCATTATAAATGCTGGAGACAAGCAGGATTTGGGGTGGAGGTTGACAGCTCGCGACCACCCCATGTAATGACCTCGTGACCCCTTGTTTGAGAACCCCTAAACTTGATCACCATAAATATCTGACAATTCCTGCTAGGGAATTAACTCAGGAATATCTCTTGCAGAGAATGAATTAATGGCAACTTCTTTTTGCAGTCAGCGTCGGTGTATTTGCATGGTGATGTTACTTTAGTTAATTTTCTATATTTGGTTAGTATGAAGCACTGGAAGCTCATTAAATGTGAGAAGACCTAAAATCCTATGAGTAAGGTTAAGATTTTTGTCACGGTTATTTTTAGTAAAAGTCACCAGTCGTGGGTAATAAGCAAAACTTTACAGACGCTAAAATGCTTTTAAAAGACTTGAAGAAATAAAAGTACTAAGAATAATTGCATGGGGCCTGACCTGGGGATGACTGAAGCCTGAGCCCCGCGGTGGGGGATGAGAGACTGAGACCTGCTGCTAGGGGTGGGAATCCCACACTCACTGCTCGTGGCAGCTCAAGGCTCCTGGGCCCCCCACCAGTCGCAGTAGCACAGGGCTAAGTGGAAATGTTTTAGGAGTCTCTGAAAGTTATGGAATCTATGACTTCTGGGACCTTTGTGACAAAATCTTATCCTTACCTATGAGTGATGAGCATCTTGGATTTCTAGTTGGCCATTTGACATTACTTTGCCAAATGTGTGTTCATGTAGCTGCCGTTACCTATTTGGAATGTCTCAGTATAGAGTTATGTGGTCTTCTAAGCAAAACTGATCTGGTATGGGAAAGTGTGAACCATACTTACTGTTTGTTTATTTTATTTGTAATACACTAAAGATAAGCATGAGACTTCAGAGACTGGTAAAAGAGGGATGAGGGAGGTAACCCTAAGCCTTAATGACAGGTTTCAGAGTAACAGCCGTGTTAGTCTGTCTTCGCAAAAAGAAAAGGAGTACTTGTGGCACCTTAGAGACTAACCAATTTATTTGAGCATGAGCTTTCGTGAGCTATAGCTCACTTCATCGGATGCATACCGTGGAAACTGCAGAAAAGTTTCCACGGTATGCATCCGATGAAGTGAGCTGTAGCTCACGAAAGCTCATGCTCAAATAAATTGGTTAGTCTCTAAGGTGCCACAAGTACTCCTTTTCTTCTTCCTACTATGAATGAATTCTTAAGGCTTAGGAAAAAGAAAAGGAGTACTTGTGGCACCTTAGAGACTAACCAATTTATTTGAGCATGAGCTTTCGTGAGCTACAGCTCACTTCATCGGATGCATGCCGTGGAAACTGCAGCAGACTTTATATATACACAGAGAATATGAAAAAATACCTCCTCCCACCCCACTGTCCAGCTGGTAATAGCTTATCTAAAGTGATCATCAGGTGGGCCATTTCCAGCACAAATCCAGGTTTTCTCACCCTCCACCCCCCCACACAAATTCACTCTCCTGCTGGTGATAGCCCATCCAAAGTGACAACTCTTTACACAATGTGCATGATAATAAAGTTGGGCTATTTCCTGCACAAATCCAGGTTCTCTCACCCCCCTCCCAAAAACCACACACACAAACTCACTCTCCTGCTGGTAATAGCTCATCCAAACTGACCACTCTCCAAGTTTAAATCCAAATTAAACCAGAACATCTGGGGGGGGGGGTAGGAAAAAACAAGAGGAAATAGGCTACCTTGCATAATGACTTAGCCACTCCCAGTCTCTATTTAAGCCTAAATTAATAGTATCCAATTTGCAAATGAATTCCAATTCAGCAGTTTCTCGCTGGAGTCTGGATTTGAAGTTTTTTTTGTTTTAAGATAGCGACCTTCATGTCTGTGATTGCGTTACCAGAGAGATTGAAGTGTTCTCCGACTGGTTTATGAATGTTATAATTCTTGACATCTGATTTGTGTCCATTTATTCTCTTACGTAGAGACTGTCCAGTTTGACCAATGTACATGGCAGAGGGGCATTGCTGGCACATGATGGCATATATCACATTGGTGGATGTGCAGGTATACGAGCCTCTGATAGTGTGGCTGATGTTATTAGGCCCTGTGATGGTGTCCCCTGAATAGATATGTGGGCACAATTGGCAACGGGCTTTGTTGCAAGGATAAGTTCCTGGGTTAGTGGTTCTGTTGTGTGGTATGTGGTTGTTGGTGAGTATTTGCTTCAGGTTGCGGGGCTGTCTGTAGGCAAGGACTGGCCTGTCTCCCAAGATTTGTGAGAGTGTTGGGTCATCCTTTAGGATAGGTTGTAGATCCTTAATAATGCGTTGGAGGGGTTTTAGTTGGGGGCTGAAGGTGACAGCTAGTGGCGTTCTGTTATTTTCTTTGTTAGGCCTGTCCTGTAGTAGGTAACTTCTGGGAACTCTTCTGGCTCTATCAATCTGTTTCTTTACTTCTGCAGGTGGGTATTGTAGTTGTAAGAAAGCTTGACAGAGATCTTGTAGGTGTTTGTCTCTGTCTGAGGGGTTGGAGCAAATGCGGTTGTATCGCAGAGCTTGGCTGTAGACGATGGATCGTGTGGTGTGGTCAGGGTGAAAGCTGGAGGCATGCAGGTAGGAATAGCGGTCAGTAGGTTTCCGGTATAGGGTGGTGTTTATGTGACCATTGTTTATTAGCACTGTAGTGTCCAGGAAGTGGATCTCTTGTGTGGACTGGACCAGGCTGAGGTTGGTGGTGGGATGGAAATTGTTGAAATCATGGTGGAATTCCTCAAGGGCTTCTTTTCCATGGGTCCAGATGATGAAGATGTCATCAATATAGCGCAAGTAGAGTAGGGGCTTTAGGGGACGAGAGCTGAGGAAGCGTTGTTCTAAATCAGCCATAAAAATGTTGGCATACTGTGGGGCCATGCGGGTACCCATATCAGTGCCGCTAATCTGAAGGTATACATTGTCCCCAAATGTGAAATAGTTATGGGTAAGGACAAAGTCACAAAGTTCAGCCACCAGGTTAGCCGTGACATTATCGGGGATAGTGTTCCTGACGGCTTGTAGTCCATCTTTGTGTGGAATGTTGGTGTAGAGGGCTTCTACATCCATAGTGGCCAGGATGGTGTTATCAGGAAGATCACCGATGGATTGAAGTTTCCTTAGGAAGTCAGTGGTGTCTCGAAGGTAGCTGGGAGTGCTGGTAGCGTAGGGCCTGAGGAGGGAGTCTACATAGCCAGACAATCCTGCTGTCAGGGTGCCAATGCCTGAGATGATGGGGCGCCCAGGATTTCCAGGTTTATGGATCTTGGGTAGTAGATAGAATATCCCAGGTCGGGGTTCCAGGGGTGTGTCTGTGCGGATTTGATCTTGTGCTTTTTCAGGAAGTTTCTTGAGCAAATGCTGTAGTTGCTTTTGGTAACTCTCAGTGGGATCAGAGGGTAATGGCTTGTAGAAACTCGTGTTGGAGAGCTGCCGAGCAGCCTCTTGTTCATATTCCGACCTATTCATGATGACAACAGCACCTCCTTTGTCAGCCTTTTTGATTATGATGTCAGAGTTGTTTCTGAGGCTGTGGATGGCATTGTGTTCTGCACGGCTGAGGTTATGGGGCAAGTGATGCTGCTTTTCCACAATTTCAGCCCGTGCACGTCGGCGGAAGCACTCTATGTAGAAGTCCAGTCTGCTGTTTCGACCTTCAGGAGGAGTCCACCTAGAATCCCTCTTTCTGTAGTGTTGGTAGGGAGGTCTCTGTGGATTAGTATGTTGTTCAGAGGTATTTTGGAAATATTCCTTGAGTCGGAGACGTCGAAAATAGGATTCTAGGTCACCACAGAACTGTATCATGTTCGTGGGGGTGGAGGGGCAGAAGGAAAGGCCCCGAGATAGACCAGCTGCTTCTGCTGGGCTGAGAGTATAGTTGGATAGGTTAACAATATTGCTAGGTGGGTTGAGGGATATCTGATGATCACTTTAGATAAGCTATTACCAGCTGGACAGTGGGGTGGGAGGAGGTATTTTTTCATATTCTCTGTGTATATATAAAGTCTGCTGCAGTTTCCACGGCATGCATCCGATGAAGTGAGCTGTAGCTCACGAAAGCTCATGCTCAAATAAATTGGTTAGTCTCTAAGGTGCCACAAGTACTCCTTTTCTTTTTGCGAATACAGACTAACACGGCTGTTACTCTGAAACCTGTCATTCATAGTAGGGGTAATGTGGTGGTTGTGACATTGCATTCCATATGCTTTGTAAAAACAGGTTTATAAGTGTGAATATGATGTAACCGGAATATGCTTTATGCAAAAGTCTTTTGTAAGGTATCATTACAAAGCTTATGTTCTACTGAGTGTGTTCATTCTATTTGTATGTATGTATCATTCTTGTATCTAAAACTAGAAAAATGAAGTATTACTCTGAAGTCCTATTGTAATTATGCAAAGTGTGGGCCATTAATGGTGGCCTGGAATCTTGATGGCTCCCATTAACTAGGACAATTGGTTGTGAATGGCTCTGTTTACTTGCAAAACTTCCCGGATACATGCCCTGGGTACGTGCTGGCCAGGCTTGGAAGAATGGAGGCTAGAGGTCTCACAGAACATGTGACCATGACACATGATACTGGAATCCATCTTAAACTTGGTGCTTTTCCAGGGAAGGAGGAAGGAAGGAGGGGTGGGAACCCAGAGAGAGACAAAGGATTCCCGCCTTGTGCCAAAGTTATAAAAGGGGGTGGAACAGAACAAAGGGGTCCCAGTCATGTGGAATCCCCTGCTTTTCACCTAAGATGTCTTCTGGAACTAACAAGGTCTGTACCAGGGAAAAGGAAAGGATTAGGCCCAGACTAGGAAGGAGTCTAGTTAGTGAAAGAAGCTTATTGGAACATCTGAGGGTGAGATTTACTTGTACTCAGTTTCTTAATGTATTAAGCTTAGACTTGCTTGCATTGTTTTATTTTGCTTGGTAATTTACTTTTTGTCTGTTATTGCTTAAATTCTACTTTTTATACTTACTAGAATAACATTTGTTTATTAATTAACCCAGAGTAAATGATTAATACCTCGGGGGAGCAAACAGCTGTGCATATCTCTCTATCAGTGTGATAGAGGGCAGACAATTTATGAGTTTACCCTGTATAAGCTTTATACAGAGTAGAACAGATTTATTTGGGGTTTGGATCCCATTGGGAACTGGGTGTCTGGGTACTGGAGATAGGTGACCTGCTGAGCAGTTTTTGGTTAAAGTCTACAGTTTTGGGGGCATGGACCAGACCCGGGTCTGTGTTTGCAGCCGGCTAGTGTGTCTGGTTCAACAAGGCAGGGTTCTGGAGTCCCAAGATGGCAGGGAAAACTGGCTCAGAGGCAAATTCAGCACTTCAGGTTACAGTCCCAAGGGGGTCTCTGTGACCGAACCCATCACGCTGGTAACATAGGGCTCTTCATTGGTCAGCAGACCCTTCAGGAGGCTGGTGTTCAGGTTAAACAGCTTCCTCTCCGCTTCACTTATTCTGCTGCCCTCCCCCCATCCCCCAATCATTTTTAGTTTATCCTCTAAAGTCACGTTTTACTCCTTTAATATGGTTGTCTTTTGAGGTGGCCATGATGGTGCTACAAAATACTTGTTCACTGTAAAGCTCCCTAGGATCCTTTCTGGTGCCAGGTACTATATAAATGTAGAATATTATTGACTATATATACAAACTTGGTGTGCAGAGAAAGTAACCACTGAACAAGGTTATTGTTGTATCATATAAGAAGTATGCTCTTTATAAAGCAATGACAGTGGTGTCAAAGTATTTAAAGTAAAAGTGCCTCCCCAAATGTATTCATTGGAAGTAAACCCTGAATTCCTATTGCAACCTTCTGTTTTTTACTGTGGTATTTGAAGCTTTTATTTCTTCCACTGTAAAATAGCTTGAGGTAGGATTCTGAAATTGAGAATAAATCTAGAGAAATATGTTTGGGATCTTGAGGGAATCCAAGCTGTTTGGAGAGAAACTTGTGGGGCTTGGGAAGAGAACTGCACGGTGACAAGTCAGTTTGTGAAAGTATTGGATGGCTGAAGAAACGGTGTTCTGGTAGATCCTAGTAGAGTTTAGACTATGTTCCAAGGTCAGTGCCAAATCAGGGCTAAGTTTCAGATCTGATGGCACAGAAATCTTGAGCTGTTCTAGAGATGGTGAAAATCTTATAAAATGAGCTGTTCTCCAGAGATTGGTGCTATCTTGGGAGGACATTGTATGAGAGTGGCTTTTCTGAGGAGATTTTGGCTGCACCTGTATTGCAAAATAAATCCCTTCCAGTTTTAGATTCAGCCTACAACCAAAACCAGAATGGCAGATTCAGATCTGAACACCTCCCCATGCACTGAAACTTGAAGTGGGGTTTGAGTTCAAGATGTTTATTTTGGCCCATCTAGTTAACATTTTGTTAATGATGTGGGGAAATCGTACTTAAATCGTATCTTTAATCAAATTGGAAGTTTGCCCAGGAAAGAGTAAAAATTTGAGCAGGGTAAACATGAAAGCTGATAGTGTTTCCCTTTTTATGTATTTCTTTACTTTCTTTCTATTGTTTTTGAATTGATTTCTGTGCTTTATAGGGGGAATGGCTGTTGCCTTCATGATTGATCCCTGGTGGAAAATCATGGGCTCCAGCACATGCAGGCTTCTGCAGAGAAGATAACTGCACCTGATTAGTAGGCAGCCTGATAGGCTAATTAAAAATTAGTGAACCTGCACTTGTTCATCTCCATCAACTGCTTTTATCTGTACAAGGAAAAAAAAATCTCATTCCTAATATGGAGAGAGCAGAGTTGAAAGTGAATATTAAAAACTTTTTATATTTGTATGTAAGAATGTGATATGGAATCCTTTCTTTAGTATCAGCTTTGTTTTTCTGTAGCACTTGCTGCATTAGCCAAGGCTGATATTTGCTTTAGCAGTAAAAATGTAGACTTATTTATTTAAGCAGGGTATTTTAGAATATGTATTGGTAATATGTGGAGACCTGCTCTCAGCCTCCAGGCAGGTGCGGGGGCCAGGCTGAGGCTATGAGCATATCCGCCACCGGCTGGAGCCGGGTTGGGGAGGGCCGTGCTGGCAGCTGTGGGGAGCCTGGATCTCTCCACCCGCCCCAGGTGTGGGGTCTGGGGGGCAGGGACACAGGCTGGGGGCTGCTCAGGCCCCTGACCAGGGCAGGTGGAGGGAACCAGGCTCCCCACAGCTGCCAGTGTGGTGCTCCGGTGGGGGGAGGGGGCGGCTCAGAGCTGCAGACCAGCCACGGTGAGAGCCAGGTGGGCAGCTGTGGGAAGTCTGGGTCCCTCCACCTGCCCTAGGCAGGGAGTCTGAGCCGCCCCCGCACAGTGTCCCCGCTCCCTAGGGCAAATGGAGGGACCCAGACTCCCCACTGTTGCCAGCATGGCTCTCCCCGACCCAGCTCAGGCGGGGGCGGCTCAGAGCTGCAGCCCAGCCATGGTAAGAGTTGTGCAGGCAGCTGTGGGGAGCCGCGGCGTACCCTCCACGTGCCCTGGGTGGGAGGCCCAAACATCTCCCAGCCCATGTTCCGGCCCCCTGCCCAGGACAGGTAGAGGGTCTGCACTGCGGTTCCTCACAGCTGCTGCTCGGCTCTTAATGTCAGAGCTCTGGGCAGATACAAAAATTGTATCCGCATCCACGATGCTATCCGCAAAAATGGTCCAAGGATATAAAGCGGATACCTGTGGATTTGCAGGGCTCTAGTCACAGTTATCAATGTCACAGGAATTTACATTTACTGTGAGATTGAGAGACAATTACAGCAAGGATCATGTCTGTATTACTGTTCTCCCATAATGCTTCACTCTTGGCCCTAGAAGAAGCAGCTCTAGAGATAACTGACATGATTGTCCTACATTCCTGGATTACTGGTGGAATACAGATGTGATCTGCCGCTGCTGAGTATGTTATGTAGGAGGAGGGGGAGAAGTCTGTCTCTTCTTTCCTGTCCTGTCCTAAGTATCTTTTACCCTATACTACAGCTACAGGAGAGTGCAATTGATTCTCCTGCCTCTAGTACTCTGCAAGTGGTTCACCAGAAAGAATATGACCGACGGTCATGTCCATTTCACTGTGCTGCTGCTCATGATGATGCCTCTGAGAAATAGCTATGGGCATGAACAGCAGCTCAGGTGTAGCCAAGGTTGGAAATGGATAGGTTTTTGAAGTGAGATGGATAAAAAGCAGATAATCGCTCCGCCTGTTCCCTTTTTTTTTTGTTTAACAGCTTGTTTCTCTCTTCTTCCACCTTATTCTTCCCAAAGAGCTCTTCCTGTAGCAGTGGTGGATCACATCTGTACTGTTTCCACATATCCCCTGTCTCAGTGCTACTATACAAATTTGTTCACTTACCCTAGAACTGTTAGAGGTAATGGAGCCCCTCATCAATGATGAAACTTTTCCAAGAATATATACCGTTCTCCACAGTTGTATCCAAATCCTTTTAGGGTTGTGCTTTCTCACAGAATTACATAGGGACACTAAAAGCTTTATAAGGCACAAAAGCATAACTTTTTCACCATATTTTATGTCCCATTAAAAGTGCAGCAAACTCAGGAACATCTGCCTTAAAGCTGCATGAGTTTTAGTTTTCTTTGGATAAAATAAACTCTACCCTAAGCAATGTCTTAGTGTTAGTGACCTTCCTCTCCTCTCCCCTGAAGATCCTACAGCTGCCAGGTGTGGGGTCTCAGGTTTGTAGATTCTATGACCGGAAGGGACCATTATGATCATCTTGTCTAACCCCCTGTGCAACACAGACCTTAGGAGTCCCCCAAATAATTCCTAGAGCATATCTTCTAGAAAAACATCCAATCTTCATTTAAAAATTATCAGTGATAAGGAATCCACCATGACCCTTGTTACATTTTTCCAGTGATTAATTACTCTCACCGTTAAAAATTACACCTTATTTCCAGTCTGAATGTGTCTAGCTTCATTTTAAGATGTCAGATAGCAAGTTTTTAATGCATGTAATGTGTGCCATGTTAATTTTGTATCACTGTAGTTTAGTAATCAAAATATTGTGTGGTACCAACTCAAACACCTTGCAGAAGTTTGTTGATTACATCAATTTTATTACCTATATCAACTTATAATTTCATCAAAAAAGTTATCAAGTTAGCTTGACAGGATCAATTTTCCATAAACCCATGTTGATTTGCATTCATTACATTTCCCTCCTTTAGTTTTCTATTAATTGAATCCTGAATCAGCCGCTCCATTATCTTGCCTGGGATTGATGTCAGGATGACAGGCCTACAATTACCCAGGTCATCCCATTTACCAATTTTTTAAAATGGCATATTAGCTTCTTTTCAGTTTTCTGGAATTTCCCCAGTGCTCCAAGACTTATTGAAAATCAATGTTGATGGTCCAGCAATTTCCTCAGCCAGCTCTTTGAAAACTCTTGGATGCAAGTTATCTCAACCTGCTGATTTAAAACTGTCTGACCCTAGTAGCTTCTGTTCAACATCCTTCAAAGATACTAGTAGAATGGAAAGAGTGTTATCACCATATGATGAGACTATATTACCTGTTTTTCACCCAAATACAGTGCAGAAATATTTATTGAATACCTCTACCTTTTCTTTAGTACTGATAATTCTACCATTTCCATTTAGTATGGGCCAATACAATTGTCAAGATTCTTTTGGTTCCTAATGTATTTTAAAACTCCTTATTGTCTTTAACTCTAGTGGCCATAGATTTTTCCTTGTGTCCTTTTGGCTTCCATTATCAATTGTCTACAATTCCTAACTTCTGATTTGTAGTCATTAGTATCAACTTCCCTTTCTTCCATATATATAACATTTTTTGTTTACAACTGCTTTCACTTACCCTCTAAACCAGGTGATGGTAACTGATTTTAACCAGCACAGTCTTCTTCCTAGATTGTGGCTCTTAGGACATCTAGTTGATGTTCTTAAATTATTCCAAAATATCATTCACATTTTTCTGATTAAATTCTTCCTCACAGCTGATTTGGCTCATAATTGTTTTCAGCATGAATTGTGCCCTGTTGTCTTTAGAGGACTGAGTACAAAGTGGGAGTTGGGGGCATAAACAGCAGCCACTAAAGACCCCTGCCATAACAGAGCTTGTTGGCACATGACATGTCACATATACCATAGCTTGTTCTAAAACTCTGTTTATGAGCTATGAAGGTGACCTAATTTAAGGCCTGATTAACCTACCATTGAAGTTGGAAGTCTTTATTTCATGGGAGCTGAAAACAGGTCTATAGAAAGGGAATGAAAACTCATCTCAGGATTACTTGAGAAGTGCCTGAATAAATGATAGCGTTAGTCTTAGAAATAAAATGGTATGTCTGGTGTTTAAAAGCTATAACCACTTTTCCCCACAATGGCTGAGGTTTCCAGACAACAATTTCCAACTAAAAGCAACTATGCACTTTTCCATTACAGGTGCTTCTACACATTTAAAACGTCTGCATTTACCCAATTTTTGTTGTTAATCATAGGAAGTTGCTCTATCCTTCTCTTAGTCTCATCAGTCTATCTGCACAGTGAAGTCATTATTCTTCTCCTTAACAGACAAAAACACTGAGATATAATTCAGGATTTAAATAGTCACAAGAGTGAAATGAACACAAATTGAACATGAGCTTCCATTGCTATTTGTTTCTAGACTATCAACCATTTTAAAATAACTAAAAACTCCTAATGTATTTTCAATGTATCTACAATATGAACTGTATTTTTGTATTATTTATATGGTTTTTAAAATTATAAAGAATTCAGGTATTTATAAAGAGAGGATTTTCAAAAGCACTCAGTGATGGCCTACCTCTGCTCCCACTGAAGTCAACATAAATTCCTGTTTTCAGTGGGAACAGAGTTACGTCACTGCTGAGCACTTCTGAAAATCTCACCCCGGATGTCTCAGATTTGTCTGAATCTGCATCCTTCCCATGCCTTCGGATGTCACTTAGGACATGAACATGTCTCTGCCATCCCTGTCTGTCTTGTGCTGCTCTTTGCATGTTCTCTGTGTTGTTAGATGGTATAAGTTTTCCTTCTGTAAGTACTGTTCAATGGAGGGATTTTTTGGTCAGCCTCTTTTACATGTTTCTCCAGCTTCCCAATGGCATTTTTGTTATGGCAGAGGCTCTGGCTTCATCCATATTACATGTCCCAGATATTTCCATCATTTTTTTCTGGATAACTTCAGAGGTAAAGAAGTTGTTGGACTCTGATAAATCTCAGGCACTTGTTTTAAATTTTTTCCATTTAATACCTAGTATTTTCCTGAGGCATTTGCATTCACAGGCATTTAGACATCTGTCTGTACCTTTTGTGGATTTTCCAGCTTTCACATCCATATTTAAGGTAGAAATAACATTTGGCATTAAAGATTCATAGTTTGGTCCTTAAGTTGCAGATTTTTTGTTTAAGCTGCCACTGGTGAATCTTGTTTAAGGTGATGAATGCAGCTGCCACCTTGCCAATTCATGACATTATTTCCTTCTTGAAATCTTCATTGGCTTGCATGTTACTGCAAATATATGTGAATTGACTCACCTGTTGTAATTTTTGGTCTTCTAATGTAATGCTTGAGTTGGACGTGTCTGAGGTTCTCATTATATTTGTGTTTTCATAATTGATTATTAACCCCATCTTTCTTGAGACAGTCTTTTGATCTTTGCTTGCATTTAGCTTGAGCTGTGACTTAGACAAGGCTGGCCTTACCATGAGGTGAACTGAGGCAGCTGCCTCAGGTGCCAGCCTGTGGGAGGGGGGGCCACTAGGATCCAGAGTGTAGAAAATTGTGTCTGCTGCTAGTGCATATGTACTCTCTCTGCTCTAAATGCACAGAGATGGTGGAGTGCTCTGCTGGAGGAAGGAGGACATGAGATGTAACAAGTAGGCAGGAGAAAAGGTGAGAGGGAATAACAGAAAGCAGCAGGAGCTGCAGGGAGAAGAGGAGGAGCCTCTTATGTACCTCTCTAGCACCCCCAGAGCCTGGACTGATTAACACCAGCTTCTGAGGGAGCTTCCTGTTTCCTGCTGCTTCCCTGAACCCACTTGAGGAGAACAGGCAGTCAGCTGAAGTAGTAGGAGCCAGTTAGGCCCTTAAGACACTGATATCTTCCCTCACTCAGGCCCTGCTACCAGCCTGCTTATTTGTCCCCTTCAGTTGGGTGTTGAGAGCTACTATAGCTGGCACAGAACAGCAGTCATGAGTGAAAGAAGAAAACGCCCCTCTGGGGCAGCATTCAGAAGAAGAAAGAAAGCAAAGGAAGCTTTTCTATCTAAGCAGGAAGGAGCTCTCCTGAGATACAAAGACACAAATGTTCACGGTGAGCCTTCCGGCCCCAGTGTAGATGTGAGTGGTGAGGAGATGCCTGATCTTCCAGTTAGTCAGAGTGCAGGTGACCTGGCAGCTACTGCAGCATCCATATCTCCATCTCATATGGGTGTAACCATGCAGATTCCTGAAGAAAAGAGAAGATCAGAGAAGAGTGTGGTGGTGCTGCTGAGTTTACTTCCTTAAGTCTAGATCAGGGGTGGCCAACCTGTGGCTCCGGAGCCACATGCGGCTCTTCAGAAGTTAATATGCAACTCCTTGTATAAGCACCGACTTTGGGGCTGGAGCTAAAGGCTCCAACTTTCCAGTGGGTCAGGGGATGCTCACTGCTCAACCCCTGGCTTTACCACAGGCCCTGCCCCCACCCCCACCCCCTTCCCGCCCCTGAGCCTGCCATGCCCTCGCTCCTTCCCCCCCCCCCCCGCCCCGAGCCTCCTACATGCCACAAAACAGCTGATCAGGAAGTGTGAGAAGGGATGGGGAGGCGCTGATCAGAGGGGCTGCCGATGGGTGGGAGGCGCTGGGAGCGGGGGGAGGGAACTGATGGGGGGCTACTGATGTATTACTGTGGCTCTTTGGCAATGTACATTGGTAAATTCTGGCTTCTTCTCAGGTTGGCCACCCCTGGTCTAGATGATCCAGGACTGTGGACCCACTTGAGCAGTAGCCTGAGGGACTTCCTTGTACTGCATGGGCCACAGCAAGTGAAAAACTTCATGTTCCCCAAAGATAATGAAAACAGAAGTTTCCATCCAACACATTACTGGCGTGAAATCCCCAATGGTGACAAAGTGGAGAGGCCATGGCTTATGTACTGGTATATAAAAACCCAGAATGCTGCATACTGTTTTTGTTGCAAACTCTTCCAGTCTAATCTTCTAGCCACATTGGGTTCTACAGGAACAAAGGACTGGAAAAATCTGGCTAGAAATTTGGCATGCCATGAGAAGGCAGCAAATCACCAGAGAGCATTCCATAGGTGGAAAGAGCTTGAGATGAGACTAAGGTTAAAGGCCACCATAGATGATCAGCATCAAGAGAAGATTACATCAGTCTCTCTTTACTGGCAAAATGTTCTGAAAAGGCTCATTGCCATTGTGAGAATGCTTGCTACCCAAAACCCAGCACTGCGTGGCACTTCAGATCAGCTGTATGTGCCAAACAATGGAAACTTTCTTAAAATTGTGGAGCTGATGGCTGAGTTTGATGCTGTACTCCAGGAGCAGCTCAGAAGAGTCACCACCCAAGAAATGTACATACACCACTACCTTGGAAAAACAATTCAAAATCAAATCATACAGTTACTGGCAACAAAAGTCAAACAGAAGATTGTGACAGATCTGAAGTCAGCAAGATATTATTCTGTTATTCTGGACTGCATACCTGACATCAGCCATGTGGAACAAATGACTTTAATGGTGCGTTTTTTAACAACAACAGAACCTAGTGAAAATGTCCCTGCAGTGGTGACTGTCAGAGAGCATTTTCTAGAATTTATTGATATTGATGATACTACAGGAGCTGGTATGACAAATGTGCTTCTTAAAAAGCTGGAAGATACAGGAATTGCGATAGCTGACATGAGAGGTCAGGGCTACGATAATGGTGCCAATGTGAGAGGAAAGAACAGAGGAGTGCAGACACAGATCCGAGAGTTAAACCCTCGAGCTTTTTTTGTCCCATGCAGTTCTCATTCATTGAACTTGGTGGTCAGTGGTAAAGCCTCAGCTTCTAGTGAGGCTGCTGAATTTTTTAATGTAATTCAAAGCATCTATGTATTTTTCTCTGCATCAACTCATCGATGGCAAATTTTGAAGCAACATCTGGGAACATCCTTTCTGACGCTGAAACCACTGAGTGCCACACGATGGGAAAGTTGAGTGGAGGCGATAAAGCCTATCAGACACCAAATTGGGAAGTTAGATGATGCCATAGGTGCCATTATAGAGGATAATGTTATGACAGGAACTCTTTGTGGGAGAACAGTGGCAGAGGGAAATGGAATCACCAGAAACATACATAACTTCAAATTTCTGTGTGGCTTAGTGTTGTGGCATGACATACTGTTTGAAATAAATGTTGTAAGCAAGAGACTCCAAGGTGTTGACCTTGATATATCTGGAGCAATGGAACAACCAGAGAAAGCAAAGTCATACCTACAGTCTTACCAGTCAGATGAGGGATTTCAAAATGTTATGAAGAGTGCACAGAAGTTGGCAGAGGAACTTCACACCAAAGCTTTCCCACCCATTCAAGAATACAAGAGTCACCAAAGAAGACGACCTATTGATTACGAGGCACAGGATAATCCCATAAGAGACCCCAAACAACAATTCAAAGTCGAATTTTTTAACCAGGTGCTCGATCAGAGGTGGGCAAACTACGGTCCACGGGCCACATCCAGCCCGTGGGACCGTCCTGCCTGGCCCCTGAGCTCCTGGCCCGGGAGGCTCGCCCCCGGCCACTCCCCCGCTGTTCCCCCTTCCCCGCAGCCTTACCCCGCTGCGCTGCCAGCCTGACCCGGTGCTCTGTGCTGCGTGGTGCAGCTGCCTGTCCTGGTGCAGCAGTGCTGCCAGCCACCGGTGCTCCAGGCAGCGCGGTAAGGGGGCAGGGAGCAGGGGGGTTGGATAGAGGGCAGGGGATAGTCAGGGGTCAGTGGTGTGGATAGGGGTCGGGGTGGGGCGGTTAGAGGGCAGGGAACAGGGAGTTGAATGGGGGAAGGGGTTCCGGGGGGGGCAGTTAGGAAGGAGAGGAGGGGTTGGATGGGGCGGTGGGAGGCAGTCAGGGGCAGGGGTTCCGGGGGCGGTCAGGGGACAGGGAGAAGGGATGATTGGATGGGGCAAGGGTCCTGGGGGGGGGCAGTCAGGAAGGAGGGGGGGTTGGATGGGGCGGTGGAGGGCAGACAGGGAGAAGGGGTGGTTGGATGAGGTAGGGGTCCCGGAGGGACAGTCAGGAAGGAGAGGTGGGGGTTGGATGGGGCGGCGGGGGGCAGTTAGGGGCGGGGAGTCCGGGGGCAGTCAGGGGACCAAGAGCAGGGGAGGTGCATGGGGCAGGGGTCCGGGGGGGGGAGGGGAATCAGGGAAAGGGGTGGGTTGGATGGGGCAGAAGTCCCGGGGGGTGCCATCAGGGGGCGAGAAGCAGGGGGGGTCAGATAGGGGGTGGGTGCCGGGTCATGCCTGGCTGTTTGGGGAGGTGAAGCCTCCCCTAACCGGCCCGCCATACAATTTCAGAAACCCGATGCGGCCCTCAGTCCAAAAAGTTTGCCTGCCCCTGTGCTAGATTGTCCAGTACAGTCAGTTGAAGAACTTTTCATGCAGCTCAAGGAACACAGCAGTATATTTGGGATGTCGTATGATATTCCAAAACTCCTCACTATACCTGAAGAAGACCTACACCAGCAATGCAGGGCACTAGAGACAGTGTTGACACATGATGACGTGCAATATTGATGTGAGTGATTTAGGTGATGAACTGAAAGCCCTTTCAAGATATATTTCAGCAGGATCAACTCCAAAGGCTGTTCTGGAATATATGTGCACAAATAAGATGACCACCCTCTTTCCAAATGCTTTTGTTGCTCTGCGCATACTTCTAACACTTCCTGTAACAGTTGCCAGTGGAGAACGCAGCTTCTCCAAGCTGAAGTTTATAAAAACACATCTACGCTCCAGAATGACACAGGAGAGGCTGGTCGGCCTTGCAACCATCTCAATAGAGCAAGAGCTGGCCCAGACTGTGGACCTTAAGGAAGCAGTTGAAATCTTCAAGGCGCGGAAAGCACCACTTTGATTATTCAAACAGATAAAAATGCCAGTGTTTACTATGCAGACAAGAAAAGTTACATTTGCTGTTCAGGCATTTGAAAATTAAGTGTTACTTAAATTTTTTGAACAAGGCATTTTAAGTTGTTAGTTCTCCTTTATTGGGGTAGGTAGCAGAGCAGTACCATGAGAGGAGTAGAACAGGAAGAAGGCAGAATGGAGACCTTTCAAAGTTTTGGCCCAAGCGAGGAGGCATGGGGGCGTCATTTTGCTCCCTGCCTCAGGTGCCAAAATGTTGTGGGCCGGCCCTGGATTTAGAAGAGCTATGACGACACCAAAAATTAGATCTTCTCGTGTACTACTGTTGAGCCACGCAATGCCTGTGTTGTATCCGTCTACGCTTTTTCAATGGTAATGCCAAGCAGCAAAGGTGAGAGAACTCATCTTTGGCACCACTAGCTATTAAACCATTCTCTCAAGTTTGCATTTACTTTAATTGTACATACTACACTCTGATATAAGGCCTTGAAGATGTTAATCATTTTTGTTGGCATATCATAACACTTCAAGATGTTCCAGAGTGAATTGTGATGGAGGCTGTCAAATGCTTTCTTAGAATCTCTTAAGTTTGTGATGCGGGCTTTTGCCATTCACTGCTGTCTCCAGTGATTATTCATAGAGTGAAAATCTGGTTGACACATGATCTTCCAGGTCAAAATTCAGCCTGATACTCCTTTAGCTTTGCCTTATCTGCTATTTTATTCTGCTTAAGATGGTACTGTGGAAAACTTTGCCTATCACTGCAAGGAGTGTAACGTCTTGTCAGTTACTGCAGTTGCTTAGATCACCTTTCTTTGGTATTTTGACTATACTGCCATTATTTTCTATTCTTCTGGAAACTTTTCCTAGTCATGTACTGTTTTGAAATATTCAGTAATTTTATTGATAGTCTCATCATTACAAGCTTTGAACATTTCCCTGGTGACTTGGTCTACATCTGCCAGCTTTCCCAGGTTTTAACTTTTTAATTGTATTTTTTTCTCCTTGCTTGTGATCTGAAATGTTACAAAGTCTAGTTCTGGGTGTTTGATTTCTTTGTCAATATCAATAATTCCTTGTGGTGTTGGCCTGTTTATCACCTCTTCAGAGTGCTCTGCCAATGGCTCTATGTTCTTTTTCTGTTGTTAAGCTCTTTGTTCAACCTTAACGGGCTCTCCGGTTGGTGTAAACTTGCCAGTCAGAATCTTGTTGATTCTTTTTAAACATGATGTTTTACTAGTGCCTCCTTCAGCAACTGCTTCAGCGTCTTTATTCACGTATTTCCTCCATGTTGCTCTTTCCTGCTTTATTCTTTGTTTTTGGCAGCTGCTTTTTCTGAAGGTGTTTTTGGGGATTGATGTTTTGCTTTGGCTTGTTTCCTTTCTTGCACACAGTTCCATGTATCCTCACATATCCAGACTTTAGGTTTGCTTGTCTGGAAATAAACTGCAGGCATTGCGTCATCTATTATACCATCTGGCAGGAAGAACCATGACATGTCAGTTGATTTCTTGTGATGGTTTTAAGGCTTATAACATCTGAAATGGGTTTTTCAGTTCCATTCAAAATTGCTGCTGTAATGTCTTGTCTGTTAGACTTTAGCTGTCATTTTTCTCTATGCTTGTTCTGTTTTTGTTATAATGTTCAGTCTTGTGACACGCAACCTGTGATCATTTCTGATGCAGCTCCCATCCTGGAAAGTTGATCTAAAATTCGTTCCAGCAAATAGATGGTCACATTGGTTCCTGGGGATTCTGTCCAAGTTACTGTATGGATATCTATGTGCGTGACTAGTGTTTCATCAGTTGAACCCTGGTACCTGCCACAGTTCTACCAATCTGACACCGTTGTCATTCTAGGGCCCCAGGTCACACTTGCCCCATTGCTTTCTCCACTCTGTTGTTGTCATCTCCAACCTTGGCATTACTGTTGTCATGCTTGGCAATATTGTCAGTCAGAGCTTGTAGACAATTGTAGAATTGCTGTTAGATCTTGTCATGGTAGTTGTCTGTTGATATGTAACATATATTTGTAATTTTCATGTTTAACTGGAAGCTGTTAATTGGCTGCCAATTTGTAAGAGATTTTTCTGTTTTGCTATGTGGTAACTATATTGCTTCCCTGAATGTATTATGATTTTGTTTTGATTTTTTTAATCGCCTTTTCTCAACTCAGCTCCTGGCTATCGACATTCCCTTATTCCAAGGATTTGGGGGTTATATTTGTCCATTTCTTTCATTACCTGTCTGGCTTTTGTTGTTGCAGCCTTTGTTCTAAAGTTCCAAAAAACAAATTTTATAGTTTATCTTTTAATAAAGAATGTCACAGAGTTCATTAATTCAGAACTGGACACAGCATTCCTGCAGCAGTTGCACCAGTGCCAAATACAGAGATAAAATATCCTCTCTATTCCTACTGAGAGATTTCCCTGTTTATATATCCCAGGATTACGTTAGCCCTTTTGGTCACAGCATCACACTGGGAGCTCATGTTCAGCTAATTGTCCACCATGACCCCAAAATTTTTTCAAAGTCACTTCTTCCCAGGATAGTCCCTGTCCTGTAGGTATGGCCTACATTCTTTGTTCCCACATGTATATATTTACATTTAGCTGGATTAAAATGTATGTTGTTTGGTTGTGCCTTACTTACCAAATGATCCAGACTGCTCTGTATCAGTGACCTGTCCTCTTCATTATTTACCACTTCCTCATTTTTTATCTCATCTGCAAACTTATCAGTGATGATTTTGTTTTTCTTCTGTTTTTCTGTCACTGATTAAAAGTGTTAAATAGTGTAGGGCCAAGGACTGATCCCTTCGGGATCCCGCAAGAAACACATCTGCTCGATGATGATTCCTTTTTTACAATGAAACTGTTATTCAAGCCTGTTACTGTACTGGTTGGAATTTATAACAGCCTTGAATCAGACTGGAATTTATAGTCTCAAACGGCTGTGTCAGCAGAGCGTAGCCTACATGAACCTGAGGGATTTGGCTCATGGATCTTATGGATTCCTCAGGTTGTGCCAGCAGAGTTTATAGATTCTTTGAATCTGAGTGATTGGACTTTTGTCTAACTTTGCTAGAGTAACGGTGCTCCAGTGAAGTTCTTAACTCTACTAGAAGCAGTCTTTGGCAAAGTGCAAAGCATACAGTGGGACCTAACAGTATTCAGTGGTTCAAAATTCCAAAGTTGTGCATGCAGGTTTATCCAGTGCCATAGATCTTGTTCAAAATCATTGAATATAATAAATCTGAAGTTTCTAGACTGTTGGATATTGCAAAAAGAGGAGGAAATCTCATGTTCCAAAATTCTATCTCTCTGAATGTTTGATTAGCCTAAAATTGTCCTTTAAAAGTTTCCTTCTGGTAAGAGACCACAATGGTGAAATCTGCGCAGACCCAATGAACTGCAGGTTTGGGTCCTCTTCTGGAATGATTGCTTGTGTCTCTATACTGACAGTCTGATCCTGCTCCCACTGAAGTCAATAGGAATTAGTCTGTTGACTTTGGTGTTCTGCTTAGCCCATCATCTCTCATATAACACATTCTAAACAATTATAAATACAAAATAGTTATTGCCTTCTAGATGGTGGGAAGACACAAAGGAAGAGGTCTCTGTGTAAACATTTGTCTGCAATTGCAGCGCTAATATTCACAATTACATTAAAACGAAATAGATTTGAGAGTAATAATTTTAAAATTTAAATTATTAATGCACTTCAAAGAAGCATATATCAGAGCAAGTTAGTACTTTCAACACAGCACTAATGGTAGGACTGAATGCATTAGTGGAAGCAAATAGAAACCAGAGTGACATAAAATATCCTTAAATTGAGAATATATGTCTAGCTCAGTGGTTCTCAACTTATTTATTACGTATTACCTGGGCCGTAGGTTGAGAACCACAGCACTCCCACCCCTACTGACTCCACATGCGGCAGCCATGACCCTGGACCTGGCTGACAGCCCCAGCCAGTAGCCCCCGGGCTCCCAATGCCATGCTGGGCAGCCAGGTAGCCCAGCAGCCTTTAGCACACAGCTGGGTTGCAGCTGTGTGCTAACTGGGTTGCATGCAGCTGTGAGTTGAGAACTGCTAATCTAGCTATTGTGGGATAGAGGTTCTTAAGCTGTAGTTCATGGAGTACTTAGTGGTCTTCAGAGAGGTGAATGGGCGGTCATGTTGTACTGTGTCCTCTTTGTTTCCAGCTGCTAAGTTGCATTTAAAGAAGCTAAAAATAAACTAAATACATCCTGTGTGGTTGCTATGGGATTGTTGGTGTGTTTTTGAATGGGAGGGAGGTGGTCTGCAGGATCATAAATGGCAGAGAAGGTTTCCTGAGAGACACTCTATTAAGATGTGGTGTACCATATGAAAATGTGAGAGGATCTATGGCCTAGAAGCAAAAGATTGTAAGATCTTTAGGGTGGAAACCATCTCCTTGTTCTATATTTGTACAGCACCTAATGCAGTGGGCCCTGTTTTATGACTTGGGGCTCCTACATGCTATTATAATACAAATAATTAATTAATTAAAATGTGTTGACAAAAGGATTGTAGGGAAAGCAAGCAGATGCTTTCTCCAGGGAAAGGAGTAGGTGGGTCACACCTTTGTCATTCACATTTATTTTATATTCTTTAGCAATCTGTGGAGAATACCTGCTTTCTTTCTGTACAAAAGTGATTGATTATTGAATATGGAAATTTAGGTTTTTAGCTAAAAGCAAACTAATTTTAGTCAGTCCATCGATAAACGTCGTTGAGTCTTAAAAAGAGAGGGAAAAGTAAGTTAAATAGTGATTAGATTGCCAGCACTGGAGCTAGTAGATGTTCATGCTGTCGAAGGTGCTATCTCAGATAGACGTAAAAGCGAGGTTCTGTCTAAACTGATCTTGCACCTAAAGATAAGGTCATGCAAAGAATCTTTACATCTTCTCCAACAGTGGAAGGAGTAGAGTGAACAGAGTATACTACTTTCTATACAAATAGAGCTTCTCAAGGTTATTCTTTTATTTCGTTGGCTCTCAGTTACTATGGTACTGCTAGCAAGATAATGTAGCTGGGAGAGATGGAGGGAGGATGATATTGATGCCATCATTGAATCCTTTCATGGTTTTCCAATACAAACAATTTACATTTCCTTTACGAGATAACTTTCTAGGAATTCCCTGGAAATAAATATCCATGACAGATGTTAGGAGGATGGAAATGTTTAGAATTCTTTGTAGATGCTGGGTTTTGTCCAGACCTATTCCAGAAGTTCCATATCTTTGTCTCAAAACCAGCACTATGCAAGCATTTCAGACTGGCAGCTTGTCAGTTCAAGCCAATAATTTAAATCCTCAGTGCTAGTCAAAGCTGTCAAGTTAATAACATCATAGTACATAAATAAGCTGGGAATTTAATCTAGGTCATTAGCAAGGGAAGCTTTCACATGCAAAATTGATGTTTATCATTATACATTGTTCTAAAAGCTGTGCCTATTCTAAGGAGACATAGTAGTTTTCCTAACCATCTGAGTTACCCAGGTGCAAAACTTAGGTGATAAAATTGCAGCCCAGGCAGAAGAAAAGTGAGTAATTAAGCCTCATCACCCTTTTGAGATAGCTAATACGTACGTAAGATCACTTCACTTGCCAATGAAATAAGCACACCAGCATTATCCAATTGTTAGGAAGTGAAGAATGCTGTATTTTGCTTAAAATTAGGTGGGTAGTGAAAGTTGGTTGTTACATGAGTAAAAATATAGTCCGGACACTTGGGTTAGCGCACAGTGGTGCACGTGTAAAGAGCGTCATTGGATTCGTAATGGCTACAAGTAGCTGTGACTTTGGTTTTACAGCTCATTCCAAAAAAGAACAGCCCTGGAAGCATAATTCTGGGCCCCCATTCAGTATTTATTCAGAGGGTAGAGTGCCACCTTAAGTCACCAACCCCACTTTGTGCAGCACTTGAGCATTTTTTGGAAGTCTCCTATTCAACTATTGACCTATACAGCCCGGCTTAGCTTGTGGGATCTAACAGGATCACACAATGAGGAGATAAAGCCACAGGCCATGGAGGGAAGGAGGGAAAGTTGCCTGCGGAATTTGAAATTTCATGGGTTTTGTATTTTAGATTTAGTAGTCAGACTAAAATTGTGATAAAATACACACTTTCTGGTAAGTAATAAATGTTGTCCATTGTCTAGAACATAAAATTTTAATTGCTAAAAGTAGGAACTTTTGTTGTGTAAGAAACTATAATTATCATATTAAAACAAATGAGTACTTGAACATTAGCCAGTATGTTCCAGAGGGATTGAGTCCATTTTGCTGCTGGTCAACATTCAAATTGGAAATTATTCTAATCCCATTAACACTGTGCTTTATTTCCTTTTTTTCCCCAAAAAACTTTAATAACTAAAATAAGACTCAGCAGACAATGTATCCAAGCCAGAAGCATGTAGTTGCAATAAGGATGTAATAGTACTCTGGTTAAGTGCCATAAACATGTAATTACTTTTCTTCTTTTGGGGAAAAAAATTTTTTTTATTCTTTTAGTTATATTAAGGAGTTTTATCCCATTGTAGTAGAGCTTTGATTTCTCAATTGCTAACAGGCAATCCAAAAACAAATCTGTGAGGTTTCTTTTTGGGGGGGAGGGAAAGAGGAAGTTTATTTTGTTCTATTAGTAAAAGTCCAGTGTAGTGATAACTACTATGTCCAATTTAAATGTTGTGTGTGTGACCCGGGATGCCTAGGGTAGTCCTTACTGAAAATGCCAGGGTCAGGGCAGGCTGCAAAAGGACAGCAGATTCTCCCAAAACTGGTGGTTCACACTGAAGTTAGATTCACCAACTAGTCATGAACTGTGCTCCTGATCCCACATATTGGTTATCAAGAAGCTGAAAAAAGAAATCATACAGCTTCCTTTATTGCATTCCAGTTCTCCGGTTCCTAATTAGCACATAGGTCCACTAAGGTGGGAAGTTATTTTAAAACTGCTTACGATACAAAATGTTCTTCTGATCCTCAAAGGGCATGCCACATTGCCAGGTCAATTTTACTTTGGATCTTACCCAAACTACTACTCTGCCAGCCAATCCTTTAATATCTAAAACTAAAGGTTTTATAAAAGAAAAGAACAAGAAGAAATTTGTTAAATGGTAAAGCAATCAGATGCATACAAAGATTTAAAATCCATACATCAGGTTCTTAGAGTCTGTTGGCTTGAGAGTTCCTCTGGAACACATCCAAAGCTTGGATAGGTCATTCAGTCCTTTGTTCAGAGCTTTAGTTTGTAGAAAAGTTGCTCCAGAGGTGAGAAGCAGGATTGAAGACCAAATGGAGATGACTCAGCTGCCTTTTATAGCCTTTGCCATGTGGCTTGTACATCCTTTCTCCAAGCACATGGGCCTGGAAAAACCTGGAGTCCCCTGTCCATAGGGATGTGCCTACACGTCTGGCTGACTCAGGTGTAGCCCCTGGCTTCATTCCATGGGTTCATTGTATAGCTGATTGCCTTTGATAGGCCATCAAGCAAGCTAGATAGTGCTGGTGCCCTTTTGTCTTGGGATGTCACCCAGAAACACAGTACAAGTTTGAAATACAGATATATCAAACATTTATAATTCACTATACAAAGATGATACAAACATGTAAACAAGATTATCATACTTGGCAAATCAAAACATTTTCACGGATACCTTACATTGCATATCTGGTAAGATTCATTGCAGTTTTATAACATTGGTATCAATAATATCATTAAGTGTCTCACATATTCCATACAGCATCACAGTGTGATTTTACTTTTTTTTAAGTGTCTGATACACAATGAAAATAATAATTTGAGGGACACTGTTAGGTCAAATTTGACCTGAAGTTTAGGCTTCATAAAAATAATCTTTTGCAAGACCTAAAACCAATAAAAATGTTTTTCCTGAAATTTAAATGTGAATTCAATTGGCAACACATTTTTAAAACTAACTTTCTGTGTTTGCCATATAGAGATTGTATCATTATGCAATGTGTAATAACCTTAAAATGAAATTGGCAAGAAATTGACTATTGGAATAAAAGGAAAACTGGTTAATCTGTGTTCATGGTTCAAGCTGGTAAATACAAAAAGCAAATGATTACATAAATAGCAAAAAATAAGTATTACTTGTAAAGATGTCTCCATTTTTATCACCTGTGATGGTATCTGTAACATAGGTAAGGGAATTTCAGTACACCTCCACCCCGATATAACGCAAATTTGGATATAATGCGGCAAAGCAGTGCTCTGGGGGGGCGGGGCTGCGCGCTCCAGCGGATCGGCGGGGCTGCACGCTCCGGTGGATCGGCGTGTCAGCATGTCTGACTCCGACATGCTGCTCTGAGCGGCGTGTTAAGGGTGCCGGGCTGGGGCCGAGGGATTGGATACGGGGCAGAGGGTCTCGGGGGGCGGGGAGGGGGGCGGACAGGGAGCGGGGGGGGTTGGATGGTTCAGAGGTTCTGGGGGCGGGGCGGTCGGGACGGGGAACGGGGGCATTGGATAGGGTGTGGGAGTCCCAGGGGGGGCCTGTCAGGGGGTGGGGGTGTGGATAGGGGTTGGGGCAGTCAGGGGACAGGAAGCAGGGAGGTTGGGTAGGGGGTGGGGTCCTGGGGGTGATTAGGCATGGGGGGGGTCTCTGGAGGGGGTAGTCAGGGGACAAGGAGCGGGGGGGGTTGGATGGATTGGGGTTCTGAGGGGTCAGTCGGGGCTGGAAGTGACTATTAATAACAGAAATGCTTGAGGCCAAAGCAAGTTCGATATAACATGGTTTCACCTATAATGCGGTAAGATTTTTTTGGCTCCCGAGGACCACATTATATCGGGGTAGAGGTGTACTTAAATGATTTTATCTTGACACTGTCTCTTTAACAATCCTACTAGAAGTTGCCATCTTGACAGCTTCATGATGCAGAGTAGGATGGAGACAATACTGTACTTATTTGAAAGCACTGAAAATGTAAGCACTTCAAAATTATATTAAGATTGGTTGATTTGAGTTAGTTAAATCAATTATTAAATTAACCTGACCAAATTTTAAAAAATAGAACTTTATCTTAAAACAACTTAAGAGAGAGAGAAGGTGGGGGAGGTAATATCGTTATTGGACCAACTTCTGTTGGTGAAAGAGACAAACTTTTGAGCTACACAGATCTCTTCTTCCGGTCTGGGAAAGGTACTCAGAATGTCAGAGCTAAACACAAGGTTTAGCATAAGTAGTTAACGCACATTCTAAGGGGCCATGGAAGGTAAAGTGGTCCTGTTAACACCCTGGCAGTTATAGGACAAAAGGGGAGTGGGGTGTGTGTATGTGGGGAAGGCGGGTTAGTGGGTTACGGGTTGTTATAATAAGCCATAAATCCAGTGTCTTTATTAGGACCGTGATTTTTACTGTCTAGAAAAGACATGCATTTAACCTTCAGGCTTGTCTTTTGATAGTCTTCTGCAAGTTTCTTTTGAGGATGAGGACTGAGAGGTCAGACTTTGTGAAAAAGCATTTGCCCACGGGTTATGTGGTGTTTTTGTCTTATCATTTTTCTGTGTGATTCATTCAAGATCATAGTGATTGTCTGGGACATTTAGTGCACTGGATGAGGTACACCCACATTTGTGATAAGTATGTGTAGACCCATGTGATAAGCATGTGTAGGACCCATGGATCTTGAAAAATGTGTTGGAGGGGGGGAGTATTGATCATTACAGCAGTGGAGATACCTCTGCGGGTTTTGGAGCTGTTGTTCTGTCAGGCTCCGGTGCCGCTTCAAGTTGGCGTGTTCTGGTCTGTGGGGAGCTTGCTGTTGATGAGGGTAGGGAGTTGTTTGAAGGCCAGAAGAGGGGTTTGGGGAAAGATTTATTTCTGGATGTGGTCCCCATCAAGTACCTGGATATCATACAAGAAACCCAAAACAACTATTAAAACAGGCAGGCAAACAAACTAACAAAACCCCTGATGACAGTCATCCAGTACAAAAACAAAAGTATAACAGACTACAACAACTCCACAAACCACAGAACTTCACCTCCAGGATAAGCCAGGGCACCAGAACCCACCACATGGATACTACACAAAACCATGACATCATCAGTTTATCAAGAGTGCCCCTTACCAGAGCTGAATTCTCTCTACTCTCCAAGGGACTGAACTTCAGCCCCACCTCTGAACCTGATACCATACTAACATGTCGAGAACTAGAAGAATTCTTTTGCCAACTCCACCTCAAGAATTCTTTCACAGCAATGATGACATCACCCACAACTACCACGTCCCCACTGACAGGCATCAGAAAAAAGAATGATCTGACTGGACACCCCACAGTGGATGAACCCACACTCTTGATCATTACATTGATGGCTTCAGGAAAAATATTGACTGTGAAATCTTGAATAAACATCACTCACACCAGAATCTCTCCACCGCTGAGAGAACAGCTATACAATCCATGAAATCCAACCACCAGATAGTGATTAAACCAGTGGACAAAGGGGGTGCCATCATAATTCTCAACTGTGATGACTATGTCAATAAGGACAATTGACAACTTTCTGACAGCATTTATTACAGAGAACTCAAAGAAGACCCCGCACCATAATGCACAAGGATTTAAGGATATCAGATCCTTCCCCAAACAACAACAAGAGAAATTCTATAACCTCATCTCCCATGAACCTATCCCAGGGATCTTCCACAAGATTCCCAAGATGTATAAACAAGGGAACCCAAGCAGACCTATCATATCTGGCCTTGGCACTTTTACTGAAGGAATATCAGGACTCAGAAACCATCCTCAAACCACTCACCACAAAAATGGCCAGCTTCCTCCAGGACACAACTGATTTGCTCCAGAAACTTCACAACATTAACAACCTCCCTCAGAACACTATCTTTGCCATCATGGGTGTCACCTCCCTATTAACACCAAAATCCCTCTCAATGACAGCATCACTGCCTGCCTCATATACCTACAAGATAATGGACAACCCTCAGATATCCACTCCAAACACATCACCAAACTCATCCATTTCATCCTCACCCATAACAATTTTACATTCAACATGCACTTTGTCCCAAACCATGGGAATAGGATGGCTCCCCAATATGCCAAACTTTTCATGGGCCACCTGGAGGAGGAATTTCTGAACAAATGCACCATGGGAACAATGACAGGTTTCAGAGTAACAGCCGTGTAGCCCACGAAAGCTTATGCTCTAATAAATTTGTTAATCTCTAAGGTGCCACAAGTACTCTTGTTCTTTTCATAGAAACGATATACCTGAGATACGTTGATGATATTTTCATCCTCTGGACAGATGACCTAAACTCCCTCATAGATTTCCACCCCAACTTCAACAACCACCACTGCATCCATCCATCAAACTGTGCCTAAAACACTCCAGCATGAGCATCAACTTCCTGGACACCACGAATCAGCTTCAACAACGGAACCGTACAGATAACTTTATACAAGAAACGCACGTATCACCACACCTGCCTTCACAGATCCAGTAAACCGCACCAAAAAGTCGGTTATCTATAGCCTGTCCTTCTGATACCACAGAATATACTCCAAAGAAAAAGTCCAGGATACACAATTTAACACACTTAAAACTGCCTTCACCAAACAATTTTCTCTGTTCTATTCTGAAGCTGCTGGAAGGTAGAATGCTGCAATAATAAATAGACTGCTTCCAGTGGGAGAGAAAGAAGCCCTAATTCACTGATGTCTGATTTCACTTACGTCTGATCTTTGTTGGGAGTTGATGTCATTCAGCATCTCTTAGGATTGAGGTCTGCATGGAGGAAACTCTGAAAGAAATGTCTAAAAATGGTTTCTGAATATCCACATGTGCAGACATCTGTGTATTCCCCATTCCACCCCACCTTCTGTTGTATGCTAATATCTATGTAATAAACAGTAGGGTTGTAATCAATTGACTACACCCTGATCTTGCATCAGCAAGGCATCTATACATATGAGTAAATTCATTCCTATTCAGCAAACCATTTAAATCCGCTCATAAATCCTATTGAAGTCAGTGGGATTAAGCATATTTTTAAGTGCTTGGCTGAAACAGGACCCTGGTCTCTGACTCAGATCCCCTGTGTTGTACTCAGTATGAGATATCAAAAATCTATTGGCAAATACCTCTGTCATCAGTTGCTCTGATTTGCCTCTAACTCTTTGGGTATGTCTACACAGCAAAAACAAACCAAACCATGGCTGACCCGGGCTCTTGGGGCTCAGGCTGTGGGGCTGTTTCATTGCTGTGTAGACTTCCAGGCTCGGGCTGGACTTCTGAGTTCTGAAGGAACTCAAATGTGAAATTGCAGAACTACTAATTAGTTTGTAACCTATCATTTCAATCAGCTTACATACCAAATGACTGGATGATAGCTAATGTGACGCCAATTTTTAAAAAAGGCTCCACAGGTGATCCCGGCAATTACAGGCTGGAAAGCCTGACATCAGAACTAGGAAAACTGGTTGAAACTATAGTAAAGAACAAAATTGTGAGACACATAGATTAACATAATTTGTTGGGGGAAGAGTCAACATGGTTTTTGTAAAGGGAAATCATGCCTCATAAATCTGCTAGAATTCTTTGAGGGGGTCAACAAGCATGTGGACAGGGGGGATCCCAGTGGATATAGTGTACTTAGATTTTCAGAAAGCCTTTGACATGGTCCCTCACCGAAGGCTCTTAAGCAAAGTAAGCTGTCATGGAATAAGAGGAAAGGTCCTCTATCTAAACTCCTACATGCCACAAGGGGCTACAACAGTGGTACCCTTAACTCACCTAACAATATTGTTAATCTATTCAACCACACAGTTAGCCCGGCAGAAGAGTCTATCCTATCTAGGAGACTCTTTCTGTCCCACCACCCCCACACACATGATACCGTTCTGTGGTGATCTGGAAGCCTACTTTCCCGTCTCCAACTCAAGGAATATTTTCAACACACCACTGAACAGAGCACTGACCTGCATGAACCCTCTTACCAACACTACAAGAAGAAGAATTCTGCGTGGACTCTTCCTGACAGTCGAAATGACAGACTGGACTTCTACATAGTGTTTCCGCAGATGTGCACAGGGTGAAATTGTGAACAAACAGCATCACTTGCCCCATAACCTCAGCTGTACAGAATGCAACGCCATCCACAGACTCAGAGACAACTCTGACATTATAATTATAGGGGCTGACAAAGGAGGTGCTGCAGTCGTCATGAACAGGTTGGATTATGAACAGCAAGCTGCCAGGCAAGTCTCCAACACCACATTCTACAGGCCACTATCCCCTGATCCCACTGAGGAGTACCAAAAGAAACTAACTATCTGCTCAAGAAACTCCCTGCTGCAGCACGGGAACAAACCTACACAGATACACCCCTAGAGCCCCAACCAGGGGTATTCTATCTGCTACCCAATATTCATAAACCTGGAAATCCTGGATGCCCCATCATCTCAGGCATTGGCACTCTTGAAGCAGCATTATCTGGCTATTTGGACTCTCTCATAGAATCATAGAATATCAGAGTTGGAAGGAACCTCAGGAGGTCATCTAGTCCACCCCCCTACTCAAAGCAGGACCAATCCCCAACTAAATCATCCCCGCCAGGGCTTTGTCAAGCCTGACCTTAAAAACATCTAAGGAAGGAGATTCCACCACCTCCCTAGGTAACGCATTCCAGTGTTTCACCACCCTCCTAGTGAAAGTTTTTCCTGATATCCAACCTAAACCTCCCGCACTGCAACTCGAGACCATTACTCTTTGTTCTGTCATCTGCTACCACTGCGAACAGTCTAGATCCATCCTCTTTGGAACCCCCTTTCAGGTAGTTGAAAGCAGCTATCAAATCCCCCCTCATTCTTCTCTTCTGCAGGCTAAACAATCCCAGCTCCCTCAGCCTCTCCTCATAAATCATGTGTTCCAGTCCCCTAATCATTTTTGTTGCCCTCCGCTGGACATTTTCCAATTTTTCCACATCCTTCTTGTAGTGTGGGGCCCAAAATTGGACACAGTACTCCAGATGAGGCCTCACCAATGTCGAATAGAGGGGAACGATCACGTCCCTCGATCTGCTAGCAAGCCCCTACGTGTACATCCCAAAATGCCATTGGCCTTCTTGGCAACAAAGGCACACTGTTGACTCATATCCAGCTTCTCGTCCACTGTAACCCCTAGGTCCTTTTCTGCAGAACTGCTGCCAAGCCATTCGGTCCCTAGTCTGTAGCGGTGCATGGGATTCTTCCGTCCTAAGTGCAGGACTCTGCACTTGTCCTTATTGAACCTCATCAGATTTCTTTTGTCCCAATCCTCTAATTTGTTTAGGGTCCTCTGTATCCTATCCCTACCCTACAGCGTATCTACCTCTCCTCCCAGTTTAGTGTCATCTGCAAACTTGTTGAGGGTGCAATCCACACCATCCTCCAGATCATTAATGAAGATATTGAACAAAACCGGCCCGAGGACCGACCCTTGGGGCACTCCGCTTGATACCGGCTGCCAACTAGACATGGAGCCATTGATCACTACCCGTTGAGCTCGACAATCTAGCCAACTTTCTATCTACCTTATAGTCCATTCATCCAGCCCATACTTCTTTAACTTACTGGCAAGAATACTGTGGGAGACCATGTCAAAAGTTTTGCTAAAGTCAAGGAACAAAACATCCACCGCTTTCCCCTCATCCACAGAGCCAGTTATCTCGTCATAGAAGGCAATTAGATTAGTCAGGTGTGACTTGCCCTTGGTGAATCCATGCTGACTGTTCCTGATCACTTTCCTCTCCTCTAAGTGCTTCAGAATTGATTCCTTGAGGACCTCTCCTCAGACCCTACGCTACCAGCACTCCCAGATATCTTTGAGACACCACTGACTTCCTGAGGAAACTACAATGCATTGGTGATCTTCCTGAAAACACCATCCTGGCCACCATGGATGCAGAAGCTCTTTACACAGATATTCCACATGAGGATGGACTACAAGCTGTCAGGAACAGTATCCCTGATGAGGCCACAGCACACCTTGTGGCTGAGCTTTGTGACTTTGTCCTCACCCACAACCATTTCAGATTTGGGTACAACTTATACCTTCAAGTCAGTGGCACTGCTATGGGTACCCACATGGCCCCACAGGATGCCAACATTTTCATGGCTGACTTAGAACAATGCTTCTCAGCTCTTGTCCCCTAGTTCCCCTCCTCTAGTTACGCTATATTGATGACATCATCATGTGGACCAATGGAAAGGAGGCCCTTGAAGAATTCCACCTGAATTTAAATAATTTCCACTTCACCATGAACCTCAGCCTGGACCAGTGTTATGCTTATAAGAAGCACATGGGATCTTTTTCAGGGGAAACGGCAATATGCCACGTTTATTGAAGATACAACAATTAGCATATGCATTTTCAGTCACACCACACACACACTGTCCTGCCAGTCAATGTTATAGTTACCAGTCCAGAGTCCAGATCAATCTAGTGGCCAGCTAGGTTGATCATGGGTAGGGAAAAGCTGGGTTCTGTCGGTCACAACACGATGCTTTGGGGAAGCCTTGGCAGGACAAACCCAAACTTTCATGGCAAAGCACCCTGTTTATATAGTGATTTTCCTTCATTGGAGCCAATGAGTTTTGCACCGTCATGCTGTAATCAATTGTTGTTTGACAAGTGCTTGTTTTCTTAAATTGTCCTTCTCATCCTTGTTCTTTCATCAAGTTCCTCAGGGCATTATCCCATGCTGGTTTTGATCACTGCTGTCTTGTCCCCGTGATAGGTGCCTGTCTCATCTTTAGAGTCATCAATCTGCCCTCCTCTGAGATTTCAATAGGGACATGTTGCAGCCTCCTGGCGCACTTGCATCTGTCTCCGGTTCCTCCCTAGAACATCTGGTTCAGCGATGGACTTCACACTTCTCTCTTAACACATATTCCTCATTCACACACACAACAGAATTAATGTACACAACATTTTGAACAGGAACATCAAATTGCAATGCAAAAGAAAACAATCATGGCATTCTTTTACTTATTTTAAAATGCTAAACCTACAACAAATTGGTGACCCTCAAAGGTGTGTTACTGCCTTGAGATCAGTCCAGAAACAGATTCTGGCTGATGTATCTCTACCAATGTCCCATTAGGCCATTCAAAAAGGGTGGCTGGCAGGATATGATCAAATCATACACCAATACATTTAATACATGCTACATTATTATTCTTTATCCTTCATTCTAAATTATATAAAATACAAACATAAAATCCTACTACTACACCAGTCCACACAAGAGATCCACTTTCTGGATATTACAGTGCTAATAAGTGATGGTCTCATAAACACCACCCTATACCGGAAACCTACTGACTGCTATACTTACCTACATGCCTCCAGCTTCCATCCAGGACACATCATACGATCCATTGTCTACAGCCAAGCTCTAAGATACTACCACATTTGCTCTAATCCCTCAGACAGACAAACACCTACAAGATCTCTATCAAGCATTCTTAAAACTACAACACCTACCTGGGGAAGTGAGGAAACAGATTGACAGAGCAAGACGGGTACCTGGAAGTCACCTACCCAACAAGGAAAATAACAGAACACCACTGGCCATCATGTACGGCCCCCAGCTAAAACCTCTCCAACGCATCTTCAACTATCTACAACCTATCCTGGAAAACTATCCCCCACTCTCACAGGCCTTGGGAGGCAGGCCAATCCTCGCTTACAGACAGCCCCCCAACCTGAAATAAATACTCACCAGCAACTACACACCACACCACAGAAACATTAACTCAGGAACCAATCCCTGTAACAAACTCTGTTGCCTTCTCTGTCCCCATATCTACTTTAGTGACAACGTAATAGGACCCAGCCACACCAACAGGGGCTTATTCACCTGTACATCTACTAATGTGATATATTTCAGAGTAACAGCTGTGTTAGTCTGTATTCGCAAAAAGAAAGGAGTACTTGTGGCACCTTAGAGACTAACCAATTTATTTGAGCGTGAGCTTTCGTGAGCTACAGCTCACTTCATCGGCATCCGATGAAGTGAGCTGTAGCTCACGAAAGCTCACGCTCAAATAAATTGGTTAGTCTCTAAGGTGCCACAAGTACTCCTTTTCTTAATGTGATCTGTGCCAGCAATGCCCCTCTGCCATGTACATTGGCCAAACTGGACAGTCTCTATGTACAAGGATAAATAGACACAAATCAGACCTCAGAAATGGTAACATACAGAAGCCAGTAGGAGAACACTTCAACCTCCCTGGACACTCAATAACAGATTTAAAAGTAGCCATTCTTTAACAAAAAACTTCAAAAACAGACTTCAAAGAGAAACTGCAGAGCTACAATTCATTTGCAAACTTAACACCATCAATTTGGCCTTGAATAGGGACTGGGAGTGGCTGTCTCACTACATAAGCAATTTTCCCTCTCTTGGTATTGACCCCTCCTTATCAATTATCATCATCATCATCACATCCACCCTGACTGAACTGGCCTTCTCTTCATGTGCCAGGATATATTTATGCCAGTATCTGTAATTTTTACTCCATGCATCTGAAGAAGTGGGTTTTTTTACCCATAAAAGCGGAAATCCAAATAAATCTGTTAGTCTTTAAGGTGCCACCGGGCTCCTCGTTGTTTTTGTGGTCCTTTCATGGATTGTAAACTGGTTAAAAAATAGGAGACAAAGGGTAGGAATAAATGGTCAGCTTTCAGAATGGAGAGAGGTAAATAGTGGTGTCCCCCAGGGGTCTGTATGGGACCAGTCCTTTTCAACATATTCATAAATGATCTCGAAAAAAGGGGTAAACAGGGAGGTGGCAAAATTTGCAGATGATAAAAAACTACTCATGATAGCTAAGTCCCAGGCAGACTGCAAAGAGCTACAAAAGGATTTCTCAAAACTGGGTGACTGGGCAACAAAATGGCAGGTGAAATTCAATGTTGATAAATGCAAAGTAATGCACATTGGAAAACATAATCCCAACTATACATATAAAATGATGGAGTCTAAATTAGCTGTTACCACTCAAGAAAGAGATCTTGGCATCATTGTGGATAGTTCTCTGAAAACATCCACTCAATGTGCAGCAGCAGTCAAAAAAGCGAACAGAATATTGGGAATCATTAAGAAAAGGATAGATAATAAGACAGAAAAAATCATATTGCCTCTATATAAATCCATGGTATGCCCACATCTTGAATACTGTGTGCTGATGTGGTCATCCCATCTCAATCAATCAATCAATACTTATATACAATAAATAAATAAATATTGGAATTGGAAAAGGTTCAGAAAAGGCCAACAAAAATTATTAGGGGTATGGAATGGCTGCCATATGAAGACAGATTAATCAGACTGGGACTTTTCATCTTGGAAAAGAGAGATGACTAAGGGGATATGATAGAGGTCTATAAAATCATGATTGGTGTGGAGAAAGTAAATAAGGAAGTGTTATTTACACTTTCTCATAACACAAGAACTAGGGGCCACCAAATTAAATTAATAGGCAGCAGGTTTAAAACAAAAGGAATTATTTCTTCATACCACACACAGTCAACCTGTGGAACTCTTTGCCAGAGGATATTGTGAAGGCCAAGACTATAACAGGGTTCAAAAAAGAACTAGATAAATTCATGGAGCACAGGTCCATCAGTGGCTGTTAGCCAGGATGGCAGGGATGATGCCCTTAGCCTCTGTTTGCCAGAAGCTGGGAATGAGTGACAGTGGATGGATCACTTGATGGTTACCTGTTCGTTCCCTCTGGGACACCTGGCATTAGCCACTGTTGGAAGACAGGATACTGGACTAGATGGACCTTTGGTCTGACCCAGTATGGCCGTTCTTATGACCCTCCTACCCTGCAGGGCCTAGAGTCCAGGCTCCAGCTTGAGCCCGGAAGTCTACACAGAAGTGAAACAGCCTGAGCCTCATGAGCCCAAGTCAGCCAGCACAGGTCAGCTGCGGGTTTTTTCTTTGCTGTGTAGACATACCCTGTGAAGGTTTGGGGGTGTCAAGAGTACTGGTTATGTCTGCAAAAGTAGCAATCCAAAACACTGTGTGGCTTCTCATGCAGCATACAACGAAAACAACTGGATGGTTTTATTGTCCATATAAAACTTTGCTGATTTATAGCTGCTGCCAGACTGATGATGAATATGAGCTACCCACTCAAGAAAACAGAGATAATGCCTACTGAAGGCAAGCAAAATTGAATATACGCTCTGTATAAGGCAGCATGTGGGAGAAGCATTTGTTATATAATGCATATCTGAGTGAAATTGTGTGTCATGTTTCTTTAGGCTCTCAACAGGAGATGTGTAGAAGCAGCGGTGATGACAGGCCTCGCACTGAACTGCAGGATAAACAAGAAGTCTTTGTTTGACAGAAAACACTATTTCTATGCAGATCTGCCTGTAAGTATGCATTATGAAGTTGGTTCTACTATAGCTATAGAAAAGGATGAGTCTGGAGTAGGGCTGGGGGTAGCAAAGAGATGCTTTTTATGTTTTCAATCAGTGTTCTGCCCAAGCTAACAGGATGCTGCGTCAAGCCCGATGAATAGATAGCTATACCCTGGTGTTCACTGATTGAATATGATTGCCCTGATTGCTGACTCCTTGCTTAGCCTCACGATTCCAGTGGTTTTATGTAATTGAATTGGGAGATGGAGCTGCTGGGCCTGTACTTTCTCCATTCCTAGTATGAGCACTAATTGTCTGTTAGGGTAAAAGCAAACCAGTCTGATAATAGCCCTTCTTTTAAAATGAATGTGTAGCAAACACACATTACAATAATATAAACATCATAGCATCTCTTCTTTGTTTTTTGTTTTTGCTATTAAATTTAAGGACCTATAAATATCACATTTGCTTTTCAAACCTTCTAATCTTTGCCAGGATCTTGAATGAACTTAATAAATGTGCCTTTGCCACGTGCAGTAATAGATTTGGATACTGTAGATTGCTTTCATATTTGGAATAAACTGTCTTTGGAAGTGAGTTTGCACTTGACAAAGTGAAGTAATAATATGGAAATTAGTTGAGAGTCTGGTTTTACCTTTTTGACAACGTACAGCAGAGCTCAAGGACCTTATTTTTGTTTTAACAAAGTCACAGTTCTAACTTTAAAGATGGCCGTTCCCTCCATATATTTGTTCTGGATGTTGTTGAACATAAAAGTGGCCTGTAAAGGGAAAAATAATGGATTTGGTTCACTTTGCTTTTTTGAATTAAGAAGACTTGAATGCTTTGTCCTGCTTGTGTGTTACCCAAGAAAAATCAGGAATAGCAAATCTTATTTTCCCAGTTTTTCTTGGAGGTGTCCTTGGAGGTCCAGAGAATTAGGGAGGGAGTGTTCTTCAGGCCATAGATCAATGTGTAGAGGTGTTGAAATTTTAATTAAAGATTTTTTTCTCCCAACTGTTTTTTTCAGGCATTTGAGATTTTTTAAAAACATAAAACACAGAATTTTTAAATAAAATTCCATTTCCCCCCTCATTTGATGTCCTTGGAAGAAAGATGATATTATGGTTAATGCGTAGCTGGGATTCAGGAGATCTGGGTTCAATTTCCATCTCTGCTAGAAATGTCCTGTTTGTCCTTGGGCAAGTTGTTATCTCTGTGCCTCAGTTCCCCATCTATGAAATGGGCATAATGCTTCCCTACCTTTCTTGCAGGGGTGTTCTGAGGATAAAGTCATTAATATTTGTGAAGTACTTGAGCCCAGATCCACAAAGTAACTTAGGTGTTGTGATGCTTAAAGAGTCTCTGGACCAGATACTGAGCAACAGTGAGACTGACTCTGTAGCCTGGTGATTAGGGCACCCATGTGGGAGGAGGGAGACCTATGGTCCAGTTCCCCTGCTTCAATTACTATTTAATTATTTATACATAATGAAACAGCTGCAACAGGAGAGGTTGAGGGAGCCTCCCAGAATATCCCATATCTCAGAGGTTAGAGCACTCTCTTGAGAGGTAGGAGATCCCTGTTCAAATCCTTTCTTCTCCCTCAGGCAGACGGGGGAATTGAACCTGGGTTTCCCACATCCCAGATGAGTGCTCTAACGGTTGAGCTAAAAGTTGTAAGGTGGGTGCTGTTGGTGCTTGATTTTGAATGGGACCTCATCTGGTAGGCAGCCACTGAGCACACCTCCCATATTGGGCCCTCCAGGCAAAGTAGGCAGGCAAACATCTGTCTTCCCTGGGTTCATGGATAGCTCTGGGACTGGGCAGGAGATAAGCATCTAGATGCCTAAGAGGGAGGCAGCATTGTGCATACCCTGAGGCAGCAACATAGGTGTCTAGGTAACTTTACCCTAAGAACTTAGATACCAAGTGAATTTAGGCATCTAGAGGGTTAGGCAGCAGTGGAACAAGAGTTTTGTGGATTGCAATGGAGCCTAAAACTGGGACTTAAGCACCTACGTACCTGTGTGGATCTGGGCATTGCATGCTGTAGGGATGGAGGACGTATAAATACCTAGATAGATAGTTACTTTGGTTGTCAATACACTACTAATTCTGCAGTCATCATTGATAAATCTTCCTGATAAAAACAGTACATTCACAAGAGCTGAAATTCTAAACAAGCAGGAGAAAAAAGTAGAAACAAAAGAAGCCAAGCCCAGCTTTTCAAACTGGCTTTATGCATCACGAAGAGAAGAAAAAAGAAATCACAAACTCAATTGCCAATCACCTTTAGATTGTAGGTGGTTCTGCTCCTACATTAAAGAATGTTCAGACTTTCCTGGTGGTGATCACTCCACCAATAAAAAACTAACAGAAAAGAATGAAGCAGAGTAAAAATTAGTCCATCTGTTTTGAAAGAGAGAGCAATGGGAAGATGTATCTTCAGGTAGCATGTGTAGTACATAGGCACTGTGTTCTGCCACTACCTAATGGCTTATAGTACAGCATCTTCTAGTTAAATAAGCAGGGAAATTTGGGTCAAGAAGATACCTGACACATTCTATTAGCTTTAAACACACAGAATTCAGGATCTTCTAGCAGCTGGCATCTATAGTGTTGAGCACTGACTGTAAAATGCCCAGCCTGCATTTCGTAAAAGGCAGTCTTCTCAGGAGCCCTATAATAAGATACAGAGTTTAAGCTAATGAGCTGAATGGAATAGATAAAATAAATCCTGCTCTTAGGGTCGTTTGACAATGGGATTATTGTTATTCCTGAAAATGGGGCTTCGGATGGGAAATGGGATTCTTGTTGTTTATTGTCCCATGCCATTTGAGGCTTTAAAAAAAAAATCACTTAATGAGAAGCTGGGGGAGGCAGGAAAAGCTATATGCATAGATTATATTGAGCCTATAGAATGGAGTCAATTGTCTCGTTTTTATTATAGTGCTTAAAACTAGGTTTGGCAGAATTCAATTTTTTTTATAGTTTTGATGGATAATATCAATGTTTATTTTTCAGCATTTGTTTTGTTTTTATCGGTTTACATTTTCATGGCTGCATGAAATTATGGGGGTATCAGAGAATAGATACTTAATGACTAGACGTTGAGATTCAAAAAGCTAAAGCTTTATAGCTGTTAAAAATACAAATTGACAACATCACATGTCAAAATATACAAAGTAAATATCCTGAAATCAAACTCCAATAAGTTCTCCAGCAGCATTTTTCTTTCTTTGCCTATCTGAAATGTTGACTATCGTTGGTAGAAATATTTTTTTCTCAGTTCGTGTGCATACAGTGAAATTGATGTTTATTGATTAAAACTCTAATACTATACTACCAAGCGTATTTACAACTAGAAGGTTGCACACTTCACTGCTTATGTAGGCCAAGTTGTACACCCAGCTTGGCCCTTTCCCCTCCTCTCCAGCTGGGCCCCTCTCCCCTGCTAGTCAGGTCCAAACACTGTTGATTTTGGTGAAAATCAGAGAAGGCTGATTTTCCACTAAAACTAGGCTTCTGCAGTTTTTCGATTTTCACCAAAATCAGTAGGGTTCTGACCAGTGCAGGAGAGCAAGGGGCCCAGCCAGAGCGAGGGACAGGGATGAGGGGGGCCCTGGCTAGACCTCACCCCTGTGTCTAGACTGACTGTTCCCTTGTCACAGGCCTCTGTGTGAGGGGTCATTGCCTCCTCCCTGTATCCTGAGTGACCAAATGGCAATTTTAGTGGAAATCAGGCTTTTCTAGTTTTTCTGATTTTTCACCAACAGCAATAGAGCTCTGGCCAGAGTAGGAGTGACAGTCCCAGCTATTGGGGGTTGGGTGGGGGCTGGCATGTGGGGACAAGGGGCCTGGCTGAAAGGGCTGGGCCCAAGTGGGGCCAGTCTACCTTGGGACAAGAATTAAAATTATTGTTCATGTAAAACGACAATTCTGAACACAGACCTGATTCTGTATGCAGGCTGGCTATCAAATCACTCAGCAGAGACTTCCCGTTGCTGTGAATGGGAGTCTTTCATACAGCCTCTGTGTAGGGGGAAAAAAGAACCAGATGGTAACCAGGACTGTGAGGATCAAGCAGATCCAGCTGGAACAAGACAGCGGAAAGAGTCTTCACGATGACACAAGGAGCCAGACTCTCATTGACTTGAACAGGGCTGGTAGGCTTGGATCACTTTCTTATCCCCCGCAGTCTTTCTATGTATGGACTGAATATTTAAAACTAATTGGGGGATTGGGGGTGGAATCTGGTTTGTTGCTTTCAATAAATATTTTAAAATTTGACTTAAATGTAAAAAAAATTCCATATCTGGCTAATGTTCATCTTTTCTGGCCTGTTTGCTGATAACATAGTGGCACTGGCCAGTCAGAAGGCTAGTGGCTCAGTTTCTCAAACCTGTCTGCCAGCCAACTTCCAAATAAGACCTTTAACATATCAAGGGGGTATTCACTGGGACAGAGAAGCCACTTATGCTCCTGCAGCTGTAAGTGGTGTTTAAAAAGAGAGTGAAGACTCTGAATGAAGCAACGTGGCAGAACATGCACAGACGGCAGAGTGGGAGGCCAGTGCTTGAGTCAGAAATGGCTTTTAATTTTTAGCTTTTATAAAAACGATCACTTTCTCCATAAAGCTCTAAAATATCTATTGTATAAATCAAACCAACAAATCCATGTACCTAAATGCGTAGTTAGGTGCCTAAATACCTGGCCTGACTTTCAGAGATGGTGAGCATCCACAGCTGCCAGTGAAGTTGAGGGCTGCAGGTATTCATCACTGCTGAAAATCGAAACATTTAGCTATGTGCCTAACTATGGCTTTAGATGCCTAACTTTAGGCCCCACACTTGCAAATGTTGACTAATACCTTTACTCTAGGAAGCTGTAAGAAAACTGTGATTGCATTAATTTACCTGAATGTAATGAGAAAATGAAATTGGGAAATCAGATGGCCTGTTCTTAGGAACTCTCTCAGAAGAAAGGGAAATATTTTTTCCATCTGTTCCCTATGTCATCAAAGAGGGGAGTGTGTGGAAATGCCTTTAAGTTAAATCTTAGAAATAAAACAAAAAATATCCCCATTTGTACAGTTATTAAATAAAACATGATTTCCCAGTTTTCTCAAACAAACCCAAGTGCTTTCATGTGTTTAGCTTATTGCACTTTAATATGTCAAGATCAAAAGCTACTGCTGGGAATCTTGTTTCTCTCTCTCTGGTAGGTGTTGGCCTCATGGAGGTTGTCATGGAGCCTGATATGAGCTCTGGGGAAGAGGCAGCCGCAGCAGTCAGAGAGCTTCAGCTTATTCTTCAAACGCTTGGGAGCAGCCAGGCAATCATGGCAGGTAAAGGTGGGGGCAGGGCAATGTTCCCTCCAGTTAGTTGTAATTCTCTGCATTTGCAGGGGTAGTTTCACAGCTTCTGGTTATTTTGCTCTGTTGTTGCCTAACATTTAGCATTTTCTTAGTGCTGCTTCCTTTTAAAATTTTCAGTGTCTTTATAAGGTCAGCTATGCTTCAAGTATCTTTATGGGCCCAGCTTCCTCTGCAGCACTTGGATTTTTATACTGCCTCATACATCAATTTTACATGATAGACCAGGGCAGGAAGAAGTAGCGCAGTGTTCTTGTTATTTTTCACGTATTGTCTTTCTCTGCTCATCTTGCATGTACTTAACTGTGGATGGGAAACATTGTAACAGTGATTAGTAGTTGAGAGTGAAGGCTCCCGACACAGCTGATTGTGTAAGTTAAATTTTGGGTGTAAAATGATCATAAAACAGATGTTCAGCAGTGAACCAGTGATTTAACATCACCTTCAGCCCCTGAGGTAAGCAAGTGCAACTCCCAGTGAGTTCAGTCAGAGTTGTGCCTGCTCAGCCCAAAGTGGATTGTGACTCTGGGAATGTTGGGGAATGGTTCAGGTTTAATTTAAAATAATGGGTAATTAGTAGTTCTTAGATATTAAGCTCTTTGGGGCAGGTATCTTCATATGTATTTATGCAGGGGGACATTGATCCTTACTTAGGCTTCTGGGCACTACTGTAATAAACAGAACCTTTATCTTGTACCCTCCTGCTAGCTGCTTTTTCTGAGGCAACTTCCACTTCCACTGCCTCACAAGCTGATTGTCTTCACTTACACTAGTTTTACACTATTGTAACTCCAGTGGATTTACACCAGTGTTAGAGGAGACTCGGGCATTCGGTGGAGGTCACTCATTTTGCATACCTTCTGAATGCCAAATCAGCACGTTACTCTGCTACTTATACAGACTTTATGATATACAGTAACTTACTATCATCTTTCATTGCTGAATTTGGCCCTGAGACTTCCATTGGCGTCACACCAACGTATCCCACGTATTCTTTAAAGAAAGACCTGCCATGCTGGCAATATTTTTTCCCCAATATTATTAGATTTTAAACAAAATCGTTTTATTCAGGTGTGCTTAGTGATGTATTTTTTACTATGCTTTTCTCTTACTAGTGTTGTTTGTGTTTAGGTGAGGGTTTGCTCCCTCACATTTTATCTTCCTTCTACTTGCAAGTGCTGGGAAGACACATGCTGAATTCATCATTCATCGCTTTGCAACAAACTGCTTGAAAGCATGACTTTACTGCAAGATGATCAAATAGGAGATGAAGCTGGGCTGTGAGGGAGACAGCCTTTTTTAAAATAAACAGGCCCCAATTCTCTTTTCACTTATGCCTGGTTAATCCCATTCTCTTCTGACTAACAACAGTGAGAGAGTCAAACCCAGATCTTTGATAGCAGCAAAGTGAAGACAGAAGAATACTATTGACATATATTTCTTTTGTTACAAGTGTTCTCTTCTCCTCACCCCTAATGAAAAGTCTCCTTTAAAATGAATATTGGGGTCCCTTCTGTACCTCTCTTCTTCATTTGCCTTCTCAAGGAGTCTCCATCAATACAGAGAAGATTTACAAGATGACATCCATTCAGCTTTTACAGAATGGGCAAGGTCCACTTTTGCAAATTTGCATCGGCTATCCTGAATGGGCTCTAAGACTTTACACCTCTCTACAGATTTAATGCTGGGCTATTTACATTGTCTTCACTAGTGCTGTTGTATAAATATCAAATATTTGCTTCATTTTACAGCGTATTAATTTTAAGTTCAGATAAGGAGGAAGAGTAGAGAATGGGTTTCCTCTGATATAGCAAGAGTGATATGGGCTTATCATGTGAGAGATGTATGCCTATGTTTTTCTTTTCTTTATGCCTAATTTGACTATCTCAACAAATTCTCTGCATAGATGGATGTTTTGGAGGAATCTGGTAAAACAGAATTACCAGTGAGATTGTCAGACAGGCTCTCCTGGGAATTCTAGTCCACCCCTTGCCTTAGTGCACGTTTGCCCTCTGTGTAACTTTCTGTTTGCCTGTATATGTTATGTTTTTGTCAGTAAGGAAGGACTCAGAATCTCATGTGTTGAAGAAGAAGATTACAGTTGGTTGAGGGAGGAAAAAAACAAGTTTCTGACATTTTGCCCTTCAGCTTTAAATTCCCAAGGATGCTTCAATAAATCTACCCAGCATGACTGCTAAAGTCTTGTGCTCCATGGTAGAGCAGCATACAGCCATCAAGTAGTCATTTCAGGGGGTGTTTTCACACACTTTTGTCAGGGCAGAAAAATAAAAACTGGAATCTTGCAGCCTGCCTTTTTGTTTTTGTTTTTTGTTGTTGTTGTTAATTGCTGGTCTTTTAGGTGATTTACCTTAGTTCTGTCCTCCCTTTACAGGACATAACCTCTCTCCTAGAGTATGGTTTTAAGGACTATGTTTTTAAGGAGTATGGTTTTAAGCCCATGCACTTGCACTGTACAGGTGTCTTTGAGAAGAATCATGTCATTCCATTCCAAAAGGTAGTATTCTCAGAAAATTCAGTGATTGAAGATGGAGATTTAAAATAGAACCATAAATAGGAAGCTGTTATAAGGCAGCTGATCTCTTCCTGACCTCAGATCTTTTACAGTATAAACATCCTGTACATAACATGCTGCTTATTAACATATGCCAAGGTCATCTACTCTGATGATGTTTCCTTTTACAGAGGGTCAACTGAGAGTGGATGCCAATGTATCTGTTCATCACCCCGGAGAAGCTTACGGAGTAAGGACCGAAGTGAAGAATATCAATAGTGCACGATTCCTGGCAAGAGCAATAGGTAAATGTTATTTGCTCCTTTATTGAACTACAGTAGATACTTTTCATCTAGGTGACAGAACCAAGTATCACAAAATGTAATAGGTTTCAGTACAGGATACCGTAGGTATGTCAGCCACATTGGCTGGCAGTTTTATTGTGAAGTGACCCTCTGTCTTCAAGGAGAGTAAAGTGAATGATTCAGTATTTAGCATGTTCTGCTTTGATAGATGTTAGCAATACAGCAGCTCTGTGTCCTCAGATGAAGTTGATTGCTTTCCCAGGGCACGGTGTCTGGTGTGTGTGACGCGCAAAGGGCTTGCAGCTGCGGTATGGGTATGGGCAGGAAAGGAGAAACAACAGATCTCCCAAGAAAAAATGCAGGGAGATTGGATGGAGAGCTTCCACTCAACCCCTGATGTGATGATGGGAAAACTGCTTTGGCTGTACAGTTTAGCTGAAGTCTGGAGTGTCTGGAACTGGCTGTGGTGTGTGTATGTGGGGGGGACCAACCCCCGAGCCCTCCCTCCCGCAGGAACCAAATGTGTACACAAGAGTGCCAGAGAGAGGTCAGTTTTGCCAGTAATTGCATCCCTAATAGATTGCTTTTGGTTTCAGTAAGGTTCAAATAATCTTTCCATTTACTGCCTGGCAGTGAAGCATGCAGTAATGGGCGGTATAAAAATGCAGTGGGTGCAGTGTAACTCAGCTGAAATTTTTTTTGTCAGACTATGAAATCCAGAGGCAAATCAAGGAACTTGAAAATGGACAAACCGTTATGAATGAAACCAGAGCCTTTGATTACAAACTTGGGTGAGTTAATATTTTAGAGAGGTATTTGAAATAGCATCTTTGGAGTTCTAATGCTTTCTAGTGAGATGGTCACTGGTGTTAAAATGTCCTCTCTCCATTTCTGTTTGTTTGAATTACCATTCAGGAGTGTGGTCCCATCACAGGCATTAATTGTATTACAATAATGCCTAAAGGCCTCAACTGATGCCCGTTGTGCTAGGCACAGTCCCTTCTTTGAAAAGCTTTCAATTTAAATAGACAAGACAGGTTAAGCGTGGGAGGGGGAACAGGTACAGAACAGTGAAGTCACACAACAGTTCAGTGGCAGAGCTGGGAATAGAACCCTGACTGCCGGGCCCATATCCTATACACTAGACCATTCCATCTCTTCCCCATGTACTGCTCTCTTGCAAGCTATTGAAATTATTTAACAATTGCAGGATCCAGGTAAACTTATTTTAAGCCAGACAAAACTTCCACTAGAGTGTAGTGGGACTTTAGCCTGTGAAAGGCTGTAAGATTGGGCCCTATATGTTTCTGGTGCTATAGCATCAGGACCACCTGATGTATTTTCTTTACTCTCCCCTTTTTGTGGTGTGATAAATGAAGGGGGTGGGGGTAACTCCCTTTTATGGACACCCAGCCGGCCAGCCAGCAGCTATAAAATCCCTCTTAGTAGCTGTTCTTTAATTCCTCTACCTGTAAAGGGTTAAAAAGTCTCACTGCTATGCATAGGTAAAAGGAAGTGAGTGGGCAGCTGTCCAAAAGAGCCAATGGGAAGGCTCAATCTTTTTAAAATTGAAAAAAGACTCCTCTTTTGTCTGTCTTTTGCTGTTCTCCCGGGGAGAGGCGAACAGGGCAGCAGCCATGCTGTAAGATGCTTGGGCCAGGTATGAAAAATCATCAATATCCTACCTAGAAACGACTAATTTAAAACCGAAGACATGTAAGTAGATCAGGAAATGTCTAGGAAGAGAAGATTAGGTTTATCCCTTTTATTTCGTAATGGCTGTGGATTCCTCTGTGCTAACCCCAGGTGCTTTTGTTTTGCTTATAACCTTTAAGCTGGACCTCAAGAAAGCTATTTTTGGTGCTTAATCCTTGTAGTTGCTCTTTTAAAATCTAGCAATACCCTGAGTTTCCAGATGTAGTTTTTCTTTTTTTATTAATAAAATTTACTTTTTTACAGAACGGAATTGGATTTTTGTGTCTTAACAGGTTTGTGCACGTTGTTTAATTAGCTGGTGGCAACAGCTGATTTCCTTTTTTTTTTATTTCTTAGCTCTTCCCTGGAGGGGGGCGTGAAAGGGCTTGAGGGTACCCCACAGGAAGGAATTCTCAAGTGTGCCTTCCTGGGCTCTCAAAGGGGTTCTGCACTTGGGTGGTGGCAGCATCTACCAATCCAAGGTCAGAAAAAAGCTCTAACCTTGGGTGTTTAATACAAGCCTGGAGTGGCAAGTATTAATTTTTAGAATCCTTGCGGGCCTCCACCTTCTGCACTCGAAGTGCCAGAGTGGGGAATTAGCCTTAACATGTGGTTTTGTTTCTTTGCCATGTAGCACTAAAGTTAAATATTTGTAATATTGGGAGAAAATGATAAACTCTACATTGGGTTGTGTAGGGGGTAGAATTGGACTGCATACTGAGACACACATTTGCCTTGAACAGGCTTAATGAAGCTTTCTTGAGCTCCATGGTGTGAAGTTATTTGCCACAAAACTAGTTATGCAGAGGTACCAGTATGACTGGAGAAAGAGTAAGACCCATTATATTTAATATTTTACCCGTGTTGTCTTATTTTAGGTGTACGATACCAATGAGAGATAAAGAAGGAAAACAGGATTACCGGTAATGACGATCATTTTATTTCTAAAGTTAACTTTTATTCAAGAACTAAAAGCCTAGTTCACCTCTTGAATGCCCTCAACCTCCGTTGACTTCAGTGAGAGTCGAGGACACTGGATTCCTCTCAAAATCAGGTCCTTTTCACAGCAATTCAGATTTTGGGCTCCATCCTATCTATCCCTGCTGAAATCATTGGGGATGTTACTACATATTTGAGTTGGATTGTTGGTGGGCTCAGTTTATATGCTACAGGGTGATTGTGTAGTGGCATAATAACCATTTGGTGTAGTTTTAGGCATGTTTTGAGCTCAGTGAAGTCACTTCTTCTTTTTAAGCATTTACTGAGGAAAATTACAAATGTTCAGATTATGGGGTCTCATATAGCATGATGGCTTATCTCTTCTCCCATGAAAGGCAATGGATGTGTTGCTATTGACTTCAGTGAGAGAGCAGAATTAGACCAAGGCAGAGCACTTTTAAAAATTCCGCCCTATATTTACAAGTTTACAGATGAGCATTTGTGGAAATACAGCAGTAAGTATTATTTGGACAGAATGGATTTTCAGTTTTTGGCAGCTAGTGTGCTTGGGCAGCTGGGGGCTAATACGATAGCCTGGTTAGCCTTTGTTTCTGAGTGCACGGGTGTTAGCTTAAAAAAAAAAAAGTCTGTTTCATGAATTAATTCTCTAATATGTTAGTGTCAGGCCAGATCCTTATTTAACATGGCTAATATGTATAAGAAAATATTCAGGCAAATGTGGGTAGGAAGAGAGTCCAAGCTATTTCAGCTAAAGACGGACAAAACTTATATCAAGTTTTAAATTTGATTGTTTGTGTATTTTGTGAACTTATTTGTGTGCACTAAACGCCGAATCGAAATCCAACACATTAAACATGATTTCTTTTTAAGTTCAATAGGCTCAAAGGGTGTGTCTCAAAGGTGAAAGCAATTTTTTTTATGTTTTGAGATTTATCAGTCCATCATTTGTTCATGTCAGTATAAAGTTGCTGTTTGACTCTCAGTGCTTTTCTGATGGCTTGAATTCTGATGGCTTTGAGATCCTTTGTTCTTTGATGTTGTCACTCAGTTTTATTTACTATGACATCCTGCTGAGCATGGTAATTTTGCTTTTAACACAGCATGTGGTTTTATCAGCACTCCGCAGGTTAATATGAGAGAGGTTGCAACCTGCACAGAGAACTCCTGGCAGCTGGCTGTCAATATGCTTCTCTCCTGTCCAACCCATACTGCTTTGCTGGTCAGAATCACAATTCATGCACACCAACGAGAGCAATGGACTGCATCGACACGTAATATTTTGGGTGTCAAATTTTTTAAATTACCCTTTTTCTATTGCTGGTTGTTTGTTTGGCAAACAGTGATGGATAATCAGAGTGAAAATAGTGGCTGTGGACTGATTTTTTTCTCTATTTGACAGTAATATACTGAGCTGTGAAGTTTCAGTATCTTGGTCAGTTAAATCCAGTAATATCATTTCCAGAGGAACATTAAATTTTGCACACACATTTTACAGCCTGTTGTTGAGATGCTAAGGATTGTCTTGACTAAAAAATAACCCCAAATTCGTCTCTCTTCATTCTCCCCAGGTTCATGCCAGAGCCAAACCTCCCTCCATTGATTCTGTACGATACTAAATCATTGCCTGCTAATATGAACCATCAGCAAGTGGTGAATATTGATTGGATTCGGGAGAGGCTTCCTGATCTCCCCAGTGTGAAGAGAGTGAAGCTTGTTGAACAGTATGGGATTCTGCCTGAACATAGTTTCGCCTTATTGGTAGGTCTATTGATCGAGTGCTAAAATAAACCAAGAAACTTCAACGTTTCAGTGTTTAGAGAAAACGCACTGTAAAATGTCATATTAACCAGCTGTCAGCTGCCATGGATTTTTAAATTTGGAAATGTGTCTAACAGCTCTCTTAAATTGTACCTCCGTGCCAAATCCTTCAACCAGGCTCAGAAATAACATGTGCAGTTTGTTTCTATGAGAAGTGATTCCTGAGCAAATAGGGAGCTAACAAATTGCTAGTGAATGATGATCTCATCTCTCTCAAAGTGGACTCATTAACAATGCTGCAAGTGTACAACTTTTTGCTGACAAACTAAGTCTTGTCCATAAGTGCATGATCTTCACAGCAGGTATTGTTTTGTCTTTGTGTCTGGAACAGGGCCAAGTGCATTGTCCATGCTTAACAAAATAATAAATGACCATTGTTTTTGTAAAAAATGTACAATACCGAACATGGTGAAAACTTTGCCCCAAAAATGCAGTTGATAAGGAGGTGAGGGGGTTGTGTTTAAAATCTGGAAACCTCTGGAAGCCATCTAAAGACCATCCAGTCTCTTGAAAACAAATTACAGCATCCTTGTGCTCTTTCAATCCTTTTTGAATTGATCCAGCAGTGATGACTTTGTGTGTCAGTATTTAAATCAAATTTTACAGAAATCTCTTGAGAAGAAAGTGACTAGGAAGGTTCTTGCCTTACTGATGTTGCATCTTACTAGTGAGTCACAAGTTTTCCTCAGTCATAAGTCATGTAGAAGTCCTGTGGCTGTGAAGGTAGCAGTTGAGAGATGTTGATTAATGATGTTAAAGTGCTTTGCAGCCAGTGTTTCTCTCCACACATGTATAAGTAACTTCACCTCAGGAAAAATTCTCATTTATGAAAACAAATATGCTTTGATCGAAGGCAGTAAATGGACCCTCCTCCATTTCACCTCAGTAATCCTTTTTTAGCTAATCCTTTCTCCTCTTTTCTATTACATAGTCTCATCAGTGATGATGCAAGAGTCTTCTCCTCTGCAGCTCCAGCCATATGTAACTGCTAGCTCTTTGTCAACTCTCCTTCACTTTGCAGATCTCACTTGAAAACATATTTTTCCTTCCTTTTGCCTCTTAATTTCTCTCCTTTTGCAATTTGTTCTTTATAACTTAATTCTGAAGAAGATTTTGGATTGCTACTTGTGAGAAAGATGTACAAATACAAATGAATTGAAAGTAGATTTTCTTCAATAAATGAAGGGCGGGGAGGTCTCGTCTGCATTCTGGGTCTTTCTCCTTTTAGTGTAGATTAGGATGGCAGCATGTTTATTCTCTGTACAAATTCACTTATTTGACTCACTGGGTGAATAGTTAACCTTAATTCACCTGAAAATTATGTTTCCATTGCTGTTTTAAGCCTAACTCAGAACTACCGTAGATGGATGATAAGGCCAGATGCACAAATCTAAGAAACAGTCTTTCAAGTTACAGTACCCAAGAGTGTTCATTAAATAAATGGCAGTGGTAGAGGGATGCCTTCAAAATGCAGAATCTGTACTCTACCCCAACTTGTTAGTGTGAACATTATGCACAAAAATTCTGTTAAAATGTCAGGCTTCAAAATGAACATTAATTTCTTAGCTCACCATTGTATGAAGGTATTGCAGTAACTACTTGTGTGTGCTCCAGTGTGGAAGATTGTAGCTCCTGCAGGACCTAAGTACAACAGGATGAACTGAAATGGAAGGACATCCTTCACTTTGAATCTCCTTATTTCTGTGGTTTCTTAAACATGTATTGCCAAATTTTCAGCAGATTTTTATAATTGCAATAATTAACTGGGAGTATTTGTAGGAGCACATTTTACGCAGACAAAATCCCACATTTACACATGCATGTAGGCAGTTGGTCATGCCATCTGAGCAGCTAAGTGTTCAGTTACTCAACTTGTGCATGCAAGTTCAATCTCTCCAAACCAATAGGCCTGCAAATATTGCACCTGGAATTAATTGCACCTGCTGAGGCTTTGGCCACGGGTGGTGGTTAACATTTTGGCTTTCTTCCTGGTGGGTTTTTGTTTGTTTGGGTTTTGTTTGTTTTGCTTATTTATTGACGTGAGACTTTGGAGTTAATGTGCTGCCATAAAATAATAAAAAAAACATATTGACATCCAGAGGTCAGAGTCACTGAGGTATAGAAGTTATAGACGGAAAAGACCTATATGATCATTCATTCTCTTCCTCTACCAGCTCCCTCTAGTATCTATGCACACTCTAATATAGGTTACTGACATGTCTAAAGTACCCTACCATTCTAAAATACGGGTGTGTTAAGTAAGTGCTGAGTACTGCTGTCAGTATATGACCAGTTAAACGGCTTCTATGAGGTAGGTAAAGATCCAAAATATCCTTTGGTATGTTATCCAGTAACTGGCAGTAAGGAGATATTTGCTTTAAAGTGTAAATGTTTGTTATGGATACCTTCTCTGCCAGTATTCTCCATTATTTGAATTACACCTTGTTTTTTAGCCTGATACTTATGCAGCATTTTATATTCGTTGTATATGCTACAGTAACGTTAAAAATGTGTTTAATCTTCTCTTGTATCTGGGAATTTTTATCTCAATATATGCTAATCTTTTTAAGCTGATAGAAATGCAGAAGTACTTACTAAATGCAGTTAAGAAAACTGGAAGTTGTGGTGAAAACTAACTGTCTTATATTGAATAGCGAGGGATGAGAGCTAGGATTTTGGAGAAAATTGTTCTCAGTGTCGGTATCCAGTGTATAAGAGCTCAATAGCAAAACTGCCTGCCTGAGATGTTCCATAGGCTGACAAACATCTTCTCAGATAAATATTCCTAATAGAGTCACAGGATGATTTTGGTATTCCATGTTAGTGAATTTGGCTCGAGGAAAGTTGATCAGAATGCACAACTGGTCCAAACTAACTTCCAACAGTAGGGTAGTAAGGATGGTTGGAAATCAAAGGCTGATCAAGTATTTTCTATCATATAACAAATTGCAGGAACAATAAGGAAAATATTCCATTCATGTCACACTGATTCAATTTGGTTCAAGTTTTATTTTAATAAAGCACACGCTTTGTTTCACTCATCTTAGACTGGTACTGGTAAAGACGATACTAGGCAGATTTTCAAAAAACAAGCACAACGGAGTGGTTGCAAATATGTGCATTTCCATTTGAATATCTAGTAAGTGTGGGTCCGGCAATTTGGTTGAATGTATCCTGTATGAGCATTTTTTGGGCATACCTGCTCCACCCATGTTAAAAATGTGGTTGTAAAGGCCCACAGTATTTGCTAAGAAGGGGCATTAATACCTACTCACCTTTTTCCTGACTGAACTTCCAAGGTAATATTGTCTGTTTAGTAATCTTGTCATTTTAAGACTTAATATTCTACGCCTGTATTTGGAATAATGAGTCCTGAGGGCAATTAGAAAAATTACAGTATTTAGTAAGGGATCAATTAAATTAATAATTTTACTTGTATACAAAGTCCAGTAGCACAACTGAATTTGGGTTCTTCCCTTGATAAGTAAGAATGCCCACAATATCCACAGTCTTTTGGGGGTCTTTTGAGTTACGCACTACAGTTACTGAGCGATCATTCTCCAAGTGACAAACATCACAGCATCCATCAGATCCTGCCGTATCTCGTTTACTAAAAACAATCTCAGATTTCTTGTACACTTTAAAATTGAATCTGTGTCCCCCGATGCAATAAATTTCCAACACTGAGGGCCTTCATCAGAGTTGACTTGAAAAAACTAGAACAATAAAAATTCTGCTTCTTCTGGTCTGACCCATCCAAATCACCCAAGGATAGAAACAAGTCCATCTTATTCCAGCAGTCTGAAATGTGTCTGCAAGTTGGAGCATTAAATATTTCTAGGTGGCTTCAGAAAACCATTCCTTGGTAAACATAGCATGTTCTTTGACAGCTCATTTCATGAGAGGATAGGAAGACTAGAACGGAACAAGAGAACTCTCAACACCTGCCTTGGGTGAAGCAGCTTCTTCCTGTACACTAATTTCAGGGAAGGATTAATGAAAGATAGAAACTACATTAAATATACAATCTTATCAACCTGGCAGATGGGCTGACAGCTATACTTATGTATTCTTTTCATAGAGCATCTCCTAGTGTAGATTACACTATTGCGTTACTGGAGTTACTAGAGGTTGCCAAGATCTTGCAATGAGTGCACAGATCAGGTTTATCTGGGAATGAGAGAGGACCAGGACTCTCTGAATACACATATGTAGGGTGACCAGACAGCAAGTGTGAAAAATCGGGACAGAGGGTGAGGAGTAATAGGAGCCTATATAAGAAAAAGACCCAAAAATGGGGACTGTCCCTATAAAATCGGGACATCTGGTCACCCTACACATATGTGATGTACCTAAAATATTATTTTTTGTACCTTTCTGTCATTGACCCATTTAATTCTTTTTCTTAACAGAATGAAGACGGATTAATGGAATTCTTTCAAAATGTAGTGAGACAGACCCAGATGAATCCAAAGAAAGTGATTGGCTGGATTCTAAATGATATGCTTTGTTATTTAAAACAACACAACCTTACAGTCAAAGAAAGGTGAAGCTTTCTGATTATATTGAGTTGATCAAACAGAAACATCCGTTTTCCCATGGCCAGACAAACAATTGTGAATAGTATCCTCTAACACCAGCACTGTATCCTAGTTTAGTGCAATGTAACTCCATGGTGGGTGGACAACAGAGTTCCCAATAGCCACCACTTCTTTTGGAAGCCTAGGCCTGTATGGTTCTTGGTGAACCAAGTCTATTCCATACCCTCCAGAGACGGGAAATCTTTTAATCGCTACTGCTTGTAATCCATGGGTTTCCATTGTTATCTTATTAAAATGGCTAAACCTACTCAGCTGACCAAAAATACAATTACATTTTTAAAATTGTATTGACATAGTGTACCACTAGGAGACAAGGTAACTAGTTTGCTTTCAGTAATAACATTTAATCTTTGTTTAAATGACTGTATGTCACTTATACAAATGACCAGGCACCATGTAGAGATGTAAAGATTACGCTGTGTGTGGTGGTTTTTTTGTTTGGGTTTTTTGAGAACTCTCACCCCACCTTAATTTTTTTTAATTTAGTCCAGTCAGTTCTCTCCTCCTGGCTGACCTTCTAAACCTTCTAGAGAGAGGCGCAATTTCTTCTTCAGCAGCCAAACAAGTGAGTTTGTTTTGGACCTACTGTGCCTTTGAAACTGCCACTACTAACTTCATTTTCCTAGTAAATCTCCATCTGGAATCCATATGACTTCCATGGTGTCAGTATATTCATTTTATATTTAAAGCATGAAATATGTCAAACTTCTACTGGAGGTGGGATGTATATAAAATTCAGGGTTAAATAGTAGAGTGAGGCCTGAAACAAATCCCTAACAAAGCCAAACATGCCTGAATTTTGGGAAATTTGGATTTGACGCCACTGACCAGTAATCCCTATAATCAAATCCCAAATTCTGAACACTGCTGCGCTTTGGGAAGGTTAGAATTGACATCCATGTTTTAGTGGCGTGGTCCAGTCTCTTGTGGTGATGCTCGGGGAACTTGCTGCTTCATAGTTCTTAATAATTTGAATAGGAGCTGCAGCTATAAGAAGTCACACATCCCACTGAATGGCAAAGGGCAAAACACAGCTGGGTTTATTGATAAAGATAAATTTGTGTCAAGTGCCTCATGAGACTGAAGGAGGATGACTTGCCCTTTTGATAAGCCAATGACACTCTTTGCTGCATCTTAGCTAGGCATTCAAGATAGAGCCAACTATTTCCCCCCTCTTTTTTTTCAAATACTGGCTTATTTAGGCCAATCTCCCAAAATGAAGATGGGATCTAAGAAACTGTGCTAACAATCCATTTGACATCAGGGAATATGTTAATGACCACTATTATAAATAATCCTAATAATTAATTTGTATTGAGGTAGTGCCTCTGGATGCCAATCATGGATGTGAGCCCACTGTGCTAGGCACCGAGCAAACATATAACAAAGAGACAGTCCTGGCCCTAAGATGCTTAACAACTTAAGTACAAGACAAAAAACATGGGGAGCACAAGGTAACAATGTGACAATGCCACTTAGAATGGTAGGCAGTGGTCACAGCACACCCAGCTGCCTAACCATTATCAAGTCTTTTTTAGGTTTCATGGGGGAAGTGAGGTGAAAGGAGGGATTTTAGGACACTAGTGAAGTGACTCTGCAGTTGTTTACAGCAAGTCTTTCTCATGCATATTCAGAAGTGTGGGAGAAAGGATTAAGGTGCCTATTTGAAAAATTTAACAAATGGCTACTGAATGCTGACACTCTTGGCAGAGCAGAGGAAGGTGTTTGTGTCACATTTGACAACAGTGAGCATTTTTGTGAGGTTACTGGAAATCTGCAAAAAAAATTGCCTCGCCTTCTTCTGATCTTTCTGGAAAAGCTACTGGATATTATTTTAGACATACACTCCAAATTTCTAACATGTTGAGTACATTTTTGAATCATTTTATAAAATTTATTTTTTCACCATTTTATGTTTGTTAAAAAAAATTAAGATCTTTCATTCCCCTTCAAGATCTTCATTTGAGGTTTTCTATGTAATTTCCTGTAAATTTTCTTTCAACTCCAGTGAAATCCTGTAGTGAAGAAAAAATATATCTGTATATATATTGTGATAAAGTTCCTCCTCTGCCTTGGTGGGTCCTGTGCTTATTGGCGGATTTGCTCACCTCAGAGGTTCACGGCAGCCCTCAGTTTGGCCACTTCCGTGGCTCAAATCTGCCATTCATTTAGTTAGCTTCATCACTGGCCAGCATGGGGAAAAGAAAGAAGAACAATTCCCTCAGTCTCTGCTGATCCACCTAGTGGATCGGGGAATAGGCCAGAGACCTTCCCCTCTGGTGGAACCCACAGTCCAAGTCAACTCCTCCGGTATCAAGTAGGGAGTTGGGGGAATGGGGGGAACCCGGGCCCACCCTCTACTCCGGGTTCCGGCCCAGGGCCCTGTGGATTGCAGCTGTCTACAGTGGCTCCTGTAACAGCTGTGCGACAGCTACAACTCCCTGGGCTACTTCCCCATGGCCTCCTCCCAACACCTTCTTTATTCTCACCACAGGACCTTCCTCCTCTGGTAATGCTTGTACTTCTCAGTCTTCCAGTAGTATGCCTTCTCACTTTCAGCATCTTGCGCCTCTTGCTCCCAGCTCCTCGCACGCACACCACAAACTGAAGTGAGCTCCTTTTTAAACCCAAGTGCCCTGATTAGCCTGCCTGTCTTAATTGATTCTGCAGCTTCTTGATTGGTTGCAGGTGTTCTAATCAGCCTGTCTGCCTTAATTGTTTCCAGAAAGTTCCTGATTGTTCTGGTACCTTCCCTGTTACCTTACCCAGGGAAAAGGGACCTAATTAACCTGGGGCTAATATATCTGCCTTCTATTACTCTCCTGTAGCCATCTGGCCTGACCCTGTCACAATATATTTGATCATACTTTAAAAAATAAACAGTAAAACTGTGTGGGGCACTGTGACTTTTGTTTGAATGCAGAGCACCTATCACGTTGTAGGTCCTATGATAATATAATAACTATTTGTCTCTTTAAACCTTGCAAGTTTATATCTGTAGAATATTAAACAAACGCCACTGGATAAATACACTAGCTAATGTTTTTTATTCTAAAATAGTCAACAGTGAAATTAAGACACTTAACTCACATAATGAGGTTCCAGGGTTAATGTTCTCAGATCAACAAGGGCAGGTGTTTGCATATTCCTTCCACCTATTGTTTCACTGTAGCTACAGATTTGGAATGAAATTAATGTGTATTCACTTCTGCATGTTTGTCTTTGCATCAAAAAATTGTTATAAAGAGGACAAGCGTTCTAAGTCTGGGTGCTTAAAGTTAAATTAAACTGGCCTCGTTTTTGGTGGAGCTGAGACGTCTCAGTTCATAATTAAGCCAGTCAAAATTGTGGTTGCTCATGGTAGCTGGAAATGGTCTTAAAATAATAAAAGCTTGTAATAGGCAGAAAACACTGAGAATACTTAGTGCATGTGGGTATACAAAAATTCTGTGTACGTGGTTTTTGAGAGCACCCATCAGCCTGGTGCCTGAAACTTTGAATAGGACCTTCAGAGTTTATTTGTAGTTGTTTCCTTGTTGTGGTGTTTAAGTCAGAAAGTTAACGTTGTTTTAATGAAGCTTTTTGCATTTTAATTTATTTATACAAAGGCAGTTTTGACAGGTTATAAAATGAGGAATTTCAGAGAGATTGCATCTCCTGCTTAATTACTAGCTCCTTGTATGCATTGTGCTCTATGATCTGAATTCGGACCCAGAGTAATAACTATACTGTTTGCCAGTCACTGAGTGATGCTATCAAACCTTGCCACATTTAGAAAAGTATTTTGGTTGCCTAGATGTCAGAAGAATAACAAATGTTTATAACAGTTTTCTGCAGTAGGCAGAGATATTGGATCTCTCTCTCTCACACACACTCACACTCTGCAGCATTTGAGGTGGGTGGGAGGAATTAACTGCAGTAGTGAAGACAGATCCAACAAGAAAAGATGGAAGGGTTTGATGGGATGAGCAAATAGTCATGCATATGCATATGCTTGTACTGCAGGAAGTGCCAACAGTTTAAATTTTTAAAAGGTCTGTGCTCATTCTCTGTTGTACAAGGCAATAGAACTTGCATATCAAAGAAGAGACACTGCTGTACAGTGCTGTGTTATGTAATTATAGCACACAAACCAAACTGATCTTCAAAAATAGTATGTACGCTAATCAGGGCTACCATTGCAGGCACATGGATTGTACAAAATTGATTGCACAATGGTTTAGCTTATCTGCACAACAATACTTTGTGACAGAACCATTTGGCACTTCTACATACAGCAGATACCAGGGAGGTAAGCACAGTGTATGAACCTAAGTTGAACAGGACCCTTTTGCAGTCATGGTTGTACCAGCGCAGCCTGGGGAATCTGGAGCACCTGATCCAAAGGGCACAGCACTTGTTAGTAGCATAGGCTTTTGGATAATTTGCAAACGCAAAGACATTGCATTTTGGGAGGAGGAATGGACCAGAATGGTGAAGCTGCAGCATTTGTACCCATACATGGAACAAGCGGTTACAGACTTGTTTCAACTGAAAACCTTTTCCTAGGTGTCACAACCAGCTTGCACAGTCAACAGTTCTAAAATGCTTAGAATGACACTTGTGTGGATGCAAGACGTGCAAGCTGTTACTAAATCATTCTGACCGATGGTTTGGTGCTAGGCATATGTAGCTAGAGCTGGCAGGATCTGGCAATAGTCTGAACCAAACCTCGGCTAGAGTCTATAGTTGCCACTATTGGGATTTCAGGAACGAAGGTAAGACTGAGAATTGCATTTTGGCATTGGAGACTTTATCATTAAGTCTTGTTCTTTTTCAGCCAGTTTATAGCCTGGTTTGACCAGTGAGTGTGGATGAATTAAAATGATTTTACACTGTTTTTAGACTAGACTCTTATCTAGGCTAGAACAACATGTAGAAAAAGAAAAAAATGGAGTGGGATGAGGCCAGATTTTTGGCCTGTCAAATTTGTCTAGCTTTTTCTATAAACTCTAATATCAATCTAATAGGAAACCATGTTCGAATAGTATTGGTCTCTCAGCTGTGTATGTTTATAACACTGTAGATTCGGGTGGATGAGGGGGAAGGGGCTCTTAAACCCTTGCAACTGATTCTGTCTGGCCGAGAAAAGACTACAAGAGCCCAAGAAAAAGTAAATGGAGTAGAACTGCACTTCTGCATTGAAGTGTTTTGATTATGCCTTCATGAATAAAATGCTTTCTGTTTAACCTCTGAATACTACTATAATATATTACACCAAGGTTCCCCTTATAATGGACTAACCAATATAATTAGCTTCTCCCTCCTTGACTTTCAGAAATAGCCCAAGGAGGATTTGTGTTCACGTACTCCATAGAGGGAGCCAATATTGTACTCAAGCAATAGGATACTTTTTAAAGCTACAAAACCCAAACCGACATAGTTTGCTGTGTATATTTACAAGAGTAAATCCAGTCTCTCCCTGGTCCCCCTAAGATAGTGCATAATGGGCAAAATCTCTCTGCGCCAAGATATGCTTAACATAGGAGATGAGATGGCTGTCAGGGGAACCAGTTATTACTCCCTGATTCTCAAACTTCCCTAGCCCTGACCTAAGGTAGACCACTCAACAGGCTTTTCTTGGTAATTCTGCTTGGAGTAGAGGGTTTTGTTAGTAGTTTTGTGTGTGTGTGTGTGTGTTTGTATTGTGTGTATTGCTTCAGTGCCCTCCTCCTTCCCTGAGAAAGGACCACGGTTTAAGAATTGCAGGTATGGTACATGCTAAACCTAAAATGAGTTTCTGCCCTTTTCTTAGAAAGATGTGGGTTCTTCACTGGTTAGTTTCTATTTTGAGCAAGATCTCTGGGGAGTTTTTCTCTGAGCTAGCTTGTGCAAATTGCAAGTTGCACTTCCATGAGGTGTGACATGGAGTCACAATGCCTCAGGGGAGCTCAGGGAGAATTACCTTCCAGAAAGCTTCCCATCTGCTCCCTTGGGGAAGACTGAGCACCTGCTGATAGCGGGGAGGAAGCAACTGTGGGTGTCCCTTAAGTGAGCCCTCAGAATAGTTGGTGAAGTGGACAAGCCCAGTGTCTGGCCATAGGTCAGCTGAATTTTTTTCCTAGCATATTCCAGGTGACTCTGTAGTGGTGCTAGGGAATGAACTGGAAGGAGAGGCATCTTGAGTTTTAGATAGGAACAGATTAAACTGTGTTTTACAGATTTAACACTTATGGTGGTTGTAACTCTGATTGGATATCCGTAATTTTAATCATTTGATCTGTCTTTTCTGCTCTTCTCCCTTTCACAAGGAAAGCACAAGACCTGCAGTGTGGCTTCACAGGACAACTTTGCTGTTGTTCTCTCAAGGCCTGTGGCAAAACAAAAACAATACGATTCTATTGGGGGGAGAAGGAGGGGTTGGGGCATAGGAGGCAAATTTGAGTCGCACCTGGCTTGGAGTATGTAGCATCAATGCAGGGTTCTTAAAGTACCTGCCACAACTGTCACATCATTTCATGCTGAATGGCTTTCATATTGGAGAAAAATCAGTGAGAGGATTAAAATGTCATTCTATTTATTTTGTTTTTCATAAACCACCTTGCTGCACTGCTCATTATTGAAAATGGCTTTAAATTAGGGCTCCTCGCCCCAGCCTCCTCTTGATCCCGCAGCAAATTTATAGTGCTGCATTTTTGACTTGGAATTCATTTCCATCGTGGCACACCGGGATGGCCCGAACATACAATTATGTCTTCAGGGCAGGAGCAAGCAGAAGCAGCTGTTTTAATAAGGGCTTTCTCTCTCACATCCCCCATCACTGAAATAAGAACAGAAAATGACTGCCCAAGGAAATTGCTTTTTTATAAATGCTCTCTTCTGCAAGTTTATTCCATGGTGATAGCCCTGGTACAAAGTAGGGAAACACATTCACATGAGCTAGTAATTATTCCAGAAGCTTAGGTTCACCTAGCTATTCCTGGAGGTGAGATATGGATGGGATGGGGCTGCCACATGGATTCTGATTTGCAATATTCATTTTCTATTTTCTATTAAGCATCCTCACTCACTCCCTCCTGTGGTGATCATGGTCTGTAAATGAAATGAGTTACCTGGAATCTGAATAGGCACAATAGTTGTCTAATTGTCAATTCTCTGAGGTGGCATTCTCTGCTGACCATGCATGTTGTAATTTCTTTTAGCAACACTTGTATGAACAACAAGGGATTATTGCACCATCTTCTTGTATGGCAATCCTACAGTAGGGGCACAAAGAGCATCACTGTTGCAAAGCTATGTGACATGCATATTGTGCTTCAGAATAAAGGGAGGGGATGTGGTGATGCTCTGGATTATTGCATTTGACTTTAAACTGTGTTCAGATCATAAATTAAACGGAGTTGCTTGATCTCATTCTGGTGCTCTTGGGGTGGCCACTAGCAAGTGAAGATTGAGATGTGTCCACAGAGCTGCCTGGGAAAGTTTGTCTATCACATAAATGTTAATCCTTTGCTTTTTTCCTGCTAAATTCACTCATACATTACTGGAGTGGGAAGTGTGTATGCAACAGACACTGACTCCCCTCCTCTACCTTTTTTGATGCTGCAGGTGTTTGAGGAATTGTGGAAGGGGGAGGGGAAGACCCCTCTTCAGATTGTTAAAGAAAAGAAACTTGAACTAATCCAGGATCAGCAAGAGTTTGAACAGATCTGTCAGGCAGTGATGGAAGGACATCAGGAAGAGGTGATTCGAACTGGGTGGGAACTGATTACAGAGGCTTGGACATGGTGGTGGTCTGTGATGCTAACAGGTTTAAATTGCCATCTTTTCTCTGGCTCTGCATTTGTTTGTACATCTTCAAAGAGAAATGAAGGATTTATTAGTCTGGCTTGTCCAAGAAGCCAAGTCATTCTGACTATGCATAAAAGTGATAGTGCAAGAAAACTAGCACAAAAAAAGTCCTATCCCTTTCAACTGAATGTGTGCAGAGAGCACTTTTGTTACCCTGGCCTGGCAGTTTTGATCAGTATAATTCCCTGATTTTTTTTCTTGTCATCTTAGGAGATATCTAAGGTCAAAGAGATGAAATTAATATAACAGTGTGAAAACTCAGGGTATCTATCAAGAAGTCATTATTTATTCTATATGAATAATATTAGCTTCAAAGGAGATAGCATCAATGTTGGTAAGCCAAAAAGTTGGCGTTTATTGGGTCTCTTTGCAAAGACCATGTCTCTTCTCCCAAGGAATGTATACTGACTGGCTAACCCTCGTGAGCAACCTTACACTAACACACAGTGTGTATTGCATTTCAAGATTTTAGAGATTTTCAGTTAGAAAAAGTAAACTTGTAATTTATGAAAGGGGGGCAAAATGGAAGGGTAACCTTGACCACGTCCAACATTAGCTTTATAAAAAAGGTGCTTTTGTATTCTCGTGAGTGCAAAATGTAAAAGCAGGAATGAATGGCTTATTTTAAGTATAAACATTGTCTAGCTACATTTGCAGTTGGAAAAAAAAGCTAACATCTTTTGAGAACAATACCACCCACGCCAAAGTCTCACTGGGGGACACTAACAGCTTTCGATAAAGAAAATGAACTTGCAGTAGATCTGCATGACCTCCCTTATATTGACTCATTTGCAGTGGCTGATAAAAGTGCTTCTGTATTTTCATACTAGTACTGAATCACAAGAGCAGAGAGCTAGAACTGTTCAACAGCACAAAAGCTGAGGGTCCATAACCAGATTCCTGTTTCAATAATAAAAATGATTTTGTACGAATTTAATTCCTCCCTCGGCTTCCAGTGTTTTAGCAAAGCCAGCTGTGATAAAGCAGCCTTATTTTCCAGCTGCTTTCAGGTGATCCTTTTAGTAAAGAAGCTTTTAAAGCTTGTAGGTCTCTGCTTTAAATTACCATGAGATCTTATCTTACAGAACAGGCAGTTGGACTATTGCAAGAGAAAATGCCTTGCTTTTTAATAGTAGTTTATTTTTTAAAAAGGGAAACTAACACTCAAATACTGAGCAATTTAAGTAATTGCTACCTTTATCTGCTTGCAATGTGCCCTATCTATGCTGGGACATTATAGACAAGATTTAAGATGGGCTAAAGTTCAGGTGGATGTATTTGCAATTGTGCATGCAATTGGTGCAGCTGGTAGTTCATGTATTAGTAAAGTTTAAGGCCAGTGGGGACTGCTATCTAGTTTGACAACATGCATAGTTTAGGCTATAGAATTTCACCCAATACTTCCCACAATGCAGATAATTATTTTTCCGTGCTACATAAGTAAACATGGTAGAGCTCAATAACTCATGGTTGAACTAGAACGTATCTTTTAGGAAGACCTCCTATTTTGATTTAAGACAAGGTGATGGTGAATTTCATACTTCCCTTGTTAAACCGTTAGGGTTTTTTAGCCATCATTTCCAGCTTAAACTTTTCTCTTTTCAACTTGGGTATTTGCATGCACAAATGGGTCAATGGCTACCTGACTGGCCATGCAAGTGGCCAGTGCCCAGTAATTGTGCAGGCCAAAGTGCAGGCATTTTGGGGTCAGTCAATGGGTCTAAAAATAGAATCTGTCTGTCTCACTGGTAGTATTTTTATGATGAGTACACGTAGTTAAAAAACATTTAATGCTTTGTTGCAAGAGACTCCTCCAGGTTATTATATCTGATATAAAAGTTTTTAAAGGGTTAATTCTAAAGTTTCTGCTCTTGTGAAAAATGCCAGGTCAGGGTTAATGAAATACAAGTGTCTCCACTTTAAAAGGACACTGTCATAGTAGAATTTTAGAATAATTCTGAACTCTAGTAAATTTATTACTAATCAGTTGAAATTGAACATTTTAAAATCTGTTTATTAGTTGCTATCTTACTTTTTGCATGTCACCCCATTAGGAAAAGTAAAATAGGTAAGTCTTACTTTCACGCTTTCAGACAGCACTGCACGGGATGTCTTGGGACAAAAAATTATCATGAAACCAGTAATTCTATTAGGACTAAGGCGCTGATTCTGCAGTGGCATGTGCTCATCCAGTGGGGCTCCAGCCACACCCAGCCTTTGCAGAATCGAGGCCAAAAACTTACTTTAAAGCCTACATTAAGCTGGTGCTAAGGTTAGAAAATGTGCATCTGTTTAGAGGGAAAACAGAACGTCTTCCCTTATTCATGATAAATACTTTTGTACTCTTATTTTCAAGGTTATGGAGATAAAGAAGGGAAACCGAAAAGTTCTGAATAAACTGATTGGACTGGTTCAAAGAACAACAAGAGGACGAGCAGACCCTGTGCTGGTGAAACAAATATTAGAGAAGAGGCTGTCACAGTAACTTTCAGAGCAACTTGCACAGGTCCCTACAGAGGGAATGACTGGACAATTCCCTGGACTCTGTACAGTTCATTTCCAGCCTGAGCTAGAAAAAGATACTGTGTAGTCTTAGCATGGAACAGAATTGTTATTCCCTTTTGGTGGTTATTCAGGTAGTTTCTTGTTATACAATCTTTCTTGAATGCTTCACCCTCTGTCAGGACAAAAGAAAAGGCATTCTGTGCAAAAGAATAGCAGACATTAGTATTGAGAGCTGGTCACTTTTCCTGGAGCTGGTTTTGCACACATGAGAAAGGTAAGTGATTCACTACGTTACTGTTTGGCTGAATACTCTAGAACTGGCATCAGATGTATGTTGTGATTAAATATTGCCAGGTAGCAATGCTTTTCTGAAGGAATAGAAAGTCACGCATCTTAGAGTGTGAAATGTAATGATGTGCATAGGTCACGCCACCTACTCGCTCTGCCAAACACTCAGTGGCAGCTCGGCCACTCCCGCCACCTGTCAGGAGGGGGAAGCAGTTCCTCAGTGCTGTCACTCCTCCCTTGCCTCTGCCAGAGGGAGGGAAAGGAGAAGAGACTGCCCAGCTGCCTTTCCTTCCTTCAGGGGATGATCGATCCTAAACCCAATCCTACCCCCCACCCCACCCCACCCCACCCAACCCCAGTGGCTAAACAGGCCCCTAAAAGCCAACTAAGGCAGCTGAAGCTCAGGCAGTCCTGTGCATTATGGAAAAATCCTGCTACTTCAAGAGCCTGTGCTATATGCACATCTATAATCTTACATCTATAATAAATACTTGATCGGGCTATGAACTGTGGTTGCTGGAGTTCATAAGCCTCTTTTGATCCCTTCTAAAAACCACAATTATCCTCAAGCTCAAAGATACTTCTGAAGGGTAAAATGTTTTGCCATTGGAATGCATGCACAGACCATACTAAGCTCTTAGGCCCAGGTTTTTAAAGCTATTTACATGCTGCCATGCTCAGCTTTGCAATGCCTAACTGATTTAGGCACTTAGTAGCCTAAATCCCGTTGACTGTTAGTGGGATTTTGACTCAGATGCCTAAATCCTTTTTGAAAATGAAATTTGGGCTCCTACACACTTTTACAAATCTGGCCTTAATTCAGAGAGGATGTAGCCCAGGCCTCTTTTGTGGAATCTAGCCATCCTCTTCAAGTTATGGAATTGCTAGTTCAGCCCTCCTCACTGGTACTTCATTCTTTGATTAGCAGTGCTACTCTCTTTCTTGACAGGGAAACATCTGAACAAACAAGCTCACAGTTTAAGCAGAAAAGAGGCAAAATGCAGGGGTTTTCAAATATATTTATTGAATAAAATGTGTGCCCATTGTTCACATAAAAATAAGTTAGTTAAAAGGTTGTGCAGCTGACAAAAAGCATTAACGTTAGGTTGCCTTGTTTTGTCTGAAAAGGATAAGATTTACTCTGAATTTTGCAATGACAGAGACCTTGACCTTTTAAAAAATTGTGCATTTAAACTGACATTCAAACAAAGGCTTTACTATCATTTTGTCACATCTGAGCAAAAGCACCATTTTATCTTTTATTTACTGGCACCTGTTTTGTTCCACGACTATTTTGTTCAGAGTGCGAAGTTTAAACCAATTTTACAAAACCTATTCAGATAATAAATGGTTATGACACAAACCACAATATACACTGAACTTTGAATTCATTAGATTAATGCTCTGTCCTTAACTCCTGCCATTGTGGGAGGAAACAAAAGGCACAAGACTGAATTATGGACGGAGCATCTGCATAAAGTTTGAATTTTATTGGTCCATGTGTTTTAAGCCTATTCTTTACCTTTCCAACAAACAAACAAACCCAACCTTTTCCAGAAGGTTTTGTCCTCTTGTATTATTAATGCTTTTTGTTGGGCAGCTTTGGAGTGGGATGTGTGTTACACTTACCCCCTTCCCTGAGAGAGTGTAGTAACTTATACTTAAAATAGAAGGATCTTAGATACCATAGCATGACTACTGTTGGTAAATATCTTTAATGGTTATCTGTTTTCAAAGCCATTTTGTTCTAGGCAATTTAGTAATAGGGTAGAAAATAGCCTGTAATAATTCATGGACACGTTCTATGAATATACAGCATTAGATCTTTACGTTTAAAATAGCAATTACTATAAATCTCAACCTACTTTCAACGCTGCCTGCCACACATACAATGGAGAACAAGGAAACTAGAAGTGGATAATTATAACAAACTCTTCCCTTGTATTAGAAAAAGACAAAGGAAACAGGTTAAAAATCTTCAACCATGTTATGGACTCATCACTTGCTGAATTTTTAAACCAACATTTTGCATAGGAACAAAAACTATTAAGGATGTTTCTTGACGGACAATCAAAAAGGGTAAGCTTTTTGAATCAGATCTTAATGTGTATGAAGTCCTTTGCATGCTCATTAAGGTGCTGGCTATCCTATCTAAAGCAGTGTTAGCCAGGATGGAGGGCAGCTTAAGCTCTGACACGGCTGGCTATCATGGCTTCAAACATGTTATCCTAACTATACTCCAGCCTTTGTGTCCCTCTGAGCAGAACATAAAACATCCAGTTAAACACGGCCAGAATGATTCTCCTGCTCCCCACCAAAAAGCTCAGGGCAAAGTCTAAACTCTCAAAGTTTGTTCCCTACAGAGAATGACAACTCTGCCACATACCACTTAGTAAGACTGACTTGTATAGCATCATATGTGTGCACAGCACTTTACAGAACATTTTAAGACTTGAGGATCCAGCCTGAAGGAGTTAATCGACTATCGGACAAATACGAAACACAAGATGGGTGTTGCGGGGTGAGATGGTGCAGAGACTGAGTGATCGATGTCGAAAAGCTTGGTGTAGAGGGAGGCTGTCACAAGGCTTGAACAAAGGACAAAAGCTAGGGCTTCCTAGAATTAAGGCTCAAGTTCTGCCCTTCACTCAGGTGTCAGTTTGCTACTGCAGCCCTCACCGAGGTGCTGCTTAGATGCCCTATGTGCTCCAGCTGTTAGGCAGGGTGAGTTACATATAGTTTCATTCAGATCTTCAGTATTAATTTAATACCCAACCTGTGTGAGAGAATTTCCTTTGGCCCTTCAGCTTATAGAGAGAAATTTTGCCAATGTATAAAAGTTGACACCATACACAGTCATTACAATCTCATCCAAATGGACAGAGGTAGTTAAACATGTGGGTGCTTACCAGATAGAGTGTAAAAGCTTTTGGCAGGGGGCATTGATTATATATGTGTAGCAGCAGTTATCCTGCATTTGGGAGTTGGAGGGAGAAACTGACAAAATATTTTTTCTGGCAGTGTGGAGTAATGAGGAAAGACAACCTTTAGCTATCAGCCCTGGGTGCAAAGTTTCACAGCAGAGTTTAATTTGATCCGTGCTATAGAGGTATATGGTGGATACTTTCATTTCAGTTTAGGCATTCTACTTGTGACTGTTAATGTTCTGGGAAAGGGTTCAAATTACATTAAGTAGTTGCTGTGATATCATTCTAGTGTAATGTTTTTATTTCTGTGCTGAGCAGCCCTTTGTAATATGCAGACTTTCACAGTCACTAACTGCAGCAGCAGCCTCTCATAGATTTATGGCCTTGGGTGTTTGCTGTATGTGTAAAGTGGCTTCTCACTCTTGAACGAGTATCCTACTTCATTTTTTGTTTAAAGCTATAATCTCAGGGTGCTCAAGAAAGGAGCCTGAGACAGAGGAGCACATCAAAACTTTTGCCCTTCTCTGTATCTCCCTTGCACTGCTATTTTCATATGATTCAGACAGGAAGTTGATAACATTCTGCTTCATCTAAGGGTGAGAGAAAACCAAGTTACAGCAGCAAGGAGGTCCCAATTTATTTTTTCAAATATAGCATTGATCTGGTTGGCTGTACTTGGAAGGGGCTAGTCTGGTATCTAAGAATTACTGAAGCAGCCTTCCCCTCTTCTCTTGTTGATGTCCTGGGGCAGGGGAAGTGGTTAGGAAGCAAAGAGTGGCCCTATACCTGCTAGGGATTCCCAGCTGAACAGCAAAGCTGATTTTTTTTTCCTACCTGCTTTTTGAAACCTGAGTAGCACAAGCCAGGCAGAACAGGGCCAGAATGCAGGCACGAGTGTCCCACAGATTTTGGGTTTTTTTAAAGGCAGCTCTCTATCCCCATAAATTGTGGGTGCAAATCATGGTCCTTGCAGACAGTAGCCTGATTCTGGGAGGTTTGTGGAAGGTGGGGCATGCAATATTAAAGAAAAGAAAAACAAGTTTGAATGAGCAATATGCTGGTGCAAGCTCCCAGCAGGACTTTGCTAAAATTCTGCCACCAAAGTTGACAGGAGGGCTAAAGGTTCAAGCTTCTCTAAATTTGAGGGCTAGAAACTTCGATGTGAGAATCTTTGCTTTAATTTAATCACAATACTCTGAGCTGGAGCTTTAAGGAAAACTAAATATTGCTAGAGTTAGTAAACTGAATGTCACTCTCACTGTTAACAGAGTCGTATCCAGCAGCGACATGGCCTCTTGGCTCAAGCTGGAGCACTGAATGCTGAGACTTGTAGACTCTAAAGGCCACATCTTTCCATTAGAGAGGAGATGGCATCCTGTGTGGGTGCTAGCCAAGCTGACAGGGTAGCATTTAGACAAAGTTTGATTAGACCTAGGTTTAACCCAGCTACTTTTGTTTTTTTGGCCTAGATACACTTGGTTATTTTTAAGCAAACTGCAATAAAATATTAGTGATATCAAATGCTTTCTTGAAGCTAATATATCCAAAACACAAGTTTGCAGGTATATAATTATACCCGGGCACTTTAACTTTGACAAAGAAAAATTATTTTGTTCAGAAACGCAGCCTTTGCACAAAAGTTCCATAAAGGGTTTTTGGCCTTAATCCAGCTGCCACACAAATTGTTATAATCAATGAATAAAAAGGTTTGCTCAGTAAGCAGTAATGACTTCCCAGCAGCCCTTACAGGCCAGAGGATCAAAAACTCAAAGTGCATATGTACTTGACCCAGTAATATTCCTGTTCATAAATAAGTGTCTTCAACCAGTATACAACAAAACAAAAAATATTTACGCTAGATCACATTTGGAAAAGCAGGACCTCCCTCAAAGAAAGTTATTAATCTGATCTTTTGTAGCTAATGAAGTTATAAATTAAATATGCACCACAGCAATCTTAGAGTTTTATGGTGGCACCTATCTCGGATTACTTGAATACCTACTTATGCAAACAAATCCAAAAACACATTAACACGGGGTAATTTTCACCCTCCCTTCTATGATAGTTTTTCAATAGTGGTCCTTGACACAGGGCCACTTTTTTCTGCTTGTGACAAACAAGAGTTTCAGTTCTGTCTGTATTTCACACTGAAGTGAGTAACACACTGCCAGCCTGTGGTTTTTGGTAATTGTCATTTTCTATTGCTAAAGCCCAAAAGGTGCAACCAAGGACATCTTGTAATTACCTAAATCAAATTTAGATAGGGACAGCACTGAATTGTGCCAGAACTAGCATGGGTAAAAAAGTACTACATTACTTGCAATTGCAGCTGCACTCTAAGTGTTACAAATGTAAGCCTAGCAGCCTTCATAAAAACTGTAGGTATGACACAGCAATTTCTGTCAGTACAGCACAGTAAATTGCTTATTAAATCAAGCTTCCTCAAAGAGGAACTATGTTATAATCAATGTATAAAAGAAGATTTGCACAGTAAGCAGTAATGACTTTGTAGCTCTGGCTACCATTCAAAGTAATACAGTAAAAGGCGTGACATCATTTAATTGCACCAAATAAGACTGCTTTTTTTTTCCTCTCCCATCCTAGAGATTTTTTTTTTAAATGCTTGTGAAAGGTGCTGAATTGACAACACTGGAGAATGAAGTCCTCTGTTTATCCAGAGGCATGCTAGCTTGCCTTGTACTGGAAGACCTACCTCTAGTGGTAGAAGGGCAGCTTGAACTTAAACCCTCGTTCTGTGCTGAACATGCCAGTTGTGTCCATAGGGAGTGGACAGAAAGCTCTCTCATGGCTCATGCACCAAGGAGCTGTCAAATCTTTTAGCTGCTATTGCTCAGATTGGAACTAGTGAAATCTAGGTGTAAGTGTGTTATTACCTACCAAGTTTTAAAAACAAAAACCAGTTTTGTTAAATGGATCAATCGTACCTGCCTGTCATTAACACAAAAAGATTATCCAACTAGACAGTATTTACCAAACAGGCATAACTACAGTAAGTGAATGCATTCTGCTTTCACCACAGGATGTGACAAACCCCGATGAAGTATTAAATGCTAAAAGCAATTTGTGAACAGCAGATACTTTGAAGGAATGTATCTGAGTGTACTAAAAGAAGGGCAACCTTTTTAATAAGAAAGAACAACCTTCTTTGGGTCTGATTTTCCTCATCTCCACCAGTGTAACAGATCAGAATCAGGTCTTGATTTTTGTTCCAGATCTTTCCAATTTGAAAGCAGCAGCATATTAAACAGCCTTCAGATGAAGGACTTCCACAAGAAAGGATTATTAATTTGAGGCTCTAATAATGAAACAACTGTTTTCATGCTCAATTACATGTAGTTTGCTCTGCACATTGAAGGCAGGAATAATCAACATCATAGTTCGTTTTTTCACAGGATGCTGGAGGTTATGGTTCTGTAATTCAGTCCTCGCTGAAACCCTGCCTATGATATCTCAGACCGGAAGTCATATAATGTATATTGAATCTTTATTTGGACAGTTTAGAGTTTGAGTATAAACCGACCAGACTTATACAAAGGAAATAGCAAATATATCAAAAATTGACAAATCACTTGCCAATTTACAAGTCCACAATATGGTCTCTCCTTTTAGATAGATGACAGATGGTTTTCCTTTGTTTAAAGCATACCTTATGCACATACAGTGTAATGACTTGTCAGTAAGAATTCCTCTGCCCGCTGTAGGGTTTTTAAAGCTCACTAATTTGGTAGGCTGGAGTAACTCCTCCGGAACCATTACAGTTTACTGGGTCCAAACCCCAAAACTTACAGATCTAGTTTGCAGAGTCCACGTTTTAAGGTCTCCATCTACCTTTATGTCTTCAGAACAGACTATTGTAATGAATAAGCACATTTAAAAACAAAAAAGACCATTTAAAATGAAACCACTCCTAAACAGTTCACAAAAAAGAGTTAATGGTCTGATTTTAACTAAAAGGAAAGGGAGAATTAACAAACAAATTCACCCCATTAACAGTTTTTAAAAATGTGGATAGTTTTTTGGGAGTAAATCCCCACTTGGTTATGACTCATTGAAGTTTGCTTATTTTATTATTACATGTATTTAGTCCATTTTAAAGCACTCACATCAGCTTCTTGCTAGAAGGTAGTGGCTATGCTTTGATGACATGGGAATAGATTAGATCAGTGTTTACAGCATTCAGCAGCCACTGACCCAGCCCAGATTAGGCTGGAGCACTGCAGTAAGTGATCTCTCTCTTCCCCTCACAGCTAATTTATAAGAGAACAGGCATGAACCACAGTTCTAAGGTGAGGGGTGTGAGTGAAGAACCTACCAGCTGCTAGGAGAAGGAAAGGGGCCTGAGGCTGGTGGTTGGCCCTGGCTCCAGCAGCACTGGAATCAGTAGAAGAATTCTCCCCTTCCTAAATTAAATGAGTTAAACAAAAGGCAATTGAATGGGGGGTGAGCGGAGCAGCAGCAAGGAGGCTAGAGTGTGATTTGGTGGAATTGCATCTGACAGGCAAAGAGTTGCACGGAACAGGAGCAACAGAGAAGAAAGTGACCTGGAGGGATGCACGGGCCTAAGCACAAAGGGTTGAGAGGCAGCAGCCAGGGCTGTGAGGGAGGGAAGCTGGTGTTCAGACACCACAGAATTGAGTACATTACAAATACCTAGACAGACGAGTGATGGCAGGTCTAGGGAAGTATTTGCATGTGGCAATCTGTGCAGATCCACTTTAGGACTTTTAGTGTCTCCTACAGACAGGACTTAATGCAGTCAGGCACTACTATACCTCTCCCTGCTATGGATGATGGGTGCACTTTTCCAAGCACTTATGGGTATCTCTACACTGGAATAAAAGATGGTGGCTGGCCTGGGCCAGCTGACAGAGGCTCGTGGGGCTAAAAATTGTTGTATGGACATTCAGGTTCTCAGAGTGGAGCATGGACTCTGTGACCCTCCCAGCGCCACCCCCCACCATGGTCTCAGAGCTGAAGCCCAAACCTCTACACAGCAACTTTATAAGCGTGCAGCCCAAGCCCCATGAGCCCAGCCCAGCTGCAGGTGTTTAACTACTGTGTAGCCATACCCCCCATGTGACCAAGGACCATTGAAAGTTAATGGGACTTCAGTTCCTAAGTCACTTAGGTACTTTACAAAATTTAACCTGATCTTTCTCCTTAGAGGCTTTTCATTTACATTCCTTAAGTGAAGATAATATGCTTGAAATTGGGGAAGTTATAAAATGGGGCTTTTCAGTATTGGGGAATTACAACCAGCAGCATAACAAAAACTGCTTTAATATCATTCTTACCTCCGGTTTCCAGTGCTTTGGGATTGTTTTAGTTTCCTCGTAGTAGAAAGGGGAAGTATTAAGGCTTTCATGAACTGAGTCCCCCATTCATGTATAGCACTGGAAGCACAATTATGCCACTAAGAGTAAGACTAAATGCTGCAGTGATGCACCAATTCATCATGTTTGGGTTCTTCTAATGAACCTCATTACTCACAGAAGAGAATTTTCTTAAGCTGTTAATCACTAGCAACCGTTTTCAATTATCCCTGTTACTTTTTCCTCTCCAACTACTGAACATTCCTCCTCCCTCCCCATTACCCCAAAAGTGCAATATTAGGAAAAGCTAGCGCATAACTTAAAAAATAAATAACCAGTGTTCAAAATGACCTTTAAAAAAAAATTAAGAACACCTTTTCAGAGGCAAGCTGTCCTTTTTCATAAAAAGCAGTACTTAACAAAAATAGATCAGAGTTGCCCTTTTAACACTACTGAAAGATACTGAATACTTTTCTTCAGCTTATCAATAGAAGAACACACATTTTTTAGAGCTTGCATAGAAACACTTTGTACTTTGTGCAAATTTTACTAAATAAGGCTTGCTTGAGATTTTAGATAGCAATATAATATTTATCAAAGAATGCTGAGAAACTGCAAGGAAAATTCCAAGCAGTCTGCACTCTGCATCCACTTACACATTTCATTTGACTTCAAAAGACCAACAGCTGATAGCTGCAGATTTGTATGCAACATAAGGCAATATGGTATGTGTTGGGTACAGCACCTGCTTTCAGCTAGTCATGCATTTATAACACATGAGAACACTTGGATTCACAACCTCAGCCATTGGTAAAGGGGATTTCAGAGGTGGCACTGTAGACTCCCCTTTTAAAAATAAAGCAATCAACCCCCTAAAAATCTTGGTCCTTAACACAGAAGGCTTATTTGACCAATTTTGTGCAGTTTTCATATATATTTACATATCAGGTATTTCTCCCACTAGGCAACCCAATTTTCTCGGCCAGAATTGAAAACAGGAGCAGTGGGGTAAAGGAAGTTGTGTATATGCACAAGGGAAGAGGGGTACATATTCGAAATGACAGAACCCCTCAGAAATATATCATATGAGTATGTTGCACAGTTGGAAGTCATAAGGCCCAATATAAAGGTACCATGGAATGAGATTTTTTCCCAGATCAAGTATTATCAGGAAGTATCAAAGTAGAACTTTCTTTTGTAAGCAGCTTTGCATTTAAAAATCTGCTAATTCTATTAGAAAAAAAAAATCTGTAAAAATAACACTAATAATAATCCTCAACATCACCCAGTATTTTGTAACCCAGGATGGAATGTTCCTGTGCAAGAGCTGCTAGCTCCTTCAGAAACTCTGGGAAAAGGGCAGCTGCCAGCACGCTATTCCTCACAGGCAAGGGAATACCAGGAAGAGCCGTTACTCTCTTTGCTCTGTGTCCCAAGAAAGGCTGGAGCAGGGTTTGGGAAGCTTCAGAAAGATTTCTTCCTTTCCCTGTGCTGCTGTTGTGCTGGATGTTCTCTAAAGCCAGGAAGAAAAAAAGAATCAGTTTTGACCAGTAAGCAAACCTAATTTAAACTGCATGCTCGAGGATGTATTCACTCTATGACTGGTATCAAATGCAATGTTTTTACACACTGTGTGGCCCAAATTCTATTCTCTCCCTCCCAAAAAAGAATGATCAAGGCTCAGATAGGCATGTGGGGTTATTCCCCACCCGCACTCCCCATGTGCTCCCTTTTTTCCCTTAGCAATCTGGTAGCTGAGAGCTGCCAGTGGGAAGAAACAACATGGAAGTGAAGGCAGAGTAATGGAAAGGAACATATATGAAGGTACCCTTAAAAAGGGAAATCACAGTTATTTGCATTTTATGCGTGGAAAAAAATTTCCCAAAGTATAATTTAAAATAATACAGCCTTGCACTAGTCTACTCTCCTGCTTACCTGGCATTAGTATTTATGTATGTTTTGGATAGACAAAATATATTTTTCCCCATCACCACCCTGGAAAGGCAGGTAAGTGGAGTTACGGGCCTGGGCAGGTAAATTTTCATGACAACTCTTCAAAGCTCAAACACATTATTTAAGAAATACTATATGAAGTTTCAGTTTTTTCTACCGCTGTCCCTCTCGGAGCTTTCCCCTTGGAGGTTACCATCTTCCTGTGAACAGGCAGGAAATAATTTTTAAAAATAAATGAGAACACCACACATTCTCCAGACACCTATATGGTCTGCCCTCACAGAGCTCATCCCAGGATTGGGACCAAGAGTAGTCTCTTATTCAAAGTAAGTAACGCAAAATTTTTAAATGTAGTAAACTAAAAAGGCAGCAGCACTTTAATTTCAGCCCCAGTTGGAACCACATTTTAATTAAGTGACATTCAATGAAACTGAAAGGCCACAAACTCAAAACGTGTAAAAAGTACTTTATTTTTTACACCATAAATAATTAGCCTGTGGAATTCATGCCACAAAATGTTACTGAGGTTAAGAGTTTAACAGGATTCAAAATGTAATTAGTCATTTACGTGACCACTAAGAATGCCCACTGTTATATGAGACTGCATTTAAAAAAAAAAAAATGTAAGGATTAAACCTACATGCTTCAGGGCATAAACTAACCACTAACTGATATGGTTAGGAGGAAATTTCCCTTAAAGTATGAGCAGGTTATTCTATAATTTTCCACTATTGGGTTATTTGCACCTTCCTCTGAAGGATTTGGTGCCAGCCAACTAGTGTTAGAGACAGGATATGGGATTAGATGGACCACTAGTCTGATGCAAGGCAGTTCCTATGTTCTATATTTCTCCATCCTTGTTTCCCCTTCCTCAGTTTATGGACATTAGTGTATATCCTTCCGATACTTGGATAAAGTTTTCATCCCTTAGCAATAATTTGGTAAAGCTATACTTTTTTTAGATCTAGTTAATCATAACTCTCACGCTCCAGACTCTTTAGTCACTTGTGTCACTTTAGGCACTTATGTTGTTCTCTGGTTTTCTCCCAACTAGGGCTGGTCGGGAACCAGAAGTTCTGTTCCATAGGAAACTCCAACATTTTTTGAGGGGGAGGGAGTTATGAAGTGGAACAAAAAACAAGCATTTTGAGATTGCCTGCAAAATAGAAATTCAGAGAGGTCATCTCAATAGCCATCAAAATGTTTTAGTTTGACTTTTATATTATATTAAAACATGAACTATTTTTATATGCATATTAAATATATTTAATACTTACATATAATTAAAAGTAAAAAGCCTAAACATTTTGATTTTTTTCCTATTGAATAATTTCATCCAAATATACCCATTCCTGCAAAATATTTCAATGCTCTCAATTTCCATTTTTCTGGAATTCAGGTGCACAGAACTGTACACAATATAGAATCTTACAGCACAGAGATTGAAAAGGTCTAATATTCCAGATGTGTTTTTACCAGGGACACAGGTAGAGCATGTGTGTCACTTACCTGGTTTATAACCTGATGCCTCTACTTATGCAATCTCAAATCAAATAGACTTTTCCCTTCACCATATACTATTTCAGTATAAGCAGAGATGTAAGTTTTCCATCATTCCTAGAACTCTTACAGCATTATTGCAATCCAAGTATATCCCCTCTCTTGAACACCTATGTTTTGAATTAGTTTTCACCGATGGGATCAGTTTCTGTTTTTCAATTTTAAATCCTGTAGGAAGTCAACTATATTCAATAATGTAGGAAGAATCAGGAAAGATTGTTGTGCTTGCAGTTATACATCACTTTCACGTTTCAACTTGAAAAGGGAATCTAGGAGAAAGTTTCGTTCCAGAATACTGGATTTTCATTTTAGCTTCCTGAAATAATCTCGTAAAGTCCAACCATATTTTATTTGCCAATACTGTAACAGTTTCAACCTTACATTTCTTAATCAATATAATGATGTGGTATGTTGATGTACTTGGGAGGCAACTTGCCCCAAGAATTACTGTTTGATTGCTGGCATTGCTAGGTTGGCTAAGAGCCAAAACTGCAGTTATCCAGATATTTATTTAGTCTCTAAGCATTAGTCAAGAGGCTCGTTCTTTACGGGGCTGCCATAGGGCAGGAGAAAATGTTACAGGCAAATGACCGAGCAGCCTCTGCTTCAGGTTCCTGAATAATGACCACAATGAAGGGACTCGGCAAACGTTGAAGCCCACAAATATGCTAATGTAAAACAGGAAAATATAAATAAATGCCAAAATCAGAGACTGTTTTATGAAGCAGTTTCACTGGGTTTGAATAGCTACAACAGAGAGCTTTGAAGCATAACACTTATAAGATGAATGAAGTTATGTTAGGAATGTATTATACAAAGATCTTATTGACAAGTACCTTTTAAAAAAAAAGCCATTAAATATTGGCTTCTAATCTTGCATCCCACATGCCAGCTACAGTGCACCCTAATTGTAAGGCTCTCTCATCTACTGTTCTTGGAACCTGACTTCTAAACCCTACTGGTCTCTGTGATAAACATCTCACTTACAGCATGCACCTTCCACAGACCAATGCTTCAAGTAGCCGCCTGAGAAAGGCTATGATTTTGCAGAGTATGCATACTGTGAATGTTAGAAGCTGACACCATGCTGATTAGAATTGAAGAAAATTATTAAGTCCCTCAGAAAAAAACAATTAAACAAACATTTTTTAAAAGTCTCCCTTGCTTCCCACACATCAATGAAAAGCCAAACAAAAAATCTGATGTAGGAACAAGTGGGATACTCATTCCAAATGATTGATGATAATGATTCAATAAATAGAATCTCTTGAACCCTGTTCTGTTGCTAACTAGTGCCATGCTATCACTATGGTTACTATTCTCAGCAGATCCTATGCATTCCCATCATATGTGAAAGTCAAGTTTTAATGGAAGCTTGGAGCCCAGTGCTGACTACTCAGCAGCAATTCTAAAACCTGGCATCTGAAATTCTGAACTCAGACTACACTGTGAGGTCCTAACCCCATCAGCTGCTGGAGGAATTTTATCATTTAGAAAAGAGGATTCTACATTTTAAATTTATTATCTGACTTACTGTACAAAACATTAATGGTTGACAGCCCATTGAAAATAGGTGTAGCACACAGCATACCCGAAAAGCAGCAGATGCTAGAAAAGTCAGCTGGAGTGGGAGTGCTGTGCCCTGAGGTGGCACCAACTCACTACCACCTTTGATGTGCCCCTCCTAGTACTGCATTTTATTTTTAACTTGCTTCTTTCCATTGAAAAGGGCATAATCAAAAATTTCCGGCTCATATTTATCTCCCTTAAAGATATTCTAGTCCAGCCTATAAGGTTTTATCTACTAGAATTCCACAATGAATTTATTTCTGAAACTGTTCTCTCCAAGAATTATCAAAAAAGAGCTGATGCATTGCTTAGAATGAGAGTAAAATAAAATGAGGTCGCGCACACATGCAACCCCTCCCCATAAACCATGTACTCGGCCAGTCTGACAGCAAGTCATGCCAACACCTTATTCTGTTACTCTTCAGAAATAAGTTTTCATGTGCTAAAATAAAACACACTAAGAATTTCCAGATGGGAGATAATTTCAAGATGCATCTACATATTGTGGCCTAAAAATTTAGGATTGTCCCTTTAAAGTTACACAGATACAGAAATACATTTGGCTGGTGATATGCACAATGCCCTCTTGCTGTTTTTATCTTTCTGTGGGAAACAGGGCAGACAACAAGCAAGTCAGTGTTTTAGATCATACACCTCTGTGAAAGTGGTTGATATTTACCTTTGGTCAGTAACTCTGGAGCCACATCAGACATGTCCGCTCGGAAAAGCAAGTACTGCTGGGCCTGTATAAGAAGACCTGGAAAATCTTTTTGGATGGATGCAAACTGCTCAATTTTATTTTTCACAGATGCCAGCACCTGCCAAAATAAGAATGGTAAATTTTTAATACTATCCTTGAAATTGTGGCCTGAAACCTCAGTCTCGCTCTTTCCAAATTAGAGACTGTTAACAATGCCAGTTGGGTAGTTAATTTCCAGCTCCTTGCATTGGCACAGTTAAAACATCAAACTGAACAGAGAGGTCCTCAAACAGGTAGGGGAAAGCAAATACACAGCAACAAACTGAAAAACAGGTAAACAAGGCACTAGAATTACTGGCAAAATTTGCATTGAGCATGAAATGAAGCATTGATGAAGTACCTGATATAATGACCGTACACTAGGCTGCAATACAATGTTGGTATTGAGCAGAAAGGAACGAAGAAGAGGTTGCGGGTAACTGGCCAGTTGAGTAATAATCCCAATGAGCAGCAAGTTAACATGCAAGGAATTCTCCAACATATTCTCCAGTTTTGACAGCACTACGCTGATAAATGGCCCTACAAGAAAAATGGGGGAAAAAAATCTTAAAATCAGGGGAATAAGCATTTGAAAAGGAATTTAAATCTCCATATCTGACTAAATCAGACTTCCCACATGCCAATTAAAAGCCAACAGGAAAAAAGCCAGGTCTGAACAGACAGAAGATGCAGCTTTGAATATATTTAATCTCTTGTTAACCCTACCATGAGCAGGGACACTCTGACTGGTTAGCCAATCAGTTGACATTCAAAGTATATTAAGCATGCATAATTATTCTACCTCACATGTGCCAATAAAGATTTAATCCAGCATGTTATGTTCTATGGATCTACTCCCACTGAAGTTACTTGGAGTGCTTCCAAAGATTTCAGATGAAGCAGGGTCACGCTTCTTATTACCGTTCTAGCTTAATTCTACAGAAGGACTGGACAGGGTAAATTATGGGTAGGGTTTTCACATTATCATAATACATAGTGGTATTTTAGTGGGACTATAAAAATGCTGCTTCAAAACATAAAAAAACCCAACCCTGGACTAATTTGTATCACAACACAAACATTTTCTGCACTGCAAAAATTCACACAAAGTGCGGAAGCCATAAATATAGGCTATTGGTAGATGTAGGCTTTATCAGATTAATGTCACTTCTAAATAATAGTGTTGGTTTGTGTACACTTTTTACAGTATAGCCACTAAAATACAGAACTATTTACAATGAACGTACATATCCTTCATCGTAAGCCTGGCAAAGACTGCCAATATGAACATGAGTTAAGCAAATGAATATGGATTAGTACATACTGCTAAATGACAAAGCAGGTATGTAGCTAGAGACAGTAAAAAGACCAACAGGAAACAGTCTATAAAAGTTACTTAAGTATAAGGTTCAGCCCTGATCCAACTCTGGTTCCTCTGCACAACTCCCACAGTGTGAGAATACCAGAAAGCCAGCAAACTCTCTCCACATGGGGATCCTTGACATGAGGGAATCCCTCGGTTGCACAAAGCATAGCCAACTTCTATACTACCTCCTGTGACCCATGCATAGGAGGTATACCTGGGGGAAAGAACGTAACTGAGGTAACTGCACTCCAGCAAGCTCCTGCTGGCAAGCCAACCCCTTCAATGTCCTGGATAACAGGGTGCAGTTTACAACAACGGTGTAGGGCTGTTCTAAACTATGCTGGAGGCCAAAAGGAATCCCTGGGCAGCCCAGCAATCAAGGAACCAAACCACAAATAACTCCTTTGCAGCTCCACCCATCAGGCATAGGGCACGGCTGAGAATCAAAGACCACTCTGTTTTAGAACTACTGCTACCATGGATGCACAGTATGGCTGGGTCTACACTAGCTCTCTTCTAAAACACATCTCACTACTGATATTGGTACAGCCCCACTGAGGAGAGCACAAGTGAAAGTACTAGTGTAGACATGGGTCCAGGGGTGTATTGCTTTTAACTACTATGTCACCCAACTCTAATTCACATAACATAGTGGTTAAAACACAGGGTTAAGGGACAGAGTAGCCACCTCCCCAGCTCTGGCCAACTGGTGGACCAGTAACAGTCGCAATAAGAAGTTGCAGCCCTGGCAGAAGGAGGTGGCTTCCCGAGAGGCCAAGGACTATTCTGTGTCAGCAGCAAAATGGCAGGAAACTGCCCTAGGAGCTACACCACAAATTCTGTGAAGACTGAGATGAGACTGCTGGGGGAAACCCCACATCCTGGATGTGCTTCCCTTCTCCAGTTCTCTGCGAACTAGAAAAAGATTGGACTCCCTAGGGTGCTGCTACAAAGCCCGGGAGGACTATGACATAAGGATTTGAGGACAGTGAGATCTGAGCTGAAATGTCAATATGAGATTTTGGTTTGTAGCAAGCTGGGGTATGAATCTATCTAATTTCAAAGCAGGGTAGATCAGAGTACACTAATGAATTGTTAATGCATGTCAGCAGGGTCCACATGGACAGTTAGTATGTGGCAAGCCAGTGAGGGGGTGGGGTAGATTCCCACCTCAGCAAAAGGCCAATGTACTTGTATGCAGCCCAAGGACAAGCGAGAAGGTTGAGCCACTTCACCGCTGGTTAAAACACCAGTGACTAATTTGGATCCTATCTACATTTGCAATACCACCAATGGAAGTGTCTTACAATATTTTGCTGAGATACATAAAGAGCCTTCACCCAACACTGCCTGCCTGGGATACATAAAAAGCCCTCATCCCGCACTGCCTGCATTATCTGATCATCCTGCCCCTTCCTTCTCTCACATTCATGGCGGCATTCTCACGAAAGCTTATGCTCAAATAAATTTGTTAGTCTCTAAGGTGCCACAAGTACTCCTGTTCTTTTTGCGAATACAGACTAACACGGCTGCTACTCTGAAACCTCCTGGGACACGACACTCCACTCCCCCTTGCCCCACCCCCCGTGCAATGAAGGCAGCTGTACAAGAGGTTCCAAGAGAAGGTGTATCGAGGCTAACGATTCCAAGTCAGCCTTGGGATCTGAGCAGCGAAGGCTGAAGCCAGGCACTTACAGCAACAACTGAAAACCACCTCATGAGACTTGACCAGAATACACAGAAGGTCTCTGTCATATGAACAAATCGGGAAAAATAAAAGGTCCTCCAGAACCTTACTAGAGCAACAATCCGAGCAGCTCCGCAGGTGTTTATAAGCTTCAAAAGGAAAAACACAAACTAATTAGAACATTTTTAAAAAATTTTACACGGGTCTAATGCATGTGCCTGGAGATATGGGGGACTTACCCATAATAAAAGTTTATTTGCCACATATTTCTATTCTTGAAGTTTCCTTGTTTGGGTGGCATGGAGGGAGGGAGGTTTATGTTTAACGATCTTATACTGCAAATAAATAATAAAGGAACAGCCACCATTTTCTAAACCAAGAGTCCAGCATCAGTGCCACATCCATATGACAGCGTCTTTCTTTAGGTACAAGTCATGTAGCGGAGCAGCATGTCTACACACTGGTGGGATGTACTGGTGGTGGGAAACTTGGTTTTGACATTTGATTCTGTAGAACAAAGCTCCTTCCTGTAATAGCGCCCCATAACACTAAGTTGATACAGTCAAATAAGAGCCCTAGACCAACACATAATGTAATACTGGATCCAAATTATATGCAAAATACTATTTCTGTACAGTAACAGAGAGATGGCTGAAATGTCATTTGTATGAGTGATAGTGTAACCCCCATTGCAAAGTCAACTTTGCCAGTGTCTTCCCCACTCGGCACCAGTTAAAAGACCATTTGAAATAGAGTGAAGAGACAAAGAGAGAGAAACACGGCTTGGGAGGGATAGTAGCAAAGCTTTGTTTGAAAGGAACTGAAAGGGAAGAAGAGGACTTGACACAGACAAAAAGGGATGTGACCAAAGTATCTGAACTATGTTTGACAGGGAATGACAGGAGACTGACAGAGCCAGATGTGACCTAGGGACATGAGGGGAGCTTCTGAGTGCCTGGTACAGAGAACTCATCACAGCAATAGTGGCAAATGCACTTGAAAACCAAGTTGTCTTCCTCAAATACTTAAAGACTGAACACCAGGCCTGCTGGCCACACTTCAAAGGCTGCATTTCAATGACTAAAAGATTAATGACAGGTTTCAGAGTAGCAGCCATGTTAGTCTGTATTCGCAAAAAGAAAAGGAGTACTTGTGGCACCTTAGAGACCAACCAATTTATTTGAGCATAAGCTTTCGTGAGCTACATGCATCTGATGAAGCTCACGAAAGCTTATGCTCAAATAAATTGGTTAGTCTCTAAGGTGCCACAAGTATTCCTGTTCTTTTTGAAAAGATTAATGTATCCCGAGTTATTTAGAGTCAGCCCTTACAGGCTTTGCTGTGGGTAAGCACGCCTGAATACATTGTGTCCTCCCAATGATTTAGATATAATTCTGTGGCCAAATTTCACTGGATACCTGGCACAAGAGAAAAACACAAGAGTGAGGGTGCCATTGACATTTGAAAAGCAAGTTGCCTAGACCTGCTTGCAGAGAGGTGCATGCAGAAATGGCAACAGCGCTGCCACCTGGTGCACAAAAGCAAAATAGCAGCAAAAGGTGGCAGAGCAGCCTATCACTTTTCTGTTATAAGAAAAGGAGTACTTGTGGCACCTTAGAGACTAACCAATTTATTTGAGCATAAGCTTTTTTTTCCTGTTATGTTGCACATGCTGCTGTATAGGCAGCAAAGCAGTTGCAGAAATGGGACATTTTAAGTGCACTCATTCTATTAGGTCAGATAGTCCAACCACTCACAATGGCAGGATTGTTCCCTGGAATGATGTGGTTAGGACAGTTGTTTGGTGCTGGTCTTGTTCTAAAATTTTATAAACATAAACTAAACAAATATGAAGGTCAAAAACTTCAGCCCAAGAACAGCACCACACACTTTCATGGCATAGTTATATTGTATCACAGTGAATAACATTAAATTTAACAATGCCATATTAGGTTACTGTTATTCATGTTACCCCTCTGACCTTCATATTGGTTAACAACTCTCTTCTCTGCTGATTGACTGTTGTTCCAGCCTCTCCTGCCATCTCTCTCATGGCCACGAATGCCCTTTCCTTTCCTTTCTCCTTCTACCATGACCCCCCCACTAAAAGGGTTTTTTAAACAAACCAGAAATCCCATGGACCTAACCCTGATGTTCACTGCCATCATATTATTCGTCTGCTTGTGCATGTTCCAACCCTTTTCCTTTCTTACTGATTTAGATTGTCAGCTCCTCAGTTAATGGACTGTCTCTTATTCGATATTCGTACACTGCCGGTTACAATGGGATCCTGTTCTTGGTTGGCTCTGATAAACCGTAACAAACATGGTAAAAGAACATCAAAAAGAAATTAATTAATGAGGAAATTCCACCTGTAAATGCAGCATTCTGGCTCCTTGCAGGATGGTTGGAAAACGTATCCTCCTTTGGCCCAAATGGAGACAGTATACTTTCTGTAGAAGGAGTGTCCACTGAAAAATTTTCAAAGTCCTCCTCCTCTTCCACTGGAGATACAGGATCAGGTGTCAACAATTTCTGCTCCTCTAACAAGCCTGTTGTATTAGAATCCAGTTCTTCAATAATTTTGTCATATTGTGCAATAAATTCCTCACTATCTGGGCTCAGCAGCCTCACATTTGAGTTTTGATCTGCTTCTGGAGGAGAGAGTTTCAGCTCTAAGTCTGGTTGTCGGTCTGTTTCAACAGCTGTTTGGTTTATTTGTTCCTTTGTTACATCCTGAAGCAAACCTGAATTTTTCCTATTGTGTTCCTTTAAGTCTGTGTCTGGATGTGAGTTTTTCAAAGACCTCTTAATGGGCTGGCTTTGAATTGTGTTTTGAGATTCAGTTGCTGTACTTAAAGTTTCCTCCTTGGAATTGTCATCATCCTGAGTATCCTTTTGGGCACATAACCTGTAAACCATGACATCATCCTGAAAATCTGATTCTTCTATGTAAGACCCTCTGACAAGCATGATTGCATTCTTCTTCATCTCTTGAATGTGCTTCGGTGGCTCTGCAGGCAGTTGTCTCTCTACAGTCCCTAGATCATCAAAAGGCTGGGGTGAGCTCACATCAGACCCAGGAGAAATCCCTGTGTCGTAGCTGTCATCCCATTCCAGCTCCAACTGTATCTTCTCTCCCAATGGAGTAATTTGAGAAGAACTGCAGTTACTGGAAGTTTGCTGCTGGAGTCGGAACATAGGGTGCTCCACACTTTTACTATTCTCCTCTGCCAGCGTTTGGATAAAGGTGTCTGGGTCAGGGTCTTCCCCATCATACGGGGCAGACCAAACTCGGCAGTCTTTCATGCAGTGGAGAATGATGGCTTCAGCTTCCCACAGGTACTGCAGGTAACTGATGTCCACAGCTCTTCCATATTTCACAATGCACATAGATTTGCAATAGCCTACGGAAGAACCTGAGATAAAACAAGAGTATTCATAATATGATAAAAAAAATCCAGCTGAACTCCCTACAATAATGCAAGGCAGCTGCTAAGAAGGGCAGGAAGATACTTTTGCCTCAAGCACCCAAAGGGGATGGGTAACCAAGGCACAGAGGTTAAGAGATTTGCTCATGGCTGCTCATGACTGTGTCTAATCCGGAGTTAGCATTAGAATTCAGGAATTCTGAGAGACCGGCCTGGAGCCCAATCCATCAGACCACACTGCCCCTCGAGTAGCATAAGATGTAGCCACATCTTCACACATGTTTTTGTGAATGTACATCCAACATGGATATTCTTTACAATACAGATTTGATAGAGCTGCCATGTGGGAGTAATTAAATGCCAGCCCTCTCCAATCCAGAATAATTATATATTGTTTGTGAAATCTTAATAGTAAATACACTTTTTTTATATTAATTATGTTCACTTTCCCACCCTAGGCTGAGGATATTCCAAACCAAACCCTCCACAGCACAGTGCACGCCCAATGTTTACCTGCATTGGGTGTGGCCTTTGTCCATAGGATGTAATCTTTTGATTGGTTTTCAACAGTCAGTGTAATCCCAGTAGAGCAGCAGACTGGGGTCAAAGCAAGCAGTTTAGCAGCAGATACTGAATAACAGTCTCTTTCTCTCACAGCCCATCTTTGACTCAACATCATGTGATTACATGGGATCAGATATCTGAAACAACAAAGCCAATCATTACATGCCCACAACAACATTCTGTGTATTTCAAGGAGAGTAGCTATGTGGAAAATTCTCCTCTCATCTCCCTAAAAACAGCTTTCTGAGGTAGGTCTAGAGTCTGATGAGTTACACTGGGCTCCAGCGTAGAGGAGGAAGGGAAGGACAGTCACTCCTGGGAGGAAATGCCTGTGGGCATAGTTACAGGAAACCACTAGACCAGGGTTGTGTCAGAGCATTGTCCTAAATGTGGGCAGGGAGGGGCATATGCCAGAGGGCGCCAGTTTGTCTGGATCTATTCAGGATGAGTTAGGGAGGAAGGGTTGGAGATCCCAGTCCACAGAAAGAGCCAGCACATAAATGCAAATTGAGGCAGTGCATGTCAGGGAAGGGACTAGCAACAAAGAAGTCCAGCTGGGTCATTTTGTTGGGAAGAATCAACATATAAAGCTCTTGGGCACAGGAGGGATTATGGAAGGACGAGGAGCAGACATAGCACATACTTGCATTCTGTTTCTTAGAGTGATTTAGGGGTTAACTAGATTGGTGTTTTATCATTTAAAGTAAATCAGTGTTTAATAACAAGCGATTCCCCAAATAAATAACACAATACAAAAATAAATGTAGCACTCACCTCTGTTAAAAGTCAGTGGAGGAATCGTACCAAATCTGAGTTCCCCACAAAGTTATATAAGGATCTGGTTCAGTCCCTACTTATGTACCCACATACACCAGCAGGGACTGGATGGGATCCCAGTGTAAGTTGTATTGGAGGGAGGGGAAAGAGACACGGAGAGATAGCTAATACCCCTAGATTTCCAATGGAGTTAATGATCTGATTAGGTCACTGTTAATACATCTGAGATTAATTACCAGTGACCTGATTTGATCCAATCTAATCTAATTCTAACAGACATGCCAACCACACTTGTTAAAATAACAACATAAAAAGAATAAAGAAAAGCAGCTAGAAAAATTTAAAAAAAATGTAAACTGAGGGGACATTGCACAATTAAAGCAGCATGTCCTTCTACCCCGGGGTACAACAGGTCAGGAATTTATCTGAGAAATTCCTGGGCAAGGGGGAGTAAAAAGGTTTGAAAGCTACAGAAAAGTAAATATAGCCCTGCTTCATAGTGTATTTAGCAGATTATAATTCATGAGAGAAAATGTTCAGAAGAGAAAAAATATTATAAATTTAGAACCAGGGAACATTTGGAGGTGGTAAATAATCCGTGGATTCTGTTCCCCCACTTTTCTACAAATAAATTACAACAAAAGAATATGTGAAAACCAGTGTCTCCCATTGTGCCTGGGTATGATAGGATATATAAACTGTGCCTCTCTTGGTTTGGTATATTTGTGTCAGGAACATATATGTTTTATCCCTATATTTGTTTGCTTGTTCCTTTTAAGAGCTCTAGCTGTACATCCAGAGACTTCTTACTGGAAAATTAGAATTAGTTTTTACCTTAAAACTAGCTGTAACATCACATCTTCACAGTGTAAGCCGATGAGTGTTCTGAACAATGCCAAAGATACCACACAGAGCTGGAAAATGATATACACAGTCAGTTTTTGATCTGGCAATTGTAACTTTCCTCCCTTCCATGAGGTAAATTTAATTCTGCATTATAGAAAGCACAGCCTGAATTTAGTGCTTTATCAGAGACTGAAAGTATGCTTATTTCATTCTGTCAGCACCCGGTAGGATTTTATTAGATGCCTGAAGTTATACATACACCAAAATATATTTTTATAAAATGCACACAAATCAGAAATTTGCTTTTTAAGAAGCTGAAGGAGAAAAGTTTGCAAGAACTGAAAAGTGAGAAATAGCACACCTTTCAAAGGAATTTTGCTAATTTAGACAATTCAGTTTAATTTGGTTTCAGCAATAAAGGGACTCTGGCCAACTCAATGGATAAAGCATAGCTTTTACCTCTGACACACGTAGTTTGACCAGCTGAAGGCCTTTGCTGGAAAGAGTTCAGTTATCTCACAAACTAAGGATATGTCTACACTAGAGCTGGAAGGTGTAAATTCCAGCTCAAGTAGACATACGTGCACTAGCTCTGAAAGCTGGTGTGCTAAAAATAAAAATGAGGACTAGCTGCCTCAAGTACAATCCTATCCAAAATGCTATGTACTTGCGGTGGCTAGCCTGGCCCACCACTTGCACCAGCGCAGGTACACTTCCAGTTTTAGTACCCTGCCTCAATCACAACTAGCACGGTATGTCTCCAGCTCTAGTGTAGACATACCCTGAGAGAAACCTCTTTTGTGAAAGCAGCATGTTTCCTGGTAATGAATGACTGACCCTATATGTATAGGAGAGGCTAATTGTTTATTTATCCAGGACAAAAGTGTTGAGGTTGCTGGGCAGGGTGAAAGTTATTTATGATGTTGCAGTACCTATTTTAGTTTACACTAGACTGAAGGGAGATTGGGAACTTGAATTTCAAAATTACCTTCGCTGGCATTAAACTACACATATGTGCTTTAACCCTTCTAAAAACGTTCACTGTCTTGGTGAAGAACTACAGAGGAGTCCTTAAGTTGGGCAGGTAAAAGAACATTAGTCCAAGGAAAGAGGGCAGTACCTGACTCTTGCTCAGAGCAATTAACAGACTCCTGCTGGAAACCCTTATCACATGACCCATTTAAATGCCACCTGTACCTGAAGAAGAGCTCTGTGTAGCTCAAAAGCTTCTCTCTTTCACCAACAGAAGTCGGTCCAATAAAAGATAGGTACAAGTATAAGGTAGGTTAGGTACTATCAGTAATATTGGAAGCCAACAGGAAGAGACTAGTCAGCCACAACCTTGTGACTGTGTAGGGAGTTGGAGAAGGCGGCGGTGAGAAAATAGATGAGGAGATGACAGGAAAGTGGGATTCTTCCCAGAGGTGGGTAGGTTGAAGGACAATTGCAGGAGCCTTAGGAGGAAGTCAAGTCTTTGCAAAGGTAGAGAGAGGGATCGGTAGTTAGGGAGAGAGTTGGGGTGTTTTGGATATAAAGGGAAGAGATTGGTGAGGAGCTCTCCTTGTTTCCTTATTGTGATTTGTGGAGAGTTGTTCTAAGTGGTTTAAGGGTTCAAAATAATGATTGCTAAAGAAAATCAAAATGACTTCCTTAAATGTTATTGAAGGCACATTATTTACACTAAATACTGTGTTATTTATAGAGAACCATCTCTTGCATTCCTAATAGAGTTGTAAAGAAAAATGAGAAAGTAACATGCATTTGAATAAGCAGAGACAGTCTATTTGTATTTCATTAAAGGAAAACAAGTATGTAAAATGTACTAGCAGGAAACAGAGGACGGTTTTTATATGTATGGATAGGTGGCCAAAAGAGTTGTAAATTTAATCCCGTCAATTATTAAGAAGTCTTTTCAGCAATAATAATGTGTGCAGCTTTTGTTCTATGGAAGCCCACAAAAAGCTGCAATTCTAGCGTTTGTACTTGGCCAAGCTATACTGGAGAAAACTCATTGAGTATCACAGAACCATTCTGGCCAAGGGCTCAGGAGTTGCTCAGGGCTGGAGAATTCTTTACAATACCCATTTCCTTTGCCTGTGGAACAGTAATTATGATTAGCCGAGACAACATCTGCATTTTTTTGTCTACAAAAGCTGTTGATGAGTTTTCAGAGTTAATCCATCTCTGAAATGCAATAACAGCAACATATATCCATAGATGCATGCACTCCCATTCCTAAATACACTTCTAGTCCAAGGTGCTGTCCCTACTACACAAATGTAATGCACATACTAATTCTCTGGCTTTACCTGAACTTATACCACACGTTACTCTACAGCAGTGCTACTCAAAGTGGTGGTGTGAGCCATCGGCTACCGGTCTGCGCGCACATTGGAAAAAAAAATTGCCGGTCCCCCACATCAGATAGCTTGAGAAGCACTGCTTTACAGTATATTCATCAACGAGCTACCTACAGTGATATGCTGTGAATATTTTAACAAGGGGCTGTCTGCAAAATTGTAGCCTTAGCCTGTGATAAACCCGGTGTACTAAAGGTGCCTATGCTGCAGAGAAGAGGGAAATCTGATTATTTAAATACACAGCCAAACAAAACAAATGAACAAAATTGCTCTTATAAACAAAGAAGCAGGCCACATAACTGGTAAACAAACATGCTGGAAAGGTTTATACTTGGTTCCTGAAGAACAAACTGGGCATACTGACAGTGCTCAACTGAGGTAATTTGGAAGCGGGGTGGTTATAATGATCTCATGGTTTTGGGGCTGGGTAGTTTCTTCTGTGAAACTTATTTGAAAATGCCTGTTACTTGGTGCATTCTGAGCTATTTCATAAGGCCACCAAAATTGTTCTTCTTGAATATTTGTATAAATCTCAGGGATGAGTTATCTATGGCAGAAATAATTTAGCAGTATCTAGAGTGGGAATAACTCCACTAGAGGCAGGTAGATTACTCCAAACTTACTTTCTATTTTGTGGCAGAAGTTAGGCTCCTAGAAGCCCCACAGTCTCTCCTTCAACCACTCTACAGCTATCTCACACACTCCCAAACTGCTCATCACTGTGGTGGCTAAGTGACAACAATTACAGCAAAACAACATTATGTTTAGATCACAGAGTCAGGTACGAAAGGAAATTCGCAGTTAAAGGTTAAACAGAGCCATAGCAAATACAGATATGATGAAGCTCCCACTAAATCTCTTAACCCAAATTCATCAAAAGCACACATGCTCCCCTCCTGCTTGCCTTACCTGAAATGGAGTGTTGATTCGGCTCGTGAGCGTATCTAGGATGTGCACGTTCTCATGCTGGTGCAGCAGGATGAAACGCAAGAAAATCTGGAGTAGAGCTGGCTCTGAAACACTGCGCAAAAAGAGATCCAGGTATGCAGTTGTAGTCATTACCTCCTCCACAGTCACCTACAAGCAAATATATGGTAAGTGTACATCCTACAAACACCACCACTGTGCTTACATTATGTGTGCCTTCTGCAGTAACACTGTACACATGATACACTATAATAAGCACATTTTGTGCATTTTGCTTTTAAGTATGTGGAATAGAAAGCCTCTGACTTATTCAAAAATCAAATATTTTTGTTCTTATTTCAATGATTTGATTAGTTAAAAAAAGTACCACCCCCCTCTATCTGCTGAAATACAACACTGGTTCACAAATAACTTGAGACCCTCATCACCATTCCTCTACCACTGGGCTGGCTCCATTCTCCTGCCACTGTTCAGATTTGCATTCAGGAAATGGTAAAGCCATTTATTTGGTATTCAGATGCATATATTGAATACCAGCATATGCCTCACCCCTAAAAAGGAACAATAGTAAAGAGCAAACAATGAATGAACCAACAAAACAGGATATAGGGGTCTTTTTAAAAGAAAAAATCCCTCCACCAAGTTGTATTTCTTCTTTACCTTTCCACTTCTTATTTTCCAACAGCACTTTAACCCCCTACTCCAAATACACACACACACACGTAGATTGATGCACAAAGTTTCCTACCAGATTTCAGGCCCAAGTATTTGGTATTCATACATCAAAATTTATATTGCATGTTACTTTGCTAACGCAGGATTTTTTTAAGCTTATCTATTGACAATATGTGCTGGCAAGGCACAAAGCATTCCAAAGGCTGCCTCTGCATCATGCACTGATGCTGCAAAGTCAGCTTTTTAAAAATAGCTACATATGAGCCTAATAAGCTTACGTGTACAAAGATAAATCCTTACATATAGGAATCTGTCTATAAGAAAAGGGGCATTAAACATCTTTTATTTACCACTCTTAACTGGATGCATGAAAAGACAGATTTTATTAAAAAAGAATCAAAGCTGTCACTTAAAAGCTAAGAGGATTTAGAAAGTACTCAGAAGGGCAGCATTTGCGTAACATGCTGTAAATATTAAAATCCCAGTTCCATTATGCTGCTTGTTAGCTATGTACACAGGAATGTCACGTTGCAGATTCCTTTTAACACATTTTTAGGATCACCTTAGGAAACAATCTTGTTTCCACTAGTGACAGAACATAGGAATATTGCGTAGTCTTGTGAACTGTGTAGAAATGTGGAAGACTCCAAGTACCTCTAAATTTGGAGGTGGTCATTCACTCTCTTTTTGAAGCTTTATCCTGTTATTTACACACTGCCTCTCTGCCTGATGTTAATAGTTCAGGTAGTTTTGACTACTAACTCCCTTTTTCATTAGGAAAAAAAAGATACTGTACTAATGCAAGCTGGTCATAATCCTTCACCAAGAAAAAAAAAAATCAGGAGTTCATCTTCTTGGTCTGTTACCATAAACTTAGCCTGAAACAAACCTCAATCTCAAACATAATAAAAAAGGAAGAGAATATAGGACACAAAAGAGGAAATTCATGGCCACAGCCTATACTCTGCATCCCATTCTCACTGGCTCTGCAGACTCAGTAAAACCAGCTACACATTAGTTGAATGTATTATTTATGAACTAGGAAAGTATGCTCAGCAATGATGAAGCAGAGATGAAGACATAGCTCATGCACCAAGAATCCTACACTCTAACTTAGGTGCTAGCAGTACAGTTTATGCATTACACACACACACAAGTTAGAAGATTATTAAGATTGGGAAGTCAAGCACTCAATAGTTAGTAAATGCCAAAATTAAGATTGCCTCGGCAGCCTTAATTCAGCCCCCTTCTGCTTATGCATTATGACACAGTCTTTGATTACAGTACTGATGGAATATATGGGCCAAACTTGTTAACATAACCCAGTCACTGTCCAATATCAAAGAGTGTTAAATAAGATTCGGGGTTCAGTAGCCTGTACAGTACCATGGCAAATGCACCATTAACAATCCTTTTAACATTTTATTGAAGATACAGAAGACAAGGAAAAACAGTTAAAGCATCTGAAATATACAGTATTAAGTGAGACTTTCACTTTTAACAACATCATTTGTTCCCTTTCCCTTTAGCTGGAGAGAGCTTTGTTTGACAGTCCCTTAGATGGTAATAAAGATGCTAATAACTGTCCTTTTGGGAAAAAAGAGTAGTTAGTTGAGTTGCTGCTGTTAAAGTCTGATCTCGTTTCATCCCAGGTGGTGACTGGCATTTAGTCTGGTGGAGGTGGCAATGTTCTCCCTGGCCTAGTGTGCTCAGGACATTTCTTATAATTAGGACAAATTTGAGAACTGGTTGGGGTCTGGGGTATCAGGAGATGGTGGGGTAGCAGCCATCATGATGACATTTTCTTCAGTAGCTTCTGTCTGTTCCTGTCTGTCCACCCCCCATCCACCAAGTCTCTTTAAGGACACACAAAGAGAATGGTGGGTTATAGTCTTAGCCTTCACAACCTCCTCAGGCAAGGAGTTCCACAGGTTGACTGTGCGCTGAGTGAAGAAGAACTTCCTTTATTTGTTTTAAACCTGCTACCCATTCATTTCATTTGGTGGCCCCTAGTTCTTTTATTATGGGAACCAGTAAATAACTTTTCTTTATTCACTTTCTCCACACCACTCATGATTTTATATACCTCTATCATATCCCCCCTTAGTCTCCTCTTTTCCAAGCTGAGAAGTCCTAGCCTCTTTAATCTCTCCTCATATGGGACCCGTTCCAAACCCCTAATGATTTTAGTTGCCCTTTTCTGAACCTTTTCTAATGCCAGTATATCTTTTTTGAGATGAGGGGACCACATCTGGACACAGCATTCAAGATGTGGGCGTACCATGGATTTCTATAAGGGCAATAAGATATTCTCCGTCTTATTCTCTATCCCTTTTTTAATGATTCCTAACATCCTGATTGCTTTTTTGACTGCCGCTGCACACTGCGTGGACTTCCTCAAAGAACTATCCACAATGACTCCAAGATCTTTCTCCTGATTAGTTGTAGCTAAATTATTCCCCATCATATTGTATGTATAGTCGGGGTTATTTTTTCCAATGTGCATTACTTTACATTTATCCACGTTAAATTTCATTTGCCATTTTGATGCCCAATCACTTAGTTTTGTGAGATCTTTTTGAAGTTCTTCAGTCTGCTTTGGTCTTAACTACCTTGAGCAGTTTAATATCGTCTGCAAACTTTGCCACCGCACTGTTTACCCCTTTCTCCAGATCATTTATGAATAAGTTGAATAGGATTGGTCCTAGGACTGACCCTTGGGGAACACCACTAGGTGTCCCTCTCTGTTCTGAAAATTTACCATTTATTCTTACCCTTTATTCCCTGTCTTTTAACCAGTTCTCAGTCCATGAAAGGCTCTTCCCTCTTACCCCATGACAATTTATGTAAGAGCCTTTGGTGAGGGACCTTGTCAAAGGCTTTCTGGAAATCTAAATACACTATGTCCACTGGGATCCCCCTTGTCCATGTTTGTTGATCCCTTCAAAGAACTCCAACAGATTACTAAGACATGATCTCCCTTTACAGAAACCATGTTGACTTTTGCACAACAATTTATGTTCTTCTGTGTCTGACAATTTTGTTCTTTACTATTGTTTCAGCTAATTTGCCCAGTACTGACGTTAGACTTACCGGTCTGTAATTGCCAGGATCACCTCTAGAGCCCTTCTCATATATTGGCTTTACATTAGCTATCTTCCAGTCATTGGGAACAGTAGCTGATTTAAAGGACAGGTTACAAACCATAGTTAATAGTTCCACAATTTCACGTTTGAGTTCTTTCAGAAGTCTTGGGTGAATGCCATCTGGTCCTGGTGACTTGTTACCATTAAGTTTCTCAATTAATTCCAAAACCTCCTCTAGTGACACTTCAATCTGTGCCAATTCCTCAGATTTGTCACGTACAAAAGATGGCTCAGGTTTGCAACCTTAAGAGGGTTCTTTTAACATAATTTGTGTGTGTAATGATATCTATAATATGTATTATATAAACTTGCCTGAGGGAGCCCAGCCCACCACCTAGCAAAAGCAAAAGATGCTAAAAAATTACTCAACTACATGCCATGGGTTCTACCGCCAATGGCTTGGGAAAAGGAGCCATTAAGGTGGCAACTGGATTTTTCAAACTAGTTTATCAGTACTCTGTGTATCTCCTCTTCATCTCACATTTTTTTGCTTTTGTTTTCTTTCATGCTATTTGTGACAGTTGGTGTCTCTGTCCTATATGAATTACTTTCTCTGAAAACCTTGGGAAATGAAATATTGTATTCTATTTATGTTATAGGACCAGAACCGCTCTAGGCACCAGCAAAGCAACCACGTGCTTGGGGTGGCACAATTCCAGGGGCAGCGTTCTTCCGGCCACTCTTTTTTTTTTCGCTTGGGGGGGCAGAAAACCTAGAACCAGCCCTGTATAGGACAGTTAGCCTGGAAACTGGGACTCAGTTCATTTGCATGGCTGATCCTGAAGCAGTTTTTCTTAAGACATATCAAAAACAAGGAAATTAATTAAATTTTCTGCAGACTACCGGCTGGTTCCCTTGCCTTCAATTAAATGCCTTTAATGCTAGGACTGTTTTAGAAGCAGGTTAGACAAACACCTGTGAGGAATGTGTCCTTCGTTTGACCCTTTGAGCGCACTTCTGTCCCTGTTATTTCATTAGTTGTCCCCCGAAATCACTTGGCTTCCAGGTCCTGTGGATCCTCCCCTCAGGCTGGGGGGGGGAGGAAGGGTCCTTTAGCAGTGGGCAGGAAGAAGCACGTCCACTTTCTGGATCCTAATAGGATTAAATGTCTTTGGGAGAGGGATTTTGGGAAGTGTGTAAATCCTTTTTATTAAATGCAAATTAGTATTCAGGTAAACACCAAGAGTACAAGAAAAAAAATCTAACAAAATAAGAACAAAATCATTTACGCTACAACAAAGATGAATCCTGATTGGAGAAACACATTGTTCTATTCCACACGGACACCAAGACAATGGGCCCCCCTACATAACGAAGTATCTGCATTTCCAGACTGAAAGGGAAAGGAGTATATTAAGAAGAGAGAACACTGTCTTGCAGTGAAAGTTTACACAAACTCATAGAGAGTAGACTACAGATGAGGGAGAAATTTCATAACTGAAGTTTTGGGCTCACCCAGCAATGCCTCCACAATAGCTAAATGGATGTATTCATTCACACTTGTCATACATTTTGTGATTCCTCTCTTAAGTTCTGCTTTATGCCAAACAATTTTTACTTTTATTTAACCGCCTCCCTCCAGTTTTGGCTTTAGAGACTTTTAGCAAGGAAAACTCCTACCCATTACCCCAGAGAAAAATGAAAGAACTTCTGGTCTTACAGATTATCCGGTAAAAGGTGGAAAAGTCACAAAATCTTCCCTCACTGGCACTGTGAGGAAGCTAGTTGGAGTCAGTGGGAGCACTGGAAGTGCTTGAAGGCCCCAAAACACTATATTTTAACTATAGTGCTGTTTTCTTTATTCTCTTCTTCAATTTGCCTCTCTCACTTTTGAACAGATTGGAGACTGTGTCCTGAGTTAAGTGCAATATATCGAGTTTGATTCTCTAGAAGACATTCATATCAATTTCTTTACAGCATACAGATAATATATCATAGAATCATAGGACTGGAAGGGACCTTGAGAGATCATCTGGTCCAGTCCCTTGTACACATGGCTGCACTTATCTAGTATTATCTAGACCAGTGTTTCCCAAACTTGGGACACCGCTTGTTCAGGTAAAGCCCCTGGCGGGCCGGGCCAGTTTGTTTACCTGCCATGTCCGCAGGTTCGGCCGATCGCGGCTCCCACTGGCTGTGGTTCGCTGCTGCAGGCCAATGGGGGCCGCGGGAAATGGCACGGGCCAAGGGATGTACCAGCTGCTGCTTCCTGCAGCCCCCATTGGCCTGCAGCGGTGAACCGTGGCCAGTGGGAGCCGTGATTGGCCGAACCTCTGGATGCGGCAGATAAACAAACCGGCCCGGCCCGCCATGGGCTTTCCCTGAACAAGCGGCGTCTCAAGTTTGGAAAACATTTATCTAGACCATCCCTTACCGGTGTTTGTCTAACCTGCTCCTAAAACAGTCCTAGCATCAAAGATACATCCCTGGTTCCCAAAGAATGCAAGTGTTTATTGCCCATGTCACTGCTATTCACCAAGGCCAAATCTGAGACCTTGTTTCATTGTAGACACTGATGTCAATAGGAGTTTCTCAGAGTGGGACCTCATTAAGACGCTCCGGATTTGGCTTTACATGAACAAGTTTGAAAAAACAAAGAGGATCGCCTGAAACTTTCTCCATGCCTTCAACTGTCATCTTTCTTGAGCTTTGAAAACTCCCTTCTCTTCAGATATCCCTAAATTTCTAAGCATCAGAAATATCACAAGGAAGGGAGTTGGTCAAAGCAAGTGAATATGAGTTTCCTCCCCCACACATCCCCTTGCAAAAAAGTCCTTTACAAGGGAAGTTAGGTTGAATAGGTAATGTTAATAAATGAGTTTTCCAATATTACAATTAAACAATTACCAAAACAAAAACAACAAACCAACCTTCCCAAAACCATTCACAGCATCCTCTACATTTCAACCTTCCTATTCAAAACAGTCAAGACTGGATGAGACAAGTGGTCTTTTCAAATCCTACTGTAGAATTCTAGTATTTAAAAGAAAAAAAGCTGGAAAAAATCTACTTTCATGTCATTCATCTACTGATCAGCCTACAATTTGTGTTACCATCCACATTTGTTTCCATCCGAGGTTATTTTTATTCAATAGTTAAAAGAACCCCACATTTTTTCATAAAGAAAATGGCTGGTACAAATCTTTTTTTGAAAGTATTTTCTGCTACAGGATAGACTGACCAAGTCTTCACAGTCTTAGAGAGACACAAGTTTGCTTACAGATTATTCAAAATAGAGAAACCATGAGAAAGCCACCCCTGAAATCTAGTGCTCTTCTCTAATTACGGCATCATTTTTAGTAAATATCTTCTGTGATGATGGATTAGATGATGGAGTGGCAACTATGTAAATGATGCAGGTTTCACAAGTTACTATGCTTCTGACATAGTGAGGAGTCAAATAATTGTCATTGTGAGTGTCAGTTTAATATATTATTCTCATTGTGTAAAACCAAGTGCACTGATTCTTTATTGCTGCCTCCTTACAATATTATTGCTAATTTACAGCTTTCCCCCCTTTCATAAGAATATGGCTATCATGATTCAGCCCCTGCTTCACATTTTGCTCCTCGAAGGAGCTCATAGCGCCTCCTACCAAGCAACTATCCATGTGCCAGTTAGATACCAAAGTGAAAGATATTTTATACATACCACAGAATGGACAGATTAGATGTGCAGCATTTGGCATAGTGCCAAATGATCCAAATGAAAGGCCAGTGATCGCCTTTTCCAGAGAATAAAGCAATATCATCCTTCCTTGTGCAAACGGTTTTCAGTAAGGAGAAGGATGACATCACTCCCAATTAAAGTAGAAAATTATTTTTGGATAGTCACAAAGATATACAGTACTTAAGGCATATATATGCTGTAATGAATAGTCCCCTGTCCATATAGTGGCGTTAACAAATGATCATCCCCCAGTTTGTCTCTTGTGTAACCCAGAGTAAATCTTAATCTTAAATAATTACCACAGTAAATTGATTATCTGCTTGGAGAAGTCCTGTACTTGAATAGCTGGTTTACCATACAGTGCATCAAGGTGAGATCCATTGCAGGGGCAGATTTAACAACTAGAAAGGACGGCAAATGCTAACCGGGCCCCACCTAGTCTGGGCCATCCTGCCCCCATCTCCTTCTCCCATCTGCCAGTGGCAGAAGAACAAAATGATGGGGGTTGGTGCAGGGTTTTATTGTGGGCCCCTACATGCAGTCACATGTCCCATATTCAAATAAACTCTCACTCCTTCTCCCACTCTGTGTCCCCCTTGCCCAGCTCCAGGTTGTGCCATCTGCTTGCTCTGGCTCATGCCCCTCAGTGCTGCTGCAACTAGAGCCATCACCACTGCTTCCACCAAAGCCAGAACGGCTGTATTGGGAGCCAGAGCTGTGAACCACCACAGCTCCTGCCACCAGAGCTAGTCAGAGCCACTAGGAAGTTCCCGGCCAATGGGTTCTGCAGAGATGGTGCTGAAGGGGCAGGGGCAGCAGCAACAGAGGCTGCAGAGACATGCCAGCCGCTTCCAGGAGCAGCGTGGGGCCAGGGCAGGCAGTGAGCCTGCCTTAGTCCCGCTGCACTGCCAGACATTTAGTGGCCAGAGATGGCAATCGACTGGCAGAGGCTCCAGAATTGACCAGTCGATCGTGAGTTACCAGTTGGTGACCACTGCTCCATAGGCTTCACTGGAGTTACTCTGGATTTACACTGGTTAACTGATAACATAATCTGTCCCATTTGCTTAACTGGAATTTTGCAGGTTTTGGCTCAACAGATCTTATTTTTGGTGAACTCTCTCTCAAATCTGAAGAAGTGGGTATTCACCCACAAAAGCTTATGCTCCAATACGTCTGTTAGTCTATAAGGTGCCACAGGACTCTTTGCCGCTTTCACAGATCCAGACTAACACGGCTACCTCTCTGATACTCTCTATCAAATGTTAGTTTTGAAAATGTGGCAAGACGCATCTAATGAATTTACAGCATTAATACAATATTGAGACATATAGTACCTACTGTTAATTGTATCATCATCCTATAAGTTCAGTAACCTAGAAAAAAAGTGTGTTTATTTCTTACATGTCAGGATACTGACACAGAACACCAAAAATTAGGCTTCTTTTTAGAATTGCACTCTTTCAAGCTATAAGTGACATGTTGTCAAAATGTAACAGCATTATGAGGCAGATAGGCCTTCATATGAAAGTTGAACTCCAAAATTCTGATTTTAGGAGAAAGAGACTTTTTGCTCTGACCAAGTTAAAGTCTAGTCTCTCACCCAGGTTGTATCTGTTAAAAAATGCTGAAAATATAAGAGAAAGTTTAAGCATCTGTCTTGAGAACAGGAACTGTTCCTCTATGTGCATGGCTGTGAATGTGCAGGTATTTTTCTATTATTTAAGTTCCAAATTACTTTAGAAATTAGGAAGCCCACAGCACTGTGTATAATGGAAGCAGAATCTATGTTCTGATTTAAGGAAGGATTTGGCTCAGGAGTTTCTCTCATTTTGCCCTTTCTTTATTAAAAAACAAGTCTCCAGGTGTATGAGTGAGATAACTTGAAAAAACATCATCAACTCAGCACTAAGTTCTTGGGTGGCAATTAGAAATGGTTTCTATATATGAAGGAGTTGTTCCAGCACAGTGAAAAATCTTCCTTATCTACTCAGCCAGGAGGTGTCTGTCCCAGAAGCAAGGGTTTAAAATAGTAACCTATTATGGAGTTTTTCTGGGTTTTATGAAGACCTCAGATGTAACTGCATTTGCTCGTTACCTTCTAGGGCAGGGGTCTCAAACTCAAATGACCACAAGGGCCACATGAGGATTAGTACATTGGCCCGAGGGCCGCATCACTGGCACCCCGCCCACCTCTGCCCCGGCCCCCACCCCCACTCCACCCCTTCCATGAGGCCCCTGCCTCTTCCCACCCCTTCCCGACCCTCATTCCCAGGAGGGGTTTGGGGTGCGGCAGGGGGCTCAGGGCAGGGGGGTTGGGATGCAGGAGGGGTTCAGGGGGCAGGCTCCGGCCCGGCGCACACTGGGGGCAGGGCAGGCTCCCTGCCTGCCATGTCCCCGCGCTGCTCTGGGAAGCAGCCGGAACCTGGGGGAGGGGAGGCACAGGGGTCTGTGTGTTGCCCTGGCTGCGCCTCCAGGCACCACCCCCCACAGCTCCCATTGGCCGGGAACAGGAACCACGGCCAATGGGAGCTTTGGGGGAGGTACCTGGAGGAGCCGCCAGGGCAACACAGATCCCTGTCCCCTCCATCCCCCAGGTCCCGGCCACTTCCCAGAGTGGCACGGGGGCAGGGCAGGCAGGCAGGAAGCCTGCCCTGCCTCCAGTGCACGCTGGATGGAGCCGCTCTAGGTAAACGCGGGGGGCGGGGGACCACGGGGAGCTGGTGGGCTGCAGGAAATAGCCCCGCGGGCCACATGTAGCCTGCGGACCACGTGTTTGAGACCCCTGTTCTAGGTGGTTTATCTCAGATGCACCTGAGCCTTTCTTCAGATCCACTAAACGGTGCAGTCTGTCCTCCATTAAATATGTTTTGGCAGCATAGTGCATTAAGTTGTTAATTTTGAACATGAAAATTGAAAAGAAGTTTTGGTAGCCAGCAAAGATATGTTATTGGAAGAACAATGGACTTGCTGAATCTGAAGAAGGTTCATTAATGACTAAGGCTTGGAGCTTGATACTCTCCTAACAGCCAAATTGACTTCTGTTTTCAAAAGAAACGTGAATTCAATTGACTTCAAAGGTGAATAAGAAAAGGTTCATAAAAGTCTTAAGTACCACTGACAGATCCCACAAAAAGGAAATGTTAGCAACGGTTTCACTGATGTGGAGATCTGATTTCCTTAAGTAACATTTACATGGTGATAGCCAGCCCAATGTCTCGTTAACTGGTTTAATGACAGATATTAACAGTTTTTAGCTTTTTAAATACTAATGCCCAACTAATCTCAAGTACTTCATAGCCAGGGCCAGATTAGACTAATCTCAGGGCTAAATTCTGCCCTCAGTTAAAATGTGTAAACCCAGAACAGCTCCCAAGACATCCATAAAATTATTCTGGATTGACAAAAGAGTAACTGTAAAAAGAATTTGGCTCTTAGTGACTGGATAACCCAATTAGAATCTTTTTCTCCTCTTCCAATACAGTAGAACCTCAGAGTTACGGACACCTTGGGAATGGAGATTGCCTGTAACTCTGAAAAAGAGGTTATGGAGCTCAGCCCCATGGGGGATTGGGGCTGCAGACATGGGGTGGGAGAGTGGGGGGGATGCCCTCAGGGCTTCTGCCCTATAGGAGCACCGGGGCTCAGCGCTTTAGACCTAGGGGAGAGCGCTGGGGCCGGAACTTCAGCTCCAAGGCTCCGCTCCTGGCTTCTGCACCTCCACTCCCTGCTGCAGTGGGGGGGCCTTGGGGCTTTAGCTACGGGGGGAGTGCGGGGCTGAAACTGCTGCTCCCCTTGTAGCTAATGCCCCAAGACCCAGCGCCCCCATAGGGCTGAAGGCAGGAATAGAGCCGCGGAGCTGAAGCCCTGAGCCCTGGCACCACAGGCACTGACTCCATGGGAACTCCAGGGCTGGAGTACCCACAGAAAAAAATTAGGGCTTAGCACCCACTGGCAGTCAGCTATCCCCTCCCCCACAGCACCTCCTGCCCGCCAGTGGCCCTGCCGATCAACTGCTCCCCCTCCCTCCCAGCACCTACTGCCCACTGCGATCAGCTGTTCCATGGTGTGCAGGAGGCACCAGAGGGGGCAGGGGGAGGAGTGGGGATGGGGGTAAGGGCTTAGGTGAAGATGTGGAGTGGGGGGGAAGCCTGGGCCAGAATGGGCACTGAGCACCCCTGAAGCAAGGAGGAAGCCAGTGCCTGTGACTGCCCCCCCCCACACACACACACCCATGGAAACTGTCAGCGGAGCTGTGGGCTGAAGCCATGCTCCCCAGTGCTCCCTCCCACCCCATCTAAAGCCCTGAGCCCCAGTGCTCCCAAGGGTAAGAAGCCCGGAGCCCTGACTCTACCCCCCACCTTGCAGCTGCAGACCCAAGCCTCCCTCCTCCTCCCCGCCACCCCTTCCAGTGGCTGAAGCCCTAAGCCTCTGGGCTTTAGCCCCAAGGCAGTACAGTGTTTGCTTCCCCCCCCCCCCGCTTTTTTTTCTGGCCTGCACTGCTGCCGGATTGAGGACTTCTGGTTCCACTGGTTGACCAGTAAATCCGTAATTTTGATTTAATCTGGTAGAAGGTTTCATTTGTTGCACACAAGCAGATTTTTTTTTCCCATTCAGATTCCAATTTTTATAACAATTGAATATCAATTAAACGTTGTGTGTTTGGTAGCTGGATTTTGGGAGAATCCTTGGTTTTGAGTCTTGCATATTTTCACTGCAAAACAGAAATTCTTCAGAACTGCCCAATCTGTAGATTGAAATATTGTCCAGTTTAGTCAAACTTTTGTAAATGTATTCTAATTTATAGTATTTTGCTGTAATTGACCAAAAAAGAAACAATTTACCCAAATCACTACATTTTACAAGAAAAATCTATAAGACTTCACTAGCAAAAATGGAAACCATTTTCACCTTTTTGTAAGAAGCCAGAATTGTATGCTTTGCTCAATAAATGAAATTTCCCATAGAATTCTCTACTATAAGAATTCTCTACTATAACCACTATTAGAATACTTTCCTGCTCTTGTGTAGTTTCTTTGGAGCTGTTGATATGGAACGTAAAAAAGTTTAAACTTTCATCCAGAGAACATAAATTATTTCTGACAAGATTTTTGAGCTTCTGTTGTCCCAATCTTGATACAATGCTTTCCATAGTTGCTCAGAGATGAAGTATTCAGGGCTTGTCTACACTGCCCCAGACTACGGGGGTGTGAACAACAGTGCATACAAAGTGCTGCGCTGTAACTCCTCCATGTGGACACTCTGGGCACAAACTAAAAGGTTCATATTGTAGGACTACATCAATGCCAATTAGGAACCTTTTAGTTTGCCCTCACAGCATCCACATGGGGGATTAACAGCACAGCACTTTGGTGAGCACTGTATTTATACCCCTGTAATTCGAACTGTGGGACAGTGTAGATATAGTGTAAATCTGGCAGCATGCGGTTAACTCCCTATAGAGACACCATCAACTCTGGGCTGCCATATAGAAAGCGAGACATCCAATACAGTAATGCAGTGCGAGAGAGTTAAAGCTGCTTATGCGATCTCTACCTTTTCTATGAGGGGGGAGGGAAAGGGTTTCCTTCACCATCCTCAGATGGAGACATGAACACAAAACTCTTCAATGGCAACCCCCTACAAATAGAAAAGGAGTTGTACCAGCTGAGCAGACTGTTTGGCTTCCTGTTTCAGCATGCATCTGTCCAGCAGAGTTTGTGTTTAATATCACAGTTGTACGTGCAGGGAACAGACTTAGTTTTGAGGCAATGTGGAGGACCATAAGATACTGCTCTACAGAAAGCACTTCTTTTAAGAACTCTTTAACGTTGGAAACTTAACTAAACTTAGAAACAAGATTATAAGAATGACTTAGAGAAGTGTTTGATCTCGAGGGAGGGGGGAGGGGTGGGGAAGAGGAGATCAAGCACACTTAGAGCATGTCTACACTGCAAAAAAAAAACAAAAAAACACCAATGGCAGCGAGTCTCAGAGCCTGGGTCAATTGACTCAGGTTCATACTGTGGAACTAAAATAGGAGTATAGATACTCCCACTTGGGCTGGAGCCAGAGGTCTGAAACCTGGCAAAGTGGGTAGGTCTCATTCTTTTTTGAAGGGGCAGATTTCCTTTGCTGCTGTCTATTTCTTTCCATGGTGGCTCAAACTACCAAGGAGTTTGGGGCAGGCTGAGTGAACATAAAAACTTTTCTCCTTGGTTGGGACAAAATACCTCTTCTCTGTCCTTTTAGGAGTAGGAATAGGTGTGCTTATCGCTGGATTTGCCACAACACCTTAGCTGGCTCTAGGATAGCTTTGTTAACCAGGGGTACCACCCTACTGCTGGATCTGGCTCTTCTTCCTCCTCTTCCATGGGCTCCAAGAGGAACTCAAGCTGGTCTCTTGGAGGAGCAGGATGATGGCATCCTTGATGGAACCGTATTGATTCTGGGTAATGCATGTACAGGTACGACGGCCCCCAATATGGCTAGTGAGACAGATCCATCATAGACTGAGATGGTCCCCAAGGCATGGAGTACCAGTAGTCCTGAGAGAGGTATGTCTTGTGGAAGAGCCCAGGAGATTCTGGATCTTGCATCCAGATTAACCTCACTCGATGGAGGCAATGATGGTCCCTCCTCAATGTCAGACCCTCCCGACGAGAACAACATTGGGTCCAATTCTAAAAGCAGTGTCATCTGTTCTGTAGATGTTATAGCTCCCCTACTGGTGGATGGTACTAGAGAACAGCCCCGCTCTTCATAGTATTCCTGCCCTGATGGTCTCAGAATCTCCCTAAAAAGGACTAGGTCTGAAAGGATGGGAGAGTGCAGATCCGTGAGGATAGTGATATCCTCAGTGGTCGTATACCTCTCTCCAGTCAGGAAATGAAAGGTCCCATCTCCCAAAACCAACGGAGCTGGCATAGGGAGTAGGGTTGCCAACCTTCTAGGATTGTCCTGGAGTGTCCAGAAATTAAAAATTAATCTTTAATTAAAGATTATGTCATGTGATGAAATCTCCAAGAATACGTCCAACCAAAATTGGCAACCCTAATAGGGAGTCCCTTGCTAGTGAGAGTTTCCCTATGTGAGCATATCAGTACTGTTGGTGCATATGACTCCCTGTGCTTCTTTGCTAGTACGGATGGTTGTCCAGGTAGGGAGTTGCAGTGTTTCTCCTTGCACAGTACTAACTACGAAGGGGAAACAGACAGTGCCAGAGCTGAAGCTGCAGCACACTTAGCCCTCAGAGCGTGAGACTCAGTGCTGTGGGTCTTCAGGGATTCTGAACCTCTGGACCCTATGGCACAAAGACTCATGGTTTAGAGGGTGTCGAGGAAAAGTCTTCCTCTTAGAGGAGGACTTGGGGGGATACTCTCTCTAGATAGTGCTTCATCTGAATAGAGAAGTCCTTAGCTCTACCCCTCTGTCTTAACACATGATATACCAGGGAATTTGCCCAGGGTGGGTCAGACTGAGGCCTCACTGAACACTCCATAAGAAGTTACTGCAATCTAACCTCCCATGCTTGGCAGGTTCGGCTGGGGAAGGAGCAGCAGATACTAGGCTTGGCAGAGATGTGAGATTCTCCAAGGCAGTATAGGCACCTCTAATAGTCATCGCTGACCAGGAAGGCTCGAAGCAGGATAGAGAGTTTTTGAAGTCCAGAGTCCTGGGCATAGTCTGAGCTTTGCACCAGAAAGGGAGATGGGGAGGAAAGGGAAAAACAACTTCCCAAACTTAAGTGTCTATACTAATTAAAACAAGAACAGTCTAATAACTTGATATACATTATTTACAGATCAAGTGGAAGGAAGAACTTAGAGGAAACTGGAATGTTCCACCTCAGACCATGCAACGGTAAGTAGGAACAGGAGAAATGGGTGGTCCACACTGCTCTTTATAACTTTGGTTCAGAGCATGAGGATAGGAACAGCGCAGGAGTGGACAAATGGATGCTAATATACTCCTGGGGAATTCTGCACCACTGCGTCCATAATTAATGAGCCAAGCATATTTTTAATTTTTTTGCGCAGAGAAAAAACTTCTGCTGAAAAGTTGCTGCAGTTCCACATTTTGCCCACCAGAGGGCTCTGTGGCAATAGAACACAGCAGCCACTGCCAGCCAGCAAGGAAAGAGAAAAAGCCTGCTGTCTTCGCAGTGGGCCAGGTCAGGAGACAGGCTAATGGGAGACAGACAGCATGGGGTGCTGAGATGTCAGACAGGGGCTCATAAGGGCTAGTGGGGGAGGACAGACTGGGGTAGGGGCTGAATGGGAGCGGAGGCACAGGACCGTAAGGGGGAGGGAGGTGCAGGGCCACATGGGTTGGGGGGAGTGGGTGTCTGAGTGGGGGATGGAGGGACACGTGCCTGACTGAATGGGAGAGGTTAGAGGTCAGCCAAAGTCTACATGGGGGAAGCTTGCTAATAGTCCCTCCCCGCCCCCCAAAAAAACCCTGTTCCATACTTTTCCCACCCATATCTAACAACTCTTCAGGTTCACACCCAGGGTCCTTCCCAGCAATTATTTCCCTCTCCCTCAGCTCCTCCATTACCCCTGACTCCCCCCAGTCTTTGCACTGCTTCTGGGGTGTGTGGGAAATATGGTTCTGTATTGTAGTTTAAATGAATTATTACTCAGAGTTCTGTATTAATATGCTTGGTAAGGAATCTATTTTGTCAAAAAATATTTTCTGAATCTTTTTGTCATCTGTATTGTTACAGACATACTTGCTGACAGTATTTTGAAATAAATGACCAAAAATAATTGAAACTGGTGTGATTCTATGGTAGTATTTTGACAAATAAAATATGCAGAATTTTTCAGAATTTTAAAATATTGTGCGTGGAATTTTTAATTTTTTGGCACACAATTCCCCCAGAAGTAGCTAATAACAAGCATTATTTAGTCTCAGGCACATGAAGCACATGTGTACCCACAGTGCAATACTCATAGGGACCAGCACTTGAAGGAGAACTACGATTTCATCTCCAAACATGGGTACAGTACTCAGCACTGCTACAGAAGCTGTATGGCAATATGTAACATAAACCTTGCTTTAGAAAGTTGGAAACAGGTTAGAAGCTCCCGCTACAGCTCTTTAACTAAGAGCAGCACTAGGCTGAAGAGCAAGAAGTAGACAGATAGTACAGCAGTAAGGCTAATGACACTTCAGCTGAACCACCATGATGCGTAAATTTCTTAACAGAGTCATAGCTGCCAAATTTTGTGCATCTCCATATGTAATAGTTTTTTATTGCTGAAAAAAGTCACTGTCTTCCTACCATCGTTTCCTCAAGCAGTGGGAGCAGGCCCCCTACCATTAACATCACCAACATGCTGGTACAAATAGGATTAATATGGATTTAACATTAAAAGTCACGTCAAACAAACAAGACTTAGTTTTTACATTTCAAACTTGTTCGTTCTTGCATTGACACAGCATCACAAAACCAGCCTACTTCATAATCACGTGCAAGGCCTGGGCTGGCAGCCGACTTGGGGCTTATTTCCCAGATAGGTGGAGGATGCCGACCTCAAATTGATGTGCTACAGTCACGTCTATAACAGATTAAACCAGTACATACTCCTCTACTGAATGAAGATCTTCTGCCATCACAGAGAGATGCCTCCATCCTGGTTAACGATCAAATGCCATAAAAGGTAAATGGAGAGTATGGAAAGGGGAGGGGGCAAAGTTGGCCTAAACACATGCAATTAGATTATGTGGAATTTCATCACCACCGAATAGTATCCCATTGATTATTAATGTTGCCTTTGTCTGCTATAAAGCAAAGTGTATGCACACACAAGTCACTGACCTTATGGAGTGCAGGAGCCATTACTGGCACCAAAAACCCATTGTAAATGTAGTTCACAAGCTGGTTACGAATCAAGGGATGTGCCACCTAAAAAAGAAATCTCGTGTCATGATAAACTGCATCTCTGAACCATCATATTTGTTCTTAAAACAATAGTTCTCTGCAAAGATTCTTAAAATAAGATAAAACACAGAATATCTTTAAAAGAAAAGGAGTACTTGTGGCACCTTAGAGACTAACCAATTTATTAGAGCATAAGCTTTCGTGAGCTACAGCTCACTTTATCAAATGCATATCGTGGAAACTGCAGCAGACTTTATATATACAGAGAGAATATGAACCAATACCTCCTCCCACCCCACTGGTTCATATTCTCTCTGTATATATAAAGTCTGCTGCAGTTTCCACGATATGCATCTGATAAAGTGAGCTGTAGCTCACGAAAGCTTATGCTCTAATAAATTGGTTAGTCTCTAAGGTGCCACAAGTACTCCTTTTCTTTTTGCGAATACAGACTAACACGGCTGTTACTCTAAAAGAATATCTTTAATCACTGTCAAAACCCTCTGCCCATTTCAACAAGATACCTTGATTTTGTTCTTTTGAACAGTTTTTGTTTTGGGTATTAAAAGGTTTCCCCTCTGCGATTAAATACACAAAGTTAAGGAACAACAAGAATGATATAGCCAAACACAGAGACAGGGCTTTTCCCATATATTTCAATCTCCCTGCCTGCTGACAAGGATGAATGAACGGACAGTGTGATATGCATGCCCATGAACCAAAATAGAACTGGCAGGTCTAATTTTAGCCCTACCAGCCCTGACAGGGTTACTAAGGTGGACATACCAATATTAACTTGTAATACTACCATAAAAAAGCAGAGTGGTAGGTTTTAATATATTTCAAGAGTACATGAGATATTGGGAGCATTCTCATTCCGCTGGCCAAACATGCAACCTTTTTTCCCTTTTGAAAGTGCGTTACTCACTCAATAGACTGGTTAAGCACTTAAAAAAGATAAGTTACTTGTCATTTGTAATAAAAATCGTGTAGTAAAACATGACAAACCATTGCTTATTTTTACAATGTGGAGTTAATTTTTTGTTTTCAAAAGAGCAAAACAGTTACGTAATATTATGAACTAATACTTTCTAAAAATAAATTTGGTATTATAGGAGCACAGAAGTGTATTAGAAACCAAGTATTTTTTTTAAATTTTTTAATTACACTACGCATGTATATGCATAATATGTCACACACACCCACCCACTCCTCAGAATGTCCCAGCCCTTGTCCAAGAATACGGTCCTCTTATGCCTCTGCTCAGCCCTCCTCAGATTTGTGACTCCAGCTGTGGAGGGGAGAACAGGGGATACTACCCCAATAATACTCCCCTCTTCAACCCAGTGGGTGGGGAGAGAGAGAGGGAGGAAGTCAGAGAGGGGCTGGAGTCCTGGCTCCACCCTCCCTGTTTATTCACTGGTACGAGTAGCTGTCCCAGGACAGAATAAACCACTTCATGAAAAGCAGCTATATATGCCCCTCACCAGCATGACCAAGGTGAATCTGTGGCTGAGGGTATGTCTACACTGTGTTTTAAAACCCATAGCAGAGAGTCAAGCACCTGCGTCTACAGACTTAGACTCACGCTAAGGCACTAAAAACAGTTGTTTAGATCTTCAGGTTCAGGCTGGAGCTTGGACTATGAAACCTAGGACATGGGCTTCAGCGCTCGAGCTACATGGCTATTTTTAGCACTGTAGCATGAGAGCCTGTAGACCCAAGCTCTGCGACTTGCTGCCACAGGTTTTAAAATGCAGTGCAGACATACCCTTAGTCACAATTAGTTCTCTGGTGTGCTCCTGTGGTGGTCCAGCTATGCTCTGCTTCATATCGAGTGTAGATTGTAAAATTACAATCTAGCACTACATAAAAAATAGAATTCATTCAATGTCTGTCCCCCCGCCCCTTTACAGAAATATGTTTTAAAATATCTGATTGTTTGGATTTATTTTTACACTGATTTAAAATAATTTCACATTTTCTTTACTATCCTTAACAGCCTTCACTCTAATGAAAAAATGTAGTATCAAACGTCACTGGCTAAGATTGTAACCTCTCTTGGAACATGGTAGACTTAGAAATGAGTATGGCCACCATTTCACATTTCAACACGTACGCATTAGAAGGCTGATTATATTGCAGCTTTGAGGGTAAAAACAACTATTAATTCTATTTATGACATGTAAGTTTTTTTTAAAAAATGATAAATAAAGCTTCATCTGTGTTATACAAGTATAGTCAGTTGCTTCACTAAATTTTGCATACAAACCTTTATAGAAATTACTTTTTAATTCACAGTAAAATATGACAACTTCACTAATGTTATTGAGCACGCTTCCTTATACAGAAAACAAATCCACAGATGCAGCAAAATTTATATTGTCTTCTCATAAAACACTGGCTATAGAAAAACTGTAGCCTAGAAAAATATATAAAACCTGATTTTTGTCTTTAGACTGGAGATGAAAAATAACCAGGAATCAAGAGGAAAAAATCTAATCGAGAAATCAAGAACAGAGGGTGTGTTCTAAACAGACCAATTTTGAAGGGAATTTAATTTGTGTTGATAAGATGATGCGTAACTCTTGCTAAATTCAACTAAGGTAACAATATTCTTTATATAGTACACATGATTAGGGAAAATAAGTGTTTTTGTTTGTAGACTTTTATGAGAACCTAGATGTAAAGATGGGATATTCTTCTCTACTCAAATAGATAAAATTACCTTTTTCCTCAAATAAAGACATTTGATTTCTTTTAATATCAATGTGGGTATTTAAAATGCAATCAACAATCTTTAGGAAGAGAACTAAGACAAGTCTCCCAATTACTCAATGTAACAACTCCCCAAAACCTGCATATTTACATTTTATTAATTAGAAACATTTGCTACTTGAAAGCTACCTGTGTAGATTAATCTTTGTAACCATACTGAACAGTAACAGCTTTGAACACTTTTTTCATACATATATTCCAAGGCCAGAAAGAACCGTTGTGATCATCTAGTCTGACCTCCTTTATAACACAGGCCACAGGACTTCCCCAAAATAACTCCTAGAGCAGATCTTTCATTCATTCATTTAAACAATGATGTTACACTAAACTAAATAAAAATTAGTTCTATACACTACTGTCCACCAAATAAACACATCCTGTAAAAGGCTTTGACAATATAGTTTAACTGATGCTATAAAGAAAAAAATCTGAGTCAGATCCAGTACCTGTATTACTGCATTGCAAAACTCTAGGGAATTCATGAACTGAACAAGAGCTGGGGACAGAAGCCAGTCATCTTTCAGCAGACAGTGCCATTCTCCATTTTCTTCCAGCTTTGTAGGCAAAGATGAATAGAGGCCACTCAGTCCTGTTGCTAGTACCTGTATTCAGAAATAATGAAGAAAAAACAGCCCTTTACCCAACTGTTCAGTTCATGGACTTAAACAATGTTCCAACATAACATTAAAACATTCTTCTTACTAGTTTCAGTAACACTTAGGGGGATGACAGAAAAGGGGGGGAAATGAACGTTTAAGTGATGCTACAGAAAATCATCAGTTTTTAAAATTCATTTCAGCTGAAATTCCTCTCCTTTTAAAAGCTGCCACTTAGGAAAAACTGCCCAAGACAAAGGCTGCCTAATGATTGTAATCTGTTTTAATTGGAAAACCACCACTGTTTTCTTTATGTTCAGAAGATCATTTTACATCTGTTCCTTCCTGCTTTCACCTTTCTCCAGTCTAGTACCAGTCTCTAAATGTTCTCTACCATCTGGTGAAACATCAGAAAAACACCAGTCACTGTCTTCAGAACTCCATAACTATGAATATCGAGGGAATCATTGAGGGCTATCATTTTATGGTTATAGGTGACTATACAGAGCAGTTCCATTACGAATCATAGGAAGTAGGATCATCCCATCTGCAACAAGCACGACTTCATTCAGGCATCACACATCTGGCGCCTTTTGTTCTTAGGCTTTGGAACTCATGGTGCCAGATATAGTAAGGAAAATGGTCACTCCTAATAGTTATAGGTTCTGTTTACCACTGGGGAGAAGTGGAGGAGGGGAAAAGACTCTTTGGAGAAATTAGGGGCATTGTTGCTAATGTTAATGAGTAAAGATACTTGCACAGCATCTTCTATATGTAAAGTATAACACTGTAGTTTTTTGACCATAAATATAAAATACACCATTACAAACCTGTTAAAGTGTTACTGTATTTTCTTAAAGTCATGAGCAGTTTCAAGTCACAGATTTTATAAGAAGTTACCAAATCACAGTGTTCTCAGCCATTATCTTGTCCACAGCTCCATCTTTCCTTCTTTCTCATGATTTTGTACAGTTTCTGTGCTACTTTTTAAAATGAGCCTCACTTTAATGTGGTCATTAGGACCAAAGCCCAAGGGGATCTTTTCAGCTTTCATGCAGCAGATTCTTGGCAAGAATATCCCTACTCTCCACAAACACCCACTTGACCCCTATAATGTGAGAGGGTGAGAGCCCTGCTCCAAAGCAAGTGGTTTATCTATTACAAAATGAATGCTTGTGACAATAGAGAACAGAGACCCAAAAGTTAATTTTATGGGGATTTCAGTCCTGAGGATGCATTAATTAAATCTATTACAACTGGTAGCTCACCCTAAAGGGCAAAGGTAGTATCCCTGAATGCTCTCCATTCCTAAACCACCTAACTTTGAAGACAGATTTCTGTAGACTGGCATAATTAAGCCAGATATAAAAATACTGTGGAAAAAGTAATGCTTAGATTAGATTTGCTGAGCTGCACTGTTTCTTTTGTTTTATGTCAGGATGTAGACTAAGAAGCTGGAGTACGAGTAGTTATAGCAACAGCTCAAGTTATTTTTATGATCACATACTTCAGTACCAGGATGACTTAAAAACAAGTTAAAAGGGGGTGGGGGGGCCTAAAAGGGACAGCTTGACCAGAGCCCCCATTTGACAGAGCCCCCAAAATGACAGAGTGGCCAAACATGATCAAGTGGCATTGTGAACTAGTTTAAGTAGAGGCAATTGATAGTCTACCTGCCACTGACAGTTCAGTGAGCAAATTGCCTGCCTCAGATCCCACCACTGCTACCACTGGAAATGTTGCACCAGGCCCAAGAGAATCCACCAGGCCGAGAGCCTTGAGGTAGAAGCAGGTTCAGGAATGCCACTCCTGCTGGTAGCGGGGCCAGAAGACAGAGAAATGTGAAAGTGGGAACACCCCCTGCCAGGCACACACAGGGCAGAGCCCCCCTATCACCACAGGGAAAGCAATGACTCAACAGGTCAGGGTTCCCTCTAACTCCCAAGACCTCTCAGCTCTTCTTAAACTCTTTCATCTTAAACTCTTTCAAACACGGTAACTATTTTGGAGGGGTATGGGGGCGGGGTGGGAGGGGCTCATTTTCACATATTACCTCGGGCACCTGAAAAACCTCTGTGAAGCCCTTGTGGCAAGTGAGACTCAGCAGCCTTCTAAAGGACAGGGTTAGTTTTAGGTGTTTATTTTCTGCCTCTCCTCCAGAAGGTCACTGAACAAGGCTTCAATACTATGCAGTCAGGAAGACACAAAATTGTATCTATTTAGCCTTTGACACTAAGGGCACATCTACACAACAAAAACAAACAAAAAAACTCCTGCGGCAGCAAGTCTCAGAGCCTAGGTCAACTGACTCAGGCTCATGCTACAGGGCTAAAAATATCAGTACAGGCTTTCCCGTTCAGGATGAAGCCCGGGCTCTGGGACTTTCCCTCATTGCTGGGTCTCAGGGCCTAGGCTCCAGTCAAACTCTGAACATCTACACTGCTATTTTTAGCCCTGTAGCATGAGCCCAAGTCAACTGATCTGGGCTCTGAAACTCACTGCCTCTCCCACCCCTTTAAAAAAACAAAAACAAACAAAAACTGTGTAGATGTATATTAAGTGATCACAGGTTCAGATTCTGGATAAGAAAATGAGAAGACGACATTGCATTGTTCATACCATAATATAGTTTTGGGGAAAATATATTGTTATTTCTAAGAAGAATTTTGGGAGAGTGTTAGGATATAGATATTCAGGCCTGTCTGTAAAAGCCTGTATTCTAAGAATTTAGGTGTATTCTTATCACTTGGCTAGTTATAGAGATATAAAAGAAAGAATCAAAATCACTGTCTGCCGGTGTAAGGGCCTTCTCTTACTGTGACAGTCTGAGGCCCTGTTCTTATGCTAAGGCCTTTGGCTAAGCAACAGAGGCAGCCATAAACGGAAGCAACCAGTCACATCCTCACATTCCAAATTAGTCACATTGAAAGAAGGTGCTATTGGGCTGTTAGGAATACAATCCTGTCCTGATAGTGCCTATCGCCTCCAGAGAAAAGGAAGTGCCTAGAAAATGTAAAAGGAAACTTAGTTTGATAGCATCCTGTCTGGCAAGAACTCACTTATCAATAGCTGGGATGTGAAATCCTCACTTCTGTATTGTTTTGTCATTATAGTTCCCACTTTGCTATTGTTTGTCTGTATAATCTCTGTCTGGTTCTGTGATTGTTTCTGTCTGCTGTATAATTAACTTTGCTGGGTGTAAACTAATTAAGGTGGTGGAATATAATTGGTTATATAATCATGTTACAATATGTTAGGATTGGTTCGTTAAATTTCAGGAAAATGATTGGTTAAGGTATAGCTAAGCAGAACTCAAGTTTTACTATATAGTCTGCAGTCAATCAGGAAGTGGGTGTGTGTGGGGGAATGGGAACAGGGAATGGGGGTAAGGAAATTGGAATCATGTTTTGCTAAAAGGGGAAATGGGAACAGGGAATGGGGGTGGGGAAATTGGAATCATGTTTTGTTAAAGGGGGAAATGGGAACAGGGAATGGGGGTAAGGAAATAGGAATCATGTTTGGCTAAGGGCAGGAATGGGAACAGGGACACAGGTGTAAGGCTCTGTGGTGTCAGAGCTGGGAAGGGGGACACTAAGGAAGGAAACTGGAATCATGCTTGCTGGAAGTTCACCCCAATAAACATCGAATAGTTTGCACCTTTGGACTTCGGGTATTGTTGCTCTCTGTTCATGCGAGAAGGACCAGGGAAGTAAGTGGGTGAAGGTATAAGCCCCCTAACAGAGAGGTAGTTTTTTGTTTTGTTTTTTCCAGCAGAGAGAGGGAAGTGAAGGAAGGCAGGGGATGGGGCAGATTAGAAAGGAATTAACTGGCCTGTAAAATTACTTCTGCATAGGACAAATGCCTTACATTCACATATCAGAATTACAGACAACTCTGGGCAGGAACAAGTATCTTCATTAGATGCTTTGCATTACTTGTGCATTGCACTGGATTAGTCAACAGGAATTTGGTTTTAGATCTGCCATTTATTCAACCATCCATCCATTGTATTCATAAATCCATATTTAGGCCCCTAAATATAAGTGGCCTGGTTCTGAGGTGCTGAGTACTACCCACAGTTCTCATTAAGAGACAAGTTTCAGAGTAACAGCCGTGTTACTCTGTATTCACAAAAAGAAAAGGAGTACTTGTGGCACCTTAGAGACTAACCAATTTATTTGAGCATAAGCTTTCGTGAGCTACAGCTCACTTCATCGGATGCATACTGTGGAAACTGCAGAAGACATTATATACACAGAGACCATGAAACAATACCTCCTCCCACCCCACTCTCCTGCTGGTAATAGCTTATCTAAAGTGATCACTCTCCTTCCAATGTGTATGATAATCAAGTTGGGCCATTTCCAGCACAAATCCAGGTTTTCTCACCCTCTGCCCCCCCACACACAAACTCACTCTCCTGTGTGACACATTGTACACATTGTAAAGAGAGTGGTCACTTTGGATGGTTCATATTCTCTGTGTATATATAAAGTCTGCTGCAGTTTCCACGATATGCATCTGATGAAGTGAGCTGTAGCTCACGAAAGCTTATGCTCTAATAAATTGGTTAGTCTCTAAGGTGCCACAAGTACTCCTTTTCTTTTTGCGAATACAGACTAACACGGCTGTTACTCTGAAACCTTTGGATGGGCTATTACCAGCAGGAGAGTGAGTTTGGGGGGGGGGGGGGGGGCGGAGGGTGAGAAAACCTGGATTTGTGCTGGAAATGGCCCAACTTGATTATCATACACATTGGAAGGAGAGTGGTCACTTTAGATAAGCTATTACCAGCAGGAGAGTCGGGTGGGAGGAGGTATTGTTTCATGGTCTCTGTGTATATAATGTCTTCTGCAGTTTCCACAGTATGCATCCGATGAAGTGAGCTGTAGCTCATGAAAGCTTATGCTCAAATAAATTGGTTAGTCTCTAAGGTGCCACAAGTACTCCTTTTCTTATTAAGAGACAAATTCACTTCCTGGAACTAGATGAAACTGACTTTCAACTTCATGCCTCACTACACGCAAAAAAGGAGTGATAAACTCACAACCACCCCACACCTTAGAGAAGGTTATTCCTTACATACTTTTCACTCTATCAGGCAAGATAGAATTCAGGAAGCTGTGAAAAAACAATGTTTAAAAAAGTTGTTGTTATACAATACAACATTTTTACTTGGTTCACAAACAACTCATCATGGAATTACTTAAATAAGGTTCTCAAAAGCAGAATCTATGTTGGAAGCAGTTTCTGCAGTTTATTTAGCCAAAACAGTTTGAGGATTTTTACCATGTGGCTAAGGTCTAAACATAGCTATTGCTAGGAATTAATAGCTATATGTACAAGCTTGGCACTAAGTAATTCAGAAAAAAATAAAGTGATAAATGTCAAATATTAAAAGCAAGAACTTCTTAATTTCTGTAACTGGGCACATAAAATAAGGTACTTTTGGGGGGTTATTTCATGGATTTTTGTATTTTTTTTTTCTGTTTTTAACCAGTAGAGACAGAACCATAAATGCTAAGATCATAGAAAAACAGAGATAGGAAAGACTTCCTTTGTCTCTTTCTACATCTCCCCTTTCCCTTCACTCCAACAATGCTGCACCAGTGCCAACACACTATCTGTCTGTTTCTCCAACAAGCATATCCAGGGTTTCTTCCATGCTGTTAACTATGGCTGTAATGCCCTTATGAGGTGGTCCTCAAGGCCACTCTCTATACATCAATCCCCTCTGATGACTCACATCTTCTGTCATGCCCATAAGACAATGATTGATTATGACAAGGTTGTGAGTTATTTGGTGATAGTCTATATATCTTGTGTGTTCACAGTGGGCCTCCCACAAACTGTGGGCACTCTCAGAGCCAATACATAATGGAAGTATTTGTAACTACTAGCAAATATTCAGTATTTGTGAACTTTTACAACAGAAAACCCTCTAGAAACGTTAATTCTCACTACATCTCGGGAAGTAGGTGGTAAGTTCAACTCACAGAGAAGGAAACTGAGGCAAATAAATCAAATTATTCATCTGAAGATATAGAGGAAGTCTATATAAGAGCTGGGAATGAAGCTCAGGAGCTCGTCTCCTAGTCCTATGCTCAGAAGAGTAGACCATGCCATGGCTCATGCAATCCATCCCTCTACCCTATAATCTAAGCTTGAACACTTTGTCCAGTCTAGTTTTAAGTGGAGTAAATCAAAGTAGCTTGTGTCACTTCTCTTAGGAAATAGCAGGAAGGAAGTCTTTTAAGCTTTCTATTGTATGTACCCAAGCAGAAGGGAACTGGGGCCAAGTTTGATCTCAGAATCTAGAGCAGCGGTCCGCAAATGTTTGAGGGTCGCAACTCCCTTACCCTTGTCCACCCCTCTCCATAAACTGGGGCTTTGGTCAGGCCTGCAGTTAGGTGCTGCTCTTCTCACAGTCTCTCCCCCGACCTTGATCCCGGCCCGGGAATGGAGCCACGGCCTACAGCCGAGGCTGAGGGTGGGACTGGGAACGGAGCTGTGCCAAGGCTGGGGATGGGGACATGGCTGGGGGCAGGACTGGAGCAGAGAGGGCCCGGATGTACCCTCCCAAACATTCCTCCACAGCCCTCTAGGGGGGGCATGCCCCATGGTTTGGGGACCTCTGATCTAGAGTGACACCACTCATGCCTATAGAGTTGTTCCAGAGCAAAATTTGGCCCTGGATTCTGTTAAGATCAACATAAAAAAAGACTTAGTACTGGCAGGCAAATTCTTGCCAGGGGAAACAAGAAGCATAAACCGTAAGATTGCATTAGAATTTATTACAGAGTTGGACTAGTCTCATTACTGTTCAGAAAATCTGATTCTAACACACTCTGACAATCATTTTAATTAAGAAAGCTTTTTGTCAATCACAGTTCCCCGCTGTTCGTAGGTTAAGATAGTTGGCTTTTATCTTTTTATACTAAAGACTTTTTTTTAAAAATTAATTGGCAAATGTAATTATGGAAGTTATTGCGTAGATTCAATAATGGTATTTATCTGAAGGACAATTGAAAAACCACGCTCATGTATTCTTTAGTAGTATCTATTTAAATTAGGTCAAACAGAGCCTCTCGGTGCAAGAGACTGCTTCATTATTTGCCATGTATGGGTATGGTGTTCAGAATTGTAAAAGTGAATCATCAAAAGTTAGACAGAAACCTGTTTTTTAGGCTGCTACCAAATTCAGGCTTGGTCTGAGCCCTGCTCCACACTACCTCACCAAGGAGGTTGCAGGATGGAGTTGAAAGGTTGATCAAAAAAGGGCCATTAGGAAGAACTAGCCTCCAGTGAGCAACTCTGACATTGGCTGGGGAGGAAGACATCTTGTCCTTGTCCCAACCTGTCTATTCAGGCTAGCTTCTGTATTCAGGATTTGCGTCTAAATGTGGGAATATTCATGTAGGAAGAGAAGGAGGTTTTGTGGTCATTTTTGTTTTTATCAACAGTCCCAATGCCTGCCTTTGCCTGAGGCAGCTGGCACATGGGGAAGGTGTGAGTGTGATGCCAATGCATTGCCTCCTGCATGTCTGGCACAGGAGACATCTCTTTCACTGTAGGAGTGCTCAGGCCAAGCAATTACTATGCCCTGCCATGGACCGTTTACTGCTTCTCTGAACTGGAGCAGTTTACATATGTGATGTTGCCAGCAAGCATGCACTGGGTCAGCAGTGAAAGTGATAGACAACTTGAGTCCTAGACACAATCTCCTACCCACATACCCTTCCGATGCTCTGTGGAGGGTTGTCTCCATGGGGGTAGGGAAAGCTGCCACAGTGCAGGATTTATTAGCAATTAATGGGGGGAGGGAGAAATCACATGGAGAAAGATATTTATAATTTAAATAGTTATTGACACAATATTTTTAATCAAAATCTGCATTTATAGCTTCTGACTGATGGCCATAATCTCTGGTTGTGCAGACCGTTCTCTGATTCGGAGCTGGGCAAAGCAGTAATCAGTGAAAAATATCCTGAATAAAAATACTTTGGACTTCTATACACATAAGAAAGGCCATACTGGGTCAGACCAAAGGTCCATCTAACTCTGTATCCAGTCTTTCGACAGTGGCCAATGCCAAATGCCCCAGAGGGAATGAACAGAATAGGTAATCATCAAGTTGCCCATTCCCATTTTCTGGCAAATAGAGGCTAGGGACACCATCCCTGCCCATCCTGGCTAATAGCCATTCATGGACCTATCCTCCATGAATTTATCTAGTTCTTTTTTGAACCCTGCTATAGTCTTGGCCTTCACAACATCCTCTGGCAAAGAGTTCCACAGATTAACTGTGCATTATGTGAAGAAATACTTCCTTTTGTTTGTTTTAAACCTGCTGCCTATTAATTTCATTTGGTGACCCCTAGTTCTTGTGTTATGAGAGGGAGTATATAACACTTCCTTATTTACTTTCTCCACACCAATCTTGATTTAGCAGACATCTATCATATCCCCCCCTTAGTCATTTCTTTTCCAAGCTGAATAGTCCCAGTCTTATTAATCTCTCCTCATATGGCAGCCATTCCATATTCATTTTTGTTGCCCTTTTCTGAACCTTTTCTAATTCCAATCCCTTTTTTGAGGAGGGGCGACCACATGTGCACACAGTATTCAAGATGTGGGCGTACCATGGAAGTATATAGAGGCAATATGACATTTTCTGTCTTATTATCTATCCCTTTCTTAATGGTGCCCAACATTCTGTTCGCTTTTTTGATTGCCTCTGCGCATTGAGTGGATGTTTTCAGAGAACTATCCACAGTGACTCCAAGGTCTCTTTCTTGAGTGGTAACAGCTAATTCAGACTCCATCATTTTATATGTATAGACATTCAAGAATCAACAAGTGCTTTGTAAATGTATAAAATAAGCCTCAATACTCCAGATACCATTATATTGACATATTGTACATAGGGGATCTGAGACAAAAATGTTAACTTGCCCAAGGTCACATAGCAAGCCTGTGGCAGAGGTGACTGACAAAGCCAGAACAAATATTGCTAAATCCCAGTTCTATGCTAACTAGACAAGATTTTCTTTTCCCATTTAAAATGTGCCTCGTCTTTTATTACCAGACTAAAACACAAACCACATAGTATGTAAATAAGAATTAAATACCAAACCAGAAAAAGGTGATTTTTTTCAGGTAGTCTATATAGCTCTGTTTTGGCCCTCTTTCCCAAATACCATATGTAGCACCTATAATTTCATCTCAGGCCCCAATTTCTTATTTTACTTGGAGGCAAGCAAAGAAGCAGTGAAACAAGAAAAATCCATCTTTGCACCCTTGTTTAACATTTGCTTAGCAAACAGCTATTCTGCTGCGGGAGGGTTGATTGGTTGTCTCTTTAAAGTAATAGGTTTATTATTGTTTAAATTGTAAAGTTAGATTTCTAACAAGTTCTAAAGCTGAACATAAATACTGGTTTAAAAGTCTCAGAACAGGGCCCCCTACTGCCAAATTTGATAAAGGAAGCCTCTGTTCAACAAGATGGTGGTTAATGGTGAAAACTGTTTCCCTTGCCAGCCAACCCCTCTCTCCTCGCCCATCCCTATAGCATCTGTAATTTCTACAGGACTAGGATGGTTTCCAGCCTTATAGTTTAGAATTATGGAATAAGTAAAATGAATTCATCTTTCCTAAAAAGGATAGTGGAAGAAAAAAGCAAAAAAGTGAAAAGTTACAGAGAGAAAGTAAATTTATGGTAAAAAAAAAAAAAAACACCCCAAAACCCAACAACTTACAGGACAAAAGTAGGTGTTTTCTACTATGTGATTTGCAACAACGTTGTTCTCAGCTGACAGGGACATTATGAAGAGCAGAGCATCACGAGCCTGCTGACCTATTGTTCCTTCCCGATGGATGAAGGGAATCAAAAGGGAAAAAATGAGAAAGTTGGCAGCTCCTTGGTCCTCGCTGGTGTGGAAAAACAGTTCCAGAATGGAAGGATCTTTGGCTAGGATAGAGCAGAGTTGGTTCAGCAGGATGACCAGCTCCAACTCCACAGCTGGTGTGGCCGTTCCTGAGCAAGAGCTCAGCAACATCATCAAAGGCTTCAAGATGGGCTTGTGGTGCAGCACAGGCTGATGGGACTGAGTAACCAGCATCTCATATATCTTCAGCTGCTCAATTTTTGTCTCATCGTTGAACTCCCGCCTCAAGCTCCAAAGGAAGAGTTTTTCCATTATGTTCTCTGTGACTACAAACTCAAGGATAGGCCCCATTGCAGCATCTTTTGCTTGCTCCTCAATTAATAAGAAAAGCATATGCTCCACATAATTCTGCACAGTGCTGGCCTCATCTGGTGGAATTGCCCCATATTTCGCCTGAGTATTTTTCAAAGGGTCATGCTTCTCTAGGATTTTTACAACCTAAACAAACCAAATGCACATTTATCATCCCAGTGTACATGTTTAAAAATATATAGTTGAATAAAAAGAGATCACGTCTTTTACTTTTCATGCTTCAAACTTTTTGCACGCTGAAAAATCAATCTTTAAAACTTCACACTTGTCACACATTCTGGACTAAACTGCGACATCTTTACTCACACTGACCAGTCCCTTACTGCACAAGTAGCCCCATTGCTGCAAATTTGGGATTTATTAAAGTGTGGATTAGATAGGTTCTACTGTACTTCAAATCGGAGATATACTATTGTCTTAGGCAAGTTTCTTTCAGTGTCAGACAAACTCTGTGCAACAGAAGCCTGAAGTCAATGGGCCTATGCAAGGTACTATTCAGTGTGAGCAAAGGTTATCAAAATATTGCCCTCAGTAAGGTATGCAGGATTTGTTAAAATTTGGATGTAGTAAGGTAATTAGGAATGGGTGAAAATACCACCCTTATTAATTTAATGGTCAGACTCTGCAAGGCCTTGAGCATTCTATTTTCCAGTGGTAGAAGGTGCTCAGATAAGATATGATCACACAAGGTGCTAAGTGAGAACAGAGAGACAACTGCTTCCTGCACACTCTTGCAGTAATCAGCCCAACATTGGGAACAAGTAATAAATGCAACTGCTCCACCCTGCTCTTTAGGCTAAATCACAATACCACTTCCTCGCCCTTTCTGCCTTCTCTCCCTCCTCAAGGGGAGACAGCAGAGCTGAGGTGAGCTGTTCTCCCACACAGAACAGAGCAGAGGCCACCTCAGTTTGCTCCCTTGACTAGGCTGAATACTACAAGATGTTTAAATTAGAGTTTCCTCACTACAGGATGCCAGTGCAGATCCTCACTAATGGTCCATTGTTCTCAGGCATCAGAAATTTGCTGATCACTACAGATTCTCCTGCAACACATCAGTCCATATGACAGCAACACAGGTTAGTGACAGCTCTCCTAAAATGATGGTAGCTTAACATCTCAGTGGCACTAAGGTCCTCAAAGGAACTTGACTCCCATTGATTTCAAGCCTCTATTGGTTTCAATGAGAGTTAGGTGCCTAAATAACTTTGAGGATCTGGGCTTTAGTGGTCATCACAAGATCAGCCACCAGGTGGCTCTTCAAACCCTACAACAGAGTTTCAGGAACAATAAAGACCCTAGGTCACCTTCCTTTTCAGCACAATACAAACAACAGCTTTTTGAAAAAGCACCTGGCAGGAGAAGAAGCCAGTAATATGTAAATTACACCATGCAACCTGAAAATCTGTAGTCAATTATTAATACCAGAAGAGCTTTTCACCCTTAGATCTAAAAGCACATTGCACAAAAGGTGATTAAGCATTATTCCCCCCATTACACAGATAGGGAAACAATGGCACAGAGAAGATAAGTGACCTGCGTAATACCCCAGTGAGTCATTGGGAGAGCTGGAAACAGAATCTAGGTCTCTCAATTCCAGTACCAGATCATTAGGCAACATTATCTCTCTCTTTGCTGCAAATTTGAGGTCTATCTCAGTGTGGATTAGCAAGGTTCTACTGTAGTTCAAAAATTGAGTTATAATATTATTAAACATGTTTTAATGTTAGCCAATAAACTCTGTGAAATACAGGCTTGTTTCTGGAAAGTGCAATGTTACCATACCAGTCTTTGCTTTGAGTGGATTCCTATGAACACAACCTACTTCAAATCAATAAAACTATCAAGTATTACTGAATTATATTACCTGTCCCCAGTGCGTTTTAAACACTATCATGCATGTTTCTGGGTCAACTCCCTGCAGGTTCACAGCCTGCCGGTTCTTGCTTCTACTAATACCGGAGGACATCATAAATTCTCCAAAGGTCAATCCTACTAGGCCATATTCAATTTCTGTTGAAAACTCTGTAGTCAAGTCAATGAGGTGCAAGCATCACTGTAGGATGGACATTTCTTTATTGACTCTGCAGCTCACAGAAATCTGTAAAAATGACAAAACACAGATTGTATTGCAGGACAAAGCAGGACTTAGTTAAACACTGACATACATTTCCTTGAGACTTCGATCTGAGTGGAATGCTTTGTAAGCAAATTGCTTCAGGCTAGATTCCCATACCTTTAGTCACAATGAGTAGTACCTTACTCCTCAAATAGCCCTGTTGAAGTCAGTGAAATTGTGTGTGGAGTAAGGTGATATATTCAACATGAATAAGGGTATTCGAATCTGGTATACATGAACATTTACTTTTTGTGTGAGTGTGTGCACATGCTTTCTGACATCCTCCTCTCTGTACAGTATTGCTTAGTAACTAACGACATTCTGCAAGCTATACATCTAAACAAGCTATAGGTTATTTCTGGGGCTTTTTAAGATAATCTTTTCCTTACAAACAATCATTCTTTCAAACACTTGACCTTTTTGATTAATAAAGGTAAATGGTGTACATTTAGAAAGCTCTGTAGAACACTGCATACAAATAACAGGATTAATTGATACAATGTTAAACACACCATAAACATGGAACATAAAAGTATAGAAGAGAAGAAAAGAACTTATGTTATCCAAAGTCACATTAATTAAAGTATCATATTAGTTCAGAGGACTTTGAGAATAAGATAGAGACCAAACACTGGATTTTTCTTTTCATGCATTATTTACTACTTGTATATCACAGAATCAAAGCAGTGATACACCTTCAGGGTAGAGTCAAAATGAAACAGAAAGACAGACATCTCCCAGATATTTATGAGAGGCTTATGAGAACATACTGTTCCCCCAAGCACCAAGGTCTTGGACAACCACATAATTCCACATTTCCCCTCTGCATCTATTTTTTTCTTGGGGGTGGGGGAGAACAGGCAAACCAGCTGGGCTTTCAATTTCACACAAAAAAAATCTGGACATTTAATTTAACTCTCTCCTGTATAACAACTGAAAATCCCTGTAAGAAGGTAGGAACAGAGAACAAATGCATACAGGTGAGATTATATTGTGAACAGTAGGTCAGAACAGAGAATATGGAGTTAAACATGATTATTTATAGAGATGTTCTGTCTGAAACATTATTTTTCTCTTCAATCCCTGTTCCAACTCTAGACATCCTAGAGCTTTGTAAACTTATGATAACACTTCTCTGTCAACTATGAGGCAGATATTGAATCAAATTCTACTGTCCCTGTAGATTTTCATGAATACAGGTAGAACACACACACACTATATAATATATACAAAAATAAATAAAAACAGGAAATTCTCTTGTCTTAATAAAACCACATTGTAAGACTGTTGTCTTGGCTGAATCTCTTTTGGTTTTAAAGAATACAATTGTTGCATAATCCAGAGGCCTTTAACAATACATTAGGTATTCTTTAGTATATTTCTTGTAAGATCAAAATTCTCCTCTCCATAGTAGACGTCTCCCTTATTGTGCTCTACCTACATTCATGGAACTCTGTAGTGGAAGCAGAATTTGTGATCTGAGACCTGCCATATAACAAAGTTTCTCTCTCAATTGTAAGTACAAAATTCCAGGAGTTTACAAAGTTTACAACCTAGGAAATTACACACAAAAATACTGCTAAAAAATCTTGAAAGTTGCAAAGTCAAGCACTCAAGTTGGGAAATGCAAGAATGAAGGTAAGCCTGTGCAACTTTAATTCCAGCCTTCTTGTGCCTATGCATTATGGTACAGTCTTTCATTACATGATCACATAATATTTTTTCTGCAGAGCGCCTGCCTCATTTAGTGCACAGGATGGTCGGTGCTCACATAATGAACAGCTATTGAACATTTTGTTATATCCTTATTGTTCAAAGTGTGACCCTATACCTTATTTACTGCATACTATTCAAACCCTGCATTGAAGAGAGAATATTCATTTCCTCATGGACTCACCTCTAGAATATCATGCTTCACAAACAAATTTATTTTCATGATAACCTGGTGAGAGGCAGTTTACAGATGGGCAGCTGAGGCACAGAAATATTAAGGCCACTAATCGTGGGCACTTAATTTGAGATGCCTAGGACCAGATGCGGGTTGTTTTGAGTACTTAGCATTTAGAACACTCTGTATGTTCAAGCACAGCTCCCTTGTTCTTCAGTTGCACCAGTTAGTGTTCATCACTTCTGCAGATCAGATTCCAGTGTATCAAATCAGACACCCAAAAAATGAAGAGCACATAAATTAGTCACCAGCTGGAAAAATCTGGTTTAAATGACTTTAAATCTCACAGGAACTCTGTGGCAGAAAAAGGGACAGAAGCCAGTTCTCTAGGACAGCATTCAATTGTCTTAGTCCTAAGTCCCTTCTGCCCTGCCATCTCCAGCCTGTCCCACTCCTGTCTCCTCATTCCAGTCCCATTCTCTTACATACACCGTCCAAGTCCTTCCCCCGGTCTCCTGCCTGCCATGCTAGCTATTGTCAACTTTGCTTTTAAGTCAGGCACCTTCCTCTTCCAATGTTGCCTGGGTGTCAAGGAAAGCACAGGAGAGAGAGAGAGAGAGAGAGAGAGAGAGTCTCCCTTCTCACAGTGCAGGTTCCATCCCAGCCTGCAGCAACCAGGAGCTGCAATTGCAGGACAAGCCCTGCAGAGGCCCTGTAGCCCTGGGCTAGAACATGCCCAGTTGTTCTGGTGATGGAGCTTGCACAGTCCATTCATACCAGAAGTGGTGAAGACTGGAGAATCTTCACAGTTCAGCGGTGAAGATCTAACAAATCTCTACTGTGCACTTCTGAACTGAGATTTTTTTCAAAGGTTTATAACTTGGCCACATTTGGGCAGATTTTCACAGAAACAGTGAAAGGCACACAGGGCCGGCTCTACAGTTTTTGCCGACCCAAGCAATGAAAAACATTGCTGCTGCGGCCAGCAAGGGGGAGAAGCTGCTGCCGAATTGCCGCCGCCGCGGGCAGAACAGAGAAGATACTGCCGAATTGCTGCCATGGCCGGAGGAACTGCCTCCCCTTTTTAACTGCTGCCCCAAGCATCTGCTTGGAACACTGGTGCCTGGAGCCAGCCCTGAAGGCACATCGCGGACAGAGAGATTGCCTCCTGCAAATTTTAAATCCTTGCTTCAAAGCAAGGAATCACTAGAGCTTCTCAACCAAATGGTTGTAAGAACTTTTTTTTAAACATGGCAAAACAATATTTTTCCCTTACCTCATTCTCAGAAACAGCTGAATCATTCTGGATGCAACTTTTTTTTTTTTTTTTTAAAAAAGGCCAGCCTGAGGCAGACATCCAGCATGTAAAATTCCATCCCAAATAGTTTAAGTTTGGCAATGTTATAAGCAACTGGGGAGTGGGGGGAAAGTATCTTATAACCTGAAGTATGAAAAACATTAAAATAAAACAAAGGAAAAATCATGTCTTAAGATGTATATTTATACACAGAAGTTGAAGGGGAGTATGGGTGATCCAGTGACGAGGGTGACAGCCTTCGACTTGGAGACCTGGGTTGATTGCCTTTCCTGCCACAGACTTGCTGTGTGATCTTGGCCAAGTCACTTGGGCAAGTCTTTCTATACCTCAGTTCCCCATCTGTGAAATTTAATTTTCATTTTTATTTATATTTAAAATAAAAAGATGCCTATCCAAAGATCTAGATACCTTAACATCACTATCCCCACAATACAATTACAAAACCAAAATGGGATACTTCCCTATATAAATGGAGTACTGGGAGGATAACTACATTTAAGATTGTGAGGCACTTAGAAACTAAGGTAATGGAGGCTTTCTCCAAAAAAGCTATTTGTATATGTAATATTTACCACCCTAAAGCTTGACATCGGGGAAACAATAGTACTAAGCATTTCTGTTTAAAAGGTTTCATTTAAAAAGCTTTTTAATATTACATGTACCAAATAAGTGTGTAACATATTGCAGTGTACAACTATACTAATATTTGCCTTTTGCAGCTTTACTGGAAAAAAATCTTTCAGTAACATTAATCAGAGAGGCAGCATTGGCAGCTCCCAATTTACCCACGAAATTCTGACAGCAGGATTGTCTGGCTATGTAGACTCCCTCCTCAGGCCCTACGCTACCAGCACTCCCAGCTACCTTCGAGACACCACTGACTTCCTGAGGAAACTACAATCCATCGGTGATCTTCCTGATAACACCATCCTGGCCACTATGGATGTAGAAGCCCTCTACACCAACATTCCACACAAAGATGGACTACAAGCCGTCAAGAACACTATCCCCGATAATGTCACGGCTAACCTGGTGGCTGAACTTTGTGACTTTGTCCTTACCCATAACTACTTCACATTTGGGGACAATGTATACCTTCAGATCAGCGGCACTGCTATGGGTACCCGCATGGCCCCACAGTATGCCAACATTTTTATGGCTGATTTAGAACAACGCTTCCTCAGCTCTCGTCCCCTAAAGCCCCTACTCTACTTGCGCTATATTGATGACATCTTCATCATCTGGACCCATGGAAAAGAAGCCCTTGAGGAATTCCACCATGATTTCAACAATTTCCATCCCACCACCAACCTCAGCCTGGTCCAGTCCACACAAGAGATCCACTTCCTGGACACTACAGTGCTAATAAACAATGGTCACATAACCACCACCCTATACCGGAAACCTACTGACCGCTATTCCTACCTGCATGCCTCCAGCTTTCACCCTGACCACACCACACGATCCATCGTCTACAGCCAAGCTCTGCGATACAACCGCATTTGCTCCAACCCCTCAGACAGAGACAAACACCTACAAGATCTCTGTCAAGCTTTCTTACAACTACAATACCCACCTGCAGAAGTAAAGAAACAGATTGATAGAGCCAGAAGAGTTCCCAGAAGTTACCTACTACAGGACAGGCCTAACAAAGAAAATAACAGAACGCCACTAGCCGTCACCTTCAGCCCCCAACTAAAACCCCTCCAACGCATTATTAAGGATCTACAACCTATCCTAAAGGATGACCCAACACTCTCACAAATCTTGGGAGACAGGCCAGTCCTTGCCTACAGACAGCCCCGCAACCTGAAGCAAATACTCACCAACAACCACATACCACACAACAGAACCACTAACCCAGGAACTTATCCTTGCAACAAAGCCCGTTGCCAACTGTGCCCACATATCTATTCAGGGGACACCATCACAGGGCCTAATAACATCAGCCACACTATCAGAGGCTCGTTCACCTGCACATCCACCAATGTGATATATGCCATCATGTGCCAGCAATGCCCCTCTGCCATGTACATTGGTCAAACTGGACAGTCTCTACGTAAAAGAATAAATGGACACAAATCAGATGTCAAGAATTATAACATTCATAAACCAGTCGGAGAACACTTCAATCTCTCTGGTCACGCGATCACAGACATGAAGGTCGCTATCTTAAAACAAAAAAACTTCAAATCCAGACTCCAGCGAGAAACTGCTGAATTGGAATTCATTTGCAAATTGGATACTATTAATTTAGGCTTAAATAGAGACTTGGAGTGGCTAAGTCATTATGCAAGGTAGCCTGTTTCCTCTTGTTTTTTCCTACCCCCCCCCCCAGATGTTCTGGTTTAACTTGGATTTTAACTTGAAGAGTGGTCAGTTTGGATGAGCTATTACCAGCAGGAGAGTGAGTTTCTGTGTGTATGGGGGTGGGGGGATGTGAGAACCTGGATTTATGCAGGAAATAGCCCAGCTTGATTGTCATGCACATTGTGTAAAGAGTTGTCACTTTGGATGGGCTATCACCAGCAGGAGAGTGAATTTGTGTGGGGGGGTGGAGGGTGAGAAAACCTGGATTTGTGCTGGAAATCACTTTAGATAAGCTATTACCAGCAGGACAGTGGGGTGGGAATAGGTATTGTTTCATATTCTCTGTGTATATATAAAGCCTGCTGCAGTTTCCACGATATGCATCTGAGGAAGTGAGCTGTAGCTCACGAAAGCTTATGCTCTAATAAATTGGTTAGTCTCTAAGGTGCCACAAGTCCTCCTTTTCTTTTTAACATCCTGAGTGTTTGCTTATAAAAAAACATAAAATAAACACAGCTCATTCCCTTGGTATATCACTTATCCCATTTTGTCTGTACTTTACAGGTTATAATAAATGCACACCTTTATGCAGACAGCTATTATCATACATCAGTGCAGAGCCGCAGAATAAAACAAAGAAACTGACATGTAGCAGATCTAATGGGATTTCCCATCCATCTCAGAGGGCACTTGGACTGAGTAAATCTGCAATACTTGTCATTGCTGGGAAGTATTATTGCTTTCAACGAGACATCAAATAATTTTTCTGTCCCTCTCTTGAGGCTGTCCACATATCTAATAACACTTTTTGATAAAAGGAAGGCTTTCTATTGATGACTTGGTCATTAGAGGCTCTCACAGGGTTGCCCAAATGCTAGGATTCTCAGCAGGCATGGAAAGACCGAAAGAGAAATTCACCAGTTCCATTCAGAAACCAGAAAGAGGGACTCCAAAGAATCTATTTGCTATGAAGTTCTTGTTCACGACTTTTCCCTCCCTAAGATAATGCAGAATGGGGCAACATATTGCGAGAATGGCCACTGGATCTGCCATTACAGTTTTGCCTTCACTAGGAAAGTTTGTGTATATTTTCCCCCACAACAACTCTACAGCTGCATTATTACTACCAATAGTAGTGGTGCAGGCAGGGGTCAGGTGTTTATAATCACCCTGTCTTGAAAACCCTGAGTCCTGACTATGCTAATGACTTACTAGCTGTATAGATGAACTTTTGCTGGCTGCTGCTCTAGTATGGGTAATACATTTTTTTCTCAGGTAACTGAATCCATATGCCTAGCCATCCAGTAGAAAGAACACAAATGGATCCTAGCTGCAACTACAGCCCCTGGCCTGTGGCAAAAGGACAGTATCTGTGCAGCCACAGTGCATCAAGCCCCCACGTTGGTGGGGAGCATTTCTTTCCCCAATTCCTGAACAAAGTCCATTGAGAACTTGTCTACACAAGGGAAATACCCCAGTTTCCCAGTGTAAAGTTAAATTGTGGAATGTGGTGGTTCTCAGAGTGCCCAGGATTGTGAGTCATCTGGTTACTGCACCTGCCTCCAGCGCTTGTCTGGGTACCAGCTCCTTGACACCACCAGTGTGTTAGTCATCCAAACAATCTCCAATGGGCTGTGCCAGTCCTCATTTTGCCTTGCAGGTTAACAACAGGTGCACCCCACTACTCGAGAGCCTTTGAAGAGTTCCCCTGTAGCCCCTTATCCACTGAACACTCAGAAATACAAGGTTTACTATCCCCAAAGGGACAGTGCACACACCAGCTTGTTTGATTTAGCTCAAGATCTACTCCTTTTATAATATCACAGCACTGAGATACAATTATAGTGAAAACAATCAAATTTATTATCAATGATCAAGATTTAAGAGAGCGTGAGTAAGGAGAATCAAGACAGAAGGGTAACATATGAAACAAAATCATAACATGACTGTTAGAAACTAAACGTAACAGGCTAACTTCCTGACTAAGGCAGTCTTATCTCATTCAAAGCCTTTTGCAAGGCTGATTGGGATCCCGTTTTCATGAATGTAAATGTGCTGTCAGTTTACTTCCTAAGTGCAGGATAAAGGGGTGTCTTCTTCATCTCCAACATATGCTCCCAAAGTTCATTGTCTTAGCACACGACCAGGCTAACCCCCATGGCTTATTTTTTCCTGTGTGCTCCTTTCTGGTTGACTCTGTATGTAAATAAAAGCTAAAAGCTGCATAGCGTAGACAAAGCCTAAGGGACAGAATAAGGAAGAATTTTTGCTGATTCGGCAGAACTGTTCAGCTGCCCTGCATGTCTTGTCCATAACTGTACTGCAGTGGGTTTAGGAAGGTATACCGCTACTAGCAAAGGTGGACCATTGCAGTGTAAGGGTTAAAAAAACTAGAGTAGTGATTAAGCAAAAGCTGAATAGTTTACAGAGACCTTGAGCTCCTTAGCCATGGAGGTGTTCACCTGATGGGCCACAAGGTCCCACTTGTTTACAGCTCACATTCTTTTGTGAATAGGAGAGTTCTTTGATAGCCAACTAGCATGAATTCCCTGGTGTTCCTGTGGCAGAGTCCCTGGAGGTATAAACAGCCATGTCTTATCCCTGTGTCACACACTTGAGCTCAGAAAGGAACAGGTGAGCTAAATTCAGACTGCGGTTACCACTGATGAAAGGGACAGCATTATTGCACAATACACTGCTATCAGCATACCCTTATTCTTTTCACAAGTATAGGGGGTGGAAACTTATTTTTTTATGGTACTTCAGCTCCTAGTGCCAGTTGGGCCTATTACAGGAAGACCACAATGACTGTGTCAACTTGGTAGCAGTTAATAGTTCAGATCACAGACTGAGTTTAATCAAATTTATGAATAAAGTTGCAACCACAGCCCTTAAAACCCAAGATTTGTATCTGTTTATTCTGCACCAACCTAGCAGTAACACTCAGCCAGAACATAATTTAAGTTTCCTTTCAGTGAAAAGCTGATAATAAATACAACAAGAATAGGAATGTTAGAACTTTAAACTACACTGGGAAGGGGGGGGTAGGATTTTTTTTAAAGTTAGTTTATAAAGATTCAGTCTGAACTGTAAGCTTAATAAAATAATCTAGCTAGGTCTGATTTCTTTTTATTCAGTTACAAACCATAACTATGCTGATTCAGTCCCAAAATCACTATAGAATGTTCTGACAAGAACACAGTCAGCAAGATGAACAACATTAATAAGTTTGAGACAAAAGAGAACTTTCTTCTGTTGAGTTGTATCAGCAAAACATTCATTACATGCAAACACACTCCAGATTAAAATATCATACTGAAGATACTGAGATATTATAGAGAAAGAGCAACCCCTAGGGGGATAAAACAAGTAACTGCATGACAAGCTACCTTGTGATTCCTTTACAAAGAAAAGAATCTAGGTATTAATATAGTATAAAGGAAAAACAAAACAGAACATGCTCATTAAAAAATGGAGGGAAATAGAACAACGACCACCAGATATTAAACAGAAACTGCTTAACATACTGGGCTCTGGTGGTAGAAGAGAAAGACGTCAAAATGATCCACTTAAACCAGGGGTGGGCAAACCTTTTGGCCTGAGGGCTGCATCGGGTTTCGAAAATTGTATGGAGGGCCAGTTAGGGGAGGCTGTGCCTCCCAAACAGCCAGGTGTGGCTCGGCCCCCGATTCTCACCCCCTGATGTCCCCCCCGGGACCCCTGCCCCATCCACCCCCCGCTGCTCCTTGTCTCCTGATCACCCCGGAACCCCCACCCAACTGCCCCCCCGCCGCCCCATCCAACCCCTCCTCTGACTCCTGACTGCCCCATCCGACCACCCCTGCCCCGACTGCCCCCCACCCCCCTTCCTACCTGACTGCCCCCCTGGGACTCCTGTCCCCATTCAACCCCTCCCTGTTCCCCGCTGACCCCTATCCACACCCCCATCCCCTGACCAACCCCCACCCGAACTGCCCTGCCCTCTATCCAACCCCCCACTTACCGCACTGCCTGGAGCACTGGTGGCTGGCGGCACTACAGTTGCGCTGCCCAGCTGGAGCCAGCCACGCCCCGTGCAGCACAGAGCACCGGCTCAGGCCGCGGCTGTGCAGCTGCACTGCCCCAGGAGCTTGCCAGCCCTGCCGCCCAGAGCATTGCGCTGACGGCACAGTGAGCTGAGGTTGCGCGGGAGGGAGAACAGTGGGGGAGGGGCCGGGGGCTAGCTTCCCGGGCCAGGAGCTCAGGGGGCTGGGCAGGAGGGTCCCGCGGGCATTGTTCACCTCTGACTTATATCCTTAGAACAGCAGTTCTCAACCTGCGGCCCAGCTGTGTGTTAAAAAAAATTCAAAATTTGCCATACTGGTCAGGTAGGGGGCGAGAGTAGCTGAGGGGGAGACAGCATCTTGCATGGGGGGGAGGGATAGCTTGTGGCGGGGAGGGATAGCTCAGTGGTTTGAGCATTGGCCTGCTAAACCCAGGGTTGTGAGTTCAATCCTTGAACAGGCCATTTAGGGATCTGGTGCAAAAATTGGTGATTGGTCCTGCTTTGAGCAGGGGGTTGGACTAGATGATCTCCTGAGGTCCCTTCCAACCCTGATATTCTATGAGCGCTCCTGCCAGCAGGAGGTTGGTGAGTGCCATAGGGTGCGGGAGAGTGGGTCTGTGGATAGGTTTTTTGGGGGGAGGCGCTCTGGGCAGTGGTGGTGGGGTGCTGGGAACTAGAGCTTTGCTGGGGTTCTGCAGCATCCCCAGGTTTTAGGTGGGGCTCTGCTCCTGGGGTCAGGTCCGGTTGCTGGGTCCCAGGGTCTGGCTGTCCAGCCCCAGGTGGAGGAGTCTCGGGGTCGATCTCCAGCTGCTGCCTGGCCGCGTACAACAGCATCCCGGGCTCCAGCTCTCCGGCCCCTCCCAGCCGGGGTCCCACAGTCTGGCCACCCGGCCCCGCCGGGCAGCATCCAGGGTTCAGCTGCCCAGTCTGACGCGGGGGTCTGTCGCCCATGGCTCAGCTCCTGGCCCTGCTCTGGGCAGGGGCTCTAGGCATAGGGGACTGTGGGGGGACTGTGGTGGACCTGCGGCCCACGTAGCACATCGTGGGCTGAATGATAAACAGTTTGAGAAACACGGCCTTAGAAAATTGATGTTACTTTCTACAATAATTCTGACACCTGTATGAGATAAGTCTTACACACTTGGGGCAAAATTCACCAGTGATGTCAGCAGGCACAAATCCATTTAAGTCATGAGACTGAAGAGGAAAACTCCACTGCAGTTATTTAGAATAGTAAGAGGGGATATATAACCAGAATGATGAAATTAAAAGGAATATTTAGGCTGTATAGTAGGAAAACCTTCCTGACATGGAAATATATGATGAACCTGTGGAATAATCTCCCATGGGAAGCAGTGGAAGCTTCTATGCTTGGTACATTTACAAACTCTTCAGGACAACAGAAAGACGAATTGAGTAACAGTTTCTAGTCTCTAATGTCTATGGACATTACTAGAAACAAAATTAAGCAGTTATTCAATATACTTGCATCCAGAACAATAATGGAAGAATGGACAATCCTCAAAGCCAGACCAAAAATAAAAATCACTAGAGCTGATTGGAAGCATAATAAGATCCACAATACATTTTTATGGCAGTCTACAGAGATTTTTGCACGGTCAGTCTTAATCCACAACAAAAGTACATTAAAAAAAATTACCAACGTGCATTTTTGGGTCCCAAACTTGCAACTAGTTATACACGTACTTAATCTATGCCTCTGTATAACACATTAAAGTTATATGCCACATTTTTAAAATGACCCTTGTACTTCAGCTACTGTATTAAAAACACAATGCCTGCTCTCACGCTTATACTTGCAGAAGAACTTTACCTTTTACATATGATCCCCACTGACGCGCACACACATACACCCACCCAGCCCTATGCTCAATGCTAAAATGAGCATGAGGGAGTGGAAAAATGCTGCAGCCATAAGGTCAAAAAGATTTATCAAGTTCAAGTTACCTACTATTTTAACTGCCTTCTACCAGATTAACACTCAGGGCTTGTCTTCATGTACAGTGCTACAGCTACTACGCCATTGGGAGAGAGGTAGTCAATCCACCTCCCTGAGAGGCAGTAGCTATGTCAATGGGAGGTCTCCTGTCAACACAGAGCTGTCTACGCCTGAGAATAGGTCAGTAGAACTGCATCACTCACAGGGTAGATTTTTATACCCCTGAGTGTCGTAGTTATACTGATATATAGAACTCCGTGTGGATACAAATTTATATCCACGGATGCGGATATCCGTGGATATAAATCGGTATACGCAGAACCGCAGGAGCAAAAGGAGCATAACGTGGGGCCGCTGCTCCTCCGGGGCAGCTGTACCGCCCGTAGCTCTGCCCCTGTCTCTTCCACGCAGCTGTCTGCATCTCCTGTCTGGGGGCATGTGTGCTGCTTGGAAACGAGAGGGCAACCAGAGACAGCTGCCGGTGAGCCTGGTGCCTGTCCCAGTGGGTGGGGCTGGGGGCGGTACAGCTGTGCCGGAGGAGCTGCCGGCATGGGGCACTGGCTGCTGGGAGCGGCAGCCCCACGTTCTGCTCCTTTCGCCGCTGCAGAGACAGATTCCTATTCGAGGATATAATTTGATTCCATGCAGGGCTCAACTGATATAGGTCTGTATTGTAGATCTCGCCGCAAGACTAAATATGCTGTAAGAGCAAAATCTTCAAACAGGCTTAAAATTAAAATAATAAAAGTTGACCTCTCAAGCCCAATTGCGATAATAAGCATTATATCAAGCAAAGCTTCTCTTTTGACTATCCTAAATTTGATATAAATTTACAAAAGCAAATTCATTTTTCCCCTCAGCAGCTCATTTGGCTTACCAAGTTTCTACAAAAAGGGAATTTAACTATTGTGCTTTAGCAATATGTTACATACTTTACAGGAAATGTATAGGGTGTTTTTCTTTAAAGTAATTATAGCTTAGCTAAGGAAATCCCTGCACGTTTGTCAATCGGTTTACAAAAAATGGATTATAGTTATTGACTAGATGGTTTAAATCCATGTGAAAATCTACTGTCATTTACCTCTTTTCATTCTGCAGCTACTGAAAGTTATTTCTTCTAGGGAGATAAACTTCTATAATCATCCCAACATATTTATCCCAACAATTCAAGACTATTATATCTTATATCCTAAAGGATATGAAAGGAAATGAATTTAATGAATGGTCTCTTTGCCTTGAATTCTCAACTAGAAAACCTTTCCAAAAAGGTGCCTACATACAATAAAATTACTTAAAACCTTTTTTTTCCCCAAAAAAATTTTAATTCCAGAACCTTTTATTTTATTTATGTTGCAAAGTCGAGCACTTAAATGTTTGGAAATGCCAGAATATAAAGCTAGCCAGTGCAACTTTAATTTAGCCCCCTTGTGCATACGCATTATGGTATAGCATATGATCACATAATTCAAGACTTTTCCCCACAGGACCACTGCCTCATTACATGCACAGGATTTAGGGAATGAATCAGGTAGGGTCGTGTAGTCAGTGATACAGTTCGTAGGATACCCGCTCTAGAAGTTGGAAGGCAGGTATATTACCACGTACTTGGTAGAAGATACGCTATTTTTCTAAACTGCACTGACCTACCCAAGAATGCAAATATATTCCAAGAGACAGTACAACTTATAAACAAACTACTAAATACTATAGACAACATAGATTCAAGATAAAAAGGGTCAAATATTTTCAGAGGTTCAGGGGGAGATTTTCAAAGGCACACATGGCAGAAAGATGCCTAGCAACCATTTTCTACTTTTGAAAGTCTGCCCTTCTCTTGCGAGATCTGTTAACCATCTAGGTGCATTTTATTATTAAGAGACTCATTCTCTAATTGAAATTAACTCCCTGAGACCTCCAAGATGATACCCTGTTTTTAAAAAGGAATACTGTACAGATCAGTTGCGGTAAAAATCTATTGGATTGGTCTTTGGTGCATTTTGATTTTTATTTATTTTTTATATAAACTAGTATAAACAGCACACAAAGTCAAAAAAGTTCACTGTTGAACACAAATACACTTACATAATGCAGACTCATTATCAATAGACAAAGCCAAAGTGCAGTTTTTTCTTTAGGATATGGGAGTGTGAAAGGGGGGCCAGGGGTTCTTCAAGGCAATTTCTGTGAAATACAAGTACATGTCTCTTCAAAGATATGATAAAAAGACAGGAAAAGCATATGCAATTAAAGTTGAGGAACACAGATTGTTATTGTGTGACCACATTGTGCATTTTTCTAATGTTTGTCCAATTTAAAAATGTATTTTTATCCCCAATATTGCCATCGTAGGCAGATCACTTAACCAATCATTTTATGTAGCGAGGACAGCTAAATAATACCTGTTAGGAAGGACAGCGTCCATCTAAAGGGAAAAAGTGTTGCCTTACAATTCCAATTTACTTTACTGGCAGCCAGCAAGTGTTTTTACCTTTGAAATATCTAATATTTTTATAAAGCTCAGTGCAGAAAAACAAAAGAGATTACATTACAAAATCTGGTTCCACTTAATTTTAGTGCATTTTACACCCTTCATAGAAAATACATTATTTTTCTAAACTGCACCAACCTTCCCAAGAGTGCAAATACTTTGTCATGCGAGAATAGTGTGGAGCTGTTCATGCTTGTGAGCACAAATGAATTCTCCATCTCTGATCTTGTAATGCAAGACTGCACTATTAAGATGGTTACAAGAACAGGTTATGTTTGTACATTTCTCAATCTTGTTAGTCAGTATCCTAGAAATTGATTAATGTCATGCCATCTTCTGGTCTTGTGACTATCTTTGCCTTGAGAACAAGGCACATGAATACAGTCTGAGAAAAGCAATATTAATCCCTTTGGCTGGGAGCCAGAGCACCTCCATCACACACATTGCCAACTGTGTAACCGGGGCGAAAGGGAAGAGCCAGATAATCAAATTAGGGAACAGTAAAAATGTTGCACCAACACAAATGGATGCTTTCTTTACAATACTTGTCTTCTGAATGAGGGGTGAAAAAGAAAAACCATGAATCTATTAGGTTTCGGAGTAGCAGCCGTGTTAGTCTATATTCGCAAAAAGAAACGGAGTACTAGTGGTACCTTAGAGACTAACCAATTTATTTGAGCATAAGCTTTCGTGAGCTACAGCTCACTTCATCGGATGCATCTATTACTGTAACAATGACTAACAAGTCTGGGATTTTGTTCACCTCTTTTCAGAAGGCATTTTTCTTTATAAATTTGTTTAGAAAGCTAATAAAGTTTTTCAGGGTAACCACTGTCTGGTTTATTGCATCAAATTTATTATTTGATCGTAATCTTTCCTTTGAAGCTGAGAGAGAGAATGCGAGTGGAACAGCTGCTTTTCCTGTCTAGTTAGAGAAAAGGATAGAACAGCAACTCCCACACCCTAGAGGAGTCCACACAAGAGATCCACTTCCTGGACACTACAGTGCAAATAAACAATGGTCACATAAACACCACCCTATACCGGAAAGCTACTGACCCCTATACTTACCTACATGCCTCCAGCTTTCATCCTGACTCCATCACACGATCCATTGTCTACAGCCAAGCCCTAAGATACAACCATATTTGCTCCAATCCCTCAGACAGAGGCAAACACCTACAGGATCTCTATCAAGCATTCTTAAAACTACAATGCTCACCTGGGGAAGTGAGGAAACAGATTGACCGAGCCAGAAGTCACCTACTACAGGACAGGCCCAACAAAGAAAGTAACAGAACACCACCAGCCATCACCTACAGCCCCCAATTAAAACCTCTCCAGCGCAACATCAAGGATCTACAACCTATCCTGAAGGACGATCCCTCACTCTCACAGACCTTGGGAAACAGCCCCCCAACCTGAAGCAACCACACACCAGAAACACTAACCCAGGAACCAATTCCTGCAACAAACCCCGTTGCCAGCTCTGTCCACATATCTATTCAAGAGACACCATCATAGGACCTAACCACATCAGCCACACCATCAGGGACTCGTTCACCTGCACATCTACCAGTGTGATATATGCCATCATGTGCCAGCAATGCCCCTCTGCCATGTACATTGGCCAAACCGGACAGTCTCCATGCAAAAGAATAAATGGACACAAATCAGACATCAAGAATTGTAACATTCAAAGACCAGTAGGAGACCACTTCAATCTCCCTGGACATTCAACAACAGACTTAAAAGTGGCCATTCTTCAACAAAAAAACCTTGAAAAACAAGTCCAAAGCATAAATGTACTGTACATTTATACCTGCTTACTGTATTTTTCATTCCATGCATCTGATGAAGTGGGTTACAGCCCACGAAAGCTTATGCCCAAATAAATGTGTTAGTCTCTAAGGTGCCACAAGGACTCCTCGTTGTTTTAGCTCTGCTAGTCTTTCCCCCTCAGGCTGTGGCATAAAAGCCACAATAAAGCGATACACTTTTAAAAATAAGCAATTGTAAGATTCTCTTTTTTTTCCTGAAATCGAACACTATTTTTATTTAAGTCTGGCAATTCTCCTTCAGGATTTCTTTGTAAATTGGTGGAAAATCTGGAATGATATAACACATTTATTGTCTTGCTATACAAGTTTAACAGCTGAGTATTGAAATGATGAGTTGAACAAATACGCAGTGTCAACGGTTTCCACAAGGACTGAAATTAGTGGTAGTCCAGGACTGCAAACAGAATCATCAGATAATTATCCAGAATTATACCCACAGATTGTAAGAATTCTGTCCTATTCTCTTTCAAAAGAAAAAAATGGCCAGGAAATTATGAAGACATGGAAACTACAGAAGTATCAATTGTCAATGAATGGCAAAATGTCAATCAACTTTTATATTTTGACAGATGAGTAATGGAACACAATATACCATATAGTAAACTACTGAACAAGTTTTCCAACTACCCCACTATTAATGCTAATAGTACAATCTTTCTATTATCCATTTTTATATGCCTCTCTTCCTCTGTCATACTTTTTCTACTCCACCCTGCCTTCCATACACAAAATAATACTTTTATCACAATTCATTGTCATATTAAACTGATCATCAATGTAAAAGTGTTTCTAAATAAATAACACCAGCACCTAGGATTACCCAGTCTTCTCAAACATACTTATTTTGTTAGAAAGATTAACTCCTGGTTACTCTCACAGCACCGGATAATCACTGAATGGCTGAGAAGGCAGTTCATTTTCCTTCTGGAAAAGTTCACATAATACCGAGTGTTCTGTCTTTGAAAACTAATGAAAAATAAATGCAGTTATTACTAAATCTGTACTAAAACTGATGAATTGGTGATGAATTAATATATCACAGAAAAAGCCCTCTTAAGATACAGAAGTTATTTGCTCCTCAGTATTCTGAATGTTTTAATTGCACTATGCATGCTCCCTGTATCATGATCAGTGAAACAGAGTCAGAGGACCCATGTTTCCCTAGAGAGGCTTTTATCGACAGGACACTAGGGGAACAGGGAATGGGTGTAGTTAAGCTGGAAGCTACTCTGCTACATGGAGAGAGCAGTCCACAGGGTTTAATAAAAGTTACACTTGTTCAACTTAACGTGGATTTAGTTCCACTCTTGCTAATGAAACACAATGTCAGCATCAGATCTGTGAGTTTTCTGCAATGCAGCAGCTGGAAACATGAGCCAAGGAATTTGGTTTGAAGCCTCCTGGAGCCTTGGATTTTGCAGGCACAAACATAGCCCAGTGACGGACACAATGGAAGGAGGAATTTGAGCAGTACACGGACCTGGCCACGCAGGAGGATGACAACAGCAGGAAAATAAAACTATTATTTTACTTTACTGGGTGTCACGACCAGGACATAGGTGGTCTGACATAGTGATCAGAGCAGGCATCAGGAATCAGGCCAGGTTAGTTACTAGGAGGTCGGAGTTTGAGACAGGCCAGAAGGCAAAGCAGGAGTCAGGAAGCAGGACATCACAGTCAAGCAGTAAGAGCAGGTATTGCAGGGGAAGCAGTTCTAAGCAAGGGAAACCCAGTTGCACGGGCAACTTCCTGTTCCTATGCTCACTTTAAATACAAAAAGGGAACCAGTCAGGATCCCCAGAGTGCTGCCAATCTGATCCCGGCACTGGAGTCCTTTGGCAGCGTTCAGCTTTTAGTTCTGGCAACTGTTAGCAGGTCACTGGGTGGCAGGTCAGAACTTACTGGCTCCTAAGAGCCCTGTGGACATGGGGTTTGAGACCCATGGACCCAACACTGGGGAACAGGGCAGAGAGCTCTGCAGCACTCTCAAGCGCACCATTGCCTCAAGCCTCACAGCAATCCTAGGAGCCCTAGGAAACGACTGCTCCCCAAAGCAGAACCAAACTGTAGAACAACACAGGTTTTCCACTAGAGACCAATCCATAGGGGAGGAGATAGACCCCTATGTTACTGCCTTACACAGTCTGACTGCTACATGCAATTTTGGGGATGTCACGAATTCCCTGTTTCAGGATAGGACAGTCTGTGGCCCTTGGGATCAATAGCTGTAGGAGCAGCTGCTCCAGGAAGGTGATCTCACATTAGACAGATGCTCAGGGATTTCCCCCCCAAATTCCCCCATCACCTCCCAAGTAGTCAAACCAACCAAGATGAAGAACCAAGAATATACCAGGTTTCAGAGTAACAGCTCTTACTAACCTAAATTGGTTAGTCTCTAAGGTGCCACAAGTACTCCTTTTCTTTTTTCAAGAATATACCAACCAAGACCCAAGAACATACCAACATGTCATTTGCAGGTTCAAGTGGTATATCTACATCCAAACAGCCTGAAGCATACAAATACAGATATCTACTGAAGAAACAGTGTCTCCACAACCTAAAGGCAGTTCCCAATGTTTGTTGGTCAGACTTTTCCCATTTACTGAAGTTACAAAAATGGCTACTGGTGCACCTCTTGCAAAAAAAACAAAAACAAAAAAACAAAACCCACAACTTACGAAGAAGGAAAGATCCCACTGGTAAAACTAAGGTGTTTGGTTTGTCAGACTGATCAGCAGCTAATTACATGAAAAGGCTTCAAAACACCAAGTCTCTGGACTGCATCGACTGACAGAAAGTCTTACAAGCCAGTCACTGTCAAAGCCAATTTTAGAAGTACTTAATGAGGCTGTTAAGAATGCTGGAGACACACCATAGTTTATGCGAACAAACTTGGTTGCCACATCATACTTTCTATTTAAGCAAAAGATACCACACACTATAGACTGGAGGCCAATGTTAAGTGCATTGTTACTTGAAACTTCAGAGTTAACAAGACGAGCGAATGCTCACTAACTTTCTGCAAGAAACTCGACTGGTTAGAAGCAAGTGGTGCAACACCGAAAGATTCATCAGTTGAAAAAGTGAAGAACTTTCTCACCATATTCGAAAGATGTGCATACATGGCTGATGAAAATACCGATAAAAATAGGTGTCAAGCATTAAATCAGTTTTCAAATACCTAAAAAGGTTGTTACAAGGAAAAGGGAGAAAAATTGTTCTCCTTAACCTCTGAGGATAGGACAAGCAGCAATGGGCTTAAATTGCAGTAAGAGAGGTTAAGGTTGGACATTAGGAAAAGCTTCTTAATTGTCAAGGTGGTTAAGCATTGGAATAAATTGCCCAGGGAGGTTGTGGAATCTTCATCATTGGAGTTTTTTTAAGAACAAGTTAGACAACACTTGTCAGGGATGGTCTAGCTAATACTTAGTCCTGCCTGGAGTACAGGGGATTGGATTAGAAGACCTCTCAAGGTCTCTTTCAGTCCTATGATTCTATGATCTACTCAACTAGCACTAGTACAAGCTACAGAATCTTCAAAAGACATTTTAAAAGCCAAAAATTTAATGTCTTCATTATACTTTTTTTAACGAGAGTTCAAAATGACTGAACATCTTGGAAAAAATAGAAGATGCTCTAGGATTAAAGATCAAATTAGTCTAACCTGGGAAGATTCACTGGCTTTCTCATGAGCAATGTTTGGCTTTTGTCTTAAAATTACTGCAATGGTTATTACTGGCTTTGCTCCACCAAGATGGGATGGATCTAAGTAATGAGGCTGGTGGATTACTTTTGCTACTACATTCAGAAAAGACAATCACAACTCTCTCTCTTGTAAGTCTACTTTTGAAACCACCTGGGTCATTAAACAATGCCATCCAGGCATCTGCTAAAACAGTAGTAGATCTTTGTCCAGAAATAGAAGCTACACTTGGATCAGTCACAGAAATATCCATTGAAAACGTACTGGAAGAAGCAAAGACTTCAGTACAAAAGTTATATTGAATCTTTAAATAAAGAGGACACAAAGTGTTTGTTAAGCCATCTGAAAGTACAGATTTAAGTTTACAAATCTACAACAGCAACTTCCAGATTCTACTCAATCTCATGTAGCTTTTACAGATGCCAGTCTTATAAAACACTGATAGTTGAGTAGAGTGAGGCACTTCTAGAAATGTGGCTGCCATGTGATCAGGACAAAATAGAGAATTTGAACACAGAGTGGAATGTCATACAATGAATGAAGATTTGACTTCAACTTCTTTTTTTAATCAGGACTAGTGGCTCGACCCCGATCTTTGCACTACGTCTCCTGGGATGAAAGAAGTAGGAATTCATCTCTTACTGCTCCCAGTTACAACAGCTACAGGTGAGTGTTCTTTTTCATCAATGAGTAGAATTTTGTGTTCTGAAAGAAGTTGACTTCTGCCTGATCATGTGTGAATGAACTAATGAGCATATCAGTTGAAGGACTGGAAGTACCAGACACACGAAAAGCCACCAAAGATGAATGCACTGCATTCAAGAAGTTCATTGATGGAGTTGTGCAAAATTGCAACAAAAATCAAGAAGTATGTAGATGTAGTGCCTCATACAAGGCTTGAATAGCCAACTTTAATTTGTGTGAGGATTTTAAAACACGACTTAAATCTAATAAAATTGTTGTGAAACATTTTTCAGTTTTTACTGTGGTGTCATACTGCCCACCTTCACCCTCACAGCCCTCACTCTCCTGTAAATGTGAACACAGTCCCTAATTTCAATTCCTGGGGAAAATACTGCAGACGCTTAGACATGGGGCTTGCAGCAGAAGCCTCAACAGAAAAGATGAAAGCCCAAGGCAGCACAACTCCTCCAGAAGTGGTATGGTAACAACAGCAAAGAAGAGTAGGTGGCCATGGTTCCACATCCATAGTGAGATGCATTTACTGTGGGAGACAGCATGAGCGGGCAAAGAAGAAGTGCCCTGCACTAGGACAGTATTGCCAGAAATGTGGCAAGTTGAAACATTTTAGCAGTGTGTGAAAGAGCAGGGGAAGATCCCAAAAAGATTCAATCACACCTGTACAAGAGGGGGATGCATTAACATTAACAGGGAAACGCCCTGTGCAATTTCAGCTGGGTAGGAGGGCCTCCTGCAGTGTGATTCAAGTGGATTTGAACCCACCCATTATAAAAAGCAGGCGCACTCTGATAATGTACAGTGAGAGCATAACACAGCCTGTACAAAAATGTGACTTCATAGTAACTAACCCAAAAAGTAACATATGGTACCAACTGAAATTTTGTAGTGATGGATGGCAAGCACCACAGACCCTTCTTGGTGAATACAGCTGTACAAGCCATGGACTGGATCAGGGTGCAGCGTCAGAATTTTGTAGCTGCAGGATAAGCAGCAAAAGGGGGAGTTCCATGGACAATGGAGACAAATTTTTAAAGCATGTGTGTTTGGCAGTGTCACAGAAAACAAAATTTGCAGGGAGACTAGAACTCATTGTTTTCAGGATCTCTAGGTCTAAAGTTATTGTGCCAAGTAGAAGCTGGGAGCTGTATATCAATATATGTTGCATACAGATGCTCTAAGGGGCCTGGGAGTGTTACATCAGCAAAAAGAGTGAAACCGAATGCAGGTTAAGTTACACAAGTGGGATTTTATTAAACCCTGTGCACTGCTGAGTTGCTTCCAGCTTAAATGCACATATTCCCTGTTCCCCTGCTATCCCATCCATAATAGCCTCTCCAGGGAACATCTGTCCTCTGACTCCAGTTACACTGATTATCATACATCTTCCCTATTTTCAAACATTTTAATATAGACATTAAAAACAAGGACATGTCGGACTTTCAGGCAAATGCAGAAACAAAAATAGGCACTGAATTCTTTGGAAGATCAGAGGGAAGCTTTTATAAAACATGACTACTATTACTGTGCTATTCTGCTTAGTACATCAGAGGATATAATCAGTCTACTATTTGCAAAGCATAGTCCCTTTAAAGACTAATGAGATAAATAAATTAAAATTGACACTTTACAGCATTGGTAAAGTTCACTGGTAAACCAAGGTTCACCTTGGTTTGAATATTAAACCCAATTAACTTTACAATAAATGCCATTTATTAATACTTGAAAAGCTTAGTTCTCAAGAATGGCATTAAACTATAACAAGGGAATGGTATAGTAGAGTCACGTCCATTATCATTATTGTTACTTTGAAGTTAAGTGCTCCCCATTTGGGGATAAACAGTATAATCTTACTGGAAGGAGAAAAAGGCAGTGAAGGGGAAAAAAAAAACAGCATGAAGTCTTTTTCCCTGTCCTTCTCAAAAGCACAAAATTCATGTGTTAACAAAACTTCAGAAAAATTACAACTAATATGTAGCCTATTGAATCACTTTAAACAGATAAGCACAAATTTGAAACTAAGGCAGTTAGCACTGCTTTGTTACCATGATTTGATCTGTGGCCATGCTCTTCCTGAGACTGTGTTTGCACATTTTATTACAGTGATAATACGGATTAAATTTAGAAGTGTGTTAGTTAAAAAAAGATACAGAAAACATGTTTGGGTCCACATTATATTTATATATTTAGTATAGATTTTAATGTCTTTAAAAGCAAGTATTCGGGTATTTGGCAAACAGGACAACAAACTTGGACTTCATGTTTATTTTAAAAAAAACACACACAAATACATTTTAAATCTTTAAGTAAAATATCTTCCAGGGATACTGAAAGTATATTTTAGAGTCTACATTATTCTATGCAGTTTTTTATACCACATCCATCACCATGGTATCCGAGCACTTGAATAGGTTGAAAGTGTCCATGTAAACACAACAACAATGGGACAAAAACTCATGGCCTAATTTTGATTTGTACAGTATATCTGTATTGAGGCAGTGATGGAAGAAAGGCAAGAGAGACCATAATTAAGTTCTAAATACTAAAGGATCAATTATAGCTTTAAGCCACAGTGAGCACTGGGAGCTGCACCAGTCCAAGAGGAACTCCTGGAGAGATTGCATCTAAGAGGCACAATCCCTCCTGGAACACCCCAGCCCCAATAGAAGAGCATGAGCACTGCCACATTCCTTATGAAGGTACAGCATGCACATGAAGATCTATGGGCCAGGGCTAAAGGAATGTAAGACCATGACCTCACCTCCTCCCTGTCCTCTTTGGGATACTGTGGGTATGTGTACATTAAAATGAAAAACCCATGGCTGGCCTGTGCCAGCTGACTCAGGCTCACGGAGCTCGGGCTAAGGGGCTGTTTGATTGCAGAACAGACATTTGGACTCAGGCGGGAGTCCAGGCTCTAGGACCCTGCAAGGTGGGAGGATCTCAGAGCTTGGACTGCAGCCCAAGCCTGAAAGTCTACACCCAATTAAACAGCCCCTTAGCCTGAGCCCTGCACGCCTGAGTCAGCTGGCACAGGCCACCCGTGGTTTTTTAATTGCAGTGTATCCATATCCTGGGAGGACAGGAGGACGCACCATAATCCATGCATTCAGGGAGTGAAGGAACTCTGATTATGGACAAGAGCAAAAGATGGCAGTCTATGTGCTCCTCCTTTCTGCTCACCTGCACAGCAGCCAGACATAGTCCAGTCCTGAATCACCTGATTAAGTACCAGGCAAGTATTACATAGCAGCCACCATTTACCTTTCAAAAGTAACACACACACACACACAATTTTTTATTTGTAATATACCACTATAAATCAAATGTCCATTAGAGGCATGGAAAAAAGAAAGCAGATCAAAAATAATTTTCTATTGTGCAAAAAGGAGAAAAAAAGCATTTAGAAAATTACAATAAAAATAACTGAGCAAGTTATATGTAAAGCATTAAATGGAGCTGCTTTTTGAAATGCACTTTTCTTCTTTTTCAATTTATCACCTGTTTTAACATTCCACTTGTAATACAATCCATTCTATTTCCTTCAGACCAAGTTTAAAACATGTCAACAGTCCCAGCAAAAGAATTCAGGGATATCAGAAAAGTATGTATAATTTAAAGCCACCACATACTTCTGCAGTCCCATAAGCAGAGGCAAGCCTGCACTTGCAGATCTCCAGTAAAGTTGGGTGTGAGTGCCGCCTTTGTGACAGCCCCCGCTTCCTCCTGACCCACAGGAGCTGTATGTGGTACAGGCTCCATGAGGCAGGAGAACCAGCCAACCTCCACCAGATTTTCTCAACCAGGGCACGGCAGTGTAAATTACTGCAAGCGCCCTACACTATACTGAAAGGAGAGTGGAAGTTTGCAGTCAGTGAAGCCCCTAGCAGTTTTCTTGTGAGCCCCCATGGCACCAAAACCAGTCTTGTAGGGTGTGGGAATAAAACAGATAGCAGTGCAAAGGCAAAGAGATTTTCTTTTGCAAAAGTCTCTCACCACCAATTGATCCCTTGAAGTCATGTAAACTTAGAAATATACATGAGTTTTGGGAGTACAGAACCCGTGACCTCTTCCTCAGGGAGCATATTCTACCTGCCGTATCCCCTCAGGGCACAAATTCAAAAGGACACAACCCACGTTTCCACTCTTCCACACGGGTGGTTCCCACACTGGAGAAAATAGAGTCTTAATGTCTTTTTCTTTCAATAAATTGAACAGGAGCGGATGCAGCTCTGTAGTAACCATTTTATAAATAACATTTTGTTTACTAAAAAGAATCATGGGAAAAGGCTGCAATTATTCTATAAATTATTCTACGATTCAAGGTACATTCAGCATCCAAATTCTTCCCTGCTTCCCCATATCTATAAATTCAAAGTAAGTACTGTATAAAAAAATATAAACAGCAAAGAATTCCCACATGCCTCTGAGTCAGGGAGAGTTTCGACTTAACTGGTAAATTATTCATTTCCCCAGGTTTACTTTAATTCCAGATTGGTATTTGTGAGCTTCAGTTCCACAGCACTGCTGCTGAAGATTCTTATTTTGTATTCCTATCCAGTAACAGCATTTACCTTACATCCAGACACTAACAGTATGTTCCATCATTGTACAGACAGGAGAGAAAAAAAATCAGACACTCTAACCATTGATTGTGGATGCTACTACGCAATCCAAAAAAACCCTCCATGTCTATGTTTCTCTATTAATGCTTTTATTATTTCTTTTCTGATAATTAATGGGCCAAACCCTAGTAGTTGCTGAGCACTCAAATTCCATGAACTTAGTTTACTGCACCTCACATCCCTGCTAAGTCTTGCATCTGTGAGAGTTACAGCTGAACTCCTTCAGGATTTGGCCCAGTTATTCTCTCTCTTTTATTGAACGTTTTATTGCTTCCTTGGCAAGTATCAGTGACAGCTCAAAGAAACAAATAGTGCAACAAACTATTTCATGCAAAAAATGATAAACTGCTAAATTGATTAACAAATAAAGGTTTGCAAGTGTTGCAAAAAACATGATGGAAACTGAAGGTTTATTGGTTTCAGAGTAACAGCCGTGTTAGTCTGTATTCGCAAAAAGAAAAGGAGGACTTGTGGAACCTTAGAGACTAACCAATTTATATGAGCATAAGCTTTCGTGAGCTACAGCTCACTTCATCGGATGCATACTGTGATGAAGTGAGCTGTAGCTCACGAAAGCTTATGCTCAAATAAATTGGTTAGTCTCTAAGGTGCCACAAGTACTCCTTTTTGAAGGTTTATTGTTATTATAGCATTGTAGTCTGAGGAGCAGTAACTAATGATTTGCAGACTTCTTTCGGCTGTCACATTGTGCTGACTACTGATTTTCAGCTGTTATATCACATTCAGGGGGCTGGGGTGTTACTTTTCCCATGTTACCACTGATGTAGTTATTTGATCAGCAGCAGGAAAGAATGTGGTTATTCCATATGATTAGGAATGGGAGGGAAGATTGTGTCCAAGACCGTCTCTCTCTGTTAAAAGTTTGTCCTCCCTATGTAAAATGTCTGAACCTCTGTTATAAATACAGCATTGAACTAAGGTTTATGAGGTGCTTTTACATGAACATTTTAAAAATATGGTAATTGCCAGCTATCAATATTACCTATGCCAGTAATTAAAATAATATTTTCTATCTCATCTGCTAAAGGAATTTTCCATATTTGCTGACATTTGCAAAGGAGCTGGAGGCCACTTTCATGATCAACCTTTGAAGTCAACCAGTCAGAGCACCCAGGAACTTTAAGATGTGTGTGGACAAGTGTGTCCAGACACACTTCATTTCTGTAACACCCCTATGCAGAGAATCCTTCTAAGTGTTTAGTTTTTAATAACAGTCTGATTTAAGATCACATTTTTTTTTTTTCAGACCTGCCATCAGTCCCTGACCAAAGACAAGCTTCAAGGGCCTCAAGAACTTGATTGCCTTAGGCACCTCCATTGAAAAAACAGCTTGAGTTGGTGGGGTAAGGAATCAAATCATACATTTCATTATCGTGATAAGGGCCGGATTAACCATTAGGCTAATAAGGCTATAGCCTTAGGCCCTCCTATTTTTAGGCCCTACGGGTCAGGCAGGGAGCGCGGCTGGGGACAGGTGATGGCGGGAGTGAGCTTGCTCATGCAATCCTGCAGGAGCACTCCTTAGGGTGACCAGGTGTCCAGTTTTGGACCAGAACGACTGGTCGAAAAGGAACCCTGATGGCTCCGGTCAGCACTGCTGACCGGGCCCTTGAATGTTCAATTTGCTGGCAAGCTCCCTGCGCGGCTCCCAGGTCCAGAAGCAGGACTATGTCCGACTCCTAGACTTAGGGGCTGCCAGCGGGCGGGGTCTGCATGCTGCCTACCCCCCCGCCCACAGGCGCAGCTCCCATTGGCTGGGTCAAGGCAAGAGAGGAACTCGCAAGCGCTCAGCAGGCGGCTGCTGAGGGGTCGGGTGGCGCGCGCTTCTCCCGCTGCTGCCCAGCCCTCTTCTCCTCACACTCCTTGTATGGCTGGGCTCGAGCTGCGGCGCGTGCCCTGCAGCGAACCACAGTCTGTCTGTCACCCCCATTGCCGGCATCCAGGAGTTCGAGGTATGTGTATCCCCATCTCCGAGTGCTGGAAGTGGGGCTGCACCCCATCCCCATCATTGCATCCCTCCCCGTCCCAACCCCTCTCCCTGCCCGCCATCCCCCCATCATCGCATCCCTCCCCGTCGCAACCACCACTCACCCCCATCCCCCAGTCATCACATCCCTCCCCGTCCCAACCCCCCTGCACCCTCATCCCCCCCGTCATTGCATCCCTCCCCGTCCCAACCCCACTACACCCCCATTCTCCGGTCATTGCAGTAGGGTGGGAAGCTTGCACAGAACCTGCACACTCTCTATCCAGCTTCAGCCAGAACTATTGCCCTTCCCATGTATAAGGAACGATTTCCCACACATTTGTAGGAAAAACAAAACATCCCATTCTGGATACCAGTACTTTAACTTTTACAGTACCTTCCATCGAGGGGCTTCAGATTTATGATGCACTGTGTTCAATACTGTATTGAACTGTACTAAAAATAAATAAATTCAATTTTTTTTTGATGTATTTTTCTGTGCTAGGATGCACAGGCAACCAAGTTCTTTCCTTATGCCTAGCCTCGCTCCACAGGCCAACGCATCTTTGTACTTTTAAGGGGTTACAAAAGCACTGGAGGAAGTTCAACACACAATGTTGTAGGTTTCCCCCTCCCCTCTCCTTCAAGGATTTTAAATCCACTTCATAGCAGGCTATGATAGAAAGACTGGCTGAATAGGCTAAAGGCAGTTTCTGTCCATTTGCTGGTTCTCTAACAGTTCAATCCATCATAAAGGTATCCATTTGATTTCTTTTGAGTTTCATTCTGAAAACAAAGCTAAATAAACCTAAAGTTAGTCCTCATTTTTCTGCCCCAACTCAAACTAACTTCAAACAAGTGGAAAATGTTGGGTAAGCATGGAATGTGATTCAAGAAGGGAATGAGAACACAGGTCAATTCCTGCTGACAGTTACACCAGTGTAGCCTTATTGACTTCAGGGAGAACAGATTTTTGCACAAGAATAGATTTTGATCCCTTCTGCTTTTTCACACCTGGTATAAGCAGAATCTCATTCACTTTCCTCTCCTAAACTCTGAGTACTTAAGGGGAAAAAAAAGCAAGGTCTACTTGATTTACACATGCAAACGAAATAGGAAGCTCTCCCTTCATTCTACACCAGCCTTAAACAAACACCAGACCTGATCTAACAAGACTGTTACTACAGCAGCCTTGGTTGGACTGTTCTTTTGAAAGATCCTTAATGGTTCTTTAAAGATGCTGATTTTCAATTAAGTGTTTTTGTTGGCGGGGGGGGGGGGAGAGGGGAGGCGGGGGGGGGCAGAGAACACAACAGCAAATAGGTCCATTTTGTCAACTTCTAGTCATTCAAAAGCTGAAAGTCTTCAGTTTAAATTTGTTTAATGTTTGTACAGTGATTTTGAAGAGCTAACATAGTACAGAAGTGCTAAATATGACTGGGCAACCATCTAAAGATCTGTGTCACATCTAGCGGTTACCTTTTTCTTACAGAAAGCTTAAAATAAACAAATGCAAACCGTAGGGGGCTGGTGCACACAGAAATCCTGCTTTAAAAAACCTCATATCAGAGCTGCTGATCACACATTCTAGAACAGTTAATACTTAGTCCTGCCATGAGTGCAGGGGAACAGACTAAATGACCTCTCGAGATCCCTTCCAGTCCTATGATTCTATTCTATTATTCTAATTGTGGAAGAGCTTGGTGACAGAATGGCCTAATGTGGTGAATCACTGGAGATTTAAGTACACAAACTGGGTATCATCCCACAAATAATATTTGGGTTCAATGTGAAAATAGTAATTCATTGTCTTCAGCCAGTGCAACACTGGGAGGCAGCATTCAGAGCGAGATAGCCTAAAATACAATGCCACCCAATGTAATTTTCCCACTATTACTTCCTCTACTTCAGTGGATTTTATACCTGAGAGTGGTTTTCTTTTACATAATAAAAGCTGGCTGCCTCCCAGATTGCAGTCAGAGTGAGATAGGATATGTGGTGTAGATTCCATAGCTTGGGGGAAACACCTGCAGGGCTTGGCTTTGCACTGTGCCATGTGGAGAGCTGAGGGTAGAAGCACAAGGTTGGAAGAGGTGAGCAGGATGGGGAATGCTGCAGTGTTCATTCTCATGCAGATGAGCACTCCAGTACGTAGGAGAAAGGAGCCCTAAGAGAAGGACAGCGTAGCATCCCTCGTGCTACCTCTTACTCAAAAATATCTGTTTGAAGAATTGAGTGTAGTGAGAGTAGAATAAACTTGTTAATTTTACATAAATAAATAAATATGTAAATATGTATGTAGATAAATGTTTGATTACTTTCATCATTTTTTTTGCAATATGTAATTCATACTTAGGCCCTTCCCTCCCATTAGCCTTAGGTCCCTCATAACCTTAATCTGGCCCTGATCATGACTGTGCTAGATTACATTTTTATTTTTTTAAAGTGTTCTGTTCTATTCATTACATCAGTAGAGAAATCATCTCAGCCAGGAAGTGGAAGTCAGTGAAGGCAAGAAAAAAAAGATATGGTTTAAACTATAATTATTTCCAAAACGACTCCTCTCTCGCCAACACAGACTGGTGTGTGAAAAGAATGATTAGTGTACGTGGTAGCCAGTGAGGTTGTGAGTGAGGAGGAAAGTGAGAAAAATCGCTCTTTAAGTGCAGGTTGACTGTTTGTCCTATGGACAGTAAGTAAATTTAACCCAACTGGACAAGGCTACTAGCTTTGAAGATAAATCGTTACGAAGCAGATTCCCCCCTTCTTCCTCCCCAAAATTAATGCCAATAAATAATCACAAGCCCAGAGATGCATATGGTCAAAATGACTAATATTTGCTTTAAGCAAATGTATTACCATAGTAACACAGACACTTCAGAGCTATCTACCTGCCACAGCCCACTAAATTATTTAGCATGCCAATACTACAGTGACACTATGTAAATGATCACATTCATTAACAGCAGAGTGTGCTCTGAAAAACAAAAAACATTAGACAGCTAAATTGATTACAATGAAAAAGCAACAGCTCTGATGCTGTTGAAGGGAAAGATGCAGAGAGGAGAAAGGGAAAGGCAAGAAACTTGCAGCAAGAGCCATGTATCTTGAACCACTTCTAAAGGACACAGGACCATCCCTTCCCACCTTGAAAATGGAGTCCAAAAAAACCCACACCTCACGCAGACTCAGAGTTTAAGGCCAGAAAAGACCCCCAGATCATCTACCTTCTGTATTTCCAAAACCATCCAGCACCCATATACTAAACCCAATAACCAAAATTAGACCAGAATATATCAGCTCTGAGGAAACTAAGCTGTTGTGTGCCATAGGCCACTGCCAATTTGACCCGGGGGGGAAATTCTTCCCAACCCCGCATACAGCAATCAGTTAAACCCTGAACATGTGAGCAAGAACCGGAAAGGAAAAGAATTCTCTGTGCCACTTCCAAGCATCGTTCCACCCTGTTCACTGTCCCATCTCCAGCTGGAGCCATCTCTGGTGCTTCAGAGGAAGGAGAAAATAAAAACACTGGAGAACAAAATCCATTCCTGACTTTTGCAGATGATGGCTGAAGCCCTGAGGTATGAAATTTTAGGAAAATAGGAATTAAACCAGAAGAGAGCCCTGGGATTGCTAAGCCTGATCTCCACCACCACCACAAGAACCCCGACATGAACCCCATTTATAAATTTGTCCAGAACTCTTTTAAAACTAATTACTGGTAAGTTGTTTGCTCCTACAATTTGTATTGGGTGGCTGTTCCAGAACCTCATTCCTCTGGCAGTTAGAAACTTGATAGTTAGGATGTAAGGCTGACATCAGCTGAAAGAATAGCACTATTATGGTCAGAACCAAGTAAGACTATTTTAAGTGTTCCTGACAAACAGTTCTGGGACAGCCAAACTTGTTTGACATGCATTTTGCACCCCCAAATTAACTTTATCCACAGTCTCTCTCACTACAGAAACAAGATTATTAGAACTACCAGGAGTGAGCTATTCAGTAGAACATGCTTTGTACCTTTTCAAGCAGCACACTCTCAGCCACTTGTAATTTTAGCAGTCCGCAGTTAGGAGGGAGTTTTTAGAAGATCCCCCCCTCACCTATTCCAAAATCCATCCTAACTTACGGTCATGAAAAAAAATCCTCCAAATGTGATTTCATGACTAATGAGGCCAGTCAGGAAACCTGAAATAGTAGCTGTGAGAGGAATGAACTGCCTTTGTTTATGCCATCCAGATATTAACTTTGATAGCTAATGATGACTTTTAATAATCATCGTTAGCTATTTTACTACTGACCATTTTAGCAGAAATTCCCAACTATTCTGGAATTGCAAGCAGTACCACTCTGACCAGCCACACCTCCTCAAACATGCCAATATTTAAAAGTACAAAGTGTGGGGAGGAAAATAATGCACATGAGAAATTAAAAATCACAATTGGTAGTACTCAATTATATGAACAAATGTATATCATCTGATTACCTCTATTATCTCCCTACTCCTCCCAAGCAACAGTAGAGAGATGTAATGTTGGATCAAAAAGATGAGACAGAATTCCAAATGGGAAAGTAGGCAAGCTAAATCTATAACAAGACAAAGATTTCCATGCAAAGAACACTACATAAGCCTCACATTGACTGAGGACTGAATATTTTATCAGATTTATAATTTGCAGAGATATGGAGAGATCACATCTGTCATGTGTTTAGTTTTACCAACAGAAAATTTTGTCTGCTTACATGGACACGGTAAAAAAAAAAAAAAAAGTATTTCTGTTCTCAGCAGAGATACAGTCACTCTTCTGTGAAGACAAATACTTTGCAAGAGGTCAGAACACCTGTTTGTTTTTCTTTGGGCAAATTAATACTCAGACATATTAAGGGATACAAGAATTTTGTGTGGTATAATTTATGGCCTTGTGTAGTCAAGGTTAGAGAATCCTATATAGTGATTTGGAACATTTACAGTACCAGTAGCAACATTTCTTGTAATTTTGTTTGGTGACCAAAAATTAAACATATAAGCATAGTACTGGCTTAGGTTGCAAATGGAGATGTGTAAAGAAATAAGATGACTTTACTGCAATACTTTTATAAAATAAGAGATGACTGGAGATGGCAGGTTTTCTGTTCACTCTATACAACAAAATCTGTCCTACTTTACAACCTCTGACAACAAGACTGCAAATATTCCCATCATCCACATCCCTGGCCAAATTAAGATGGTCTGCAGATGGCTTAAAGTTCAGCAGTCTAACTGCTTTATATTTTTGGAAAGCCAAAACTGTTCTATGCCATTGATCTAATATATGTACAGATTTAACCAGCGAGAACATTCTTTAATGGCCTTGTACCACAATCAATTTTGTTTCAACTACAGCATGCTCTGACAACTCAGAGTACTGTCCTGACACTGCAACAAGAGTGGGTTGAATTATACCATTTCAGTCTCAATAAAATCATTATAAAGTCACTTCGTGTTCCTGTTACAGTCTATGAGAAAAACATGCAAGAATTTCACAAAATAATACAGCAGCATGTCTTACTAGGTAAGCCTTTTTACCACTCTACATCTGGGTTGTGATCATTCTGTTTCTCTCCAACTTCCCTACTGTTAACTTACAAAAAAGAATGGCAAAAAAGAGCACACCCCAGCTAATATAATGCAAGAACAGTAGATCCAAATATCCTGAGGACTTACATTCAGTATGGATCAGACTAATGGTCCATCTAACCCAGTATCCTTTCTTCCGACAGTTGCAGGTAACAGATGCTTCAGAAGGAATGAACAGAACAGGGAAGTTATCAAGTGATACATCTCTTGTCATCTAGTGCCAGCTTCTGGCAGTCCAAGGTTTAGGGACACCCAGAGCACGGGTTTGTGTGCCTGACCATCTTGGCTAATAGCCATTGATAAACCTATCCTCCATGAAATTATCTAATTCTTTTTTGAGCCCACTTATACTTTTGGCAGTCACAACCTCCTCTGGCAACAAGTTGAACAGGTTGACTGTGCATTGTGTGAAGAAGTACTTCCTTTGTTTTAAGCCTACTGCCTATTAATTTTGTTGGGTGACTCCTGGATCTGGTGTTATGTGAAGAGTTAAATAACACTGCCCTATTCACTTTTTCCACACCATTTATGATTTTATAGACCTCTATCATATCCTCCCTTAGCCCTGGTCTACACTAGGACTTTAGGTCGAATTTAGCAGTGTTAAATCGATGTAAACCTGCACCCGTCCACACAATGAAGCCCTTTATTTCGACTTAAAGGGCTCTTAAAATCGATTTCCTTACTCCACCCCTGACAAGTGGATTAGTGCTTAAATCGACGTTGCCGGCTCGAATTTGGGGTACTGTGGACACAATTCGATGGTATTGGCCTCCGGGAGCTATCCCAGAGTGCTCCATTGTGACCGCTCTGGACAGCACTCTCAACTCAGATGCACTGGCCAGGTAGACAGGAAAAGAACCGCGAACTTTTGAATCTCATTTCCTGTTTGGCCAGCGTGGCAAGCTGCAGGTGACCATGCAGAGCTCATCTGCACAGGTGACCATGATGGAGTCCCAGAATCGCAAAAGAGCTCCAGCATGGACCGAACGGGAGGTACGGGATCTGATCGCTGTTTGGGGAGAGGAATCCGTGCTATCAGAACTCCGTTCCAGTTTTCGAAATGCCAAAACCTTTGTGAAAATCTCCCAGGGCATGAAGGACAGAGGCCATAACAGGGACCCGAAGCAGTGCCGCGTGAAACTGAAGGAGCTGAGGCAAGCCTACCAGAAAACCAGAGAGGCGAACGGCCGCTCCGGGTCAGAGCCCCAAACATGCCGCTTCTATGATGAGCTGCATGCCATTTTAGGGGGTTCAGCCACCACTACCCCAGCCATGTTGTTTGACTCCTTCAATGGAGATGGAGGCAATACGGAAGCAGGTTTTGGGGACGAAGAAGATGATGATGATGACGAGGTTGTAGATAGCTCACAGCAAGCAAGCAGAGAAACCGGTTTTCCCGACAGCCAGGAACTGTTTCTCACCCTGGACCTGGAGCCAGTACCCCCCAAACCCACCCAAGGCTGCCTCCTGGACCCAGCAGGCGGAGAAGGGACCTCTGGTGAGTGTACCTTTTAAAATACTATACATGGTTTAAAAGCAAGCATGTGAAAGGATTACTTTGCCCTGGCATTCGCGGTTCTCCTAGATGTAGTCCTAAAGCCTTTGCAAAAGGTTTCTGGGGAGGGCAGCCTTATTGCGTCCTTCATGGTAGGACACTTTACCACTCCAGGCCAGTAACACGTACTCGGGAATCATTGTAGAACAAAGCATTGCAGTGTATGTTTGCTGGCATTCAAACAACATCCATTCTTTATCTCTCTGTGTTATCCTCAGGAGAGTGAGATATAATTCATGGTCACCTGGTTGAAATAGAGTGCTTTTCTTCAGGGGACACTCAGAGGAGCCCATTCCTGCTGGGCTGTTTGCCTGTGGCTAAACAGAAATGTTCCCCACTGTTAGCCACAGGGAGGGGGGAAGGTTGAGAGGGTAGTCACGCGGTGGGGGGAGGCAAAATGTGACCTTGTAACGAAAGCACATGTGCTATGTATGTAATGTTAACAGCAAGATTTACCCTGAAAGAGTGTAGCCACTGTTTTATAAAATGTGTCTTTTTAAATACCGCTGTCCCTTTTTTTTCTCCACCAGCTGCATGTGTTTCAATGATCACAGGATCTTCTCCTTCCCAGAGGCTAGTGAAGCTTAGAAAGAAAAAAAAACGCACTCGCGATGAAATGTTCTCCGAGCTCATGCTGTCCTCCCACACTGACAGAGCACAGACGAATGCGTGGAGGCAAATAATGTCAGAGTGCAGGAAAGCACAAAATGACTGGGAGGAGAGGTGGCGGGCTGAAAAGAGTAAGTGGCGGGCTGAAGAGAGGGCTGAAGCTCAAATGTGGCGGCAGCGTGATGAGAGGAGGCAGGATTCAATGCTGAGGCTGCTGCAGGACCAAACCAGTATGCTCCAGTGTATGGTTGAGCTGCAGCAAAGGCAGCTGGAGCACAGACTGCCACTGCAGCCACTCTGTAACCAACCGCCCTCCTCCCCAAGTTCCATAGCCTCCACACCCAGATGCCCAAGAACGCGGTGGGGGGGCCTCTGGCCAACCAGCCACTCCACCACAGAGGATTGCCCAAAAAAAAGAAGGCTGTCATTCAATAAATTTTAAAGTTGTAAACTTTTAAAGTGCTGTGTGGCATTTTCCTTCCCTCCTCCACCACCCCTCCTGGGCTACCTTGGTAGTCATCCCCCTATTTGTGTGATGAATGAATAAAGAATGCATGAATGTGAAGCAACAATGACTTTATTGCCTCTGCAAGCGGTGATTGAAGGGAGAAGGGGCGGGTGGTTAGCTTACAGGGAAGTAGAGTGAACCAAGGGGCGGGGGGTTTCATCAAGGAGAAACAAACAGAACTTTCACACCGTAGCCTGGCCAGTCATGAAACTGGTTTTCAAAGCTTCTCTGATGTGTACCGCGCCCTCCTGTGCTCTTCTAACCGCCCTGGTGTCTGGCTGCGCGTAACCAGCAGCCAGGCGATTTGCCTCAACCTCCCACCCCGCCATAAACGTCTCCCCCTTACTCTCACAGATATTGTGGAGCACACAGCAAACAGTGGGAATATTGGTTTCGCTGAGGTCTAAGCGAGTCAGTAAACTGCGCCAGCGCGCCTTTAAACATCCAAATGCACATTCTACCACCATTCTGCACTTGCTCAGCCTGTAGTTGAACAGCTCCTGACTACTACTGTCCAGGCTGCCTGTGTACGGCTTCATGAGCCATGGCATTAAGGGGTAGGCTGGGTCCCCAAGGATACATATAGGCATTTCAATTTTCTGGTCTGGGAATAAAGTCCCTTCCTGCAGCTTTTGAAACAGACCAGAGTTCCTGAAGATGCGAGCATCATGCACCTTTCCCGGCCATCCCACGTTGATGTTGGTGAAACGTCCCTTGTGATCCACCAGAGCTTGCAGCACTATCGAAAAGTACCTCTTGCGGTTTATGTACTCGGCGGCTTGGTGCTCCGGTGCCAAGATAGGGATATGGGTTCCGTCTATGGCCCCACCACAATTAGGGAATCCCATTGCAGCAAAGCCATCCACTATGACCTGCACATTTCCCAGGGTCACTACCCTTGATATCAGCAGATCTTTGATTGCGTGGGCTACTTGCATCACAGCAGCCCCCACAGTAGATTTGCCCACTCCAAATTGATTCCCAACTGACCGGTAGCTGTCTGGCGTTGCAAGCTTCCACAGGGCTATCGCCACTCGCTTCTCAACTGTGAGGGCTGCTCTCATCTTGGTATTCATGCGCCTCAGGGCAGGGGAAAGCAAGTCACAAAGTTCCATGAAAGTGCCCTTACGCATGCGAAAGTTTCGCAGCCACTGGGAATCGTCCCAGACCTGCAACACTATGCGGTCCCACCAGTCTGTGCTTGTTTCCCGAGCCCAGAATCGGCGTTCCACAGCATGAACCTGCCCCATTAGCACCATGATGCATGCATTGGCAGGGCCCATGCTTTCAGAGAAATCTGTGTCCATGTCCTGATCACTCACGTGACCGCGCCGACGTCGCCTCCTCGCCCGGTATCGCTTTGCCAGGTTCCGGTGCTGCATATACTGCTGGATAATGCGTATGGTGTTTAATGTGCTCCTAATTGCCAAAGTGAGCTGAGCGGCCTCCATGCTTGCCTTGGTATGGCGTCCACACAGAAAAAAGGCGCGGAATGATTGTCTGCCATTGCTCTGACGGAGGGAGGGGCGACTGACGACACGGCTTACAGGGTTGGCTTCAGGGAGCTAAAATCAACAAAGGGGGTGTCTTTACATCAAGGAGTATTTCAGGCAGGACTTCACGGAGGGTTCCAATAAGAAATGGTGCACCTAAGTTATCGTTCTTATTGGAACAAGGAGGTTAGCCTGGCCTCTGATTGATACATGGCTAGATTTACCTCGCTGCACCTTCTCTGTGAGTGACTGCAGTGTGACCTAGAGGAATGAGTCCCCTAGACAGGGGAGGAGGCAAATGAGTACAGAACAAATCTGGTCTATTTCTTGTTTTGACCCACTCCATCTATCTTTTACATCTTTGGCTGGCAGCAGACAGTGCAGAAGGACTGCATGCCATACACATCTCATGGCTGCTCGGCAGAAGATGGTACAGTACGACTGCTAGCCATCCTCATCTCTTGCCTGCCTGGCAGAAGATGGTACAATACAACTGCTAGCAATCCTCATCTGCCTGCCTGCCTGGCAGAAGATGGTACAGTATGACTGCTAGCAGTCCGTATCGCCTGCCCGCTCACCATAAGACGGTTCAATAGGACTGACTGCAGGACTAAAGAGAATGACCTGGTCAAGTCACTCCAAATTTAGTCCCTGCGCCCATGTCTGCCCAGGCGCTCCCAGCCGACGTGGCCAGGAGCACCTCGGACACGACGAGGACGACTACCAGTCGTATTGCACCGTCTGCTGCCAGAAGGCAATGGGTTGCTGCTACTGTGTAGCAAAGCCATACCGCATCTGCCAGCACCCAGGAGACATAGGGTGACGGTTACCTGAGCGGGCTCCATGCTTGCCGTGGTATGGCGTCTGCACAGGTAACTCAGGAAAAAAGGCGCAAAACGATTGTCTGCCCTTGCTTTCACGGAGGGAGGGAGGGAACGGGGGCCTGACGATACGTACCCAGAACCACCCGCGACAATGTTTATTATGACTGCTCTGGAGAGCACTCTCAGATGCCCGATTGTTGATTTTAGCTCCCTGAAGCCAACCCTGTAAGCCGTGTCCTCAGTCGCCCCTCCCTGCATCAGAGCAACGGCAAACAAAGGGCGTGTCTTTACATCAAGGAGTATTTCAGGCAGGACTTCACGGAGGGTTCCAATAGGAAATGGTGCACCTAAGTTATCGTTCTTATTGGAACAGGAAGGTTAGCCTGGCCTCTGATTGATACATGGCTAGATTTATCTCGCTGCACCTTCTCTGTGAGTGACTGCAGTGTGACCTAGAAGAATGAGTCCCCTAGACGGGGGAGGGAGGGAAGCAAATGAATACAGAACAAATCTGGTCTATTTCTTGCTTTGATACACTCCATCTATCTTTTACATCTTTGGCTGGCAGCAGACAGTGCAGAAGGACTGCATGCCATCCACATCTCATGGCTGCTCGGCAGAAGATGGTACAGTACGACTGCTAGCCATCCTCATCTCTTGCCTGCCTGGCAGAAGATGGTACAATACGACTGCTAGCAATCCTCATCTCCTGCTTGCCTGGCAGAAGATGGTACAGTACGACTGCTAGCAGTCCGTATCGCCTGCCCGCTCACCATAAGACGGTTCAATAGGACTGACTGCAGGACTAAAGAGAATGACCTGGTCAAGTCACTCCAAATTTAGTCCCTGCGCCCATGTCTGTCCAGGCGCTCCCAGCAGACGTGGCCAGGAGCACCTCGGACATGACGATGACGGCTACCAGTCGTACTGCACCGTCTGCTGCCACAAGGCAAGGGGTTGCTGCTACAGTGTAGCAATGCCGTACCGCGTCTGCCAGCACCCAGGAGTCATAGGGTGACGGTTACCTGAGAGGGCTCCATGCTTGCCGTGGTATGGCGTCTGCACAGGTAACTCAGGAAAAAAGGTGCAAAACGATTGTCTGCCCTTGCTTTCACGGAGGGAGGGAGGGAACGGGGGCCTGACGATATGTACCCAGAACCACCCGCGACAATGTTTTAGCCCCATCAGACATTGGGATCCCAACCCAGAATTCCAATGGGCAGCGGAGACTGCGGGAACTGTGGGATAGCTACCCACAGTGCAACGCTCCGGAAGTCGACTCTAGCCTCGGTACTGTGGAAGCGCTCCGCCGAGTTAATGCACTTAATGCACTTAGAGCATTTTCTGTGGGGACACACACACTCGAATATATAAAACCGATTTCTAAAAATCCGACTTCTATAAATTCGACCTTATTCCGTAGTGTAGACATACCCTGAGTTCTCTCTTTTTTAAGTTGAATAGTTCCAGTCTTTTTAGTTTCTCCTCTTATGGAAACCATTCCATACCCTTAGTCATTTTTGTTGTCCTTCTCTATAAGTTTTACAATTCTAATATATCTTTTTTTGAGATGGGACAACCAGAGCTGCATGCAGTATTCAAGATGTGGACATACCATGGATTTACAAACTGGTATTGACATTTTTCTGTCTTATTTTCTATTCCTTTCCTAATGGTTCCTAAGGGCTTGTCTACACTATCCGCCCGATCGGCGGGCAGCAATCGATCCAGCGGGGGTTGATTTACCACATCTAGTATAGACGCATAAAATCGATGGGTGAGCGCTCTCCCGTTGACTCCGGTACGCCACCAGAACGAGGAGCGCAAGCGGAGTTGACGGGAGAGCATCAGCTGTCGACTTACCGCAGTGAAGCTATTCACGTAGCTGAAGTTGTGTACCTTAGATCGACCCCGCATGGTAGTGTAGACAAGCCCTCGCATTGTGTTAGCTTATTTGACCGAAGCTGCACAGTGAGCAGATGTTTTCAGAGAACTAGCCTAATGACTCCAAAATCTCTTTCTTGAGTGGTAACGACTAATTTAAATGCCACTGTGTGTTCACACTTGGGATTATGTTTTCCAATGTGCACTACTTTGCAGTTAACACTAAATTTCATCTGCCATTTTGTCACTCAGTCACCCAATTTTGTGAGATCCCTTTGTAGCTCTTTGAAGTCTGCTTTGGAGTTAACTACTTTGCATAATTTGGGATGCTCTGCAAGCTTTGCCACCTCACTGTTTATCCCCTTTTCCAGATCATTTATGACTACTTTGAGCAGCACTAGCCCCCGTTCAGATCCTTGGGATCCTGCTATTTCTCTTTCTCTACTATGAAAACTGACCATTTATTTCTACCCTTTGTTTCCTATCTTTTAACCAGTTACTGATCTATGATTCCCTTTTATCCTGTGTCTACTTACTTTGCTTAAGAGCTTTTGGTGAAGGACCATGTCAAAGGTCTTCTGAAAGTCCAAGTACACTATATTCACTGGAAAAAGAAAAGGAGTACTTGGGGCACCTTAGAGACTAACAAATTTATTTGTTATCGGATGAAGTGAGCTGTAGCTCACGAAAGCTTATGCTCAAATAAATTTGTTAGTCTCCAAGGTGCCACAAGTACTCCTTTTCTTTTTGCGGATACAGACTAACACGGCTGCTACTCCGAAACCTGTCATATATTCACTGGATTACCCTTGTCCACATGTTTGTTGACCCCCACAAAGAATTCTAACAGATTGATGAGGCATCAGTTGAGATTGATGATTTCGCTTTACAAAAGCTGTGTTGACGCTTCCCCAAGATATCATGTTTATCTAGGTGTCTGATAATTCTGTTCTTTATTACACTTTCAACCACTTTGCCTGGTACTGAAGTTAGGCTCACCAGCAATTGCCAGGATCACCTTTGGAGCCTTTTTAAAAACTGGTGTCACATTAGCTATCCTCCAATCATCTGGTACAGAGGCTGATTTAAGCATTAGGTTACATACCATGGTTAGTAGATCTGCAATTTCACATTTGAGTTTCTTCAGAACTCTTGGGTGAATACCATCTGGTCAGGGTGACTTACTACTATATATTTTAATCTATCTGTTTCAAAACCTCTTCTACTGACTTTTCAATCTGGGACAGTTCCTCAGATTTGTCACCTAAAAAGGATGGCTCAGGTGTGGGAATCTCCCTTACATCCTCTGCAGCGATGACTGATAGAAAGAATTCATTAAATTCTTCACAACAGCCGTGTCTTCCTTGAGAGCTCCTTCAGCACCTCGATGTCCACTGGCCTCATTACTGTTTGGCAGGCTTCCTGCTTCTGAAGTACTTTAAAGAAATTTGCTGGTAGTTTTTGTGTCTTTTGTGTCTTTTCCTATTTTGCTCTTCCAATTCTTTTTTGGCTTGCCTAATTATATTTTTAAACTTCACTTTCCAGAATGTATGCTCCTTTCTATTTTCCTCAGTAGGATGAGACTTCCAGTTTTTAAATGGATGTCTTTTTGGTCTCCAACAGCCTCTTTTATGCAGTTGAGCCACAGTGGCATAGATACAGATACATTAATTAGGGGTAAATACTGCATGTTGATGGGTCAAGAGCCAAGTTGTTGCTCATTGCTCAGCATGGACCTGGATTTATTGGGCAGTTTGTTTGTTTTTTTAATTCAGATTTTAAAACCATATGAGTATCTAAATGCTCTAAGTTTTTATTCCTGGAGCTCTCTCCAACTCTACTTGGTAGAGAGAAATGCTCATTTGCCAGAGACAATCATCTCACTACAATAATTAAACAATGATAGTGTATGTGCAAAGTGTAATAAAACATACAAACCCCCTTCCATTTCTATACACATTTTCTTTTTTAAAAGCCAAAATATCTAAAACCAGCACACATACACTGAAAAAAATTCTCATCCCCACCTTTGGCATTATTAAAATGCAAAGCACAGGCACTTGTTAATTTTTCACTTGAAGAAATTGCCACACTTCTGCTAAACAAATTAGAAATAGAACAGATTATCTTTAACCCTCTCAATTTGTGTTTCATTTTCTACTCACCCACATATCAAACTTTCATATGCAGTTTAATGTAAATAAGGGCACTAGTGCATGAAGCCCAGACCTTGAATGGGTGAAAGGGTAAGCACTGTCAATGACTTAATCTATCATAACCCCGCATTTTAACACAGAGTATTCACCTCTCCACATATACAAAACATATACTCAACTACTAGACTAACAGTTCTATATGTCAGAAGATATTTTTAACATAATCATGCTTACAGAGTCACAGAAGACACTCTGTGCCTAGTGATGTATAAGGTGTAATGATGATGAAGTCAAGAACATGAGAAAGACTTCCAGGAGAACCTAGAGTTTGTAACTCAGACTTGGCCCACACTAATTTATATTGGTTGGGGAAAATCCACACCCCTGAGCAATGTAGTTACACTGACTTAACTCCCAGTGTACACAGCGTTACATTGACAGCATAGGTAGCCCACCAGCACAGGTAGTGTCTTCACTAAGTGCTACAGTGGTGCCGCTTGCAGCAGCGCAGGTATGCTGCTGCAGCGCTGTAAATGTAGACAAGCCCTCAGACGACGCAGGTGATAATTATCTGTACACCAGACGTACACAGTAGGCAGCCTCTTGGCTCTTCAGGAGTCTGATTCCTTTCAGCAGGTGTCCTACTGCCTGCAATGCTGTGATAATCAGAATCCAAGAATGTGTGCTAAGATTTGCTGCAAGTCAAAGGCCTGCATACGGGCAGGTGTGCACACATATCACGTTCATCTTTCCCTTTATGAGCCTCACACACAATCTATGCATCAAGTCAAAGACTTTTAATACAAAGGCCTATAATCAACATTCTTTTAAATGAAGAAAAACTGTAAAGAAAGTTAAAAAGTATAGCCCTTAAGAAGGCAAATACATACATTAATCTGACTTATATAATTTGGGCCAGTGTTTGCCATGGCAGATACGAAAACAGGCATCCATTATATTTTTTGGCAGTGGTTGGCAGGTATGGAATACCACTTTGCCAGCTGCACAAGGGACTCCCCAGTCATCAAAACAGTGATGTTGCATCACAAGACACAGCATTTTCCCTAGGCAGACAGAGCACTCCACTCTCTGGCTCCTACAGCAGGGTACAATATAGAAGTTTCAAAAGAAAAACTATACAACCTGTATACTATATAAGAGGAAAACCCAGCCACTAGCCATATGCATGGGAAGAGTAATTGCAAATAACTTTTAAAGCAATTTGGCTTCTATTTTTGTAGGACTTGTGCAGGTTGCATACATTTGACTGGAATCTTTCATCTTTTGTTTCCCATTCAGACCTTCTTCGCGTCCAAAAACATGCAATATTCACAGAGGGAGATTAATCAGAGTTTTGAAGAGCTCCTCATGCTTGGAATTCTCATAGCATCTTCATATGCCTCCCTGCTCACCTACACTCAAACTCTTTTGGGCTACTTTTTTTAAAAAGTGGATTTAGAACAGGGCAATAGAAAAAGGAAATTCTGGCATACCAGCCCAAGACAGAGCTAACTGAAGTCTAATGAGATAAAGCAACAAGTACATGGTGGCTTCATGCCAAGGTCACATGAGAAATGAGAACTGGATTTGGACTTGCATATTGGGTCAGAAGCCCTAGCTAGACCTTCCTCAGAACATTTATTTTTATTTTTGTCTGGATCATTCTATATCTCTAGATCTAAATAGAATGTGAAAAGAATGAAACCCATTTTCAATGTACACGAGAGTCTGACAAGTAAATGTGTAAGTTAAAAAACTGTTACATAAATACTGGATTTTACAACTCTCATTCTCTGTGAATTGGCACAGAGGTGAACCTGTAACACATACTCAAGAAATCAATGAAGGTTTTTGATTTCCCCAAATTCCCCTGTACTGGATTTTTAAAAGAGAAGCATATCTGTTTACTCTGAAACAACAACAGATGTTTCACTGTTAAAAAATTATATCGTAGCACAGAGATTAAGGAAAGTACAGACCTCCCTTTTAAGTGTGTCATCAACAAGCCCTTTTTCTCTCAACTGTATAAAACCAAATAATATAAAGTTGTATACCTGTCAGCTAGCACATATTAAAGTACAGCTTGCCTTGTCTATGCTGGAGTTTACAGACATGCTAGCCAACGCATTCTTTGAAACCAACATACTGTATATACCTGGTCTTTCAAAGCACAAGACCAGTTTTTCTTGTCCCTTCTAAACAAGCAAAAACTGAGCCCAAGTAAACAATGGAATATAAGGGTTTCACCTCTCCAATGTACTATTTTTGGCCACCCTATTCCATTGCTTTAGACTTCCCCAGGCCTAATTCTTTATTGCTGCACTATATATTATTTACCTTTTCCAAAAGTTCCAAATACTATTTTTGCCAGTACAATAGAATCTCAATTTTGTTTACTGTACTGAAGTAAATAATGTTAGGCAAACAAATTTTGGTTTAAGATCATTGTTTTCAGCAGTTACTCTAGATTTCCACCAGTGAAAGCAAGAGCAGAATCAGTCCCTGTGAAGTTAGATTTAAAAAACAATGTGGTTTTGATGTGTACCTCAAGATAGGGTCACCCGCCCCTCCGCTGCCAGCTGCTTATTTCCACCTGTCACTTTTCTCTCTTTGAAATTTTCACAATCCTTCCTTAACATTCTGTACAGACTGGTGAGAGAGGGCCCATTGTGAACACAATACTTAATTTACATGTAAACAGACAGATACCTAAACATTTATTGTCTGACAGAAAACCTGTTTTTCACCTTTAACCTCTCCCTAGAGACTTAGCCTATGGCTACAATGCGCAACTTTTAGAGATACAGCTGTGCCGCTACAGCCCTACCACTAAAACAGGGGTTCTCAAACTGAGAGTCGGGACCCCTCAGGGGGTCGCAAGGTTATTACATGGGGGGGTTGCGAGCTGTCAGCCCCACACTAAACCCCGCTTTGCCTCCAGCATTTATAATGGTGTTAAATATTTTAAAAAGTGCTTTTAATTTATAAGGGGGGGTTGCACTCAGAGGCTTGCTATGTGAAAGGGGTCACCAGTGCTAAAAGATGCACAATGTAGCGGCTGTTTGTTGGCAGGAGAGAATTCTCCTGCCCACGAAAAACTTCCACCCCCCACGAGCGGCAGCGGCTTTGTTGGCCGGAGAGTGCTCCTGCCAACAAAGCACTGTTCACACTGGGGCTTTTCGTCAGTAAAACTTTTGTCGGTCGGGGATGTGTGTTTTTTTAACATCCCGAACGAGAAAAGTTTTGCTAATGAAATGCAAGTGTAGACAAAGCCTAAGAAATGTAAATAGTTAGTTTATTTTACTGAGACATCCCAGTACTTAACTAGAGCCACACTGAAGTTCTGTGCACCTCTCACCTCATCGATTTCACTGGGAGCTGCAGGTGCTCAACACAGCCCAAGGTTTAAGCCCTGAATTCATTAATTAAAGTGATTTTTCTACCTTGTTATGATTATGAGCAGTAGAATGTCACGTACGGTATTATGTTATGGGACATGATCTAAATTAAGCAGGGTTGGACATGGTTAGTAATTGGATGGGAGATCATCAAAGCAAATTCAGGAAGAACAGGCTGGTGATTCATTAAAGGCTGCACTCTTCTCTGAGTCAGTAATGAGGCAGTGTTCAACATGTGCTCCTATATCATATTTCAAATGAAATCTGAACATAGGCTATGGGTAACATTTTCAAGAGCACCCAGAATGACTTAAGAACCTACGTCACTTTTGAAAATGGACTTTGGCCAAAATATGATTTTAGACAGGGCACGAGGGCTAATCTTGTGGACTGGTCCAACTGGAAGCAGAAACTGATGATGGAGTCTGTCACCTTTGATGCAATTTTGTTCATTTACAAAGTGTATGTGCAAAGTCCTGTTTACCTGAGCACAGGGGGAACCAGAACAGCAGCAGACAGCTTGCTTACTCACAGCTCCAAACCTCTTTACGCAGCATCCCCCATAACCTCCTCGTTAGGCTTTTCTCAGGGTTGTGCTACCACCTCCTTGTTCAATACGTGTCTCCTTTTCTGCTTTTTCTGTCTCTCTCCTGTGCACAAACCCTTACCCAAACAATGCCCCTTGAAAACCCACTCTCACCAAGTCATTTGAATCCCTGAGTGGGATTGGGTGTGCCTTTGTCTTGGGGATCACTATGGTTTCTTACATTTAACCTGAACGAAAGGAGACAGTTTAAGGGAGTTTCTCTTCAATGAATTCAAAGAGGCCAGAGCCAGAGGGTAAAACTTTCAAAAGCATTTAAGTGACTCAAGTGGCTAAGTCACTTTTGAAAAGGGATTTAAAGTCACTTGAATGCTTTTGAAAATTTTACCTTTTGGCTCTGACCTCTTGCTTTCATTGAATATGCAAAGCATTCTCCTTAAGACAGAAGGCATCATCTCTGAAAAGGGGAACAAAGACGACTCGGGGAATTATAGACCAGTAAGCCTATCTTCAATACCTGGAAAGATACTATAACCAATTATTAAATAATCAGTTTGTAAGCACCTATAGCAGTGTTTTTCAAACTGTGGGTCGTGACCCACTACTGGGTTGCGGCATGTAAGACGCTGGGTCGGCTTGCTCTTGTCAGCACCGCTGACCAGGATGTTAAAGGCGGTGCTGCCCAACTAAGGCAGGCTAGTGCCTACCTTTTCGGACACGATGCTGTGCCCTGGAAGTGGCCAGTAGCGGGTCTGGCTTCCAGACAGGGGGGCCCTCCGCACATTGCCCCTCCCCGAGCACCAGCTCCACACTCCCATTGGCTGGCAACCAGCCAATGGGAACTGGATCCCCTCCCATACCCCAACCCCCTGCCCCAGCCCTGAGCCCCCCACAAACCCAGAGCCCCTCCTGCACCCCAAGCCCCTCATCCCAAGCCCAGAGCCCTGAGCCCTTCTGCACCCCAACCCCCTGCCCCAGCCCTGAGCCCCCCAAACCTGGAACCCCTTCCTGCACTCAAAACCCATCACTGGCCCCATCCCAGAGCCCACACCCCCACCCCAGAACCCTGCTCCCTTCCCGCACCCCAACCCCCTGCCCCAGCCCAGAGCCCCCTCCCACACCCTGAACCCCTCATTTCCACCCCCACCCTGCAGCCCTCACGCCCACACCCCAACCCTCTGCCCCAGCCCTCAGCCTCTCCCACCCTCCAAACCCCCCATCCCCAGCTCCATTGCATCGCTGGCATCAATTTTCTTCAACTGGGTGTCCAGAAAAAAAGTTTGAAAATCACTGACCTTGAGAATAATAGGGTTATAAACAGGGGTGAAAGTAAGTTGAGTGACTTACCGGTACGCTGGGGCCAGCTCTGGCCCCTGGAAGGGGCGGGGCCTAGGGCGAAAGGGGCGGTGCTGAGGGGGTCAGAGCCAGCCCCAACCCACCCTGTAAAGAAAGTGCCCTCCCCTCCTTCTCCTCCTCCTCCCCGGGGTAGCAGCAGCAGCCCAGGGCTCTGGGGGCTATTTAAAGGGCCCAGGGCTCCCCTGCTTCTACTGCCCCGGTCCTTTAATTAGCTGCCGGAGCCCTGGGGAAGTGGCGGGGCTACAGCGGCTATTTAAAGGACCGGGGCAGCAGAGGCAGCTGGAGCCCCAGCCCTTTAAATAGCCCTTGGAGCCCCTGTTACCCCAGGGCTCTGGGGGCTATTTAAAGGGCCTGTGGCTCCCCTGCTTCTACCGCCCTGGTCCTTTAAATAGCCCCCGGAGCCCTGGAGTAGAGGTGGCGAGGTGTGGGCCAACTCAGGAAGAATGGAGATCTAGGGGTCTTACAGTGATATGTGACCATGTCACATGATACTGGAATGCATCTTAATCCTTGTACTTTTCCATTGATGAGGCAGGGGTAGGGACAAGCACAGACAAAAGATTCCCGCCTTCTGCCAAAGCTATAGAAGGAGGTGGAGCAGGACAAAGGCGGCAGCCAGTCATGAGAGAACTCCTGCTTACAAACTCAAATGTCTGCTGGAACTAACAAGGATGGTACCAGGGGAAAGGATTGGGCCCAGACTAGGAAGGAGTCTAGTCTGTGAAAGAAGCTTATTGGAACATCTCTGAGGGTGAGATATTACCTGTAAGAAGTTTCTTAATGTATTAGGCTTAGACTTGTGTTTTTTGCTTTATTTTGCTTGGTGACTTACTTTGTTCTGTCTGTTATTACTTGAAACCACTTAAATCCTGCTTTTTATACTTAATAAAATCACTTTTGTTTATTAATAAACCCAGAGTAAGTGATTGATACCTGGGGGAGCAAACAGCTGTGCATATCTCTCTATCAGTGTTATAGAGGACAGAAAATTTATGAATTTACCCTGTCTAAGCTTTATAAAGAGTAAAATGGATTTATTTGAGCTTTGGATCTCATTGGAAACTGGGTGTCTGGGTGCTGGAGACAGGTAACCTGCTGAGCTATTTTCAATTAAGTTTGCAGCTTTGGGGGCACGGACCCAATACGTAACGCCAATATTTAAGAAGGGCTCTAGAGGTGATCCTGGCAATTACAGACCGGTAAGTCTAACATCAGTACTGGGCAAATTAGTTGAAACAATAGTAAAGAATAAAATTTTCAGACACGTACAACAACATAAATTGTTGCACAAAAGTCAACATGGTTTCTGTAAAGGGAGATCATGTCTTACTAATCTATCAGAGTTCTTTGAGGGGGTCAAAAAAACATGTGGACAAGGGGGATCCAGTGGACATAGTGTACGTAGATTTCCAGAAAGCCTTTGACAAGGTCCCTCACCAAAAGCTCTTACATAAATTAAGTTGTCATGGGATAAGAGGTAAGATCATTTCATGGATTGAGAACTGGTTAAAAGACAGGGAACAATGGGTAGGAATAAATGGTAAATTTTCAGAATGGAGAGGGGTAACTAGTTCCCCAAGGGTCAGTCTGTTTATTCTATTTATCTATTTATTCTGTTTATTCTATTTATGCCACCTGTAATATTAACCATGGAATTATTACATCACACTATTACAGACAGTTTTACAAGTTGTATTTAACTGCCTATATAGGTATTTAGATCTTGGAGTCTGCTGTATTGATAGTTATGTTGCTGTTCTTTTAGAAGCTACTGTATACATAGTAAAGTAAAGCTTCAGTACCTTCTCGCCAATTGAATAATTTCTTTAGCTGCAGCGGTGGCCTCTGGAATCTACCCACACAGCTAATTCCTGGCCTAAAATTAGAACAAAAAATGTAGTGTACTATTGTTGGTGCAGAATAGCAACTCTGGTTTCACCTGAGAAGTCACTGCATTTTACTGGTACGTAATGTGATTTCTACATATACAGGAATGAGTTCTGGACTCCTTACTTCAGCAAAACTCTCACTGCTTTAAAAACAAACAGGACAAAGAAAGTGATTGTAAGTCTTGATATTTTGTGATAAAAATACCTTTAATATTGCATTATACTTGCTCTTTACTCTTAATATGTAGCCAAACCTACCAAGAAGTATCTCACATAGTAATAGCAAGGAAATGCAAAAAAGATCACTTCACCAAGATTTTTTCCTTCAATAGCATTTGATTTTCTATACGTCTTATTTAAAGCATCCCAAAACACCTCTAATAGCAGGAAGTTAATTTCTAGTAGTGCAGCTATTGCCAAAATCCACACAAGCATTGTAAATAAGTATTGCTTTAAAGTCTTGGCCCCAATTCTAATTTCTTGTATACAAGAGTAATACCACAAGGAGTTACACTAGTTTTCTACCAGTTGAAAGCACAATTAGGCTCAAAGTCTTAAAATTGGTCCAATTTGAAGTCATTTCTCAGTCAACACAACAAGTCCCTAGTAGTAAATCCCAATATACCACAGGCATTCAGACAGTATAGTGATTTAGACAGATAAGAAGATTTATTTTCTGCAGAAAGATTACCATTCCCCAATCTAAAATACAGTGCAGCCCCTTTGAGGTGGTGCTCTTGGAAGAAGAGCAACAATGACCATATGCTTTACAAACATCTCCCATGTGCGCTGGTTTAAAGGGATTAGCACTGGTGTCCAAAATGGCCATCTGCCACCTTCCCAATGGCCTCAGAAACAGCCTCACATGCAGAGCCCACCTGTTGTGATCCAAAGAAAGGAAGTGAAGACCCAATGAAAGAACTCATGTTCTGGTACTATAGAGGTTAGGAATTTGGGATTCAGAGAGCAGAGAAAAAGGGATAACGCTACAGTGAATTTCTGCCGTTTCCAGCATCTAGCGTCCTTCAGGAATATATCTAATATTAGTCTAATCAGTTTCTGTTTACACCTTGGTTTGACAAAACACCTGTACACATTAATTAGCTTATTAATAAAAACCATAGAGCATATAAGCATTCTGCTAAGCTTGCATTTTACAAGCTTAGATCTTGTTTAACTAGTAATGGGCATATGGCACTGGGATCATAATTTAGGTTCCCTACTCATCTTACTCCTTCGCTTTGAACAACAGTGTTTGAGGTTCAACATCATTAGTAAATGTTAATCCACACTGGGCAGTAAGGAGCTTCTCCTAAATTGCATTCACAACACTTTATTTAAAATTTACATTAAAAAAATATTCCAACTTTTATTTTCAAAGGTTTCTAACTTTGCAACAAAATTAACTCTTGGTTTGAATTTTAGAATACCTTGCATGGTAGGGAATTAAACATACAATAAAAAATTTATTTAATAAAGAACACATTCAGGGTTTTTTTAAAATATAGGCTCTGTTATTAAGCCAATATTCTCTTCACTTTTAGGAAACAGAAATATGTTACCTTTTTTAAAATCTTACAAATTTCTAGGAACCTTAGTTCTTAAATCTGGGCTAGTTAAATTGGAGTATTTTTAAAATACCAAGGAAATGATGTTAAAAGAAGTAGTCACTCACATGCAGTAAGATCTTCTGCAAGATTGTAGCTCTGGCAGTTTTGCAGCTCTTGAAATCCACTCAGTTGAACAGCAGATTTGTTAGCAGTAAGGATTCAGTGGGACTCTTCTCAATGGAGCACAATTCCAGGGAAAGGATGGGGTTCAGTACATTCAAAATCCTATAAACATACATACATACATACATACATGTGTAAAACATTCATACAGAAAAATAATTCAGAAGAGTATAAAATGATACAAGAATTAAATGTCTGTGGCCTTTATCCTGCAAGCTATTCTGTGTAGCTGGACCTCAGAACCTTTGCAAAACTCGACTGAAATCAATGGGTGTCTGTTTATGCAGAACAGCTTGCAGGATCAGGGCCCAAAATAGACCAAGGGGAAGAAAGAACAAAGTTCCAGAGTCAAAGAATCATTAAGATGGAATCTTTCCTTCAGCCTCCTTTCAAGCCAGGGGCTGTTTGCTTAAAAGCCTTCACTCATCACAACCAATGTCATCTGTAGAGCCAATAAACAATGGCATAATTTTCTTTAGTACAGTATCATCATGTTGTCTACTCTAAGGGACAGGTTGTTTATATAATTAACCAGGGGTCTGGGTGTGACAATGGGAGCACATTATCTTCCTGTCATTTCAATCAAACAATCAGATCCTCATATGGCCAAAAAAAGAAGAAAATATGAAATAGCTTAATTTTAACCCAATTATTCTAGGCTTACATAGTAAACAGTCCTATGTCCTCTTGTTTTGGCATGTTTCACCTGTACTTTTAAAACTTGTCATTTTGAAATGTATGGACTTTAAGTTATCAATGTTCAACTTACCCATGATTTGAAACCAAACTACCCTCAGGAAATGCTGAGCAAAACTTCTCAATTTTCGAAACACACACAAAACAAACAAAACCACCACCACCACCACCACACCCCACACAGGTGGTAGTGGGGGAGAACAGTCCATTTTTAAACTTTTTTTCCCCAATCCAGTTCTACTTTCAGATAAACAGTTGGGCTCTGGGGGGAGGGAAGGGTGTGCAGGTATCTGAGCCGGGGGGGGGGGTCATGGCTGGGCTCTGAAGGGGAGGGGATGTGGGTGTCTGGCCCCCTCGGCTGGGCTTTGGGAGGAGGAAAGGGGGCAGAGAAACATGAACTGGATTATCGTAGGGGTTTCTTTAACTCTCTACTCCTGGAGGAGTGGGTGAGAGAGAGAGAGAGTGTGTGTGTGTGGTTGGTATTCTGAAATAAGTTACCAAAATAACTGAAACCGGTGTGATTATGTAGTGTAATTTTGACAAAATGTATTTTGCAGACTTTTTAATTTTTTGGCGCAGAATGCCCCCAGGAGTAAAGGTTGTATTTTCAACCTGATATGACAATGAGCACTCTCGCTCTTTCTCTCTCTCTCTCTCTCTCACACACACACACACACACACGCTTCTCCCTAAAAGTGTGTGTGGTGGTGGGGAGTGTCAGTAGGCAGATTAAAAAGCATGTTTTGTTTTAAATCTCTGTTGTTTTGAGTCTGACTCATGCTTTTTGAATGCTGGGGGCTGGCAATACTGAAGTTGGTCTATGTGAGCATTAGAGTTCACTTCCACAACCTCAACTTCACATCCATTATATTACACTGGTGCTTACAGCTTCTACACAGATCAGAATCCCGTGTGCTAGGTACTCCATCAAGGTAATTTGTAAGATCTTCTGGGAAGATATTATGTGGTCTAATTAGGAGACAAGTCACAATAAATGACAAACAAAAGGGAGTCAAGAGGATTGGGAGGAAAATTTTAAATGGACAACCAAGGTTACATAGGAGGAATACAAACTTCCTAACTTCTCTTGAACTGAAAACAATGGTATTCCTTAGGTTCTAATAATTTTATTTGAGGTAACGTTGAAATAAGGAACGGTACAGAGTTCAAGCATAGGAGTTTCTGGTCGCCAGGGGATAAGGTACAGATTATCAAGGGGTGCAAAATGCGATTTAGGAGCTGGTGGAGCAAGGATCACATAATAATCTGCAAATTCCCCGACTGGGGGAAAAGTTTAACCGATCAGAGTACAGACATCGAGATATGGGGTAAGTTATCCACACAACAGCTACTTTCGGTATGCTGGGTATAGTGAGTGAATATGGGGGTGGGGATGGGTCTACCCTCATTTGGTGGGGTTTAATGTTCAGCGGGTTTATGGTTCCAGTTCATACGGTCCGATGGGGAAGGCCTCTCAGTCTCTTTCCCACAGTGTGTGCACAGTGTCGTACCGGCTCACTCCTCCTGGTACTGTCGGTGGCCGGTGATGTGCTCGATATAGATGTCCCTGGACCATCGGATGGTGTCCGAGACCATGAGGCGCCGCATGAGTCGTGCGTAGCGTCTACCGATCCCGCAGGTCCGCAGCACACGCTCGTTGCAGGGGTCCCAAGCGCCCAGGGCTCCGACAATCAGGGCGTCCAGCTGCACCTCGTAGCCCTTCGCTCTCAGGGTGTCGGCCAGAGGGGCGTATTTTTCCAGTTTCCGAGCTCGAGCTTCTCGGAAGGCCGGGGTCCTGTTCTCGAAAGGGACCGTAATGTCGACGTACTACAATTAAAATACTTACATGTTTGTCCTAGCTATCAGGATCAAACAAATTTGTCCCTAATAGACATGTTAGCGCATCAAGAATGAACTCATTTAAACTATGTCATAGTAAAGAGGATTAGAGATGCAGCACTCATTCACACTATTTACAGTACCTTAGAGGAAACAAAGCAAAAATGAATTACCGCATTATTACTAAGGTGCCACAAGTACTCCTCCGCATTATTACTGCAATCTATACCAGAAGGCTTTGTAACAAAGCTTCCTGCCAGCATAAACCGAAGACAGCAAGATATCAAACTTGGCAAATTCTAAAACTCCTATTTTAGAAGGCTCAGGAGACAAAGGTACAGGATGATAAAGAACTCCTAACATATTGCTTGGCTTACCTCTTATATCCTTTGATCCCCCCAGCCCCCCACTTCTCTATTCTGTAAAACACCAAACTAAATGTACTTTATTTATTTTAGTGGAGTGGGATCCTCCCTCCGTACGACATGTATTTCACATAAATTAAGGCTATGTCTACACTGCACTTTCATCAGTAAAACTTTTATCGGTGAGGAGTGTGAGAAAAAAACAAAAACAAAAAACCACACACACACACCCATGACCAACAAAAGTTTTACCGACAGAAAGCGCCAGTGTTGACAGCCCTTTGTCAGAGTTGGTGGTGGTTTTATTTTTTGCCAACAAAGCGTGGCTACACTGCATACCTTACAGCGGCACAGCACGCAGTGCAGAGATAATCAAAATGACATTTGGGGTGGGGGGAAATGCACAACAGTCCACAGAGCAGTGTAAACAAGGTTGTAGTCTCAAATATTAATCTCACTCATAACTGATTTTTCTGTTCTATTTCCTGGAGGACAATAATCTCCTCTCTAACCTAGTTATCATTGATTATTTAAAAAAGCAGCTAAGACCTTTGTTTGAAATAATGTTGGTACATATCCATAAGGTTGGGATTAGCCAAATCCTACTTTAAAATATATATCACAAGATCATTACATCCACAAACAAAGAGTTTCATACCAAAATAACAATCATTTTATTTTGTTGCTTTCAAATGTGCACCCCTGAAGAGCTTACACCACTGCTTGTAAGGCAAATTAACCAGTTAAAAGGACCAAATTCTAACGCTATGATCCTTTGATGTCCAACTATATTTGATTTAAAACATCTGATTAAGAAAGGGAAAAAGGTCAGTTTGGGCAATCACAACCGCCACGGAACAAAGACAGGGGAACACCATGTCGTTACTTGCAGCTCAGTCCATGTCAGAGGTTAAGCATGTACTCATTCGCTCTTGGCTGCAGAGTCATCTGTCCTGGAAACACAGACTTCTGCTTGGCTAAATGCCACACCAGTGGCTCTTTCAAATGAGGACTGACATCCAGTTATATTCACACACATCACACTGAAAAAGTGCTCAACCCATCAAGCATCACTATGTCTATACCTACTTTAAAGTGTTTGCTAGGTACAGTAGTTTGGATAGTTTAAGCCACTCACAGAGTGGACAAGACCAGGCCCCTCCCTGCCCATTAGACAGCAGCCCAAGCCAATCCAGGAAGCTAGGTGCCCCCTTTTGTCCTTGTGAGATAGAAGCGCCCCAGCCACCCTCGAGCCCCCTTCATGATCAGGCTAGGCCAGCATACCCCAAACACAGGAGGAGGAATTGCAGCAGTAATACGAGCATAGCCTGCCTTTAGATCCAGAGGTTCTTTCCACCCCATGACATCACCGGATGCTATACTTGGTAAACTACTCATTTCAGCCTGGTCATTTACTGAAGAGGGATGATGGAGAATGACTAGGTGTTGTTGTGTGGAGAGGGATGGAAACAGGAGGATGTTGAGTTGTGAAAGGAGGAGAGAAGACTGTGGGTTGAGGGTGTTATGTAAAGCCTCCGCTCAAATGCAATTGTAAGATCTGTAACTTGTATCAAGTTCTAAAACCTTTTTGCAGACTTTGTAACTTCAGTTATTGTTAGCATAGCATTTTAAGTTTTGTAACCTTTGCAAGCTTTGTAACTTTTTCAGTTAACACTTGTATGAACCTCCAAGCTTTGCAATATTCAGAGAGAGAGTGTGAACAAGGGAGTGTGTGTGGGAGATAAGGGAGTGTGAACAAGGGAGTGAATGTGGGACTGGGCAGAGAGAAACTGCAAAGAGAAAAGAGCCTGGAGACAGGAGACAAGTGTGTCTGATGTAGTCTGCCCTAAGAAGGCAATCATGGGGTGCTGTAAAGAAAAGAAGATGCATGAAAGGAACTGGTCTGGGAATGCTTCTCGGTGACGGACACAGAAGGAAAACTCAGTGTACATGACAGGAGCCACTCAGTTCCAGCATGGCGATAGGCATGCACACAAGCCCCCTGCTTCTTCTTGACCTGCTCACCGGCCCGGATCCATGACCGCAGGCGGACAAACCAGATCTACCATGCTTCTGCTTCTCGGCTTCCCATGCTGTCTCCGGTAACTCTCCACCTGTGTAAGTGTGTGGGTGCAGGAGGGTATGAATGCTGTGAATGTGTGTGTGTATGAATAAGCTCCATCCCTTTTCTGTCTAACTCAACAGCGGCATCAAAATAAAACTAATACAAGTGTGACCCTGGGTTGGTTTTTAGGGGAACAGAGGTAACAAAGGGCAATTTGGTTAAGCAGGATATTTAGTGGTATAAAATAATTAGGACCCTACCAAATTCACGGCTATGAAAAAGGCATCATGGACGGTGAAAATCTGGTCTTTTGTATGCTTTTACCCTATACTATACAGATTTCATGGGGGAGACCACCATTTCTCAAATTGGGGGTCCTGACCCAAAAAGGAGTTGGGGGGGGGGGTCATAGTAATGCCACCCTTACATCTGTGCTGCTGTCAGAGCTGGGTGGCCGGAGAATGGCAGCTGTTGGTCAGGGGCTCAGCTCTGAAGGCAGTGCTCCGCGAGCAGCAGTGCAGAAGTAAGGGTGGCAATACCATAGCATACCACCTTTACTTCTGCACTGCTGCCTTCAGAGCTGGGTGGCTGGAGGGTGGTGGCTACTAACTAAGGGCCCAGCTCTGCAGGCAGCAGCGCAGAAGTAAGAGTGGCAATACCAAACCATGCCATCCTTACTTCTGTGCTGCCGCTGGTGGTGGCTCTGCCTTCAGAGCTGGGCTCCTGCCAAGCAGCCACCACCCTCCAGCCACCGCTGGCGGCAGCTGCGCAGAAGGCAAGGGCAGCAGTACCACAACCCCCCATACAATAACCTTGTGACCTCCCCACAACTCCTTTTTGGGTCACGACCCCTACAATTACAACACCGTGAAATTTCAGATTTAAATAGCTGAAATCATGAAATTTATGATTTTTAAACTAATATGTCCATGAAATTGACCAAAATGGACTGTGAATTTGGTAGGGCCCTAAAAATAATGAGTGAGGGGACAACAGTTGGGAAAAACAGGTTTAATTGTAAAGCTAGAGAAATAATGTAAATCAGTTTCAAATTCAAACTGGAAATATAATAGGAACTAATGACATTGTTAAAAGTATCACTTCCTTTCCCTCACTCCTCTATCTGCATAATCTATCTAAGTGCCTAACACAAGTTTGGAAACTATATAAATGCTACTGGCAATTTAAAACTTGGTTTGTTATACAGGTCTCTCCTCTTACTTCCCATTCCCACACTTTGGAAACGAGCCAAAATGCCCTTCCCCCAGACTCTTTTGCCCACCTCCAACTTCTTTCATGTCTCCTCTTATCCTTATGGCAACCTTGCAATTTATGTCCAACACCCTCTCTCAAAATGGTGCCACCTATTCCAGGAAGCATTCAAGATCTGAAGACCACACCCTGCTCTGTTTAGGGTCATTATAATCTTTATCCTCTCATTCCTTGAGACTGTAAGCTGTTTGGGGAATGGACTCATGTTCATTTGGCACATTTTACCCTTATACAGCAGAGTTTGTATTTTACAGCCCTACAACAGAGTATCAAGCACCAAATTCCACTTTTTTCTGTTCATGTAGTAAGGAAAAGATTTCCCAGAATTTACTGAGGCTCTAGTTTTCCTCTATCAGCTGAACTGTTTCTCAGCAGAGATGGATTATGAAGATAACACACAATTATCCAAACTCTTCTATCATCAGCTGCCATGTACTTGCATTAGCAGTACAAACAATTTAAAAGATAGTTCACAAAGTTTACAAGAGTGGAGAAAGAGAAGACTTGTCTCTTTCTTCAACCCCTGGATATCCTACAGCAGTGGTTCTCAACCAGGGGTATGCAAAGGTCTTCCTGGGGTATGTCAACTCATCCAGATATTTGCCTAGTTTTATAAGAGGCTACAAGAAAAGCACTAGCAAAGTCAGTATAAACTAAAGTTTCATACAGACAATGACTTGTTTATGCTGCTTTATATAGTATATCAGTGTTTCTCAACCTGGGGGCCACAATTTATTTTATAATTATATGGTAAAAATGAGAAAGTAAGCAATTTTTCAGTAATAGTGTGTTCGGACACTTTTGTATTTTTATGTCTAATTTTGTAAGCAAGAATTTTTAAATGAGGTGAAACTTGGTGATACACAAGACAAATCAGACTCCTGAAAGGGGTACAATGGTCTGGAAAGGTTGAGAGCCACTGCCCTAGAAGACCAAAATAAATTAAAATAAGGAACCTGTTAATTTGTATCCATTAGACGCAATGTATTAAAATTATTATTCTGTTTCAGAAAGGTTTTTTTAAAAAGATATACCGTAGCTTTAAAAAAAAAAGGGCGCGGTTTCACATCTTTGTGCCAATTGCCCTTTATGTAGAAGTTACCCAAATAGGGGACAGAAAATGTCACAAGGTTCCCCATCCTGTCACATCACTTCTGCCTTCCAGAAAAGGTTTGGACCTCAAAACTAGCTGATTCCATCAAGATTCATAGCAAGTCCAGAGCCATCAGCTGGTTCTCTGTCCTACAGTCCTCTTCTGGACCCCTTCAATACAGTCTCTGTCAGAGAACTCCCACTTCCCAAAACCCACACATAGCATGGAGGGAAAACTACCAACTTAAAGGGACAGCATCAACCCAGATAATTTCAAAAAGTTAACTTTTCTGATTGAGTACCCTTTAAAAAGTATGTCCTCAGTGGGTTTTTTAAACTCCTTTAAAAATTCTTAAAAACAATTAAGGTTTTTTTCCTGCCTCCAACTGATGCTCTTTCACACAAGCTCAAGAGTACCAAGAAACATTCTCAGGAGCTCCATCCCTTCTTAGGGTTGCTAGGCGTCCAGTTTTCAACCAAAATGCCTGGTCAAAAAGGGATGCTGGCAGCTCTGGTGACTCAGCCAATAGGACTCCGGCCACCCAGCTCTGACAGCAGCACAGATGTAAGGGTGGCATTACTATGACCCCCCCCCCCCCACAACTCCTTTTTGGGTCAGGACCCCCAATTTGAGATAGTGAAACTTGGGTCCAATCAATAATTATGTTGATGCAGAAACAAAGATTTTTGCAAGGCACCTGGCTTTTACATATTTTGTTGTACACCGTGTCAAGCACACTGTTAATAGAAAAGACGGCATGAGATGGTGTAGCTCATCTCCTAGTGGGGTTTTTCTCTACAATGTAATTTCAGTCCCTTGTACCAGCTTCTAGTTTTGGAGGTCTGCTGGACTCTACTGTTGGTTGTTCTTAAAAATATGCTAAAAGGCTCATCTGTTTTTGGCCGACTTAACTCCAGACACTTGGGACCCATGTATGTGGGCTTCCAGCCTGTTTTCCTCCCCACAAAAAACAAACAAACACAAACAAACACCCCCCCCCCATAACAAACAAACAAAAATAATGCTGGAAATTTAATTCTTTGGTTGGTGAAGGGGTTTGCTTTCTGGCTTCTGCATTTCCTTCTGTGCCATATTCTTTGGTTTTGTATGGCTGAGTGCTTTGTCTTGTTCCTTCCCCACAACCCCCTTTTGGTCAGTTGCCCAGTGATAAACAATTTGCAAATGGGTCAAAAGAAAATACCAAATTGGACTTTTGTAAGTGATCGTGTTGAGGAGTTCATTTGCTTGTAAACAAAGTAACCTTTGTATTATAATAGCATGTAGAGGCCCCAGTTAGAGTTCAGGGCCTATTTTCTTAAGTGCTGCAGTGAAGTTTACAATCTTGTTTTATGACCAGTCTTACCAGGATGTGAGACAAACATATGGGGGAGGGGAAGTTGTAACTGGTGTTACAGGTAACACCCACCCCTCAGGAGAACTACAACTGAGCAATTAGAGAAACTAAGCATAAACCAAGTCTTTTATTGTGGGCATTTGATAGCCCTTTGAATAGTGACAGTTTTAGTGTTTTGCTGCTCCAGTGTTTTAGTAGCAGCACCAGAGCTGAGATGGAAGAATCAGCAGGGCCGGCAGAAGTGTGCAAAGACAGATGGGAAGAAGGGATAGGGTTGCCAACTTCCTGATTGCAGAAAACTGAACACCCTTGCCACAGCTGAGGTCCCGCCCTGCTCCATCCCCCCTCCCTCCATTGCTCGCTCTCGCTCACTAGTTCACTTTGACCAGGCTGGGGCAGAGGGTTGGAGTGCGGGAGGGGGTGAGGGCTCTGGCTGGTGGTGTAGGCTCTGGGGTGGGGCTTGGGATGAGGGGTTTGGAGTGCAGGATGGGGCTCTGGGGTGGGGCTCGGGATTAGGGTGCAAGCAGCGGTTGAGGGCTCCATCTGGAGGTGCTGGCTCTGGGATGGGGCCAAAATGAGGGGTTAAGGGTGTGGGATGCAGGCTCCAGGAGGGAGTTTAGGTGAGGGAGAGAGCCCAGGGCTGGGGCAGGGGGTTGGGGTGCGGAAGGGAGTGAGGTGTGCGGCTCTGGGTGGCACTTACCTTGGGCAGCTCCTGGAAGTGGCGACATGTCACATGACAGAGGCATGCAGCCAGGGGCCTCTGTGCACTGCCCCTGTCCTTAGGCACCGTCTCTGTAGTCTCACTGTATTTGTAGATATACTGATTTCAGAGGTGGATTAAGCTATATTGGGGCCCTGGGAACAAAACATTTGGGGCCTGCACATCCCCACCGTGGGGCCCCACCCCCTGCTCCTCCCCATCCACCAAGACTCCGCCCCTGACTTGGCCAGAAGTCAGGCCATGGAAAAAGCAGAGCTGCCCATGGAGCCTGGGCCACTGTGGAGAGCCCTGGACTCTCCATCTGCCCTGGGGGGCAGAGACAAAGGCTGGGGGCTGCTCTCAGGAACCTCAGCCCCCTGCCCAAGGCAGGTTCATGGTCTGGGGCTCCCCACAGCTGCCCAAGCTCCCCGGGCAGCTCTTACCACAGCCTAAGGCAGTGGTCCCCAAACTGTGGACCATGCCCGTAGGAGCTCAGCCCTACCTCCTGCTCTGCTCTGACCCCACCATAGTCCTGCCCCCAGCCCCAGCTCTGGCTCTGCTCCCAGCTGCATCCCCACTCACAGCCCCTGTCTGTGGGCTCTGGCCCCACTCCTGGCCTGACTCCCGTGGGGGTGGGGGGAGAGGCCGGGGGGTTGCAGACTGGGTGAGGGGTGGGATGTGACTGAAAAAAGGGCTAGGGTGACCATATGTCCCATTTCAACCCCAGACGTCCTGACTTTTTTGGCAAAAAAATGGGCATTTGTCCCATTTGCTCTTGCCAACGGATCACTAGCTGGCAAGAGCAAATGGGAAAAATGCCCAGTTTTTCCAAAAAAGGAGCTGGGTGGCAGAGGGTGAGCAGTGGGGCTTGAGCCAGCCCTGTGCGGGGGAGGGGAGAGGGCCAGCTATGCGCAGGGGGAGAGGGGCTCAGGTGAGGGGCTCACACCCATTCAACACAGCGCCGGGGAGGGGGAAAGGGGCTCAGAGCAGCTCCATGCTGGAGAGAGGAGGAGAGGGCAGGGGGGAAAGGTGGTCAGATCAGCTCCACACCAGGGAAGGGAGGAGGAAAGAAAGAGAGAGGGGCTTGGGTGAGCTCCGTGCCAAGCGGGGGGGTGAGGGGGTGAGAAGCGCCTCGCTCCAGTGCCGCAGTGGGAGGGGGGGCCTTGGTCCGGCACAGGGTGGGAGGCTTGGGCAAGCAGCGCTCAGCCAGCTCTGCCTGGGGACATGGGGAATATTGCTCACACCTCACACACTACAGGCTTCTGGCTGGGCTGGAGGCGGGGCCTCAAGGGGAAGAGGAGGAGTGGGGAGGGGAGGGAGGTGGAGTAGAGGGCGCAGCTACAGTTCTGGCCCCTCCTGCAGGGCCCCCAAATTGGCCGGGGCCCCTGGGCATGGGCCCCATTGGCCCATATGGTAATCCACCACTGACTGATTTGCATATCTTTTAATCATTATTATCTGTACAAAGAACCGCAATATAATAGGCCCTAGGTTAGGGGTGGGCAAACTTCTTGGCCTGAGGGCCACATCTGGGTATAGAAATTGTATGGAGGGCCATGAATGCTCAAAAAATTGGGGTTGAGGTGTGGGAGAGGGTGAGGGCTCTAGCTGGGGGTGCCGGCTCCAGGGTGGGGCCAGAAATGAGGAGTTCAGGGTGCAGGATAGGGCTCCAGGCTGGGGTGGGGGAGTGGACTGCAGGGGCGGCGGGGAAGAGGGAGGGCTCCGGCTGGGGGGTGCGGGTTCTGGGGTGGGGATGAGGAGTTTGGGTTGTAGGAGGATGCTCTGGGCTGGGACCAAGGGGTTCAGAGGGCAGGAGTGGGATCAGGGCTGGAGCAGGAGATTAGGGTGCAGGAGGTGGTTGGGGCTCCAGCTGGGGGTGCGGGCTCTGGGGCGGGGATGAGGATGAGGGGTTTGGGGTGCAGGAGAGTGCTCTGGGCTGGGACCAAGGAGTTCGGAGGGCAGGAGGTGGATTAGGGATTGGGGCTCAGGGGTGCTTACCTCAAGCAGCTCCTGGAACTAGCAGCATGTCCCTTCTCCGGCTCCTACGCAGAGGCACGGCCCCGCAGCTCTGCATCCTGCCCCGTACGCAGGCACTGCCTTTGCAGCTCCCATTGGAATGCTGGAGGGGTCCATTGGAGCAGGGCCATTGGAGTGCATAGGAGCTGGAGGGTGGCCATGATGCAGCTTCCGGGAGCCACGTGGTGCGGCCCTCCAACCCAGCACCCTGTCTGGAGTGCCGGAGCGGGGCAAGCGCCAGATCCCACTCTCCAGAGGGAGCTCGAGGGCCAGCTTAAAATGGCCTGCGGGCCATAGTTTGCCCACCCCTGCCTTAGATACTGACTAAGGAGGACAGAAATTATTCCTGAATGGATAAAAACTAAAAACTGTACAGTTCCTCTCAAAGTTAATCAACCAAACAGCATTTTTTTAGTTTCTGGAGATTCACTATGTTTTCCACCAATTTACAAATCACACTTTGGATCATGATGGCACCCAAATGATATTCAATGCTGTGGAATTTAGAAGTTCCTGAATTTAGTTTATTGGTAAAACAAAAATCTGAAGAATTTGGATCTGTCTACACTACGATCAGGACAGCACAAGTAGGCAAAACCAAGCTAGTTTTGATAGAGCTAGCTTGCTAAAAATAATGGTATAGTTGCAGTAACAAGGCTAGTCACCCAAGTACTTACCTACAGTCCCAGATAGGATTGTTCTCGGGTAGCCAGCCTATGTCACTTCACATGCAGTTGCCTCTACACTGGTGAGCTAGCTCAGGTACAGTAACTCCTCACTTAAAGTCATCCCGGTTAACGTTGTTTTGTTGTTACGTTGCTGACCAATTAGGGAACATGCTCATTTAAAGTTGTACAATGCTCTCTTCTAACGTCTTTGACAGCCGCCTGCTTTGTCCACTGCTTGCAGGAAGAGCAGCCTGTTGCAGCTAGCTGGTGGGGGTTTGGAACCAGGTAGCCCCCCCATCAGCTCCCTGTTCTCTTAAGTTTCCTGTGCAGCAGCTGCCAAGCAGGCTATCAATTGCCAGTGGTTCAGCTGTCCCTCCCCCATTGCCAAGTGCTGCTCCTGCCCTCTGCCTTGGAGCTGCTCCCCGAGCCTCCTGCTTGCTGTGTGCGTGGGGGGGAAGGGAGAGGGAGGCTAATCCCCCTCCTCCCTGCTCCTGCACCCTGCTTACCCCATCTTCCTTAGAGCAGGGGGGAACACATGACAGGGCTCAGGATGGAGGGAGCTTCCTGGCAGCAGCTGCTGTCTCAGCTTGCTGATTAACTTAAAAAGGCAGTGTATGTAAGAGTGCGGTCAGTGTACTTAAAGGAGCAATGCGCATCTCTCTCTCACACACAGGGTGTGTGTCTCTGTCTCCCCTCCCTCTATTCATGCTGCCTTGTAGAGTTGAGAGCTCAGCCAATTACTAGTTCATCATTTAGTAGTAAGGTATTCCCCAGGAAATATCCCACCCTCTAACTTCACCACCTCAACCAAGCTTCACAATCATCATCGCTGTGTACCAGTATTAAATTGTTTGTTTAAAACTTATACTGTGTGTGTGTGTGTGCGCATGTGTGTGTGTGTGTGTATATATATATATAAAAATAAAATATACATACCCACATATATATATAATGTCTTTTGTCTGGTGAAAAAAATTTCCCTGGAACCTAATCCTCACCTATTTACATTAATTCTTATGGGGAAATTGGATTCGCTTAACATCGTTTTGCTTAAAGTCACATTTTTCAGGAACATAACTAAACATTAAGCAAGGAGTTACTGTATACCTACACATATCATGCCTCCTAGACATTCAAAGAAGAATTTGATTGACTTAAAGAGATTCCAATATTGATAGCTGCATAAAATCATTAGCAAACTTTTACTAATAAAATTATCTGTCATATAGAAGATATAATTGTGCTTTTTGAAGTGGTACTAAGTAAACACTTCTCAGGCACTCATCTTGCTATTCCAGGCTCCAGAAACCTGAATCCTTATCAGGCAATATTGCCAGTGTGTACTTTTACCATTTCTCATTCATCTCATAAAAAAAATTTTAAGCACTAGTGGGGTGGAAAAATATTTCCGTGCCTCTGGCTACCATTGGATACTTTGGCTTCTCTCCTCTTTACACACTGATAAATCATCCCTACCAAGGATGGACTTTGCTCATCTAATATACTTTTAAGAGAAAATATTTTGTTTTTGGAGTGCGCCAAATTGCAGGTACCTTAAAAAAACAAAACGAAAACACCCCACATTCATTGAGAAGAATACATCCACATTTTCTAAACTGTAGCACTGAATGACACCCTTAGCAGAAAAAATAAAAAAGAGTAAAATAAGAATTCATAGAAATACTGGAAACTGGAAAAACTACATTAGTTATAAAAAGTTATAGAGTGAAAGCCGCATTTCACAAAATCAATGGAATTTTGACATTGACTTAACTGAGGCCAGGAATTCACCCATGGTTTAATATACTGAAATGTGTTAATCACAGTAATGTCTACTTTTTTTATATTTGTAAGACATTGGATTCAACCAGTATTCTGAAATACTAGGTGCTGAACTGCGACTGGGGGCGGAGGGTGGGAGAGGTCAGATTTTCAATGCCGATCAGACTTGTCACGTAGAGTAGACAAATATAAGACAGATAAAACTCTATAAGGTTAGTCAAAGTCAAAACCTTTTCCTCGTTCACTTTCTTCCTTTAATATGAAAGACATAGGAAACTATAACAACTTTAATATAATAAAATAATAATAATAAATAATAATTCTAATAATAATAGAATAACTATAACAACAAGGATTTGGGGGATGGTGGTGGGGAAAAGGGAGAGGGACCAAGGAGTAGTAGCATTTCTGTGAAAAAAGCAATAACCTGTTCCCTTTTCCACAATAAACTCTGAGCCCACAGTATCACCATAAGAGAATACTGAATTACACTCAAAATGAAAGCTTGCCTTAGAGATTCAACAGTACCCAGTGTCCCTTTTCTATAACATACACCATCCAAGCTAGCGCTAGGAAAGATGAACAGTAATATACGCTGAACCAAGCAACGTCCTGTCCTTGGAAGAAAATATTGACATCTGTCTGGGTAGAAATACACACACACACACACACACACATACGGCCACCACAAAAATACCAAAATACACATTATAACCTGAAACATGGTAAACAAAAGAACCACAGGTGGACCTTGAAACATGAATAGTAAAATAGATCAATTTTTTTGCACATATTCCACTTAATTTTATATATGGGATATAGCACAATAATTAACTATTAAAAAAACAAACACACCCACCCATGGGAAAATCCCACCACAATGAACCTGATTTTCAATAATAGTTAAGTACATACATTGTTTAAAGTGTAGAATCTTTTACAGTCCTGTATATTTTATCTCTACTTGCAAACAGTTTTAAAGTTACAGCTTCACTGCTAAACTAGTTATGCGACCCACGAGCAACTATTTGCCCATGTTTATTTTTCCCCCCTACTGTTCCTTACACATTCTTGTCAACTCTGGAAATGGCCCACCTTGATTATCACTACAAAAGGTTTTTTTTCTCTCCTGCTGGCAATAGCTCACCTTACCTGATCACTCTCTTTCAGTGTATATGGTAACACCCATTGTTTCATGTTCTCTGTGTATATAAAATCTCCCTACTGTATTTTCCACTGCATGCATCCGATGAAGTGAGCTGTAGCTCATGAAAGCTTATGCTCAAATAAATTTGTTAGTCTCTAAGGTGCCACAAGTACTCCTTTTCTTCTTACTGCTAAACTTGATAGTCACAAAAATGAGACAAAGTATTTACCTCCTTCTCTCACACACAGCTTTAAAAGTCCACTCTGCCAAGCTACCAGTGAGACGCTTTCCCCAGCACATGAGAGCCTGAAAAAATATAAGTTTTTAGATGGAATGTAAATATATCTATTCACTTCAAATTTCAAAGATTAACTGATGCAGTGTGGATTTCCTGAGTCTGTAGCACTTTGCTGTTGCTCATAGCTTTGCTGAGTAACAACAAACTGAAAATAAGACCCTACTATTTTACTCTGTTATTCAGAACCCTGTGGTAAAAAGTGAAATTGTCAAGATGTTTGCTACCACAATTTCATGATGCTATTGGAAAAATCAAATTTGCAGGTGGGGAGAAGAACTAGAAGGTTAGTATAAAAGAGGCCTCTTTCATGTCCTTTCCTCACAGCAGCTAGAGACAAAAAGTTATTTACCATATCCAGCAACTAGAGAAAGATTATGAAACTCCAAATGTATCATGCATCTGCTAGATATACTGTGACACAAAGATGGAGTCTCCAAGCTAGATCCAGGGATAACAGGTGAACCACCTCTGCCGCACTCTGGGACCCCAGCTAGTGGGATGAGGGATTCTCACCTGTGTGTTCCCTTTAGACCTTGCTGGTGGGGCTGTTCGACTGTCATAGCTACCTCTGGAGAGTTAGTTTATTCCTCCTGCTAGTAGATGTCTGGTAGCTTTTTCAAGTCTCTTATTCCACAAATCCCAAACGTTCCTGTTTTTAACCAACATGTAAAATTCATGTTATCTCTGAATATTTAAACATACTCTGCCAAAAATTCTGGACAAATACCACTTCTTGTAATCATTAAAAATAGCAAAGGATTAGGTTTAAAAGGTATTAATTCAACCTCAACATTCCATGACCTCACAGCATTACTGCAATTATCCACAGCTCAACAGCAGCCCATGTGACCTAAAGCCATGTGATCCAGTCTGCCTTGGTGCCATTACAACATAATGTTGTCTCCAGCTGCCATTACTTCACAAAGAACATTGACTTTCTACTAGTTGATGTACTACACAGGCAGATGTTAAGGCAGAGGTGGGCCACATCCAGCCCGTGGGACCCTCCTGCCCGGCCCCTGAGCTCCCGGCCACTCCCTTACTGTTCCCACCCCCACAGCCTCAGCTCACTGCGCCGTTGGTGCAACGCTCTGGGCAGCCAGGCAGCAAGCTCCTGGGGCAGCACAGCTGCAGAGCCCGGCCTGACCCGGTGCTCTGTGCTGCGTGGTGGCGTGGCTGGTGGTGAGGGGGCAGGGGAGGTTGAATAGGGAATAGGGGATGGTTTGGTGCGGAGGCAGCCAAGCTAATTGCTGGCACCTCCTTGTGATGGATGTCCAGTGCAGGTACTCCATAGGAAAGGTATACAGTGACTGGATAAATGGAGTTTGGGGTGGTGGTCAGGGGTGAGGATAGGGGTTGGGACGGTCAAAGGGCAGGGAACAGGGGGTGTTGAATGGGGGCAGGGGTCCTGGGAGGGCAGTCAGGAAGGAGACGGGGGTTGGAAGTGGCGGCGGGGGACAGTGAGCGGTGTGGGGAAGAATGGGGCAGGGGTCCCAGGAGGGCCGACAAGGAACAGAGGGGGTTGGATGGGGCAGGAGTCCCGGGGGGATGAGGGGGGGCGTCAGGGGGCGAGAAGCGGAGGGGGGATAGGGATGGGGGCTGGGCCACGCCTGGCTGTTTGGGGTGGCACAGCCTCCCCTAACCAACCCTCCATATAATTTCCGAAACCTGATGCAGCTCTCAGGCCAAAAAGTTTGCCTGCCCCTGTGTTAAGGTAATGCTGAGACCAGCGGTGAGTATTGTATATAAGTGATTGAAAGCTTAAAACCTCCTACGATAACACTGAAATATGAAGCATTATCTCTTTTACATTTTAAGTTGGTATCAGAAGGAATCAGATCATGTTTTCTATATCTTTAATTCATGCAACTTAAAAAACAAACAACTCATCCATAAATAAAGTAACTCAAGCCACATGCTGCTGAATTTTACTGAGGGTTAGAGGGAAGCATTCATGCAAAAATATATGCCACTGATTCTGCTAGGAATTCTTCCTTTTAGCCAACATATTACATTGTAGTTTATACCAACTAGTACAGAATACAGGCTACCTGATTGTCAGGGTGGATACAAATCTATGAGGAACAAAATAAAACTGTTTTTTAATTTAAATCAGGTATAAATTTTAAAAAAACAGTTTTTAAAAAAAATAAATTTATAATTAAATTTGAAGTTATAACAACTTAAGGCCTAAACTTATTATGATCTATTAAAATCATTTAAAATTATTTACAAAAAATAGTATTAAACAGTACATGTTTGCTACTAAAGAAAGCTAGTGACTTCCAGTGGTTTGTCTAAGCACCTGGAAACAGTCTGTTGAACTGCTAAACCAGCTTCTGACAGCAGTAGCCTAATCTGCAAGTACAGAGAGATATCTTCTTCATTTCAGTTTATTCAGTTAGTTCAGTTCAATGACTAGTTCATTCAAAGTTAAGAATCTCATTAGGAGTTGAAAACAAACTTTCCTGTTTTTTCCTCTTCCAGTCTATTAATCAAAACTAAGCATGAGAGGATGAGATCTACTCTTTCTAAAAATCTTGAAGGATATGGTGACCTAAGTTTCCAAAAAGCTGCACGGCCGTGCAGCTGCCTATTAAGCCCCGTGCAGGGGCTGAGGCCGGAAGAGGCACCCCTCCCTGCCAGTCAGCATGGAGCTACCAGGGAGAGGAGCCCCGCTCCTGGCCCAGTCTGGCCAGAGCTGTCGCAGCCGCGGAGAGGCGCTCTGCCCCGGCCCATATCTGCTGCAGGGACAGAGAGCTGGGGGGAGTCCTCTCTCTCCCCACAGTCTGCACCCCAAACCCCTCATCCTTGGCCCTACCCCAGAGCCTGCACCCCTCTCCCCCCCCCGCATCTCTGCCCCAGACCTGAACCCCGTCATGGACCCCGAACCCCTCATCCCTGGCCCCACCCCAGAGCTTTCACGCCCAGTGAGAGCCCTCATCCCCCTGCACCCCAACTCTCTGCCCAGCCCTGAGCCCCCTCCCACACTCCAAACCCCTCAGCCCCACCCCCACCATATGAATTTTGTTATGTGCACCAATATGAAGCTGATGTGTCACACATCACCTCCATATTGGTGCACATAACAAAATTCATTCCGCACACTGACATAAAAAATTAAAGGGAACACTGATGGTGACCAGAAACGAATCAGTTCAGTTCACTCACTACTTTGTCTAATAACTTAGTTTTAAATGCAAAACATGTTTTGATACATAAGAAAATAAAGTTTATCTAGCACATTTAAAATAGCTTTATTTACTAAACACTACTGCTGTTTTTGTGCATTTTTAATTGATTTTGAGTTTCTGTATGAATAAATCTTGACATAAATAAATTTAAATAAAACAATCATTTAGTAACTAAGAAATGCAACATTCACCATTTTCTAAACTTAATTTTTATCTTTTTTATTATGAATCTAAATAAATGTAAATTAAGCTATATAATTGCTTAAATCAGTGCGTACAGAAATAGCAAAGCACCAGATTCAGTGTAAAGGCTATATTTAGTTGCCAATCAACGAGTTTTAGTGGTTACAACCAATGAGAATCATCTCTCTTTAGGAAACTAACTAAGAAGTAAAAATGCAAAACAAAATTAAAATTGATTATTTAAATCAAGGTTTCCTGCTTGCTGGTTTCAGTCATGATTAAAATTGGTGATTTAAATCAATCCACCCTGTTCATTGTACACTAGCAGTGAAACAATTTTGTTCACAACTCATTTTACCAAGATGACTTGAATTGCAACAGAAGTCATTTAGGCCTTAACATTTTGATTGACTTAGCTACGTTGCTCCCTCAAGTGCCATAGCTTTGCTGATCTAAGCTCCAGTGTGGATGCAAATAGGTCAATGGAAGAATGCTAAGGGAGGTGGATTACCTAGCACAAATGAAGAAACTCTTCACTTGCTGTAGGAAAAATCTACACTACAGTGCTACAGCAGCACAGCTGCAACATTGTAGCACAGATATGGCACCCGTATGGAAATCCTTCCAAATACACTTATAAAACTGCTAGATTAATAATCATAGATAGATCTATGAAATTCTCATTTTTAAAGAACAGTTTATCATTAGGTGACAAATGCAATACATCACAAATGCATTTTGTTAAACTGTCTTAATTATTTTTGTTTGTATCATAGTAAATACACCATTCCAAAAAAGCTTTGCTTTTTTCAAAGGGGTGATTATAGGGGTTCTAAGAAGAAAAAGATAAAGGACATTTAAACTGTACACAATTGATCAAACACACACTTACCCTCTAAACTATCAAGGGCTATTCATTTAAACCAGGAGCATCTAAACTTTGTTCAATGGAAGGCCAAGTTAGCAATTTTCCAGGCCCCAAAGGCTTCGTCTGCTTTCATGTGCATAGGCAACCTCAGGCCTCATCCACTTAGAGAAATTTTGCAAAAGCACATCTCACCACAGCTAACAGCAAACAGCGTTACCAAGTTGGGAAACTAGCAGAGAGTGACCGCAGTGTTTTAAAAATTGTGCCATCTAACCCTTCTCAGAGCAGATCTAATCACCATCATGTTTAACATGTCTGCAATTATTATCGGCAATGTTGCCAGCATTGGTAGGGCTGAGGGTGTCAGCAACAGTAGGAAATGTCCAAGCAGTACTCTCTCAATTTTGAATATTATGACTATGAAATCATTCTAGTTCCTCACCATTCAAAAACATTTAAGAAACTAATGAAGTTTCTAATAATTTATTTGAAACCACAAGGTATTCTCCCCTAAGTGCACACACACACATAAATGAATACTAACAAAAGTTAGGAATTTGCATCAAAGGAAAAATATGCTACTCTGAACAAAACTTGTTGCAGTTAGAAATTGCAAGCATCAGAGCTATACTTAGAGCTAAGCACAAAGCTATGTCTTACACCAGTGGTTCTCAACCAGGGGTACGCAGAGGTCTTCCAGGAGGTACATCAACTCATCTAGATATTTGCTAGTTTTACAATAGGCTACATAAAAAACACTAGCGAAATCAATACAAACTAAAATTTCATACGACTTGTTTATACTGCTCTATATACTATACACTGAAATGTAAGTACAATATTTATAGTCCAATCAATTTATTTTATAATTATATGGTAAAAATGAGAAAGTAAGCAATTTTTCAGTAATAGTGTGCTGTGACCATTTTGTATTTTTAGGTCTGATTTTGTAAGCAAGTAGTTTTTAAGGGAGGTAAAAGTTGGGGTTATACAAGACAAATCAGACTCCTGAAAGGTACAGTGGTCTGGAAAGGTTGAGAGCCACTGTCTTATGCGTCTCTGCGGCGAGTGGTACAAAGGGGAACAAAGAAAGGTAATATGGGAAGAGTCCCAAAAGCCACAGAAAAGTGGAACCCACCATTCCTCTTGACCCCAACCTCCAAGCATGTGAAATCCTCTTGCACCAAATCTATGCCATAGGTGTTCCAAGGGTACTTGGGTGAGTAGCAGCAAAGCTGGGAACAACTACTGTGTACACCATCCACCTTTCTGAAAAGGTGGTCAGACACACAGCTGAATGTCCAGGCCCACCGACTGAGGGGGAAGAAGGGGAGGCAAAGAAATGGGGCCCAGTCAATTTAAAACAGCCCAGGGGCTCCCGGCCACTGCTGCTTTTAAATCACCCAGGTGGGCTGCAGGGCTCAGAGGCAACGCCGTGGGGGGAGGGGGACAGGAAGGGTCAGCCACCTGCCCTCCCCAGACACCTGCTCGGGGCACTCATCCTAGCAGCCAGCCCCAGCTTGGGAGAGGAAGGGGCGGGACCATAGCCAGAAGGGAAGAGGCGGGGCCAGAGCCTCTCCTCTTCCAGACACGCTGTCCAGCACAGCGGCTGCTCTGGGGCTCAGCTTCTCTAGGGACAGTGGCCGAGCAAGCCAGAGCCCTCCCCGGCATGCTCAGAGTCGGCTCCTTCCTGGGAATCTGAGCTTGGGCAAGGCATGGTGTGGTGACAGCGGCAGCCCTCTCCCTGCCCAGAAACTGAGCCTTGGTGGGGGTGGCCTGCTGCTGTCACAGCCAGGTGCGTTCCCAGACAGCTGCTGTGCTGAACCAGGCAGCATCTGGGAGTGGCTCCAGAGCCTGGCTGCCAGAAGAGCAGCCAAACAGACAGGGGGAGCCGGGCCGGCGCAACAGGAGGACAGAGCACCCTGCCCAGGTAACGTGGGATGGGGTAGAGCGCGGGCGCCCAGGCTGGGAGGAGTCACATGGGGAGGGTTACGCCACGGGGGGTCACGTGTCTCCCCCTTAGCTGGTGCCTCTCTTTGTGTCCTTCCCACTAGTCACCTCTAGCAGGGTGCGCAGGGTGGTACCGGCGTCAGTGAAGCCCAGGCCATGCCAGAAGAGTACGCCCAGCGGCGCAGCTGGCATCTTGCCAAGCATCATCAGCGCAGCCAGCAGCATCTTGCCGGGCACCAGTTAGCGCAGGCACAGCACCATGCAAATGTCAGGCGGACTGCGCCCGCACGAGCTGGAGGCCCACTGACTGTTCTGTCCTAGGGCCTGGAATTGCTATCAGCAGGCCTGTGAATGTCACTCCGGGAGCCATTAACTTTTATTCCCCAGCTGCACCTCTCTCCGAGAAGAGAAGGGTATTGCACAAGTAGAGGAGAAAATAATTGGCATATCTTCTAAAAGGAGCCATGTTGGCAGGCGGAGGAGGAGAGGCAAGGCACCACTATGGCAGTGCAATTTCCTTTCCTCGATAGATCCATGTGGGATTTGGAATCCATACCCACACCTCATGCACAGACCAGTTCTAAGAAGGATAATTGTCAGAAGCTCGAAGAGATGAGCTTTACAGGGCTTAGTTTGGTCCTCCTTGGATTTTTCTTAGAGGGTATGATTTGGCCTTATAATATTATGCACCATAGGCTATATTCTGATGTGCAAGCATAATTTATTTGATTTACACACATGCTTAAAGAAGAACATCACCATGTGTAGCACAATAAGTTGTCCCAATGTAACAAGGCATTTCAGCTTTGAAGTATAATTATAAAAATAAACCTTCCTGTTCAACATAACTGCTTTCTGTGCATATTCAAGCTACCTGCTTACTTTCTCAAACATTTCTACTGCAGTTAATGCTGTAATGCCAGTACAGCAGTGAAGAACCAAGCTGAATTTTCTTCTGCCTTCCGGATCACAAACCAAAATCATCAACCGCATTCTAATGGCAAAATCTTTCCTACTGGTAATAAGAAGCAAAAAGAACACAACTTGACTTTCAGTTCCCAGGTTGAGTACACATACCTAGTAGTTAGAAAGACATTTTTTAATTAGGCCTGATCTACGTTACAAAGTAAAGTTGATGTAGGTCCATTTGCGTTGACCTAGTTATGCACGTGTCTACACTAACATTGGTTTCCCATCAGTGTAAGTGGCCTGGTATGGCGATGTAGTAGAACCACCTCTCCCTACTAAGGTTGACACAGTTTCAGCATAGACACTGCATTACTTGGGAAACTCTAACCATCCTCCAGCACCTGTCTCACAATGCCTCTATCCCTGCAATAGTGAACACTCAGTTCAAAGTTTTGAACTCCACTGCCCTGATCGCAGAGACTGGAAGCCTGCCCCATCTTCTAAAACCCCTATGTGTTTTTTTTAAAATGCCTTTTCCTGATTGCCCACCTTGGTCAACACACCGAGCAGCTTACCTTTGTTGCGTGCCCTGCCTAACCAACAAACAATGCCAGCTCCACACACACACAGAGCTGCCTGGAATAGGAAAGTAGCATTGGATTGACTCAGATTGTGGGGAGCAGAAGCTGTGCAGGCACAGCTACGGACAAGCCACAGAAATATTGACATTATGAGAAGATTGCCCTGGGGATGCTGGCAAAGGGGCATGACAGGGATCAGCAGCAATGCTGCATGAAAACAAAGAAACTATGCCAGGCAGACCAGAAAGCAAGGGAAAACAATAAGAGATCTTATCCTGCCCTGGAGCCGTGTTGCTTTTACAACAAACTGCATGCCATACTTGGTGATGACTCCATCACTGCCCCACATACAAGTGTGGCTATCTTGGAGGAGCCCACGATAGAGAACCCTGTGAGGAGGAAGACACAGCGGGGGACTCCAACCATGCTGCAAGCCAGGAACTGTTTGAAACTCCCTGGGAGTCAGTCCTGGCTGACAAGTGTAGGTGAGCCTGGTGATGAAGGGGAAGGAAGCGTGGGTAAGCGCGTACATGCATTAATCTTAAAATGTGAATTTTGTTTTTCCTTTCCTTCAGACCTCATCTCTACTCCCCCTTTCCTCTGCTTTTGTTCCCCGTTTAAAAATGGCACTTGGCGCTTTTGCAAGTTAAGACAGGTATTGACTTTTCATTCCTTTACTGGTATGTTGCTAGAAAAGGAGCGAGACAGCAGCCCTCCCCGCATTCCCCAAATCACTGCCTGTTAAAATAGTGCAAAGATATTCATTGCCACTTCACAATACCTGTACCCAGGGAGAGAGGCCAAACTGTATAGCTAATTACAGGGGTGCTGGAACAATATTTATAGTGGGGGTGTTGATGATGGAAACCAAGTTTTTGGTGTTTGTTATTACTTCTTCAAGCCAGGAGGCATGGCAGCTACCTGCATCAGAGCACCTCCCTTCCTCCCAGCCAGGTCATACTCGCCATGGTTTGAGCTGAAGCTAGGGGCTCCAAAGTTAAAATGCCAAAAAGCATTTCTTATTAAGGATATTTTTAGGAATAATACAAGGCAGTTTCAGAGTAACAGCCGTGTTAGTCTGTATTCACAAAAAGAAAAGGAGTACTTGTGGCACCTTAGAGACTAACCAATTTATTTGAGCATGAGCTTTCATGAGGTACAGCTCACTTCATCGGATGCATACCGTGGAAACTGCAGCAGACTTTATATACACACAAGACTTTATATATATATAAGGGAGTTTGAGACTTAGCTTTCCCTTTCCATTGTGATTGTAAAATCTAATGGTGTATTTTTTATTTTTTTTTTAAATCAGCAACTTCTGGTGTGGACGCATTGGGGTGTCCCACCTGGGGCACTGGAACAGGGACCCCCCCAAGGCCCTCCCACTTTTTGAAAGTGGATGAGCTTGGCTTGTCCATTTTTCACCACAGGCCCGGCCCTTGGCCCCTCCTCTTCTGCCTGCCCACCCCCACTGTCAGGTCGGAAACTGGAACCTGGCCCAGATAAGAGCAACCCAGGAATCCCAGGCAATTGTGGGGAGCCATGGACCTTCTACCTAGGTTTGCCAACTTTCTAATCACACAAAACCGAACACCCCTTCCCCACTCCTTCCTCACCCCTTCTTTGAGGCCCTGTCCCTGCTCGCTCCATCCCCACTCCTTCCGTCGCTCGGTCTCCCGCCACCCTCACTCACTCACTTTCACCGGGCTGGAGCAGGGGGTTGGGATGCAGGGGGGGGTGAGGGCTCCAGCTGGGGGTGCGGCTCTGGGGTGGGGCCAGGGATGAGGGTGGGATGCAGGAGGGAACTCTGGGCTGGGGCCAGGTGATTCAGAGTGCGGTAGTGGGGTTCAGGCTCCGGCTGGGGTGTGAGCTCTAGGGTGGGACCGGGGATAAGGGGTTTGGGGTGCAGGAGAGGGCTCAGGACTGGGGAAGGGGGTGGAGTGTGGGAGGGGGTGCAGGCTCCGGGAGGGAGTTTGGGTGCAGAAGGGAACTCCGGGCTGGGAAGGGGATTGGGGTGTGGGAGGGGGTTCAGGGTGCAGGGCCCCGGCAGCACTTACCGCAGCAGGAGCAGGGCCACAGATGGGGCAGGGCCTTGTGGCCCCCCCCAACTTTTAGGGGGAATCTGTCATCCCACCTCCACACCATCTTAATGTCTGACCCTAATCAAGAGAAGTTTAGGGAGGATATGTACCAGAGGTCCTCCAAGTTACAGCTACCTCAGACTGTGATAAAAGGGCTTGGAGGGCCCTTCATAATGAGACTACGGAGAAAGACAGAGAATAGTGAGGTCTGTTGCTGGAGAACAGGCTGAGGGACTGGGAGGTGCAGTGGGAAATGCTCCAGGGCATAATGGGTTTGCTCAAGCAGCAAACCCAAGTGTTTCAGACCATGATTGACCTACAAGTCCAAAGAACCTAGACTCAGCAACCTTTGCAGTCGTAGGAGAACTCCATGTTTGCTGCCTTCTACACCTGCTTCCACCCCACACACACACACATTACATGTGGCACCGCAATATACATTCTTACCCCTAGTACTCCATGCTGAGACACAAAAAGTGACATATACTAACCTGTAAAACCACAGATTGGTGTGTATGTATGTAGCCACAATGGATTGCACAGAGCTACTGTTTACAAACATGGACAAAAATGTTTATTGTTTACTTCCATTTCAATTTGGGATTGTAAACTGTGGTTCACGCTCAGTTTGTGTGTTTGTTTGCACCCTAATTTTGTTAACTGCTGATGTGCACACAATGAAGCTCTATTTGTAAAGTCAAATTATCTCTATTAGTTCACACCAAGCATTGTAGAACAAACAGCAGCAGGAGGCAAAGAATCAACCACATTTGTAAATGTACACCAAGCATTAGAAAATTCATAGAAACATACAGAATATTATAGAATACACAAGACAAACTCTGTTTCATGAAAATCAACAGAGAACGCTATTGTTGCTGTTAAAATGCTCCTTTAAAGTCGCCCTCAGTCACATAGCTCCATGGTTGCCTCTTCTAATAGCCCTTGTCCCTGGCTGTTCAGATTCAATAGACAAGAGCCAGTCAACCTCTCCCCTCCACTCTGGCAGCAGCGTTTCCCCATTCACTTCACAGATACTATGCAGGACACAACCAGCAGCTATAATCACTGGGATGTTTTTCCTTGATGAGATCCAATCTAGTCAGTTAACACAACTAGTAACCCCTCAATCTACCAAAAGCACATACAACAGTTATTCTGTACCTGCTGAGCCATTAGTTGAATCTTTCCGGCGAGCATATGACTTTGTGAGCCAGAGGAGTAAAGGGTAGGCTGAGTCCCACAGAATATCTCGGGGCATCTCAACATCTCCAATGTCAATGCACAAGACGGAGAAGAGTGTCCCTGTTTGCAGCCTTTTTTAAAAGTCCTGTGTTTTTAAAGATGCAGTCATCATGTACCTTCCCAGCCCATATTAACATCAGTGAAACATCCCTGGTGATCCACTAGCATTTGCATAACCATAGCAAAGTAGCCCTTTCTGTTGATGTACTCTGTGGCAAGGTGGGCCAGTGCCAAAATAGGGATATGCGTGCTGTCTGTCGCCCGACTGCAGTTTAGGAAACCCACTGCTACAAATCAATCCACTATATCCTGCATATAACCAAAAGTAACATTCCTGTGTACCAGAAGATGACAATGGCTCCCAGTGTGGATTTTCCAACTCCAAAATGATTGCCTACTGACCAATAGGAATTTGGTGTTGCAAGTTTCCAGAGCGTGATCCCAACTTGCTTTTCCACTGTCAATGGAATGCTTTTCCACTCATTTTGGTGTTTCTGCTCTGGAGGACTGGAGCACACTTGACACACAAATCCAGGAATGTGGCCTTTTGCATCCAAAAGTTCTGCAGCCACTGCTAGTCATCCCAAACCTGCATTACGATGTGATTCCACGACCAATCAGCGCTAATTTCTCGGGCCCAAAATTGGTGCTCCACTGTGAGGAGCTGCTCCATGAATGCCAGGAGCAACCTGGCATTGTTTTTCACTATGACCATCAGCATCACCCATCTCTGCATCACAATCCGAATTGTAGCAGTACACCCTCAGGATGTGCAAATAATGGAGAATAGTGCATCCTTGTATTAGCAATGCACAAGAGAATTGTGCTTAGGCTCTGCAATCTCCATACTTCTGTCACAAAGACGGCAGACATCGAAATGAGCCTCATGGGACAGTGGGGGTTTTAAAAAATGGCATCAAATTTATGAGATTTGGAGATTATAATGGGATGTGGAAAGTAGCATGTTGGGAACTTAACCCCTACCTTTCAGAAGTCTCTTGGTGACTCACTACTATCCCACAAAGCATTGCAAGTGTCCCAAAAGGCATGGCGCCATACTGCGGTGAGGGGCATAGTAGGATACCTCTGCAGGGTGTACCACACTTTCCATCAATGTCACGCTGATGCATGCATAGTGCCAAAACAAGCAGCCAAGTCTGCACATGCCCAAACAATATACAAACTTCAGCGGCTGTACGGTGATTTAATTTGCATCGACTGAATTTTGTAGTGTAGACATAGCCTCATAAACTGAGCAAGTTTTATATGCTCACAATGAAACCTAGAACTAATAACTACAATATGTGAAACCAAACGAAATGTACACACTGGAGATAGGTCCAGAAATATAGCTCCATTTACAAGAGTTATTCATTTTTAATACTTAAGTTGTTGCATCCTAATATAAAACTTAAAACTAACCAAAAAGTTTAGTTATTTTATTAGTTTCCGATGTTACTTTAGGGTACGTACACTAGTTCTAGAACACTGAAATGCGACATTTCACTTTAAATTTCAGATCCTGACCCATCTCTCACTACAGCCCTTCAAAAGAACAGCTAAAAACATGCAAGTTTGCTCTGAATTCATTCAAAACATGAAATTTTATATGCAGTCACTGAAACTTATCAGAGAATCAAAGCAGGTCCAGAGCACATAGCAGTTAAAACATCAGCAGTCAGCCTAATTCTACCACTCCCACCATGGCTTGAATTTGAAGCTGGCTATGTTGTAGCCCAAGATAGAAGCCTGCATCTTATTGGGGCTTTTCAATCGCATTAATCTAATTAAGTTAACATGATTAAAAACATATACCACCTCTTGGTTATATCTGTACTAGAATTTTTACCTAGACATGCATGTATCCTGTGTGTCCTGGAACAAATGTTTGAGGAGTGTCCACTCTAGACCAGTGGTTCTCAAACTTCACTGCAACGCGACCCCCTTCTGAAAACAAAAATTACTTCATGACCCCAGAAGGGGGGACCAAATCCTGAGCCTGCCTCAGTCCCGCCATCCCAGGACATTGTGCTGATTTGATTTCTAAGCTTGCACTCTGCCCTGCATGGATGCTGCTGGTGCAAACTAAAAAAGTACTTAGGTCACATTAACATAGTCCTCTTCAAACAGAACTACGTTTACACTGGGTTTGAACATGAACTAGGTAACTTTTAGTTCACACCAACAGTGTCACACAGAGAAGTTAGAGCGCAACATTTTGGTTTACTCTGCAGTTCACACCCCTACCACAGCAGAGTCAACCCCTGAGACAAAGGTTATGAGGACAGTGTCCTGAGAAAAGGGTAATGAAAAACGAGCGTGTACCAACTATACTAGGGGCACTATCTTTGCTCTAAATGTGGGAACGGTATGCCAATGCTCACTTAGCACAGGGATGAGTTATGTTTGAGAGAGAATGCAAGAGCCATAATAAGGTTATCCCAGGATGAACACCAAGCCAAATTATTAGAGTTAAATATCACGTTAAATATCGGAGTATGCAACTCAAATAAGGGGTAGCCTATATTCCACACCACTACCAAGAGCTGAAAAAAGATTGTGCTATAAGACTTTCTGTGAGAGTGGCTGAGGTGGTGTTTGCAGTGTAATAGTACAAGATATTCAAAGGTAAGAGCAGCAATATTTGTATACATAAATCAAACATTTTAAGAGCTGTGTTATATATTGAAAAGACCTCAATACTTCTTAAGAGAATAGCTTCAAAAGTTTAGCTTCCAAGGGAACAAGAAGTCAGTAAACCTGAACAGTTACAAATATGCACTCGGAGGCATAATTAGCCTTTCCTTTGAAACGAAAAAGCAGATACAGAATTTTAAAATTCAAATTTGGTGTGACAGACTCCAACAAATCAATGTCAGAAGCTGTCTTCCCAGTTTCTCAGTTCTCAGTTATTAGACTGGAAGCCTATAGAAAGGCTTGATGCCATTTTAAAAAAAAGAAAACAAATACAACCCACAGTTTTATTTTTAATAATTTGTAATTTAGCCAGGACCAAGATACAGATGCAGTGAAATCCAAAGCAGAAAATTCAGAATGAAAATAGCAAACTCATAAAGGAAAAGCTATAATCAGTTTCCAAAGTCAAAACAAATTATAAACTCCCTTCTTTTTTCCATACACATCTCATCAATCTTTTTTGTTCAATAAATAGATAAAAAAAATGTCAGTAGTAGAAAATGGTTGAGCAAATCTATCTAGAGAAAAACAACAGAGAAAGGCATCCTAGGGTTCTGGCAACTCTGCACTGCAACCATGTTCTCCACCACAGCAATGTATCAAAGGGATAGTTTCCCTTTGCAGCCTCTTGTACTTTGAGAGACAGACTTCCAGACTTCAGGCTCTTTCACTTTCTTCTCCTCCAGCCTCTCTCTAACCTCTACATACATGAAGCCCTACTAGCAATGGACAAAAAACACAGTACATTACGGAATTAGTCCCAGAAATCAGTTCCAAGCAGCAGACCCCTGCACCTGTGCACAACAGCCCTTCTGAAGTTTATGGGACACTGTGTAGACAAATGGAATAATCTGCACAAATCCAACTGCAGGATCAGAGCCTAAATCAGAAATTTTTTCACCTTCCAATCCATAATTTCGTCCTCACTTGTTTTTACAAATTTTATTGTAGAAAGTACATTAACATCACAAGATTATAATCCAAAATGAGCACAGAACTCTATCAAAATTCGCAGAAATACTGAACTGATGATCTAACAATATTGTTCTATTGCTTTGACTTGGCAAACCTGTCAACTGATCAACTATTATTTGACCACAGTCAAATCTCATCAAACATCTCAGCAGGAATCTCCTGATGTACATAATGTCTTGATTGTATCATGTATATTTCCATTTTTCAGAACTTAATTTCACTGTGTTTTGCACTTTCAGAATTAAAATATGTAAATTAAGAAACTTGTTTTTTGTAAGTTGGTATAAATAAGGCTAAGCCTATTGGAAACCATAAAGTCTTATTCTTTTTTGTTACTGTACCAATAAATCAGTTCTTTAAGATATATGGACCATTTTTGACATTTGACAATATTTTAATCAATATTTGTCTGGTCATCTCACCAATTATTTATGGACCGGTCAAATGCCCAACCTTGTATATCACTAGTAGGTAAGAGACCTAATTTTGATTCTGTCTCTCTTATCTCCCCCCTCTCTCCAAAAGCTGGAAATACTCTAGAGGCATCATCCTTAAGTCCTCAGCAAGTGAGGCTCCAATCCTGCAAACAACTCCATGTGGGTGCATGAATCACTGAAGTTAAGTGGACACTGTGTGGACACAGAGGAATGGAGCACTGTGCAGGATCGGGGTCTTGCACTGTTCAACAGCAACCAACTAGGTAAAAAGCAGCACTGCCAGCTACTGAAGAAGTCCATTCTGGCTCAGCTGGGAGGAAGATGGCTACGATTTGGAAACGTAAAGAGGCACAATAAATTAGAAATCTAGTCTTTTGTAATTGTTCAAAGTAGTTTCAGGTACAAACATCTGCTCCCAAATTCCCGAATCTGTAGGGCCCTACCAAATTCTTGGCCATGAAAAACCATGAAATCTGGTCTTTTGTGTGCTTGTACCCTGTACTATACAGATTTCACAGGGGAGACCAGTGTTTCTCAAACTGGGGGTCCTGACTCAAAAGGGCATTGCAGGGGCGTCACCGGGTTATTTTAGAGGGGTTGTAGTATTGCCATCCTTAGTTCTGCACTGTCTTCAGAGCTGGGTGGCTGGACAGCGGCGGCTGTTGGCTGGGCACCCAGTTCTGAAGGCAGCCCCCTGCCAGCAGCAGCGCAAAAGTAAGGGTGGCAATACAATACCATGCCACCCTTACTTCTGCACTGCTGCCTTCAGAGCTGGGCAGCCAGAGGATGGCGGCTGCTAATTGAAGGCCCAGCTCTGCAGGCAGCAGTGCAGAAGTAAGGGTGGCAATACCAGACCATTCCATCCTTACTTCTGTGCTGCTGCGAGCAGTGGCTCTGCCGCCTTCAGAGCTGGGCTCCCAACCAGCAGCTGCTGCTCTCCAGCTGCCCAGTTCTGAAGGCAGAGCCACCACCAGCAGCTGCGTAGAAGTCAAGGTAGCAGTACCGAAACCCCCCACACAATAACCTTGTGACCCCTCCCCCCAGAACTCCTTTTTGGGTTAGGACCCCTACAGTTACAACACCCTGAAATTTTCCGATTTAAGTAGCTGAAATCATGAAATTTACACTTTTAAAAATCCTATGACTGTGAAATTGACCAAAATGGATCGTGAATTTGGTAGGGCCCTACCTACTTGTTTTGGGGATTTTACGGTCACGCTTACTTATTTTTAAGTGTTTTCCTGCTCTTTGTTGCTGGGTGAGAAATCCATGCAAATAAGGGAAACCAACCAATCATAAAGGGAAAACATGAAAAAGACTATAATGCTGCCAAATGCACAAAGTTATAGAAATCATAGCCATTGATCCTGGAAGCTCTTCCATGCTGGCAGATCTTTGTGCCAATGCAGAGCCCCATTAAAGATAGTGGGCCTCCACATGGGCACAACAATGTATATCTGTGGAGCATGTTGCAGGGCCAGGACCTTAGGTGTCACCTGCAACAACGATTGACAGAAGAAATGTCACACATTAGTATGATTTTTAACATACTGTCAAACATTTTTGGCAGTGTTCCTTTAATAATAGGGCAACACAGGAAATACCTTATCAGGACAGACCAATCAACTGGTCCACATTCTCAGGCATTTTAGCTCTATAAATTGTTGTACTCTATGGTTCAGTCTGGAAAGAGGTGGGGATTGTAAGCCACAAAAAGAAATGTGGAAACAGCCTGCTATGGGATGTGAACTTCCTTAGCAAAAAACAAAACAAAACAAAAAAACTGTATTACAACATAAACAACAAACAGAAAACAGCTCCCAAAGGGAGAAAACTGATTAACCCACGCAATCATCTCTTGTGTAATATAACAAATAGTGGTATAAATGCTCCAGATGTATGAATTACATTTATACTGTGAAAGTAATCTTTGAAATAAATTAGTATTTTCTTTTATCCAGTACTAGGTGTTTTGCAGAGGAATAGTCAGTACTCAGTGTGTCTGCTATCAGAGAAGTTTGTGGCTAAGCCTGTGCAAGTTACATTGCTAAAGCAGGCGGTTTGCATTAAAAGAGGGAAACCTTTCTTCCCTTCAAGCAAGAAGATAAAGGCGCTTAAGAGGGAATTATTTCCAATGACCTATATAATTTCATCAGTCCTCCGGCTGCTATTCGTAGAGGAGATCTAACTTCCTAATGAGATAGAGTCAACAGCACAGCCCTTCCTGGGGGAAGCTAGAGAGCCGGTCCAATCCATTGGGAAATGGGACAATGATTAGCACCGAGCTCGAACAAACAAAAGGCGGTAGAAAAGCGCCCTCGAGTTTCACCAGCCTCGGCCCTGTCCCTGCCACCGGCACCATGCACCCAAGCGGGGGCGGACTGAAGGAGGCCAGTTTTGTTCAGGCAGGGGCGGGGCTGGGCTGAGGCATCGCTCCTGTTGCCACACGCAAGGTCAAAGCGGCGGCGCCGAGCCTGGCCTCCCTCCGTGCTGCCAGCGGCGGCGCGTCCCGTACGCCGCCCAGCAGCCACGGGCGCAGGTGACGAGCTCCCGAGCCCAAGGGCAGCGCGGGCCCGCGCTTTGGCTCCGGAGTTGCGCATGCCATTTCCGCGCGCGCGGACTCGTGCGCAGCGCCGCCTCCCTGCCCAGCTCGCGGGCGGCGGGGGATCTCGGCCAGCGCCCTGCCCCGGGCCCATCCCCTGCAGACCCCCCCCCCACCACACGCCTCGGGGCAACTCCGTCCCCGCGCGTCCCCCCTCTCAGCACCTGGCCCGCCCCGTGCCCGGGCCCGTATCGGGCGCGGGGAGCCGCCCCAGGCCAGGGGAGCCCCGGAGAACAGCCCTCACCCACCCCCCGATACACACACACACACGTGGGCGCCGCTCGCCAAACGAGCGAGTAAAGCGCCTACCTGGCTGGGGCCCCCCTCTCCGCTGTGACCCGGGCCGGAGGAATCCCGGGAGCGGCTCGGCAGCCGCGGGAAGAAGGGGAGATGCAGGCGGCCGCCTCTGGCTCAGCTGGCGCCGCGGGAGGGGCAGGAGGAGGCAGCTCCCACGAGCAGCAGGTAAATCCCTCCTGGTTGTTAAGCAATAATCCTCCGGCGCTGGGGAGGAGCCGGAGCGGGGGACAGGGCGCCGTCCTCTGCAGCCCCCGGGGCTGTGTTTTGTTACCCCTGGGCGGTTACACCGGCACCTCCAACTCGGGGGGGCTCAGAGCCTTTCAATAGCCCCCACAGCAACTTGGGAACAACAATAAAGTTTGTGTAACTAGGAAGCCCGGGCCGATTGTGTGACTCACCTCGAGCCCCAGACTCCCAACAGCGGGAGGAGGAGCCGGGGCTGAGGTGGAAGCTGTCCTACCTCAGCGTCCGCTGCTGCTGCGCCCCCTTCAGGCTGCCCTCGTGCAAGCGAGCCACCCCGCCCTAAAGGAACTGGGCGGCTGCCGTGCCTGCTCCAGGTGTTTACTAATTGCACGGGATCATTGAAACGCACAGGGGAAGTTGCCACTGAAAGTTTGTGGAGCTAGAAGGATGATGCTTCAAATTTCAAGTGTGACCCCGGGGGAATTCTTGTACTTTCGGTCATATTTCAGCGTATATCCATCCTACTCTACTTCTGTTTTCCATACCTTGGGGGTTTTTTTAATTGCATGTCAGAGCCTATCTTTCTCTTTGATTCGTCTGAGTAAATGAAAACCAAATATTGACCTCGATGTTGCATTAATTTTGCTGACAACTGTGGCTTCATAGATACAGAAATATTTATTGTATTATTGTCTGCAGCTCAACCCATTGTCTCAAATATTCCAGGAGTGTAACTGAAAGTACATGCTTTATACAAGAGTGGAAACAAACAGTACATTACAGATGAACCCATAATCATCATACCCCACTTAAAATGATGCAACAATCCACAATATTTGTCAATAACGGAACACAGGAGATCTCGTCCTGCAGCCAGAATTCCCAGGAGTAGTCTTATTCATGTGAGTAGTCTTGTGGTGGCCTCTGACAGTAAGGGCTTTAGGATAAGACCTGCTGATTAACAGGGTAATGAGGTTTCACTGTAATTGTAGGAAAGAACATATTTTTTGGGAGGAGGGAAACTAAGGCATAATAAATAGGTATGTATATTATAAATAATATCTACATTTGATAAGATGTGGGAAACAGGTAATTATTTGTACTGATACTGTTATGGTGGGAGTCACTAGATGACGTTGTTACACACAGTGCTACGAATGCTTTTTTCTTAGCCGGAGGAAGCCGTTCAATCTTCGAATGTTTGTACTGTTAGTTGTGTGATGCTGTTTGTCTGTGGAGAGCTGTGGCAAGTAGCAATCAATGGTGTTTGCTCTCTACCTTAATATCTCTAACTAGATTCAGTTCTCGGTGCAGAGTTCACTGGAAACCAGACACTGGTGTTTTGACCGAAATTCCTGAAAGAGGGAGCCTATGTAATATTTGACAAGATCTCTAAAGACTAGTCTGTATATAAGATAAAAAGTAGCACTAAGAAAATACCCAGACTCCATGTCACTGAGTTCTCTTCCAAGAGGCAACTAATGTGGCAGGCCTAGGACAAGTGCTAACACTCAGCAGATGGGTGACAATATTAATGACCATTATAAATCTGAAAGAGACATTAGTCTAAGGTACTTATGTCTCAGTGAGAGAGAATTCCACTCCAAATACCTTAGTATAACAATGATAGACTACCTTCATGAGTAGATGCCATATTTATTACACATACTTCATATTTTCTTCAAAAAAAATAAGGCTGTATGAATTGGAACATCAGGATAGTGATCCCAAACCTGTGAATATGGCTTTACCATAGATCAAAATAGGAAGAGAAGATTAAGGTAAAAGCTCATTCAAATAAAAGTGCTATATAATTAAATACAAATAATAAATTCAGTAAATTCCATGTATATGGGAAGAGTCCTTCCTAAAAGATCTATACAATGAAAGATTAATTTATTCATTTAGATTTATTGCACCTATCAGTAACTTCTAGATCCTTACAAGGTATTTTAAAACCACATACACTAAATCAGTATGTCAAAAAGCTAGTTAAAAGGATCTCTCCAAAAGCCTTCTCCAGCCATAAATAAAACAATTGCTCCAAAATTCCAGACCTCTACAGAACATATTCACCTGCAATGTATAAAAAATTTCCTTCAAGCAAATTTTCTCTGCCACTGCCTTATCTACCCCAGTCAGACCGCCTGACCTGAAAAAGATGGGGAGCATGTCTTGAAGGTTCACCAAGTATAGGCTCAAATGAAACAAGGAAGCAAATTCCAGAGACCAGAACTCCTCACTAAGAATATCCTGCTCCTGTCTCCTTTTTACACTTGGACTGGGTATTAGTTCAAGCACATTAAATAATTGCAAATGTCCTGCTATCATCCAGAAAGAGACCCTCAAATAGGCCAGACCAGAGGTAGTGGAAGCAAAAGTGGATGGGAACCTGGGAGGCAGAGACCATGAGATGGTAGAGTTCAGGATCCTGACGAAAGAAAGGAGAGCAGCAGAATACGGACCGTGGACTTCCGAAATGCAGACTTTGACTCCCTTAGGGAACTGATGGGCAGGATCCCCTGGGAGAATAAAATGAGGGGGAAAGGAGTCCAGGAGAGCTGGCTTTATTTTAAAGAATCCTTATTGAGGTTACAGGGACAAACCATTCCGATGTGCAGAAAGAATAGTAAATATGGCAGGTGACCAGCTTGGCTTAACAGTGAAATCCTTGCTGATCTTAAACACAAAAAAGAAGCATACAAGAAGTGGAAGACTGGACAAATGACCAGGGAAGAGTATAAAAATATTGCTCGGGGATGCAGGAGTGAAATCAGGAAGGCCAAATCACACCTGGAGTTACAGCTAGCAAGAGATGTTAAGAGTAACAAGAAGGGTTTCTTCAGGTATGTTAGCAACAAAAAGAAAATCAAGGAAAGTGTGGGCCCCTTACTGAATGAGGGAGGCAACCTAGTGACAGAGGATGTGGGAAAAGCTAAGGTACTCAATGCTTTTTTTGCCTCTGTCTTCACGAACAAGGTCAGCTCCCAGACTACTGCACTGGGCAGCACAGCATGGGGAGGAGGTGACCAGCCCTCTGTGGAGAAAGAAGTGGTTCGGGACTATTTAGAAAAACTGGATGATGCGCTGCATCCAAGAGTGCAAAAGGAGTTGGCGGATGTGATTGCAGAGCCATTGGCCATTATCTTTGAAAACTCATGGCAATCAGGGGAGGTCCCGGATGGCTGGAAAAAGGCTAATGTAGTGCCCATTTTTAAAAAAGGGAAGAAGGAGGATCCTGGGAACTACAGACCAATCGGCCTCACCTCAGTCACTGGAAAAATCATGGAGCAGGTCCTCAAGGAATCAATTCTGAAGCATTTAGAGGAGAAGAAAGTGATCAGGAACAGTCAGCATGGATTCACCAAGGGCAAGTCATGCCTGACTAATCTAATTGCCTTCTATGACGAGATAACTGGCTCTGGATGAGGGGAAAGCAGTGGACGTGTTGTTCCTTGACTTTAGCAAAGCTTTTGACACGGTCTCCCACAGTATTCTTGTCAGCAAGTTAAAGAAGTATGGGCTGGATGAATGGACTATAAGGTGGATAGAAAGTTGGCTAGATTGTTGGGCTCAATGGGTAGTGATCAATGGCTCCATGTCTAGTTGGCAGCCGGTATCAAGTGGAGTGCCCCAAGGGTCGGTCCTGGGGCTGGTTTTGTTCAATATCTTCATAAATGATCTGGAGGATGGTGTGGATTGCACCCTCAGCAAGTTTGCAGATGACACTAAACTGGGAGAAGAGGTAGATACGCTGGAGGGTAGGGATAGGATACAGAGGGCCCTAGACAAATTAGAGGATTGGGACAAAAGAAATCTGATGAGGTTCAACAAGGACAAGTGCAGAGTCCTGCACTTAGGACAGAAGAATCCCATGCACCGCTACAGAGTAGGGACCGAATGGCTAGGCAGCAGTTCTGCAGAAAAGGACCTAGGGGTTACAGTGGACAAGAAGCTGGATATGAGTCAACAGTGTGCCCTTGTTGCCAAGAAGGCCAATGGCATTTTGGGATGTATAAGTAGGGGCATTTCCAGCAGATTAAGGGACATGATCGTTCCTCTCTATTCGACATTGGTGAGGCCTCATCTGGAGTACTGTGTCCAATTTTGGGCCCCACACTACAAGAAAGATGTGGAAAAATTGGAAAACGTCCAGCGGAGGACAACAAAAATGATTAGGGGACTGGAACACATGACTTATGAGGAGAGGCTGAGGGAACTGGGATTGTTTAGTCTGCGGAAGAGAAGAAAGAGGGGGGATTTGATAGCTGCTTTCAACTGCCTGAAAGGGGTTCCAAAGAGGATGGATCTAGACTGTTCTCAGTGGTAGCAGATGACAGAACAAAGAGTAATGGTCTCAAGTTGCAGTGCGGGAGGTTTAGGTTGGATATTAGGAAAAACTTTTTCACTAGGAGGGTGGTGAAACACTGGAATGCATTACCTAGGGAGGTGGTGGAATCTCCTTCTTTAGAAGTTTTTAAGGTCAGGCTTGATAAAGCCCTGGCTGGGATGATTTAGTTGGGGATTGGTCCTGCTTTGAGCAGGGGGTTGGACTAGATGACCTCCTGAGGTCCCTTCCAACCCTGATATTCTGTGATTCAGATCATCACACGATAGAACCAGTAACTTCAACTACACCCCGTAATGAACTGTCAGCCAGGGCATGTCACAATGCACAGGTGTAATATTTTGTATGAAACATCACTTCATAAACAGGCCTGTGATTTCTGTACTAGCTGCTATTTCCAGATGTTTTAAGGTATAGCCCCATTACAATAATCCAAGGAAAATTATTACAATAAGAGCCATATCTGAAAAAGACACAACCTCCTCCTAAGTGCAAATGATAAAATGTGCTCTTAGGAACAGCTGCCATCTGCGTAATCAGGAGCAGCCTGGGATCCAACAAAACCCCCAGGCTGTCGAACCTTTGAAACAGTGGGCATATCCTCTCAACCAAGGATGCTGATATCCCAGTTCTTCCATTTGCTTCTCCCATCCCTATAAGCATTTTTCCTATCATTCCTACACAGTAGAGGGAATCCCTGGGTGACTTAGGCCTGGTCTACAATACAAAGGTAGGCCTACATAAGCTGCCTTGCGTCAACCTAGTTGTGCACGTGTCTACAGTGAAACTTGTCTTCCACCGATGTGAGCTCCCCATTACGCCAACATACCAATACCACTTCCCCAAGGACCACTGAGCCATGGTTGATGTATCGAGATTGACACAGCATGAACATAGACACACCGATGTCAACCCTAATAGTCCTCCAGCAGCTGTCCCACAATACCCAACACTTTGGTCACAGTTGTGAACTCCACTGCCCAAGGGTCATGGAGACTGGAAGTTCCCCCTACCCCCCTTTAAGCCCTGCACGGTTTTGAAATGCCTTTTAGTGATTGTCCATTTTGGTGAGAACACCTAGCAGCTCTCCATTGTTGCATGCAACTTCCCAGCTGACCATGCCAGCTACATGCTTGGGCCTGTGGAGAGAAGAGGCTGTGCAGGCACAACCTCGGATCACATACAGAAACATGGACATCTACAGTTAAATTGAATGGTGGATGCAGGAGAAGGAATCGGGGATCAGCAGCAGTGCCGCATGAAAGTGAAGGAACAGCAGCAGGCATATCAGAAGGCCAGGGAAGCCAACAGTTGATCCAGTGCCAAGCCACAGACCTGGCACTTTCACAAAAAGATGCATGCCGTACTTGGCGGAGACCTGACCACCACCTCGCATACCGCTGTGGGCACCTCCAATGAGCCCTAGTTACAGACTCCTGGCATGAACAGCGAGGAGGAGAAGGATGGGGGATGTGAGCTGGGGTCCAACTATGCCCTGAGCTGTTTGAGACTCCACCATCGTCCAGTTAGTCAAGCACGGGCAAACCTGATGCAGGGGAAGGAATCTTGGGTATGTATGTAAGTTTATTCCCGATTAAAGTGATGGTGTCCCCAACTTAGCAGGACACAGCTATTGACTTTTCATTAATTTACTCATACTACAAGAGATACAAGAAAGAAAGGTAGAATCATCTGCTTTTCATTCCCCTGTAGAGTTTGGGGGGGGGGGGTTAGGTGGGAAGGGAATATAGACTAGTTTGTTTATGTACACAGGGATGTTTATGTACACAGGGCTCAAGAGCAAACTATCCCACTGTGTAGGAAAGATAGGAAGTATGGCAAGAGACCACCCTGGCTTAACCAGGAGATCTTCAGTGATCTAAAACTCAAAAAACAGTCCTACAAAAAGTGGAAACTCTATCAAATTACAAAGGATGAATATAAACAAATAACAAAAGTATGTAGGGAAAAAATTAGAAAAGCCAAGGCACAAAACGAAATCAAACTAGCTAGGGACATAAAAGGAAACAAGAAAACATTCTACAAATACATTAGAAGCAAGAGGAAGACCAAGGACAGAGTAGGTCCTTTACTCAAGAGGGGGGAAAGACAACAGAAAATGTGGAAATGGCAGAGGTGCTTAATGACTACTTTGTTTCAGTTTTACCAAGAAGGTTGGTGGTGATTGGACGTCTAACATAGTGAATGCCAGTGAAAATGAGGTAGGATCAGAGTCTAAAATAGGGAAAGAACAAGTCAAAAATTACTTAGACAAGTTAGATTGTCTTCAACTCACCAGGGCCTGATGAAATGCATCCTAGTATACTCAAAGAGCTAACTGAGGAGATATCTGAGCCGTTAGCAATTATCTTTAAAAAGTCATGGAAGATGGGAGACATTCCAGAAGACTGGAAAAGGGAAAATATAGTGCCCATCTATAAAAAGGGAAATAAAGACAACCCGGGGAATTACAGACTAGTCAGCTTAACTTCTGTTCCTGGAAAGATAATGGAGCAAATAATTAAGCAAGCAATTTGCAGACACCTAGAAGATAAAAAGGTGATAAATTAGAATCAGCATGGATTTGTCAGGAACAAATAATGTCAAACCAACCTGATAGCTTTCTTTGACAGGGTAACAAACCTTGTGGATGGGGGGGAAGTGGTAGATGTGGTATATCTTGACTTTAGTAAGGCTTTTGATACTGTCTCACATGACCTTCTTGTAAACTTGGGAGATCCAATCTAGATGGAGCTACTACAAGGTGGGTGCATAACTGGTTGGAAAATCATTCCCAGAGAGTAGTTATCAGTGGTTCACAGTCATGCTGGAAGGGCATAACAAGTGGGGTCCCACAGTGATCGGTTCTGGCTCTGGTTCTGTTCAATATCTTCATCAATGATTTAGATAATGGCATAAAGAGTACACTTATAAAGTTTGCGGATGATACCACGCTGGGAGGGGTTGCAAGTGCTTTGAAGGATTTGATTAAAATTCAAAATGATCTGGACAAACTGGAGAAATGGTCTGAAGTAAATAAGATGAAATTCAATAAGGACAAATGCAAAGTACTCCACTTACGAAGGAACAATCAGTTGCACACAAACAAAATGGGAAATACCTAGGAAGGAGTACTGCGGAAAGGGATCTGGGTGTCATAGTGGATCGCAAGCTAAATATGAGTCAACAGTGTAACACTATTGCAAAAAAAAGCAAACATCATTCTTGGATGTAGTAGCAGGAGTATTGTAAGCAAGACATGAGAAGTAATTCTTCCGCTCTACTCTGTGCTGATTAGGCCTCAGCTGGAGTATTGTGTCCAGTTCTGGGCACCACATTTTAGGAAAGATGTGGACAAATTGGAGAAAGTCCAGAGAAGAACAACAAAAATGATTAAAGGTCTAGAAAACATGACCTATGAGGGAAGATTGAAAAAAATTGGGTTTGTTGAGTCTGGAGAGAAGACTGAGAGGAGACATAAGTTTTCAAGTACATAAAAGGTTGTTACAAGGAGTAGGGAGAAGAATTGTTCTTCTTAACCTCTGAGGATAGGACAAGAAGCAATGGGTTTAAATTACAGCAAGGGTGGTTTAGGTTGGACATTAGGAAAAACTTCCTAACTGTCAGGATGGTTAAGCACTGGAATAAATTGCTTAGGGAGGTTGTGGAATCTCCATCATTGGAGATTTTTAAGAGTAGGTTGGACAAACACCTGTCAGGGATGGTCTAGATAATACTTAGTCCTGCCTTGAGAGCATGGGACTGGACTAGATGACCTCTCGAGGTCCCTTCCAGTTCTATGATTCTATGATCTCAATGAAACTTTCATGGAAGTATTCTGCAATCCTTTCCCAAAGGTTTATAGGGATGGCAGACTTATTTCTTCCTTTATGGTAGGACACTTTCCAACTCCAGTAAGCAATAACTTTGGCAGGTACCATTGCAGTAAACAAGCTAGTGGCATATGGGCATGGGCATCTTTAGGACGCCAGCAACAGCTGTGTCCTGTGTGCCTTTGTTATCCTCAGAAGTGAGATATCCACTAAAATCACCACCATCTGTTGAAAATGGTGCCAATATTCAGTTTCATTGCCTTATACTCATGGTTTCATGCAACTGAGCATTTCTCTCCTCATTTCTCTTGCCCCGGCAAGCCATACTCGCTATGGCTGGTGCTGTGAGTGGCACTCAGAAGCACAAGTGTCAATGTCCTGTTTAAAACTTTAGGGGAGCAAGGGAAGGGAGCTGTAAATCTTGACTTTTTTGTTGTGACTATACTGACAATGGTAACTCTGTGTTTTATCTGTAGCTGCTGCCATTCAGGCCATGAGGGGTTCCCCCTCCACACCCATGGATGCCTGAGCCAGATAAAGAAGAGAAATAAGATATTTAGGATGACATGTACAGCAAGATCCTGCAAGCCAGTGCTGTATCAGACCCTGAACAGAGAGCCTAGAGAAAGGCCCAGATGTCAGAGAGCGAGATGCACCAGGATATAATAGGGTTTCTCCGGCAGCAAACACAGATGCTGCAGACTCCTGTGGACCTACAGGGTCAATAATCCTGGACTCACCTACCTTTGGTGAACTCCAGTACATGGAGAATTCTAGTATAGCACACTCCCCATAAATGCTACTCAACATTCCACAGAGTATCAGGGATCATGTCCCTACCCCTACCAGTCCACACTGGGAGATATTAAGGACAACTACAGCTTCACCTATGAGAGCCATGGTAGCTGTATGTGTTGCTAAATTGGACATGATTTCATTCTTCAAGCTCTGTTCCATATATTTATTAAGGTTTTAACATGTTTTCTTTTTTAAGCTGCACAACATTTTTTGAAGTGTTTTCATTACCCAACAAAACAGTATTTTTTGGAAAATAATTCATCTTTATTAGTCCCAAACATATGCTGCAGAATGTGTGGTGGAAGTGAAAGCATCCACTTGTTATTGTACGATATGACACAGCTCATAGGATCAGTGACAAACACAGTGTAATAATTATAAATGTACAGGGAGCCCCACAAAAATAATAGGAGCAGTGACCGTATTATATCCATAAATGTGCACCAAGCACCACACACTTCCTAACAGACCCCCAAGCTTCAGGGCCAGGTAGAGAACAGTACACCATGATGCATTTCTGTGGATCACTGTTCAAGTGCTTTTTCAAAGCTGCCCTGAACCCTAAAGTTCTGCTTCGAGCTCTGATAGCTCTTGTGGCTGGCTGTTAAAACTTAGCAGATTGCTGCTCCACCTCCACTCCAGTAGCAACTTTCCTACTTTTGCTTCTCAGCTATTATGCAGGACACAAAAGGCACCTCTAACCATTGGGATATTTTTCTCACTGAGATCCAATCTTGTGAGTAAGGTACACCAGCACCCATTCAGTCTACCACTGGCACATTCAACTGTCATTCTGCAGCTACTGAGCCAGTAGCTGAATCTTTCTTTGGTGCTGTGACGGTGGCTCATATATGGCTTCATGAGTAAGGGATAGTCTGAGTCCCCCAGGATCACTACTGGCATTTCAACATTGCTAATGGTAATCTGCTAGTTGGAAAAGAAATTCTTTGCTTGTAGCTTTCTAAACAGTCCTTTGTTCTTAAAGATATGAGTGTCATGTACCTTCTCTGACCAGCTAACAGTGATATAGGTGAAACATCCCCAGTGATCCAACAGTGCTTGAATAACTAGAAAACCAGCACTTTCTGTGGATGTACTCTGTGGCAAGGTAGTGTGGTGCCAAAATAGGAATATGTATGCCAGCTATCTCTCCACTGCAGTTTGAGAACCATGTTGCTGGAAATCCATCTATTATACCCTGCGCATTGCTGAGTGTCACAGGCCTGCGTAGCAGGAGGCTATTAATGGCCCTGCACAATTCCATGACAATGGCCTCTATGGTGGATTTTCCAACTCCAAAACGATTTCCAACCAACTGGTAGCAATCTGGTGTTGCAAGCGTCCACAATGTGATTGCCATTCTCTTTGCCATTGTCAGTGCAGGTCTCATTCTGGTGTTCCTGGGCTGGAGGGCTGGGGTGAGTGTGACAGATCCAGGAATGTGGCCTTGTGCATCTGAAAGTTTTGCAGCTATTGCTCATCATCCCAGCCCTGCAGTATGATGTGACACCAGTCAGTTCTTGTTTCTTGGGTCAAGAAGTTGCGCTGCACTGTTCACAGCTGTGAACACCAACAATCTTGAATTGGTTCTCTCTATGTCTAACAGCAGTCTGCCCTCCAGGAAATTGCCCTATTCCCGGTGGCTCTACTTGCAGCTCTGCAAATACCAAAGGATTGGGCGTCCTGTGCTTGCAAAACTCATGACAGTAGTGCAGAGCTGTGCTGGCTCCATGCTTCTGTTAGAGATGGTGGACAGCAACAAGTCCGATGTTGGTTTGTGGGATTTTCAAAATAGGCATGAAAATTATGGGCTAGAGATGGCATTATAGGGTGGAGAAAGTTGTGTGATGGAAACTTAACCCTGCAGTTCCAGTCACCTCTGTGTGACAAAGCATTGCCAAAACTTCCCAAAAGAGAGCATCCTCGATGGTGGTAAGTTGTACACTGTGATTCCTACCACACTGTGCATCAGAACAAATGGTTCTGGTGAGTATGTGCAGTGCTGATGCAAGGAGCCAAGTATGCATGTGCACAAGCAATATACTAACCACAGTGGCTTTATGCCAACGTAACTTGCATAGGCAAAAGTTTGTAGGGTAAATAGCGTGTGATCCCCAGCATAAGGGGTGTGGCAGAATTCCCCTTCACTCCAGATATTCTTGGCTTCCTGAATGACCCTTTGGAGTTGTGGGCAGTTAAGTGTAAATTAGAGCAGTCTAAGGGCTGTTCTGTGTTACACTAGATACGTTCCCAACTAGTCTCTGACTCCAGGGGGCTGCAGAGGTGGCATACTGCCAACAGCAGCAATTTCCTGGAGGGCAGACTGCTCCATGCCCTTTTAAATCGCGGCCCTGGGGCAGCGACTTTTTTTCCCCGTCCCGCCCCACTCCCCTGTCAGTGGCCGGGGGGGCAAAAGGGACAGTGACATTAAAGCGCTGCTGCGTCGCTGCCCCTTTTGCGCCCCCCCCCACCCCCCATCGGCAGCCCTGCTGGGTCATCGCTGCCCCTTTTGGACCCCCCCATTGGCGGCCCTGCTGGTAGGGACCTGGCAGGGCCGCCGATGGGGGGCGCAAAAGGGGCAGCGACGTTAAAGCGCTGCCGCGCCAGCACTTTAAGGTCAGCAGTAAAAGCCGATACGGGCAGCTACCTTTTACTGGTATACTGTACTGGCCCGTACCGCCTTACTTTCACCCCTGGTGTCATCCAACTTAACTATCACCAATTTCAAAATTAGGTTGTCTCAGACAATTAGAATCAGATTTATTAGAGAAAAGCAGTGGGAGAATCATCATAATAAAGGTAAACAGAATAAAAATTCAGTAACAGCTAGACTAAATATTGTGCCAAAGTATAGTTAACTAGGCCAGACCTTTTAGTTATGAACCAATGATTTAGCAAAATTTGAAATCTTACATTTTAGAGAGCTTGCTTTCCTCTCTCCAAACACTAAGGCTGCCAAACACTCCAGCTGGTATTCTCCTGAACAGTGACCTAGCTCAGCTGGATGTCTTCCTATGGTCCTCTCCCTCCTGTAACTCAAGAACCTACCAGCTGTGGCTCAGGTGTGAGAGCTGTTCATTAGTATGTTGAACAGTTATCTCACAGGTTAGTTTAATTTGTAAATATAGAGTTTCAGTAGCTCTGCAACTTGATGTAGTTTTCTCCTTACTTGAATTTAGCGCAGAATATAAACTTACTGACATGGTCATGAATAGTAACAGACAGCTAACATTTTAATGGCCCATTAGCAAGTTACATGTTCTTTCTCTAGTGTTACAGTTCTCAGTATTTTGAATTTGGATTCACAATTCACTGTTATGCTTATATCTTTCTATTCAAGCATATACCATCATATAACATAGTAGTGTTTTGATTTTATTATTCTAGAGCCGATGGGTTCAATATACCCTCTAAAAAAACCCCAAATCATAGTTCTTGAAATATATAATGTATGCATGCCTGTGGTTTAGTAATTCATAAATGCATGTTTAAGGGTTTTTTTCCCGTTCATTTATGAGTAAGGTTTTCCTTCAGTGGAATTTCTACCTTTAGCAATTTTCAAAAGAGTGGTAATATGTGAGTACAAATTCTATTTTGGAAAAGACTTTATGTATATTGATGGACTTTTATCCATTTGGAGGTCTTAGACTTCCTAGCTGAACTCACTGTCATTTACACAACAGTTCATGATAATTGTGATGATACTCTCAACAATGGTGCGAAAGTGAGAGTACCAACCTCAGGGCAGACTGTTAACAAAACAGGCCAAAAACCCCCAATTGGTTGGGAGTTCAAACTCAGGCCTGGTCTACGCTACACAGTTAGGTCCATGTACGGCAGCTTACATCAACCTAATTATGTCAGTAGACACACTACAACCTTGTCCCGCTGGTGAAAGTGCCCTTTTACACTGTCCTAATAACTCCATCTCCCTGAGAGGTGTAGGGCTTATGTTGGTGTCTGGGCAGACACTGAGTTACTTATATTGGCTGTGGGCTATCTTGTCAATTTGAGGGCTCCCTGCTGGAGCTGTGAAATTGACAAGAAAGCCGGGCAGCTAGAACTCAGCTGACCCCGGCTCTCTGCTCAGGGACCCGAGAAGTCTCCAGGGGCAGCTGGGCTCCTGGTGGGGAGCTGCATAGAGCTGAAAGCCCTGACTTTCAGCCCACACTGCCCCTCTTCAGTCGGTGAAGTGCTCCTGGTGAGGACGCACACCATCGACAGAAGGAAGGCAGTGTGAACGTCAGCCACCACAAAAGCTTATGCCCAAATAAATTTGTTAGTCTCTAAAGTGCCACAAGGACTTTCATTGTTTTCACAGTAGGGCATGTTTCTAGAGCACATACTGTATAACTTTTGCATGGTGTAGGAGGCTTCCCTTTCTCCTCTACAGATACTTTATCTTTTCCTTTCCTCTGCATGTTTTGAATAGACACATAATTGAGGCCCAGCTTTGTGCTTTAAATCCTTCAAATTGTGTGTGAGAGAAGTAGACACATGATCGTTCTTTGCCTTAAAAACAAAATCCCTCTATGGGCTTATATATCAGTGTTCAGTTTCACTTTGAGGGTAGGAGATTCTCATGCCTCTGGTGGATTTTTGTCCCCTCTTTGGGTACTTCTAAACCATTCCTGCCAGGAAAGATTTTTCTCTGGCCTATATAGATGCTTAATAGTAAGTTGTTTGCCTTAAAAATACACTAAAGGGATGCTCTTAAATACTTTTCCTATGGAGAAAATATCAAAAAAACTCTCTTTAAGGGCTCAGTCCTTCTCTTCAAATTACAAATTGCTCTAACGGCCAGTGGGAGTTTTGTCTAAGAACTACAGAATACAGTTTTTAATGTAAATTTGATTGGCAGTGTCACTTTTCATTCTTGGTTATGGTTGGCATTTTATTTAAATGGATACATGCCTGAGCCCCTACTCCATGCCCTCCAGCACGCACATGTGATACATTGGGTTTGCACCGAATACATGTCCAAGTCCCTTATCCCAGCCCTCTATGAAATCCTCTTTGACAAACAAGATTTATCGCGGAATTGTCTCTGATTTCAAAAACAAAATATTGGCAAGTCTGTCAGTATGGAAACCATGAGAAAACCAAAACGTGTTTGTGTTAAATGCCAACTATAATACATGCCTCCACAGAAAAGACAAAAGTTTACTCCAGGCTGGTTACAATGAGACACTACTCCAGTTTGTCTGGGGGGAGTTTCTCACTGATAGTTGTACAGCATGCTCCCTGCTCTGATAACATCCATCTACTTCAGCAATAATCTGATGCTCCAACTGAGCTCTTGCATTTTTGCCTGGCTTCAGAAGAACTCCCTCTTTATGCTCTTAATGGACCAGCTTCCCAAGCACTGACAATGAGAAGGGGGACCTTGTTTAATGTAACTGACCGGTGTGTCACAAAAATGAATGAGACATACAAGCTGCCTAGTAGCAAGCCCACCAGGTATACAAAGAAGGTAGTAATAGAGGGGTGATCTGAGCCCATCTATGACAGGACTTGAAATTAGAGTCACTAAGGCCTTGTATACACTGGAAAGGGTTTGCCAGCTATATAGGCAAATCCTCCTAGTGGAGACACAGCTTATTCCAGCAAGAGTATAGCATGCACGAGTTCCCTGAACAAAGTAAGTGTTTTTTGCTGGTATAAGTATACCTACACTAGGACTTTTGCCATCATAGCTATGTTGGTTAAGGGTTTGATTTCAACTATTTTAAGTGTAGACCAGGGTTAAGATATTCTGGAATTTTGCTGAACTAAAGCAATTTTGTGCCCGCATGGGATTATTGCTGAAGAAAAACACCCAGATGTTGTACCTGAGGAGCAAACAGAATTCTTGCCAGGACTGTCAAACACCTATGAGAGCTACTGTCTGGCGGTATATCTGAAAAGTGGAATAGACAAAAGGGGGTCAACTGACAACAAAGATGGTGCTTATTAAGAATAAATGCCACTATTATAGCACTCTAAAAGCACAGTAAAAAATTATTAATCAATCCTCAAAACACCTCTCTGTTAGTGTATTAATAGTTTCTTTAAAGGATGTGGGAACGAGGGGACTGGGGTAGTTCTAGGCAGAAGCTCTACAGTGAATCAGAGAGAGACAGAGTAGCTTTTGGGCTAATAGTGTTTTCTTTATTCTAATAATGTTACTTGTTTAGTACTAGAAGAAAAAAGAAAAGGAGTACTTGTGGCACCTTAGAGACTAACCAATTTATTTGAGCATAAGCTTGAAGTGAGCTGTAGCTCACTTCATCGGATGCATACTGTGGAAAGTGTGGAAGATCTTTTTATACACACAAAGCATGAAAAAATACCTCCCTCCACCCCACTCTCCTGCTGGTAATAGCTTATCTAAAGTGATCACTCTCCTTACAATGTGTACGATAATCAAGGTGAGCCACCTCCAGCACAAATCCAGGGTTTAACAAGAACGTCTGGGGGGGTAGGAAAAAACAAGGGGAAATAGGTTACCTTGCATAGCCACTCCCAGTCTCTATTCAAGCCTAAGTTAATTGTATCCAATTTGCAAATGAATTCCAATTTAACAGTTTCTCGCTGGAGTCTGGATTTGAAGTTTTTTTGTTGTAATATCGCAACTTTCATGTCTGTAATCACGTGACCAGAGAGATTGAAGTGTTCTCCGACTGGTTTCTGAATGTTATAATTCTTGACATCTGATTTGTGTCCATTTATTCTTTTACGTAGAGACTGTCCAGTTTGACCAATGTACATGGCAGAGGGGCATTGCTGGCACATGATGGCATATATCACGTTGGTGGATGTGCAGGTGAACGAGCCTCTGATAGTGTGGCTGATGTTATTAGGCCCTGTGATGGTGTCCCCTGAATAGATAGATATGTGGGCACAGTTGGCAACGGGCTTTGTTGCAAGGATAGGTTCCTGGGTTAGTGGTTCCTGGTGAGTATTTGCTTCAGGTTGGGGGGCTGTCTGTAGGCAAGGACTGGCCTGTCTCCCAAGATTTGTGAGAGCGTTGGGTCATCTTTCAGGATAGGTTGTAGATCCTTAATAATGCGTTGGAGGGGTTTTAGTTGGGGGCTGAAGGTGACCGCTAGTGGCGTTCTGTTATTTTCTTTGTTAGGCCTGTCCTGTAGTAGGTGACTTCTGGAAACTCTTCTGGCTCTATCAATCTGTTTCTTCACTTCCGCAGGTGGGTATTGTAGTTGTATTGTAGTCCAACATGCCTCCAGCTTTCATCCAGACCACACCACACAATCTATAGCCAAGCTCTAAGATACAACCACATTTGCTCCAACCCCTCAGACAGAGACAAACACCTACAAGATCTCTATCAAGCATTCTTACAACTACAATACCCACTACAATACCTCCAACATGTCTTCCAGCTAAACCAATGTACTCTAGACTTGACATTTTTGATTTTTCTAAAGAAAAAACAAAATGGAAGACAACTTTCACATTGTCTTTTTTATGTGATAAAAAAGCCAACGTCTTCCCTTCCAAACAGACGTATGGGTTTCATGTTCATGGCATACCAACAGAGAAGTTAAATAAAAACATAACATTTTCTTTCAGGAAGGCTGAAAAGTAACACTAAAATCCAGAACTGTAACACACAAGACCACACAAGAACCAAAAACAGAGAGAGACAAAGCAGGCTGCTCTCTATGGCAGTCACCATGCTCTAGTCTAGACTCCAAACACATTTCCCTACAGAGCCTCTTAGCCTGCAAACAGTGCCAGGAAAACCCAGTGATATTTAAAGTGGTAGCTTACATCTTTAGTACAGTTTTCAATACACTATAATGGGATTTGCCCATGCAAAGCTTATTACAGGTTTGGGACCTAATTAGCAGCTTTAGAAAATAGTACTAGGTGCCTAGCAAGTTAGGCACCTAACTCCCACTGAAGTAAAGTATGAAATCAATGAGAGTTAGGTGCTTACTCTGTTTAGTTGCTTTTGTAAATCTCACTAGGTGCCTATCTGCATCATTAGGTACCTAAATACCTTTGAATATCTAGCCCTTACTGACCTGTGAAAGGCAAAACAGAAAATCCGTAGTGGAGTCAGTATTGAAGCTCAGAATGTTCTGCCTTTCAGATCAATCTGCTAGTTGTTTTGATTTGCTTTCCCTCTTCTATCCGCTGTGTGTGTCTCATCCCCCAAATGAATTACTATAGTATATTATTTGATAGAAGGGAAATTTACTTATTTATGATTTCAATCTACCCATCTCTAGCAAAAGAATAGAATATCTAATTAGTGCCCTAAACAGTTTGCATTCAGCATTTACAAAATTTCATTTTATAATCCAGTCTTACTATTCAAGAAATATGGCCTATCTTTACAGCATGAACCGTACAAAACTGTCTTGTACAAATTAAAATCAGATTTATTTAACCATTATCTAGAACAATATATTATCAATGTATGTTGTCAGATGCTATGGTCTTGAGAATCTCTACAAACAGGCCAGTTGTTTTTTAAAGTCTAATATTAAACACCTCTGTGTTTTTTTAAATCCATGATTTTTTAAGAGACTCCATCCCTTAAAGTGTAATAATTGGAGATCATAATCCTGATGGAACTCAGTGTCTTTCATTTGTCAGCCCTGGCAGCTGTGCATTAGTAAAATAAATAAAACAAATAACAGCAACATCTGCTGCAGTCACCCGAGGTTTATTGCTGGAGTTCATCAGCGTTTGATGGGATGGGAACCTTCCGCTGATCAGTTCTGCTTTCCTTAGAAGAGATGATTTTGTATTCACTAGAAATTAATATGGGGCGTTTGGGGACCTGTGGGAAATTATCTCAACTGCCAGATTATGATAACCAGTATTTGTTCCCAGTACCAACATAAATCTTTTTTAAACCCCTACAAATGTGTGTTTTGTTACACCATAGCATTCCAGCTGTTCTGAAAGATTATATGTTTTTGAAGAATGAATTTAAATGTTAAAATATGCAAATGATTAGAAATATTGTCAAACTTTCCAATAGTGCTTTAGCATCTATTTTATGTTATCCATACGAGTAGAAATCCCTTTATATGTAAGGACAGGTAAAATGATGTAAGCAGGCATCTTTAAAAAAAAAAAAAAAAAAAAAGTCTGAGTTTGCAGTGTGTTTGAGGGCCCAGTCCTACAGATTTCTGTCTTTGTTTATAGTCCTTACTCAGACAGAACTCCCAATACCATTTATTTGGGCCCAGCATCCTTTATTATATTCAGTGCCACACATATTGCTCGGAAACCTGGATTTATTCAGACAGAATGTTCAACTAAAGCCAAATTCAAAGTTATACATTGAGGGGCAAGGCATGCAGGACATTCCTACAGAATGCATAGGTGCCAGGGTGGAGCACCCACAGGGAAAAATTAGCAGGTGCTCTGCACCCACTAGCAGCCGAGCTCCCTCCCACTTCCTTCTCCCCTCCCACCGAGCACATCGCATCCCTGCTCCCCCCCCCATCCCAGCACTTCCTGCCCCCCCCACCGCCTAACAGCTGTTTGGCAGCACTTAGGATTTTTCGGGAGGCAGAGGGAGGAGCGGGGACGCAGTGCACTCGTAGGAGGAGGTGGAGAAAGAGGTGGGGCAGGATGGGGACTTGGGGGAAGGGGATTGAATGGGGGCAGGTGAGGGTGGCGCAGGTGAGGGTGGCGCAGGGGTGGGGTTGAGCACCCGCCGGGCAGAGGGGAATTCGGCGCCTATGACAGAATGGGGGACTGTATCTTGGAAAGCAGTGACTCAGAAGGATTTAGGGGTCATAGTGGACAAGCAATTCAAGATGAGCTTCCAGTGTGATGACATGGCCAAAAGGGTAATGTGATCCTTGGACGTATAAATGGGAGTAGTGAGTAAGAGAGGTGACTGTACCAATGTTTATGGCATCTATGGGGCAGATACTGGAATACTGCTTACAGTTCTGGTGTATGCATTTTAAAAAGGATATTGAAAAACTGGAAAGGGTGCAGAGAAGAACCATTCAAGGGCTCGACAGACTTAAAGAGCTCAATCTGTTTTGAAAAAGTAAACTAAGAGGTGACTTGATTACAGTGCATAAGTACCTTCACGGGAGAAAATACTAGATACTGAAGGACTCTCTAATTTAACAGAGAAAAGCATAACAAGAACCAATATCTGGAAGTTAAAGCCAGACAAATTAAAGTTAGGAATTAGGCACAAATTTGTAACAGTTAGGGGATTTACCATTGGAACACACTACCAGGGCAAGTGGTAAATTCTTCATCTCCTGATGTCTTCAAATCAAGACTGGATGTGTTTCTGGAAAATACACGTTAGCCAAACAACTCAAGTTATGCTTCAGTCAAACACAAATTTTTGTGCAGGGGTAACTGAATGAAATTTAAGGACCTGTGATATAATGGTCCCTTTTGGGGTTAAACTCTGTGAATCTATGAATTTACATATAACAAACTTCAAGAGGGCAGTCTTAAGAGCCTCCTGCCCATGCCCACTTCAATCTGGCGAAACTCCCTTTGACGTCAATAAGAGTATGTCTGTGCTGCAGCTAGGACCAAGCCTCCCAGCCCGAATAGACAGACGCATGTTAACTATGGACCATTCTGTGGCATGGTGGTGGCTTGGGCTGGACATCTGAGCTCAGACTTAGTCGGGCAGGCTTGGAATGGGGTGTCTAGCCTGTGCCGGTGCTCTGGCTACAACAGTCACACTGCTATTTTTAGCATGCTAGCTCGAGCAGAGCTGCATGAGTCTGTATACCTGGGTTGGGAGGCACACTCCTAGCTGCAAAGAAGACATACCCTAACCTAAGAGTTCTGCTGGAATAAAAAGTGCAAAATTGGTTCCCTAATCAGCCAAATTTTGCCCTGAGTTCCACCAGAACAACCCCACTGATTTCAGTGGGGGATGTATGGAGATAACTGTTGGCAAAGTTTAGCCTCGTAAATGGAAATTTTGATGTGTCTGTAGAAATCTTTAGGTACCCAGTGCGGGTTACTCACCAGGGCTGCAGTCATAGGCAGACCATTACACATATCTGGAGACCCTCTGAATTCAGTAGAGTTCTGCACAGGTACAAGGATTTGCACATGCAAATCTGATTGGAGGATCAGGGCCTTGGGTCAACCCGTTTTGCTTCTAACCAGAATTGCACCTGGATAACTGTTAGTTAATATACTTGTCATTGGACATTTCCTGCCACCATCACCTTCATGGTCATGTGGACTCAGCCAATCAAGCCTTCACATTAACAATGCACATCAACCCCAATACTGATACCTTCCAATTTCTCAAACAGCTGTCTTTTTGTCTAGTAGCACTCTGGGGATCAGATAAACATGTTGAGTATTAAGTAACTGATGAGATGCTGAGAAAATTACAAGCATGGTGACCTACATCTATGACTCTTCAACTTGACCTAAGAAAATGAAGTCCTGCTTCTCCTCTCCCTTCCAAGTTGTTCTCTTGAATCCATCCTGAATTTAGTAAGCCTGTTGTCACTAATGCCACTCTAGCTGAGAGCTAACTCAATTGAAATCCGTGTCTTTGCACTTGTCTAAAACCAGTGTAAATAAATCTTTTTTTGAGGAGATTGTAGATCACTTCTGGTAATAAATTTCCTCACCAGCACTAAAGGTCAGATTCTCCTCTCATTTATGCTGGTGTAAATCTGTTGACTTCAGAGGAATTGCTTCTACCTTGAGATCAGAATCAAGGCGTATTTATTTAAGAAAATAACTATGTAGAGTAGACAGTTGGTTTGTACAAGCTGTTCTCACTACTCTGAACCTGAACCTCCAGTGTACAGAGAGCTTCTTCTGACAGAAGCAGGATTTCTGATAGCAGAACTGGCCAGTGGTCCCTCTACCACAGCTCTTGTGCAACCCTGAGGACATCTCCATACCATGCCATGCAAATTCATTGGTGTGGCATGGCTCCGGGAGCTGTGGGGCTGCTCTGTGCTTTGCAGGAGAGGAAGATTACACTTATTTCTTTAATTTTTAGTCAGTGGTGTATCCCTCTTCTGGGGGTTTGAGTGTGTGCCCCCTAATGTGGGGTGGGTTAAGGAGCCAAAAGGGCAGAGGGCTGGGTGCAAGTGGGATACTCCCCTCCAAGAAGCTGCAGGAAACAAAGTGGTCAGAAGAGTTGTGTTGGTAGCATAGAGAGAGCTGAGGATGGTCAAAGTTCCCATTTCTCCCTTCATCCCTGGAGGATACTAGGGTGCTGCAAGGTGCATGTACAGAAAGGGAGGGATACAGTGAAGTGCCGACAATTCTAACAGTCCTGATGTTGACAGAGCAGTTCTATGCTTACTGCAATAAAAGCTACTAGCCTGATGATAGCTGCAACTTTTATTGAATGGATTGAAGTTAGTCTTTTTTAGTTTCCTAATTTCTTTTCAGTTGTAACTTTAGCACCCTCGTGGCCAAGATGGAGTCTGCTCTGCAGGCAGCTCTGGCCAAGAGACAGCACGCAGGAATGTAGCAGGAAAAATTCCTTCCACCCCAGGGGCACCTGTTCCAAACCCCCCAGAGTGAACACACATACACCCACAGGAAAATACAATGGATATAACTAAGGGAGATATTTATTTACAGAGTGAGGAGAGGAGAAAAAACAAGAAGGGGAAATGTAGGAGGAGCAGTAGAACAGGGTTGCATCCAAACCAAGGCCCCACAGGCCCAGCGTTAGCACAGTCTGAAAGAGCAGAATAGTGAGGAATGTGTCTGCACACAGAGTTCAGGAGTCCTGAGCAGAGTTCCAGTTCAATGGCGAGTCTTGGGTGCTCCTAGTCATCTTTGGCACCAGTGAACTTTCCCCAACAAACCCCTCCAGTGCCCTCTTCTGCACTCTCTGCAAAGCCACACAGAGCGACAAACTCCCCACTTAACTAACTAGCAGCCTCCCTCCTTATTCCCAATATAGCATCACAAGCCCTAGTACTCACAGCCCCATGCAGCTCTGGGCAGCAGTGATACTGGGCCCAGCTCTGGCCTGTCCTTCTAAGGCAATTCCTCCCTGGCAGTGCTCCTCCTGGCTCCTGTCCTGGAGTGTCCCTGATCAGCCGCCCCGTCCTTCCCAGGCTTCAGGCAGGTTCTCTCTCCTTCACTTTGTACAGGGCCTCCCAGCTGCAGCCCTTCTCTCCCCAGGCTCCAGAGCCACACCCCCACGTTTCCCTCCTTTCTTTCACTGCTCCCCCTCCGCAATAGGAAAAAGATTTAAAGGGGCCATGCTCTCTAAAGCCCAAGGGGTTACACAATCATGGCTCCAAAAATCAACAGAACCACAAAAGTTTTTGGGCAGTATGATAGCATACAGGAGTGCTGGAACAATTTTTATAGTGAGGGTGGTGAGAGCCATTGAACCAAACTGTAAGCCCTGTATATAATGGAAACCACTGTAAGCCAGGGGGTGCGGGAGCACCCCTAGTTCCAGCACTTAGGATAGTACATATTTATACAGAATTGCAACAAGCAGAAATTTATTCTATTAATGAGGGCAAATAACTATAGTTAGTTGAACTAGAACTGTATATAATTCACATCTAAGTGTAAATCACATTTTTTTTTTAATCGCACACAGTCATAATTCAATACATTGAGGCCAGAGTTGTTATAAAGTTGCTGAGACTGATTCTTCTCTTATGCTCATTTATGCTGGTGTAACTAAATGGAATTAATCCTGGCATAAGTGAGAGGAGAATCAGGCCTAAATAATGTTTAGCTAAAATCATACTTTTTCAAGTTTGCTAAATCCACTTAACTGCACATAAAAAAAAAAAAAAGAAAAAAAAAAACACACCAAGGATACCATTTGTGGAAATCTAATTGTTTTAATTTTTCTACACAAATCTCTAAGGCACATAATTGGGCAGCCAACTATTTCCTGTGCTTTAATGTTTCTGTGTTGCAGTACTGCTCAAGACATTCACAGATTTCTTGAGCTTTATTTTTACCAATGAAGAAGTCTGTGAAACCACTTAGCTGGAAATTAACTTGTATTAACATAATCCTGTCCACTAGCTTTTGTAGATGATGGGAAGTACTGACTAGCTGAATCAAAGGAGAGAAAAGGGTTTGATCCAGCATCTGACTTTCAAGACTTAATTTAAATTCTTGTTTCTCATCCTTTGATCACTTTTGCTCATGACTGCATATAATCTGACCCCCTGTCATCTAGTTCTCATTAATTTTCATACATCAGACTCCTTCCACCCCCACTTTCATCAAGAACAGAATACAATTTTTCCTCAAGGGAATATTTGTGCCTCAGTTATTTTCAACTCTGGGGCTTAAAAATTCTGTTGCAAAGTTATAATACCACACTATACCTATTATACTTAGAACTTTCAAGAGTAATTCTTTTTTGTTATTACCCTGCCCCTCAATGGCCATATGTTGAACTGCAACTTGACTGAAACAAACTCCATTGATATTAACTGCTTGCAAACTGACTATGTGATAGAAATAGCTCATCGGAAGGATATATCATGCCTTCTGTATAGCTTGTAGCAAAAAATCATTATTAACTTAGAGGAGAATAGGATGGGGTCTACTTGATTTATTTTTCTACCTGGGCGCACCCCATAAGTAGATGTCAAACCCTGGGAGCCACCTTCTTGATAGAGTATGTACTTTGTATTATCAAAGTGTAATCAGTGTCTAATGCTGTGATGCAATTCCATATATGGATCCTTAGGAGCAGAACTCCAGAATTTTGAATTGACACTGCAAACAAGCTTTGAGGGAAAGAAGGGAATAATTAGTCTACCTATTGCCCCATTAAGCCAGTAAGCAAATGCATGCTGAATATATGATTTAAACATACACAGGTGAGACAATGCATTAGATGTTAAAGTTGGAACCTTTTGGGTATTACAGGATCTGGTTCAGTGTTTTTAGACCCCTGAAATAACTTTACTAGTTATACAATAAGGTGTATTTTAAATATGGGGCCAGGGGTGCATCAAATACATGCTTGGTCAATACTTTCACAAAGCATGAATTTGACATAGGGCTTCTACCTGAACTTTTACTCTTGTAAGCTTTAAGTAATGTGCTTAAAGGGGTTGGAATTTAGGCCCATATCATCATCTCTGCTTCTGCAAATGGAGAGGACCAAAATCTAATAAGTCTCTCCTGTAGGGTAGAGGGACAGGGATCTGTAGTTTTGGCCATCCTTGAGAACCCATAGAGTTTCTTCTTCTGGAGTGCCACAGAGTCAATGCCGCACAGACTTGGGTGGAAAGGGGTGGAGGTGGGGACTTCTATGACCGATATCATCTCTCCCTGTTAACCAAGTCTGCACATTTCCATTCAGAAATCAGAAAAGGAGTAAGCTTGAAACAGCACTTATTCGCACTTAGTCCTCCCCAGAGCTGCCCTTCTCAGGGAGACCAGAGCAAAAGGAAAGTCCCAGGATGGGATGGACAGACCCTTTCCCACAGACCAGAAGGTTGCAGACCCTGCCTCCTCTGGCTGAACAATTTGCTATCATATCAAGAAGTGTAAGGCTAAAATGTAGTTCTTCAATATCAAGAAAACACTGTCAATACAAAAAATGCTTGCAGGGTTGAAAACAATGTGTGAATTTGATCTAAAGAGTAACATCTTCCGAAGCAAAGGAATTATACTTGGTGCAGATGGAGGAAAACACCTCATTCTGCAGCAATAATCCAAATATCATTCCCTATGCTACAGAAAGCTTTCTGGGCCCCATTTACACTACAGCAAGCCAAATTTAAAGAAAATGATTCATGATGGTCTTGTAAACAAGTTAAATAATTTTAATGCATCTTTCTTTCGAATGTTTCTCTGTACACAGTTTTTGGCTGTGAATCAGGATAACAATCTTGTTCTTATTGAAGTCAATGGCAGAATTCCCACTAATGTCAGTGGGTGCTTGATTAGATCCTTGGCCCTTTTTATTAAAATAAACAAACTATTCTTGGAAGTCTTTCCAGCATTTTACTATTTCTTGTTAATTAGGACTCAGATAAACTTACAAAACTAGGAGCAAAACTGCTTAGAGTTTAATACCGAGCGGGTACAATAGGCCATATTGCACCTTTGATTTTTAAGCACCACTTCCCACATTTTGTATACAAATGGATTGTGCAATATGTCCAAACATACCAAATTGTGAGGCTCAAACACCCACTAGTACTCCAAACTTATGGATATTTTCAACAAAAAGATTAGTAGCAATTGGACATCTAATACAGTGAAGGCCAGTGAAAATGAGGTAGGATCTGAGGCCAAAATAGGGAAAGAACAAGTTAAAAATTACTTAGACAAGTTAGATGTTTTCAAGTCACCAGGGTCTGATAAAATACATCCTAGAATACTCAGGGAGCTGACCAAGGAGATATCTGAACCATTAGCAATTACTGGCGGAGAGTCGGTGTGTATGCTCGCAGGTGATTGAGAAAGAAGGTGATGGGCTGTGAGAGATAAATTAAACAACATGAACTAGGATTTGAGAGGAAAAGTGGATGTGACAACCTGGATACGAGAACTAAATCAGGACAAGAGAGCAAAAATAAACTCATTTTCTCAACTATATCTGTGGTAGTCAATTCAGATGGAATTGGTGGTGGAAGGAGGATATTAAAACCCACATGCTGAAGTAAAAAATGTTTTAAAGGAGGAAATATGTAGGGCAAATTTCTCAAGACTGCAGGGACAAAAGTAAACAAGACTGTCTGAACTCTATGAGCTTGTCTACACCACACAGCTTTTAGCGACACAGCTTTTGTGTCAACACAGCCTTGTCGCTAAAAGTCAGCATGTGTAAACACTTTTTTGGCACTTTTGCCGACAAGATACTTCTAGCCCTTAGCTTTGTTGGCAGGAGAGCGCTCCCGCCAACAAAGCCGTGTTCACACTGCCACTTGCTTCACAAGACCAAGACTTTTGTCTTTCTCAGGGGGACTTTAAGTACCTGCGAAAGACAAAAGTTTTGTTGACAACTTCGCAGCATAGACAAGTCCTAATACAGATGGTCCAAGCTCTTTGAGCACAGATCTAGTCCAGTTTGTTGCTACTGACTCACTGATACCCCTAGCCCAGTGTGCCAGATATTTGCTTGTACAATGCAGAAGTCTCTGGTCTTTCACACCTGGCACAAAGACAGCTGGGGTTGCAAACCAGGTAGCTGACAGGTATGGAAAGCAATCTGCTAGGCAGAGAGGTCAGTTAGGAATGCTACCTGTAGCCTTGCAAGACTCACACCTATGGCACCTCCTGCTGGTTTTCCTGGGAATTAGCTCACCAGCCTCCAGAGCACCCCCTGCTGGCCAGTATCTTGCCTGTCACTTGCCCTCCATGTCCCTCCCAGACCCCAGTGCCCCTTTATCTGGGAGTTCTGCCCCAGAAGTATCCTCCCCAGTCTCTGGGTCTCCCCTCCTCATGGAACCCCCCCAACCCTCTAATCCCACCTTGCCTCAGCCTATGGGCTACTGCCAGTCACCATCTAGCCCCCTTTCACTGGGGCCAACTGCAGTATGTATAAGCCAGTCATCATAGGCAAGGGGGAGTAGGACCTACTGCCCCTTTGCAGCCCCAGAACCTGTTTTGGCCCTGCAGCCAGGGGTTTTAGGCAGGAGCTCACCAGCACTACTTCACCTCAGGTTCCTTTTTAGCTCCCAGGAAGCCAGGTCCTTCCCTCTCTACAGTCAGAGAGAGACTACCTCTCTGGCCCACTGCCCTCTTATAAGGGCCCTGATTGAGCTGGCCACCGCTGTGGCTGTTCCCTTAATCAGCCTGGGCTTTTCTCCCAGCCCCTAGCCCTCTCCCAGGGCTGGCTTTAATCCTGTCAGGGCTGGAGCGGGTGACCACCCTGCTACACTATCTCTGAAGTAATACCATGGATGTTAAAGAGAGAGCTGGGACATTAGAGAGAGAGGCATTCCATCAAGTTATGTGATTAGTGGCAGTGTGTCAGATACACATACAAGAGGCTCATGGACACATATGCATACATAGGTAGCATAGGCCTAAGTCTGCTACCATTTTGCAAGAATTGGTTATCTTTAATAATGTGTTGATTAAAGGTAACTTGCTGCTAGACAAACTGATGAAACAACTTGAAAACCAAATTAGGTTGTGTAACCTTGTGATGATAGAGTGTAGGGTGTGAACAGGTGAGCTTGCCTCTGACCACTCAGACGTAAATTAGTTTTCCTTGAGAAACCTGATTCAGATAATTAGACAATCAAGCTGGTCTGAGGACCCCATCACCTCAAGATCAGTAAAGAGGCAAGAAAGAAGCACCAATGGGAGGGAGAAAGGGGATTAGAGCTAGTTGAGCCTAGTTACATGGAGGCCTTATGGGAGGGAGAGAGACAGATGTTTCTTCCCTTCAGGTTTTGGGGAGAGTGCCAAAAAGTGGTTTTTATTGGTGCTGTAAATACACTGTTGTACAGGGATTGTTGTGAAAATGTTGGAGGGAATTTAAAATACAAAGGGTATGGTGAAGGTACAACCATTAGAAACTGTATACTTTCTACAAGAAGATGACAGGAGAGGAGCCATACCCTGTGACAAACCTTCAGGCCATTAGTTCTTGTTCTGCTGTCTTGTAAGACTGAATAATTCCCTTAATTTCTTTATATTGTTAACTTTAAAAGTATTTATTTTGTTTTCCCATCTCCAGCCCCCTCTTGTGTTCTAGATTATACATCTAGTTCCTTCAGTCTTTTCTTATGTGTTATCTTCCAACCTTTGTATCATTTTTGTTGCCATGTGCTCTGTTTTTTCCTGTATTCTTCCTAAATGGCTGGAAAGAGCTCCACACAATATTTCAGTTGTGGTTGCACTAAGGCTGCCCCCTGAGGTCCAGTGGGTTCTAGCTAGCCAAAGCCATAATTGTTTCTTTGTTTTTAAAATGGCATTACATTACAGAAACATATTTAGTTTATCACTGATGGGTCCTTTTATTTCTCTACTTTCCAGACAACTGTATTCCAATTTGCACTGCTTGTTTAAAAGACAGTAATATGTGTTCATGTGTCTGGGGGAAAAGATATTGTCTTAGGAATTTAAAACTGTATGTCTCACTGCAATTTGAGTGAGTGTAATCTTTTCTTGTGTCTAAAGTGCTGTACATACCAATTGTTAGATCTACTACTATCTTGGAGAAAAGGCCTAGAAAGGCAAATCTTCTTCAGGTCCTGGAAACTTAAATAACTGCTTTTACATTACAGCCTTATAGTGAGGTCTTCAGAGTGTATTTAGATGGCTAATTAGTGTATTACTTGTACCCATCATTGTAGTACCTCAGGGCCTGGAGAATCCCTTATGTATTTCCCTTTTATTTCTCCCTGGCCACTAAAGGCCTCAGTCTTGTAGTCAAGGAACCAGACTGGGAAATCAGTAGGTCTGGGTTCAGTTTCTGGCTCTGCCACAGACCTCCTGTTGACCTTGGACAAGTCACTTCACTGTGTCTTAGTTCCTATCTGTAAAATAGAGGCAATGCTGCTATGTCATGTCCTGTCTCACACCTTGTCTCTTGGGTCTCTTTAGAGTGTAAATTATTCAGAGCAGGGATTGTCTATTACCATGTGTCTCTACAGCACCTAGAAAAATGTGAAGCTTAGTGAAATCTTTGGGTGACAACTTAATAGAATTAATAATTGCTGTGGCTATCCCTTCAGCCCAGGTGGTGGGACTGGTCTCCCTCTGGATCCCATAAATGTAGTTCCTTGCTTCAGGCACAGTGACAGGAAGTATTTCTGCCTGAGTGGGGGCAAGGAAGAGGGACATTACTTTCACAGGTTAGAACCAGAAGTCTTAGAATGTCAGGGGTGGAAGGGACCTCAGGAGGTCATCTAGTCCAATCCCCTGCTCAAAGCAGGACCAATCCCCAACTAGATCATCCCAGCCAGGGCTTGGTCAAGCCAGGCCTTAAAAACCTCTAAGGATGGAGATTCCACCACCTCCCCAGGTAACCCATTCCAGTGCTTCACCACCCTCCTAGTGAAAAAGTTTTTCCTAATATCCAACCTAAACCTCTGCCACTGCAACTTGAGACCATTACTCCTTGTTCTGTCATCTGCTACCACTGAGAACAGTCTAGAGCCATCCTCTTTAGAACCCCCTTTCAGGTAGTTGAAAGCAGCTATCAAATCCCCTCTCATTATTCTTCTTTTCTGCAGACTAAATAATCCAAGTTCCCTCAGCCTCTCCTCATAAATCATGTACTCCAACCCCCTAATCATTTTTGTTGCCCTCCACTGGACTCTTTCCAATTTTTCCACATCCTTCTTGTAGTGTGAGGCCCAAAACTGGACACAGTACTCCAGATGAGGCCTCACCAATGACGAATAGAGGGGGAATGATCACGTCCCTCGATCGGCTGGCAGTGCTTCTACTTGTATAGCCCAAAATGCTGTTAGCCTTCTTGGCAAGAAGAGCACACTATTGACTCATATCCAGCTTCTCATCCACTGTAACCCCTAGGTCCTTTTCTGCAGGACTGCTGCCTAGCCATTTGGTCCCTAGTCTGTAGCAGTGCATGGGATTCTTCTGTCCTAAGTGCTGGACTCTGCACTTGTCCTTGTTGAACCTCATCAGATTTCTTTTGGCCCAATCCTCTAATTTGTCTAGGGCCCTCTGTATCCTATCCCTACCCTCCAGCGTATCTACCCCTCCTCCCAGTTTAGTGTCATCTGCAAACTTGCAGAGGGTGCAATCCACGCCATCCTCCAGATCATTAATGAAGATACTGAACAAAAACAGCCTCAGGACCGACCCTTCAGGCACTCCGCTTGATACCAGCTGCCAACTAGACATGGAACCATTGATTGCTACCTGTTGAGCCCAATGATCTAGCCAGCTTTCTATCCACCTGTAGCGATGCAACAGCTCACTGGTATGGCACCTCCTACTGGTTGTCTAGGAATTAGCTCTTTTCCAGCATATGGAGCACCCTCTGCAGGGCAGTGTCTTGCCTGCTGCTGGCCCAGTGTTCCTCCCAGACCCCAGTGTCCTTTACCTCAGAGTTCTGCTCCAGCAGTCTCCACACTCTGGGTCTCCCCTCCCAGGGGAACTCCCAACCCTCTAAACCCACCTTGCCTCAGTGGCTACTGCCAGTCATCATCTAGCCCCCGCTCACTGGGGCAGACTGCAGTCTGTAATGGCCACTCATCATTGGCAAGGGGTTAGGACCTGCTGCCTTTTCCTATCCTCAGGCTGCCCCTCTACAGCCCCAGAACCTTTTCATAGGCCTCCATCAAGGCCTACAGCCTTGAGGGTTTACCAGGCTGGAGCTCCCCAGCTCTCTTGCCCTGTTCCCCAGCACTGCTCCAGCTCAGATACATTACTCCTAGACAGCTAGCCCTTCCCATTCCAGGGATAGAGTGAGACTCCTCCAGCTTCTGGCCCACAGCCCTCTTATCAGGGCCAGCTGGGCCCTAATTGAGCTGGCCACAGCTGTGGCTGCTTCCCCAACCACCTAGCTTGGCTGCTTTTAATCCAGGAGTGGGGCAGCTGCTCCATTCATCCAGCCCGTACTTCTTTAACTTGCTCTCAAGAATACTGTGGGAGACTGTATCAAAAGCTTTGGTGAAGTCAAGGAATAACACGTCCACTGCTTTCCCCTCATCCACAGAGCCAGTTATCTTGTCATAGAAGGCAATTAGGTTAGTCAGGCATGACTTGCCCTTTGTGAATCCATGCTGACTGTTCCTGATCACTTTCCTCTCCTCTAAGTGCTTCAAATTGATTCCTTGAGGACCTGTTCCATGATTTTTCCAGGGACTGAGGTGAGACTGACTGGCCTGTAGTTCCCCGGATCCTCCTCCTTCCCTTTTTTAAAGATGGGCACTACATTAGCCTTTTTCCAGTCATCCGGGACCTCCCCCGATCGCCATGAGATTTCAAAGATAATGGTCAATGGCTCTGCCATCACATCAGCCAACTCCTTTAGCACCCCATGGACTTGTGCTCATCCAGCTTTTCTAAATAGTCCTAAACCACTTCTTTTTCCACAGAGGGCTGGTCACCTCCTCCCCGTACTGTGCTACCCAATGCAGTAGTCTGGGAGCTGACCTTGTTCGTGAAGACAGACGCAAAAAAAAGCATTGAGTACATTAGCTTTTTCCACATCCTCTGTCACTAGGTTACCTCCCCCATTCAGTAAGGGGCCCACACTTCCCCTGAGCTTCTTCTTGTTGCTAACATACCTGTAGAAACCCTTCTTGTTACTCGTAACATCCCGAGCTAGCTGCAACTCCAATTGTAATTTGGCCTTCCTGATTTCACTCCTGCATGCGTGAGCAATATTTTTATACTCCTCCCCGGTCATTTGTCCAAGCAACCACTTCTTGTAAGCTTCTTTTTTGTGTGGGTTTTGTTTTTTTGGGGGGTGGGGTGTGGGGGAGAAAACCTGGATTTGTGCTGGAAATTGCCCACCTTGATTATCATACACATTGTAAGGAGAATGATCACTTTACATAAGCTATTACCAGCAGGAGAGTGGGGTGGGGGGAGAGAAAAACTTTTGTACTGATAATCACCCATTTTTTCATGGTTTGTGTGTATAAAAACGTCTTCTGTATTTTCCACAGTATGCATCTGATGAAGTGAGCTGTAGCTCACGAAAGCTTATGCTCAGATAAATTGGTTAGTCTCTAAGGTGCCACAAGTACTCCTTTTCTTTTTACAAATACAGACTAACACGGCTGTTACTCTGAAACCTAATTCTTCCTTGTTTGTGAGCAGCAAGTCAAGAAGAGCTCTTCCCCTAGTTTGTTCCTCCAGCACTTGCACCAGGAAATTGTCCCCTACACTTTCCAAAAACTTCCTGGATTGTCTGTGCACTGCTGTATTGCTCTCCCAGCAGATATCGGGGTGACAGAAGTCCCCCATGAGAACCAGGGCCTGTGATCTAGTAACTGCTGTTAGTTGCCTGAAGGAAGCCTAGTCTACCTCATCCCCCTGGTCTGGTGGTCTATAGCAGACTCCCACCACGACATCACCGTTGTTGCTCACTCTTCTAAACTTAATCCAGAGACTCTCAGGATTTTCTGCAGTTTCATACTGAAGCTCTGAGCAGTCAGACTGCTCTCTTACATATAATGCAACTCCCCCTGCCCTGCCTGTTCTTCCTGAACAGTTTATATCCATCCATGACAGTACTCCAGTCTTGTGAGTTATCCCACCAAGTCTCTGTTATTCCAATCACATCATAATTCCTTGACTGTGCCAGGATTTCCAGTTCTCCCTGCTTGTTTCCCAGGCTTGTTGAATTTGTGTATAGGCGCTTAAGATAACTTGCTGATCGTCCTGCTTTCTCATGCTCCCTTCCGGTATCCCACTTCCCTACTTTCCACAGGGCTTTGGTCTCCTTCCCCCGGTGAACCTAGTTTAAAGCGCTCCTCACAGGTTAGCCAGCCAGATGCTTGGATCCCTACTGTGACATCCTCATTAGCTACCACTCACTACCACTCATCGTCTGCCCTGGCCTTCCTCACAGCATATTTTACAGCAAAATAGTCTCTGTTTTAATGGTGTATTTGATTTTTCTGTGTTGCAAGCTGGGTATCTATATGTAATCACTTGCCAGCCTACCATTTCTCCTTCTTTTTAGCCTTAATGCATGTCTTATTCTTGAATATTCATGGAGTCCGGTTAAGCACTTCAGGCTGCAATGGATCTAAAATAGTATTTATATCATATTTTATATATTTTGTGGATGCTATTTTATGTTCACAGTAGTAGTCATTTATTGAAGGGTAAAGAAAAGAGTTGTTCAAGGAATATTTTAACAATGCAATATTCTGGGAATTCAGAATGGTATATTTCTCTATCACACAAACATGAAGTTATACTGTCTGTCATAAAATAATTGAATGTGGATTTCTGTGAACAGTATATTAAATCTTATCGTTAAAAAAGCTAGTCATTTTCGCTTTACCAGCTAGCTGGATTTCCCTTTGACCTTGTAGCTGCCATAATTTTTGTTTCATGTTTTTTCTTTTTAAAAATTTCAAGTGAATTTTAGAGTGTCAACTCTTGGAATTTTCACTCCAGAATAGATTTAATCATCTCTGTCCTCTTAATTAATGGATAAGTGTTTACATCTCAAAAATATTGCCATAGTTGGCAGTAATTGGCAGTTTTGTTATCATTTTCAGTAGAGAGGCCTAGGATTGAATTGGAATGGCATTAGGCCATTTCACCCCTGGATATGATCCCATTAGGTCAGCAAAGAAGCACGTTGTCAGGGAGCCTGTAAGAACTTCCACTGATGCTGCTCACACTAAATGTGTTCTGTGGATAAACTGAGACGTTCAGGCCTGACCCAAAGCCCAGTGAAGTCAGAGAAAGGTCCTCTGTTGACTGTAATGACTTAAGAAGCATGTTCTTGTCCAGGGATAGTGGATTAAAATAAAGTTAATTACTGCAATGTAGGGATGCCCTTAATGTTTGTTGAAATGGTGCAATCCTATCCCAATCTAAGAGAGAGCTTGGAAAACTTTAGGGATGCAGCAGCTGAAAGGCTAGGGGTGGGTTTCTGTGGAGCACCTGTACAAATCACAGTACCAAACTTGCAGCTTGGAGAAAGGGGGAAAATAAGGTGGCTTTAAGTACCAGTTGTGTCCTTCCAATTCTGGTTTGCTCTGGGGGCTGAAGGAGCCCCAAGAGCAACTCAGACAGCCCCAAGGACCTATATAAGTTACAGCAGGTTACCCTATGGCCTGCAACACTGGTTGGAATTTCTGCAATGCTGCAGGCTACCGTTTTGTCCATTTCAGAGTAGCAGCCGAGTTAGTCTGTATCCGTAAAAAGAAACGGAGTACTTGTGGCACCTTAGAGACTAACAAATTTATTAGAGCATAAGCTTTCGTGAGCTACAGCTCACTTCATCAGATGCATACAGTGGAAAATATAGTGGGGAGATTTTATATACACAGAGAACATGAAACAATGGGTGTTACCATACAGACTGTAACAAGAGTGATCAGTAAAGGTGAGCTATTACCAGCGGGGGGGGGGGGGGGAGCCTTTTGTAGCGATAATCAAGGTGGGCCATTTCCAGCACTTTACAAGAACAGTAGGAGGGGAAATAAACAAGGGGAAATAGTTTTACTTTGTGTAATGACACATCCACTCCCAGGCTTTATTCAAGTCTAAGTTAATTGTATCCAGTTTGCAAATTAATTCCAATTCATCAGTCTCTTGTTGGAGTCTGTTTTTGAAGCTTTTTTGTTGAGGAATTGCCACTTTTAGGTCTGTAATCGAGTGACCAAAGAGATTGAAGTGTTCTCTGACTGGTTTTTGAATTCCTGATGTCAGATTTGTGTCCATTTATTCTTTTACGTAGAGACTGTCCAGTTTGGCCAATGTACATGGCAGAGGGGCATTGCTGGCACATGATGGCATATATCACATTGGTAGATGCGCAGGTGAACGAGCCTCTGATAGTGTGGCTGATGTGATTAGGCCCTATAATGGTGTCCTCTGAATAGATATGTGGACACAGTTGGCAACGGGTTTTGTTGCAAGGATAGGTTCCTGGGTTAGTGATTTTGTTGTGTGGTGTGTGGTTGCTGGTGAGTATTTGCTTCAGGTTGGGGGGCTGTCTGTAAGCAAGGACTGGCCTGTCTCCCAAGATCTGTGAACCACTGTGGGTCCCCGGGGCAGGGGGGCCCTATGAAAAGGTCCGGAGGGCCCGAGGTGCAGGGTGGGTGGGGGGAGCCCTCTCGCAGGACTCGGTCAAGATAGGCCTGAGCAGCGGGCGGTAAAGCGGCCCTCACCTCCTGAAGTACGCATCGGGGAATACGGGGGCTGGAGAACCCCATGCACTGAGCGAGCGTCAGGGGATCCAGCCAGTCTCCTCAGTCGTAGTCCAGGAGGTCTCCGACTTTGGTGACTTCTGCCAGGACCAGCCTCTGTCGCACCGAGCGGGTCTCTGCCACCTGCACACAGAGTTGGGGGTTGTGTAGCAGAGGCTCCGAAAGGAGATCCGCCCCCTGGGTGGCTGCCGCGGACCTGGTCACCGAGACCGGTTTCCAGGACCAGAGAAGATCCTGGTAGAAGACCAGCAGCCTGGAGATATCTCGTGGAAGACCTCTCGGATGGAGATAAAGGAGCTGCTGGTCAATATAACTCACTTCATCAGATGCATGGAGTGGAAAATACAGTAATCAGGTATAAATATACAGCACATGAAAAGATGGAAGTTGCCTTACCAAGTGGGGGGTCAGTGCTAACGAGGCCAATTCAATCAAAGTGGATGTGGCCCATTCCCAGCAGTTGACAAGAAGGGGTGAGATTCCTGAAGAACTTCCCAAGTTGACATCCACTGCTAGCTTGACTGTTGGACTTTGGGTAGATTGCATTACACACTCTGGCTTCTTTAACATATTGGATGTGTCTCCCCATTTGCAGAACCCTGGGGACAGGGTATATGGTTATGGCTTGAGGCCACTTTCTCACAACTCCTTCACAGTATAGATAGTTTTCTTCCATTTCAGAAAATTAATTTTCTAAACGTTATCAACATCATGCATCATAAAACCATCTACTTTTAGAACCTTGTCATGATGATGGAAGGAGCCACAAACAATTTAAAAGATGCAAAGGAACCCAGGCTTAACTGGAGACATTTCAGAGGGCCTGCAGGCTAGTGGTATGTCATTTTCCAGCTACATCAAATTCCAGTGGACCAGCTATCCACTGAACACAAATGGAGGTAAAGTCCTCAGCTCCTGGCTCTCAGCAATCGAAGGGCTTGTCTACACTGGTAAGTTTTGCTGATGAAACTAATGTTGACACAAAAAAATAGACAAAAGCAAAGTCACCAAAGCAAGTCTACATTTGCTCCCTCTGTCAACAGATGGTGTCCACATTTGGGGCACCATTGTTGACAGCGTGAGTAATGCACTGTGGGTATGTATCCCACGGTGCCTGGCGACACCATCTGTCACTAGGTGTTGTGGGAAGGCGGAAATGGAGTGCAGCGCATCATGGGACATGCAAAATGTCCCGTCATGCACCGCTTTGTGTCCCAGCCCTCCAATGGTTTCTGGCTTCCTTTCGTGCTATTCTGGCTTTCCTTCTGTGACGTTTTAAAAACTGTCCAACTGTCAGTCTTTGTAGTGCGCACCAGCATATGCAGTGAGAGAGGATGGATCCCACACTTCTCTTCTATGTGCTGTTGACTGTCGTGAGGACATTGCACATGGCAGCAGAGTTACTCGCAAAGTTACTGACAGAGGATGAATCGCAGGCACCCGAGTGTGATATAGACAGCAGCAACATATCAGTACTTTGTGCATTCACAGAGCAGCTGCATGCAGTAGACCGTCACTTTTGGGCTAGGGAAACAAACACTGATTGGTGGGATCGCATTGTCATGCAGGTGTGGGATGACGACCAGTGGGTACGGAACTTTAGGATGGGTAAAGCAACCTTCATGGAGCTATGTGCTGAGCTGGCCGCCGACCTGCAGCACAAGGACACCAGAATGAGAGCTGCCCTTTTGATAGAGAATTGTTTTGCAATTGCTGTGTGGAAGCTGGCGAATCCAGGCTGCTACCGGTCAGTTGCAAATCAATTGGAGTGGGGAAGTCCACTGTTAGGGCTGTATTACTCCAAGTGTGCAGGGCAATAAATCGCATCCTGCTGCAGAGGACTGTGACTCTGGGAAATGTGCATGAAATAGTGGATGGCTTTGCAGAGATGAGTTTCCCCTAACCATGGCAGGGTGATTGATGGCACACACATTCCAATTTTAGCACCAGATCACCTTGCCTCAGAATACATCAATAGAAAGGGATACTTTTCCATGGTGTTGCAGGCGCTTGTGGATCACCGGGGTCTGTTTCACAGACATCAATGCAGGCTGGTCTGGAAAGATGCATGATGCAAGCATCTTCAGGAACAGTGGTCTGTACAGAAAGCTGCAGGTGGGGACTTTCTTTCCAGACCAGAAGATCACAGTGGGGGATTGGAAATGCCCATAGTAATCCTGGGAGACCCGGCTTACCCCTTACACCCCTGGCTCATGAAACCTTACACAGGGCACCTGGACATCAGCAAGGAGAGTTTTAACAACAGGCTGAGCAGGTGCCGCATGGTAGTTGAATGTGCCTTTGGCTGTTTGAAAGCTTGCTGGAGGTGTTTCATTGGCAGGCTAGACCTTACCAAGGATAGTATTCCCGTGGTCATAGCCGCGTGCTGCACTTCGCATAATCTGTGTGAATCTAAGGGTGAAATGTTTGCTCAGGTGTGGAGCACTGAGGCAGAGCACTTGGCTGCACAGTTTGAACAGTCAGATGCTAGGGCTGTCAGAAGAGCCTAGAGGGCTGCTATTAAGATCAGAGAGGCTTTGAGGAACCACTTTGACAATGAGGGGCACTAACGCATCTGCTTTGGAGTTGCTTCCCTGGTGCATCCATGTACAATTTTGGGGCCCAAGATCCATGCAACAAAATGCTTTAGAAGCCTGTTCCCGCGAGTGAATTGATTGCTATACGCTTTTTGTAGAACACAGAATAAAAACGCTGTACCATTAAATACCTTAGCCTTTATTTATTGTTAAAAAGGGTAAAACCTCACAACTGTGTGTAGCTCCAGCTATCATTGTTCAAGCTGTGAGAGGGGGTGGAGTGATGGGGAAACTCAGGAGTGCTGTGAAGTGAAAAGGGATGTGTGGGCATAGAGAGGGGTGGGATTGGCAAGGAATTGTACATATGCATGTGCTGCCATGGAGGTCGACCACGGAACTGCTCAGTCTGCAGCTGTATCAAAGACTTGAGCATTTCTGTCTGATCCTCCATAACTTTTATCATCCTCTCTCTTGCTTGCCTAGCAAATGCTGCATTGGCTTCCCAGTACTCTTTGTGTTCCCTGGTCTGTCTCTCATCACGCTGCAGCACCTCCTGAACATGTCTTCTTTGCTGCATCTCTGCTTCTGCCTTATCTGCTGAAGCCGGTTGGCAGGGGTGCCTGGTGTGTTCCTCAAGGTCTTGGCTGCTGTGGACAATGCACAGAAGAGGGATTGTTATATTCCAGCAAATGGTTGAAACGTTTGAGTAACAAGGGCCTTTTGCAACTAGTAGCAATCAGTTTCTCACTGACTCCAGGCAGGCACACAGCTCCGTGAACACCCCAATCACGGTGAGTGTCAGGAGTTGGGGGAAGGTGGTTGTGCGTACAGACAAAATGGTCGCGGCGTGCAGGGCAGCTTTGCAGGGAACTCATTCTAAATTTATCACACGCTTTTTCACAGGTGGCCAACCTGCTTGCTGACATCTCACTGCTGCGGGTGAGCAAGGAAACCAGGACACAACTACTGCACGCTTGTGGCTTTCATCCCAGTCTATATGCAGCTCAGCTATGTGCTGCTTTGGTCCCAGCTCCAGTGATTGCTAAATGGCATGGTAGAGTTTCCTATAATGGGGGAACTAACAAGGCTGCAGTACCTTGGGATCTGCAGCAGAGGATTAACAAGTACCTCTTGGAAACTTTCCAGAGCCTCTCTCTGGAGGATTCCCTGCAGGTCTCTATGTCCATCCACACTCTGCTTGGCCATGCAGATTAGTACAGGGCAATGTCCAGCTCTCATAAAACACTACCTGCCTCTCACTTTTCGATTCCCTACACAAGCCACAGCAATTTACCCAGTGTCTCATCTGCTTCCTGCTCCCCGTAGAGCACTTCTGGAGTGGAGAAAAGTTCCTGGCTGCCTGCCCCACCGGGCGACCCCGTTGAGAGCTCCACATCCTCTTCCAGCTCCACTTCTTCATCCACAATTTCAGTCTCCGGGTTTCCCCCTTTTTTTGCTGCTCTGAAGTATCCACAGGCTATCGGTGATGGAGGTGGGGTCACCACCAAGGATAGCATTCAGCTCCTTATAGAAGTGGCAGGTCTTAGCTGCACCACCAGAGCGATGTTTTGCCTCCTGCACCTTATGGTACGCCAGCCTCAGCTCCTTTATCTTCGCTGTGCACTGCTGCGTGTCCCGATCATAGCCCTTTTCGCACAAGCCTTGAGAAATTTGCCCATATGTGTTCCGATTCCTACAGGTCAATCACAGCTGTGACGGAACGGACTCCTCTCCCCATATACTGATCAGATATAACAGCTCAGCGGTGATCCAAGTGGGAGTGCATTTGGTGCAATAGCCAGCCATGCTTACCTGGGAAGCCACCTGGGAAGCTCACATGGGAAGCCAGCAAGCAGGAAATGAGATTTAAAATTCCTGGGGCTTGCAAGGGGGAGGGGTGGGTTGGCTGCAGGGCAGCAGAGTTCAAACCGCTGACCAGAGCGGCAGCTTGGGAATTGTGGGACACTTTCTGGCGGCCAATAAAATTGTAAAAAAAAATGGCATGGTGTGTACACTGCCTGTTTGTTGACAATAAAGGGAGGGGAAAAAACAAAAGTCTCTTGCAGGAGTGGAAGTTTGTTGTTGCCAAAACTGGGCATTTTTTTCGACAAAAGTCCCATTGCAGTGTGTATGCTATCGCTGTTTTGTCTCCAAAAGGCAGTTTTTGGCAACAAAACTTGCCAGTGTAGACAAGCCCTAAGGCTATTATCTATTTGTATTTCCTGCTTCAGTCTATTGAGAACATTCTTGTTATCTTTGATCAGAACAGAAATAGTGTTGTAGTATCCAGGAGCTATGTTTCCCCTGTTGGAAACTCTACTTCATTCCTTACACTTTTTACAAAATCACTTAATGTTGTTCTTTTGTCAGGGACCCTTGGATCCCATCCAAATATCGATGCACTAATTTCAGGCTTCAGCTGCTTTAAAGTCAAAACCTGAATTGATATTTGACCTTATGAGCAATTCTTTAGCAAAAATATTTTGGTGGAAGAACAGCTTATTTCTATATGGCCATTTAAAGTACCAACTCCAGAGAGGGGTATCAGAATAAAAGATCTCAGTGGAGCCTACAGTTGGAAAGGTAACAAATTATAGTTGTTCTGCAGAGAGTACCAAGACATGTTTACCTAGTTGCCTGCCCTTACATGCTTCTCTTCACCTAACATTGTGGAAGACAAAATCTAAAGTATTTAAGTTGTGGTGAATAATACAGTTTTGAAGTGTGGTACACTTTTTTCCTGCACACCCACATTTGTGCAAGATTTGTTAGATTGTAAAGGTAAATGTGTGCTCCTGGTATCTAAAAGGAAATATGTAAGAATATTTGAGGCTTCAAAGTTATGATGAATCCGATTTAGAGACTTTTTCCCCACAGTCTTGCTTCCCTGAAGAAGGCTTACCAGAGCCTCTACAGTCAGGCCAGATCGACATAGATACCTATATCTAGACACTATAGACCTGTAACTACATTGCTCAGGGGTGTGAAAATTTACACCCCCTGAGTGATGTAGTTATACCAACCTAACCTCTGCATAGACAGCGCTGTGTCAACGGGAAAGCGTCTCCTGTTGACATAGCTAACACCTCTTGTGGAGGTGGATTAACTACGCCAATGGGAGACCTTCTCCCCCCTTGGCATAGGAGCGTCTTCACTAAAGTGCAGTACAGCTGTGCTGCTGTAGCACTGTATGTGAAGACAAGCCCTCAGAGAACTGTGGGGTAGGATGATCAGGCAAGGGACCTCTACTCCTCTATATTGACAGATTTAGACATTTTGACTTCTTATCTCTAGTGTTATGAAACCTGTAGTCACTGAATTTCCATTTTGTGTATTTAGCTTTAAGGCTTCTTTATGTCTCTTTCAATCTTCTCTCTCTTTAGCTAAGGGAACTGGAAATGATGCTTCAGTCCCTGGAAAACTAGTGTTTGGTTGGCCAGATGTTCTGCCCCCTTTTCATTCGCTACCCCTTGTGTTTGAATTTAGCAAGCTACTGTGCTTCACATTTGTGGGGTGTCTCAGATCATTACTCATAAGGCATGAGACTGAGATTCATTACATTCAAATAAGAAGTGACAGGGAGCAACCAGAGCCAGCCGCACCCTTACTTTAGTCTCTCATCTCCTGGCCTCATTCTACTTCAAGGTAACAGAATTTAATCTGTGCTGGAGGCTGGGCCCCCTGCCAGCCCGGACTTCAGATCCACAGATCAATGAGAACTATGCTTATTCTGCTACTTCTTGGAGAAGTTGGCGGCAGGGTATCTTCCAGTTCTTCTTCGAGTGATTGCTCATGTGTATTCCACAATCGGTGTGTGTGCTCGCCACATGCACCAGTGCCGGAAGTTTTTCCCTTAGCAGTACGCGTAGGAGAGCACCTCTAGCGACCCCTGGAGTGGTGCCTCCATGGTGCAGTATAAGGGGCGCTGTGTGCCCCTCCCCTCAATTCCTTCTTGTCGCCAGTGAAGGTGCGTCAAAGTGCTCTGCTGCAGCTTGCTGTAGCTTGTCCCCAGAACTGCTTGTTCGTTCAGTGTTGGTACCTGTAGTTAGTTAGTTGTTTAGTTAGTTTAGTTTAGCTGGAGCGCCTGGGCCAGGGCATGCCCCGTGCCCCGGGTTTTAAGTCATGCAACACTTGTAGGTGATCTCTGCCAGTGTGATCCACACACAGACTGTTTACGCTGTTTGGGGGAAACCCATCTCAGCGATTGCTGCAAGAGAGAAAGGGACATTAGGCTCTGGGCTATTCTGATGGAGTTAGCGCTGAGCCCGGGCCGAATTAACCTTTTGTGGGCCCGGCGCCAAACATATTTGTGGGCCCCCATGGGGGCAGTGGAGCATGGCATGGGGAAGTCAGTCCCCAGAGCGAGGGGCAGGCCAGGGGCAATGGGGCATGGCATGGCAGGGGCAGCCCTGCTCCGCCCAGCCCAGTACGAGGGCACTATTTACAAACCGGCAGTTGCCAGATGCACAGTGGCCCGCCGGTCCTGTGCTGCCAGAATGCCCCTTCCCCTCGGGGGGCAGGCCCATGTCACACCACACAGCCCCCCCCAACCCCCCCCGACTACCTATGGCCAGAGCCCCCCTGGACCCACTATGCCCAGCGCCCCCCCAGGACCACCCACAAATGCACAGTGCCCTGCACAGCACCACCCTTGCCCAGTGCACCCTGCCCACAGCCCCACCACAACTGCCCAGCACCCCCGACAGAACCTGCACTCCCTTGTGCCCCAACACACACAGATCTTCCCCGCCCCCTCACAGCCCAGCACCCCCCAGACTCGCCACAGACCTCCTCCCCCAAGCCCTGCCTCCTGGCCGCACTCACAGGCCCTGCTGGGAGGCGACTATGAGCCGGCAGTGCAGCCAGGGCTGGTCCCAGGGCTGGGAATCGCTCCAGCCCCTCGGAAGTGGCGTGATCAGCCAGGCCAGGACTTGTCCCAGCCGGGGTCCCTCAAGACTAGGGTGACCAAATGTCCCGATTTTATAGGGACAGTCCCAATATTTGGGGCTTTCTCTTATATAGGCTCTGGGTACCGCTCTGAGTCAGCACCAGGCACCATGGTGTCGGTGCATGGCGACCCTTGGGCGCCATTGACTAGTCGGCACTGCTCCTTGTCCACGGGACGCGCCAAGAAGGCTAGGAAGAGGCCTTCTTCGCCACGGCACCAGAGTAAACCTGGGACAGAGGCTAGACCCATGTTGGGCAGTCCTCGATCCCCACCAGCCTCTAGGCCTCTGACTCAAGTTGAGCAGAGTAGCCCAGCTCATTCGGAGCAGGCCTTCCCAGATGTCCAGATGCCCTCCATGCCGGGGGCCCTGCAAGCGGCCCAGGATGTTATGTCCATGCCGGTACCAGGAGCACCACCGATGTCAGCCCCGCGCTCCAGAGGCAAGCTGCCGCTGGGATCTCCGCAGTCACCCCCGGCTCGGTACCAGTCTTGGTCGAGGGAATGTTCCCGATGCCGTTTGCCGCTCAGTGACCGTTCAGGGCAAAGTCCACGTGGATCGCCCTCGATGCCCACCAGGCTGTCTGGTTGGATTCCATCCGATCAGGACTCTCGGCACTGCTCCACCTTGAGGAGTGAACACCGGCAGGACCGAGGCAGACGACACCAAAGGTCCTCGCCCAGGAGGGGCTATCGCAGCTGGTCGCGGCACAAACGTCGACATTATTCCCGTTCGTCGTCGCACTCCAGGACCCCTCCTAGGCACTGTTCCACAGCCCTGGGTGTCGATCGCCAGCATCTCGCCGTCGCAGGTCTGCCCGCCGGAGCAGATCATGGAGCAGCTGTTACCGATGGTACTGGTCCTCCATGTCGGGTTTGCGGTCCTGTGGTCGGCACTGCTCCCGGCGTCACCGCTCCTCCCAGTCTAGGGAGAGCAGCAGGTCGTATGTCAGCCTGGCCTCCCTTTGTAGTCGTCCATCAATGGGCCAGGCCAGCCACGCTGAACAAACGGCTTCGCCGGTGCCACAGCAGGTGCAGTGACACCAGGCCCCGTGGCCAGCCCAAGGGTACCAGTGAGCACCATGGCCCTCGAAGCAGCCCCCGGTGGGTGCTCACTCGGTGGCCAGAGCCTCAGAAGGACAGTCGGTCTCCCTCTCCAGACCCCCGAGGAAGGAGTCGGTGGGACATACATTCTCGGCACTGTGCCTGGAGACCGACCAGGTGGTGGACCCTCCGGTGCCAGTAGACATGCAAAGCACCGCACTGGCCTCCTCACCCTCCCCGGATGAGGCAATTACGGCCCCTCCTCCGTCTGTCCTGCAGGAGGATTTTAGGGCCCACCAAGAACTCTTAAAAAGGGTGGCATCAAGCCTCCACCTCCAAGCAGAGGAGATGGAGGAGCCCTCGGACTCCCTGTTTAATGTGCTGTCCTCCTTGGCACCAGGCCACAAAGGGGTGGCAAAAATTTCAAATGCCCTGTGGCGAACCCTGGCCTCATTGGTCCCCATCTCTAAGAGAGCGGAACGCAAGTATTTTGTGCCCGCCATGGGGCATGAATACTTATACACCCACCCTGCTCCCAACTCCCTGGTGGTCAAGTTGGTCAACCACAGGGAATGGCAGGGTCAACCAGACCCTACCTCGAAAAATAAAGATTCAAGGAGGCTGGACTCATATGGAAGAAAAATTTATTTGTCCTCTAGCTTCCAGTTATGGTTGGCGAACCACCAGGCCCTCCTGAGCCGGTATGAGTTCAATCTGTGGGGCTCCTTGCCCAAGTTCGAGGACTCCCTCCAGGAGTACAACAGGAAGGAGTTCAAAGCGCTGGTGGAAGAGGGCTCAGCGGCTGCCAGGGCAACTCTGCAGGCAGCTGCGGATGCAGCAGACATGGCCACGTGGTCCATGGCCTCCGCGGTGTCCATGAGATGGGCTTTGTGGCTCCTGCTCTCTGGGCTGTCCAGCGAGGCGCAGACCTCCCTGCAGGACCTCCCGTTTGATGGCAAAGCTCTGTTTGTGGAACAAACTGATATAAAGCTGCATGGCCTGAAAGACTCTCACATGACTCTCCAGACTCTGGGTCTCTATGTTCCGGCTCCGGCTAAAACTAAGTTCAAGACGCAGCGGACTCCTACTCAGGCCACCCATTCAAAGTACGAGACTGCTTATAAGAAGTCACGGGACCATAAGAGGTGCCCACAGAGGCAATCTCAGCCTTCCGCCAAGCCTGGGTCCTCCAAGGGCAAGCAGGCGGGGAAAAGGCGGTTTTGACAGGACGCCCGGGGGTGCCCTGCCAGTTCTCATCAGGGCTCCACCCTCAATAAAGCTTCCCTTCTCCAATTGGTTGTGTGCTTTCCTCCTGGATTGGTCGCAGATGACCTTGGACCGAGGGTCCATATCCTGGGGCTACACCCTCCAGTTTACCTCCACCCCGCCCAACCACCCTCTGCCCCCATCCTTCCTGGGGGAGCCCTCGCACGAGGCTCTGCTCGAGCAGGAGGTGGGCGACTCCTGGACCTAGGAGTGGTGGAAGTGGTACCAGGGGAGTTCAAAGGCAAGGGGTACTACTCCTGCTATTTCCTTATCCTGAAGGCCAAAGCGGGCTCAGGCCCATCTTGGACCTGCAAGGCCTGAACCAGTACATGGTGAAGCTCAAGTTCCACACAGGTTCCCTGGCCTCCATCATCCCCTCCCTGGATCCTGGGGACTGGTACGCCACCCCCAATCTGCAGGACGCGTACTTCCACATTCATGTATTTGAGGGGCACAGACGCTTCCTCCGTTTCACGGTGGGACAGGAACACTACTAATTTACGGTCCTCCCATTTGGCCTGTCCACTGCCTCCAGGAATTCATGAAATGTATGTCAGTGGTGGCGGCCTACCTCAGATGCTGGGGGGGTCCAGATCTTCCCCTATCTGGATGACTGGTTGGTCAAGGGCAACTCCCGGTTGCAGGTGTGGGAACATGTGGTGCCCCTTCTGTCCCCGTGCACCACTTTGGGCCTGTTGGTAAACAACACCAAGTCCACATTAGTCCCGGTACAATGCATAGAGTTTATCGGGGTGGTCCTGGATGCCTTGTCGGCCAGAGCATCCCTCCTACTGGACAGGTTTGAGACCCTGAAGGGGCTCATCGACACGGTCATGAGATTTCTGGTGACAACAGCCAGAGCGTGCCTCCAGCTCCTGGGTCACATGTCAGCGTGCATGTATGTGGTCTGCTACGCCAGACTCTAGATGAGGACCCTTCTGCTCTGGTTGGCCTTGGAGTTTTCCCAGGCTGGGGACAGGATGGAGAAAGTCCTCACGGTGCCCGAGCCAGTGATCGCCTCCCTGAGGTGGTGCTCCTCCCTGGGAAATATGCTCCAAGGGGTCCCGTCGCTGGAACTGGTGTCTGACGCATCGGACCTGGGATGTGGGGCCCCTGTGGGGAGCATTCAGACCCAAGGTCTGTAGTTGGCTCAGGATTTGACGTGTCTATTCCATGTCCCACCCTCCTTCCCCTCTGTCGGGGTTGTCTGCAAGCAGGAACTGAGGGTGGGGGGAGCGCGCAGCACTCCTTATACCGCACCATGGAGGCACCACTCCAGGGGTTGCTAAGGGCACTCCCCTACGGGTACTGCTAGGGGAAAAACTTCCAGCACCGGTGCACTGGGCGAGCATGCACACCTATTGTGGAATAGACATGAGCAACAAATCTCGAAGAACACCAGTTATGAAAAAGGTAACTGTTTTTTCCTGGGGGTTCTAGAGAAATTTCTCTGTAGCCCAATCCAAGCCTAACTGCACTTTTTCTTCTGGTTGATCTGAGGATGCTGGTTTGGAGCTCTTGGTTCAGCAGAGGAGGATGTGTGTCTGATTAGCCCTTGTGCTTTCAGTTGTATAAATTGCTATGTTTATACCTTAATTTTTTGCTTCAGGAGTGGTAGGGAACACTGTTTCTCAAGTTATTCACTGTCTGCTTCACCACTCCCTCTTTGTTTATCTCCCACTTATCTTCATGCCTTTTTCCATACCACACCTGGAACTCCCGTCTGTCCCAGCTGTGTATGGTGCAGCTTGCAAGATGAGTGCTATGATTGTATGCTTATGGGGGCAGGAACCATAACTTATTCTGTTTTGTACAGTAACAAGCATGTTGTTGGTGATGGTTAACAATACAATAAGTGATTCCCCCCGGCTGCCCATTGTTTCTGATTTTATTGCTTCTTTTGAATGTCTGTTGAAACAGAATGCTCTAGCAGTTTTATCTTAAGTATGCAGATAGGGCCTCTTATTTGTTTTCAAATCTGTTTCCCTAACCTAGGGATTTGGCAGCCTCAGTGTTCCCTTTTGTGGTTAGCAGTGATAGAGTGTTTGTTTAGCTGTGCTTCCTGCACCTTTTCTGAATTTTCATGCTGATGTTCCCGTCTGGGTCCCCTGCTTCAAGTGACATCAAAGTCCCTTCACAAGGCTGTGACTCCTCTCCTTCTGCAGTAAATAGGGAGGATATATATATATATATATATATATATATAAAAAGAAATGAGGAAATCATAAGAGGAAAGCCCTGTGGAGGGTTGAGTGTCCTGGTCACTCATGGTTATTGAAGGGATCTGGAGAGAATCCAGGTAAGTCCTGAAAGCTCAGGAAAGGTGTGGTTAACAAACTCCCCTGCCTGGACTCTAATCATATAGCTGCTAAGATATCTGTCTGGAATGCAAACAGCTTTCAATTCTGGCTCTATACTTGACTCTCTCTCTTTGTTCTCCTCTTCAGCACCCAGAGATGGTTGCTCTCTTCTCTTGTTGACTGTTGTTGTCCTCACACTCTTCTTTTCTGTAATTATTTTATGTCTTCAGTCCAACTTTATGGCCTTGTTGGTGATGAAAACATTCAAACTTGTAACTCTCCAGTGGTGAAGCCCCACATAGTATTCTGCACAGAACTGCACTGGTGGGGAATTATGGGTCCCACTTTGCCAGTTTAGATATAACATAGAACCATGATCCTACATCTGTGTTGGGGGGAGAACAGTGCACCCACATGAAGACCTAATTGAAGTCCACCCATGCAGACCTCAATGAAGATTTGGAGCCTTTAAGAGTGCAAGCCGTTAAAGCAGAGTGTCTGTCCTTTATGCATAACTATGATACTAACTGAGTAGCAAATTACACACAAACAATTACATTAAAAGAACATTATTAAGGTTGAAAAGACAAGCACTGAAAAGTTAGAAAATACCACAATTAAGGCTGCCTGTGCAACATTAATTTACCTCCTGTTTGTATGCATTATGATAGTCTTTAATTATATGACAGGTTTCAGAGTAACAGCCGTGTTAGTCTGTATTCGCAAAAAGAAAAGGAGTACTTGTGGCACCTTAAAGACTAACCAATTATATGATCATATACTATTTTTTCAACAGGACCCCTACTTCATTCAGTGCACAGGATAAACTGCTCAGTTAATGAGCAATGTTCAATATTTTGTTTTTGCTTCATTGTTCAATAGGCATCCTAGGACATATTTACTGCAAATTATTCAAACACTGCTCTGAAAACAGAATTATTAATTTCTTCATGGACTTGTCTCTGGCACTCATCACTATAGCATCTGAGGGCTTCACAAATACTAATGCACTTATTTTCCCAGCCCTCTGTGAGGTGAGAGGGTGATATCCCCTTGTTACAGCTAGAGAAGTGAGAGATTAACTTAAAAAGACCACGAATTTTGGATGCTCAATTTGAGACACCTAGTGTCACAACCCTGCTTTAAAATTTCCCCTGCTGGACAGATACCAGGCTTCTGTGTTTGAGTATCAGTGCTGCACCTGTGTTCTTTTTAAACTTCCCAAACTAAGCAGCATCCACACATTTTTTCTGGTTTTCGCTCTCTACGCATACTCTCAAGGTTCACATCCTGTATCACACCCTTTCTGCCAGCTGAGACCCCACAGTGCAATTGCCTAGGGCCTGTGACTAGGGCCAGCTCCCCTGGCCTCCCCACTCTTTCCCAGACGTCCACTATATGTGCAGGCTGGCTTACAAATCATTTCTTCAGGAATACATGATAGTGGAAGCAAACAGGCACAGGCTATGCAAAACATTCCAAAACCAAACACTCTTTACTTTAGATAGCAGCAGTAAGGCTCCAGGTCCCCTCTTCGGGACTCCACTCCTCCAGGTCAGGCTTCTCTTCCATGTGACTCAGTCAGTCTTCATGTGCTCATTCGTGCTCTCTCTTCCCACCCTGGAGTCCAGTGAGCATTCTTTTACCTTGACTGGCACTGCCATCAAAACATCCCCTCTCCCTCCAAAAGCCTGTGCCTTTGTTCCTCATGTGAATCCTTTATTCTGCTGTGCCTTTGTTCCTCATGTGATTTCTTTATTCTGCTTCTGGGGCAATTCCACTCTTCAAACCTCAGTCCCTTGCAGAGAAGTTGGAGAAAACTGGTTCTCCCAGCTTCAGCCAACCCATTGCCCTAAGGTGCTCCCATTTGAATGGGTGACCCTCCCGTATCCCTGATCTGATGATATCCTGACAGCAGACGGTGGATTCCACATCTATTGAATGACACAAATGATACAGAAATTTCATAAAATAAACCAGAATACATAAGTTGTGGATAGAGAGACAAGATGGGTGAAGTAATATTTTTTTATTGGACCTGTGACAGGTTGGATCCCCCCTTCCGGGATCCCACCTGAAGTACTTGGATTTCACTGAGCCTGCAGCCTCTGGCAGCAGACACACACAGGTAGGAATGCACCAGCTGTAGAATCACAGAGTCTGCAAACAGCGCTCGATGAGAAGACTCAGCTAGGAAATCGCCCAGTATTCAAGTGCAGCTCCCCTCTGGAAAGTACACCCAAAATATTATTGTCTTGTGCTGTAGAGAAACCTATGCAACGTACGCTTGTAAATTTGCCCCCTCCCTCAGTGTGGAGGAAGATATACACAACTTCTTGCCTGCCCCTCAGTTAGAAATTGCACAAACTGGGTTTAATACTAAACAAAAACAAGTTAAGGCAGATTTTAAGTGATAGCAAAGGCAGATTACTAAGCAAATAAAACAAAACACTCATACTAAGCTTAAGATCTTAAAGAGACTGGTTTCAAGAAGTAATTTCTCACCCTAAATGTTGTTTTAGGCAAGTTACAGAGTTTCTGTAGCTTAGAGTCCCAGGTGTTTCTCTTTATAGACTAGACTAAAATCTGTCTCACTCTGGACTCAGCCCTTGCCTTTCCCACAGCTCAGTTCCTTTGTCTCCTCAGGTACTTTCAGTAGTCTTTCTTCTTGGGCAGGAAGGCAGTGGAGAGGAGTCCTGTTTTCCTTACTCCCTAGCCTTAAATAGAATGTGCATAAGGTGGGAAGCCTTGGTTTTCAATGGAAATGTACCAGCAGTGTCTAAGATGGCACTTTTTACCAAGTGACATTATCACCTGACCTTGCAGTGTTAAAGCAACCATGAAACCAGATTTATTTGCAATGTCCACAGGAAGGAAGGAACTGGAAGATGGGGGAATCCACATCTTTGAAGACTCATTAGGAAAAAGGCAATGGCCCATTAAGGCTGGTTGCTTATTGTCTGGTGTGCATCTCCAGGTATGTACACAGTTGTTGTGAAGGCTGATTCACCACTCTGGCACTTCGAGTACAGAAGGTGTGGGTCCACAAGGACTCTAAAAATTAATACTTGCCACTCCAGGCTTGTATTAAACTCCCAAGGTTACAGCTTTTTTTTGACCTTGGATTGGTAGATGTTGCCACCACTCAAGTGCAAAACCCCTTTGAGAGCCCAGGAAAGCACACTTGGGAATTCCTTCCTGTGGGGTACCCTCAAGCCCTTTCACCCCCATCCGGGGAAGAACTGAGAAAGAAGAAGAAGAAGAAAAAAAAAAGGAAATTAGCTGTTGCCACCAGCTAATTAAACAACGTGCACAAACCTCTTAAGACACAAAAATCCAATTCTGTTCTTTAAAAAGGTAAATTTTATTATTAAAAAAAAGAAGAAAATACATATGGTAATTTAGGCTTTTGCTAGATTTTAAAAAAAGCACTACAAGGATTAAGCATCAAGAATAGCTCTCTTGAGGTCCAGCTTAAAGGTTACAAGCAAAACAAAAGCACTTGGGGTTAGCACAGAGGAGTCCACAAGCTATAACGAAATAAAAGGGATAAACCTAATTGCGTCTTCCTAGACATTTCCTGATCTACTTACATAGCTGGGGTTTTAGATGAGTAGTTTCTAAGTATGATACTAATGTTTTATCATATCTGGCCCAGGCTTCTCATAACTGGTCCCTATCTGCCTTTCCCCGAGAACAGACAGACAAAAGGGGAATCTTGTTTCATTTTTTAAAAGTTCGAGCCTTCCCATTGGCTCTTTTGACCAGGTGCCCACTCACTTCCTTTTACCTATGCATAGCAGTGAGACTTTTTAACCCTTTACAGGTAGAGCAATTAGAGAACAGCTACTAAGAGGGATTTTATAGCTACTGGCTGGCTGAGCATCCACAAAAGGGAGCTACCCCCTCTCCCTTCATTTATCACAGTTGTAATTTTACATAGTCAACATTCCTAACTTCAGATACAGAAATGATACATGCATACAAATTGGATAATCACATTCAGTAAATAACCTTTCCAATGATACTTACGAGACCCACCTTGTATAAAATATACCTCAGTTATGCCATATCCATATCATAAGCATATTTCCATAAGGAATATGCGGGGTAATGTCACAGGACCAACTTCTGTTTGTGAAAGAGAGAAGCTTTCAAGCTTCACAGAGCTCTCCTTTAGCTCTGTATAGCTTGAAAGCTTGTCTGTTTCATCAACAGAAAGTGGCCTAATAAAAAATAATACCTCAGCTGCTTTGTCTCTAATATTGTGGACCAACACTCTACAACATCAATACAACGAGTATAAATTGTACATAGAGCCCCAAATAATCACACACAATAATCTCTGATTTTTTCAGAGAACATAGTGTTTTATAACATGTCATATGCTCAAGCACAACTCCCAGTGACTTCATTTACAGCTGAGAGTGCTCAGCGCTTCTGCAACTCGAATGCCAGGGTTTCATGTGAGCCACCCAGAAAATGAGTGCACAATTAGAGACCACCTGTGAAGTAATAAAGTGATCATCAAGGGGTTAACTGAATTACTCAGAGAACTATAGGTTGGAGTCAGACTCCACCATTTTCATACTTCCTGTTTAGTTAGTGGGCGTTTCACCCACCACCACTTTGTTACATAGTTGAATAAAGCAGCATGTTCTTCTCAGCTTGCACTACTGAAAGTAGTGTGCATCTTGTGCACTGAGTGGTCCCTTTACAAAATATGAAAAGTTTGATTTTAATTAATTCCCAAGCATCATACAGGAACTCTATGGAAAAGGCTGGGAGAGAGTCTAGTTATTTGAGGGGCATTAAACTGCCTAAACCACAAGACCATCCTTTCTTTCTCTGCAGCTCCTTGCCTTATTCACTACACACCTACCAATGTCTGCAACGAAGGAGGCAGGGATCCTATAGATCTAGACCAGGGCCAGCAACCTGTCAGAAGTGAAAAGAAAAGGAGTACTTGTGGCACCTTAGAGACTAACCAATTTATTTGAGCATGAGCTTTCGTGAGCTACAGCTCACTTCATCGGATGCTCACGAAAGCTCATGCTCAAATAAATTGGTTAGTCTCTAAGGTGCCACAAGTACTCCTTTTCTTTTTGTGAATACAGACTAACACGGCTGTTACTCTGAAACCTGTCAGAAGTGGTGTGCTGAGTCTTCATTTATTCACTCTAATTTAAGGTTTCATGTGCCAGTAATACATTTTAACGTTTTTCGAAGGTTTCTTTCGATAAGTCTATAATATATAACTAAACTATTGTTGTACGTAAATAAGGTTTTAAAAATGTTTAAGAAGCTTCATTTAAAATTAAATTAAAATGCAGAGCCCCCCGGACCGGTGGCCAGAACCCGGGCAGTGTGAGTGCCACTGAAAATCAGCTCATGTGCCGCCTTTGGCACGCATGCCATAGGTTGCCTACCCCTGATCTAGACTCCTTCACTACGTAACCCTGGTTTATCCCCAGAGCACCATCCATCCTGTGTCAGGCAACCTTAATTATAGGCAGCACTACTTGTTCTGCCTATAATAACAATGTGAAACCAAAGACTCTATAACTTGGATATTTCTAAGGTGCCTTTCATATTGGTACCTAAGCACCACCACCCTTTTTTGCAGCCAGCAGACGAAATTCAGAGATGAATCCTGGTCATGTGCCACTTGAGGCATATTGCGCATGTGCTAATAAGAAGAGTAGGTTTTAACTTCTCACAGTGAGAACCTTTACTACTTAATTCACCTTAACCAGAAAGTGCAAGTGCTTTTTGGAGCTGTGGTGCTCGTCATAGCAAATAAAAGTATAAAGGCAGTTAACCCTTTAAAACAGGTGGGCTGCTCTATATCCAGGCACCAGTCTCTTCTTTTCTGCCCTGATTTACACCCCTGGTTGCCACATACTGCTCAGTGGGATTGTACTGGGTATAACTCAGCTCGCAATTTCAACAATGCTTCAACAATGGGACTGGAGTCATAAATCAGCCAAGCCTCATTTGAACAGAGGCTCTTGTTTTGGATTATTTAAAGCAGTTTTTAAAGGCCTTTCCTGCTGGGTGAGGAAGAATGTGCTGCATTCTTGAAGGGACCTTTAAAATCCCACTCAATGCTGCACTGTTTAGAACTCTCCCTCCTTCAAAATGCTACCAGCTTGTGACAGCCCTGGAGATACGTGGATCCACAAGAGAAAAAAAAAATCACGTCCCTTTCCCTAAATAAAAGTTTTCAGCTACTTTAGCCTTGTAAGTGCAAGTTCATCTTCTTCCCCAGCTGAAGCTCGCCCCCTCCCTTGCAGCGGCAGCCCTGATTGCTGCTTTCTGCTCCAGGTACCTCCCCCTCCTCCTTTTGTTTTAGTGTCAGGCAGCAGCGGAGTTTCCTGTTGACACCGGAATATTGTGAATGGGCAGGAAAAGCAAACGCCACCTTCTTTCATTTTCCCTTGGCTTTCCCTTCCCTCCCCAACCTGGTGGTGTGGTGTGGGTGCGCCTCTCTCTCTCTCCTCCCAACCTGCGTCTGGCTGAGCCTTGCTGGGGAAGGGAGGAGAGGAAAAGGCCCAAAGGGGATCCTCCACGCCTGGGCTTAAACTTCAGAGAAGAGGGCGGCGGAGAGAGATTTGCAGGAAGCTGCCGGGGCGGAGGAGAGGCGCAGGTGCAGAGTGGGGCGGCTCGGAAGGGCTGCTCTGCCCCGGGGCCGGCAGCGCAGCCCCCCCCCCCGCCCCCCCAGCGGTGGGGCGTTCGCTGCTCCCTCACTGAGCGAGACAAAGAACCCCCGGTCGCGCGCTCTCTGCGCTTGGGCAGGGGGGTGCCTGCTTTCTGAATGCCCCCTCCTCGCTGATGGCTGAAGCCTGGAGGCTGGAAGACGAAGAAGGGGAGCTGAGGGAGCTCGGCAGAAGGCGCAGAAGGGGTAACCTGACCTCGGCGGCAGGTAAGCAGGAGGTTTTCAGCTGAATGCGGGGACAAAGCCATTAAGCCCCGGAGTTCCGTTCAGTCCACCTACCAGTCTCACGGGCGGGTGCCCACGGGTGGGGCTGTGTTCGCTAATAACAAGCGGGGCTTCAGATTAAGTAGAAATGTGTTAATCTGTGATTGACCGTTACTTAACAAATGGGATTTTTCCTTACATTTTTGTTTAAAATCCTACCTGGAAATGGTTTTTTTAAAGGGTGGGAGGAGAGCAGGAAGGGGGGTCAGGGCAAGGTACAGTCACTTAACTGTGTTGTTCGCTTAATAGGCTCAACTGAATGCTTATCTCCTTGATGAATCAAAGGATAGTCATTAATATTCAAAGGAAAGGTGCAGGGTCCAGCTTCCAACAGTTTAACTCTCAGAGTGCTGTTTGCCTAAATTGGATGGTTAAATATAAATTGTATTGATTAATACTTAAAATGCCCTAAGGATCGCCACCCCAACAGGCAAACCCCACATTGCGAGGTGCCAGTGGGAAGCCCTAGATTCTGCATGTGCAATGGATTCTGTTGTGCAATGGAACTCCTCAGGGGCACAGGGGTCTGTCAGCCTGGGGATGTAGGCCTAAGTGTCAACAATGTGCTTAATGCTGTACCAGACACAACATTACAAACAGCCCCTGCCCTGAAGAGCTTACGGTCCCAGAGAAGATGGGGTGCATTGGGAGACCCATGTGAGGGAATAACTTTTTTATCAAAAAAGGAGGACTTGTGGCACCTTAGAGACTAACAAATTTATTTGAGCATAAGCTTTCGTGAGCTACAGCTCACTTCATCAGATGCATGCCGTGGAAAATACAGTGGGGAGATTTTATATACACAGAGAACATGAAACAATGGGTGTTACCATACACACTGTAACGAGAGTGATCAGGTAAGGTGAGCTATTACCAGCAGGGGGGAACCTTTTGTAGTGATAATCAAGGTGGGCCATTTCCAGCAGTTGACAAGAATGTGTGAGGAACAGTAGGGGGAGAAATAAACATGGGGAAATAGTTTTACTTTGTGTAATTTGACACATTCACTCCCAGTCTTTATTCAAGCCTAAATTAATTGTATCCAGTTTGCAAATCACATTTTTATTATGTTTGTTTACTTTCTGCATTTCTCTCAGTGTAGACAATGGAAACTGTCTAGTCATTTTCACTTGACAAAACTAGCTATATATGTCAGTTTTAAGGACTTGCTCCAGCAAGTCATTCTTTGTGTAGAAGGAATAATTATGTACATTTTAAAACTCTTTCCATTGGATTTTTTTTAAACTAGTAGAAAATATTTATGTTAATCTTAGATTTTGTAAAATTGTGTGTGTGTTCTCATTCTGGAGCTAAATTTGATCTCAGAGTTCACTTTAAGGTATAAAATGATTATACAAAAAATAGAGGGCTGGATTCTCTGTTGCCCTGTACTTTGTATAGTTGCTTATACTAGTGCAAAGGGAGTGTAAATTGCTACTATGTGTTTTAGTGGTGTTCTGCACCTACTTTGCACTAGTGTAAATGACTATATGCATTGCAGTGAATGAAGATTCAGGCCAAGTCTACACTAGGAGCACTTTACCGCTATAGAAATACCTTGTATCAGTGATACTCAGACTGTGGCTCTCAAATGTGTCTCCTGTGTCTCTTTGCAGCACATGATATTGAAACACTGTGTGATTTTAATTAATAAATCTAAGTTATTAACCAATCAGGATGCTTTTACTATGTTATCAACCAGTTAAGTTATCAGCTTGCACTAAGTTATTAATTTACTAGCTGTGAGAATAATCTATAAAAACTAAATATTTTCCCTGTCATTCACACTACTGTGGCTCTTTTGGGTAATGCTGATCGCTAATTTGGCTCCTGAACCAGAGGTCTGAGTATCACTGCCTTATACTATGCCAGTAAAGTATTCCTAGTGTGGGCGCAGCTATCCTGGCAAAGCTGCAGTTTGTACACTTACAAACCAACAAAATATATTTCCATTGATAAGACAGTGTAGGCAAAGTAAGAAAAATGCCAGCATAGTAAAACCACTGCCTACAAATGAAATAAGCTATACCAATAAAAGCGCATCTTTGCCAGTGAAGTGAGCTGTCGCTCACGAAAGCTTATGCTCAAATAAATTGGTTAGTCTCTAAGGTGCCACAAGTACTCCTTTTCTTTTTGTGAATACAAACTAACACGGCTGTTACTCTGAAGCTTTGCCAATATAGCTGTGTTTACACTACAGAATTCTGCTGGTACAGCTGTGTTGGTCAGGGACATAGTTATGCTGGGAGAAGTCTAGACATATCCTGAGGCCCAGTATTTTTAAAGACGTGTTTGAGAAAATCACTTGAGCTGTATATACCAAGTTTTCTTCTCCTCGCACCTCCCAATATATATATATATATATATATATATATATATATATATTTTTTTTTGGATTAAAAAAATAACTGCAACTTACAGGCAAAAGGTCTAATGATGGAAATGATCATGTAAGTAAGGGTGAAACAAACAATGGGACTATTTAAATTGAGAAATAGGGTAGTGAGTTATGCTGTATCTACCAATTTAAAACTTTACATTTTGTTGAAAGCAATACAGGCAACATGTGGTCTGCAATATTAAATGTGATGGATACACATAGGCCACAGTTATAAAATAAAAGTTCAGTTCATACATGGAAATACAGATGTGGGAATGAGCACTACCTCAGTCCCAGATGTATAAGGTGTGGTTCACTTATAAGTAGTGTTGAGAACCTAGAGACGTGTGGATTTTAAGAAGTTAAATACATAAAAATGGAAGAGAAAGGGAGGGGTATGTGCATGGAAATAAAGAACTGGTATGAAAGGTAAAAGCACAGGTATGCTTCCTAAGGGTCTGACCCAGTAAACACTTGATCTGTGAGGACATGTACTTCCATGAGTTTCCCCATTGTGTTTGCAGGATGGGGCCTTAAAAGAGTAATGAAGCAACAAACTATACTTCTTACGCTGCATTACCCACATTATATGTTATGGAGAAAAGGGACAATCTCTTCTTGGAAATACCAAGCAAGCCTTATAATAAGTATACTGTTGAGAGGGCAGGAAAAGATAGTGAACAGTTGGAAATTTTGGAAAATGCTGGTTTGTCAAATCAACACGTTCCATTGGAACGTGTTGATTTTGATGAATATTCAGCAGAAGCCAGGCAGGTTTCTGACAGATTCTAGAATGGTGATTCTAAAATGAAGTATTGCAAACTTCCAGGTCTGTGAAAGTTTTTGGAGGTTCATCCTGATTCTGGACAAATTTTTTTTCCCAAGGCTTGAAGTTTTTTGCAGGCCTGAAAGTCTGTTTCCTGGCTAGCTCTAAAAATGAATATTCTATGAGGGGAAAAGAATCTAGTCCTGCAATGAGCTCCATTTGGCCAATAATAGAGAATGAGGATCATGAGACAGCCTCTATAATTTAATGTGTTCAAAATCTCATACTTCAAACTACATTTAGTGTTCAGAGTAACAGCCGTGTTAGTCTGTATTCGCAAAAAGAAAAGGAGTACTTGTGGCACCTTAGAGACTAACCAATTTATTTGAGCATGAGCTTTCGTGAGCTACAGCTCACTTCATCGGATGCACACCGTGGAAGCTGCAGAAGACATTATATACACACCGAGACCATGAAACAATACCTCCTCCCACCCCACTGTCCTGCTGGTAATAGCTTATCTAAAGTGATCATCAAGTTGGGCCATTTCCAGCACAAATCCAGGTTTTCTCACCCTCCGCCCTCCCCCCCCTCCCCCACACAAACTCACTCTCCTGCTGGTAATAGCCCATCCAAAGTGACAACTCTCTTCACAATGTGTATGATAATCAAGTGGGCCATTTCCTGCACAAATCCAGGTTCTCTCACTCCCTCACCCCCCCTCCAAAAACCACACACACAAACTCACTCTCCTGCTGATATTAGCTTATCCAAAGTAGGGAGAGTGGTCGCTTTGCCCTTTGTTTGCCCACTTGCTTAACCACAAATGTCTGTAATTTGCAATGCATTGTGTCATCTTCAGTGTGGATTAGAGAGGTCCTATTGAAGTTGCTTTTGATGTTTATAAGATTGTCATAGGACTCCTGGAAATGATTTTATTCCCACAGGGTGGCTGACAGTAAATGTGGTAAATAAGTTTTTTGCTACATGGATCAATAGCCTTTCTATACTTTTTTTTTTTTACTCTGTTTCTTTTTATGATTTTTTTTTCAAGTGTTTCAGACTCAGTTTAGTGGAATTTCTTCAGTTCAGCTGGTCAATTTTAGGCTACTGAAAAAATTCATAGCTTTCTACTTATGTCTAGACCCAGTTCAGAACAACCCTATTTCCTTTACACTCCTACACCAAACCTGTGCTAACTTGCTTTGGAAGCTTAGACCAATAAGCTGGGTCCAATAGAATAAATCAAGATTGCATCAGAAGCATACCATCTCACTAGTCAATGTACAGTGTGACAGGGCAAGGCCAGATGGGTATAGAAAAGTAGTGGGAGACAGATATATTAGCTCCAGGCTAAACAGATCCCTGGTACCAGGATAAGTGAAGGTGGATCACGGGTATCTCCTGAGCACTCTGCAAGCTTTTGGTTTCGGACCCCAGTTTGTGGGTTTTCTCTGGGCGCTGTACGCCTCCACAGAGTGTCTGGTCAGGCTCAACTGGACCCTGACCGAACCGGTCAGCTTCAGGCGAGGAGTACGGCAGGGGTGCCCCATCTCGGGCCAACTGTACACTCTGGTGATCGAGCCCTTCCTCTGTCTCCTCCGAAGGAGGTTGACAGGGTTGGTGCTGTGGGAGCTGGAGCTGCGGCTGGTCCTGTCGGTGTACGCTGATGACATGCTCCTCGTGGTCCAGGACCCGGGTGACTTGGCACAGGTGGAGGCTTGCCAGGCCATCTGTTCGGCAGCCTCCTCCACCCAGGTCACGAGTTCTGGCCTGGTGGTCGGTGACGGCTGGCAGGCGAGCTCCCTCCCACCCGCCCTTCAGGCCATCTGGTGAAGCGCAGGTCCGCTGCTCTATCTCAGCATTTACCTTTCTGCCATACATCCCTCTCTGCCGGAGAACTGGCACAATTTAGAGGGCGGGGTGATAGAGCAGCTCCGGAAATGGACAGGACTACTCCAGTGCTTCTCCCTTCAAGGGAGTTTTCTCACTTCACTCCCACCTGGTTTTATAGATGGCCATTTTAGCTAGGGCCAGGAGGAGGTTGACCAGGAGATCCCATGACTTTGTGGGGCCACGGATAGGGAGTTCATAAATAAGAAGGTGAGGGGAAAAGTGCAACCAAAAATGTAATAAAATATTTGTGAGGAGCCGGAATAGGAGCTGCAGCCTGGCACACTCCAGATGTGTGTGTGCCAGGGTTTCCCTCACACCGCAGAAGGGGCTGGTGTCTGGGATAGAGGTGAACCGTGCCAAGAACACGCCCGTGCTCACAGCTCCGTTGAAAACAGTTTCCAGGTTCGGAGGAGGTCCTGGTAGAAGACCGGCAGCCCAGAGAGGGTTCTATTCCCATCTTGCAGGGCTGATAAATGATGATTTTCACAAGTGACCTTGTCTGCATACAAACTTATATTGATGTAACTAAAACACTTAAACTGCTGTAGGTTTGTATGTGGGTGTCTAGTCAAAGGAAGCACTGGCACTTTTAGATAAGACAGTAGGGTGATTGTCTATACAGCATTGAGAACTAAGGCCTAAAGTTGCACCAGTTTTTTTTTTTTTTAAATCAGTATGGATAAACCGGGTGCAAAACCTGAATGTTGAATGCTCTTATACTGGCTTACACCTGCCTTTACAATGTAAGCAAAATTGATATAAACCAGATGTAAAACAATTTAAGAGTGCCTACGTGAGGGGTTTGTGCCTGTTTGATTAATCTATTTTAGTTTAAGCCTTTGTAATTTATGTGTATATAGGCAAGGCTTGTGATATGTACTCTTGTTTAGAGTTGGTTTTAACCTGTTTAAAAACCATGTTCTACCCTAGGTTCTTACTTTGGCTAGAATGTGTCTTTTAAACATGATTATCAGGTGATTTGGCACATTCCATGCTATTCATCCAGCTTGTATACAGTACTGTTAGCTGACTTGGAATTTGGCCTGCATATTGGGATTAATGCTCCTATTATAGGATCTTTAATGACCACAAGAACTCTCAGCAAGGGTTGACTGGAAAAGAATTCTGATTTGCGAAAAATTTAAACATTTCAAAATTTGTTTTAATTCCACATCGGAGAGAGAACCACCTCAGAATAGCCTGGTTAGGACACTCAGCTGGAGTATGGAAGACTCGGGTTCAAGTCCCTGCCCTGTCTGAATCAGATCCCTAATCACTAAGCTGTTGGCTATTTTGAGGGTCTCTCTCTCAATTCCATCTTGTTGACATAGATATATTTCCATGAAACAGTTCAATTTAAAGAAAACCGTGTTTTTGACCGAAAAAAGTTTTCAGATTTTTCTACCAGCTCCACTCACAACTATTGCCTTTGTGAAAATTGGTGGTTTCACAGGTTCCTGTCAACTGTTCAGTCTTTTCCAATTTGTGTGCTTTTGCAGTTCTGTTTTGGGTTAAAGTAAACCCAAATAATTTTATTAGCATATGTTATTAATGTTTTACCTATCTCTACTCTGTGTCCTATTAACTGAGTTTGGGGCGTACATTAATTTGTATAGATTAACATTGAGTAAATTTTCAATTTGTATGCTTTTTAAAAACAAAACAAAAATATATTTACATGGTGATACGTATAAATATATGCTCACATAATCTAAGTAATCCATTCTTTCCCTTTTACATAGAGAAACATGCAAAAAAAAAAAGCCACTTAATTAGTTTTGTTGCTAAGAGTACAACATTTGTTTTGAATTTTAGGAGGCCCTTTTGTGCTAATATTAAAGTGGTTTTAGTTGTTTTAAGAAGGCAAACTCAAAATTTATCATGTGCTATCTATGTCCCTATATTGAAATGGGAGCACTTTTAGTTTCTTCTTATTTTGAAATATTAGTTTGTGGCCACAGAACTTAATATTTTGGATGGAGCTCAGCTGGCTCATATCTCAGCAATTTTTGGGTAGACCAATATAATTTAACAATTCACTTTTCTGCCTCTCTAGCCAGATCCCTTTCAGAGTATCCTTAGATCCTATAAGCTTTGCTAATTTAGAGTAAGGCTTAAAATAAGGTGTGAGAGGCCTTAACGGTTTTCAGGATAACCAAGTCTATGAGTATGTTTACACCGGCAGAGTTACAGCACCAGCGGGTACGGTGCTGCTCAGAGAGCACTGAAGGGAAACCACTGTTGTGTGTTTACACTGTCAGCTGCCTGCACAATAGCATGTTCACCCTTGCAGCGGTATTCGGAGTGGAGCACTCTGGGCAGCTATCCCACAGAGCATTTCTTCTGCTGCTGCTAAGAGTTGTGGGAAGGCAGGGGGGTCACAGGGCATCTTGGATCCTGAGTGCTTAAGGAAAAATACAATACGAATGACAACCCATTCTGTTACCTAAAGGCTCAGCGTCTTTTGTTCTCATTTGGCTGTTGGGAAAAATACAGTTCCATTTCACCTTAGAAAACTTTAATGGACTAACTTCACACACAATCAATACTTGTTAGAAAATCCTTTAAATATAAACACCTTCCCTTGTTAAGGTATGTTTATTTGGACTGGCTGGGTGATTTGAGACTCTGCTTCACAAACACTGAAGAGACCAAAGGCTATTCAAATAGCTACCTACTATGTACTTCTGTGATATCTTGAGGGAGAGAAGTATTTTATTTGGATGCTGTAGCAGGGTGGACTCACCCCTACCTACTTTCTAGCCCACAATTGGAGACCACCTTCTGGTAAAACACCTCATGCAGTTTATTTTAGTGTTCTTTGCCACCACTTTCACAGACTATGCATCCTCATCCCAGCAGTAACATGGAGCCTTCAACACCTGACACGAGGTTTCTTATGGCTCTGGCGCTACAAGTATACTTCACTCTCTTCCTCTCTCTCATACTTCCTTCCAGTGCCTCTTGTACCAGCTGAGCTAATGAATTAATGACAGGTTTCAGAGTAGCATTCGTGTTAGTCTGTATTTGCAAAAAGAAAAGGAGTACTTGTGGCACCTTAGAGACTAACAAATTTATTTGAGCATAAGCTTTCATGAGCTACAGCTCACTTCATCGGATGCATTCAGTGGAAAACACAGTGAGGAGATTTATATAGCTAGAGAACATGAAACAATGGGTGTTACCATACACACTGTAATGAGAGGTTTCAGAGTAGCAGCCGTGTTAGTCTGTATTCGCAAAAAGAAAAGGAGGACTTGTGGCACCTTAGAGACTAACCGATTTATTAGAGCATAAGCTTTCGTGAGCTACAGCTCACTTCCTCAGATGCATATCGTGGAAACTGCAGCAGGCTTTATATATACACAGAGAATATGAAACAATACCTATTCCCACCCCACTGTCCTGCTGGTAATAGCTTATCTAAAGTGATTTCCAGCACAAATCCAGGTTTTCTCACCCTCCACCCCCCCACACAAATTCACTCTCCTGCTGGTGATAGCCCATCCAAAGTGACAACTCTTTACACAATGTGCATGACAATCAAGCTGGGCTATTTCCTGCATAAATCCAGGTTCTCACATCCCCCCCACCCCCATACACACACAAACTCACTCTCCTGCTGGTAATAGCTCATCCAAACTGACCACTCTTCAAGTTAAAATCCAAGTTAAACCAGAACATCTGGGGGGGGGGGTAGGAAAAAACAAGAGGAAACAGGCTACCTTGCATAATGACTTAGCCACTCCAAGTCTCTATTTAAGCCTAAATTAATAGTATCCAATTTGCAAATGAATTCCAATTCAGCAGTTTCTCGCTGGAGTCTGGATTTGAAGTTTTTTTGTTTTAAGATAGCGACCTTCATGTCTGTGATCGCGTGACCAGAGAGATTGAAGTGTTCTCTGACTGGTTTATGAATGTTATAATTCTTGACATCTGATTTGTGTCCATTTATTCTTTTACGTAGAGACTGTCCAGTTTGACCAATGTACATGGCAGAGGGGCATTGCTGGCACATGATGGCATATATCACATTGGTGGATGTGCAGGTGAACGAGCCTCTGATAGTGTGGCTGATGTTATTAGGCCCTGTGATGGTGTCCCCTGAATAGATATGTGGGCACAGTTGGCAACGGGCTTTGTTGCAAGGATAAGTTCCTGGGTTAGTGGTTCTCTTGTGTGGTATGTGGTTGTTGGTGAGTATTTGCTTCAGGTTGCGGGGCTGTCTGTAGGCAAGGACTGGCCTGTCTCCCAAGATTTGTGAGAGTGTTGGGTCATCCTAGCTGAGCTATTATGAGCGGGGGGGGGGGGGACACCCTTTTGTAGTGATAATCAAGGTAGGCCATTTCCAGTAGTTGACAAGAACGTCTGAGGAACAGGGTGTGTGTGTGTGTGTGTGTGAAACATGGGGAAATAGTTTTACTTTGTGTAATGACCCATCCACTCCCAGTCTCTATTCAAGCCTAAGTTAATTGTATCCAGTTTGCAAGTTAATTCTAATTCAGCAGTCTCTCACTGGAGTCTGTTTTTGAAGTTTTTTTTTGTTGAAGTATTGCCACTTTTAGGTCTGTAATCAAGTGACCAGAGAGATTGAAGTGTTCTCCAACTGGTTTTTGAATGTTATAATTCTTGACATCTGATTTGTGTCCGTTTATTCTTTTACGTAGAGACTGTCCAGTTTGACCAATTAATGAGTGGCTTTTAATTCCCGCCCACCCATTCCTGTCTATCAGCTGGGAGGCTGATAGTCAGGTGTGCTCTGGGGCAACTAATTGGCTCAGTTGCTGTTGACCAGCACTTTGTGAGAGCAGATGTATTTGTGGCCCACCACAATAATATCACTGGCTATTCTAACCCTGTTGAAAAAAGGAATGCTCCCAAAGTGAGTAAACAATTACAAAACAGGCAATCATTTTGCCTATTCAAACTCTGTAAGTGATTGTAAAATTCCAGGCGTAAATTGACAAAAGCATAAAATGACACCAGTCTGTCAATTTTAACAGTCACTAAGCAGTATTGGAAGCTCCTAAGCACAAAGCAGTCTTTAAACTTCGTAACTTGGAAGTAACACATTTCCTCCTCTTTGGCAGGAGATATAGTGCTGTGAAAAGATGAAAAGAATGCATCTGCCCAGTAATGCATTAAGCTCTTTGGGTGAATATTTATCCTTGAGGCAGTTCCAAGTGATTGCTGATCACTAGAGATCTTCCAGTTATCATGAGAAGTGCATATTCTATAGCTTGTCAAAGAGGGAAACAATGAACTACAACCACCTTTTTTTAAAAAAAAATGTAGATAAGCTTCTACTTATGCCAAAAGAAAAGGAGTACTTGTGGTACCTTAGAGAGTGCTACTCTGAAACCTACTTATGCCAAGTATCAGAGGGGTAGCCTTGTTAGTCTGTATCCACAAAAACAATGAGGAGTCCGGTGGCACCTTAAAGACTGACAGATTTATCTAGGCATAAGCTTTCGTGGATAAATTTCTGTATCTATGCCTTTATGTCAGTATGTTTATGCCTGTATCTGTAATTTGCACTCCATGCATCTGAAGAAGTGGGTTTTTTACCCACAAAAGCTTACGCCCAAATAAATCTGACAGGTTTCAGAGAAGCAGCCGTGTTAGTCTGTATCCGCAAAAAGAAAAGGAGAACTTGTGGTACCTTAGAGACTAACCAATTTATTTGAGCATAAGCTACAGCTCACGAAAGCTTATGCTCAAATAAATTGGTTAGTCTCTAAGGTGCCACAAGTCCTCCTTTTCTTTTTCCAAATAAATCTGTTAGTCTTTAAGGTGCCACCGGACTCCTCGTTGTTCTTCTACATATGGTGTAAACAGAAAGAGGAAACAATGAAAGTTTGAGCCTGTCTCATGCCCAGCACCTTGTTCTGGTTTAGCGCTCCGTCTGTACCCCAAAAATGACAGAGCTGCAGATCAGTTCTGTCTACACTACAATATTGCACCATTTCAAGGTTAAACATTGCAGCTTAGTCTTTCTAGTACCATTTTGTTCCTAAAGCTTTATTATTGTCCACACAAATAAGTTTGCCAGAGTAAACTAATAAAATGCATGCACACACAGCACTTATTCTGTACCTATGTGGAGGGGGCATCTATTGTGTAATTCCCAGCACAGTTCTTGCAGCAGGTGCACAGCATAGGCAAAGGCACATACCTGGCAACATATTATGTATATTATAGCAGGAGTTGGTACCAAAATCCTCTATAGTTAGGTTGCCTAACACTTTGCACCAGAAAAGATATATTACATGTCAGTGTTTGCCACCGGATTTTGGAATTTGAGAGTTAGAAAACACTGTGGCAAGAGAAGTGCCTATGAAATTCTGCTCAGGTTTGGCTTAAACTTTTGAAAATCACTATTTCCTTTCTGTACCTCGTCTTGTCAGCTAATTGAACATTCTAATATAAGGGTGGGCCAACACTATGACCAGTGGAGCAATGCTGCAAACTCCGGGGACCAGGAAGCCTTTCTAGGAAGAGGAGAGAGAGAGCCAGGCCAGGCTCCACACAAACAACCCCTTTAGACTCCACACATGAGCCCACTGGCCCCTACCCTATTCTCTAGGGGCACCACATGGGGAAGGAGCTCTGTCTATCTCCTGAAGGGGAAAAAGAGGGAGAGAAACAGCCCAGGCTCCCCTGACCACACCCTAGACCCAGCATATGGCTCCAGCAGCCTCTTTCTCCCTTTTCCTGCTACCAGCAAACTTACTTAGTAAGCCCTGTATCCTGAGCTGAGGTTCAGAACTCAAATCCTAGTGGTGATGCATGATGGGGAGGTTGCTACAGTCAAATTTGTTTTTACTGTTTTTTCCTTTTTTAAAACCCTAAGGAATTACATTTTACACACACACACAATTTTAAAAGAATGTTACTAAGTTGCAAAGTCAAGCACTTGAAAGTTAGAAATCCCAGAATTAAGGTTGCCCATACCTGGTGATATGCTACCAAGAAGCATCTGATCAGATTAAAAATGTGCTTTCAGGTAATACCCATGCAAAGAATCACACGTTTTTACAAATGTATGATTTTGTACTCTGAATAAAACATTGGGTGGTGGTGTTACTTAAAAACAAGCTTTGTTACATACATTTCATAGGGTAATCTTTTATTTTCTTGAAATGTCACCCTAACTTTGATACAAATTATTGTATTTTAAGGATGAAATCTCTGCTTTTATGAGGTATCAAAACAGTGTAAATCACTTTAGTCCTCCTCAGGAGTAGCTTATAAAGCACTGTAGGAATCTATTCAAGGTGTAGAAACTTCAAAGCAACTTTACAAAAAATTGATCTGATCTTTAAAAAGCTTTTACAAAGTTTTCAGAAGCCTGATGAAGTTTTCATATAATATGATACATTTTCTATTTCTGAGATGGGTAACTCCAACAATAGATACTTCAAAACATAATTCTACTACACAGGGGTGAAAAATTTCAAAAGCTCCTAAGTGATTTAGTAGCCTAAATCTCATTGAAAGTCAATGGGATTTAAGTGCCTGTCCCATTTTTGAAAATGGGACTAGGAACTCCTGAAAATCTCTTTAGGAACATCTGAAGATCCCTAGATCTTATTGAAAGGAAGCAAATTAGAAGTTTCTAGGCCAAACCTTTTTAGTGATGTGTGTCAAAGTAATATTAAGAGAATTAAAAACGTAAGTTTCCCCACCTCCATTTTTAAACCCATGTCAGAAACTATTTCTCCAAAAAATTATTCCCCCCCCCCTTGACATATATATGACAAAAGAAGTGCCCAGGCCCATATTTTGTGAGAAATTTGAAGGGTGGAGAGGTGGAGGGAGGACAGGAGACAAAAGTCAGCAAAACTTAGTAAGTAATCTCTAAAGGTCAGGTTGTAACATCTCTCTGTAAAACACGAGAAGAAATACAGAGAGGGATAATGAGTTTACTGCACATGCCAGGGATTCCTTGCATCCCTCGGTGCCCCCTCAGGCTCCCATCCCCCACTGGAGGTACACAAAAGCCCTCTGATCACTGCAACTCATTTCCCCCCAGTTGCTTGCCAGGGGTTGTGTGCATACCCCTATTGGCCCCAGTTTTCCTCCCCACCAATTTTTATTCATCTTTCTGTCTGGGAAACAAATCATTCAGCATGTGAATATGTAAACTATTAGGAGGACTAGCAGAGATGAGCAGGGGTATAGTTATGTTGGAAGGTGTTAATGGATTTCATCAACCAGTTCTTTGATTTATAGACAATTGCAGAGGTGCTTGAAGCTGTGGCTGTGCTAAAAAGCTGGCATGGGCTTCATGTGTGCCCCATTTTGCCTATTTTAATTTTCTGATTCCCCCCCCCCCCCAAATCAAAAGGATTCTGGCCCTAGATGCCTAAAACGTTCCCTGAAATTTTGGAATTGATTGGATTGGATGTGGCATTCAATGTTAGCATGTTACAGACAGACAAACAACAAAGTGTCATCAAGTTGACTGTAAGGCCTTCATGAGGTCAGCCAGTAAACTCTGAAGACAAAAAATTTATCAAACGCTTTACTCATGAATCATATATTAGATTTTATTTGTTAAAAAGAGGTAGGGCCAGTTTCTGCACTCATTTATACTAGTGTAAAAGTGGGGTCACTACTGAGATCACAATTGATTGGTAGTGCCCCTTCAAGGCTTCGTCTGCACATACCAACATAATTTCCTCCTTTGACAGGATTACTGGTCTAGTGGAGAGAGGTGAAGCAATAGACATGATACATCTTGATTTTAGTAAAGTTTTTGACACAGTCCCACATGACATTCTCATAAGCAATTAGGAAAATGTGGTTTAGATTTAAACTACTATAAGGCAGTGGTTTTCAAACTGCAGGTCGTGACTCAGTACTGGGTTGCAGAATGTAAGGCACTGGGTCGTGGTGGCTCTGGTCAGCACCGCTGACCGGGCCACCAAAAGTCCTATCATTGGTGCTGCCCGGCTAAGGCAGGCTAGTCCCTACCTCTTCTGACACTGCTCTGCGCCCCGGAAGCAACCAGCAGCAGGTCTGGCCACTATGCAGGGGGCCATGGGGCTGCCCCAGCCCTGAGCGCCCCCCCCAAACCTGGAGCCCCCTCCTGCACCCCAAGCTCCTCATCCCCAGCCCAGAGCCTGAACCCCCAGCTCAGAGCCCTGACCCCCTCCCACACCCCAACCCCCCTGCCCCCTCATCCCTGGTCCCACTCACAGCCCTCACTCCTGTGCCCCAGCCCTGAGCCCCTCCCACACCCTAAACCCCTCATCCCCAGCTCTGTTGAGTTGCAGGCATCAACAATTTTCTTCAACTGGGTTGCCAGAGAAAAAGTTTGAAAACCACTGCTACAAGATGGGTGTACAACTGGTTGAAAAACCCTTCTCAAATAATAATTATTAGTGCTTCACTTCTTAAACTGAGAAGGTGATTCTACTGAAGTCCCATTGGGATTAGTCCAGGGTCAGTACTATTAAGTATTTTCATTAATGACTTGGACTGGAGAATGTGCTTATAAAATTTGCAGATGACAACAAGCTGGGAAGGATAGCTAGCACTCTGGAGCCCAAGATTAGCATTCAAAATGACCTTGACAAAGTGGAGAATTGGTCAGAATGCAACAAGATGAAATTCTATAAAGATAAATTCTAAGTACTACATCTAAAGAAGGAAAATCAAATGCACAACTGCAAACTGGTGAATAACTGGTTAGGTGGTGGTACTATTGAAAAGAATCTGCGGGATTCTAGTGGGTCACAAATTGAATATGAGTCAATGTGAGGCAGTTGCAAAAAATAACGTCCTGGGGTATATTAACAGGAGAGTTGTATATAAGGCCCTAGAGGTAGTTGTCTCCCTGTACTCCACATGGATGAAGGCCTCAGCTGGAGTATGGTGTTCAGTTCGAGTCACTACACTTTAGAAAAGATATGGAGGGAGTCCGGAGAACAACAAAAATGATAAAAGATTTAGAAAACTTGACTTATGAGGAAAGTTTTAAAAAACTGGGCATGTCTCGTCTTGAGAAAAGAAGACTGAGGGGGGACCTGGTAACAGTCTTCAAATTTGTGAGGGGTTGTTAGAAGAAGGACAGGGATCAATTGTCTCCATGTCCACTGAAGATAAAACAAGAAGTAATGGGATTAATCTGCAGCGAGGGAGACTGAGGTTTTTATCAGGGTAATTAAGCTTTGGAATAGGCTTCCAACAGTGGCGTAGCCAGGGGGGCAAAACAGGGGGAGCGGAGATAAAAAAAAAAAAAAAAAAGCGCCCCCCCTGCTACTCATCTGGCGGCCCTCCGGGTCTTCAGCAGCCCTTCGGCGTTGGGTCCTTCACTCACTCCGGTCTTTGGTACTGAAGGACACCCCTCCCCCCCCGCCACCACAATGCCGCCAGCGACCGGAGCGAGTGAAGGACCCGACACCGAAGTGCTGCTGAAGTACCAGGGGGTGGCGCCTTTTTTTTAATCTCCACTTCCCCTGACCTGCCGCCGAAGACCCGGAGCTCCGCCGGGTGAGTAAAAATTTTAAAGGTGCCAAGTAATTAAAAAGGCGTCACTTCTGCTTGGCGGGGGAGCGGCCGCTGCCCCGCTCCCCCCCTAGCTACGCGACCGACTTCCGAGGGAGGTTTTGAAATCGCCATGACTGAAGATTTTTAAAAACAGAGTGGACGAACACGTGTCAGGTATGGTCTAAGTTTACGTGGTCCCGCTTTACAACGGGGGGCTGGACTTGGTGTCTTCTTGTGGTTTCTTCCAGCCCTACATTTCTATGATTCTATAGTCTTTGTACTGATGTAACTCTTAGTAAAACAAAAACAGAAAACAATAAAATCACACCACAACAAAAGTTTCACTAATACAAAAGCTATAGAAACTCTTTTGGTCAACATGAGAAACTTGAAATATTGACTTCTGCAGCTAACTTAGTTGTCTTCTCCTTCATTTTCCCATTTATTCATAATCTGGAAAAGAAAAACAAGATTTCCTGCTTTTTCAGGTCCCAAATGTTTTCTCAATTTGGAATAAATTAGTCCAAAGGAAGAAAATATTCTTTCTACACTGGCAGAAGAAGCTACTGCTGTTAAAAGTGAGATGGTCACTTCAACAGTCTCTGAATTGAAGTGCTTAAGTGACTTACAACAGTTTACTGGTGTGACTTTTTCTTTAAAACATCATCAGCAAACATTTCTTGAATGGTTCATCCTTAGCTCTGAAGTTTATTATAGCTGGCATTACAGAAGGAAGATTGCTGGATGTCCCTGTCATATCCAACTCCTCTTCTTCAGCAGTTAAGGTTTGACCCTGGTACCGAGCATTGAGAATATTTGCAAGAAAATGAGCTGGAGATAGTGCTTGTCCCGTTCGTTTTTTTTAATGCTTGTAATTTAACTGTCGTTGCATATTTCTCTTTTTAAGATCTCAGTTCCTTTCAAATTTCAACAGCGTCAGCAGTAAAACAGCTATTTCCCTGCATTTTGTTCCAGGCTACAGAAATAGGCTTCAGGGTACTCAGCATGTGTTCGCCATTTCTGTTAAGCACAATGTTGAGAATTTTGGCTGTGACAGTGCCATCGATTTTTTTACAATTTTGTTCACAAACTGTCAACGGATTAGGCCAGTTCTTGATATAGTGCTCAAAACAGTCCACTGCTGAGTTCCACCGCACGTCTTGTGGGAGAGTTAGCTTGGTTCCTCCCACTTTTTCAGAGCAGCTGCTGCAAAGTGGTTGTTCCAGAAGTATTTTGCAATTTCAACAACATTAGTCTTTATTTCTTTGAAGTCTTTGGCTGGGAGGTGCATCAAATGAGCACTGCAACCGTATGTTATTAGCTTAGGACGCTCTTCACACTCTCCTAAATAATTTCTTCTCATCTTGGATACATTTGCAGCGTTGTCTGTGACCAAGCTGTGTACTAGATATTTGATTTTTTTCTTCACAGTTTGTTATAGCTTTTACTGCTCCTTCTTGTAACTATTCTATTGTACGCATTTCCTGATGTATCAATTGTTTCTGTAAGGAAGACATTCCCTTCTTCAGTTGTCACACAAGCACATACAATAGAATCATTGTGAACATTGCTCCACCCGTCAAGACTCAGGTTAACAATTTCACCCTCTTGACCTTTTGCGCACTGCTCAATTTCTCTTTCATACACTTTATCCAGCAATTTCTCTGTGACATCTGCTCTGTTGGGTGGACTGTATCCTGGTCTTAATGACTGAGAACCCACACTTCATTAACATGGTTCAATCATACAGAAGGGAGAGTTTGTTGCCTAAACAAACCGGGCAATTTTTTCATCAATTACCTCTTTTTGTAATCTGCTGGTTGTTCTCACAAACTTACCTATGGTTGTTTCTGGATGCTGGAGATTTTTTTCCCCTTTTTGCTGCAGGTGATATAATGTGGCTATGTGACATACATAATGTGACTGAAACACTATCATTGGCACATAACTCTGAAACTATAGAAAATGATGGTGATCTTGAAGGTGGATAGTCTTCAGAATCCTGTATGTTGAGGATGGATTCTCCTAAACAAAATAAGTCAATGCAGTTATTTAATTATTATTACCATTTTGCTCATTCACAGACAGTACTACTTTAAAGGTGAAATTGTAAAAGGAAGATCTGCATATTTCAGCTATTTATATTTATCACAACTGCATCTAAAATGATAGTACCATAGAGTAACAACTATATTTTTGGCTCAAACATTAGAATTCAAGAATAGTCCAGAAGGAAGACAGGCAGTCCTTAAGAAAGAAATATGAAATAAAAAAAGTTTACCAACCTGAAGATCGTGCATGTTCAGACATGTTCCTTTCATCATCTTCAACGCAGCTTCCTCTTGAGAAGGAACACTTCTCATGATGTTGTTTCATGTGGGCAACCAAGCCTTGCATTTCTTTGTTGCACTGTTTGCATTTTGCATGCATGCCTGTCTTAAAATATTCCCAAACTGGGTCTCTCTTACAGCCTGCTGCCATGATAGGTTTTCCCTTCTAGTGAGAGAATGGTATGGTAGATCTCAAATCAATGAAGGCTACACTCAGAAAGACCTCAAGACTTCTGGAATATGCTGCTCAAACAGTTTCACTTTGTTTCTCCTGCCTGTCCCTCCCTTCTCACATTTATCTCCAGATTTCTTCTACTTGTCCAGATCTATTCCGCTCCCCAACAATCTTCTATTCACTGAACTTTTTGAAACTTTGCACTTTTAGAGAGAGGTGAGGGATTGACTCTGGGTACACAAATTAACCGGCCACAACCCGATTGTCCCTCTGCAATTTCTCACCTCTCTACATTATTTATTTCATTCATTCATTCATTTTAAAACATATTTGCTGTTAACAAGCATGTTATCTCTGGAGACACAAATTCTCAATTTGAGAACTGCAAAACTAAGCATCTCTGATGGTATCTTCTAGGCTGAGTACTGAGTCCCATTGGACAGATAGAAAGATTAACCTAAATAATACGGAAGCTCCTGGAACCCCATAAGAGTGGGTCCCTAATCTGTGAACTATTGGAACTTATTTACAAAACTTTTCTTAAGCATGTCATGAATATATTCTCATACTTTAGAATTTATAATCTCTATTCCATTATGAGATATCTTTGAGCTGTAATGTATCTGAATTAAAACTATCTTTAGATTAGGTTTTTTTCCTCAAAAAGCATTTTATTGAAAAAATCTGATTTTAAATAAAACTTTTTTTTTTAAATTTGATTTTTATCCACCCTGCTTAATACACAGGCTTCCCCTTTAAGCCTGGGATCAGTCTCCTCAGTTCAAATCTTTTGTCTTCCCAGCATTCTTGTAGCTTACAGAACAGGTGGGAGAGAAGAAAAGCAAAGGTATGATGCTACTGCCCCCTATTTTATGCCCTCAGTCCATAAGCCTGAAAAACACTAGCCCATATATGTCCTGGGGGGCTTTGCTGACTCGGAGTAGAGCAATCCCCTATTGTGTTATGCTTGCGTAGCCCTCTAACAGCATTGTAAATCCCTTGTTTACAACTCCCCTGTTGATTAATAGTTGCTTAACACCCTCTTGGGGTGCATCACCACCCTTGTTGTCATGGGGGAACTAGCAGTAGAGTCTCTGAAACTTACAACATATTTCAGTAACAACCATACAGCAAAATCTCATAACTTCATACACACTAACTAATATACATATTTGGACAGAACAATGGGTTTCAGCAAATCATGACTTCTCGTATGTTATTTTACATGGCATGTTTTCTATAAAATATATCCTATTTTGAGGGCCTCAGTCCTGTATGCTGCCTTTTGTGAGCCAGGGATTCACTTGCAGGGAACAGCACAAACATTGGGACTTCATTTTGTTCAGAAATTTTTAGAATCAGCCTTCTATTCTGTGCTCACAAATCAGATAGCTAGAGATCTAAATGCCATCAGCTGGGCCTGCGGTTATTTGTAACAGTAAAATTCTGCCCAGAATTGCAAAATTATAGAAACAAAATTGGAAGCTAGGGTAAAGCCACTTTTGAAATTAAACCCTTTGTGACCGAGTCTCGTGCCGCAAATCATGTTAAACAGAGCTTATTTACTTCTTAATGAGCCTATAACCTCAAGAAGACCAGTGTTTTATTATTTTTATGCTACTTAGAAGTAGTACATTCCCTTGATTTTTTTTTTTAAATAAAGCTCAGTCGAGAAGTATGGTCGATGATGTTCTTTCTCTATTTTAAGCAGTAAATAAAATATGTTTTAAAACAGCTGTACCATTTCCTGTTTCAACAAAGAATTAAAGGGAGAAGGGATTTGCATTAACTTCCTGCATGACAGCATTCCAGTTGTGGGGCCTGGCCATGGAAAATCTGCCAATCAGAAGTGGGCTCTGGAGGAAAGCTCTGGTGCTGTTGTTTACATGTTCTTTGACTCCTTTTCTCCGCTGTTGCTGGCACATTCACATTCATGTTGTACCAACTTGGAATGTCCTGTCAGTATATTGCTGTTAAATGGCTGCAAAAATGGCAGGGAAACTGGGATCCCAGCAACAGATGGCAAGTAGACTAAGTGGGAACCTCTGCCTGTCCCTGAATAGCCACAGGTAAGGCGGTTACCTGGGAAATTTTAAGGATGGAATGAGCAAGGCTTTCTTTGTGTGTTTGAGCCACTGCTTTTGTGGCTCTGGTTTGAGACATTACATTTGATTCTAGCTAGCAAACTGAGCACGGTGGGGTGTGATGAAATGGAGATCAAAGTATAGCAGAAATTTAACAGATGATGTGCTGCAGGGCTGTGAGAATCGGAGCTGAGCACCTGTAAACTGAACATGAGTTGGATGTGGAAATAAGTGTCAAGTAATCAGTTTTACTGACAAACTGCAGCAAGATAGAATCAAATGCAAACCCATGCAGAAATGGGAGAGGGAAACACTTTCCCACTGTGCATTTGTTACACAGAACAATTGACACAAATATGTTCTGTTTGTCTTTGTTCTACTAGAGAACAAATTGTTGCTCAAATACAAGATTTTAAATCTCAAAATACATGTCAAATGGACAGGAGGATCTTCATGGATATCTATATTTCTTAGGGTTAGACAGGCTTTTTAGTAAACCAATAGTTTACTAATACAAATAAAGAAGCTTTAATCCTAAAGGGCGCACACAGAATGTAAGAGGCAAAATAACTGATCAGTGGGGATATAATCAGTAAGAACATGCTTCTAATTATAAATTGGATCCCTTATTATAAATAAATCAAGAAAGCTCTATCTTTGGAAAATGTGTATCTCAATAGTATATAGAAAAGGAGTACTTGTGGCATCTTAGAGACTAACCAATTTATTTGAGCATAAGCTTTCATGAGCTACAGCTCACTTCATCCGATGAAGTGAGCTGTAGCTCATGAAAGCTTATGCTCAAATAAATTGGTTAGTCTCTAAGGTGCCACAAGTACTCCTTTTCTTTTTGCAGATCCAGACTAACGTGGCTGCTACTCTGTAACCTGTCAATAGTGTATGAATCTCATTTACTTTTCTTTCAAAGAGTTCAAGTATCTTTAGTATATTCAAGTATATTAGATAAAATATTTGCCATGCTTGAATGATAATTTTAACTCTTTTTACTTTAGACAGGATAGCTCTACTTGTTTTTAATGTAATATATTCATTTTTTTGCATATAAGAATATTTGAAAAGTCAAATGAAAATTCATATTTTAAAAATGCTTGTGGGTCTATATAAGAAACAAATATATGCACTTTTCAGTACAATTTAGCTAAGTCCTTGACTGCACCTAATAGACTTCATTTAAATTTGCTGCTCAATTTCATTAGACACCAGTAAACTCCCTCTTCTAATACTACTCTAAATAATCAAAGCCCTGATGGAGAGCATAAAAGAACTCCACACCTAAAACTGCAAGGAAAGCAAGAGTTAATGTTAGAGCAGTACTGAATTCAGTGTATTTGCAGATGTTGCAACAACTGACTGCTGATTTTTTTCCCCTCCATCCTGTCAGGGAACTCTGCCAGCTATGAATCATGGAATGATTTTTTTGCGCTGAGTAATCTGTGGTTTCCCTCCCCCCCGCTTTTCTTCTTTAAACTAAAGTCCTTTTCATTTTAGCGAGGAGCTTAATAAACAGATAAAAGAATAAGCATGCAAAAGGTTGTGTTTTGAGAAGGGGAATTTAACAAACGTAAACATTTCTAGTTATTTTATCTTGTCTCTGGCAAACCAATTAAATGCAGACAAACCGTCCCATAAAAGAATTTCTATTTTCATTCTATTTTTGAATAGTCCCTTTATAATATTTAATAGTATGGTGTGAAAGTTGTTTCAGATTTTTGTACAAGTGTTGCTAAAGAACATTAACATTTTTGTGCTGATAATGTTTCCTCTCTTCTCAGATCGCTCTGAAAGAAATAAACCAGACTACCGTTCCTCAGGGTAAGAACTCTATTCCTGTATTTATTTCTCAACTCCCTCCCCTTCCCCCCACCTCTTTGATGGTGTGGGTTAGGGAGTTTAGCCAATTCACTCTCCTTCAGTAATAGTAAGAAAGCATTAAAATTCACTTTGGATTAAAATTAGCTATTTTATTTTTCTAATGGTCTAAAATCTTAATAGATTTAACAGGTTTTCCCTATTGTCTTTTTTACTTCAAACACAAAATTGCAAAGGGCTTGTTTATGAAATACATACTGGGTTGTTTGATAAAACTATGACTTAAAAAACAAAAGGCCCCAGCAATAAATTGTTAAATGCTGAGACAGTGACTTCAGCTTCCCTAAATTTCTGAGTGTTTGCTTCTGTGACAGGAATAAGAACTCTCAGTTCATACACATGAGCATCCAAATATTACCAGAGCTTAGATGTGAGCACACCTAAAAGTTTGTGAGCTGGAAAAGGATTATGGATATTACAGATTCATAGATTCCAAGGCCAGAAGGGACCATTGTGATAATCTAGTCTGACCCCCTGTATAACACTGGCTATAGAACTTTCCCAAAATAAACATCTAATCTTCATGGAGAATACAACCCTTGGTCAATTGTTCCAGTGGTTAATTACCCTAACTGTTAAATTCAGACTGAAAAGGAGGTGTAATTTTGTATCTAACTTCAAATTCTAGCCACCGGATCATATTATATCTTTCTCTGCCAGATTGAACAACCCATTATTGAATATTTGCTCCCCATGTAGGTACAACAGACTGTTATCAAGTCACCCTATAACCTTGTCTTTGTTTCATTTGTTTGATTGTGCGCCTTATGTCCATCACTATAAGGCATGTTTTCTAATCCTTTAATCATTCTCATGGCTCTTTTCTGAACCATCTACAATTTATCAACATCCTTCTTATACAAAAGAACTCTCATTGATTCAGAATTCCCATTAATGATAGGCAGAGCTATGATTTTGTCATGGAGATCATGATGGTCACAGAAATCATGATTTTGAATTAGGTCCATCTGTGCAGGGGCAGATGGGCCAAACTGGAGTGGCATTATGACCCTGTGCACTAGATCACAATGCCAATCAAATTTGGCCTGTCTGACCCTTTGCTTCCATCTGTGAAGGGTTGGACAGGCCAAACTTGAGCTGTGCTGCAACCTTGTGCCCTAGACTACAATGCCCAGAGTAGGAAGCTAGGCCCAGCCCTGTGAGACTGGAGCTGTTGCTGTGGAGTGAATGCAGGGCTGGCTTGCTCTCCAACTCCACCACCCAGGCCTCACCTTTCCGCACCTCCCATTCCAGGATCTGTCTTTCCATCTTTTTTTTTTTTTTTTTTTTTACCCACATCTCTGCTGTGAAATTTATTAAAAAGTTCTGTGCCCAAATTGCAGTCTTAGTGATAGGCCATAAACTTTCAAACCATTAGATTCTGATTAAAATCCTGAAAAGTCTGATGCCCCTAAAGTTTATCTGAATCTTGTCTGGTCACCATTTTCCTCTTTTTCCCCTCATCCATTTTCCATTGCTATCTTTTCCTCAGCTCTATTTTTTTTTAATTTCTGCCTATCACCTTATCTCCAACTCCCACTCCTGAACTCCCTCTTGCTACCAGAGAGTAAATGGAGCAGTGGAGGATAATGCCATTTGAAACAAAGCTAAACTCTTTTGAGCCTGTCAGCTACAACTGCTGTCTCATGTTCCTTTCCTTCAATTCTATTCTAGACCCTGTCCAATTTGTTTTTTCTCCCCCATACTCCAAGAATACAGTTCTTTCCCCTAAGTCTCTAATGACCTCTTCTTTGTTAAATTTTGGGCAAGTTGTCCATTCTCATCCTCCTTCACCAATTGGTTGCTGAGGCCAGGACTTACTCCTAATGCACGGACATGACACAGAACAGTTTGTCCCAGACTGCGTTGACTGTGAAGTTTTAGACAGCACCGTGTCACCAAAGTCACTTGACAGCTATTTTCAAACATGATAAATAGAGCTTGTTGAAAATTTTCTGACGGAACAGTTTTCCATCAGAAAATGCTGGTTTGATGGAATCGAAGTGTTTTGCTGGCAGGCAGACTGGCAGGATAAACTTGCCTGCCTGCTTTGCTGATTTCCTGCTAGCCCACCTGCCAGCCAAGTAGGCTGGCAGGAAATCAGACATACTGGCTGTTCTGCCTGCTTCCTGGCTGGATGCCTGGTTGGCAAGAGGGCCGGGTTTCCAGATTGCTGTGGGCATTAAGCCGGGCATGCTAGAAAGCTTTCCTTCTCCCAGCAGACAGGCAGGACTCCACAACTGTATGGGTGGCTTACTGACTGCCCAGCTCACTGACATGACATATCATGTCCTTTATATATTATTCCAATTACAGCAGGAACTTTCCGATTACCAATCATAATTTTTTATTTATTTTATAATTTAAAAATAATTCTTAAACCCTAATATAAAAATAATATAAATACAATATTATATTTTGTAATATAAAAGCTGAAATATTTTGACTAGATTATGACAATGACATAGTCTGGTATATAAATTGAAACATTTGATTTTTGTATTCTGTTGTCATTATCTATATTATAATTTATATTAAAAATCATATCAGTTATATTGAAATGAAATTATTTCATGTTCATGTTAAAAATCAATGTTTCATTTTTTTTCTCAAATGAAATTTTGGAATTCCAGTTCTGAAGATGTTTTGAAGTTTTCGTTGTTCCAATTTGGAATGAAGAAAAATTTGAAATGTTTGAATTTTGAACTGAATGGAAATTCCTAATGACTGGCCCTAAGCAGGGCTGGCTCCAGGCACCAGCAAAAGAAATGGGTGCTTGGCGCGGCACGTTTCCAGGAGCGGCATTCAGGTGCTGGCCATGCCTCCCCTAGAAATGTGCCCCACCCCCACCCCAGCTCGCCTCCAGCTGCTTCCCTGAGTGCACCGCTGCCACTCTGCTTCTCTCCCCTCCCTCCCAGGCTTGCCACATGCCAAATAGCTGTTTTGTGCTGCAAGCCTGGGAGGGAGGGAGGAGAAGCTGAGCGGCGGCGTGCTCGGGGGAGGCGGCGGTGGTGGAGCGGAGGCGAGCTGGGGCAGGGAGCGGTTCCTCTACCCCCACTCCCCCCGTTACTTCCTGCGCTTCCCCACCACCCTCGCTCACCTCCGCTCTGCCTGCTCTCCTGAACGTGCTGCCTCTCCCTCGCCTGAGAAGCAAGGGGGAGAAGTGGAGCGGCAGCGTGTTCAGGGGAGAAGGTGGAGCGGAGGTGAGCTGGGTCAGGGAGTTGCCGGGGGGGAGCCTCAGGAAGCAATGGGGGGGAACGCAGCACGCCTGAGGGAGGAGGCGGGGCTGGGGATCTGGGGAAGGAGTTGGGAAGGGGCGGAGTTGGAGGGGGGGGCACAAAAAAAAAGTGGGGGCGGCCAAAATTTTTTTTTGCTTGGGGTGGTAAAAATCCTAGTGCCTGCCCTGGCCCTAATGAGAACATAAGAATGGCCATGCTGTCAATCCAATGGTCCATCTAGCTCATATCCTGTCTTCTGACAGTGGCCAATGCCAGGTGCTTCAGGGGGAATGAGTAGAACAGGTAGTCATCAAGTGATCCATCCCCATGATATCCATCCATGATACAATGTTGTTTAAAGCTGCCCTCATTTCGATGAGTAACACTTTCAGAAATTTCACCTGCATAACACAGATAAATTAACTGTTTTAATTGCCCACCCATCTCCATCTTTCAGGTTTAAATTCTTCTCCCATTCAATGTGTGGTTATGTGTTTTCTTTTGTTTGCATTTTAATTCAGATCCGGTGAACAGCAGCCATTTTTCACAATGATCACATAAACACTGATAGAATTAGAGACTTTCCATAAAATTTGCTGTTTTCCCCCCAGAACAATATAAGACCTTGAGTGCACTGTGGCTTAAGCTGTCTTATAAACTACATCTCAGTTTTAGGGCAAGTTGCTAATATTGTAAGAAAAACTGCCCCTGTACGAGCTGGCTGGGAAACTCCTGCTAACCTTCTATTCCTGTCATTCCAGACAGTCTGATTCCCAACGATCTCCACATACCCTCCGACTCCCTCTCCGCTTCATTAGTTACCATGCCACTTTCCTCCTACTCTTCCTTTCCAGATGTGGCCTACGGAAAAAGAGAGGGACGTTTTTGAAAGGACAGTTCTTTTTAGCCTGTCTATTCTGCCCCTTCCTTAGTGCCTGTGTTAGTCCCACTAGTCCAGCTGGCGTGCTGTACCAGTTAGTGTAAAGGGCTGGGGAGAATTTCCCTGACATACGAACTGAGGAAGGCAGCCATAGGCTGTCTTCTAAGCACCACCCTCACAGACCCTGGTATAAGGGATGAAGCAAGGGATGGGCAGAGCCACAGCACATGGTATTGTGGTGACTCTGGGCAGCCGTGCTGCTATAATATGGACATCTCTTTGGGGCTGTCTGAGTTTTGTGGTCCCCAGAGCCCTTTGGGAGGACATAAAGGTGGCTTCTTAATCGCTTGTTTTTTCCCCTTCCCCTGGGCTGCAAGTTCTGTGCTGCGTCTCTTAGGAGTGCAACACAAACTCTCACCCAGAGAGTCTTTGCTGGTGGACTGAGAATTAAATAGTTGGAAAAGAAGCAGATATTGGGAGGGGAGGTGGCCCACAAAGGGTTGCGTATTAGTTCCCCAGAACAAAATGTTTGACAATAGCTGGTCAAACCAGAGTCTAGTAGAATCCCCGAATCTCTAAACCTGGTTGTTTTTATAAATACCTTGGCTGATGACTTGCTGAAATTTTAATTGCTATCGATAAACTTCAAAAGATGCTACCTGTGCTAGATAATAAATATGCTACTTTTAAAACTCTGATTTTAATACCTCTTCAAGCCCTTAAAAGGTTCACATGTAATTATTTTCTGCAGCAGAAATAAGGCCTCTAACGTGAATCTTGGAGAACGCATCAAGATGAGCGAGGAGGGTGGGGGGGGGAGGGATTTTTGGGGATTTTTTGGGGGGGAGGGATAGCTCAGTGGTTTGAGCATTGGCCTGCTAAACCCAGGGTTGTGAGTTCAATCCTTGAGGGGGCCATTTAGGGATTTGTGGCATAAATTGGGGATTGGTCCTGCTTTGAGCAGGGGGTTGGACTAGATGACCTCCTGAGGTCCCTTCCAATCCTGATATTCTATGATTCTATGTCCTGTCTCCAACCAGGATCATATGTAACCTATTCAGATTTACTTTAGTGTGTCAGGAGTGAGGACCACTTTAGAAGCAAACACATAACGCAGTGGAATTGCTCAGGGCTCGTGTAGATTGTCCAAAATGAATGGAGTATGTTGTTCTGGTTTAAAAAAAAACAAAAAAACAACTGTGGGTAAAAATTAGGCACTTGGAAAAAGACCCAGCCTAACACACACATCTTAAGCATATTAGTTAAAAGCCTGATCTCAATTTTCCCTGGATTAGATTCAGTTATTAATTTTGTGTCCTTGGAAAACTTGCTTTTTCTGTTAATTTTCAGTTTTTAACATGATTTTTCAGGAACAACTATTGTTTAGAAAAAGCACTGAAGAGTGAAACTAAGTTTAGATTTAATAGTGAGTATGTTAGCTATTTATATAAGTTCTTAGATACATTTACCTGGTCATCAGTGAACACCCTAGGGCCTCTTGGATACAGCTTTTAAGGAGAACAGTAAGATAACTGCTGAAATGCAAACACACACGTTCTTGGTTTTAAGCACATTGATGGGACTACTCATGTACTTCTAGGTAAGCTTGTGCCTAAGTATTTGCAGGATCAGGGTTTACGGGCCCATGCACAGTGGACCAGCAACCGAGTAAAGGAACAGTGCCCAAACACAGTTCCAGCTAAACCTAGAATAGACCTTCTAACACAGCTTGACTGCATTCCCAGTGCCTGGTGTGTAAGAAACTGGTTTAGATGGAACTGTTTAAACTTGCATTTTAACACCATTACCTAAACGTATATGATAAAGCCATAGATTATCCAGGGATGGTTCTTGATTTTGTTGGAATCACCCAGAACTAGCTGTGATTTGGTATGGATAGGAGCAGAATCAGATCTTGGATATGGGGGAGGTGCTGGCGGAAGCAGTGATTGGAGGAAATGATATTGGAATCTGGGAGACTGCAGGAACACAGTGAAATTGTGGCAAGAATATGGACAAGACTTTTCAAGGATGAAGATGGATAGCAGGAGTTAGTGCTGAGTATACACAAAAGGACCATGTTTGTGGCAGTCATTTTTGTGATTCCATATCTAGCTTTTTGAGCTTGAAAACTGGTACACTAGATCTCAAGATCTTATCTGTCCTGGAAGACAGTACTGCAGCTGGAACATGAGAGAAATGGTGACATGAAAGGAAATTTGAAGGAGGATACTTGAGAGTGTAGGGGCTTTTTTGTCAGACTGTTTTAAAAAACTTTTTAAACACATTTAATTCCAATCCCTAATAAACGCTTGGGAGAATGGATTTTTTTGTTAGTTATTACTTCTCCCCACCATTCCATCCTAATCTCCTCAATTAGGGTCTGGGAGCTCACATACATCACTGAGATACTCAGGAGAACAGGAAATTATGAATTGACATTCTTGCTAGTCCTAAGGTTTAAAAAAAAAGGGGGGGAACTCCCCCCTTTTTTGACAAAAACCTTTCATGCCTTCTTTATTCATCATAAAGAATTTTTTTAAAAGGAAGAGCTTAAAAAAAAGCCCAATCTCTTGTGAGTCATCTTTCAGATGAAGCAGTTTAGAAAAATCTACAATGCTATTAGAAAAAGAGGGCTTCTGTTCTTCCCTAACCTCAATATTTTTCTCTTAATTTTTAAGGAGAGTCTTTCTCACATATCTTTAATTCTGGATACGATTGTTCCGAAATATCAAGTCTCTTCTCTAAGTCTCTCAGACTGTAGCAGTTAGATAATAGCACATTATCATTCTACTCTGCATTAATATGCATCAGATAAAATAGTTAAATCTATAGCATATCCTCCATTTCTTATAACGGAAAGCCACGGTACTGGAACACTGTTATAAGTCAGTGTCTCCTGCTTTGAAAATAACCAAATGCACTTTGCCTTAAAATGGATGTAGTTGCAAGAAATTAAGGATGAGCAAATCAAATAGTAAATTACATTTTGCCTGAATTACTGTAAATATTAGACATATTTGGCCAGAAAATGGCCTCTTCCTTACTCACTCCCTATCTCTATCTTTGGAGGATGCCCAGCTGGAGGGCCTATGGCTGATCCCTTGGTCATTTCGGGTGCGTTCATTTGGTCAGCTCCCCAATCTTGCATGTGGGAGGGACTAGCAAGGTAGGTCTGCTCATCCCAAAAATGAGGAGCTATCTTATGGGGAAGCAGATCATTTGCCTGTTTCACTTTCTGCAGCAGATGTACCCTCAAGACTCCATCAGTTACAGCTGCTGCAGTACTAGAGACCTTTAGAGGGCTCTTGAATAGAGGTAGAAGGCATAGGACTATCTCTTGGATTTGTGAAGAGTGGACCGGCACCTTAAGAATTCAAGAAGGGCAGGAAATAGACTAGTTGATGGCCCTCCAAAGAACCCAGGAAGTGGTCAACTAGCTGGCCCTCACAGACCTATAAGAGGAATTGGAGGAGCAGGAGGAGAAAGCTGACCTCACCCACTAAAGATGGCCAGGCTAGGATGAGATGGGGTATCTGAGGGCCTGTGGTTTTACTAATTCAGTTTTCTGATTTATTTCCTAAATATTAGTATCCTCAAAGATGCTAGTATTGATTTTTCTGAATCCACATAATGAGCAGTTTGCCAATTGCTACAGGAAATCATTATCTTGTGATGACTTTCCACTCCATTGAAATGATCTTGGTTTAATCTTTGTCTCCAAAATAATGTGATTTTAAAAAAAAAATCTCATAATTTTGGGTGGATTGACTCATGTTTTTTGAACTTTTTGGGTTGGTAATACGGAATCACTAAAATAACATGCTTTTTAAAAATTGGAGCAAAATAGTATTTATGGTAGGATGAGGGGAAGGGAATTCACACTGAATATCTGTGAAAAGCACTAAAATATATTTAGAAAATACTTTATATCAAGAAATTATTCAGAGCTTGGATAAATTTGAAAAAATTGTCAAGGTAATTATGTCTTCTCAGACTTGTTCATTTTCCCATAATACACTGGGTTTCAAATCCAACCATTATTTTAATATAATTGAAGTCCATAAATAGACTTCTAACAATATACAGAAATTGGTGAGATAAATCTTGTGTATACAGTGCCTAGCACAATGGGGTTTATAACTATAATTATTCTAATAATGGTAATAGCTCTTGGAGGTGAATGTTGGATTCAGTGTACACCCCTGACCCCATTCAAAGAGAAGTGAGAGATCAAAGGTAGTTTCCAATGACTGCTCAATTATTATGGTAAATTTAATGCAATTTTTATAATTATGTGTAGAATGAACAAATACAATTGTGATTCTGAAGATCTCAAGACTATGATAGCTACAAGACCAAGAAACTCTCCATAGAGACTTCTGCAGTGTGAATAATAATACTTAGCCTTTTACTCAGTAGATCCTCAAGTACTTTACAAAGGAGGTAAATATTGTTGTCCCCATTTTACAAATGAAGAAACTGCAGCAGAGGGGAAGTGACTTGTTCAGGGTTGCACAACTGGTCAGCAGCAGAGCTGAGAATAGAATCCAGGTCTCCTGACTCCTATTCCAGTGCCTAATCAACTGGACTGCAATAACTAAAGATAAATCCATTTAAATTATATGCTTTGAAGTCTGGTCTCAGTCATGCTTGTGAACACAGAGTAACTTAATATGGAATTAAACCACAGTTGCCACCTTTCACATGGTAAATAAGCACCCCAACTTTCACAATAAGCCAAAAATCAAGCTAATCACATTTCAAAACAATCCAACCCCTAAGAATCCCAGCACTCTGTGACTAGATCCCCACGGTGTGCAGTCTGGGACTGTGGTGGGCCTGCTGTGCACCCTGACTCTGTCCTCCCCCACCCCCTTGTTCCTGCTTGCTGGGAGCCGATCAAAAAGAAGCAGCAACAGGGTACAACAAGCTACAAGCTAAACAAGCACCAAGATACAAGCCAAAAACTAGTTAACAAGCAACTCACAAGCCAATTAAGCCAAAAACAAGCCCCATTTCTGCCGTTATTTTTGCAGGTTTGGCATGTCTGATTTAACCCAGTGTGAGACCAGAATCTAGTCAAACATCTTTTTTTCCCATAAGTTTACCTTTCTATTTATGGTAATTAACACATAGAGCCCCTCTCCTCTGTATAGGGAGCAAACATTCACTAATCCTAGAAAATGGGGTCTATCACTATATTGTTATGGAAGGGCTGCATGTCATACATCTATAAACTTAGGTCCCATGTTAACCTCAGAGGTCTGCTTAGGTGGAAGAGTAGGGTGGAGCTGTTTGATGCAATGTGCTCCATTGACAGTATGCCTCATTTAACACAGCAATATTAGTTTTCCTTCAACAGTTCTTATCCATCTCAGAAGGGGAAGTAGCTCACACACCTTGAGCAGATCTACACTACTGCTGTGGGTCGATCTAAGCTACGCAATTTGACTTACATTAGTAGCGTAACTCAAGTTGCCATAGCTTGGATCTACTTACTGTGGGGTCCACACTATGCAATGTTGATGGGAGAGGCTCTCCTGCCAGCATTGCTTCAACCTCTCATTGAGGTGGAGTACAAAAATCGATGGGAGAGCACGCTCCCATCATGATTTTGTCCTCACTAGACCCACTATATTGATGCTGCTGCATCGATTGCACCAGCACCAATTTAGCTTTGGAATGAAGACCAGCCCTTAGTGAAGAAGCTAATGGCAACATGGTTCATGAGCTATGTTTCCTCTGAACTGTGCAGCCATGAGGCAGCCTATTAAGGGCTGTGCAGGTGCTCAAGGCTGCGGCGGGGCGAGAGACCTCTTCCAAAGCCCTGGACCTGCCGTGGACAGGGAAGAGGCACACCAGCCCCAGCTCAGCTTGGCCCATCCATGCTGCAGATGGGGAAGAGGCGCCCCAACCCAGCCCAGCCCGACCTGGACCTGCCGCGGCTGGGGGAGAGGCACCCTTCCCTGGCCCCAACCTAGCCCTGGACCTGCTGTGGCTGGGAAGAGAGGCTCCCAGCCCTCAGCCCCAACCTAGCCCAGCTCTGGAGCTGCTGTGGTGGGGAAAGGTGCCTCTCCCGCCCAGCACGGGTGCTGCTGCTGCAGGGGGAGAGAGCAGGGGGGAGTCCTCTCTCCCCACCATAGCCCCAGGGCAGCCTGCACCCCAAATCCCTCACCCCTGGCTCCACCGCAGAGCCCGGAGCCCTCACCCCCTGCCATTGGCAAGGGGAGGGAAGATCTCTTTTGTCTGCTGGGCTGGCTTCCTCAATACTCTACACAGCCACTTTTACTGATGGGGCTGCTCTCTGGTCCCTGCCTGCACCTGCAGGCATCACCAGGAGCAGAGAACAGCCAGGCAATGAGATTACCTGGGAGCATGCAGCCCAGCCCCAAGCACAGGAGGAACATCAAAAGCCCCAATTTTCCCCCGAGGTAACAGTGGGGCTAGATGTTTGGCAGGGGTGTCAGACAGAGGATGAGACACAGTAAAACTCATGGGGATGGAAAAGGAGTGCCATGGAGCTAGAAGGGGGAAATGAGAAATCATGATGGAGAAGAGGGAGAGTTGTGAGGGAACCATTGGGGGAACAGGGAAAAGGGGATAACCTTTTTTTTTTCCCCCAGTGGATAACTTTTGAAATAAGCCAGGATGTTACTGAAGGGATTTACATACACTGGAGTAAATTTTCTGTCTTCTGTCCCCCATCACCTTTCTGAAAGGAAAATCAAATCAAATCTAGTAGAATGTGCGCAGAACTGTCCAGCAACAGGGGCCTGGCAGCCCTCTGGTCCCTGTTTATTAGGAGAATTGTCTGGCAAAAATGTTCATGATGGCAGCTGTAGTTCTAGGCAGGGCTGTTTCCTGGAAGACACAGTGACATTTTCAGTCTACTAATGACAACACCCTTCCCCCTTTCAATTGAGATTTGAAGGCTTTTCATTTTTCTTCTGGAAAACAACAGTCACTTTTAAAAACAACTGGAAGGATTTATAGTCCCCACAACAAGCAACTCTGAGGCTGATGGAAGCTGATGTCAAGAAATGGAATGATCTGATTATAAATTGTGTATAATAATGGGCCAAATTAATCATGCCTGGGTGTAACTTCCAGCTGTCTCTTTTTATCTCTTTGTTTTATGAAAACATTTTGGCAATGGAGAGAAAGTGAAAATCATCCAACAGATGGGGAGGAGGGATAGAGGAGCATTGTTTCTAAAGATTTTATTTTTAGTGTTCTTAAGAAAACAATAAATACCTCCAGAAAGAGCAGGAGGCCACTGTCGCCAGCCAAGCAAGGAAGCCTAAAGGCCTAATGATGATTTTAGAACTGAACTGGCAGGTCTAGCTATTTCTAAATTGCCATAATAAAGGAGGATACTCAGGCGATTCTTTGTTTGAAAGACACTGCTACCAACATTATGGACAATATCAAACTCCATGCTTGAGCAGGCATTTGCTTTATTTTTTAAAGATTTTTATGGTTTGGAGACTTCTGTTCTCTTTCACTTAGGCTAAGGTTAGTCTTTGTATTGATGCTTCTTGTTTGGAATCTCAATTAAAGGGTTAGATTTGCTCTTGCTGTTAGCATATTACATTGGTTTCCATTGCCTCTGGTTTTGTTTTCAACAGGTGGAGGAGAGATTTTTACTTTTATCTGTTGTCTCCCCTTCAGTAAAATGCTTATTCAGCGTGCTGTTCTATCACCATGTGTTGTCCTTTCTTGTGTTCACTGCATACCCTAAAAACAATGAGGATTCCTTGTGGCACCTTAGAGACTAACATGTATTTGGGCATAAGCTTTTGTGGGCTAGAACCCACTTCATCAGATGCATGGAGTGGAAAATACAGGAGCAAGTATAAATACCTGAAAAGTTGTGATTTCCCTTACCAAGTGTGAGGTCAGTCTAATGAGATGATTCAATTGCAAGCAGGATACCAAAGGAGGATACCAGATGGCTGAAATTGGGGCAAATAGCGGAAGTTAAGGCGAATCCTCAGCACAGACAAGTCTTTGCAGGAAATATAGGATTTGACTCTGTTTAGATGCAGTGGTGATGTTAGGCTACTCAAAAATTCCCATTGCTAAAAGAGGCTGCCATCTGTTCTGAAATACAGACCTGAATACACCTGTCTCAGACCCGAAGAAGATCTCTTGAGTAGCTCAAAAGCTTGTCTTTCACCTGCAGAAGTTGGTCCAGTAAAAGATATTACCTCACCCATCTTGTCTCGCTAATATCATAGAATATCAGGGTTGGAAGGGACCTCAGGAGGTCATCTAGTCCAACCCCCTGCTCAAAGCAAGACCAATCCCCAATTAAATCATCCCAGCCAGGGCGTTGTCAAGCCTGACCTTAAAAACTTCTAAGGAAGGAGATTCTACCACCTCCCTAGGTAACGCATTCCAGTGTTTCACCACCCTCCTAGTGAAAAAGTTTTTCCTAATATCCAACCTAAACCTCCCCCACTGCAACTTGAGACCATTACTCCTTGTCCTGTCCTCTTCTACCACTGAGAACAGTCTAGAACCATCCTCTCTGGAACCACCTCTCGGGTAGTTGAAAGCAGCTATCAAATCCCCCCTCATTCTTCTCTTCTGCAGACTAAACAATCCCAGTTCCCTCAGCCTCTCCTCATAAGTCATGTGTTCCAGACCCCTAATCATTTTTGTTGCCCTTCGCTGGACTCTTTCCAATTTATCCACATCCTTCTTGTAGTGTGGGGCCCAAAACTGGACACAGTACTCCAGATGAGGCCTCACCAATGTCAAATAGAGGGGAACGATCACATCCCTCGATCTGCTCGCTAAGCCCCTACTTATACATCCCAAAATGCCATTGGCATTCTTGGCAACAAGGGCACACTGCTGACTCATATCCAGCTTCTCGTCCACTGTCACCCCTAGGTCCTTTTCCGCAGAACTGCTGCCTAGCCATTCGGTCCCTAGTCTGTAGCTGTGCATTGGGTTCTTCCGTCCTAAGTGCAGGACCCTGCACTTATCCTTATTGAACCTCATCAGATTTCTTTTGGCCCAATCCTCCAATTTGTCTAGGTCCCTCTGTATCCTATCCCTGCCCTCCAGCGTATCTACCACTCCTCCTAGTTTAGTATCATCCGCAAATTTGCTGAGAGTGCAATCCACACCATCCTCCAGATCATTTATGAAGATATTGAACAAAACCGGCCCCAGGACCGACCCCTGGGGCACTCCACTTGACACTGGCTGCCAACTAGACATGGAGCCATTGATCACTACCCGTTGAGCCCGACAATCTAGCCAACTTTCTACCCACCTTATAGTGCATTCATCCAGCCCGTACTTCTTTAACTTGCTGACAAGAATACTGTGGGAGACCGTGTCAAAAGCTTTGCTAAAGTCAAGAAACAATACATCCACTGCTTTCCCTGGGAATATCCTGGGACCAAAACAGCTACAACAACACTACAAACAAACTGAAATATGCAGGACATTCCTCATTTTCACAGATCTAGCCTGCATCCCTCAAGCCTATCCATTTAAAGCAGATAATCTCAAATTTCACTTTTGTTTCACACTATGAAGGTGCATCAATATGTCAACAGAAATGTAGTGGCTGAGAGTACACCCAAAAGAAACTTCACTGAGTGCTGGGAAGGGTTAAGATCATAAGGAATAAATATTTATTTAGACTTCTGCTAGTTTTTCTGTATGTTTGTGATTTGAACATGTTATGATTCTACTTTTCTTTTAAATGGTAAACTCTGCAAGTTATTTTTATGGATTTTTTTTTGTTAAATAAAATTTTTTTGATCACTTTAATAAATAAAGCTTCACTGGACACATCATTTCCTATTTTGCCAATCATTATCAATTTGGCACAAAAAGATGAAAGGACACAGTTGTCACAGATATTGACTGCTAATGTTCAATAATGCACAGAATCCATTCTAAGGGAATAATGATGTTTTTAATGCGTGTACTTTTTAGTGGATGTTTTTCATTGTTAGGAACAAAAGAAAAATAAATTGTAATGCAAAAAATGCTGTTTCCCCTTCATCTAGCCATTTAATTCTGTTTGAATTGCTAAAGTTTTGCATAAGAAGTATGGTGCAGTAATTGCAAAAATGAAATGGTAGCTATTATGTTGCAGTTGACAGAGAAGCACTGGTTTAAGGATGTATTTTTAGCTGTAAACAGAGAGTAAGAATCAACTGTATATTCTGCAGTGTTTCCCTTGTTTATGTAGCTGAAGGGGGCTTGGACGACTTGTTGCTTTGTGTCTGTGCATACTGCTCACTGTGCAGAAGACTGAAGCTCTGAGCAACATGTTTTTAAACACTCAGCTATTTTTGATTTCTAAAAATACTATTTCTACACTTTAAAAACTGTTCCTGGGAAACTTGCATGTGGAATCTATTTTTACTGCTTTTTTCCATAAGTTTATTGCTTTATTTTAGGGCTGCTCATAAATGCTTTAAAGTCCATAGAACAGTCAGCAGCAGTACAAGCTTTCCCATCACACCCCTACCGCTTTGGGGAACAGAGAAATTCAGTCTTCATACATGATCAATCCCTCTTCTCTCTGGTAAAATTGGTAACAAGGGTACGAGTTCTGTTGGGTGGACACCTGTCACCAGTGAACTGGAGTGAAACCATCAACTACTTTCTAGATGGCTGTCCAACACCTTTCAGTAAATAGAGGGGTTTAGTTATTACTACCTGGAACAGATTTGAATTGGTTACCCAGATCTGTAGACTTTCCTTATCTACTTTTTGTGATGTTTGTTTAAAATGCATCTGCCCTTCAGTGCTGGGACTTGTCTTTTAATATGGGTGTCTAGTGTTCAGAATAATATGGACTCTGATCCTGACTGGGACTTTTGGAAACTACTGTAAAAGAAATAATAATCCTGGAGAGTACTAAATTAAAATCACGAAGAAAATATCTATTAAAAAGCCATTAATATTCTTAAATGTCCTCTCTCTCTCTTTAAGTTCTGAGTTTTAGATTTTTTTCTGGCTGACCTCATTCTCCAAACAGCCGAATTTTCATGTATGAGTAGCGAGCCGTGAATATAAACAGTTTTCAGGAATGCATTTCAACGTGGCTCTAAAAGTTTTGCGACTACAGTCGTTCGTTTTTCTCCACAATGGAGATCATCTCCGATCATCATTTGGTGCATCTCTTATAGTAAAGTGTCAGTGTCCAACATACTGTGAGAGAAATGGCAGTGGTTTGGGGGAATTATTGCAGGCAACTCTGGCATTTCTTTGGCAAAGCTCTGCTTACAGTGTTGTCATATCTGGGAAGACAGGTTTGGTGCAGGATGGGGGAAACTTAGAATTTCTGTGCAGTGCACATTCTTTAGAAGCCACTGTTAAAAGTTTGTGTTTCTAATGTACTGTAGGGCGTAACTGAATGAGTCAGCAGTTACTTGGAACAAGCTGTGATCGTATATGAAGATAGTTTTGTTTTTGTAAGACTTTAACATGTTGAGAAATACTTAAAAATTAGTATTTCTACTACCTGGGAACTGGTTTTTAAAGCATATAAGTAACTAATTTGAGAGACGTGTGTGTGTGTGTATTTATATTATCACACACCTTTTTTGCTTGTTGGTTTACATTTACTATGTGATAAGATTTTGGGATGAGGGGAATGATTAGATAATAGGCTTCATCATATTAGAGTTAAAGGTACATATGGTCTAATAAATCTGCTATTTTACAGACAGTCCCAGTGGATATATTAATGTGAGTGAGCTGAAAGAGAGTAAATCGAGAATTAAAAAAATGAGGAAACCAAAGTTTGTCTTCTAAAGGCTCATTTCCCTTTAGAAATACTACTCTTTAACCTAAAGTTAGACGTTCCAGCTTTTTCACATTGATATTTTGAGTGACACGTTCTGAATATAGATTAAGTAGGTGTAGGAAGACAGAGAATCACTGGAGGTGAGATTTTCTAAAACACTCCGCATTGACCTAATTCTGCTGCCCTTGAAGTAAATTGATTTTATTGGGAGCAGAGTTCAGAAAATCCCAACCTTAACATCAATTAAATGATAGTTAAGACTCCTTTAGGGCTTGTCTTCACTGCAGTGTTGGCTCAAGGTATAACTTGAGTGTTGTCCTTAACCTGACTCCTAGGCATAGACAAAAATCTCTAGCTTGAGTTAACTGGTGCTTCAAACTTGAGCTAGCTGTCCCGTCACACGTTATGGGTTGAATCTGATTGCTGCTGATCCTGGAGCTAATAATGCAGTGTGGACTCAGAGACTCTGTGCAGTTTGTGTTTTATAGTGTGACCAATCTTGTTTGAACTAGGTTAACTTGAGAGGAGCTAACTCAAGTGTACATAACTTGAGCTAACATTGCAGTGAAGATAAGCCATTAAGCAAAGACTACACTACAGACTTCTGAAAGCACAGCTGTCAGTGGGGGCTGTGAAGAGGCATGATCCCTGACAGTCATAGCCATGTTGGCGGAAGCTCCTGGTGTAGATGCAGATATGAGTAAAAGCACAGTTTTATTGGTGTAAGCTGCATCCACAGCAAGAGTGCTTTACTACTGTAGTATACAATTTCCCATACCAGTAAAGTACACCTAGTATAGACGTGGCCTCTTGTGTTACCAGCTTTGCCCATTACTTTGGGGTATGCTCATTTATTAGAGTTACACTTCTGGGGGAGGGGGTGTCTGTACTTCTATCAATGTACTGCTTGTATCACTTGTGTTCTCATACGGAGCTCTACTTCTCCCTGCTGCAAGTTCCCTCCCAATGGAGCCATCCTGCAGGACCTAGGTTCCCCAAGGCTGGGTTCTTCCAGCCCTAGAATCAGACTCTCTCTCTCACACTCATTCACACTCACACACATATATATTAACAGAGTGCATCTGAGACACACACATATATTAACAGAATGCGTCTGAGAGGACTGGGTTAATCAGCACTCCCAAGCTGACCCCTTATATGTCCCTGGACTCAGCAGGCTGGGTCGAACAGCACCTCCAAGCTGTTACCCTCATATGCCATCGGTACCGCACCAGATCCGAGCATGCCTGAGCAGGCTGGGTTGAGCAGCACTTCTGAGCTGCCACCCTCATATGTTTCTGGTTCAGCACATCTCTATCCCCACTTTCACGTTACAATTATTCTGGTAGTAATCCACTTGATGAGCAAACCCCACAGGATTTTTGGGCGCTGCAGGGATCTTTTAGCTTAGGTACGAGAAGCATTGCTGCAGAGCGAATGAGGAAACCAAAAAAAAAAACCCACCCATGGTGGGAAGAGAGAGACAGAGAGAAGCAACCAGCTAAATCATGAAAGTTATTTATTGCCAGGTAATAACCATAGGGGAGCCAAACAAAACAGTTATAATATTAAATCTAACCTAAATTTGATTATAAAAGTCAGGTTTACAAAACTATGATCACACAAGCCAAGGTCAGAAGGCTATACCTAGAGAGAGCGAGAGAGCTGGGTTCTCACCACTCCGTGATGCTTGAATTGATTGGGGGTCCTAGGTGGAGGTGGTAGCTGAGGGTCTGGAGTGCTGGAGACAGGCAGAGCCCTCAGCATGATCAGTCAGGAGAAGATGAAGTCACAGTGGAACTGATACAGATTTTGAATCCAGGCATCAGAACACTTACTTGAGCATAGGTGCAAATTTTTGTAGAGAAACAACAGTGGTTCAAGGGAGAACACCAGATTTGTTTGTGAAAACAAGGGAGAATACCAAAGTTGTTTTGTTCAGGCTAGACATGGGAGCTGATCATTCCTGGCTTTGGGTGGTGTTCCTTGCGGGGAGCTCACAATGGAGTTAGGGAGCTTCAGTATTTTGGATACCAATGAAAGATTTATTACTAGAATTGGTCTGATGACTACTGAACTGGGTGGCAAGCATGGGTTCGTTAACATCTGGACCATGCTTCCCTGCTTTTCTGGTCCCAGAGTTCCATGCGGTTCTTGCCTTGGAATCTCTGTTCTCCATTCTGTATGCTAATGGAGAATCCTCCTTGTCCCATCTTCGATGCAAATGAGGCTAGGGGTGTTTCCTTAATCCTGTTTCAGAGTAGCAGCCGTGTTAGTCTGTATTCGCAAAAAGAAAAGGAGTACTAGTGGCACCTTAGAGACTAACCAATTTATTTGAGCATGAGCTTTCGTGAGCTACAGCTCACTTCATCGGACGCATTGGTTAGTCTCTAAGGTGCCACTAGTACTCCTTTTCTTTTTCCTTAATCCGGTCATCCTTATCCCAGGATTTAGGTGTGTCTCCCACTGCCTTTTCATTGCTTTTTGTAAATTTTTCTTCTTATGCAGATTTGGTTCAAGCAGAGGCTGGGGGTGAGGTAGGGAGAGGTCTTTAGTGAGTCAGACAGGCTGAGTACTGTGCCCTGGTTCCCCAAGAACACAGAGCTGCTAGGTAACACTTGTAGATCCAGACCTATTGACTTTCCTGTGTGGGTCTCGTTGTTTATATCTAATCATAATGATTCAAAGCAAAATCCATTCAGCTACTTGTCCCTGGTCTGCACCACAAACTTATGATGGTATAACCACATCGCTCAGGCGGTGGAAAATCCACCCCCCACCTCCGAGCAACACTATTATACCGATTTAACTCCTGGTGGTGCTATGTTGATGGGAGGGCTTCTCCTGTCAACATAGCCACCACCGTTTGGGAGGGAGGAGTGTCTGTGCTAATGGGAGTTCTCCCATCAGCATAGGTAAAGTCTTCACTAAGTGCTACAGCGCTGTAAGTATAGACAAATCCACAGTCTCATCTGAATGCGCAAGGAAATATATGTCAAGATGAAAGTATCGTGTAGTGGCTTCAAGGTGTTTTAGTTTATCCACTAAAATATTTATGAAAACAGTACTACAAGCAATTGGAGTAACGCACCATGCTGTCAGATATAAACGTCATTCCATATCTTTTAGCTACATCAGTAGATCTTGCACAGTCATGTTGCCCTGCCTGTAAACAAAAGCCTCTAAAATCAGTCTAGCATGAAAGAAGGAAGACTTAGACAACTAGCTTGTAAAACTCATAAGGATGGTTCTTTTTCCTTAGTGGTTTTGGTTAAAATTGCAATCTAAGCTTAACAGGGATAAACCCTACTTTGCAGAAGTCACTCTATGTAAAAACATTGTGTAAACATTTTTGTTCTGTAACAATCAAATAAAGGTTTTTTTATGTATTATGAAAAAAAACCCCACAAAACAAACAAACCAACCCCCTCCCCCCAAGAACCTGTGAATAGTATTAAATGGTAAATATTTCCCATCTGTTTTTCTATCTCAAAAATGTTGGCTCTTCCCTTAGGATTTTTTTTAACCTTTTATTTCTTGTCATCTTAGCATCTTGCATGGGCCAAATTTTCCTGTCAGTATCACCTGTAGAACTCAATGAAGTTAATGTGGTTTGTATTTACATGTACACATTTGCACTGTTGTAATTAACTTGACCTAATATTTTTACGCTATCGTTGTCACCATGAATTAATATTTAAAATAGTAGATGTGTATTAGGGTTATTCGGAACAGTAATTTTACACCAGTTTCTAAAGCATCTTGATGTGATCTCAGATTATTCCTTCACAAGGAATGCCCTCTGGAATATCACAGTGATGAGTGCAGTGCAAATACTTTGATCAATAGTATAACTGTGCATCCACTCCTCCTTCTTAGCCTGCTATTAGAAGGGCCAAACTCCAGGAATAACTGAGAGCCCTGCTTATCCAGTAGGAAAATGATTGCTATATTGGAAGGCTCATTCCCTGATCTGGACTTTTAAACTAGATAGGTGTCCAATGCAAAGTGAGTAGTACTGGTATAATACTCCCATAGGCAGATTTTTTTGGGGGGGGCACATGGGGGCATTGACCCCCACCCCCAACTGCAAGCCTCAGGCAGGCAGCCTGCGTGTGCAATGTAATGAGTTCTACAGAGGAGATCAGAGAGTGCAGCTCCCAACTTGCACCCCTGAGGAAGGGGGTCAGAATTTTGTTTATAAGCAGAGTGATTAACAGGTGATTAAGATAAGAAAGGGCTGTTAGGGTGTTTCCTATAAATGATCTGTTCCAAGCTTGGTGAATTGGAAAAGGTAAGTAGCCTAAATGATAAAAAGTAATTGTAGATTTTTCTACAGTTGTTTCAATTATTGTATTTAAGAGGTAATAATAAAGTTACTAATAGCTTTCTTAGAGAAGATAACTGATTTTTTTAGACAAAAGAAATTCAGTAGCTCTAATCTACCTGGATGTCAGCAAGGCATTTGATACAGTTCCACACGAGAAATTTTTAGTTAATTTGGAGAAGATGGGGATTAATGAGAGAACTAAAAGGTGGATAAGGAACTGATTAAAGGGGAGACTGCAACAGGTCATACTGAAAGATGAACTGTCAGGCTGGAGGGAGGTTGCTAGTGGAGTTCCTCAGGGATCAGTCTTGGGACCAATCTTATTTAACATTTTTATTACTGACTTTGGCACAAAAAGTAGGAGTATGTGTTATCTGCAAATTTTATTAGCAAAGTTGGGAAGCATTGCCAATATGGAGGAGGACCAGAATAACATACAAGAAGATCTGGATGACCTTGTAAACTGGAGTAATAGAAATGGGATGAAATTTAATAGTGCAAAGTCATGCATTTTGGGACTAATAATAAGAATTTTTGCTATAAGCTGGAGACTTATCACTTGGAAGTGACAGAGGAGAAGAAAGACTGGGGCCGATTGGTTGATCACAGGATGACTATCATGCGGCAATGAAAAAGGGTAATGTTGTCCTGGAGTGCATCAGGCGAGGTATTTCCAGTAGAGACAGGGAAGTGTTAGTACCATTATGCAAGGCACTGGTGAGACCTCATCTGCAATACTGCATGCAGTTCTGGTCTCCCATGTTTAAGAAAGATGACTTCAAACTGGAACAGGTGCAGAGAAAGACTACTAGGATGATCTGAGGAATGGAAAACCTACTTTGTGAGAGGAGACTTGGTTTGTTTAGCCTAACCAAAAGAAGGCTGAGGGGAGATATGATTGGTCTCTATAAATATATCAGAGGGATAAATAGCAGGAGGGGAGAGGAATTATTTAAATTAAGCACCAATGTGGACCCCACAACAAATGGATGTAAACTGGCCATCAACAAGTTTAGGCTTGAAATTTGGCAAAGATTTCTAACCATCAGAGGAGTGAAGTTCTGGAGCAGCCTCCAGAGGAGAGCGGGGGGGAGGGCTAATTGGCTTCAAGACTAAGCTTGATAAGTTTATAGAGGGGATGGTATGACTGGACTGCCTACAATGGCGTGTGGTCCATCGATGACTGTCTGTAGGAAAGATCCCCGACGGCTGGAGATGGAACAATAGATGGAGAGGGCTCTGAGCTACTACAGAGAATTTTTTCCCAGGTATCTGCCTGGTGGGTCTTGCCCACATGCTCAGAGTCTAACTGATTGCCATATTTGGGGCTGGAAAGGAATTTTCCCTGGGTCAGATTGGTAGAGCCCCTGAGGGTTTTCGCCTTCCTCTGCAGAATGGAGAATGGGTCACTTGCAATTTTAAACTAGTGTAAATGGTGAATTTTCTGTAACTTGAAGTCTTTAAAGCATGATTTGAGGACTTCAGTAACTCGGCAAGAGGTTAGGGGTCTATTGCAGGAGTGAGTGGGTGAGGTTCTGTGGCCTGCAAGGTACAGGTCAGACTAGACGATCACAATGGTCCTCTCTGACTTCTGTAAGTGTATCTGAGTAAGAATATACATTGCAATTTTAAACCTAACCAGTGTCCTTTAAGTGACTTACCACAAGATGTCAGATATGTTAGTATTAGAGCTGAGGGGATCTAATATTTAATTTTCTTTCTTGATATTGGAATCAGATACAGTATTCATGTCAGATAATATCTAAGTTATTATCTGCAAAAAAAAAAAACAACCCAAGAGTTTTCAGTTGCCTAAGTAGCCCCGACATCATGATTAAAGTACCCCACCCTCTCGAAAAATCTGAAATGGCGCTCCTGTGGGCACGCAGGGAATTTCCCCCCCCCCCCCCGCCAATATAGAAGTCAGGCTACGCCTATGAATACTCCATGGATCTGTCTTGCTTACTGGGTGGTGGCATGGTCAGCCCTAAGTATAGCATATTATAGTGTTTATCCTGGAGATGACAAAGGCATGGATCACCATGGCTACCTTCTTATCTGATATAAAATGGTGAAAAATATATTCTTGGCCACTGAGTCACATTTTTTAGGCAGGACCAGAGAATAGTCTGAGTGGTTCAGTCCTTATGTGTCCTGACAGTGGATTGGTAACAGGATCTGGAGCCTTTAAGTTTTGGGTTCAGAATCAGTCCAGGTCAGTTGTGAGTGAAAGTTGTTACCATCTGATGACTTTAATGGGCTGGATGTAGGAATTGCTGTATTAGATTCTGTGGCCTGCGTTATGCAGGAGACTAGATCATCCTAATGGTCCCTTCTGACCTTAAAATCTAAGAATCTGTGACCAAAGTATGGTTCTGAAATAACCTAAAGCTAGGCACACAAGGAGTACTAAGATAAATAGTGAACAAATGCCCTCAGTTGGAGAACTAGTTAGAGAGAGCTCATTCCGCAAAGTGTTTGCCTCTGCTGACCAACTTGAGCTCTGTTTTGCGTAGACTGAGTGGCTGGATTCAGCTGCTTTTCATCCAGATCACTGCTTTGTCCAGACAATAGGAAATCACAGTCGCTGCCTTTGATGAGAATTGCTAGGTAGATTTACTACCCCATTTGCACTGTCAGATCCACTCAAATAAGTTGTAGTGTGAGGGAGAATCTGAACTGACATTTCTTATACTCAGCCTCACATACATGTTGAAAAGAGCACTGGCGGGATTGAGATTAGCAGGACTCTGCTGGTTAGGGTGTTTGAGAAGGATGAACAGTTGCCCATGACCACATTCTCAGAGACTAGTAGATCTAGGTTAATGTGATTCTGTCTACCCCTGCCACATCACACAGATAAGATGGCTGACTCTTGCTGTCCATAGCGTTGAAGACTTCCAATAGATCCAGGTTTGACCTCTTGGTCTCGAGGGCCACAAATGTGATATCTTTGACCACCATTTAATTAATTTAAAAATACGTTTATTTCAGATTTTCTGCTAACAATTTCTACCTTTTTCTACAACTCAGTATGTAATGATGTCACTTTGAAAGTATTTGAAACATGTAAAGGTGGGTTGAAGTCCTCCAAATATTTTTGAAGTGTTATAAGTAAAAAAATTATCATCCTGCAATGCAAAATTTGTTTTAAAGGTGGTGTGGCTCCTAAAGTATATAAAAGACCTAATATATCCCTTGTACAGTAAGAATATATTGTATCTTCACAGTATTGTCAATCCCAAGCATTAAAAATAGTGTCTGAGGCCCCCCCAAAATCATGAGATTTTAAAAATAGTAAACATTTAATACTCTTGATTTTCTTTGGTTTTTTTTTTTTTTAAGCAACCATTACAGCTATATATAATTTTTTATAGTGAAAGCTGGGATTTTGACATAATGACATGACTGCAAGAGATGGGGCTTTAAGAAAAACACCAGATAATATAAATATAATGATAAAATCATGAGAGTTAATGACATTGATATCAGTATATCCTTCATGATATGTTTTCTCACTTTTTGGCATGTCCAGAGTGGTGTATTAAAAGGACAATTTAATTGGTTTTGTATATGGAATGTTATTTGACGTGTCACTGTAGATCTGGGTTGAGATCTTCATTCCCACTTCAGTCCTGTGTACTGAGGAGAGATAAAAAGCTCAGTTCCAATCGGACTCTGAGGACATCCATGCAAGCCCAGCATAGGTGGTGTGCTAGGAAGGGGCTTGTGATGGGAGATGCTATGTCTAAGCAGGGCTGCAGTGTGCAGTGATGCAGAGTTTCCAGGCAGTGCTGCAGCTCACAGGTAAGCCCAGGAGGCTGCCATGACTTATACAGCCCTGGGAGCCTAAGTTATGCATGGACCTTCTCCAGGACCTGGAATAACCCAGGAATAGGTTGGTGCAAAGGTGGCTTAAAGCAACCATTGAGTAACTTTCTTCTATTGCCTACCTGAATTTCTACTGTAAAATTTCACGGGATCTAGAATCTTGGTGTAGACTATGCTTCTGCTCCAGTAAGTGGCAGGACCGTATTACCAGTCCTCAGCAGTGGCACATTTACTGTGAAACAAACCGTGCGGTTTCTGTAGCCTAACAGATGCGGACAAACATGAACCTTGTATAAAATAGAAAAGCCCTTTTTATTTTTGTAAAAGACAACCAGACACTGTGCTGTGAGTTTGTGTGTGACAATGTACTTTCCACCTGGTACAGAAGCTCTGCATAATGTGAGCTACTTGTCTTTTTCCCTGTGGACTAGTGATGTACTTAATTTTCTTTCTTTTCTTAAGGCAAGGACCCCTGTCATCGATTAGAGCAGCAATCAAGAGAAGTAAGTCTATTTTTCTTCTACTCTTGGGTATCTTAATTTCAAATTCCTGCATCTTCATTTCCAGCAAGTGGTTACTTTTTATGAGAAGATTAAATGACTAAACAAAGGTAAGTTTATAGAATCATTAATCATCTGACAGACTGTAACAGTTTTGGCTTTGCTTCATTTTAAACCAGGGGTGGGCAAACTTTTTGGCCTGAGAGCCACGTTGGGGAATAGAAATTGTATGGCGGGCCATGAATGCTCACAAAATTGGGGTTGGAGTGCAGGAGGGGATGCGGCCTCTGGGGTGGGGCTGAAAATGAGGCGTTTGGGGTGTAGGAGGGTGCTCTGGGCTATGACTGAGGGGTCTGGAGAGCAGGAGGGGGATCAGGGCTGCGGCAGGGGGTTGGGGCTGGGGAGAGGCTTGGGGGTGCAGGCTCTGAGCAGTGCTTACCTCAAGTGGCTCCTTTGCGGAGGCAACGGCATGTCCCTTCTCTGGCTCCTATGCGGAGGCACAGCCAGGCAGCTCTGCACACTGCCCCATTCGCAGGCACCACCCCTGCAGCTCCGATTGGCGTGCACAGGAGCTGGAGTGAGGCTGTGCTGCGGCTTCCGGCAGCTGCATGGTGCAGCTCCCGACCCTGCTCCGCGGCTGGAGTGCTGGGCCCCCAACCCTGCGCCCCGGCCGGAGCGGGGCCAAGCCATGTGGTGCAGCCCCTGACCCAGCGCCTTGGCTGGAGTGCCGGAGCGAGGCTGAGCTGCGTGGTGTGGCTTGTGGGCCAGTTTAAAATGACTAGCAGGCCAGAACTGGCCTGTGGGCCATGTTTGCCCACCCCTGTTTTAGACCATGTCTCCCAGTTGCTGCTGAGTTATTTCTTCTTACAGAACACTAGCATTTCTCTTGTCTGTGCATTTGTGCTGTAAACTGTGTATGATTCTGAAGAATCTGGGTGTTAGTTGCCTACTTTAACTTGGTTGGTTGGTTTGAGCATCTTCTTGCTTTCATTGAAGTCAATGGCAAAACTACATTGACTTTAGTGGGAGCTAGGTTTGGACCCTTGAATGTAGTTTCGTTTTGGGGTAGAGATTTTGTTTTTAAGCTTTGTTTGAAAGTCTAGTCTATGCCTCTCCTAACTTGTCTCTTTATCTTCTCTTTCTGTCCTCTTACCCCACCCATGAAATTCTCAGATATTCACTTCAGTTGGAATCATTCAAAATAATGTTTTCATCCCCAAGTTTCATGTTTGTCTTTTGCCTACCATAGCTGGCATTTCAGAAAGCTATCTTCTCTTCAGCTACATGTACACTAGTGTATTTTTTTCCTACTAAACTTCTCCACTGTCGCTATCACTGATCCATCTCCCCCCCAATGCTAGGGATCTCTAGTGTAGACAGGGCATGAGGTGCTCGGCAGTATTGTAAGCTTGTGTTGCTAACTGCTCAGAACAAGTCTTCATGGTGCTTAAAATGCAGCACCTTTTATACGCTGGTGCTATCATCCTTATTCCCATTTTACAAAAGGGAAATTGAGGAACTGAGAGACTGTGGCTCATTTAAGGTCACACAGGAAGTCTACGGGAGCCAGGAACTGAATCCAGATTGTCCAAGCCTCAGTCCTTTGTTTTAGTTACAAAACCATCCACAAAAGCATTACACAATTATGGAGTTTCACAAATCCTAGACGTATTAAGACAGTTATCCACGGGTAGCATGTATAAAGGGCTTGGGGAGGCTAAGCCTCAAAATAAAAAAGGCTGGCCATGCAGGGGGGCAAATGCCGGATGCAGCGTGGGTCACCTCCTACGTTCCTCTCCTGAGCTCTGCCCACTCCGCCCTGAGGCCCCGTCCCCACTCTGCCTCTTCCTCCCACCTGCCTCTGGCGTGGTGCTCTGGCTCTGCTCACACACAGGCATGTCTCCAGGCTGTCGACAGCGTTGCGCTCTGCCAGGCAGGGATCCCAGAGCAGAATGCCAGTAGGGTGGTGTCAGTGCAGCTGCTTTCACTTCCCTGTGCCCCTCGGTGGTGGGGAACTGAATGAGCTGCGCTGCCCTCCCCGCTACAAGGGGAAGTGGTGGTGGTCGTGGACCTTCTGCCTCCCCCAAGCTCCCTAGGCAACCATACCCCTGAGCCGCCCTGCCCCCCTGGCTGCAGCACGGGCCTCTACCAGGGCCTCACAAGGTGTGAGTGGGAGGAAAGGACAGGACTGAGCCCTGGGGGGCATGGTGGGGCAGCAATGAGCCCTGGGAAGGGGGCAGTAAGGAGCCTGGGTGGAGTTGGAGGGGGAGGGAGGTTTGGGGCAGTAAGGAATGCAGGGAGTGTGGGGGGCAGTCAGGAGGGGGGTAAGAGGGGGCAGTGAGGAACCCAGGGAGAGCAATAAGGAGCAAGGGTGGGGGGCAGTGAGGAGCCCTGCAGCAGAGCATAAGGCCTGGGGCCAGGCAGCGGAGCGAGGGTGGGGCTGGGGGGGAGGCTCAGGGTAAAGAGGCCAAGAAGGGGTGGGGCTTAATGGGGGAGGGGGTCACAATCCAGGTGCTGGTATGCCCCCCCCACACTTCTAGGGAGCTTCTGGCACACCATAGCCACACCAAATGTGCCACCTATGGCAATTACATGTATAATTTCTCTCCATGAGAAATCAAGCAAATACAATACGAATAATAAGTAATGATAATATAGTACTAGTATATGATCAGGTGTGTTAAAATATTCAGAGAGACCTATCCCATGATTAAAAAGGGTGAAACAGCCATTATATATTTATGTAGACAGAATATATAAAAACATAGTCACCTGGATGTCAACAATCGTAGTTATCGATAGGCCTGAATGAAAACTCTAGCTCTGACTGCTCCCCAATTCACTCTTAACATTAATTTCAAGAATGTACAGTATCTACTGTAACAATATTTCTTTAAAAAGAAAAGGAGTACTTGTGGCACCTTAGAGACCTCTTTCTTTTTCTGAATCTCAGCATCTGTGGTCTCATTCGCTTCCATTTGCAAGGCCTCATGACAGGTGTCAGCAAAGTTTACAATCTTAGGACAGTGATTGAAATGGATTGAAAGAGGGATTTATCTCTCTCCTTCTCTCTCTGCTTTTAGCAGAGGAGTGGGGGAGTCCTATTTCTCTCCTGCTATCCCTGACTGTAGCCCTAGCTGGGGAGATAAAAACATATAATTTCAAATGGCTAGGTAGCTCAGCAGAATCCCTTCTTCCTGAGATTGATTTCCTTAGTAAAGTTAGGATGTCATGAATTAGAGGACAGAGAGAAATAGTAGTAAGGGGTACAACCCACAATTCCTTCCTCTCCATTACTACTTTTCCTAGCCTTAATAATTGTTCTACCAGCCATGGCTCTATGTATTGTATGCTGTCACGGTTCCTCCCCCACTCTGAACTCTAGGGTACAGATGTGGGGACCTGCATGAAAAAACCTCCTAAGCTTATCTTTACCAGCTTAGGTCAAAACTTCCCCAAGGTACAAAATATTACATCCGTTATCCTTGGACTGGCCGCTACCACCACCAAACTAATACTGGTTACTGGGGAAGAGCTGTTTGGACGCGTCCTTCCCCCCAAAATACTTCCCAAAACCTTGCACCCCACTTCCTGGACAAGGTTTGGTAAAAAGCCTCACCAATTTGCCTAGGTGACTACAGACCCAGACCCTTGGATCTTAAGAACAATGAACAATCCTCCCAACACTTGCACCCCCCCTTTCCTGGGAAATGTTGGATAAAAAGCCTCACCAATTTGCATAGGTGACCACAGACCCAAACCCTTGGATCTGAGAACAATGAAAAAGTATTCAGTGTTTTACAAGAAGACTTTTAATAAAAAATAGAAGTAAATAGAAATAAAGAAATCCCCCCTGTAAAATCAGGATGGTAGATATCTTACAGGGTAATTAGATTCAAAAACATAGAGAACCCCTCTAGGCAAAACCTTAAGTTACAAAAAAGATACACAGACAGAAATAGTTATTCTATTCAGCACAATTCTTTTCTCAGCCATTTAAAGAAATCATAATCTAACACATACCTAGCTAGATTACTTACTAAAAGTTCTAAGACTCCATTCCTGTTCTGTCCCCGGCCAAAACGACTACAGACAGACACAGACCCTTTGTTTCTCTCCCTCCTCCCAGCTTTTGAAAGTATCTTGTCTCCTCATTGGTCATTTTGGTCAGGTGCCAGCGAGGTTACCTTTAGCTTCTTAACCCTTTACAGGTGAGAGGAGCTTTCCCCTGGCCAGGAGGGATTTCAAAGGGGTTTACCCTTCCCTTTATATTTATGACATATGCTCAGCACAATGGGGCCCTTATTATGGTTGAGGCCTCCAGACGCTATTATAATACAAACAAAAATAATAATAGAGGACATGGACTATTCAGAGAAATTAAAAATAAACGTGTGATTACCTGAACTGTAAAGCAACATAGGCTAATGAACAGCCAGCCCAATATGTCCTCCAGTTTAAACAAAACAGCTGTCTGAAAATAAGACTTATGTCAGACAAGGAAAAACCCAGACAGACTGGTGAAAGTTTGTAATAATGAGATGGAGGAGAGTGGGGTTCAGGCCTTGGGCAAGGATGGGAAAGTGTACAGGTATAGCAGCGGCTGGCGCTGGAAGATGTTTTATGGCTCATACCACTGATGTCATCCTCTAGGCAAGAATGTGGCTAGAGGTAAGAGAAGCAGTTGTAACTTGTATTGTGGACAGCAGGTTTTATAGCTCATCTTTATTAATATCCTTTCGTGGGTGGGGTGAGGAAGCTGAGTGATTGGCAGCAGCTGCTGGTGGAATGTCCCTGTCTGGACAGGCCCTCCCACAATAGTAGGGCTGTAGCTAAATGAGCCAGAAGCTGACAGTTGCCCTTTTCTTTGTGACAGCAGATGTACAGTTTGTGTTTTAAGCTTTGGCAACTTAGTTTATCTCCTGGAGTAATGTCTGCCATGAAAATTTCTTCACGCTGATTATCTGCAAGCAGTACTTTCTGATTGTATTCCTTTTAGCATTCCTGGTACGCTTCAAGGTTTACCGTCTATACTTCTGCATTAATCTGACTAGCTGGTAGCTAGAAGTGCCTAAGATTTCACTGTCTTTCTTTCACAGATGCACTATTACATTCCAACCGCAATTAACTGAAACACTAGGTTTGACCAAAAGTTGGTTATGCTCCCTGGGGCTGTATTAACTGTCTGACTGAAGCATGCCTCCCACTTGGAGTTTCAGTCCTGCAGAGCAGCTATATTCCACATGACAGAGGCTCCTAAACTCTGCATGAGTGAAGTTTAGGAGTTTATTGAGGTGCTAGCTTCAGCACTCTGGTTTTAAAGAGCTTCATAACAACAAAGCTCCCAGTTATCTGAATCTCTTGTTTTATGAAAATTATCCAGTAAGACCTTTGTGAAATCAGTTTCTCTGTCTGTCTGTTTTTTAATTTGCTTTTCAACTTAGCTTTCCCATAATAAGCACTTCTTATGGACACACAACCTTCTCTCTCTCACTCACACACACACACACTCTCACTCTCTCTCTCTACAGTGATGGGGGCCATATAAGTACCTAGACAGATATACAGTGACAAGAATAATTTCTTAGAAATGCCAATGGATTGCATTTTATACTGGGCTGAGAACAAGAATGTCTGACTCGTGGTGTGAAAGCACTATGAGAATCTGCAGTTAGAATGATTAGTACATATCCTTGCTGTTTAAAACAATTAGCATTATTTTAAAATTCATCATACTCACATTGGCTAAGGTTATTGAAAGATTTAATAGACAGAACTCATTTTCTGAAGCTATAATTGCTAGGACTAAAATTGACTAAAAAGAGTCTGAGCTGCACAGTTTAGACCTGGACTTCCCCCAAAGTTTGGGGATGTTCATGTCTGAGGTTTTGGCTTCTCTAATTAAAAATGAAATTAGTTACAATTATAATTATAAATTATCATTAAAATTAGAAATTAGAAATTATAAAAATAGTGGAATCTGCCACTATAAAAAACAAACCAGTGTTTCATATTGGTTTTTTTAATGAAATAAAAAAAAATGGCCAAAACTGCAATTTCCTGGGAATTGAAAAATATGATTGTGATATTTATATTACAGTGGTGTTTGAATAAGACTTTGTATCTCATAGGGATACGGTCAGGCCAGGCATGTATGGCCTGCTACTGGTTCCACGTAACCCAGTACAACCTTCTGCAGGTCAAGTGACTAAACCGGGAATCCCACTTTTCACTGATTGGTGGGAGTAATGCCAGATCTTTGTTGGAATGAAAAACAATATCCACAAGAATAACACCATCTGGTGCTACCACCTTGCAGCTAGCTTTTGGTTTTATGAAGGCTAGGAGAGGAAACCCTACACCCAGTCCACTGTAGAGAAAATATCTGGTGATTGGCATTGCAACTCAGCTTCTTCATGTAGCTCCTGCAGCTGTGCTTGCTTCCAGATATGTTGATCACCAAGCCTTTGTGTCCAGTCGGTACCACCAAGAGGGGGACTTTTTGTCCTAGGGCGAGTATCTGCTTCTTTATTTTCGCTGCATAGGCATATGTGCCAATGTTCCAGGTACAATGATCATACTCTTCAAACTTGCTTGTTGGAATGTGAGGACAATGTGCCCTGGTATGTTAAATGACCTGGAGGAGGTCAGTGATCCAAGAAGGTCTGCTATCATCGATAAAGAGCTGGAGAAGGTTGACACTCTCTCTCTGAAACTAGACTAGCTGACACAAGTTCTCTATGCAAGATGCATTACACGCTCATCTGGCATAGAAAAAGCAAAGCAGAGTGCTCTGGTCATGGGGTGGTATTTGGAGTCAAAAACTCATTAGCATCCATGTCAAATGTCCCATTGCAACATCAGAATGAATGATATCACTAAGATTATCTGTGACAGGTGTTTTTTGCCAATATCATCAATGTATTTGCCCCAACACTTTCCTCCATTTCTAAAGAGAAGGATTTGTTCTGTAAGTACCTTGATAGCATCATCAGTAAGCTACCATCAGGCAAGGGACTATCTGTTGGGATACTTCAATCTTAGAGTTGGCTCAAATCATGAGATGTGGCTGCTAGGTTCTTGCCACCATGGAGTGGAAAAAATTAATTACAAATGGTGTAGTTCTGTACCGACTGAGGAGCATGCATTACCAACACTTACTTTCAATGCAGTCATCATCGAAAGGTCTTGTTGAGACACTCCAGATCTGGACACTAACACAAACTGGATTTAATGGTTCGTTATAGAAAACACTTGCAGGATGTTCTCCATACTCGCAGTGTTGGATCATATTAAAGAAGTTCTGTATTAAAATCACAAATGAGTTTGATTCCCCATACTTTAAATTCCAGGGTATTACTAATTAAGAGGTCTCTTGGTTTTTGGTACTGTTTCTCTCCCTCTGTGTGAAACTTGCAAGCTGCTAATTGCGTTAGTACATTCTAAGACAGTCTGTTCTCAAAGCAATTCTTTGTAATAACAACTACTCACACAGAGAGAGACTCAAAGCAATACTCTGTAACAACAGAAACAGCACCCAGAGACTCCCCGCCCTTTTGTTGTATTAACAATTGTGATTAAAATAGAGATAGAGGATGTATGTGGATGGATGCTTGGTGTGGATAATAACTGAATGATCAGGGAGGTGCCAGCCTAAGAATCCAGTGTCCATCGGCTGAAGAAGGCATCAAGTGGAAATAACCAGAGGATCCCCGGAGGGCAGACTGGAATCCACCCAACAGCCTCAAGAATGGGAGAACCAAAGAACAAGATAACATCTAGCAGCACGGAGCCGTCAGGAATGTGCTATCTGCTGATTGATTCAGCAACAGCATGATGAAGCAATTCCCATAGACTGGCATAAGAAGAAACTCCTATAAAAATGGACTCTAGAAAGTGAGAACTTTGGGGGTCTGATTCTGCAAACCAACTTCCAGGAGCATCAGATGAGCATCTGACAAGGCCCTGCTCCCTCCTCATGTCCAGGTCACCTGGCCAGTGGCTTGACATGACCAACTCTAAGGCTGGTAACTATGATAACAACCTTGCAGAACCTGTGTGTGTGTGTTTGTATGAATGAATGTATGAATAAATATGAGATTGAATGGAATGTTATAGCTATAACTAACTGCTTACTATGATTCTTTCTGTATTCACAATAAATGTGGTATTTTGCCTTTTCCTCTTTAATAAGATCCTGCTGGTTTTTATTTTATTGGTATAACAGCAGTTTTCATAGTGCAGACTGTGACGCAGACCATGCACACGTATGCTGCAAAGTCGGGCTTTCACTAGAGAAATTCCATCTTACTAAACAAAGCCATTGCACAAAATTAACATCAGAGACCAAGGAAGGTGTCTCCAATTCACTATGAATCTCAGAGAAACTGTCTTTGATTGTCCCTCCCTGAATGCTGATGGAGTATTGAGCGCATTCTGGATGAATATCGTAGCTTTTGGTAAAAAGACAGCACAAAATAAGGACTGGTTTGCAGCATAATTTGAAGAAATGCTCCTAGTCACTGAAATAAAATGCACAGCATACCTTTCCCACAACATGAATTCCTCCTCTTTAACGTCAGAGTGGCCAAGAGTGCATTGCAATGAAAAGCAAGGCAATGTATTCTGCCATACTGGCTCGATTTGTGTGAGAAGATAGATCACCATTCTCAAAGGATGTTTGTACAAGGTATGTATGATGGAATCAAGAAAGCAATAGGTCCTTTATCTTTTGGTTGTATAGAAGACTTCTCCTTTCAAATCTCTTAATAGAGATACCGTAACTGACAGAAGCAATTAGATTAAATGCTAGGTAGAAAATGGGATCACAAACTTTATTCTCGTGAAACTACTGTTTCAAAAGCAGTGCTAAATTTGTTCCCCAGGCTTCTGATTATTGAAGAGCTTGATACAGAACAGCGGTGGCCAAACTTACTGAACCTCTGAGCCGCGTACAATAATCTTCAGAAGTTTGAGCTGCAAGACACGCACAACCTGCCCCGTGGGGCAGTGCCTGCTGGGGCGCAGGGCTAAGGTCTGGAGATCCCCCTCCCCACAGGGCAGAAGCCTCTAGCCCCACCACCCCGCCACAGGGCAGAAACCCCCAGCTCTTCCCCCCACCAAGTCTATTAGGTGGAGAATGGGAGATGAGGTGGGGCTCCACAAGCCACACTTGTGGCTCATGAGCTGCAGTTTGGCCATCTCTGATATAGAACTATCTATAAATGAGCTTAAAAGGGCAATAACCCCTCTAGTATCAGGAAAGGCCACAGGAAAAGATGCAATACCAGCTGAAGTACTGACACAAAGAGGACAGGATGTGCTTAAATATCTGCACAATGTCTTGCTTCCTTAAGGCGAGAGGGAGGGAAGGAAGGAGGTGTACTGCAAGACATGAAGGATGCCAACATCATAACATTGTATAAAAATAAAGGAGACCTGAAGGTTTGTAACCACTACAGAGGAATCACTCTCCTTTGCATTGCTGGCAAGACATTTGCATGGGTCATTCTCAACAGACTGCAAGTTCTTGTTGAACATATATATCCAGAGAGTCAGTGTGGCTTCCATGCAAGATAGCAACTATTGACATGATCTTTGTACTAAGGCAACTGCAAGAGAAGCATTAAAAATAAGGAAAATCTTTCTACATGACCTTAGATTTTACTATGGCTTTCAACCTGCTCAGCAGAAAGAGTCCTTTTCAGTTGCTTGAGATAACTGCTCCTCCTTAGTTTTATTTGATAGTTTCATGAAGGCTACAGTCCCATACCGTGTCGATCAGCCCAACAGCATTGTAATCTGCAGCAGTGTCAAACAAGGATGTGTTTTGGCGCCAACAATCTTTGGTATATTTTTTGCTCTGCTGATTCATCAAAATTTCTCATCTAGCACCGAGGGTAGACATCTCCATGCAAGATCAGATGGAAAACTCTTTGACATTGCTTGTTTAAAAGCAAAATTAGAACTTCTTTTTGCCAATAGCTCAGGGCTTGTTTCACTCCAGAAACTTTGCAATAGTTTTGTGTTACCTTGTGATAAATTTGGTCTAACCATTAGTCTAAAGAAGACATTGATTATGGCACAATCCTGAGCATGCTGCTGTATAGTGACCTGGACCATCTATAGAAGGCACGAAAGAAGGCTTAACACTTTCCACACCTGCTGTCTAGTTTGATTTCAAATACAAGTCCCTGATACCAAAGTATTTGAGAAAGCAAAATTGCCAAGTCTAATATTTATTCACTATTCTTAAATAAAGACATTTTTGTTGGTTTGGTATTCTATATTGGATGGATGATAGACACATTGCAAAAGACCTCCTGTATGGAGAACTTAGGAGTTGGGTCAAACCATCAGTGTACAAACCTTATATCCCATCTGTTTATAAAGTAAATAAAACAAGAGTTTATATCAAAACGGACACCAATTAATATATACCTAAAAAGAGCATTCAAACTGTCACTTTTCCCATTTGAAATCAACAGTACAGAGGTCCTTTCTTTCTCAGTTTTCCTGTTCACAATTAAGATGACATTGCCAGGCAATAAGTAAACTCCTATTAAATTCACTGCGAGAATAGAAATTAAAAAGTCAATTAAATTGCTTTTGATTTTTTAAAATAAATTTTATTTTGAACTATGAGGTTTTTTTTAAAAAAAACCCTGAAATCTGCACTATTCTTGTATGACTAACAACACAAATCCAATTAATCTTGTCTATTGTCATATAGGTACCTTGGATTGTTCTTTTTCTTCCTCACACCCTCTTTTTCTACTTTAACCCCTTCTTTTTTTCCTCTAGTACTCATGAATAGTGCACATCAAAAATGCCCCGTGGAAGAGGTATGTCTGTGAAAATACTATGCTGTTCTTTTTCAAGCGGTGCTTTGCTGATTTCAGCTATCAATCTATGATGGCATAATAATGGTGCAATTGTCAGCTTTTTTCACAATAAACTTTACTTCTCCCCAAATCACATTTGCTATGCAAAGATTCAGCTAAGAGTTAATTTTTTTTTTTTTTGTTGTTTAACCACATTTTAAAAAGTTAGTGTGGCCTTTAAAAAAAAAATTGAATGTAAATATGACAAATACAGGATTAGAGAGTTGAGGATTTAATGAGCTTGTTAAAATCGAAAATGTAGTGGATATAAAAAATAAATGTTGATAACTATTAGCCCAGAAATGGTCTCATTATTTGTGTGAATTAAATGCCTGAGTATTTAAACTCTGATAAATGGACATTGGATTAATTTTTTAATAAGCGATGCTAAGTAAATTTCTCCTGCACACAATTCTATTAAATATGTACCCAATAGATTGAAATAGTTTTTCAGGTAAATATCTTTTGTACTGGATTAGATTTAAAAAAAAATTATTAAACCAAAACCAAAAGTTTGAACTAAAAAACATGTAAGTTTTTTACACAATGTCTAGGAAACAAATCCTCAAAAGATGAGGTTAAGGTTTATTACTCTGTTCTTCATTCATGGAGTGGTGAAAAACAAAAAGGCACAAAAGTATGTGTTAGGATGTGGTGGTCTTGCTTTGATTAATTTTCTTGCTTTTGTTCTTTCACAGCTTTCATGTGATTTTAAGCATAATGATATGTATTTAATATTCTGGTAACAGTTTTGGATTTTTCCTTCTTTTCTCTGCAAGTTGTCTGAACCACACAACTTGCCTTCGGGGGTTCTTGAGCTCCTGTGTATATGTAAATATGTATATTCTGTGTCAATCTCAAAGTATTGCTAAAGAATAGCTTTTAAAATTTTTCTCTTGTGTTAAATATGAATAATTTTTATTTAGATATGGCCATTCTTAGAAATCTGTAGTTTATAATCAAATGCTATGTACAGTCAGTTACATTTATGATAGCTTGCTGAGAATTTTAGTATTATTATCTTTATTTTGTTGCTGTACAAGTCCAGATTAACTTTGTTTTTCTTTCTTTTACTTTAATAGCTTCTCGGGCTTCTTCTCATACCGAACAGCAGAGAGAGAGAAGGTATAACATGGTCTTTTATATTTCAACCACGTCATCCTAATAGTTGGCTTTAGCGTTCATTTTATCTGATCGTGTCAGGATCCTACTTTTGTCCTTTTCTTCTGGTTTTTTTTTTCCTTTCTGATTTTTCTGTGTGAAAACAGTAATGACTGGAACCAAATAAATTAAATACATTTTAAAAATAATGAGATTTGAAGAAGATGAATTTTTTTGGTCTGAAATGTTAATAAAAACTTATGGCCTCCATTTCTAGGTGATCGTTTCAGGTTGAAAATACAAACTTAAATACACACACACACCCCTACAGCTTCTCAGAAAGGGAGTCCCAATTAACCTGTCATAACCTCTGGGTGCTGATATTCTATGCCTTCCTATACTTTTTTTAAAAGTATCCTTTAAACATATAATTGTGCATTTTCTGATGGCAAACTGACAGAAGAAGCTACCATAGCAAATGGTCCATGTAGCCAGATACCCAGCATTCTGCAATGGCCAAGAAAGACATACAACTCATTAATACAGCAAAACGTTCACCAAGCTTTTCATTCTATGAACAGCTTCACAATAGAGATGTTCTGGATCCTGCCCCCTCCCAACACTGTTTGGGTCTCAAAATATTTTATTATGCAGAATATCTTGAAAGGTTCAACAGAGCACAGCTGTGCAATACTGAATATTGGGGGATACGGAATACATACTTTACTCTTGTAGGCAATTGATTTATACTCGGAAGCATTATCATTATTTATGCTATGGTAGCATTTAGAGTTTGGAATCAGGGATTGGGGCCCCATTGTGCTAAGCATTGTTCACAAATATAACAAAAGGACAGTCTCTGCCCCACAGAGTTTGAGGTTTGATTACCCTTGCTTTAACACTGGTGGGAGATTTTCCTAAAATTCTCCATGTAGACAATCCTTTAGGTATCAAAGAACCAAACCAGGTAAGGCTTTCTAAATCAGCACATTAAATTCCCCCCACCTTCTCCCACTTGTTAGTAGGTAGCCAGCGCAGTGTGGTAACATTTAGTATCATTATTAATGATGTTGAGAACTGTCCACTGCCAACCAGATATTCTGAAAAGTGAATAAACTGTTTATTAAATGTATTTAGGAGGGGCAGCATAAGTGATCCTAGAATCACATGTGAACAACGGCATACACAAAAATAGAGAAAACGGCAGTAATTTGATCCATGTCCATAAATTTGAACAAATTAATTGGTTGGAAACTTTAACCTCTTTTCCTCATGATTTCCTCAGATTTGGTCTTCACTCCAAATTACTCGTAATCTTTGTGAATTTTAAAACTGTGGGATTCAATATGAACAATTCTCCATGAATATTCAATATTCTGTATTCAAACTAAGTATAGTTGTAATTGGTCAGATATATCACATAGTGGTGTTTTTGTTCTCTGATTAGATTAGTACACAAAAACTCCCAGCATGAAAACTCACTTGTGTAGCTTTCAATTGGCTTTCTGTGAGTATTCATGTTAGTTAAAACTCAGTCTTGTAAATAATCATAGGAAATGAATACAAATAGCACGGCTGAAGTAAATTCATTAAAAAAATTAGCCTAAATATTCACAAAAAGTTTGTTGCAGTTTCAGCATGTTCATGCAGTTCAACATGTAATGTGCCACAAAATAAAATAAAAAAATCAATAAATATGAATTAAAAAATCGTGACATGAATGTTGCGATTTGTTTTCTCGCTGGGCTGAACAGGTGAAAAAGTACACATTTAGCCCAATCCTTGCACTATCTGGGCTAAGACATTGTAATTTTAAAAAAAAATCTTAAATTTGTTTTGTTGCCTTGCATTATTTCTAAACAGTAGTTAATAATAATCCTTTGCATTGATTAGTGCCTTTCATCAGAAGATTCCCAAACCACTTTATAGCATTTTACTTATGGGAAAATTGAAACACAAAGACCCCTTCTAGTGAAGTACTTAAGCACATGCAGGGCCGGCTCCAGGCACCAACATTCCAAGCAGGTGCTTCGGGCAGCACTGTGGATGGGGCGGCAGTCCATGTGCCGTCAGGGTGGTGTCTCGTCTTTCCGCGGCAGCGGCAATTTGGCGGCAGCCTCTTTCCTCAGGCTGCTGCAGCGGAAATTCGGCGGCAGCTTTAGTCTGCAGGCTACCGTGGCGGCAATTTGGCGGCAGCTTCTGTCTTCAGACGTCTTGCTTCGGGGCAGCAAAAATGGTAAAGCCGGCCCTGAGCACATGCCTAACTTGAAGTACATGAATAGTCCTGCTGTAGTCAATAGAGTTTCTCTTTTGCTTAGAGGTAGGCATGTACTTAAGTGCTCTGCTGAATGGGGACCCTGAGTGCTTGCTTGACTGGGGCCAGAAAGGTTAAGTGACTCTATGAAATCATACAAGGCATCTTTGCAAAGTCAGGAATAGAACTGGAACTACTAGAAAAGCATATTATTTTAGTGTTTATTTAAATCATTATTGTAAAACTTTCTAGTCAGTCATTCTTTCCCTCTCCTGCACATCACCGTTTTTATGTTTCTTTGCAGACGTCCTGAGATTACAATAGTTGCTGCTGAGCCTCTCAGACCATCCTCCTGGTTTCCAGGTGGAAATGTCACTCCACAGGGATTAGGATTCCCTTCTCCTTCCCAGGCTAACTGGAGGACAAATGAGCTTGTTCCAGCTGAGGTGAGTAGATAATGGACATATTTACCTTACATGTGTAATTCATGTTAATTTTAAAGTGCAAAGAGGAACAATAACAGCACCAGAACTCATTGTCCTCTTAAAAGAGAACTACTCTGGGTTTTTTTGTATTTTTGTTGTACATGTCAGTGTAGCATTTCTGAATTCATGTAGGGTTTTTTTTTTTAATTTTCACATATGGAGACATTAAAATTTTTACCTTTTTTATTTTGTAGCTTCCACCATCTTATGAGCAGGTGATAAAAGAAATTAACCAAGTGCAAGTCAATACAACAAATAATAATGCTGCTGCTGCTGCTTCTAGATGCACTGCTACGTCTGCAACACAGACTGACTTTCCAGAGGAAATAATCAGCCATTTGCCAAGAAGTAATGTAAAAAACAACCTACCTACTCTCTGTGAATCTGAAATTGTTCCAGGTAAATGATCTATGGACTTCATATTATCAAAGATTTTACAGATTGTGTTCTGGGTATGCTTTTAAAAATCAATTTAATCCTGTCTACATCCAATAAAAGTATTTCATTTATGTACTAGGTGCTGCTGTGAATTACTGCATTTGCTTCTTACCTCTGATGACCTGATATTCCATTCTGGTCTGGGTCAAAAGTAAAGATGTATTGTTCTTTAATATCACCCTAGGCTATAATGTATTTTTCCATTCTAGCTCCACTGGCAATCCTTTTGGGCCAGAGAATCTGAAAAAAATGAATGGAAAAGCAGGGAGGTTGTAGGTCAGGACTGAGATGTCCGCAAAGCTGGTTGGAGAAGCTGCTGTACTATTCCTTGTTCTAGACAGTGCTGGGAAACCCTCAATGTCATGAAACATTTAAAAAATATTTTTTTTCTTTATTTGATGGATCTTTGAGTATGTTAAAATGAAAGTGCTGCAAGCCAGCAAAGTAATTTTGGACCTATTACTTGTAAATTCTATGCATTTGTGCAAAGATCAATTCCTTTCTGGAGTGTAATGTATTTTTGCCCCCTTGAAAAAGGGAGAATGACAAATGTAACGCAAGAAACCGTGAGTTCTAAGTGGAAATAGTTGGTGGATATTCAGTCAGAATGGTTAGAGAGACCAAATGACAAAGTAAATTTGTGTTTAAAATGTGTCAGAATACAATTTGAAAGCTTCTCTTTTCTGTCAGCAGTGCAAAGTCCTCTCAGACCTCCCAGGCCTCTCTTAAATAGCAACCCTCCAGAAAATGAGGCTCCCTTAGTTGTCTCTGAAGCGTCTGAAGAATGGAAGTGCCAAGAAAATCCCAGTAATGTGACGGGTCCACTGCCAAAACCAAGATCAAAAGGCAATCTCAGACCTGTGGTCAGAGATAGTCAAATCAAATCACAAGACAATCAGGAAGAAGTGAGACAGCCTCGAGCTGAAAGGGAGCCATCTCCAAGTCCGCCAGTGTCCCTCTTCGATAATAGCTTATTGGACAATCACATGGTGATGAACAGTATGAATACAGAAAAAAGCCAAAATAGCATTGGTTCAAGGATCAAAGCTTTTGAATCCCAAGCAAATTCTGATATCTCAGGATTATCAAAGAAACCAGAAATTGCTCCACGGTCGTTTGTCCCAAGACCAACTGTTTCTGCAAAGAAGCCAATAGTAGCTCCAAAACCAGAGCTAGGAGCCAGGAGAGCTTCGGGAGAGTCGGGTTCATGGACAGAAGACACACAAAAAGCTGCATCCAGGAAATGGCATCCTCAACCTCAAGAAGCCGGGAGCAATGTCATAACCAAACCTGAATTGCCAAAGAAACCAAAACCTGGCCTTGTAAAAAGTACTAGTAATAATTTGCTTGATGCAAGGAATGGGTCAGCTTCAGAGAACAATGATAAACACAAGAAATTTCCAATTCCTGCTCCAAGGCCACTCGTTCCCAAAAAGTCTCTTTCTGTAGAAAGTCCTGCCCCACATTCAACCTTACTAAAACCAGTACTCGCTGCTCCCAGTTTCTCGGTAGCTGCCCAAGCACCAGCTTTCAAGTCCCTGAGAGAGTCATCAGCTCCAACGAATCTCTCAACATGTACTTTGCAAAGTCAACCAGTTGGGGAAGGAGATCTCATCAGTTTTGATGATGACGTTTTGCCCCCTAGTTCAGTTAGTGCAGTTCAAGAATGTACCAGTTCTGAAGCAGGTAAGAACAAGTGTAAGGAGATAAATTGCAAACATGGTTAGAAATTTGCATGCACATGATATTGTGGTATTGGTATATGTGTATGTAAAATTGTATGCTTGTCATTGTATTAAGCTTCATGTGAAATTACATGGACTCAGAGAGCAATATGATTGACCAATAAGGTTCCCAGGCTGTGTAATTCTGAGAACATGCCAGCTGGATTTATAACTTAATAGCTAAAATAGTACACAATAAGCTCAAAACTATACTCCAGATGCCACCTCCAGAATGCATCATGATCCCTTCTCAGGCGCTGGTGACATCTTGCCTTATGCTATCTAATCTATCTAGTACTAGTATCTGAGCACCTGTGGTTCATAGCATCTAGCTCCTGGGTAGTGCAGTAGTATATGTATAGATATTTATTCCCCATTATGTCAGTGAGAGAAGCAGCAGTGTCCATTGTGTTTTGGGAAATCATGACCCAGCATACTAAAACACCATGCACCATGAATGGAGGAAATGAGTGCCATTATCATAGAATAATAGAATTGTAAGACTGGAAGGGACCGTGAGAAGTCATCTAGTCCAGGCCCCTGCACTCATGGCAGGAATAAGTATTATCTAGACCATCCCTGACTGGTGTTTGTCTAACCTGCTCTTAAAAATCTCCAATGATGGAGATTCCACAACCTCCCTAGGCAATCTATTCCAATGTTTAACCACCCTGACAGTTAGGAAGTTTTTCCTAATGTCCAACCTAAACCACCCTTTCTGCAAGTTTAGCCCATTGCTTCTTATCCTATCCTCAGAGGTTAACAAGAACAATTTTTCTTCCTCCTCCATGTAACAACCTTTTATGCACTTGAAAAACTGTTACCAGGTTCCCTCTCAGTCTTCTCTTCTCAGACTAAACAAACCCAATTTTTTTTAATCTACTCTCACAGGTCATGTTTTCTGGACCTTTAATTTTGTTGCTCTTTTCTGGACTTTCTCCAGTTTGTCTATATCTTTCCTGAAATGTGTCTCCCAGAACTGGACACAATACTCGAGTTGAGGCCTAATCAGCCTGGAGGCCTAATCAGCGTGGAGTAGAGCAGAAGAATTACTTCTTGGTTCTTGCTTACAACACTCCTGCTCATACATCCCAGAATGATGTTTGCTTTTTTTGCAACAGCATTACACTGTTGACTCATATTTAACTTGTGATCCACTGTGACTCCAGATCCCTTTCCGCAGTACTCCTTTCTAGGCAGTCATTTCCCATTTTGTACATATGTAATTAATTGTTCCTTCTTAAGTGGAATACTTTGTATTTGTCCTTATCGAATTTCATCATTTCAGATCATTTTGAATTTTAATCCTACCTCCAAAACACTTGCAACCCCTCCCAGGTTGGTATCATCTGCAAACTTTATAAGTGTATTCTCTGTGCCATTATCTAAATCACTGATGAAGATATTGAACAGAACAAGACCCAGAACTGATCCCTGCAGGACCCCACTTGATATTGCCTTCCAGCTTGACTGTGAGTCACTGATAACTACTCTCTGGGAACAGTTTTCCAATCGATTATGCACCCACCTTATAGTAGCTCCATCTAGGTTATATTTCCCTAGTTTGTTTAGGAGAAGGTCATGTGAGACAGTATGAAAAGCCTTAGGAAAGTCAAGATATGCAAGATGTACCACTTCCCCGCTATCCACAAGGCTTGTTACCCTTTCAAAGAAAGCTGTTAGGTTGGTTTGACCCAATCTGTTCTTGACAAATCCATGCTGACTGTTTCTTATCACCTTATTATCTTCTGGATGTTTGCAAATTGATTGCTTAACTATTTTCTCCATTATCTTTCCGGGTACTGAAGTTAAGATGACTCATCTATAAAACCCTGGGGGTTGTCATTATTTCCCTTTTTATAAATTGGTACTATATTTGCCCTTTTCCAGTCCTCTGGAATCTCTCCCGTCTTCCATGACTTTTCAAAGATACCTCCTGAGTCAAAGATCTCCTGATACCTTCCATGACTCAGATACCTCCTGAGTCAGCTCCTTGAGTATTCTAGGATGTGTTTCATCAGGCCCTGGTGACTTTCACAGTTTGTGTTTCCAGTGCACATATTACTTTGTTATGTGGACTGCGTGTTTGCTCATATAACTGTAAATTTGTCAGTTAGTACATCCACGTGAAATAATTTTTCACTTAAAAGCTACTCTGTGAATTTTGGAAAATTTGGTTGATTCAGCTAAGGTCTTAGGGCTAGAGCTGGGTGAATAATGGATTTTTTTTCGTTCACTAACAATTTTTAAAAAATCAGAAAAGTTTTTTGTTTTGGATCAAATTAAAAACTTTTATTTAGTTTTTTCAGCAACTCAAAATGTCAAAAAAATTTCAAGTAAAAACAAAATGTTTTGCTAATTGTCAGGGTTCCCTCTCCACTCTGAACTCTGGGATACAGATGTGGGGACCCGCATGAAAGGCCACCTAAGCTTATATTCCACCAGCTTAGGTTAAAAACTTCCCCAAGGCACAAATTCCTTTTCTTGTCCTTGGATGGTATTGCTGCCACCACCAAGTGATTTAAACAAACATTCAGGGAGTGGCCACTTGGAGCCCTATCCCTCCTCCTCCCCCAAATATCTCCCCCAAGCCCTTTCACCTCCTTTCCTGGGGAGGCTTGAGAATAATATACCAACCAATAGGTTAACAAAGTAAGCACAGACCAAATCTCTGCTTTTTAGGACACTGAAAATCAATCAGATTCTTAAAAGAAGAATTTTATTTAAAAAAAAAAAGAAAAGAAAAAGAATCTCACCTGCGAAATCAGGATGGAAGGTAACTTTACAAGGTAAATAAAAAGATTTAAAACACAGAGGATTTCACTCTGACTCTGCTTCCCAGTTACAAAACAGTAATAAAATTACCTCTTAGCATAGGGAAAATTCACAAGCTAAAACAAAAGATAATCTAATGCATTTCCTTGCTATTACTTACAATTTCTGTAATTTTAGATGCATCATTTCAGGATCTTTTTAGGAGCTGGTTTACCTGCTTGGTCTCTCTCTTTGTCCCAAGAGGGAACAAAACAAAGAGCACAAACAAAACCTTTCCCCCTCCCAGATTTGAAAGTATCTTCTTTCCCCATTGGTCCTTCTGGTCAGGTGCCAACTAGATTAATTGAACTGATTAACCCCTTACATGTAAGTGATTCTGTACCTCTGGCCAGGAGGGATTTGGTGTTACTGCATACATAAAGGTTGTTACCCTTCCCTTTGTATTTATGACACTAATGTTAAAATGTTACATTTCAACCTGACAAATTTTGTTTCCACTTTCAGACGTTTTGAGAAAAGGAAGGAAAAGTAGATGGGGGAAAAGAAGGTGTGGTGGTGGTGCTGCCTCCCTTATAAGCTTTAAACCCAGTGGGTAAGCACTTATCTGGGATGCGTGGCTATACATTGTCATTTATAGTGGCAACTCATAGTTAGGCTTGGCAGAATTTTGGGCGGCGGGGATTCTGTTATAATTTTGACAGATAATATCAATATTTATTTCTAAGCATTTTTTCCCTGATTTTTATCAATTTAAATTTTCACAGGTGTGCCATATTGTGGGGTTTAAGCATCTTAAAAATGTTTGTTTAAATTTTCATAATTGTGGGTCCAGCAGTGGGTGGGGTCAGACAATTATTTAATGAGTACTTGTGGCACCTTAGAGACTAACAAATTTATTTGAGCATAAGCTTTCGTGAGCTACAGCTCACTTCATCGGAAAGTGAGCTGTAGCTCACGAAAGCTTATGCTCAAATAAATTTGTTAGTCTCTAAGGTGCCACAAGTACTCCTTTTCTTTTTTGAATACAGACTAACACGGCTGCTACTCTGAAACCAACAATTATTTAAGGATGGTAGACACTGAGATAGAAAAAGTTAAAACTGTTATAAAGTTCTGACTGTTCAAATGCAAATTTTCAACATCATGTCAAAATATTCAGTGTAAATATCCTTAATTCAAACTCCAATAAGTTCGCAAGCAGAATTTTTCTAACTTTGCTTATCTGTAAATTTTGATTATTATTGATGGAATTGTTTTGTCATTTTTTGATTGTGTATAGCGAAGTAGACATTTACCAATAAAAATCTAATCCAAGCCTATTTGTAGTCATTCATGATGACAATGGATAGTCATTTGGCCGGAGATAGTGCCTGGTAATTAGGGAACTCACCTGGTATGTGGGAGACGTGAGGTCAAATCCCTATTCTGATGACTGTTTATTTGACAGCTCCAAGGGGCGAGATTGAGAAAGCCCCATGGCAGAATATTCTGTAGTCTTTTGGCTAGGGCACTCACCTGCAATGCAGGAGACCCAAGGTCAAATTCCTTCTCTTCATCAGGCAGAGGGAAGAATTGCACGGGGGTCTCCCACATCCCAGGTGAGTGCTCTAACCACTGGATTAAAGTTTGTAAGGGAGGTGGTGCCACTATCAGCAGCCACCACAAAAGGTTTTGACTTTTTCGGTTTAGTCAAAACTGTTTGGCAAACTTGACAAAATCTGCAAATAGTGTTGGTTGACCTGAAACTGCATATTATAGCAAATAATCTATTTGTCAGAAAAATTTGAGGCCCTTTTGAAAATCCCATTCGGCCCCTATCTGCATCTTTAGATATCTAAATATCTTTGAAAATATGGCCCTCAGAATTTAGATCATAGGCCCTATTCCTGCAATGAATGGACCCTGATGCCCACACAGAGCTCCTCACAGAATTGGGAATTTAGATTATAAATTCCATGAGGTGCAGTGACTGTCTTTCTATGTTTTTGTATAGTTCCTTGCACAGGATTGGAGGGTCCATTGTGCTAGGAACTATACAAAAACATAGTGTGTGTGTATATATATTATTTCAGTTATGTTTACACACACTAATTAATATCACATAGCTTTTATTTGCTAAATTTTTCTTTCTTGAACTTTGATAACCTTACAAAAACAGGTTTTTCTTGATAAGAATTCAAGCATGTGCTGATTTAAGCCTGTTCATGGGTCACATAGTACTGTAATAGCTGTTGCTAACATAAAATAACATACTGGAGACTTTTAAAAATGGTAAACCATTTACTTAACTTATTTTTGAGACCTGTACAGATAGCTGTTGCTAGCTTGCCTGCCTAGCTCCAAGTGCAAGCCATGTCCTTCTGCTGTTAAGGCTCATTACATACAACACTAAGGGTAACTTTGGTTCCTACTCCAGAGTTCCAGCTATCATTACAATACCATCAGTTTTTAAGCAGAATTCCCAACTGCAATCCATAAGGAGTGCCTCTTAAAAGCAGATGATACAATAAAGCCCAGGGTGAATGAAATATATTTTTGAAAATGTGAATTTGGGAGTGGGGGGTTGGAGTGTGTGAGAGAGAGAGACAGAGAGAGAGAGAAGGGTCTAGCACTTTTTTAGGTGTTTGCTTCACTTAGCATTAAAAACGTTCAGCTATTTTTAAACTGATACATAAATAGTGCATAGCTGTCACAGTAAGTTTATATTTATTAATGGTAATGTGTTCCCATTATAAGTTGTGCTTTGCATAATTGGATGGAATTTTGATTTACTACCTCCTTCCTTTCTGTTTTGACGTAATAACTCCAGGGTGGATTTAGGAAGGAAACTGTAGAAGCGCTTGGTATATTAAGTTCAGTACTACTGATAGCAATACATGTATTTTCAGAACTGCTTTGAATCATTTGCTAACAGACAGATTTTAAAAGAAGTGAAATAAGGCTGACCCAGCATTCTGTTGGCAATGAAATGTGCTGCAATGTAGGATGAGCCCTTTTCGTGGACTGCTGGGATCTGGAACACTGCGGAAGCAGTATCATTCCCTGGGGGGAAGAGAGAACTTTTGAATGACTTGAGAATTACTTCCTAGTCCACTCCAGGAAATGTAATGGGACTGGAAATGACTGGCTCTGAATAGAGTTATTTTTAGCTCTTTTTGTCTAGAGGGGTGTTGCTGCAGTGCAGAGCAGAGCATGAGTGTTTGGAAAAAAGTCTTAAAGTAAAATTTGTACTTCAGAGGTTAAAGGAAACAAACAAACATAAATAGTCTGGAGTCCAGCTGGCAAGCAGTGAGGCAGAATTCTTACATTTAAAGGTCCAGTACAAAGAAAACAGAAAAGACAGTTTCTCACCTTCTTGTAACTGTTGTTCTTTGAGATGTGTTGTTCACGTCCATTCCAATCAGGTGTGGCATGCTGCGTGCACAGTCATCAGAAACTTTTTCCCTTAACAACTCCTGTCAAGTCGGCCAGGAAGCCCCCTGGAATGGCACCCTCAATATATGACCTGCCGACCCGACTTCCCTTCGGTTCCTTCTTGCTGGCTACTCCGACAGAGGGGAAGGAGGGTGGGAATGGATGTGAACAACACATCGCGAAGAACAACAGTTACAAGAAGGCGAGTAACTGTCTTTTCTTCTTCGAGTGCTTGTTCACGATTCCAATCAGGTGACTTCCAAACTCTCCCACAGGGGAGGGGTTGGAGTTAAGTAATCACTGACTGGAGCGCTGCACTGCCAAGAGCTGCATTGTCTCTAGCATGCTGGGTGATGGCATAGTGGGTGGCAAACATGTGCACTGAGGACCAGGTCGCTGCTCTTTAGATCTCTTGGATGGGTACCTGGGCCAGGAAAGTGGTGGATGAGGATTGCGCTCTTGTCAAGTGGGTCATTATAGCCAGGGCTGGGACCTTAGCGAGGTCATAACATGTCCTGATGTAGTCCGTAATCCAGGGAGAGATGCGTTGTGAGGAGACCAGAAGACCTTTCATTTGGTCTGCCACCACTACAAACAGCTGGTTTGACTTCCTGAAAGGCTTTGTGCTCTCAATATAGAACACTATCGCGCTCTGCACATCTAATGAGTAGAACCTCTGCTCCTGTGCATTAGCATGTGGCTTGGGATAGAAAACTGGTAGAAAAATGTCCTGGCTGAGGTGAAATTGGGATATCACCTTGGGTAGGAAAGCTGGGTGCCATCTGAGCTGTACCTTATCCTTGTGGAAGACTATGGAGTGGGGGTCGGAAGTTAGTGCTTTTAACTCTGACACCCTCCTGACCGATGTGATGGCAACCAGAAAGGCAACCTTCCATGAGAGATACAGAAGGGAACATGTAGCCAGCGACTTGAATGGGGCTCCCATTAGTCTAGCTAGGACCAGGTTGACATCCCAAGTCGTACCAGTGGGCGAGACTGAGGGTATAGCCGTTCCATGCCCTTAAAGAAACGGCCCACCATAGGGTTGGCGAAGACTGAACACCCCAACTCTCCCGGGTGAAATGCTGAGATGGCTGTGAGGTGCACCCTGATGGATGATCCGGCCAGGCCTTGCCGAATTAGGTGCAGTAGATATACCTTTCATCCTGGACTAGATACCTGAAGTGGGGATATGCGACTGCAATTGCACCAGCATGAGAACTGTTTCCATTTGGCCAGGTAGGTGGCCCTGGTGGAAGGTTTCCTGCTACCAAGCAGCACCTCCCTCACCGATTCTGTGCACTGGAGCTCCCTTGCATTTAACCATGAAGCTTCCAAGCCATGAGATGGAGGGACTGGAAGTCCGAGTGAAGGAGGCAACCATGGTCCTGTGTAGTCAGATCGGGAAGGAGCTGCAGTGTGATGGGGGTGCCCACTGACAGCTCCAGAAGCATGGTGTACCAATGTTGGCGTGGCCATGCTGGAGCGAGCAGAATTACCTCCGCTTTGTCCCTGCGGATCTTGAGGAGAACCTTGTGGATGAGTGGTATCGGTGGGAAGGCATACAGTAGACAGTTTCCCAGTGCATCATGAACGTGTCTGAGATAGAGCCCAGACTATGTGTTTGGAAGGAGCAAAATGTTGGACGCTTCCTGTTGCTCCTGGTGGCGAATAGGTCTACCCGGGGAAATCCCCACCTTTGGAAGATGGAATGTATGACGTCAGGACGGGTGGACCACTTGTGGTTGCGGAATGACCTGCTGAGGGGGTCCATAAGCTCATTCTGTACTCCAGGGAGTTAGTATGCCTCCAGGTGAATGGAGTGGGCTACATAAAACTCCCACAGGTGGAGAGCCTCCTGACAGAGAGGGGAGGAGTGGGCTCCGCCCTACTTGTTTATGTAAAACATGGGGGGGGGGTGTCAGTCATCACCGCCACACACTGACCTTGCAGTATGGTCTGGCAGGCTAGTCTCACCGCTCTGAGTTCCTTTATATTGATGTGGAGCAAGATCTCAGACTGCAACCACCTGCCCTGAGTCTGTAGGTCTCCTAGGTGTGCCCCCCAACCCAGGTCTTTCGCGTCCATTACTAAGGTCATGGACAGTTGAGGGGTGGTGAAAGGGACTCCTTTGAAGACCATGCAAGAGTCTGACCACCAGCCTATGGTATCTAAGACTCGTGATGGTACTGTTACTACCAAGTCTAAACTGTCTTGACCCAGGTGATAAGCTGAGGTGAGCCATGCCTGGAATGGCCTGAACCTCAGCCTGGCATGCCTGACCACATAGGTGCATGCCGCCATGTGCCCCAGGAGGCTGAGGCATGTCCTTGCAGTAGGGAGGGTTATTGTCTGAGAGTCTGAATGACGTATGACAATGTTTTCTGGACTCTGGTAGTATTGTTCTTACCTGAACTGAGTCCAGTACCACCCCAATGAATTCTATTCGTTGGGTGGGTGACAACATTGATTTGTCCACATTGAGGAGGAGACCTGGTCTCTGGAAGGTGTCTCTGACTAACTGGACCTGGGACTCCACCTGCTTCCTGGAATGCCCCCACAGCAGCCAGTCATTGAGGTAGGGATACACCTGGACCTGCCTCTTTCGGAGAAAAGCCACGACCACGGACATACATTTGGTGTGCACTTGAGGGGCTGTTGATAACCCAAATGGGAGCACTGTGAACTGATAATGTATGAAGTCGACAACAAACCTCAGGAAATGTCTGTGGGGCGGCCAGATAGCTATATGAAAGTATGTGTCTTTCATGTTGAGGGCAGCGTACCAGTCCCCTGGATCCAGGGAAGGGATAATTGTGCTTATGGAGACCATGCGGAACTTCAGCTTTACCAAGAATTGGTTGAGTCCTCACAGATCTAAGACGGGTCTGAGGCACCCCTTTGTCTTGGGGATTAGGAAATAATGGGAATAGAATTCCTTTCCCCATAGCTCCTGAGGAACCTCCTCCACTGCCCTATGATGAGGAGCGCCTGCACCTCCTGAATAAGGAGTTGCTCATGAGAGGGGTCCCTGAAGAGGGACAGGGAAGGGGGGTAGAAGGGAGGGGAAGAGCAGAATTGGAGAGAATATCCCACTTCTACCGTACGAAGAACCCAGTGGACCAATGTTATATGGGACCATGCACGATAGAAGTGGGATAGCTGGTTCAAAAAACGGGGGGAAGGATCCTAAGTGGTGGCTGCTATGCTATCTTCGGGCGTCCCTTCAAAACCCTTACTTGGATCCTGACGATGGCTTGGTCAGTCCCTGCCCTTGGCCTGAGGGAGGGTTGGAGGGTCTATGCCTGGAATTCCTGCCCCTACAGTGGTATGTATCCTGCCTCGGGTGGGGGTGGTATTGCCACTGCTGCTGTAGGGGCTGAGGCTTGAAGGGCTTTTTCTGGGTAGCAGGTGTGTGCATCCCCAGAGATTTCATTGTTTCCCTCGAGTCTTTGAGGCTGTGAAGCCTCGAGTCTGTCTGGTCCAAAAACAGCCTTTGAGGGGAAGGTCCTGCAGGGTCTGCTGAACTTCCGGTGGAAGCCTGGAAGCTTGGAGCCACGCTATTCTCCTCATGACACCCCCCCCCCCCCCGAGGCGATGGCACGTGCCATAGAGTTGGCCAAGTCAAGTGAGGCCTGCAGGGATGTCCTGGCAACTGCCTTCCCCTCCTCGACCAGAGCCGAGAACTCCGCCTTTGACTCAGTGGAGAGTAACTCCTTATATTTAGACATGGAGTTCCACGAATTAAAATTATACCTGCAGAGGATAGCTTGCTGGTTAGCTATCCTCAGCTGTAGACCCTTCTGTGGCATAAATTTTTCTGCCAAAAAGGTCCATCCGTTGGCCTCTTTGCCTTTGGGAGCAGGTGCCTGTTGCCCCTGGCGCTCCTTCTCATTCACCACTCAGACCACCAGGGAGCAAGGGTGTGGGTGGGAGAACAAGAATTCATAACCCTTGGAGGAAACAAAATATTTCCTTTCCATACTCCTGGTGGTGGGCGGAATGGAGGCTGGAGTCTGCCATAGAGTATTATAATTGTTGCAAATAGTTTTAATAACCAGCAACGCCACTCTGAAAGGACCCTCTGGAGCAAGAATGTCCACCACCGGGTCCTCTGACCCAATGACTTCCTCCACTTGTAGGCCGATATTACGGGCAACGCAGCGGAGTAGGTCCTGGTGGGCCCTGTAGTCAATGGGCGGAGGACCTGAAGCTGGTGCTCCTGCCACTGCCAGATCAGGCAAAGATGACGAAGAGGCCAGTGGAGGAACAGGGTCGTTGTGGCCCACCATGTGCTCTGGTTGGTCCTGGGTAGCATTGGTGTCAAGTGGTTCAGCCTGGTCAGATATGGGTGGGTCTGGAGCCAGTTCCATTCTGACCTCTGTAGTATGAGGGGATGGTCTGGCTAGTGTCACCTCTGTAGTATGAGGGGTGGTTCTGTCCGCCTTGACTGTGCCGCCAGATGATGCCCCGATGTAATGGACCTAGAAACCCTGGAAGAGGTACCCTGGGCCTGATGGTGAGTCCAGAAGGGCCATTGTGCAGCGGATGTTCACTGTGTTTGCAAGGTAGACTGAGTGTGCCTCCGGCACTTGTCCAATCTGTGTCTACTGTGCTGTGAACAGTAGGAGTCGACCTCAGAGTCCGAGGATCCCGAGGGCAACGACCATGGCAGTGCCGACGAGCCCTGCGCCAGCAGTCAGTGCCAAGAAGAGGAAGTCAGGCATCAGAGCCGTGACGATTGTGTAGATGATCGGTGCCGGCTTTCCCATGACTTAGACTGGTGCCACGAGTCCAGTGCTGGGGAATGGCTCCTGTGTTCTGGTGCTGAATCTCGGCACCAGACGATAGAGGGCAACTGCAATCAGTGCCAACTCCTCGGTGCCGGAGACACAGAACGTCGCATTCCCTGCGCCGTGCGATCTTGTACTGGTGCCGGGGGGTGTTGCGGCGATGTAGATTGGGAACGGTGCCGTGAACATAGAATCATAGAATATCAGGGTTCGAGGGGACCTCAGGAGGTCATCTAGTCCAACCCCCTGCTCGAAAGCAGGACCAATCCCCAATTAAATCATCCCAGCCAGAGCTTTGTCAAGCCTGACCTTAAAAACTTCTAAGGAAGGAGATTCCACCACCTCCCTAGGCAACGCATTCCAGTGTTTCACCACCCTCCTAATGAAAAAGTTTTTCCTAATATCCAACCTAAACCTCCCCCACTGCAACTTGAGACCATTACTCCTTGTCCTGTCCTCTTCCACCACTGAGAATAGTCTAGAACCATCCTCTCTGGAACCACCTCTCGGGTAGTTGAAAGCAGCTATCAAATCCCCCCTCATTCTTCTCTTCTGCAGACTAAACAATCCCAGTTCCCTCAGCCTCTCCTCATAAGTCATGTGTTCCAGACCCCTAATCATTTTTGTTGCCCTTCGCTGGACTCTTTCCAATTTATCCACATCCTTCTTGTAGTGTGGGGCCCAAAACTGGACACAGTACTCCAGATGAGGCCTCACCAATGTCGAATAGAGGGGGACGATCACGTCCCTCGATCTGCTCGCTATGCCCCTACTTATACATCCCAAAATGCCATTGGCATTCTTGGCAACAAGGGCACACTGCTGACTCATATCCAGCTTCTCGTCCACTGTCACCCCTAGGTCCTTTTCCGCAGAACTGCTGCCTAGCCATTCGGTCCCTAGTCTGTAGCTGTGCATTGGGTTCTTCCGTCCTAAGTGCAGGACCCTGCACTTATCCTTATTGAACCTCATCAGATTTCTTTTGGCCCAATCCTCCAATTTGTCTAGGTCCCTCTGTATCCTATCCCTGCCCTCCAGCGTATCTACCACTCCTCCTAGTTTAGTATCATCCGCAAATTTGCTGAGAGTGCAATCCACACCATCCTCCAGATCATTTATGAAGATATTGAACAAAACCGGCCCCAGGACCGACCCCTGGGGCACTCCACTTGACACTGGCTGCCAACTAGACATGGAGCCATTGATCACTACCCGTTGAGCCCGACAATCTAGCCAACTTTCTACCCACCTTATAGTGCATTCATCCAGCCCGTACTTCTTTAACTTGCTGACAAGAATACTGTGGGAGACCGTGTCAAAAGCTTTGCTAAAGTCAAGAAACAATACATCCACTGCTTTCCCTTCATCCACAGAACCAGTAATCTCATCATAGAAGGCGATTAGATTAGTCAGGCATGACCTTCCCTTGGTGAATCCATGCTGACTGTTCCTGATCACTTTCCTCTCATGTAAGTGCTTCAGGATTGATTCTTTGAGGACCTGCTCCATGATTTTTCCGGGGACTAAAGTGAGGCTGACTGGCTTGTAGTTCCCAGGATCCTCCTTCTTCCCTTTTTTAAAGATTGGCACTATATTAGCCTTTTTCCAGTCATCTGGGACTTCCCCCGTTCGCCACGAGTTTTCAAAGATAATGGCCAATGACTCTGCAGTCACAGCCACCAGTTCCTTTAGCACTCTCGGATGCAACTTGTCCAGCCCCATGGACTTGTGCACGTCCAGCTTTTCTAAATAGTCCCTAACCACCTCTTTCTCCACAGAGGGCTGGCCATCTATTCCCCATGTTGTGATGCCCAGTGCAGTAGTCTGGGAGCTGACCTTGTTAGTGAAGACAGAGGCAAAAAAAGCATTGAGTACATTAGCTTTTTCCACATCCTCTGTCACTAGGTTGCCTCCCTCATTCATTAAGGGGCCCACACTTTCCTTGGCTTTCTTCTTGTTGCCAACATACCTGAAGAAACCCTTCATGTTACTCTTAACATCTCTCGCTAGCTGCAGCTCCAGGTGCGATTTGGCCCTCCTGATTTCATTCCTATATGCCCGAGCAATATTTTTATACTCTTCCCTGGTCATATGTCCAACCTTCCACTTCTTGTAAGATTCTTTATGTTTAAGATCCGTTAGGATTTCACCGTTAAGCCAAGCTGGTCGCCTGCCATACTTACTATTCTTTCGACACATCGGGATGGTTTGTCCCTGTAACCTCAACAGGGATTCCTTGAAATACAGCCAGCTCTCCTGGACTCCTTTCCCCTTCATGTTAATCCCCCAGGGGATCCTACCCATCCGTTCCCTGAGAGAGTCGAAGTCTGCTTTCCTGAAGTCCAGGGTCCATATCCTGCTGCTTACCTTTCTTCCCTGTGTCAGGATCCTGAACTCAACCAACTCATGGTCACTGCCTCCCAGATTCCCATCCACTTTTGCTTCCCCTACTAATTCTTCCCGGTTTGTGAGCAGCAGGTCAAGAAAAGCTCCCCCCCTAGTTGGCTCCTCTAGCACTTGCACCAGGAAATTGTCCCCTACGCTTTCCAAAAACTTCCTGGATTGTCTATGCACCGCTGTATTGCTCTCCCAGCAGATATCAGGAAAATTAAAGTCACCCATGAGAACCAGGGCGTGCGATCTAGTAGCTTCCGCTAGCTACCGGAAGAAAGTGCCGGTCTGGTGAGGAAGAGGGCCTCATCATTGCAAGTTTGCCTCTAGATGGCACCCATCTAGGCAGTGCCAGAGGCTTGTCTCTAACAGCAAGGGGCTGAGGCAAAGTACTTTCTATCAGCTCCCTTACAGCCTCGAAAGTATTTGGGTTGGAGGAGGGTTCCAAATCCTCCACCAAGCGGTGCCCCGCCGGAGAGTCGCTGTGTGCCGGACTCAACAGTGCCAACTGGTCACCGGAGTAGACGGCACAGGATTTTGCTGTTTGGAAGTTAAGTCCTTCCTCTGAAGCAGCAAAGTCTCCCTGGATGGCCTCGCTCTCTGAGGAGAACGCCCTCTGTCCACCTCCTTATGGCACTTACGGGGCACTGGGGGTGTTGACCAGTGCTGGGGCGCCGCACTGTGCTGTGGTGCTGGGATCTTCGGTACCGAGGGTCTCTAGCACCAGAGTCCTTCCTTGGTACCAGTTTGTGGACTGACATCGGGGCACTCCACACTGAGCTGGGGCCTGGGAGTTGGCGGTCGGGTGCTGCTGGACGGAGTTCGGCTTCCATTAATAGTTGCCTCAGAAAGAAGTCGCATTCTTTCCTAGTCCTCGGCTTGAAAGCCTTGCAGATCTTACAGCGTTCGGACTGGTGTGCCTCCCCTGGACACCTCAAGCACGAGTCGTGAGGGTCGCTGTTTGGCATAGGTTTCCTGCATACACCGCAAGATTTAAATCCTTGGGCTTGAGGCATGCCCTGGAGCCCAAGGCAGGGTGAGGGGAGAACAACCCACTCACCAAGACTATCCTAACTACTACACAATTAACTACAATACAAAAGAAAAACTGTAGAACTACAAAAAGAAAAGGAGTACTTGTGGCACCTTAGAGACTAACCCATTTATTTGAGCATGAGCTTTCGTGAGCTACAGCTCACTTCATCGGATGCATATCGTGGAACTACGTAATGGCTAAGGGAACACTCGCAAGCAAGCAAAACGTAGTTCGAATGCCGCCACACAAGAAGGAACAGAAGGGGGGGGTCAGGTCAGCAGGGTCCTATATTGAGCGCCATGAGGGCACCAATCCAGGGGGCTCCCTGGCCGACCTGACAGGAGCTGCTGAGGGGAAAAGTTTCCGAGAACTGTGCACGCAGCGCGCGCGCCCACCTGATTGGAATCGACGTGAACAATCACTTGAAGAAGAATCATAGCTACATATGCTACAGATTGCCCCACCAATCCAAGAGAAATTAAATAAATATTGAACCAGAAATCCTGTGCTAACACAGAAAATTGCCAGAAAAATCAGCACTCCACCAGAAAAGAAGATTACCATTCTGTTCACCTTTCTGATAGCTTACAGTTATCCTATGGACACATATGAAAAGAATACTGGGTTCAATTTTTCAAGGTGGACATTTTAATTACAAACTCAAAAATTCAGTATAGAAAAACTAGACTTTAGTTGTCTGACTTCTCCTGTAGTCAGATGGTAATGATTTTGTTAATTTAGGAAGTAGGCTTGTTTGCTTACCCTACCTCCTATCTGCAGAAGACAAAAGGATTTGCCTGTGGTCTCACTCAACACCAGTGTAAATCAGGATTAACACCAATGAAATCAGTAAAGTTGCCTGGCTGTTGGTGAGTTCAGAATCGTGCCCCCATCTCTTGTTACTATTGGCAGCACTATGACTTAACAAAGGATCCACAAGAAAAGCATTTGCGCAGTAAAAAATATGGTGACATATTGCACTAACATTAGGTGCTTTCCATGTTCACATAGGAACAGCTTTAGGTTAGCCAGATGAATCCACAGTAAAATGCTTTGTAAAGACCTGAAGAACAGCTATAATCTGCTCCCAATTCCCCAGACCTTTGCATTTGTAATGAATAATGACATAGCAAAATGCCAGGGCTCCACACTTGTTGCTATGGCAACCCTAGAACAGAAGAAAGGGCTTTTGTAGGTGGTGCTTGGGATACAGCACTTACGACTTGTTTGTAAAAGAACAGTTTTACATCACAAATTATAATGTACAGAAACTTAATATTTCTGAAATGCAGCTAAAATATGCAAAAAGAAAAGGAGGACTTGTGGCACCTTAGAGACTAACCAATTTATTTGAGCATGAGCTTTCGTGAGCTACAGCTCACTTCATCGGATGCATACCGTGGAAACTGCAGCAGACTTTATATACACACAGAGAATATGAAACAATACCTCCTCCCACCCCACTGTCCTGCTGGTAATAGCTTATCTAAAGTGATCATCAAGTTGGGCCATTTCCAGCACAAATTTGATGATCACTTTAGATGATGGAAATGGCCCAACTTGATGATCACTTCAGATAAGCTATTACCAGCAGGACATTGGGGTGGGAGGAGGTATTGTTTCATATTCTCTGTGTGTATATAAAGTCTGCTGCAGTTTCCACGGTATGCATCCGATGAAGTGAGCTGTAGCTCACGAAAGCTCATGCTCAAATAAATTGGTTAGTCTCTAAGGTGCCACAAGTACTCCTTTTCTTTTTGCGAATACAGACTAACACAGCTGTTACTCTGAAACCAGCTAAAATATGCTTGTCTGGTGCTTAGACCTATGAATTAACACTGTACAGATACATCGCTGATTTAGTTAGAACCTGCCCCAAATATAACACAGCAAACTGTTCTACAGAAAGAGTGAGTCAAACACAAATGTAAGCACACATGATGAAACAGATTCTGTGGCATCACAGCAATTCAACTAGCTTGCTAAAAACTAATATAAACATTAATGAATGTATCCTTTTAGCACCCCTGTGAGGTAGAGAGGTGTTCCATCCCCATTTTGCAAGTGGGGAATTGAGGTACAGGAAGCTTAAAGCCCTGACTTTTAAGAGTGCTCAGCACCTACAACTTCAGTTGGAGGCATTGGGTGTTCAGCACTTATGAAAAACAAACCCCAAGCAACTTTCCAAAGGCTATATAGGAGGTAGAGCCTTAATTCCAACCGAGATCTCCTGAGTCCCAATCCAGCCTAAACCTTCCTTGACAAGGCCTGGGTTTATATCATAATGAAATGACTCAAGGTTCAGGAAGAGAGAGAGGCCAAAAGTCAACCACTCAAAATGTACGAGCATCTATTTTGAGTGTAGTTCTTAAAGTGTTAGTGCTTTAATAACAGTTTGTGGTGTTCGGGATTTTTTGTTTTTCCAAGTTATGATCTGTGCATTTGTGACCTCATATAGTCAGAGGTTTCAGTAATCAACCAGTTGGATTCTGCATCTGACAAATCCATTTTTACAAAGACTTAGGATGGAAATCCTAGCCCCATTTCACCCATAGCATGTATATGGTGTTCATCCTCCTGTACCCTCAGATGCATAGGGTGTCCAAAACTTTCTGCAGTGTACTTTGGTCTTGTGCTGGTCTGTTCAGACTTTTGAGTGTCATGTTGGTGGATTTCGCTTTTTCTCCATTGTTGTGCATAATGTTTCCCTAGATCGCTCTCTTTTATTCTTCCCAGGTGGAAGTAGTGTTGGTGGCATCCTTAAAGCATGTCCTAAGTATGTCCATCATCGTTGTCTTACCATTTTAAATTATTTAGTTTCTTTTGCTTTAGTTAGAATATTTGATGTTGCAAGAAACTCTTTTTCCATTGTATTCTGAAGCTTTTCCCTAGGCATTTACTTTGGAACAAGTTAATCTTCTTATCAATTTCAGTCGTGGATTTCCATGCTTCTGCTTCATAAAGGAAGAGACACACAATGCTGATATTAAAAATTTGTATTTTGGTATCAGTGTCAATCATGCTACTTTTCCAAATCTTTTCAAGCTTTTGAAAAATGCTGCTTTTGATATTCATTGCTTGTCATTACTGTACACCTCACTCCCTAGTCAGGTAAAATGATTTACTTCTTCTAGCATCTCCATCTACTCTGATGGATGCTTTTGGGACATTGATAGCAGTATATTTTGTCTTCCCCTTGTTGATAAACAAATCAGCTCATTTGCTGTGTCTGCCGAAAGCTGGGACTTTTCTTCAATTACAGGATGCGCTGAACTAAATAGAACAATGTCATCAGCAAAAACGAGGTCATCCAATAGTGCTTAATCATTTATCCATAAAATTAATTAGTTGCCTTCTTCATGACATAGTCAATGACCAGTGCGAACAATAGTGGGGACATAATGCACCTTTGCCTTACTCCAATTGTCACTGCAAACCATTGGTTGATGTTGTCACCATCTCTTACTGCACACTTTGGTATGTGTATGTGTTGCTGTTATAATATGTTTAGCAGAGGTTCTCAGACTTCATTGCACCATGACCGCCTTCCAACAAAAAAAACTACTACACGGCCCCGGGAGGAGGGACTGAGATCTGAGCCTACCCAAGCCCGCTGTCCTGGTTCGGGGACAACGCTATAGCCTGAGCCCTACCACCCCTAGTAGGGGGGCCAAAACCGAAGCCCAAGGGCTTGTAACCTGAGCCCCACCACCCAAGGTTGAAGCCCTCAGTCGGTGTGCTCAGGCTTCAGCTTCGGCCCCTAGTGGTGGGGCTTGGGCTTGGGCTTCGGTCCTGGGTGGTGGAGATGAAGTTTCGGCTTCGGCCCTGGGCCCCAGCAAATATAATGCCATCCGTGGCGACCCCATTAAAACAGGGTCGCAACCCACAGTTTGAGAACTGCTGTGTTACAGCATCAGCATTGACACTGAACAGATAGGCAAGGAGACATGCCCCTTGTCTTGAAGGGCTTACAAATGACCAAATAAAGTCTAATGCAAGTTTCTTTAAGATGGGGAAATAATGCAGTTGAGTTATTAAAACATGTATTTAAATTAGAGACCTTCAAATGATTTTACATAGAAATCCTTTATGCTACAGGGAGTTTTATATGGAATGGAGTTGCTAATTATTTTATTTTTTGCCTTCCTGATAGGATGGTTAGATTCAGATCTTTTTCAAAAAATGTCTTCCCATTCACTAATTGAGATGTTCCTGATACACCAGAGCTATATACACCATGCACTTTATGAGGAACTGACTTGATTTGTAGACAGAAATAGCATATCGTACATCTGGAGCTGAGAGGTTTCCTTCATGAGCTCCATCGCATTAGTGTATTTCCATTGTACAAGCATGGCTATTGTTGCATTTCATATTATGTCTATTTCTCTCATAATTATAGTAGGAATGTTCAATTTTGTCTGCAGGGAAAACAAAGAGCCACCATCTTCTGTCAGTCAGTCAAGTATGGACCCTTCTGTATTTTTGGGGAAGCGTGGTAACTAGATGTGACCTGTGGCTTGGATATGGTCATTAGAGCAAAAGATAATTAAGAAGATCTATTAACAATTACATTTGAATATTCCCTGAGTTACTTAAAAATATACAGTCTGGGACCTGTCTGCTATGGGACATTGCCTGGCTTCTTCTTTTTAATTGTTTCCTTGTAATAGGAGATCTGGCACTTCTATACATGCTTCTAGCCTAGTTTGGGCCAGACCTAGCCTTAGAAGAATGTAGCTTCTCTTAGTGAGTGTGGAAGTGAGAGTTCTTGTCCATTTCATCCTGCAGTTTATAAGAGGAGGTGATCTTGGATCTGAAGCATGTTTTTAAGTCTTCAGTGCTTTACTGAACAGGAGCCATAGGGTGTGTTCCCTGTATGCTTTCCTGAATAACTGGGCTGGCTGCTGGAAGTCTCTATGTGGGCAGGGAAAGACGAAATCCTCCTTTCCAGGACTCTGGCCCGATGTCTACACAGCAACTAGAAACCAGCAGCTAGGCCGTGCCAGCCAACTTGGGCTCGTGGGGCTTGGGTTGTGGGGCTGGGTAGACTTCTGGGCTCAGGCTGGAGTCCAAGCACTGGGACTCTCCCATCCCTTAGGGTCCTAGAGCCTGGGCTCCAGCCTGAGACCAGAAGTCTACACAGCAATGAAACAGCCCCACAGCCCGAGCCAGCTGGCATGGGCCAGCCACAGGTTTTTCTTTGTTTAGACATACCCCACAGTGACAGCAGATCAACTTTATGGCTGCCACTCCAGTGTTTGATCTGGAGTGGTCTCTGCAGCCCTATTGTCCCTCCTCCCCAGATCTGCACAGGGATGGGTCAGCTGACTTCCTCTCCTAACTAATCCCAAAAGCCACAAAATGAAGAGCACCACAGGAAATTTTCTTACAGCTGGGCTCCAGAGCATGCATATGTTACACACCCCTGTGCAAGCTCCTGAAATACTGCCTCCTGCGCAGCTGAACTGCACTGGATTTCACTGTGGATTTTACCTGCAACCAGGTGTGGGCAGAACTTGCCCATAGCACCTATCCTGCTGGAGAATGGTGTATATTAGGGGTCACTCACCCACCAGTGAAAGGCTAGTGTGGACTATGCAGCCGAAAGATGACAGGAATGGTTTTTAAAAACAAAAACAATAACTTCTCCAAATCAAAATACAGGGGAAATTTTGGGAGGAATTTAGGCAGGACACCTATGTTAATACCTCAAATCTTGCAAATAGGGGCAATTTGTAATGTCTGAGCAGTCAGGCCCTTTTTTTTTTTTTTTTTTAACATATCCACCAGGCAGTACTTCCATTAGCACTGTACCACCTATCACCATACTAGCATTGGTTCAGTATTGGTTCCATTTTGGTTTGGAATTCTGTCTATTGAATCTCCAACCATATTTCCGGCAGCACCTAGGTTTATCCTTGAAAGTCTCCCCTTAAGTGTGGATAGGCATGATTCTACTCAGGCTGTGAAGTGGTTTCATCGAGATGAGATTTTAATAAATCTCTCTGTGTTTTTTAAAGAGGGTGGTCTAATTCTAGAAGACCCAGATAGCCATCTTGAGTTTGTGTGTGTCTCAGTCCAGTAGCTTATTTAATATATAATTAAACATTTCAAGTAGACGCAGTGCATACTTCTGTAATATGTGACGAGGCAAGGCCAGATGGCTATAGAAAAGTAGTGGGAGATAGATATATTAGCTCCAGGCTAAACAAATCCCTGGTACCAGGATAAGTGAAACTGTAGCTACTCCAGGTCAATTAAGATACCTGAGGCCACTTTTATGAACTTTCCAGAAGGCAGGGAGAAGGCTAGGTTGATTGGGACACCTGAAGCCAATCAGGGGCTGGCTGAAACTAGTTAAAAGCCTCCCAGTCAGTCAGGTGGGTGTGCATGTCAGGAGCTGTGGAAGGAAGTTGTGCTGTTGGAGAGGCTGAGTAGTACACACCATATCAGGCACAAGGAAGGAGGCCCTGAGGTAAGGGTGAAGTGGAGCTTGAGGAAGTGGGGGCTGCTGTGGGGGAAGTAGCCCAGGGAATTGTACATGTCATGTTTCTAAGAGGTCAGCTACCATAGCTGATATTATTAGGGTCCCTGGGCTGGAGCCCGGAGTAGAGGGTGGGCCCGGGCCCCCCCCCCACCTTTGCCCCCTGATTAATCACTGAGACTGGGAGACAACAGAGACTGTGCAAGGAAGGATAGCTTCTCATCACCTCCCTCGCTGGCTTATGATGAAAATGGCTCAGTAGACTGTGACCCTTGTCTCTAGAGAGAGAAGGGTTACTTGCAGGGTCACAGTGAGTCTCTGAGGCTAGCAAAATCCGCCAGGAAACGTGGGACTCACGGAGGCAAGGACAGAGCTTTGTCACAAATAGTAATGTTATGATGCCAACAGATCAGCATTCCCAGGGCTATTATGTCATTCTTGGATGTATTGAGAGCACTATTTCCAGGACTTAGTCAAAACCAGGTGGCTTTTTCAAAAATACATAATAAATATTAGATTTCCCACTTTCCTCGACCTGCCTGTTTGGAGGTTCCCCCCATTTTTGTTGAGGTATCTGTCACATCTTTTACTTTTCTGAGATGAAAGGAACATAAAACAGATAGCTCATCTTACTGTCTCCTAGCTATGGACTAACAATAACAGCTTCAGAAAGATAGCCACCATCTTCCTTGAAATAAAGGCAAATATCTGCTACATCATCCCTTTATTTTTTGGTGTGGAACAAGGATGGTAAAATATGGCTTGGTGAAATATATCTGTCTCTTCTAAGCCAGTAGAACGAAGAGAAAATATATATGGTAGTCAGATGTACACTTCATTTTCCCCCAATTTAAGCACATATGTAGGGGAATATGTTATCAAAGGGAGGTTATAAAATAAACTCTTTTATTTGCAGTGACAGAAAAGTCAGACTCTGGAAAATACAGGCTGTGAAAAGCATATAAAAGGATTATTAAACAAAAATGATAGTAGTCTACTGATATTGGTGTTATCTGAAGAATGCACTAGAAGATTAATTTACTCAAGTTGTGAGCGTATTTTCACACTTTTTTGAATCATGCTCAAACCATGCCCAATTGTTGTTAAATACCTTTAAAAAAATCCATATGCTGTCAGTCCCATTACACAAAGCAGCATAGTAGTGTACCAGACAATTTTCACTAACACAACTCTGGGGAAAGGAATGACACAAACAAGTTAATGAGGTTTAAACTAATTATGAGGTGACAATAGTATTATTGAACATAAGATAATGAGTGGAAAATTCATGTTCCAAAAAATGCTTTTCTTAGCCTTGTGACAAATACCACATAGATGAAGATTTAATGGTGACTTTTTCTTCAGGGTTACCTGTGTAGAGCAGTCTCTCTAGAACAGCACTAAATATTGGTAAAAGGGGTGGAGAGAGAAAAATGGAAACTGTTGACAACTAGGGGCTTGTTGCAACCTATGTCCCCATCCTATAAAAATACAGGCATGGGCTTCACTTTAAGCAGATGAGTAGTCCCATTTGACTTAACTCTGCATATATCTTTGCAAGATTGGGGTATCAATATACAGCTTTTGAAAAATCCTTCTTAGTGACCTCAACAAAATGCCCATTTACAAAGACAGCTCAATGTGTGGATGTAGATATTTGTATGAGATCCACAGTACAAAACAGTATATATTGAGGGGGTGTTTGAGTGACCTGTTCAGCTCTAATATAGAAACTGGCTACCATAGGGAATATTCTCTAAGTGAAATTATCTTCATTGGGCCTATTTTTAATGGAATGATGTAGTTAGAATATACCTCCTCTCCGCCCCCCATCCGTAATCCAAATTTGAAAGCATTTAAATGAAAATGTGATTTTTAACAAGACCATTCAGAGGTAAACACTATTTTTTTTTAATGTTTAAAAACTCTAATTTAAATCTTTAGGTAGCAAATATTTCATTTTCTTGGTAAACTGCATCAGATTCCGTTACTTACAATTTTTTAGAAGAAATGCTGTCCTCCCACAGTCTTTTATTAATGTAAATTTTGAAAAGTTAACTTAAAGAAGTGATTTTATATTTTACCCCAGGGAGGCTGTCATTTTCTGGTGAGTGCATTTCCTTTAATTCTACTTTGCCCTTTTCTGCCTTCAATGAAAAGAAGAAACTGGAGAATTTAAAGGAACACCCACTGTGCTTCCTTATTTAAGTGCCTCTGACACTTAATAACATCTTGTCTAGCTAGCACACATCTGAAACGGCTGCCACATGAGATCAGTGCTTATTTGCAGGGGCTTCTGTGTGAATGGTGGATGGGAGTCATGGTGAATTTGTTGGTCAGAATACATTTCCCATTTCCATCTGATGCAATTATAGTGCAGTAATTGTTGGCATCTTAGTGTATGGGGATGGAAGAAATAGTACTTGATAATATGGAGTGGATATAAAATAGATACATGTTCCTTGGCATGGAGACAATAGGAGTCCTGCCAGAATAAGGAGTTATCTGTTTATCCCAATACATTTCTATGACCGTGTTCTGCATGGTATCAGAACAATTCAGAAACCATAATCAACTAAGTGTTAACTTCCTGTTAAGCATGGGAAGTAATCCCATTTTACAGATAGAGAAACAGTGGCCCAGAAAGGTTGAGTGACTTGCCCAGGGTCACCAAGGAATGTCTGTCACATAGCCAGGAACAGAACCCAGCTTTGACTCTAATCTTATATTTTAACCACAAGACAAGCCTTCCGCATTACTTCAGGATTATGATCTGTAAAAAAGCAACACAAATTTCAAGGAAAACCTGACTTAGCCATTTATTAAGAGATGGAGGGGGCACGAAAAGGACTTTGTAACCAGAGCCTAATATTTGCAATGGAGTATGTTGTTTGCTTTTGGTAGATCTTTTATCTTCTGTGTGATGACGTAGCTCTTTTACAGATACATTCACACCCATATTAGAGCAACTGCTTTGGAACATGTTTCCCTAAAGCTGTACTGACTTCCTAAATCATTGTTATCCAGAGGAGCATTTGCTGTTGGACTATGATTTTAATAGTCCTGAAAAGCATTTGGAACGTGGTTTAAGTTAACTCATCTTTGAATCTCTTCTCAGTGCACTTTTAGAAAAAAGTACATTATTTACTAAGGGCAAAGTAATCTGCTTTCATTAGCTTTATATTTATTGTCTCTCGATACTGAGATGGTGATTTTTCCCTTAGTCGTGAAGTATACAAGTGGTTGAATAATGAATGAAGTGTCTGTCAAGGTGTGTGTTTAACAAAGACATGCTAAATAAGTTGTGTTTTTTCATTAGATCCCTTTCAATTCCCCTTCAAAAATGAGCCTGCAAAGGAACAGACAGTTCAACCAGCTATAGCACGAAAGCCTACGGTGATCAGAATCCCATCTAAACCAGGGAAATGTAAGTCCTTCACACTTTTATTTCTTATCTGAAGTTTTCAGAGAGACTTCAATAAATAAATCATTTGATCAGAAATCACTATTGAAATACTGAATTACCTAAAGCTAGTTTCATTAACTGCTAGAAAAATCTTAGCCAAAATAATTTCATCCCTGTCAATACTAAACAGTGAAGTCATGTTTACATCTTTCTAGAAAATGGTAATTAAAGAATAGTTTAATATAAAGATGCTAACTTTGTTTCTCTAGCAAATGTAGACACTCCTATGGAAGCTCACGCCTTTTGTATTAAACTCTTCGTTAGTTTTCTAGGAAGATGTAAACATGACTTCATTGCTTAATATTGACAGGGATTAAATTATTTTGGCTCTAAAATCCACAGCTGTTCAAGTACTGGCATTTGGCTGGTGGTTTTTAGAAATAATTAAAAAAAAAATAGCACCACAAACCTTGGATACCAAAAGTGGCATTTTGGTCCCATCTTGACCATTAACCACAATGTCTTCCATCTCCCAATCCATGCCACCAAGAGCTGGAACTGATTAGCCCTCACAAAGCAGGCAAGTTGCAGAGGAGAAGCATTAGATGTCTTAGTGCTGAAATCTTCAATCTGTTGAGTGCTTTATTGCATGTTGCCAAGATTCAGATTTCGTAAACTAAAAATTTTCACCCTGGGGTTGATTCCCAAAACAGAGGAATCATCACATCCCTCATAGATGGGCCCAAAAGTACAAGCAAAAGAGAGAAATTACGCAAGAGGAGATTATTAAAATCAACTCAAAACCCACATACCTCTACACTGTGTCAGATTTGTAGTAGCATGGTACCCCAGTGGTGGTGTTTTAGCCTCTCCTTACGTTTACATCACTACTTCCAAAAGAGTGTTTAGTTTTCCACTGAAACTCTAGTGTGGTGTGTGTGTTTTTTTTTTGGTAAGAAATTCAGTGGAAATAGTTAGAAAAATACAGAGAAAAGCTGTAAAAAAAAATCTATTTCAAAATTTGTAATAACCTTTTTGGTTTGCACAATCATATGTACCCTCGGCTGTAAGAGCCTAATGACGGTAGATAGGTGTGTTCCACCTTCCCAGTGTAATTCTCAGGTTTCGATTGTTAATATGCGTGTCCAGACAGATTTTTTTTTTTCTTTAGCTGCAAGACAAATAATACGGTCTCTTGCTGCTCTCTAGTGGCAACTGAACTGCCCCCCAAGGGCTTCAGTCATGCTCTCTCAGTTGGTAGAGGGGTGTGAAGATCCACTCAGCAAGAGAATGCAACTGGGAAAGAAATGGAGGTAAAGGGGGAAAGTGGGCAGTAAGCAGAGTGGCCTGTGAAGCTCTTCAGATCCCAGAGTGGAGCCAACTATCCCTATTATCAAATGCGAGCTGTTGCAAAAACTAAGGCTACGTCCACACTACGAGCTAGGAGTGTGGTTCCCCTGCTCATATACGCATGCTCGTGCCAGCTCTCATTGTAGTGTAGCTGTAGCACAGGTCGCCGTAGCGCAGGCACGGCTTAGCCATGCCGAGTACAAACCTGCCTGAAGCCGGTGAGTATGTACTCAGCATGGCTAAGCCGTCCCTTCACTGCCGCTACCCATGCTACCGTGACTATACTGCTCTTTGTACGTGATGAGTATAGTATGTATATGTGAGCTGGGAAGCACACCCCTATCTCATAGTGTAGATGTAGCCTTAGTGTCATAGAGCTTAAGGCCAAAAGGGACCACCAGATCATCCATTCTGATCAGGCCACCGATGCCACTCAGTCACCCCTATGCCAAGCCAGCAACCGAGGCTGTCATGGGTTTCAGTCTGACTCAGTTGTAGCTGCACAAAGGCCTTGTCATCATGAGGGGATTGGGCTGGACTAAACCTTGTTGGAGGGCCCTGCCCCCAGAAAAGATCAGGCAGCAGTGGTTCAAGGTGACTTCAGCCCCACTTGCTATGGAGGGAGATGGCTCCTGTACGGAGCCAACACAGCAGAACAAATGAATAGCACTGTCAAAAAAAGGAAAGGGCCAGGTTCTTAGGAACTTACTGATTCAACACCTCCCTTCAGCAACTCCCAGTCACTGGGCATCTGTGGAGGTCCAACTGGGAGTTAAAGCTGCTCCCCCTCCCACCGCCCAAGTGTAAAACCTGAGAAGGAACAGAGGTGAAAACATCACCTGTCTTCTGATTTTTGAACTCTTAGGGTTGGCAATATTGTTTGTGAAAGGGATGTGAGTGGAAAATTAAGCCATCTGTATCAGGATTTGAAAGAGGTGTGTAAAAATAACTCTCTAATGCTCTTTTAAAATCAGTATGTTAAGAAGAGATTTCTCTCTTGCAGTTAAGCCTTCTTTTAGTCCCCATCACACTGGCTTAATAAAGCTTTCTTGCTTATCTAACTTAGCTCTTCTTTGCTTAGTCTCCAACTACTCAGTGTCTAAGGGATGGATTCGCCTTTGGAGTTTTTTGTTTGGTTTTTTAAAATTCCAATCCAGACTTTCAGGTCACTGAGATACAGTTAAATGTTCTATGCTAAATAGAATAACCCCACATTCTCTCCTGAGAGCTTCCTTCATGCAGTGATCAGCTGATTCGTAAGATAAGACTCTAGGCCTTCATTTGGATGGTAACTTCTCACTTGGTCTTTTTAAAAATAACTTTAAAAGATTTTAAATGTTTAGACTGTCTAGGCTAACATTAAGCGTTTTTTACATGGTTCTGAGCATGGGTAGAAGCCCAGCGGGTTTAAAGAACTGCCTCAGACTTTGTTAGGTGCATTATTTGAATACACAAATACCTTGTAAAATAGGTTGAAAAATGTCCCAGTCTGTACGGACGCATTATGGATAAGTATATTGGCAGAACTTGTGCAAACATTTTACAGATTTCAATCAGAGAGTGCATTTAAAGCCAATGGTGTGGAATCATTAAATTCTTTTTAGTAGCTTTTATTGATGGACTAGAGATGAACCCCTCCATCTTGTAATAGCAGGAACCATACCTGTCTCTCTTCACTTCTGTTCTCTCACCTCTACCACACTAAACTCTCTCCAGACTGCCCTAACCTCACCGTACTTGAGGAAAAAGCCAGTGTCCTTGGATTTAAAGGCAGATTGGTTACACAATAAGGAAAGTCCTACAATGTTTCTCAAAATGGGGACATTTCCTATGCACCTCCTTAGTATTTTCCAGTGTTCCTGCTTATATCCTACCTGTACAGGCTAAGGGAGTTGTGATCACAAAGAAGTGTTGGGGAATCCATTTTGATCATTAATATCTATCTTTTTATACTCCCGTTTGGTCCCTACAAAGAACTTATTAGATTTACAATTTAACACTTTTCCAGCCTTAAATGAAGTTCCACATATCCCTCCACCCCTTCCTGCTGAAAAACCAATTGGGAGCACCTCTGGGATTGTTGCTGGAAAGCCTAGTAATGCCAAACAAACAAGAAAAGGGGTAAGTTGTACCCGTATTACATCCTTTGGTTAGCAAAGCAAACAGTCTCTTGTAACAAATTGCTCAATAAGTGAAATAAGTAGTTTCGGGGTGGGGATGTTACTCTCAATTAAAAGGCATTTCATATGTTTTTCTTCCATATTTTATTTTTTAATTAAGCTACATCATTTAGGTTGTTGTCAGTGCTGGAAAACACTTGGTTGATTTAGATTTACACTTTGTTATGCTTTGATCATGTTTATCTTCTGTTTTCTGTACTTTAGCAGTTGTAGTCATGCTCCCTGGGGTAAACTTTCAAAGCCTTGCAGAGGGCATTAAACTGATAGGATTAACATGGCCAAATTCCCACACACCCCTTTGAAAATGCATCCTCCGTCTTCAGAAAAGGAGGCACCTCTCTGTCTGTATGCCAGTCTGAGAGGGAAAAAATTGCTTCAGATGATAAAGGGGAACTTGACAGCAACCTTTTCTCACCTCTGGCTGCATTATATAGACATTTTCCACTAGTTTATCCAGAGCCTGAGAACAATAATTTATTCTCAAATGCATCTCTTCTACTTTTCACTCATGATCAGTGATGTGCTAGTAGGAGAAGATACTAGTACGGAATAATCTGTATTATCACTGTAATAATAATAATAATCTGTATCACGGAATAATCTGTAAAAGGATGCGGCCTACAAAGGCAAAACAAAAACCAATGTCTTGCCTTCTTTTCCCCTTGCTTTGATTCTCTTCTCCATGGTCATAGATTCAGAAGTTTCTTATCTACTCTCCTCCTCTAACGCCTCTAACTTGCCTGAGTGACCCCATCCCATCTCCTGATCTCCTTCGTGCCTACTCTCATTCCCTCCCTTACTCTTCTCTTTAACCTCTCAATCTCTTCTGAATGCTTCTCTTCACAATACAAGCATGGTTTAGTCTCTCCTCTCTTTAAAAAAAACAAAAAAAAAAAAACGCACCCTTGATCCCACTTGCCTCTCCAATTACTGCCCCCCTTCTCCCTTTCATCTCTAAGATTATTGAATACATACTTACCATCATAGTCTGGAGCTCCTCTCCCCGAGTTCCTGCCTAGACCCTCTCCAATCCAGCTTCTGCACCTTGCACTCCACTGAAACTGCTCTCACCAAAGTTTCTAAACATTTCTTCCTAGCCAAGGCTCAAAACCAGTACTCCATCCTCATCTGTCTTGACCTGCCAGCCACCTTCAACACAGTGCACCAAGTTCTTTTGAAAATTTGTTCTCAATTGGCTCCTGTGACTTGGTCTTCTCTTAATTGCTCCCTCAGTGGATCCTCCTCAACCCCCCTCTGGCTTTCCAGGAGGGCTCCACAGGGCTCTGTTCTTGGTTTCCTTCTCCCTTTATACCTTATCTCTGTGTAATCGCATCCACCAACACAAATGCAACTACCATTTCTATGCTGACAACTCACAGAGCTACCTCTCTACTCCAGATCTGTCTCCTTCTGTCCAAACTAAAATCTTGGCCTATCTCTCTGACATCTCTTCATGGATGTCATGCTGCCAAGCTCAATATGGCTAAAACAGAGCTTTTAATCTCCCCCACCCAAGCCCCCTTTCTTGATCGCTGTGGATAATACCACTGTCCCACCTGTCACTCAGGCCCATAACTTGGGTTGTCATCTTCAACTCAGATCTCTCTTGAGGTGCTCACATCCAGGCTATGTCTAAGTCTTGCAGATTCTTTCTGCATAACGTCTGGCCTTTCATATTCACCCACACAGCTAAAACCCTTGTCAGGCTCTCACCAGCTCAATTGCTACAACATCCTTCTTTCTGGCCTTGACAAATACAGTCTTGCACTGCTCATATCCATTCAGAATGCTGCTGCAAAATCACTTTCCTAGCCCATCACTCTGACCATGTCATCCCTCTCTTTGCATCCCTCCCCAGGCACCCCCTTCTCTATCATATCAAATCTAAGCTACTTGTCTTCACTTTCAAGGCCCTTCACCACCTATTCCCACCCTACCTATTTTCTCTCATTCAGTATTGAGAAGTCGACTCCTGCCTTTGATTAGGCCATGATGCTAGCCTCCATCGCCCATTTGATAGATTTTCAAACAAGCACATTTTTGCTTTCTCCCATACTACCCCACATACTTTGCAGTAGCTCCCCATAAACACCTGCAAAACTAACTCATTATCCTTCTTCAAATCCCTCTTTAAAACTCTAATTTGCCATGATGTCTACAAAAAACTTGACAACAGTTAGGCTGACCATCATGCTGACCAATATTAATAGACTCATTGTTTCCTTATATTCCCCCATCTGTCTGTATCACTCTCTTGTCTGTTGTCTTATACTTAGATTGTAAGCTCTTTGGGGCAGAGACTTTATCTTTATTATTTATTTGTACAACACCTAGCACAATGGGGTCCTGGTCCATGACTAGGGCTCCTACACACTATGGTAATACCAATAATTATTATTAATAAGAAGAAATCCTCACCACCAGGGATGACATGATCGCCCTATTAGCTGCATGGCAAAGAGAGCCATTGTCTGAAAGAGAATGTAGAAGAGTCAAGTAACTTCGAGACAACACAATTCTGATCTAGTCCATCCCCTGCCAGTGCAGGTTTCTTCCATACAATATTTTTTCTAGTGCATCGTTCAGTCTATTTTTTATATGTCCGCAGTGATGGTGCTCCCACCACATTTTTTGAGAGAGAAATATTATCCCTCAAGCTAAGAGTTATTATTATATTTACAATTTTCCTGATATTCAGCCTAATTTTTCCCCTTCTTAAATTCATCCCAGGGCTCCTATTAATATCTCCTTGTACAGCATTGCCCTAAAAAGTTCCCGTTGGTAGACTTCTTTTGGCCTCTGATTTGAAGTTCTTCTCTGTTTAGTACAATTTAAATAAGAAAGGCATCTTTTTAAACAGTAACCTGTTAATGTCTCTTAAATAAACTGAAATTGCATTTTTGTGTTCTTGTAGGAATCTGAACATTCAGATCCAACAGGTACTACTTGGACAGAGCCTGTGCTGCCCCCCAGGTGAGTAGAATTTCTAAGTAACAATTTCAGGGCTCTGAGATTAGCTACTGGGTTGGTTTGCTTAGTCGGTCTAGTATGCATACTTATCAATTGTATATTATTAAGACAGTAGGCTTGTGTAAGTTGTGCTTTTGATATAATCACTAATAAATTAGGCATGCACCAATAGCCAACTAATGCACACCATATTGTGGCTAATTGGTATGGTGGTGAAGGGAGGCCTTTAGAAAGATTGCAACTTAGCTCTCCTCTTATTGTTTGACTGCCACTCTGTTCTCTCAGCTTTAGCCCCTTCGTCCATAATTAAAAGCAGATAGAGCTGGAGACCATCCTCTCCTCCACAGAAAAGATTATCAACAGCTATCTTCACTTGCTCTTGTGGCTGGGCTTGGGCTGTGGGAGCAAAGAGGGACCCGTTGCCCTTCTAAGAATTGTTGCTGAAGAGGAAGGAGCCAGGTCAGCTGCCTTTCTGAAGCTCTAGATGCATTATGTATAGTACCTCCACTGTTTGCTTACTCTTCAGTCCCGAAACCCTAGTGGAACTGTGGGAGGAATGACAGCCTCCCTAACCCCTTCAGCAACAGGAAGAGGAGTAGCACCCACAGGCAAAAGGAAGCAGGCCAGCCCTGGGCCAGGGCTCCACTGACTGCCAGGGACAGGTTGGTGGGTGGTAGAAAATCTGCTGCTAAGCTCATGCCACTTAGGCACGGATATCTATGTATGGGTTTTATAGTTGGTAGTGTACCAAAGCACAGAGTTTTACTATATCACCCTCTCCCCCTTCCTATATCAGGAGGCTTGAGCTGATCCTGGAACTGAATTTACTCTGCTTAGGGTATCATGATAATAAAGCTCTATTTCTGTTATGAAAGTTTAAGTGCATCTCCTAATGTTAGAGTGCTTATCAGAAGAGTTTCCTTGAGCGCAAATGAGATGACTCATTGTTTCTCTTTATATGTGATCACTTTTTGCCTTTATTTAGTTTTAGATCATGCTTGACCTCTCCCTCATGTTCTTTGTGTACCCAGTAGATAGAAATTCTGTCCCCTCCCTTTCCGCTCAAGTTCACAAAAGACCTCTGATTAATAACAACCCTGTGATTTTTCCAGTCATGAGATCTCTTAGGCTGGATATTTGATAATATTGCCTCACAAAAAGTGGGCTGAAAATCTGGTTATTTTTGTGGTTCAGATTTGGAACAGTCCTAATTGTATGTTTGTCGTTTTAGATTAAAATGCTTATTTGGAGGGAGGTTAGGGATGGGGTGGGGTGGGGGAAGAAACTGAACATAGATGGAAAGATTTCTCTCATTCACATTATTTTTTTTTTTTTAAACAAAAGTGAGTTGAAGGAAGGGGGACTTAAGGCCATTAACTGGTGCTGAAATGACAGCTGGGTTTCTTAGGGACGGGAATAGGGAGGTGAAGGTCCAGGAAATTCTGAAAAAAGAGAGAAAGGGTTAAAATAAATATTTTCAAAATATTTGAGAAAAGTATATAACCATTTTTCTACTATATTCACTTACTCTTTTAGAAGGCTTTTTTCATAATGGAACGATATCTGGCATAAATCCTCACAAAACTGTGTATTGATTAGAGCCCATCTTGTAATAGCAATAAAGAACATGTGGAGGGTGCATTAACAAGCTTATTAATACTCTTCTCGAGTGGTTGAAGGCACTTGATGAAAATACCAGAAGCACAGGCTAAAAGCCTATTAATACACACCTTGTTGTGGCTTATTGTTATTACAGACCTTTTGAGAATTCATGCTAGTGAATACTTGTTTGTGTTGAACTAATGAACCTCTTTAAAAAAAATGCCAGAGAAAATTGTAGAGGAAACATGTAATATTGTGGTGTTTATAATATCAGTGTCACTATATTCAAGGTTGCATAAAGATTTCTCCGTTATTTTAAAAAACCCCAAAACGCATCCTGTTTTTGAACAGCATTAGTGCCTATCCAGTTAGGGATACAAAGCTGAAATTTGACAGGAAAGCAGTCCTTATTTAGAAGAGAGGTACCTTTTGAGTACACAAGTTATTGATTTAGCCACATTCTTAGCCTTTGAAAATCATACTCCCTGAATACACAGTATAGACAGCACCATTTTTTTAGCTCTTTTACATTTTCAAGTGTACAAGTTACTTAGGAGTCTGAGTCCTATAGACATTCAATGGGACTTAGGCTCCTAAATCACTTGGGCACTTTTGAAAATTTATACTTAGAACTTAACCAGGAAGCCTGGACATTCTGAATGTAGCTTTCTGTACAGAATAATCTCATGTGGCAAATGGTTGATGAAGTCTGTTATCCAAAGTAGGTTCTTGTCCCATCAGTTTAGCTGGGGGCATGACTTGGTTCACATGACAGGATGTTTCAGATAAGTGAGATACCAAGAAATGAGCCAGACTGATTCCCTAAGTCCAGGTGAACCAGAAATGCTCATCAGGTCTTCAGCTAAAGCACCTCATTCAAAGCATTTCAGCTCTGGGTGGCTTCAGACAAAGCTCTTTAATGGTAGGTGGCCTGGCTGAAGTCTTACCTAGTTAGAGGGCCCTGGGGAAGCCAGCCAACCAGCCAGCTCCCTGTAATTGGAACTGGCCAGCAGGATATGAAATCTGCAGTCAAGGAACCCTACTGAGACGGTTTCTGAGATTATTCAATTCCCCCAATTATCCAGAGGTTTCAGGTGTTTCCAGAGAGCTTCAAATAATCCAGATTCTACTGTATTGTTCTTCATGTTTCAATTAATCATATTTCCCTATTGAATGCTGTGTGGCTGTCTCAGAGATTAGAGGGGTTTATATGCTCGTTTAAAATGCACACTTCTCTTGATCATTCAACCAATCTCTAGGCCTGTGGATGGAAAACTTGTACCAGCTCGACTGCCTCCACTTAAAGGCATTCCTGGAAGGCCACCTCCACCAAAACACTCTGGAACCAAAACCTCTTCCCAAAAGGACCCTTTTTGTCGATCCTCATCTGACCTGACACTCCATAAAAGACATGACATCTTTGGAATTGGAGTCAAGAGAGCAAAGAGTCAAGTTTTAAAAAATCAAGACCCAGCATTACCGCCTCGACCTAAACCAGGACATAGTCTCTACAATAAATACATGGTGAGAGTGGAGATATTGTGCCTGGCTTTTGCATATAGGATAGAGCTGTTTCCAGTACAGAGTATAAGGTGCTTTATTGTGAGGGAGGAGTCTGCTGCTCCTCACCTTCAGCATATTTTCGTAGTGGTGGTGTTATATATATATATATATCTATATATATCTGCTTCCTTCTTTACCTTCTCCACAGCCTTTGGGTGTCTTGTGAACGAACCAGGGGTTCTAGGAGGAAATGGGAGCTACACTGTGGGGTGAGCAAGGACTGAGATACGGGAAAGGCCTCTTGTCCCCTCTGATCATGCACCCTTAGCTGGTTTTAAACTCTGACTTGTATTGTATAGGTGGTATTTTTCAAAGGCACAAATGGCACTTAAGTGCTAAATACCCATTTTCCTTAAAAAAAAAAAAAAAAAAACAAACAAAAAAAAAACACCTTTGAAAATCTCTCTCTAAATTGTTTGTCCAGTGGCCAAAATGCATAGGAGGGAAAGGTGGGTGTATCTATATTACATTGCATCACTGTATAGGCTCTTGTGCTCATGCAGCATGAATTTCAGGTGTTTAGTAGTGTGAGAGCTCATTTGATTTGTGAATAATTTGTCTGGATTTTTGTTTAAGCTGCCTGTGCCTCATGGAATTGCCAAGGATGATTTCTCTCCTAGAAACCCTGGAGAACTCAGCTGCAAGGTAAAAGAAATTCTCTCTCTCTCTCTCTCTCCCTAATGCTAAATCATTAGTCTTTTATTATGTTAAAGCATCAACTCCTTTAAGCTTTAAAGGTGACACTCTGAAAAATGTAATACTGGTTTATTAAATCTCTTGGTTTCAAAAAATGTTGCTGTACCTTAAAGCGTGGGGATGTTCTTGTGCTGCTGGAGCAGATCGACGGCAATTACTTCAAGTGTCAAAAGGGAGGGGAAACGGGCAAAGTGCACTTGTCTCATATGAAGATAATCACCCGCCGAGATGAGCATCTGAAAAGCAAGCAAAAGGTAAACATTAAGAATTAATTAAATCTTTTTAGATGGTAAACTCATCTGTGCAGGGATTGTGCCTTGCTATGCATTTTGTACAGTGCTTAGCACGTTTCAGGCACAACGGTAAAATGATTAATAATAGGAATAGCAACTCCAAGCTCTCAGCAACACATTGGTTGGGTCTAGACCGTTCTCAGTGGTAGCAGATGACAGAACAAGGAGTAATGGTCTCAAGTTGCAGTGGGGGAAGTTTAGGTTGGATATTACAAAAAACCTTTTCACTAGGAGGAATGGAATGGGTTACCTAGGGAGCTGTTGGAATCTCCTTCCTTAGAGGTTTTTAAGGTCAGGCTTGATAAAGCCCTGGCTGGGATGATTTAGTTGGGGATTGGTCATGCTTTGAGCAGGGGGTTGGACTAGATGACCTCCTGAGGTCCCTACCAACCCTGATATTCTATGATTTTATCAAACGTGTGCAATTTTTATTTAATACATATTAAGAATACATTTATTTCCAGTACATTGTAATTCACATTGCTCAGTTTTTGCACTGTGTTCATGTTATGTACTCTTTGTATTGCATTGAATTATATTCAAATAAAGCAATTATTCATCAGCCCTCAGTATTTCCCCTATAAACTTACCCCAATACACTCAGAAAAGTCAGTCTGCCAACCTTTTTGGATGATCTGATGAGGCTGTGCTCTCTCTCTCTCTCTGTTGCAATACCCCCTACTATGGAATCTCCCCCATAACTCAGCCATGGTCCCCCCAACTCCTATATAGACCCATCCCTCCAGCAATATGGTGCTCCTTAACTAGTGAACCACTGATGGGCTACTAGCTGATGATCTTACTCTGACGAATCACAGGTGGGCTGAGGTAGTCTCAGTTTGCAATCCACGGCAAGATCACTGTGTGAGGACCTGCACTGCAGGGGTGGAGGTATGACTGGGAGGATATTTCTGAGTAGGCAGGGCTAACCTGGGGCGCATTGCAGAAAGGGCAGAGTGAGGGCTCTCAGCTGGTCAACTAAGGTTTATGAATGAATTTATGATCGCCCACTCTAATCTGTTTAGGGCTGATTTAGTGTGGACTTGAGGGCAAACCTTAAAATGGTTGAGAGTGAGACACTCAATCACTGGTGCTTCAAGTTAGTGCAATACAAGCAACTGAAGTGCAACTAGCTGAATGCTGTACTGTAGACAAGCCCTGAGAAAATAAGTCAAAATGACTTCTGCTGACCCGGATTCACGCACCGAGGAGTGTTTAGCCAATCAGGAAACCAGCAGGAATATCCTATGACTATAGCTACTTGACTTTAACCATGCAGCCAATCCCAGCTCAAAATTCACCAGAGTTTCAAAATGCATGAAAACATTTTGTCTTCCCTAGGGAAACTTCATTTATGTGTGTGTGTGTATATATAATATATATATTCCACACAGGTTTCAGAGTAACAGCCGTGTTAGTCTGTATTCGCAAAAAGAAAAGGAGTACTTGTGGCACCTTAGAGACTAACCAATTTATTTGAGCATAAGCTTTCGTGAGCTACATCCGATGAAGTGAGCTGTAGCTCATGGAAGCTTATGCTCAAATAAATTGGTTAGTCTCTAAGGTGCCACAAGTACTCCTTTTCATATTCCACACAACTGCTCTGAGCATAATTGATGTGATGTTTAATGTGGGGACAGCTGATATCCCATCTGTACTAGGGCTCACAATGTTGCTAACCTTTGTTCAGCCGAACTTGATGTTAGAAACAATGAGAAATTTTTTAGAAACTTTTTTTCTGGTGTAGAAAAGGAACTAGTCAATGTAAAAATGCATCCCCAACTTAACCAAAATTTCATGGATATAATAAATGTTCATGTGAAACATCACATGTTCATGGAATCTGCAAACTCAAAGACCTGCCGATGTTGAAATTTAATATCTGTTTAGTTTTACATTGAATGTCATGTGCCGCTGCAACCAAATCATTTCTCAGTAGAGTGTCTTTATTTGCATTGCAACGTAAAAAACCCTCTAGATTAACACTTCATGAGCGACACGTGTTATGGAGATGACATAGCTGATGGCCAAAAACCAAAAAGGGGGGGAAGATATAACTGCCATCAAGCAGCAAAGTCTGGCGCTCCTGGAAGAAGGAAGAGTTACTGTGAGAGTCCTTACTATGACAGAAAAGGGCTATAGAGATTTTAAGGGGTATAAAGGAGGTACCATTAGAATAACATGGCAAAAGTCTCCAGATAGAGTGTGCTGCGAAACTCAAAATTGTTGTAATACAGTCGGATAAGACGTACTGGATATGAATACACTGCGTCAATTTTCTTCTCATTTAAATTGGTTCTACACCTGGGTGACTGCATTCAGTGGAATTACTTTTGATTTAAACAAGTATAAGTGAGAGAAGAATCAGGCCCATTAATGTATGTGTAATAATAATTCCTTTCTTTAAAGGTGACCGTTTGGAATCATACATGCATGATGGAATTGTGTACACAGCCAAAAATCTTTCAGAATCAAGAATGGAATGTTCATGTTAATATCTTTCATGATTTCTAAATTGCTTATGTTTTTTGTAAGGATTCAAACAATATTGAGAGGGTTTCTGACAAAAGTGCTCCTCATGCTGTAGTGCTGCATGACTTTCCAGCAGGTGAGTGCACATAAATAATACCAATAAGTGGATAGTTTGACTAATCGTGTAAAATGTGCTACCAAAGCAGAGAAGAAAATAGTCAAAACTTTTCTTCTGCTCTTTGGAACACTGAGGTTTAAAAGGCATGTAGCATTTTGATTTTTCACAGGAACTTGAAATGTGATGCAATTGCAGAGCCCAGGTTGCTAAGTTTGGATCCAAACTTACCCTGAATGTGTGGATGTTCTGATCCATGGTTTTAGCTGAGACCAATTTTGAGTTAAAGCTTACATATCAAACCATATGCCCGTGTTAATAAAGATTTTTAAAAACTGATTCAACTTTTGGGTATGGTGTATATTTAATAAGCTTTTACTTAGAGAAATTCACTTCATTTGACACTGACTGTAACTGAAATGATACTGTCTTACAGAGCATGCTGATGATTTGGACCTCCATTCTGGAGAGACTGTTTATCTTCTGGAGAAAATAGATAACGAGTGGTACAGAGGAAAACTTGAGAATCGCACAGGGATATTTCCTACCAACTTTGTTAAAGTGATTGTATGTAGCCCATTTCCATTGAAATATAGTGTATTCCACTCAGGTTCATGCTCCAGGCCTAATTTACCTTCTCTCCTGTGCATTTTATTCCACTTGTTATCTAGGTAAATTTTGCATCAGTGCACAGAAGAGAGATCAGTTTGTTTGTGTGATATTAGAAATCTACTTAATCTTGCAACTCTGCCCAGCCATTATAGGTATGATTCTCATGTTAATTTAAAGTCAGGTAAGAGAATCGTAGCTGTTACTTAAGAAATGCTCATAAATCACCCCTGACCAGATTCTGTTCTGTTTCATCTGGGCAAATTCCCATGGGCGTTTCCCTGGTGTTACAGAGCAGATTATTTTAAATAACTACACTTAAGTAAGAAGTCCCATCAAGGATTTGCATTAAATGGATTGAGAGTGTTGGGATGCCTTCAACCCTCCCAAGATGTGCACCCTGACATGGTATGTTGTTATTGAAGTATGTTTTTAAAATTGCAGCAGACAAGTTTATTTTGGAAAAACAAAAACAAAACCTCTTGAATGACACACATCACCAGTAAAAAAGTTCCCAAAAAGAAAACAAATTGGAACCTCTAAAAGGAAGGGTCACTATGTACAATAAGTGTAATCAAACCAGTGGTGAGGAAGTATTGAGGCGATAACACCATGGCTGTTAATTTTTACTGGATAGCCTGATCAATGCAAAGAGACCTGGATAAGGGAATCTGAGAGACAGGACATAACAGACACCGTTTTTCTAAGGACTTGTCTACACTTACAGCGCAGAAGCAGCTGGGTCGCTGAAGCAGTAAGTGAAGATCCTACCTATGCCAATGATAGAGCTTCTCCCACCAGCGTAGGTACTCCCCCACCCAGAGAGGTGGCAGCTATGTTGATGGGAGAAGCCCTTCCGTCAACATAGCACTCTGTACACTGGGAGTTAGGGGGTATAATTACATTCCTCAGAGATGTAGTTATACTGACATAAATTTGTAGTGTAGACCAGGGCCTATTGATAGCGGTATAGAAACTTCCACTTCTTTTACGTATCTTTTCAGTCATCTTGGGGGATAGTGCACTGATCAAGGAAGTCAAGAGATCTGGATTCCATTCCCAGTCCTGCCATTGTCTCAATATGTGACCTAGGGCAAGCAATGTCACATTTCTGTGGGCTTGTTTATGTGGATATTAAGGTGTGATTCCAGTTTAGTTAAAATGGTGCCAAAAGCTTTGTGGACGTGGTGATTTTGGTTTCGCTCAAGTCCATTAGGAATCAACTTTAGCTAGTCCAAAATAACCATGTTTATACAGTTGTTTACACTGGTTTAACTAAATTGGGTTAAAATCACATCTTAAGTTACACATGCACAACTTACTTTTGGAATTGCTGCCTGCTACATGAATAATTTTCAATATTAATGTGACGCAGTCATACATAAGAGGCTCTGATTCTGGTTTTTAACCGTTTAGGTTCGTGAATTTTAATATGCTGACTACCATTACTGAATGAAAAATATTGTCATAGTTGGGAATAGTGGGACTGGGGGGAGGTGGGGAGTGTTACTCCAACACAGGACTAATACGGAGATTTGTTAGGTAAACAGACTGCACCCTTCACCTTCTTCATGTTTCCAAACAAACATTATGTAATTCACAATTTGATTTCTATTGATGGCTAACTTTTAAAACCACTGTTTTAAAACAGAATAAAACTTTGAGTGACCATCATGGGCCAAATTCAGCACTGGTGTAAACATGCACAATCCTGTTTGAAACAAGATTATGTTAACATGAATTAGGTAGCTTTTAATTTGCATCAGTGGGTTCTACTTGGAACAGGTAGAGAGTACTCATGATCCTCTAATTTGCACTGGGACCCATATAGACAAGCCCAAAGTCAGTGGAACTGCGCCAGGCCTGCATTTGGCTCACTCTGTCAGAGAATACTGGAAGTGTTAGACATCACACTGTGGGATCCAGTAACTAATAAATAAGGGGAAATGAACCTAGGTACATGTTCCTGAGCTGCTCCCATTTTAAATTTTTCTGTGTACTCAGGAATGATTCTTGCTTACTAATATTTAATTTTGAAATTTTATTTTATTTTTAAAAGTGAATTAAACTCTTAGTGCTAAAAATATTTTCTTTGCAGTTTGGAAATTTTAAAAAATATCTATTGGGAAGAGAGAACACTTTATTAAAAAAGCAGTTAACAGATAATCAGCTCATTGGGGATGAAGGCATTGGCAGGGCTCTTAGGGTCACAGCCTCCTTCACCCTGTATTTTTGGGGTGGTACTAAATGATACATAATTGGTGCATTCAGTATTGATACAAGGGCCAATTCTCTCTCTGTCTGATAATGTTAAGCTGGATATCAGCATGAGGTCTAGGCATCAAATAATAATACTTAGCATCTATGGTACACTTCAAACATTAACTAATTAGTCCCCATGATGCCCTAGTCAGGTAGCCATTATCCCAAGGTAAAGCATGGCCCAATCCAGCACCCACAGATGTTCAATGAAAAGACTCCCATTGATTAGTGAGGGAGTTGGGTCAGGCCCTCAGTGAGTAGTGAGAGAGCCAGGACTACAAACAAGGTCTTTAGACTCCCACTCTTATGTTTAATCCACTAAGCTGTGGTGCATATTTTGCAGCACTCTTGTGTGATAAGAGATCAGATGATGACTGTGATAATATTTTTAAATAAAAACTTAAAACCATATATATCCAGGGTCCCTTGGTTAGTGCACAGCCTACAGCTCCAAATGTGATAAGGAAGAGGGCTTTTGGTGACACTTAACCTCTTTATACATTCCGTCTTTCAATGCAGACCAAAGTACAATTTGAGACGTGTTTGTTTGGGGTACAGATAGTAAAATCTGGACTATCAAAGCCGGGAATGGATATTTCTAAACAGTAATCTTGATAATTTTGAATTGCTCTAGCAGATAATAGATTACAATATCAATTATGAGCCTGGAGCCAAAAGCAACTGTGTGTAGTAGTATCCAATTCCATTTTCTGCCAGTGAACAAAGAGGCAGACAACAAAGAGGACTGTTGCTATTAAAACACAGTTATTAATGTAAATTATGAAAAGTTGTTGTTTGTTTCCATAATGTTGAATAGCAATGATGATGGGTCATTGGCATCAAAGAGTTAGTGATTATATCAAAACAGCCCCCTTCCCCCATGTAGCCAATGATCGGACCATTCCAGTGATTATGTAGTGCCATGTAAATAGGGTGACCAGATAGCAAGTGTAAAAAATCGGGACAGGGGGTGAGGGGTAATACATGCCTGTATAAGACAAAGGCACCTATATTGGACAAGTCCCCAAATATTGGGACTGTATCTATAAAATCAGGACATCTGGTCACCCTATGTGTGGCATCTGCAGCTGAAACTGCAATGTAATTCACTAATTTGAATGGAGACGATTCTAATTTTGACATTAAATATGCTCAATTTATGCCACTGTAATTTTAAGATTGAGTGTGTATTGTTTTTTATTTTGTTTTGTTTTGTGGTCTTCTCATTATTAGATTGATGTTCCAGAGGAAGAGAACAAGAAAAAAGTATTGTTTTCATCAACATGTATTAAGTGAGTTTCATACACATTATGAAATGCTCTCTTGTTCATCTTGACATATATGAAAAACAAATAAGCGGAAGGATTATGTTTACTTCAGATTTACAGAGGCATTAGCGTTAATTTAGTCTAACTCTGATGCACCAATATTTTAGTTTATGCTGTTTAATTTTTGCAAACTAGGAATATTTGAATAAGAATCTTTCCATTTTTTGTCTCATTCATATGAAATTAAGCTCTAATTACTGTAAAAGACTCAAAACAATGCAGTTTTATTTTTGGCAGGAATATAAATAACACTGAACTTCATGGATTTAAGAAATGGCAGATGACATTGACTTTGAAATAAATCTTTTTTGAAATCTGCTTTTTTGAGATACTGAGAATAGCTACTTGTAGGGCTTGATGCTGAGAAGGTCTGTGCACCTACCATTCCCATTAATTGTACATGCTCAGCACCTCACATGACCAGGCATGAAAATTATTATAGACTTATTTTAATACGGAAAGACTACGAGAGGCAGTATCTTTCCTGGTTCAAATGGATACAACTTGATTTCAGTTGCATTCCATAGTGTCATTTTTGGACAGTGCTAGTTTGTTGACTTACATGATTGTTCACTTGCAAAGTGAAAAGCAAAATGAAGCAGAGGTGGGTTACACAAAACAGTCTGAGCCTTTCCCTTAAAGGTAAAGTTAAAAATAATGTTTTATTTTCAAATTAATAGTAGAACTATTCAAACTTTTCTGGTAGCTATGACAGCCACTATAAAAGATCAACAGTAGCAGTCTGATTTTAAAAGCCCCTCTGTATCACCCTCTTAAAAAAAAAAAAAAAGGTAAATTTTAGTGAAATAAACTGGAAAATTTAGAATTGTAAAGAAGGGTGACCAATATGTGATCAGAGTTCAAATGGTATCACAGAAAGAGGTGGGGAGTGGGTGGGAATTCCTCTTAACACCTGTGAACTGTGAGTTTCTGTGTTACCCCTCTCAGCCTCAGCATAGCAGCAGCAAAGTTCCCACTTGCTATGTGTCAGCTCTCTGACACACTGGCTTGTCTGCCTTGCCAGCGAACTTTTTAGGACTCTGCCAGTCCAAACCCTGTCTCGACGGTAACAATCAGTGAACCCCATTCCCAAGTTCCTCAGAGACGTCTTTCCGCAACACTCACAAAAACAAGTTAACTGGTCCTTTAACAAGACAGTACACAAGGCTTATTACCTTCACTGGGGTTAACCAACAGTCTGTTTCAATCAAAGTGTTGAGTTGGTTTATGGTATAAGTAAAACAGGTTTGTTAACAAAAGGACACAGGTTTAAGTGATACCAAGTATAAGGAATCAGGGTAGAAATGGTTACAAACAAACAAAGTAAAAATATGCTTCTAAGCCTAAAACAACTTAACATACTAGTGTCTTTTTTCTTCAAAGCGGTTTTTCTCACCATAGTCTTTCTTCCTGCATGGCTGGCTAGACCTTTAGCTAGGACCCAACACATGGAGCTGAAAGCGCTTGGTTTCTTTGATTCCTATGGTAAAGGATAACTCAGGTGTTCACTTCCCTCCTCTTTATAGTCCAGTAAACCTTTGAAATGTATTCTTTTGAAATGTATCCTCAGATAAAGTTCCTTTCCCCTTCTGGGTGTGGACACCATGCTATCTGGTGTAGATTCTGCGCTGGTTCCTCCCTTGCTGGTGATTTTTACAACGTAAATTATCCCATCCTGCAACCTCTGATATAAGTGACTAGCCCATTGAATTTGGCCACACCTGATCTGAGATGCTGGCCTCTTTCCTTTTGTCGGTAGAAAACCTGTTTTTGAAAACTCTCTGACATCCCTGGTTTAAACACATTTTAGTCACATATTTCCAGCACATCTATACAGTTCTTTGTGGGTTAACCATACGTTCATTGAGCAAGAATATTAATGATCAGTGAGTTATTAGTTTTCCAGTGATATATTACATGCCACCTTTTGGGAAAATAGCATGACAACAGAGTGCCATCTGGCATTGGCGGGGCTCTTAGGATCACAGCCTCCTTCACCCTGTATTTTTGGGGTGGTACTAAATGATAAATAATTGGTGCATTCAGTGATTTAAATATTGCTACACAGCAACTTTATGTTCCAGTTAAATGAAAAAAATTGAATTCAGCTGTGTAGTATCCTGCTGTAAATTGTGAAGCTGTCAGAGGCGTTGATTTTTTTCCCCTAGATTAAGAGTTTATATTTTCTGAAATCCACCATGGAAAAATAAAGCTTGTCCCAATAGAGGAAAATTGTTTTCTCTGATACAAAGCATCATGCTGCATTTTCAAGGTTTTGGGGGGCAGGGGTATGTGAAGCTAGCATTTCACGGTGGCTTATCTATCAAACAGACTAAATAAAAATGTGATTGCAGCTATTGCTGATGTGTGTCTCTTCCTCCCCCCTCTCCCCCACCGAAGATGGACTACAGGCTGTCCAGCTAGAAAAAAATATTTTAAAAGCCTATGTTGCTCAGTTTTTTGTTTTTTAATGTGGCTTCAGCTGAATAAGACAGCATTACTTTTCCTTCTTTGTGTATTTCTTAACTTGGAAATATTCAATGGGCCAGCTTCTTAACCGTGCAAAACATGAGTTCACAGGGGCAGGGTGGCTTCAAGTCACCTTTCCAAACCCCTGATCCTGGGCAGGCCAGCCAGGAAAATAGACCTGATGCAATTTTAAAGTAGCTCTCCAAGACCACGGTGCCAGCTAGGGATCAGCCACAGCACTGCACACGCTGCCTCACTCCCTCCCATTCCTAGTGTCCTACAGCCTGCTACTCACCATCCCTGACATACACCCTACTGAGAGGCGGGGACTGGATATTAGAGAGCTAGGCCTGAGGCTAGTTTGTACCCCTTTAAGGCAGCTTTCTGCCTGCTTTGTGCTAAGTACAACCTTTAGGCCCCCATTTTTATCCATTTTGGCCAGAAAGATATAAATATGGTGGTTTTTGCTTCATGCTAACTATTGTGGATATCCTATGCCATTTGTTCTGGCTATGTAGTGCCCAAGACAAGAAATGCAATGACAAACATATTAAAATGAATATGTGAAGCCAACTCATTCTTTTGTGTTTGTGCAGGGGCCCGAGATGCATAGCTCGGTTTGAATATATTGGAGACCAGAAAGATGAGCTAAGTTTTTCAGAAGGTGAAATTATTCTTCTTAAGGAATATATAAATGAAGAATGGGCTAGTGGAGAGCTGAAAGGCACATCTGGAATTTTCCCCTTGAACTTTGTGGAAATTATTGAAGATCTGCCTGGATTAGGTACAATATATCAGCACTCTCTAAGTATGTAACCTGGAATAGAGCCACAGTGTATAACAATTAGTATTGCATGTAGGCAGTATGACATAATGTATGAGTTGGAAAGAAAAATGCACTTTATTTATAAGGACTAGAAAAAATGAGGAAAGGGATTAGTGAAGAAGAGACAAAAATGAAAGAGGACAAACAAGTGAAAATTAAAAGGAAAATTAGCCTTTTGAAGAGAAGCCAGATCTTGAATACAGTAAAAGCTGTGTTATCTGTCACTTTACCAGCTGGGAAGCTCTATGAACCAGCATTTTTTATCTTCGTCAGCAGTCTGGTTGGCATGGGTCTGGTAGGCTCCCTACCTGGCTCTGCGTGGCTCCACGGAAGCAGCAACATGTCCCTGCCGCTCCTAGGCAGAGGAATTTGGTCAGAGGAGTTTGGAGTGCGGGAGGGGGTGCGAGGTTGGGTTTTGTGGGGCTCCTCCATCTTAGTTAACCGGAATTTTTCACTAACTGGCACCCCCAATACCTCCAGCATGCTGGGTAAAAAAGCTTTGAGTGTAATTTGGTATCGCAAAATGCTGTTCTTGATTTTTCACTTCCTCTCCAACATGTTGAACTCACATCACCAGTGAAATTACGAAGAGCAAGAGCAAATATTTGAACTGTTTATACTTTATTATGTAGGTGTAGGAGCACCACTGACGAACAAGAGGGAGAGTTCTGCTTGTCTTTCTCAGGTAGGTTATTGGAATTCAATAGACTGAAGCCAAATTAACATGAGGTAAATTGCATAAGGTAAATTTTCATAGTGATGCACAGGGAGATCAGTTACACAACTTTTATCGAAATTAGTAGGCATTATTAAGCATTTTATTCTCAGTGCTTTGTATAAATTACTCACAGAAACCTAAATTACAATTTATCTCAATTGATGAAGTAATTGGTAGTAGGAAGTCATCAGACATCGTTCCTACTCTTATTTCCTTTGTTTAGGTAATTTCTATTGTTCAGTCTATTGTGATTTGTTGAGCTACTGTAGTTTAGTTTAGTCTGCTTTTAATTTGTAATGGGCATTAGATAGTGTCTTTTGTTTTTGTTATCCCGCCATTAAATATGTTAAAAGGGGAGGCAGACAGTATGAGACAGGAGTAACGCACGTGAAAGTTTCTCAGATTGGATGATCATTGAAATGTTGTTCTAATCTACAACTGTTTAGAGTATAATGGTTAACACAGGGGTGTCAGATTCATTTGTGGGAAGGGATTAATTCCTTGCTTATTTAAGGTCTGTTGGCTTGGTTATAAATTCAGGACTCTGTGCCCCACAATGCACTGTGGAATACCTACAGCTTTCAGCAGTGGTTTGGACAGCAATAGGGGGAGCATATGGGCTGTATGTAATATCTAAAGTTATCTCTTACTGGTTCAGTGCCTTCCTGTAACATTCATCACTCAGTAAGAAAGTCGGCTGCTATTCCTTCCCTTTGTTTATCTTCTTTCCCTGCCTTTGTGAGTCTTCTCTGTTCTTTCTTCCACATTTCCTTCCCTATAGCAACTCCCAGTTCCCAACCCAGTGGACTCTACTTCCATTTATCCCCTAGATGAAAAAAAATTATTAGTGATTACATAGCTAATGGTGGGAGGAAAGTTTCATCATTGGGCTTTGAAGATGACACTTCAATCAGATTAATATGGGATAGAGCAGTCTGCGCTGAATCAATTACATACTGTTCCCATTTGGAAAGTTTTAGCCCTCATAGCTGCTGAGAGAATTTATTTAATTTATGAAAACTTAGATTACGGACAATCTGAATATGCCAGGCAGGTCCTATCAATACATTATACAAGCCATACATTTCACAACCCTGGGTTAAAATAAAAGAGTAGGGGTTAGGGAGATCATGAGGTTTAAATTCAGTTGAACCAGTGGTTGTGTGACTTTGATACAAATCACCCCTTCACTTTCCTCGGTTCCTGTTCATTCAGCAGAGCCTCCTTGAAAACGAGCTTCTGTGGCACTTTCCTGAGTTAATAAGAAGTGACCTGGGGAACAAAACAACAGTATTTTCAAAATCTCCTTGTCAGGCCTCTAAGAGATATCTAACAGGGAGAAATTACAGAAGCAAAACATGCACACACAAAAGATCATATTTAAAATTTGCTTGACTCTCGTCCTTTCAAAGCATGGGGCCAAGAAAAGGATTGTGCACCTCTACAAGCACCGTAAACCAAACCTGTGGATTCACGATCTCCTCTGTACACTTTGCAAGTCAGGATTGTTATAAAACTCCCCGCCCCCCTCAATACTCTAATCTGTGTTAAACCAATTAAGCAAATATAACATTATGGAAAAAAAAACGGATAGTATTCATGCAGGTTACCCTCCCTGTCTAAATCTCTGGCTCCATCCAAGTCTCTGTTTTAAAATAAACTTGACATTTCCTGCAAACAGGTCTTGTGTTCGTTTACTTTGACAGACTGATAGACGTTCTGGAGAGTGGTGTGAAGCTCTTCATGATTTTACAGCAGAAACGAATGAAGACTTATCCTTTAAAAAGGGAGACAGCATCCAGATATTGGAGCATGTGGACTCAGAGTGGTGCAGAGGGAGACTGAATGATAGCGAAGGCATTTTCCCAGCAGTGTTTGTTCAGACATGCTCTGGTACAGTATTTCTAGTGGAAGACAAATTCTCATTTCTTAACCCACATCCCTGGTAACAAACACACTTATCTGAAGTGCTCATAATGACGACTGGTGTTCTGGTTCCTAGGGTGATGTAATTAGCTAGGTATAATATCTGTAACACTAAGCAATACTACAGTGACGTGCCATTGCCTAGAAATCAAACTAGACCTTGAACCAAAAATTTCCAAATAACGGCTCAGAGCCAGTCACTACAGCTGAAGAGATACCATTAGAGATGAAAACTTTGTTCTAATTTAGTTTGCATTTGAAGCTGATCTTCATATCAGTAAACAATGTCCAGGTTTAATTAGTGCTTGGAATGTTTAATGTTCCCTGTACTCTAAAGTAATACTAACATCTGAGAGGAAAGCCAGGTTAGTTCTGGCCTGGGCTTTATCACTACAGTAAAACCATTGTCTTCAAATTAAATCTAGAGTTACAGCTGTCCAATGTTGTAGCCTTCAGTGGGGTTTCACAGGTGTAACTGAAGGCAGTGGGCCAGGTTGGCAGCTGGTGTGAATCAGTGTAACTCCACTGAAGATTTGGCCCATAATTTGTGGACAGTAGGGTTGCATTGATGGCCCTGTCCAAAAAACTAACTTACTCTATTCTGTTTAATTGAAGAAACATGAGCAAGAAACCAGTCTAGTTCACTCTCTAAGAATGGAGTTAGTTCTCTATGGCTAACAGTAGCCAAAAGCAGTAAAATTTTAGTTTTTTGTCACTCAAATACCTATGACTCAGAATATACAGAAAGTAAGGTGGCTTTACGTAGTCAGTTTCAGAGTTTCATACTGTTACCTACTACTCCATTATTATATACATTACATCAGGGTAGTCAATTATTTTTTGTCAAGGTCCAGGCTCCAGAAAAAATAAAAAAACAACAATTATCATAATAAAAAGTTTTCAGGGTCCATTCAAAAGCATCTGGAAGTCCAGATTTGGCCTGCAGTCCACCTATTAAATATCCCTGCATTACATTTTAAACCAACTGAGGTTCCAGTTAGGAAGAGGAAAGTCCAACTCCGCCCTGTAACACTCCAGTTAATGAGAAGGGTTGGGTAGGTAAGCAGTGGGACAAGCTCTTGACTCAATCTCTGAAATCCCCTTCCTATGAAATGAACTCATTTCTAGTGCAGAGGGAACAATCTGCCTGAATGAATATCAACAGCAGATTTCAAGTGAAAGACGTTTAGTTTCTATAGTGGTAGAAGTTCATTTCTCATTATGATTACTTTATTATATTATTGTGACCCATTTAGTTAACCCAAAATGGAGGATTTATTGCAGTTGTGTTCCACACTATGTACTAATAATGCATTATTTGTGAATGTAGGGAGAGAGAATCCAAGCACTGAAAAGTTTCTTCTTCTTGTGGAATTCTCTTTAAAATAAAAAATTTTGTAAACAAATATTTTGTAATCAACTTGTGTGTTGTCAATGTTCTACAGCTGGGGTAAAGACAGCACAGTCTCCAGGATGGAGGAAAGGAAAAGCCAAGGCTTTGTATGACTTCCAGGGAGAGAATGAGGATGAGCTGTCCTTCAAGGTAAATATCTTAGTCATTGCTTTAGCTCACAAACCTCTAAAGAGTTAGGGCAGCACAATATTGAGAAAACAGATTGTATGGAGCAGACCAATTGAGCTGGACCTCATCTACATTAGAACACACAGCTAGAAAAGGTAAAAAACTTTTACTACCCTGGAAATAAGGCCAAATCCTGGAACAGAGTGGGGGAGTGAAAGGGGCACAAAGATGGCATAACACCCACCTTTGAGATCTGCTGCCCGGTGTCAGTCCAGTTCCATGGCATAAATTAGAGCAGGTTATCAACCAGCCCGAAGGGGTTGAAACAACAGCTCTATGAATCCATGAAGGATAGGGAAGCCCCATCCATGCCAGCAATGGTAGCAGTAGGGTGGTTGGCATAGGAGTGGTTACAATAAATCTATACCACAGGAAGATTCCCTTTGCAGTGAGCTGATCCTCCTTTGGCTGCTTATGTTGATTTTTGGGCCAGAATGTCAGCGTGCTGCACCCCAGGCTGCAGGGCAAGAGTTACCACATTCAGATTTGAAAGTTACAAGGTAAATAAAGTAGCAGTTCATAATAGCCTCATATCAAACATCCTCTCAGCCTCTGTAGTGCTTAGAGCTAGCATTTCCACCTCTGCTAACAGTGCAGATATATTTGTAGAACTAGTATTAGGAAAGCCAACATCCAGGTACTCTTCCCGCTCTTCATCAACATTCCAGTAAGATCACTGGAATATTAGATGAACCTGAGACTCAGCAGCCAAGTGGTTATTTGCTGAAAATGAATCAGTTGTTTCAGGACACTTGCAATACATGGACTGACCACAACGTGTCCAAAGGGAAAAGTTGAAAATCCGCATGCTACAAAATAAGTATTAAGAGCTCATCAGTTTTTTGGAAGGGCTATTTTACAGTACGTTCCAGCAGCATACCTGACATCATGAGGGTGCATCACTTAGTCAAACTAGGATTTGCTCCTGGATCTTTGTCTGTTTACTGGGGATCTTTCCATAAAGTTAACTTTTTGATGAGTATGGTAAATATAAATAGTAGCAACTATCAGAAGTCCCAGATGTTTGTCTGTACCTCTTTTTATGTGGATGCTTTTGTCTTTTCTTACTGTGACTTTAGTCAGGGTACAGCTGTTCTGAAACAAACAAAATATCTTGAATAAAGTCAGATCATAGTTTTACTTTGACAAATAGATCCTGTTACCTTGTCACGCTTCTTCCGAAAAAAAAAAAAAAAAAAAAGGTAAAATTAAGTTTTCTGACCAGATGCATTCATTTTCAGTTGTATCAAAAATTAGAGATCTGATCAAATAGGGCACCAGACAATTTATCCCACTGTGCCTAGGAAGCAGAAGACAGGATGAAATATTGGAACGGAGCCGTAGTAGCAGCAGCACCGACACCCTACGATGGTGGGCTTTTAAAATACATTAAGTACAGCGTGTGTTTTGGGTTTCCTGAGAAGTTTGCACAGCACACCATGCAGTTGTGACATAGAAAATCAAGTGACATACTGCTTGCTGGGTATTCAGACAGACTATTTAAAAAAGAAAAGAAAAGGAGGACTTGTGGCCCCTTAGAGACTAACAAACGCCACAAGTCCTCCTTTTCTTTTTGCGAATACAGACTAACACGGCTGCTACTCTGAAACCTGTCACTATTTAAAGAGGTAAAGGATGTTAGCAAGAAGTGGTGGGTCTATAGTATATCAGAACCAACGAACCAGATACTGAGGGAACTTGAAACTTAAATTGGCAAGCACTGCATCGACATTCAAAGCAAGATCAGATTAAGAGTAATCTCAAAAATACTACCTTTTACTACTGTGCCTAAAGCAGATCCTATGTGAGCACTTGGGTTTTATGTTCTTGTGAGACTATAGGAGTAGAGTATTCTATATTAAAAGCACTGCACTGGAAGAAAAGGCAAGGCTATGGGAGAATATTTTAGATTAAGTATGGGGCACAACATGATGAAAATAGGAACAAGGAATAGTAGATCAGACAGGTAGTACTAATTCTAGTCCACTTCAGACAACCTGTTAAACTACTCAGACCATTGTGCCCCACTTCTGGTAACCATAATATGAGGAAAACTTCAAGGAGTGAGTGTCAGGGATGGATAACAAGAACAATGGGGGTAAGACACTTAGCTTGTAGCAAAGCACTGAAAAAGAATTGTGCTTACTAGAGAAAAAAACAGTTTAAGTAGCTCATCAGCATATACTCTTAAGTAACTGGTTTCAGAGTAACAGCCGTGTTAGTCTGTATTCGCAAAAAGAAAAGGAGGACTTGTGGCACCTTAGAGACTAACCAATTTATTAGAGCATAAGCTTTCGTGAGCTACAGCTCACTTCCTCAGATGCATATCGTGGAAACTGCAGCAGGCTTTATATATACACAGAGAATATGAAACAATACCTATTCCCACCCCACTGTCCTGCTGGTAATAGCTTATCTAAAGTGATTTCCAGCACAAATCCAGGTTTTCTCACCCTCCACCCCCCCACACAAATTCACTCTCCTGCTGGTGATAGCCCATCCAAAGTGACAACTCTTTACACAATGTGCATGACAATCAAGCTGGGCTATTTCCTGCACAAATCCAGGTTCTCACATCCCCCCCACCCCCATACACACACAAACTCACTCTCCTGCTGGTAATAGCTCATCCAAACTGACCACTCTTCAAGTTAAAATCCAAGTTAAACCAGAACATCGGGGGGGGGGGGGTAGGAAAAAACAAGAGGAAACAGGCTACCTTGCATAATGACTTAGCCACTCCAAGTCTCTATTTAAGCCTAAATTAATAGTATCCAATTTGCAAATGAATTCCAATTCAGCAGTTTCTCGCTGGAGTCTGGATTTGAAGTTTTTTTGTTTTAAAATAGCGACCTTCATGTCTGTGATCGCGTGACCAGAGAGATTGAAGTGTTCTCCGACTGGTTAAGTAACTGTAACTTTAGGCACCTCAGTCAAAAAATTTTAGATTTTCAAAATCCCTGCTCAACTGCTATAACCTTGTTTCCTGGCACCTAAGCTTCCAGTGATAAAGTTCATTAGATGCCTAAAAATCCACTGCTAGTCAGGTACACAGCTGCTTCAGTCCAGGCACCTCGCTCAAGCCTAAACCCTGGTGGGATCCTCCAATTAGGTATTGCCCCACTTATCTTGCCTAAGGGGCCCAATGTGGTAGACTTGCTCAAAGGCCTGCCTGATTTGGAGCATGAGTTTGAACCTGCATGTCCCATTTCTCAGAACAGACCCCTAAATATGGGATATTCTGAGATAGGTGTCTCCCAAGTGTGTGAAGATGTTTTACTTCATATAAATGTAAAGTTAGTAAAAGAAGACAATCCTTTGATTTATACAGAGAAAAATAAAACAATGAAAGTCTTTTGAAGGTGAATTGTTGTTACTTCTTCTCCCTCTAATCCCATATCAACTTCACATATCAAGCTGTATTTGAACAGAAAAGATTAATCATTGCTCATTTTCTTACAGGCAGGTGATATGATAACAGAATTGGAACCTGTAGACGAAGACTGGATGAGTGGAGAAGTACAAGGCAAATCTGGAATATTTCCCAAGAACTTTGTTCGAGTTCTATAGGCATCATAAGGATGGAGTCCAGTTCTGCTCACTAGGCATATGGAAGCAAATGCTTATCTAGCACAAAGGCACATTATATACTTCAGCAAACAAAGAACTACCATCTTTGTTGTCACTTGAGTTAATACTTTGACTATCAAATATGATTTGCACTATTTTCTCTAGAAAGAGAACCACATCATATATAATTATATTAATTTCCTGAAACATCAACATTTGCCATGACAACAAAACTTTGTAAAGGTTCCACGTGAGCTAGCAAACAGAATTTACACAGGATTTTTTAATAGCTTCCAGCTAGGGAAATTCAATGTGGTACAATATCTTCTTACAAGTTAAGTGAACTGCATTCTAGTAGTTGACCTGATCTGATATTTCATTTATCTTGCATACAATTTGCATAAATTAAGATTGTTTAATAAGCTTTTTAGAAATGCATTTATTTTTCAGATTTAAGTATTACATGTTAAATATGTATACCTACATTTTTTATTTTCAGATTTCACTACTGCTTGAGTTAATATCCTCATTAGCAGTATAAAACAGTTATTTTAGGACTGAAAGGATAAAGGTACCGTTTATTATCTTGCAGAAAAATGTCAAGCCCTAATGTATGATCTACACTTTGTAGAGTTTGTCATTTTATATATGGGATACCAAAGTCTAACAAGAAGGAGGATCAAAAGAATAAGAAAACTTCACTCAAGAGTTTCTCAATCTTTGAATATAGGGCTGAGTAAACTTGAAGTTCAAGGTTTTTGTACTTGTAGAGTTCATAAAAATAGAGCACATTCATCAGTCTTTTTACTGAATGAAGAGTGATTGCTCCCATCCGCCCCCCAACACAGTTGTCTAGTTAAAGGGAAACCTGTTGTGCGTGTTAAGGAATAGATTAGAAATCAACATTTAAAAACAAAACAAAACAAAAACCCTCACCCTGGGATTGGCTCAAGCTAGTGCCCCATGGAGAGTGTTTTCCCATTAGAAACTTCCTCTCTTTCCCTCCCTGATCCTGTCTCTAGGTTTGTCTACTTGCTCGTTGCTTTTTTTAAAAAAAAGATTTTTTTTCCTTGTCAGTTTTCGTTTCTCCTACATAAAACAAACCCAATTCCATTCCCATTTCAGTTTAACTTTCAAACCTGACAGTGTTTCAAATTAGCAAAATAAATTTACCAATCCATTCTATAAACCCACAGCACCCTTCCCCCCAGCTGCCATTCTCGTTTTGTTTTTCTCAGTTAAATATTCATTTTAATAGGAATATTACCCAGTCTTATGTCTATGAGTGAGGATAGCTAATTGAGGTATCCACTAAAAGTTATTTTATATAAATTACATAGAAGATGTAGCATTATAAGTGATCTGTCAAGGCAGAAAGCAGCAGACACCAAGAGAAATTAACCTAACAGGCACACAGATTTTTTTTTAAAGCAAAAACAATGCAAAATTATACAAGTTAAATTACATAGACTAAATAAGTCTCATATTAGACATATTTCCAGATAAGAACAGTGCATTCTGGAAACCAACACTTCCAGAATGTTTGACAATAGCTCCATATTAAACAAGTTAATTGTTAACCCACCTCCCATTCTGGGCCGATGTGTACTGTAAAAAACAAAAACAAAAAATTGTAATCTTTATTATGCTACAGTTTGTTCTATACATGTTCAGTGGCATCCTATTTCCACATGAGCAACTGGCCTCTTTTGTATTCTCTGAAGAACAAGGCAACTGAGCAAACTGTGTGTATATTATATCAGAGGACTAATATATGCAGGTGGCAAATAAAAAAAAGCCAGGCTTTTCAGAATCTCTTTCCATTAGAAAAGCACAGCATAGTGTAAAAGTCAGAGCAGCAAGGTGTTGATTCAGCATTGATCATTTAAAGTTTGGAGACTACGGAGATCTTTTTAGCAAGGTCTATCTTTGATATCTTGATTTAATTTTGAAGTCTAACACAGGCCTCTCTACTTCTATCTCTTATCTTATGATGCTGCTTTCCCCTGGGCTTATAGAAGGGATGCTCAGATACTATAGCAAGGGACTAATATAAAAACCCTAATAAAATACAATAGACATTAGCACTCAAACTCACCTTTTTAATTTTTCGTTCATGGACAAAAAGGATGTTGTTTTATTTTGTGTGCCCAAAAAGTAAATTCTAATTCCACTTAAGAATGATAAACCTGCATGTACTCTGTCTGGGAAATGTCTTGTCCCCTTTCACTTGAAGAAAAAAACGAGTGTTGCTTTATAGTATGGGTATCATGTCAAAGGTTTAAGCAAAATGGACTCCTTTCACCATGGCTATGTGCCAATGCGATTGGTAAACCACCTATAAATATTTTGAACAACAAACTAGTACAAATTTAAGAATTTTTTTTTTTTTTTTAATAAAGACTTACTCAACTTACTTCCTCCAAAAGAGAGACCTAAATCATTGAGGAGGCAGATAAGGTATTAGTGTGCAGTGTTTACTTACTATTGACTTAGGGCTGGTCTACATGAGGGGTAATGAGCGCTATAGTGCACTTCAGAAATCACATGGCTAATGTGCTGTACGTTAATTGGTGTGTGTAGACATTAGTGAACCTTTAGCATGCACCAGCAGGATATACATGGAGACATTAATATGCCCATGTTAATGTGCTTTAGAAATATCACACACCCCCATAGCTCACATTACCTTGCTGTGTAAACAACCCTTTAATTATGTCAGTTCTCTAAAGCTTTGATACAAATATTTTTTAACCAATAGTGCTGAATTCATAGATTTTTCCAAAAGAAAAAGGGTGTGTGAAGATTTAGCTATATTGGCCTATTAATTTTTACTACTTTAATTAAATGAGTGACATCATTAATTTCATACTTTTTAAATAAACATCTGTTTAATTGAATAATCCTTGTATTTTATTTTGTAACTCCAAATACTACATCAGGAAATATAGCAAACATAATACCACTTATGTATTATACTTAATGTTTAAGTCATAAAAGGATAACATTGCTGGAAGCTGCAAATTCAGAACAATAGTGCCATCTACAGGCTTTTTACATTATTGTAGCTTTGCCAGCTCAAAGTCATCGTTTTAAATTTCAGTCCCTTGATAAAATTAAATTAACTGATCTGTTTCGCAAAAAATATCTGCTTTACTGTTAGACAATATCTGTGACCACAAAGGTTTACACAGAAAATAATCTAAAATCCCTGTTGTTTACAAGGATGTAATTCAGCAGAAAGGGGAAATGAAAAGGGAAAGTTCCAGTGAAAGTCCTAAATTACATTTGCAGTTAATATGAAAGATTTATTTTATCTTGAAACTCAACTAGGGACTAGGATTCATTAATATGATATAGAGTGGTCTTCCTAAACTCCAGGCTGTTAGTGTTTTGTGAAATCATCCACAGTGAAAATAGCATCTTTGTGTCAGAACACATTTTTCCATGATTTTTATATATAGTGAATATAGTACAAAATAAAAACTTATATTCTGCAAGTCCAAATTTGTCTCCAGCAATACGGTACCAGTATAAATTAAATTTGTATTTAACCAATAAACTTTTATATGTATGTCTGAGTCACATTTGATGCTGTATTTACCTTTAACTCTCACTAATTCTGATTTAATGAAAGGATTGATATCTTTAAATACATGAGGTCATGTTCAGTTAACATGGTCTATAATGCAATAATTGTTTTGTCTGGTCTACACAGATCTTACACCAGTATAAGTATTTCCATTAGGGATTTACCCCCCCAAAAAAAATCAAAATAGTATACTGGTATAAATGTGCCATACATCAGTAGTCACCATTTTGGAATTAACTGCAGCTTTGTCCCTCCATGGTCTGTTCAATAAACCATGCCTCTAGCAATCATCTCTATTGGAAGTGTCACATGACTAAAGCTACCATTTTGTCACAGAAGTCATGGAATTTGTTACTTCCAAAGACCTCTCTCCGTGACTTCAGCCCCGGCAGGTGGGAGCTATAGGGTCCCACCATCACCCGCAGCAAAGGGAGCTGTGATGTATCCCCACCGTGGCAGGGCAGGAGGACCCTTCCCCCCTGCCACTTCCGCTGTCAGGGAGGGGGCAGGGGGACCCTGGAGCTCTGAGCCACCCCATCCGTTCCCATTTTATCACAGATTTTTTAGTAAAAGTCAGGGACAGGTCACAATTCCATTAATTTTTCTTTATTGCCCAGTTTCAGAGTAACAACCGTGTTAGTCTGTATTTGCAAAAAGAAAAGAGGACTTGTGGCACCTTAGAGACTAACCAATTTATTTGAGCATAAGCTTTCGTGAGCTACAGCTCTCTTCATCGGATCCGATGAAGTGAGCTGTAGCTCACGAAAGCTCATGCTCAAATAAATTGGTTAGTCTCTAAGGTGCCACAAGTCCTCCTTTTCTTTTTTCTTTATTGCCCATGACTTTTACTAAAAATATCCATGACAAAATCTTAACCTTATGCATGACACTCTCCATCCATCCCAGGGATTTAAGCTGCGGTTCAAGGGCCTGCCAGCCTTTACAAAGCCAAGTACATTTATGAATTCTCTAATGCCTTAGTCCTAAAAACAAAATAATAAATTGTCTAAATGAATGCTAAGCTAACCAAATGTCACCCAACTTCCACAGGGGAACGCTGATATGTTCCAAAGTCCTTCAAACTTTTCAGCTGAGTTTGCCCTCTTGGTTAACAGTTTGTGCCAGTTTTTAGATCAAGAACTTCTCAGTCAATTTCAGCTGAGCCTTTATATCAAAAGCTTCTCTGTATCTTCTGGACCTCAGCCAGAACTGCTATATGCAGTTCACCAAGCATTCAGTAGTTCTCTAGAGTTGCTTACCTGTCCCAGGGTCTGCAGTAATTACTCCAACACACACTGGTTTTAGTTCCTGGAGGGAGTTAGCAACCCATGGAGCTAGCATACAATCCCTGGCTCAGAGCTACAGGTAACTTTTATAAAGTTGAAACAATACTCTCAAAGATATTGCATGTGTCTATAGCATCTGTCACACCTGGATGGCTTATCTCCCTTCCCATACAGGAATAAAGCACTCTTATAGTGGTTTAACTGAATCTATACTATTGGGGTTGTACAACATTAGCTGTACTTGAATAATTAAAACAGTATAACTTGAGTGTGTAGGCAAGCCCCAAAAGCAATCTCAGTTGAAGTTGGATTGTTGTAAATAGGTAAAAATACAAAGTGTGATCACTCTTAGGTGTTTGAATACAACAGGTAAAAAGGCTAATAGTAGGAGAACTAGATGGTCCAGGAGATGCGTAACAGGATACAGCGTGTCTTTCACTAGTAACAACTGGAGATTACTATCACCTGAGTGGCCTATATGGAATGGAGGGAGAAGTTTCACTCTAGTTCCCAGTAAACAGGCATCGCTAAAGCCATTACAATTAGCACCCTTGTTAGTAGCACACATAGCAAGGATGGAAGGGTCAGGGCAATTGAACTAAACTTGAACTACCACTTTTGGTTCTGTTTAGACAACTTTGATCCCTGGGACTATCAATCCAGCACCCTGTGAACACTAAATTCATGTTAATATTTTTATTTTGGAAAGAAAGGTAATCATTTCTATTCCACATAATTGACAAAGAACATCAGGTTCATGGCTCTTATTAGATTACCTTGCAGTCACTTCTTTGTAGTGGTATCTTCTAGACATTTTACCAGAATAGCCCGACTTTTGGCACACTTCAGATTTACTTTGAAGAGACCAGCCAGCACGCAGAATATTTTGATATTCCAGCAACTACATCCTGGATAAAGCCTGCAGAAATTTTATAACTGTACCCTCAGAATTCTCTGAACTTCCACCATGCAGTTGTTAAGAATTGAGAACAACTCTTAAGATCTAATTTGGCAAACACCCTTGCCACTGTCAAATAGCCAAGTACCCTGAACTCTTGCAGTTTCAACTCAATTTAATCCTGTTTCAGACAGACAGGTCTGAAGTCTATCAGTTCTGGTATCTGTAAAGTTACCCACTTACTCAAAAAATTTTGGCTGGCCCTGCTTTGTGCCACACAAGGAAATAAGAAGTTTATTTTAACATTGCTACTATCATAATTAAACAATACAGTTGGATGTCTCTTTCTGCTAAATGGCAATCTGGTTTCCCTGGCTTAAATATAATTGTTGCCCTTTTAAAGTATTTAGTAAGAATGTTTCTACCAAGGATTGCAAATCAACCTGCAGAGCTCCCTCAACTCAATTATGCCACTTCGTAAGCTTTGTTTTCTCAGTCACAAAAATCATAGAAATGTTGGACTGGAAGGAACCTTGATAGGTCATCTAGTCCAGTCCCCTGTACTAAGGCAGGACTAAGTATTATCTAGATCATCCCTGGTTTGTCTAACCTGTTCTAAAAAATCTTTGGTGATGGAGATCCCACAATTTCCTTAGGTAGTTTTTTCGGTGCTCAACTACCCTACCCTTATGTTAGGAAGTTTTTCCTAATGTCTAACCTAAGTCTCCCTTGCTGCAATTTAAGTCCATTACTTCTTGTCCTGTCCTGAGTGTTAAGAACACTATCACCCTCCCTATTCATAACAATCTTTCATGTATTTGAAGACTTATGTCCCCCCCTTAGTCTTATCTTCACACTAAACAAACCCAATTTTTTTCAATCTTCCCTCATAGGTCTTGTTTTCTAGACCTTTAATAATTTTTTGTTGCTCTTCTCTGGACTTTCTCCAATTTGTCCACATCTCTTCTGAAGTCTGATGCCCAGAACTGGACACAGTATTCTAGTTGAGGCCTTATCAGTGCTCAGTAGAGTGGAAGAATTAATTCTCGTGTTTATCTTACCACTCCTGCTAATACATCCCAGAATGATGTTCACTTTCTTTGTAACAGTATTACATTGTTGACTCATATTTAGTTTGTGATCCACTATAATCCCCAGATCCTTTTCTGCAATACTCCTTCCTAGGCAGTTTTTCCCATTTTGTATTTGGGCAGTTAATTATACTACACTTTAGGAAGGAACTTTGCATTTGTCCTTATGAATTTCATCCTATTTATTTCAGACCATTTCTCCAGTTTGTCAAGCTTATTATGAATTCTAATTCCAGTCTCCAAAGGGTTTGCAACCCCTCCCATCTTGCTCTTGTCCGCAAACTTAAAGCGTACTCTGTGACCTGGTCGACACTAGGAAATTAGGTCAATATTATTGTGTCACTCCGGGGGTGTAAAAAAATCCATACCACTTAACAATGCAGTTAAACCGATCTAACCCCCAGAGTAGACTGCACCTATCAACCTAGCAACCATGACTCTGGGAGGTGGATTACCTACACTGATGGAAGAAGCCCTCTGTTGGCATAGGTAGTTTCTTCACTGAAACACTAATGGTGTCGCTGCACCACTGCGGCATTTTCAGTGTAGACAAGCCCTCAACATTATCCAAATCATTTATGGAGATATTGAACAGAACCAGATGCAGGACAGAGCCTGACAGGACCCCACTCAATATCACCTGCCAGCTTGACTGTGAACCATTGATAACTATTCTCTGATTATGGTTTTCCAAACAGTTGCGCACCCACCTTATAGTATGTTTGTCAAGGCTTTTTTTCCCCTAGTTTGGTTATGAGAAGATCTTGTGAGACAGTATCAAAAACCTTACTAAAATTGAGATATATGGCATCTACTGCTTGCCCCCATCCACACGGCTGGTTACCTGTCAAAGAAGGATATTAGGTTGGTTTGACATGATTTGTTCTTGACACATCCATGTTGACTGTTACTTATCTTCTAGGTGCTTACAAATTGATTGTTTACGTATTTGCTCCATTATCTTTCTGGTTACCAAAGTTAAGCTAACTGGTCTATAATTTTGTCTTTATTCCCCTTTTTATAGACAGAAAGGTGTTTGCCCTTTTCTAGTCTTCTGGCATCTTTCCCATCATCCATGAGTTCTCAAAGATAATTGCTAATGGCTCAGCAACCTCTTCAGTCAGTTCCTTAAATATTCTAGGATGTATTCAATCAGGCCCTGCCACCTTGAAGACAACTAACCAGTCTCAGTAATTCTTAACTTGTTCTTTCCTTATTTTAGTCTCAGATCCTACCCCATTTACTCTGATGTTCACGGTGTAGGCTTTCTGCACCTAGTACATGGAAGACAGCAGAGTGGGTCTAGTGAGCAGTCGCTAGTTATTTCTTTCCATGCTTCCTTTCCTCCATTCCTATTGAGAAATCCATTCCTATTCAGATCTACTGAAAGCCCTCAAAGCATGGTAATAAAGTACTAGTACAACACTGCCAAGGATTTCAAATGAAGTATGAGTCCTGGTGCCAAAGTCTGAAAGATTTATATTGGAAGTGGGTATTAAAAGGAATATAATAATTGGAAACTTACTTGAAAATTTACTATAGGCCACTTGTTAATTTTCAACTCCACTGTAGAAGAGTTTTCTGAATGCAAAAGGACAAAACTGACAAGGAGATCCTCTGAGGAGCAGATGTGTTTCTAGTGGTGTCCTGCAAGGATCTGTTCTTTGCCCTCCACTATTTAAAATTTTTATCTATCACCTGGAACAAAATTAATAAAGCTTGCAGATTACACAAAACTTGTGAAAGTGGTAAATAATGAAGATAATAATGATACCTTGACCTGAGTCATTTTATAATGACTTTTTAATGCAGCCAAATGTAACATCTAGGAACAAAGAATGTAGGCCATACTTACAAAATGGGGGACTCTCCTGGGAAGCAGTGAATCTGAAAAAGACTTTGGGGTCATGCTGGATAGTTAGCTGAAAATGAGCTCCCAGCACAACACTGTGGCCAAAAGGGTCAATGTGATCCTTAGATGCACAAACAGGAGAATAGTAGAAGTAAATGGTAAAGGTTATTTTACCACTGTACTGGCACTGTTATGACCACTGTTGGAATCCTATGTCCAGTGCCTGTGTACGCAACTTAAGAAGGATGTTGATAAATTGGAGAGGGTTCAGAGAAGGGCCACCAGAGTGATTAAAGGATAAGAAAACATGCCTGAGACTGAGTTCCTTGTGTCTCACGATCTTGAGTTTATCGAAGAGCAGCTTGAACAGTGATCTGATCACAGCCTGTAAGTACCTACGTGGGAAATAAATACGATTATAGGCTCTTCCAATTTAGCAGAGAAAGGTAACAAGATACACTGGCTGAAAATTGAAGCTCAACAAATTCAGACTGGAAATAAGACAATTATTTTTAAACAGTGAGGGCAGTTAACCAATAATTTTGATAAATTCTCCATCACTGGCAAGTTTTTCAATCAAACTGGATGATTTTCTGAAAGCTAAGCTCTAGACAAACAGGAATTATTTTGGGGAAGTTCTATGGCCTTTGTTACACCGGTGATCAGACTAGATGATCACAGAGGTCACTTGGGACCTTGAAATCAATGAAAGGGCATTGCAAACAGTATCTTAAAATCAGAATTATGAATGACTGTGCCTTACAGAATTATAGAGAAAGCAGTAAACTGCCCATGGAGTTAGAATGTAGAGAAGTCCATATCTGTTGGATAGAAGAGCAACAGAGCAAGTGGAAACCTGTGAGGAGCATAGCAATATGAGTGTTCATACTTTGCTGCTATTTACATAGCATGGAAGACTTCCTTTGTTTGCTTTTCTTGTCCCTACACAAGATCCCAGCAAACAGAAGAGGTTTACTTTCTACCACATAGCGGTGTTAACAAATAATGGGCCAAACTAATTCTTGTGTCAATCCTCCAGTCACTTCTTTAGAATTACAGCAGGAATTAAGTTTGGTCTAATGTTTGTACAGATTTTAGAGATGTAAGAGTGCTAATTTATCAATGACTGTATTTAGGTTGTGCAAAATCCTCATGCAGGTCTGACTAGCTATATTAATATAAATTTATAGTGTAGACCTGGCCTTAGATTCTCTGCTTATGTTACTTTATTGGTTTCCATAACTGGATGTTAACACCTGTGTAGCATGGCCTCCATAGCACACTATGTCTATGAGGAAAATCTACTTTTCACCCAAAATCTGCATTTGTTTAGTGTCTGCCAAATCCAGTATTGGGCTTTCTCTAAATGCAATAGCACCTACAATGCTTACTTTAGGACAAACTGATCTTGGACCCATCAGCAGAAAAGCCAAAGTAAGCAGCATAAATTCAACAATGTTCATGTACTCAAGTATTTTGGAATTCCTGGAGGTCAGTTAAACTCAGATGTACAGAATGTGTTATGAATCAGTAACAAGTCTTATTGTAAAAAAGACAAACCCTACTTTGAGCCACTTTCATAATTGTTTAACTATACCCACATAGCAAATAGGTCAATTGACAAAATGGGAGTATTATGATTAACTGGGAAAAAACCACACCTCACTCTTAACTCCTATAACGTGCCAACAAGTGATTATTTTATCAACTCAAGCGTAATCAAAATAGGGCACTTCACAGTAAGTATCCACTCACTCTTGAGCCAAAACAGGGGAGAATTAGAACACGTTTGATTATTTCTGGTGTAAGTTTAAGTGTATATCAAAGTCAGGAACACTCAATCATTGTATATGAGAACAGTATAAAATCTGGTCATTAGAAAGGTATTGTACAGAACATCAGAATTAGATGTGAATTATCAGAATAGACAACTGTGGGGTAATAAGGAGGGGATAGTGACTTACCCTAATTAATGCAACTCATTTTTTATACCTTAATGCAGAATACCACCCAGCTCTTATTTAACACTTTTCCACACAGCACTTTAAAGGAGTTAAGCATCATTATCCCCATTTTACAGATGGGAAAATGGAAGCACAGAGGTGAAGTGACCTATCTGAGGTCACCTAGCAGCCCAGAGCTGAACTAAGAATAGAACCCAGCTGTCCCAAGTCCCAATCTATTTTTCTGTCCACTAAACCACACTGCCTCCTAGAGACAGTTGGTACAGTCAACTAGGATATGAGATTTAGACTTACCATTATCCCAATGGCGAAGGTATCTAACACCCTCTATGCAGGTGTTGAGTTCCCAAGAAAGAGTTCCACCTCTTCCTCTTGGACATATTTGCCTCAGAATTATTTACATAATTATCAGGCTATCACAAGTGGTTATTCTTGAACTTTCTTACAGGATCTTTTGAGCCACTTTCCTTCCCCTTTGAAAACACAGCATGTCCCTCTGCCAACAAGTCACTTGCATTAGTTTTCCCAACAGGATCATAAGCAGCTAGGAACAAAAACCAGAAGCACATGCCTCACCACTGAGCCAGATAGTGGGCGGTTGTGTCAATTCCACTTGGTTCTTAATGTAATTTTGCAGTATCAAGTTGGTGGTAAACATATATGGGTTTGATTTTAATTTAAAATGTTTTATAAATAGAGCTAAAGATTAAACCAGATTAACATTATGACTATTGTAAACAGAAGAGATACAACATTTTTTTTTAGCTAATATGTGGATATTTATATGGTCACATTGAAGGACAATAGTTCAAGTCTAGCATCTTGCATATTAAGAAATTGGTAGTCTAGTCTTCCAAACACAACTACATGATCTTCAAATTTAAAAAAAAACAAAAAACTGGAACACAGGATTGGTAAATCAAACCTAACAAGCCTGTCCCCCTCCCAACTTTCAGTCAAAGCTGCTTATAGTTATATTAATTACATAACTTGTAGACTCATTTCACTAGGGAAAAACCCAGCCTCATTGAAGGAGTTATTTTTGGCGTGCTGCTGCTATCAGTCAATTATACTGTTTAAAACAAAGTACTGGAATTCAGAGCACATTGTCCAGATAATAGTATAAGACTGAAGGATTTGGAAGAGCTCTTAAGAAATCATTTCAGAGCCTTTACATATACCTACTGCTAGAAAAAGCTAAAATAGTATCACTAAATCATCCTAAAGAACAAAAAAACAAAACAAAAAAAAAGAGTGGAATGAATATAGGTTTAAGGTTGATTTCTGGAGTTTGGAAGTTTATTTGCGTCTTATTAAAGTATTTCTGCTTCAAATTTATTTCACATAATGGGAACTATATTGTATGGTACTGTATTTGTGAACTTACATTGCAACTTGTACTGTTTCTTGTAATGAGAAAGTGAGAAATCTTCTTTGTACACTATTCCTTTGAAAACAGGTTAAATTTTGATTAAGAGTATGTTTCCACAATAAAATAGTTGTGTTAACACGCATTTTGGGCATCAGACAGCAAAACTGCCTATTGGAAAAAGTTACCATAAAGTAAAATATCACCAAAAGTATAAATTTTAGAATCTAAATAAGACCTTAAACAAGAGTGCCATCTACTCTGTGTAAACCTTTAAAGACTCCATGGAAATTCAAGTCCTTGGACAACATTTCCTCCTTCCTCCCCCAGCCACCCCACTGTGCACCAGGTGGCTGGGTGCTATTTCAGACTGCTTTGAGAAGAAAGGTACTATTAAGTGTAAGTTAGTGCATGTGATCAATGCTATGTATTCTGTATGTAGACACAAAATAAGCCTCTTTTAGTTCAGGAACTCATTAGAAGAGGTTTGGGTTTTAGATGCTCAACTCTTTGAAATTCAACCTAGTACTTTTAAACACCAATTTCTAAAAAGGACAACCAACCTGCTCTCTCCTAACTGAGATAAATTAAGAGTCAGAGTCCATACTAGCTCACATCTTTAGCACATGAAGCAACAGCAGTAAGTGGCATACTTATTAAGGGTAATAGCTATAAGTGTCCAGTATATTATACCACATATGGTGTAAGTGTCTAGTATCACTGCATGAAACCAAATACTACTACTGCTGTATATTAAAATTTTTTATTTTTTGCATCCATTTTTGATTCTAGACAGACTCTTGCACAGGGGGCTCATATCCATCGGCTCGCTCTACTTTAGCGCCTGTCTCATCCCCAGAAGGTTTTCCAGTGCCACCACCTTCACCGTGCAGTTCCATCAGCTTGCCCACTAAAAAAGCACAATATTGCAATTGTTAAGAATTGAGTATTTTTTGTATTAAATTCCCCGTCATCTCCACACTGCGAGACAAGTTAAATGATCAAATCATTTAAATAGGCCATTTCTATGTATCAAAATTGTACCACGGCTAAATCAATAAGACTTGCCCATTTAAGAGTGCCCATACAAGGAGGTTGCACTGAGTTACTTAACTTTTGTATTTAGACAAAGACATGAAAGCAAAAAGAGTTTTGTTTAATTAAAGTCTTTCAAAGATGCCATTAATAACTCAGTCCTGCATTACATGGGAATGTCAGAAAGTGGGAAAGAGTATAATCATTCAGTGTCATATGGGACCGAAACATGTTGTCATCATTCATTCCCAAACCAAAACCATCCAACATTTAGTTGCTTCTTTTCGGCATTTATATTTGGGTTCTTAAAGCAAGAACAAAAATATTCCAAAATGAAATATCATTTACAGGAATTCAGATTTGTTACTGAAGTCTCAGACTGTTAGGATAAGCCATTTATCAGTTTTAAGCATTCAAACATACAATGCTGCCTTCAGAAGGCTCCCTCAGTTCCAAAATCACCGAACACATGCTTTGAAAATATTGCTTTAACTTCGCCTACCACTTAGTTAAACTCCACATTTAAGCAGAAATGAACTTACATTCAAACTTGGGCTTCTTAAGCATCTTCACTTTGCGGACATACACATCATGAAGAGGGTAGATGGATTGACAAGCTTTTTCTATGTCTTTGCCAATGCTGTCTGGGATCCTGAAAATAATCAAAGGTTTTCAGTATTAGATTTTCAAGTGATAATCAACTTCCTGATCAATATAATATATAAAGTTCAAATTATTCAGTATTTAATATTCTCAACAGTAGTCTATCCTACCTTCCCTCATAGACTTTAAGGTCAGAAGAGACCATTATGATCCTCTAGTCTGACCTCCTACACAACGCAGGCCACAGAATCTCACCCACCCACTACTATGAGCGAGTTAAGAACTGGAGTCTTTATAAAACTAGACATTGCTGAAGTCTGCAGAAAGATCTATGTGTCATGCAGTCTTTTCACAAATTCTGTTTTTACATTTACATAATCAAACAGTTTGGTGGAGGTCATATGTGGTGCAGGTGGTAAGAGTATGTGTAGGGGGAACAGTATGTTGCGCTTCCCATAATTTTGTTAAATATTTGGTTCCCCAACAAAAGTAGTTGTTGAGCCCTCAACCAGGAATGAAAATGACTGAGGCTCCTGTTAAATTGTTTTATAAGATAGTAAGTTATTAAATTAGCAAATATTAATTAGTACATCCAGATACTCTAGCAATCAGATTCTTCCCCTACTACTGCCCACAGACGTGCTTAAAAAAAAAAAGCTAACAATGATAGTACTGTCCTCACAGAAATTTAAACTAAGTTAATACATGAATTGCTATTAAACCCTCTTTGTGACTCTGTAAACCAACACTTAAACTCAATTAAACCAGAATAGAATGGCAACTGATTCCCAAGATAAAACTTGATTAATAACAATCAAGACGTACAGCTTATTAACAACTTCTTTCAGGTCATTAGTCTGCACCTCCCGTGTCATGATTTCCATCATCTTCTTGCGAATTTGGCGGACCTGCTGGTGCTGGGCATATGAGGTCTTGCGAATCTGGTTATTGCGCTTCTTGGTAAAACCTACGCAAAAGAGGCGCAGTAGATAGCCATCGGTAGTTTTGACATCAACATGGGCTTCAATCATTGTCTAGAAAAGAAGTTACAGAATACATTTGTCCCTTCTAACATCACAGAAAGACACCACAGTGAAAGTGTCAGACCTTCCTTAAAATACTCTAGTGTTGCTGTCACTTGACCCCAACATTAAGGTGCGAATAGTTAGCCCCTAAATTATAAATTCTACCTAATATTAAACTGCTATTGACACTTCCAATTCCTAAACACGGTTTGGGAGGACACTAACTGATGACACCAGCAGCACTTCTTACATCTGGCACCTTAATAATGAGCAGACTGAGTAAAGGAGAGATAATTCAGTTACACTAATAATAGCAGTGAGCACAAAGGTGTTGATTCTTATAATGCACCTCCTCCATCCCAGGTTGGGATTTTATACACCACCCTTGCTATTAGTGGGAAGTCTCTCCTTGCCAAGTGGTTTCCAAGTTGCCAATACCAACTTTCCCTTCCAGCCCCTCTCTTTTTGTATTGGGACTTCTACTGAACACCCCAACTCTCTGCCTCATAAGCAGGGGCAACTTGGAGCCAGTAAAATCCTACCTTGCTTTTAGTCAACATCCATTATTTAGTTTTACAAGCACAGTAACATCCACCAATTAGAATAAAGACATTTTCTGTGGCTTCTTAAATTTGGGATGAGGATGATGTCTACATCCTGTATATTGAAAGTTTGTATTTAAGTGTAATCTGACAGCCTAGTAACTATGATACGTGCAACAAGGTGTTCTGTTTCCTTAAGGTGCCTTCCCAAACCCTGCCGTTCTCACTAATGACAGAGGTCTCAGGGATTTGCTTCATAGTGTAGCTGCCCCAGTGGAGCCAATGACAAACTAACTACAACAAATGTAAATAAGGCCTCAGAAATACATTTTGCCTTTTAAAAAAAACAAAAACAAAACAAAAAAAACTAGGCTTGAAGTCCATGTGCTCGAAGTATTGTGTACAATTTCTGCAACTGTGTGCCTCTGCAGGCAACAGAAATTGCTGCAGATGCTGGTCTTTAAAAATGTGACCCTTAAGCTTTATCTTATTGGTTTTCAAAAAGAAAAAATAAGCAAATACCAATCAATAATCAAATACATTACTGGCTGGTCTGATCAAGTCAAAGATGAGCCTGCAAACAGTATCAAAGATCAAGTTATTTCATCTCAATTTTTAGAGGCAGTTTACTGTCAAGGTAGTATTTTTGCAGCTTCACAGATACATATCATTACCACTTACCTGCCATTTTTTGACCATGGAACACATCTTGTCACGGGTGAGGTCCATTCCATGGAAGTTGGTCAGACAGTTTTTGCCCTGAACATCCTCTGTAATCAGCTTGAATTTACGGAAGGCAACTTCATCATTCTGCAGATCAGCAAGACTCACTTCAAACACACGGCCCTTAAGTCCATCAGAGGCAATTTCTATAAGTGTATGAAATAATATTTTTATTAAAAATTAAAAGAAGGACTAGCTGATATGAATTTATAATATAGCGGACCTTCGCTAGAGCACGCATTGCTATAGTGCAGCTTCACATATAGCGTGGTTGCAGCGATGGATCCCAAAATTAAATATTTAAATTGGGATCTATGGTAATATGGCCCCCGCAATAACACGGTACCAAGCATGGATCCCAAACCCCACGTTCTAGTGAGGAGACCACATTAGACTTGAACACAAATTCATGTAAGTTTAGATCTACAAAAATTTACTTTAACTTCAACAGTTGCAGAGACTTTTTTTTGTAATAAAGTTAGTCAATGAACTAGTAAAGCATCAATACACAGCAGTGAAAGACACCATGCTGTGCCCCATATTTAAAATTCAAAAAATAAATTCTATGGTCAGGCCTGAAGATTCAATCTAGATTCAGCCAACATTTAAAAAAGGCATTTAGGTGTTGGTGCGCTCAGTGCTGCAATACCTTTAGAAACTGGAGTCAAAGTGTCTTGATAAAAGTATACATATAAAAATGTAAGAACTAGGTTACTTTTTTAACATATATTAAAAAAACATACGCACATGCAAAATAAGAGCTAAAGACATAAATGATTAAGAAATGAAATTAGGGAGCAGAGCAAATTACAAGTCTCATTACATCTCTTAACAGCTATACCTCTGCCAATGCATGACTGACCTTGCAGTAGCTTCTCTATGTCCAGTTACCAGGGGACATTATTCCATGATCTGCTAGATTTCACTTTTATGAATCATATGACGACCAAAGTTTTCCTTTCCTTAATTTCATTCCATTGCTCCTAATTATACCCATGCTAAATAATTCATGTCCTCCTTTGATATTTAAACCCCGTAACACATGTAAAGCTGGCCATGCTGCACACCTACATTTACATAATTCTGTTGCGCTTATCCAGATCCCATTGTTCATCTCTGAATAGTAGAGACTAAGGTTCCCTTACCTGAATATAGTATTCCAAGTTTGGTGTCACCTGATCATGTGAAAGATAACCACCTCCCTCTACTTAGGGGTGCCTCTGCACATACACCGCCCAAAAAATTAGTGGTTTTCACTACCCTATACAATGAAACCCCACATATAGAGATCTGCCCACTATGTCCTTCCCAAGATCTTTCTGCATCACTGCTTTCCAGATCTTCCTCTCCTATAAAAGATATTAATAATTTTTTGTCATTTTCCCCATATGCTTTAAATAACTTTAAGTAATTTCCACCCCAGAATTCTAATCTTTATTGGGTCTTCCTTTGCATTTCAGTTCCACAGATTATCCAATAGCTTCCAATAGAGATCAGTTAATTCATCTTGCATGGGCAAGAACCAAACCATATTCTGTATGTGTAACCCGATTCTGTCTACTGGAAACAAAAGCCTTAGTACTACCCAACAAACAGTGAGGTCAAAACACGTTTTTTTATGTCTGTCTATCTATCCTATAATATTGCAAATCACATTAGTTTAAGCAGGAACTGCTTAGAACTTATACTGCATTGCACGGTCTTAAAAAACAGAACAAATTAACAGATATGAAGCGTTACCGCAACACATTAGATACTCACTGGTTCCTTGGGTCCTGGTGACGAGTGTCTTCCCAATGTTTCGGATATTAAACATTGCAGGTGCCTTGACATCGTACCAATCCTTCTTTGAGAAGGGATCGACCCTTAATTTACCAAAAAAAAATATTTCCACTCATTTTTTAGATTAAATCTGGCCTAAAATCTGGTCTCCTTCCTCCATATTTATCATGTACACTGTTGTACAGTTACCAAATACTTCAAATACCATAGGCGACTGCAATTTACGCATTCCCAAATTAGTGCAAACTTGTTTTCTTATTATCAGCATAAGCTTGCAAACACCAATAAGTGATACAAGCACTGGACCAACAAATAAGTAAACTGATCCATCCCAACGTGCTGCTCAGTGTTAGCCCTCTAGGCCCTGCACTTTCAGGGACAGTCAGAGACAAGGACCCAGCCCACAATATCTAGCAGTTAGGCTCTGTCCCACCTGCACTGGGATGGCGCCGGAGCTGGGGACAAATCAGCAGCCGAGCTGCAGGGGCAGCCAGAGACGGCTCCGCACAGCACGTGGGGCAGAGGCAGCCCGGCTCCCTAACTCCTATCTTCCCCCAAGAGTCACAGCCTGGTGCTGGGGTGGGGGGCTCCGTGCGGCCAGGCCCCGGCCCCCCACCTCGGGCAGGGGGATTCACGGCGGAGCAGGCCCCGCCCCTGCCGCAGCGCCCCCGTCCCGTGCAGCGGGGGCCGCGCGCGCGCTCTACAACCCTCGCCCCAATCCCAGGTTTGGCCGCCGCCATGTCAACACCGCCACCGCCGCGCCTTGCGCCGGCCGCCTCAATCCGCCCGGCATCCGGCGCATCCTGCCGAGCCGCCGCCCAGCAGCCCCCGCGGCGGGGCCCCCGGCACCCCTCGCCCCTGACCGGCCTCGCTTACACTTTCTTCTTAGCGCCTTTCTTGCCGCCCTTGGTGAGGCGCTTGTTCTTGCCGACCGCCATGGTGCCGCCCTGGAGCCAAAGAGGCCGAAGCCCCCCAGCAACGCGAGATTATACGAGAGAGGTGAGTCTCACGCGAGAACTCCGCCTACCGACCTCTCGCGAGAAACTAGAGCGGAAGGGGCAGGGGCAACGCGGGAGAGATCAGCTTCCTCAAGGGCCTGGGGTGAACCAAATGGCGCGGTGGCGGGGGAGGCCAACGTGAAGGACAGAATGGGCTCACCCTAGTGATTCCTTACGACTGGGCGCTGGGGCCATCCTCCTGAGCCAGCTCCCATGGGCCCTGGCGTCGTGGCTACCGCGGGCTGCAGCCCCGCCGGTGCACGTCCCCCCGGCGATGTAAAATACAGCTCTAGAGAGCGGGGGGGGGGAGGGGGTGCCTTGATTTTTGCGCTGCGGCTGCCCCACCCGCCGCCGTGGGCGCTGCAAGCGCTGCTAAGGGTTCGGGTGATTGTCCCCGCTGCTGAAGCGCTCAGCCCCACGCTGGCCTGGCCCCCTGCCCAGGAATGAATTCGGATCCCCGCCCAATCCTCCAGCAGTTCTGAGTCCACAGCTGCCTCCCGCTCAGTTCTTTGTCTCCCCTCCCCTCCCCTCCCCTGTTAAAACAACAAAAGGTCACAAAAATCATAGGAGGGGGTGGGGATGGCGATGGGGCGGGAAAGGGAAGGGACAGACGTACACAAGGTATCTATGACTGGCCGAGGTGGGAGGGAGGGAGGTTGGACACCAGCTACTGGTGAATCTGTACTGACTGTATAGGACAAGACATTCATGTTTAACACATGGCCGGGCCAGATTAAGACTGCCTGGGTCCCTAGGCACATCCCCATATTGGACCCTTTCCCCCAGGGCAGGGACCACCCACACAACAGCCATTCCTGGCAGGGGGCTTCCCCCTTCCACAGACCTCTTCCATCTTTCATGCAGCTGGTTTCTGCCCCAGAAAGGTGGACAGAGATGCCACCAATTTAAGTAAAGGATTTGGGGGTCAGAGGAATGGCAGCAGTGGGGCTCCCCACTGCTGCCATTCCTCTGAGGTGGCAGATGAAAAGAATCACCTGGCCCCCAAATCCTTTGTTTAGATTGTTGGGGTGGGAGCAGTGGTGGCCTCCTTGCACATCAGGTTTCAGAGTTAAGAACCCATGGAGATGCAAAGGGCAGTTCACACCTCTTAAAGCTATTTTATCAGGCTTTCTACAATTGCTGTATATAATACACTCAGTTCATTATTCCAAGCTTGTCTTCACAACCATGACAGCTAGAAACATTTTAAATGAAAGATCACATGGCCCCAGAAGCTTTGGTGCACATATCTATGCCTTAGCCTGACTTGGGCAACACTTCAACATATTTCTTTTCATAGTATAAAAATTATGCATTTTTATTACTAGGTAAGTTCTTGTGCACAGTTGTTGCTGTAATGCAGGACAAAGAAAACCCAATATTGGCTTGATACTGATCTTTGGTCACCAAATAAAGGCCAGACTTTTAAATCGCCAGTTGTCATGGTATGTAGTATATAGGATTGTTTCAGAAAAGATAATCTCCATCTATGCTAGCCTAGTGGGACCCAAATCAAGCCCCCAGATATGAGCACCCACTATTCCAGTCCACAGACACAGAAAGCCTTGTTAAATACAGTTGTTGCAAGCAAGTAGAGTTTGAACTGCCATGAGCAATATGTTCAAGCTGTGTTTCTCAGTAATTTACTTTCTCATTTACAAACTGTATTAGGACAACAGCATGTTTTTATTGCTTCACCATTATTTCCACCCCCACCAGGAATCACACACACACACACCTAAAAAAAAAAAAAAAAAATCACTGGATTTCACCACCACCCCACCCAGAAGGCCAGAGAATATAGTCAGACAAGAAAGAGATGCAGGGGGCTCTCATCTTCATTTCCCTCGGGGATCAGTCTAAAATTAGGGAAATCTTCATTCTTCTCCCTGAAAGACGGGGCACCAGTGTCCAACAAGGGAATCTGCGCTTTTCCTTGAGGTGGGGGAAGAGGAAGGTAGCTGGGAAGCCATACAGCAGCTATCTTTTTTCTTGTTCCCAGCAGAAAAGCTAGCTAGATCTCCAACTCAGTGGTTCTTTTCTGCCCATGTGTTACTGATTGATGCTTCCCTAGTGCAGCCTGAGGTAACTTTAAACTCCCACTCACACAAATAAAGAACAATGCACAACTAGCCAAAATAAATTTCAGTCTTGGCCTCCATCCTGGGACTGTCGGCAGCTTTCTGCATCAAGTTCCAAAGATTATATTCACCTATCAAAAACTTCCTGCTCTCTCTTGCCTGCCCAGTATCTGCAAGAAGCCAGCATCCAAGTCTTGGCAAGACTTCTCCATATAACTTAAGTCTGTCTGCCTTGCAACCCCTTCCCCAAATGGGATTGGAATCAATTTTTAAAGAAGGGGGCTCTGCAGAGAAACAAGTGACTCATAGGAGTGAAGAGGCAGTGGGAGCCCTGAGCAGGCCATCTGGAAAAGGAAATCCCAGTTGGCCTGATGCTGTCAGCCTCACTTATCGTTAATAGAGGCTCCGGTTCAGCTGAGTCACAATAGTACTTAGCGAAGACGTTACCTACGCCAACAGGAGAGCTTCTCCCGTTGGTGTAGGTCCTCTACCTCCCTAAGAGACAGATGCTATGTTGATGGGAGAAGCCCTCCCATCGACAGGATGATCTACACCAGGGGTATAAATACGCCGCTCAGGAGTGTGGATTTTCCACACCCCAAAGTGATGCAGATATCAACATAAGTCTGTAGTATAGACCACAACAGGAGTCAGAATTTCAACGGAGTACTCGTTGAACCCTGAGGCAGGAAGGAAGAATTGGATGGACAACTACAATGTATACCCAGTCTTTGACAGCTAAGAGCCTGCTACCCGCCCCCTGTCCCCCAACTTTTTTGGGGAAAGTCCATTTTATTTTATTACTTTAATATTGGCAAGTAGCTCATCAAAGGGAGCTTTATGGGAACCTAGATGAAACATATCCCATTTGCAGGTATCAACCAGAAACTGCAGGCAGATAGATAAGTGGGATTTTCTTGGAGCAGAAATAAATACTTATCTGCCACTAATTAATAAATTTCTTTAAACTCTAAGTTCTCAACTATTAATAGAAACCAACGAGTACAGAATTAAATGATATTTAATAATAGCCACTATGTACAAGAAGTTTACCTCTTATCACTATTCTCAATGTTCCTATCCAGGACTGAATACATTGCCTCCTTACCAGTATTTCAGTAGTCAACTCATAGGAAATCTATTATTGATGGGGCTTCTATAATTCAAAACTCTCTTCTTTTCTTTATTATACTTTCATCTGATCCATGAAAATTCATGCCAGCAGATGTTAGGTATCCAGTTGCAGTAAGTCCTGTGTTCTGCTTTAACTTATGCAGTCTACATAACACCACAGGGAAGAGTAAGCAAGGTCAGCCATATATAACTTTAATATTAAAGAGTCCATATATGCAATTGGTGATTTGTTAGAATTTCATCTGCCCTGCTGTTCCTCCCCCCAATACTAGAGATCTAGAGCGTCTGTGTATTTTTTCACTGCATGCATCCGATGAAGTGAGCTGTAGCTCACGAAAGCTTATGCTCAAATAAATTTGTTAGTTTCTAAGGTGCCACAAGTACTCCTTTTCTTTTTGTGTATTGAATGTTTAGGCAGGTCCTGGTTTTGAACACACATCTTGGTGTCTTTTTGTGGGGATAAAACTAACTTTGTTCCCAGGTTTTGCTAAACCACCTCCAGACTCTGCCTGAGGGACCCATGCACCAGCAGAGCCACTGAAATTAACAACAAGTTGGCAGAGCCCATAATGAATCCAGGACCATTTTTATTGGACTGTTTACATATTGCCATACTGCCTTTCCTCTTCCAAGATCTTCTAGTGAGCCCTTTCACTCCCCTCAAGCCAACTTCCTAACACATAGGTCCTGATTCTTGGCTCTGCTATGGCTATGTTGCTAATGGCTCCAGGGTACAAAGCACCTGTAAAGCCAGAGAATCAGGCCCTAAGAAGATTATCCTTGTGTAATGAGTGTCCTCAAGTGACAGATCCAGCAAAGCAGCTCAGTGACACTCCCCTCTCAGCATCAGTGCAGGGAAAATTCCTTGGGAAAGAGAATGTGACCAGGATAGTCCTATATCCTAGCAATGCCCTGATTCTGGAATGGCTTCTTGGGGCCACAGGTTGGCAGGTTTTAATACAATTATTTTAAAACAGTTTTACTTTGCCTGCATTGGCCAGACAAAATGTATTTAAACAGTTAGCAGGAGTTACTTTAAAGTGATTCTATTACTTTTAATTGTAATTGAGTTAGTAGGTGACAATGCACCTAGCCCATGAGCTACTATATTAGTCTTTCAAGCAAAATGGTACTATAAAAGTACTCCAGGTAAACTCTGACTCTTTGTTTCTCCCCAGTCGAAGCCTAGGGAGGATCTTTCTAAATTAAAGGGCCTGATTCTCTACTTCTTTCCACTTGGTTAGCTTTTTATTCCCACTTTGCACAAGTGTATATAGCTGCACAAGATGCAAGCAGCACAGCATCAGACCCGAAGAGTTCTTATTGGTAAGCAGAGCTCACAGAGTCTCGTTTGGTTGTTGCAGAAGTTTTTTGTTAGTATCCCCCTACCCCAAAAATAATTGTCCATTTCTAGGAAATATCTGATATCAGCTGTATTACTGTCCGCTTTAGGGCATCACACAGTTCTCACTGCATAGGTGGCACGTGCAGGTGTCCTCCGTTTGGGGAGACTCATCCGTGAGTGCTGGAAGCAACCTAGGAGTATGCTGGGGGGCCTCCAGCATCAGAGCCATGGCCCTGCCTTCAAGGCCCTACCCCTGCTCCGCCTCTTCCTGCCCCCTCCCAAAGCCCCCCACACCTGCTGCTCGCTCCTCTGGGGGTGGGGAGAGGAGGCATGGCTTCATCACTTATTTCTGTCTTAGGCTAGCGATTGGGGGCCAGGGAGAAAAGCAAGCAGCGGGTGCGGGGGAAGAGACTTGGGGAAGGGGGCACAGAGGAGTGAGTGGCAGGGGGAGCCCTTGGGGAAAGAGGCGAGGTAGGGCAGGGCGCAGGCAGGCCACGGTCCAGGTGCTGTTGTCCTGCCCCCCCCAACTTCTATGGAGCTTGGCTTCCAGCACTACAAAAGCAGTGGCAGGTCAGCGCACCTCTGGACAGGTGACCTGCGCCACATCCATGACATTTTCCCCCACATGGCCAGCTTTTTTTGGGAGGTTTACCCTCCCCTGGCCTCTTATATGTGCTGCCCATGGGTCCTTGTTCAGTTTCCTGAGCTGATTCTGCATTCCACAGACATGACAAATGTGTGGAGGAGGGTAAGGGGTAAGAATAAGCTGAAGAAAACTGCATGCTCTTTGCTCACCCAGATAATTTGGTATTTCAAAACAGTAAAAAGCACTTCTCACCATGACTAAGGCCTGATCTACATTACACAGTTGGGTTGATGTAAGGCAGTTTATGTCAACCTAATTATGTCAATGTACACACTCAGCTCCCGCCAATGTAACTGCCCTACCACACCAACATCATAATTCCACCTCCACAAGAGGCGTTGGGCTTATGTTGGTGTAGCATCTGTTTAGGCACTGCATTACTTAACATCACCCAAGCTGGAGCCATGAAATTGATTAAGACAGCTTGGCAGGTGGAACCCAGCTGTCCCCAGCTCCCCACTCCCAGACAGGCTGCGGCCCGCAGAATCCCCTTTGGGAGCTAAGAAGCCTGGGAGGCTGCACCGCCAATCCCAGCTGGGAGCTGAGGCCCGGGGAACAGCTGGGCTCCCGGCAGGAATTGCTCTGAGAAGAGAGTCCTGGCTCTCTGCCCTCCACGATGCCCCTCTTCTGTCAGTGGAAGCAGCTGCAGTGGCTGTAAGTCAACCTAACATAGGTCAACTTACGGCTGTAGTGTAGACATGCCCTAAGTTGCAAATTGAACAATCAGAGACTCCTCTAAGCATTACTACTTATTGTAAACCAGAATTAAAGTAAGGTTTATGATCTCTGTCTATAGGGTGCTCTATTGCAAGTGTTATAAATAAAATCAATTTCATTAGGAAACTAGCTGCAATCAGCTGGCTGGGTGGAAAAAAGTAACCACATGGTAACCTATGGTGACCACACAGGTCCAGAGCATCTCCTCCCCTAAGGAAAAGGAGGGATTCTGGGGGACACTCTTAATGAGTTGCCCTCCATGATGGTGAAGTTTGCCATCCCCACTGTGGAAGGATTTCAGGTGTCTCCTCCAGAAAAACATTCCACTAAGGTCTGTGCAGGCCTTTGGAGATCTGCAGGAAGTATGCTCTCTGCCTCCACACCGGTTCTGGGGCATCTCCCGCTCCAGGTTTCTGGCACTACTCTTCTAGTGAAATTGCTCTACAGATCTTCCCCAGGCACTTTGACCATGATAGTTGGGATCCTTGGAATTCTATGCTAACTGTTTCTAGTAATTTTCCTGGGGCAGGTGAGAGCATTCACACACATACCCCAGACTTACCTACTCCCAACCCAGAGTCACTCAGTCCTTGACCAGAGAACCTTCTGTAGGTTAACACGAAGGTGGCCCATCCCAGCACAGCACAGATGGATAAGCATAGGGAAGGCCCTTTCCACACACAGCTCTCAAGTATACAATCTTGCCCTTGTGTACAGCATTTAATCAGCAGGTATTTTCTTTTCAAATACACTTCCACTGTTGGTCATGCTTATCCTTTTGGACTTCCAGCCTGAATAAAATGGTTGGAATTCTTTTTTAAACATACTTCTTTCAAATTTAACCATCCTCCCCTGCTAATTTGCCAACATCTCTCTACAGTACAATATCTCTGAGTCCTTTTCTCCATAACCTGATCTCTTCTTGGGCCCCAGTATTATTCATTCTCAGAATCTCATTCTTGCATAGAAATCCTCCTCTCCCGTAGTTTGTGTTGACTCCCTAACCATTGAAGTTCATTCCTGCTACAGCAGTTAAATGTTGGTTTTTTTTAAATAAAGTAACATAGTTCAGAAACCTTGTCTAATAAGTTTCAGTCCATGGTGAATTTTTAATTATAGACAATATATGAATGTGTGAAAATAAGGTTCTTAATGGAAGTTGTCAGGGTTCCTTCCCCACTCTGAACTCTAGGGTACAGATGTGGGGACCCGCATGAAAGACCCCCTAAGCTTATTCTTACCAGCTTAGGTTAAAAACTTCCCCAAGGTACAAACTTTGCCTTGTCCTTGAGCCGTATGCTGCCACCACCAAGCGTTTTAAACAAAGAAAAGGGAAAGACACCACTTGGAGACGTATTCCCCCAAAATATCCCCCCAAGCCCTACACACCCCCTTTTCTGGGGAAGGCTTGAGAATAGTATCCTAACCAATTGGTTACAAAATCATCAAAGACCCAAACCCCTGGATCTTGGAACAATGGAAAAATCAGTCAGATTCTTAAAAGGATTTTATTTAAAAAAAAGAAAGGTAAAAATCATCTCTGTAAAATCCGGATGGAAAATACTTTACAGGGTATTCAGATTCAAAACACAGAGGATCCCTCTCTGGGCAAAACCTTAAAGTTACAGAAAACAGGAATAAACCTCCCTTTTAACACAGGGGAAATTCACATAAAACAAAAGATAAACTAATCCGCCTTGCCTGGCTTACCTATACTGGTTGCAATATTGGAGACTTGGATTAGGATGGGTTGGAGAAGATGGATTTCTGTCTGGCCTCTCTCAGTCCCAAGAGAGAACAACCACGTAAACAAAGAGCACAAAACAAAAGCCTTCCTTCCCCCAAGATTTGAAAGTATCTTGTCCCCTTATTGGTCCTTTGGGTCAAGTGCCAGCCAGGTTAGCTGAGCTTCTTAACTCTTTACAGGTAACAGGATGTTGCCTCTGGCCAGGAGGGATTTTATAGCACTGTATACAGAAAGGTGGTTACCCTTCCCTTATATTTATGACAGAAGTGCTAGCAGAATCTGAGCTACAGTGGTGGGAGCGGTGTATAAATATACAAGAACCTTTTCTACGGTCAGCACACTAACCAGTAGAAATCCTGGTTTGTTTAACATATATTTTTCAGCCCCCGGATGCAAACCTAACTGCAATGATGGGCCTTCCTTTTTACCTGTTTGTATCTTGCTTATTCACTGAAAAATAGTAAGATATATCTTCTAATGTGAACAGGTCAGGGTCCCTACCCCTCTCTCAAAACAGCACATGTATTTATGCACAAGCACATACAACTTCCTCTGGTTTCCCTTTGTTCTGATCTTAAGAGCAGTTCAATATAAATCTCATCTGGTTGTTTCTAAAGCCTCCTGTCTGATAATTCAGTCCCAGTACCTCAGACAAAAAGCATAAAAATCCTGTGAATGAGACTCACCTGGTCTGACCGACTGCCAGGGCAAGTCAACAGAAATAACTAGTCCAGGCGCAGAAGACCTCTGTACAGGGTGCCAGAACTCGACATTCTGTGTACTTTAAAGAATGGGTACTGGGCACATTCACTTCTGTTAGTATTATATGTGGCAGGTATTAATATTGATGGGATTTAGGAGTCAGATATATTGGTATTGTGCATCTGTAATCTAGATCAGTATTTCTCAACCTTTTTGAAACCAGAGACCAGCTTGCTGCCTTCCTAAACTGGGCTAGGGATATCTCAGGGACTGGTGCTGGTTCACGGACCAGTCATTGAGAAACACTGATCTAGATGGATAGCAACATCTCAGAGATGACTACAACCATCAAAAAATAAATGTTCAGGAAAGCCCCACAAGTATTTTGAGATCATTATAAGGGATCCTTCTGTCACTGTCATAGACTATTTAAGGTTCTGTCATCATAGTCTTCATTCCAAACCCTGATTTATTTAGTTGACTCTGAGAATTTACTGTAGTCTGAATTTTGATATAGAAAACCTTTTTATCTTTCCTCTGGTGAAATTTTCTCTTACCTCCTTGGCTGCTCTGGGAATCTCTCTCAAGTATATCAGAATCTTCACATCTCCTTGTTTGGGGGTATAGTTTATTTCTTCCTGCATGAGTCACCACTAAAAAAAAATGTCTTTGAATTCTGCAGTGATAGAATACTAAGAGAATGTAAACACCAAGTATTGGTTCAAGTCCACTGCTATATCAGGACTCCTCTTATCCAACATTACCTGTACTGTTCATACTGATTCCAAATGCAGTGTTTCTAAACTAGTCATATGTGAGGAGTTTTAATCCATCAGGAGTAGGGATGGACAATACTAATAAACATGACTCCTAAATCCCATCAATGAAACACATTCTCTCTACTGTGCTAACCTATGTGAATATGTACAATTTCACATCCCGAGAGCTGTATAAGTGTTCCATGTGATTTCATTTTAAGTATTTTGCTTATATGATTCAACTACTTAAACAGGAATTTTCCAATGGAGCAAATGTGTTTGTGATACAGAACACATTTTCACATGTCCTTTTTTATACAGAGTTTCCAAAGATACTTTGGCATGAGTCTGCAGCATTCAGTTGCAGGTCACTTGCCAGGAATATCAGTGTATATCTCATTCAGTCATTTCCCTGCTATTGCAGGGGCTTCAGGCACTAGTGCACCTCGGTCCCTTCTACTCTTTGTCTACGGCACAGAATAGTCTAGTCTCCTGTGGTTTAAATACTTTGGTTTAATTTCGCTTGTTGGGTTTAGCATGTGGGTGATGTTAGTAGCCTGTGATATACTGGAGGTCAGACTAGATGATATAACGGTCCCTTCTGGCCTTAAACTCCACAACTTTATTGAGAGTCAGATGTGAGACATTGATCTTGCAACTGCCTTTAAATGAGTATACTCTCTACATCCAGTTGGAGTCCCACTTACAACAGTAGGGTAGGGTTGCCAACTTTCTATTGGCACAAAACTGAACACCTAGCCCCACCCCTTCCCTGAGGCCCAACCCCCTGCTCACTACATTCCCCTTCCCTCAGTGGCTTGCTCTCCCCCACCCTCACTCACTTTCACTGGGCTGGGGCAAGAGGTTGGGGTGCAGGAGAGAGTGAAGGCTCTAAATTGGGGTGCAGGCTCTGGGGTGGGGCCAGAAATGAGGGATTCGGGGTGTTGGAGGGGGCACCAGGCTGGGGCAGGGAGTTTGAGTGTGGGAGGGATGAGGGCTCTGAGCTGGGGGTGCTGGCTCTGGGGTGGGGCTGGGAATAAGACGTTTGAGGTACAGGAGGGGGCTCCAGGCTGGGGCTGAGGGATTTGGAGTGTGGGAGGGGGCTGCAGGTTGAGGCAGGGGGTTGGGGTACAGGAGGGGGCTCCAGGGGTGGGGGGGTGAGCCTGAGGGTTAAGGCAGGGGGTTGAGGTGCAGGGGGGTGAGGGCTCTGGGTGGGGGGTGCAGGCTCTGGGGTGCAGGAGGGGGTACAGGCTCTGGACTGGGGCTGGGGATGAGGGGTTTGGGGTGCAGGAGGGAGCTCTGCATTTTGGGGGGCTCCGCATTTTGGGGGGTTCAGGGCTGGGACAAGGGATTGGGGCATGGGCTTACGTCAGGTGGCTCCCGGTCAGCAGTGCAGCAGGGCTAAGGCAGGCTGCCTGCTTGTCCTGGGGCACTGTGCTTCACCCCAGAAGTGGCCAGCAGGTCCAACTCCTAGGCGGGGGAGGGGGAGTCATGGAAGGAGGCTTGGCAGTGCGCGCCGCTCTCTCACACAGGCACAGCCCCCCCACAGCTCCCATTGGCTGGGAACTGGCCAACAGGAGTGCAGAGCTGGTGGAGCAGTGTGGCGCCCCCATCACCACACCGAGGAGCCGGACATGGTGGCTGCTTCCAGGGCGCAGTGCGGTGCCCCACAACAAATAGGGATTAGCCTGCCTTGGCTCTGCAGCACTGCCAACTGGACTTTTAACGGTCTGGTCGGTGGTGCTGACTGGAGCCACTAGGGTACCTTTTCGACTGGGTGTTCTGATAAAAAACTGGACACCTGGTCACCCTACAGTAGAGGCACTGACTTCCCCTCGGCCCGGTGGGTGTTGGACCCGCCACCCCCCCCCGGCCCACCCCCATTCCACCCCTTCCCCCAAGTCCCCGCCCCTTCTCCGCCTCCTCCCCTGAGCATGTTGCGTCCCCACTCCTCCCCCTCCCTCTAGGGAAGTCCTAAGCACCACCAAACAGCTGTTAGGCAGCGGGAAGCACTGGGAGGGAGGGGGAGTAGTAGGGACGCGGCGCACTGGGCGGAGGGAGAAGGAGGCTAATTTTTCCTGTGGGTGCTCCAGCCCCGGAGCACCCATGGAGTTGGCGCCTATAGGTATCCACCTAACAGAAGCAGTCGTAGGATCAACAACTTCTCTGTATCTTATTTGTATGAAATAGTCACACCACATACATACATATACATATTTTTGATAGACTGAGAGGAAGGATTCCTAGGTGGTTAGAGCAGTAGTTTAGGACTTTAAAGACCTCAGTTCACCTTCTCTGCACCTTGAAGTCTTTAAACCATGATTTGAGGACTTCAATAGCTCAGACATAGGTGAGACGTTTATTGCAGGAGTCGGGGGGTGAGATTCTGTGGCCTGCATTGTGCAGGAGGTCAGACTAGATGATCATAATGGTCCCTTCTGACCTTAATATCTATGAGTCTATGAGTCCAAGTCACTACTTTGCTCCCAACTTCCTGTGTGACCACAGGCAAGCCAGTTAACCTCTCTGTGCTTCAGTCCCCATAGCATCTCCCCTACCTCACAGGGATGAGATGAGGATAAATACGTTAAAGATTGTGAGGTGCTCAGGCATTCTGATAATAGGGGCTAAGACAGATGGATTTATGTCAACTTTGTTAAAGAAAACAGTATTCCCAATTATGCTGGAAAAAACTTTTTGTTTATAATCAATTCTAAAATAAAGTTGAGCTACGCATTATGAATTTGGAACTCCACACAATGTTCTGGCATTGTCCTAAATACAGTCATTCCTTTTCTGCTTTGTTGCTGGAGTAGAAGTGTTTTGGTATGAGCTGGCACAGTGTTTATCGCTTTAATTGCAATGCATTGTCTCCTTGCATGTTCTTACTCTGATTTTTAATTGTACTTGGAAGAAAAGTGTGCTTTAAATAGCGCTCCACAGGGAATGGGTACATGGTGTCTCTTAATTGTTACTTTCAACTTGTTCATTGATATGCAAATTAAATGGGGGGTGGGCATGATTGGTTCCAGTGGTGGAGAATCTTGTACCAATTATAAATTCTACTTCAGTACCTGCTAATATGCAGATTTCTCTTTTTTTTTGTTCCTAGAGGTATTTTTGTTTTGTTTTGTTTTTTATGTACTGTATTTTCCACTAGAAATTTTACCTCCAACCCGCAGTTTAAAAAAATGCTTGCAGGATTTTGCTTTTGTTTTGACCAAATAATTAACATTTATGTATTTTATCTAGTGCTTTTACTGAAGGAAATACAGTGTTTGATTTTCCTCTGTAAGACTACAGTTGTGCTGACCAGAACAGGTTTTGCTGATCACATACCTCTTTAAGAGAGCTCTATTACTTCTGTGAAAGTTATGTTCTACATTTTCCTTAAAGCCTCATACTGCTCCAAAGGATGACTATGAAAACGGTACTGTGGTGCATCCGTTTATTATTTCTCACTGATTTCATATCATATTTGCTGACTTTACAAGCTAAGAACTGGGGAGGGGGGTGTTAGTTTGTTTTTCCTAATGCCCAGGTGGAGCTAATGGTACAATTTTGCCTCATGATGCTTTATTACTGGTAAAGATGCACAAGATAAAAAGAACCCCATCTTGACTGTCTGAGCCCAGGGTGAACTTGTGGGGTTAGCAATTAGTAAAAACATCTTTTTACTACAAACTCAGCAAATTTGATATGGAAATCACTCAGCCACCAGGATATGGAGCCAAGCCGACCCCCCCCCCAAGCTACTTTTACTATCACTTTTGACAATAGAATCACATTTTAAATAGTTCTGCAATAGCATTGATTATTTACTCCATCACTGTATGGGAATGGTTTCCAACATACAGCGTTTGGCACAGAAAAAATCTGACACTTTTCATACGTATCCTCCTTCACCCCCTTCAAACTGAGAGGAGGAAATGTGGCCTGCCCCCCCCTTTTCGTTTTTAAAGAGACATGTATAGCTGATACCAATTTGCCTAATTGCAGATTGTGCTGTTCTGCTATAATGTAAACACTGGAAAAGAATAGATTAGTCATCACAATTAACATCAACACATTTCAATGCCAGTAATTGCTTTTTTCATTTAGAAATAAATATTTCAAAATAAAGGATAATATATTTTTTCTCAGTGGTCACTAATGGCACACAATATCTCTTGCCAATCGAACTAGTTAAATGGATTTGCTAAGTGAAGACATAAAGAGTTATTTCCTCAATGAGAGTTCATTGTCCAATAGCAGAATGAGGGGTATGACATTGCACATTGTATCCACTCCTGGAATCATTAACAACTTTGGGTTTTAGGCCTCTAATAGCACAGGTATATATATGGAGCAATGGAACGTACAGTTATTTTCTAAGGGCCAAATCCCAAAGTCCTTACTCTGTTTTTACTCATTCCTTACTTAGGGTATGTCTACACTACGAAATTAGGTCGATTTTATCTAAGTCGATTTTTAGAAATCGATTTTATACAGTCGATTGCATATGTCCACACTAAGCGCATTAAGTTGGCAGAATGCATCCTCACTACCTTGGCTAGCATCGACTTACAGAGTGGTGCACTGTGGGTAGCTATCCCACAGTTCCCGCAGCCTCCACCATTGGAATTCTGGGTTAAGCTCCCAATGCCTGATGGGGCAAAAACATTGTCACGGGTGGTTTTGGGTACATGTCGGCAGTCACCCCTCCCTCCCTCCGTGAAAGCAACGGCAGACAATCGTTTCGCACCTTTTTTCCATGCAGATGCCATACCACAGCATGCATGGAGTCCGCTCAGCTCAGCTTACCGTCACCTCTGCCATTGTGTCCTGGGTGCTGCTGTCAGCAGACGGTGCAGTACAACTGCTAACCGTCATCATCCACCGCTTCCGCTGCAACTCTGCTCTCCTGGTGCCATGAATCCACCTCACAGGTCCTCTCGTCGTTCTGTATAAATATCTATTCTCGTGGCATCCGTTGTCATCCACCGCTTCTGCTGCAACACTGCTCTCCGGCTTTCCTGCAGACGCCATACCACGGCAAGCATGGTGCCCGCTCAGCTCACCGCTGCTGTTGTGAGCATTGTAAACATCTCGTGCATTATCCTGGCGTATATGCAGAACCGAGCTAAGAGATGCCAGCACAAGGACGATTTTGATGAGGACATGGATACAGATGTTCCTGAAAGTATGGGCTGTGGCAATTGGGACATCATGATGGCAGTGGGGCTGGTTTATACAGTGGAATGCCAATTCTAGGCCCGGCAAACAAGCACAGACTGGTGGGACCACATAGTGTTGCGAGTATGGGATGATTCACAGTGGCTGTGAAACTTTTGCATGCAGAAGACCACTTTTCTGGAACTCTGTGAGTTACTTTCCCCCGCCGTGAAGCACAGGAATACCAAGATGAGAGCTGCCCTGACAGTTGAGAAGTGAGTGGCAATAGCCCTGTGGAAGCTTGCTCCGCCTGACTGCTACCAGTCAGTCGAGAATCAATTTGTAGTGGGGAAATTTACTGTGGGGACTGCTGTGATCCAAGTAGCCAATGCAATCACTGACCTTCTGTTATCAAAGGTAGTGACTCTGAGAAATGTGCAGGTCATAGTGAATCGCTTTGCTGCAATGGGGTTCCCTAATTGTCGTGGGGTGACAGACGGAACACATATCCCTATCTTGGCACCTGACCACCTTGCCAACCAGTACGTAAACCGCAAGGGGTACTTCTCAATGGTGCTGCAAGCACTGGTGGATCACAAGGGACGTTTCACCGACATCAACATGGGATGGCCGGGAAAGGTGCATAATGCTCGCATCTTTAGGAACTCCGGGCTGTTCGAGCAGCTGCAAGAAGGGACTTACTTCCCAGACCATAAAATTACTGTTGGGGATGTTGAAATGCCAATAGTTATCCTTGGGGACCCAGCTTACCCCTTGCTCCCATGGCTCATGAAGCCGTACACAGGCAGCCTGGACAGTAGTAAGGAGCAGTTCAACTATAGGCTGAGCAAGTGCCGAATGGTAGAATGTGCCTTTGGATGTTTAAAAGCTCGCTGGCACTGTTTGCTGACTAGGTCAGACCTCAGCACAATCAACATTCCCATTGTTATTGCTGCTTGCTGTGTGCTCCATAATATCTGAGAGAGTAAGGGGGAGATGTTTATGGCGGGGTGTGAGGTTGAGGCAAATCGTTTGGCGTCCGATTTTGAGCAGCCAGACACCAGGGTGATTAGAAGAGCACAGCAAGATGCGCTGCGCCTCAGAGAGGCTTTGAAAACCAGTTTCATGACTGGCCAGGCTTCGGTGTGACAGTTGTGTATATTTCTCCTTGATGCAAACCCTCCCCCTTTGTTGATTTTAATTCCTTGTAAGCCAACCACCATCCCCCCTTTGAAATAAAGTAACTATTGTTTTGAAACCATGCATTCTTTCTTTATTAATTAAAAAATAAAGGGAGATAACTGACAAGGTAGCCCGGGTGGGGGAGGAGGGAAGGACAAGGCCCAATTGCTTATTGTAGCCACACTACAAATCAAAACTGTTTGAATGACAGCCTTCTGTTGCTTGGGCCATCCTCTGGAGTGGAGTGGAGTGTCTGGGTGCCCGGAGCCTCCCCCCCACTGCGTTCTTGGGCATTTGGGTGAGGAGGATATGGAACTTGGGGAGGAGGTCAGGTGGTTGTACAATGGATGCAGCGGGGGTCTGTGCTCTTGTTGGCTATCCTGGAGCTGCACCAGACACTTCATCATGTCTGTTTGCTCCCCCATTAGCCTTAGCATTGCCTCCTGCCTCCACCCTTCGCTCTCCTGCCTCTGCTCTTTGTGCTCACTTAATGCTTTCCTAGCCTGTAACGCTGAATGCCTCCATGCATTCAGCTGTGCCCTATCAGTGCTGGAGGACTGCATGAGCTCGGAAAACATGTCATCGTGAGTGCGTTTTTTTTGCCCTCTAATCTGCGATAAACTCAGGGACAGAGATGATAGGGGGAGCCTAGAAACATTTGCACCTGGGCGGAGATAAAAAGGAAGAGTAAAATTTAAGATGATACATTTCTGAGAGCAAAAGGTAGACTCTTTCACAGTGAATCAAGCAATTCACAGCAGACAGCATATGTTTTTGTTTTAGGTACAAGGTCGCATTTTGCCTTTGATATTGAGCACCTGCCGGTATGGTGACACATCACACACGGCTGGGCAACAGAATTCAGTTTCAATGCAGCCATGGTAAGGCAAAGGGTGTGCGGGGTTGGCTTCTACACATAACATGTGGGAATGGTTTCAAACTGCAGCGCCATCCTTCCCATAGCAAGCAATGGGTTGGGTTTCACATTTAAAAGGAGGGACTGTGGTTTTCGGGTGGATGTGCAGCACACACCTCCCCTCACCCCACTGCATGGCTATTCTCTGGGATAATCCCTTTTAGCCAAGCGCAAACAGCCCAGCATGAATGGGGTCCTTTTACTGTTCCCTTACAAAAATTCCCCTATTTCAACCAGGTGACCATGAATGATCACTCTCCTGAGGCTAACACAGAAAGATATAGACCGAATGTTGCTTGAATGTGACCCAAACCCAGGACCATTCGCTACCATGCTTTGTGCTGCAATGATTCCAAAATACTTTCAGAGTACCTCCAGGAGAGCTTCATGGAGATGTCCCTGGAGGATTCCCGCTCCATCTCCAGACACGTGAACAGACTTTTCCAGTAGCTGTACTGGCCGCGAATGCACCCCAATTCTTCAGGGCAAATCAAACTTTAAACACTATTGCTTTCAAACCCTGTACTGTAGTTACAAATGTGCGCTCACCAGAGGTGCCTTCTCCAGCTTCAGGGTCGGGGATCCCACCTTGGGTGGGTATTGGCTCCAGGGTGATGAAAAGGTTCTGGCTGTGGCGGAGAACAGATTCACCCCTTGCCTGCTGCGCATTCTCCTCCTCCTTGTCCACCTCCTCTTCCTCATCCACAAAATCCTCCTCCATGTTGCGTGAGACTCCTCCCTTGCAGGTGTCCATGAACAGTGGTGGACTAGCGATAGGGTCCCCTCCTATAATGGTATGTAGCTGATTATAGAAGCGGCATTTATGGGGCTCTGACCCGGAGCGACCGTTTGCCTCCTTTGTCTTTTGGTAGACTTGCCTCAGCTCCTTAACTTTCACACGGCACTGCTGTGTGTCCCTGTTGTAGCCTCTCTCCAACATGCCCTGTGAGATTTTGGCAAATATATTTGCATTTCTTCTTTTTGATTGGAGTTCTGTCTGCACAGATGCTTCTCCCCATACAGCAATCAGATCCAGTGCCTCCCTTTCGGTCCATGCTGGAGCTCATTTGCGATTCTGGGGGGACTGCATGGTCACCTGTGCTGCTGAGTTCACCACGCTGACCAAACAGGAAATGAAATTCAAAAGTTCCCAGGGCTTTTCCTGTGTACCTGGCTAGTGCATCGGAGTTCAAAGTGCTGTCCAGAGCGGTCACAATGGAGCACTCTGGGATAGCTCCCAGAGGCCAATACCATTGATTTGCATCCGCACTACCCCAAATTCGACCCAGCAAGGTCGATTTTAGCTCTACTCCCCTTGCCGGAGAGGAGTAGAGAAGTTGATTTTAATAGCCTTTTAAGTCGACGGAACGGGGTTGGTTGTGTGGACGCATTCATTTTAAAATTGACCTAACGCGGCTAAATTTGACCTAACCCCGTCGTGTAGACCAGGCCTTCGGCAAGAGTTCCATCCTCAGTATTTAAAAATTGATCAGCAAGTGTAGGTGCAGCTAAATTATAAAATCTGTTACAATTTTGTATCTGTTTGACTACATCTTTTGTTAAAAGGATAAAGACAGTTTCCACCATGCTGAAAATGTAATCTGAACAAAATGCTTCTGACATTTTCATGTAGGTTCTATTAAATGATTTGAACAGGTGCGCACCCACCGAGTCAAAGCATTTTCAGGATCTAGCCCTTCATTAGTGCATCTTTTTTATCTAAATGGGACCATTGGAATTGCAAGATTCCTGTGCATAATAATGTAACAAAGTACTATAAATGTTGTGCCAAAGTACAGTACTGCCATATCATACTAATATTCTTATATCATGATTCTTCTAGTATGCCGTGCATAATGACAGGTTTCAGAGTAACAGCGTGTTAGTCTGTATTCGCAAAAAGAAAAGGAGTACTTGTGGCACCTTAGAGACTAACCAATTTATTTGAGCATAAGCTTTCGTGAGCTACAGCTCACTTCATCGGATCCGATGAAGTGAGTTGTAGCTCACGAAAGCTTATGCTCAAATAAAATTGGTTAGTCTCTAAGGTGCCACAAGTACTCCTTTTCTTTCTGGTATGCCATGATTCTTAGGCTTTTCCTTGATTTGGTAATGAATTTACATCTTATAATAGCAATTGTATGTAAATCTCTTTTGCTAATAACACAATTCAATAAGCTAGAAATTGCCTTCATTTTACCCTTTGGACTATGCTAAACTCCAGGTCTTCTGTTATTGGTGGAACACACATAGTGTTATGGTTATAAGAAGCACACTTCTGACACCATGCTACATTTTATTATTCTTTATTTTAAATTATACAAAATACAAACAATAAATCCTACTACTACAATAGCAGATTCCTGGTTGAAGGCATCAGACCACTGTAAATTGATGCAACTTCAGTGGAATTATATTCACCTACATCAGGGCTAATTTTTGACCATATTGTCTTTGGTAAAAACTAGATTGTAAGGAGGGAACAGTGGAAAGATCAGAGCTAGGTATCTGCTGGGGGTTTGCTGGGGGTTGTCAGGGGAGATGATAATGAGTTCAACACTTCACTTCAAAATTTAAACTCAGCTATGTTCCTGTCAACATCAGTTCTTGCAGCCCCTTGGGTTCTCTTTGGACATCCCCCAGCAATAGCCAGGTCTGAGGTAGCATGCCGCAAGATGGTGTTATAACATGTAGAACCACTTCTGTCACACTGGAAAAAAATTATACATTCTTGGAACAAAATGAAAAAACAACAAACCAACTAAAACAGGAATTGGAGTATTTTTAAGACAGCCATCAATATAACAATCTATATTAGTCATGATTCCTTGAAAAGAAAATATCAGATTTCATTTTTGCCAGGAGGAAATGAAAATGTCACATATGGTAATATAACAGAGGCATGGAGTTTACAGTAGTGACGTCTGTTTATAATCACTTCACCTTTACACGTGTAAATGCACAGAAAGCAGAACACAAGGAAGGAGGTTTTACAACAGATTTAAACAAAAGAACATCTAGGCCTCCCCATAAACTTGCCTAACCAACTTTGAAAGGAGAATGGAGTTGAGTAGGCAGGTTAATGGGGTGATGTCTTTACATATGACAGATGGCCATGTTAGAACAGAAAGTTGCTCACCTCATTTTTTAAGGTTTTATTTATAGACGCATTGCTCATAGTAATTTGATTAGCAGTATTTTATTAAAACATAGAAGCAATATCCACTGAAACGGAAGTTTTAATTGGCTGGATTTTTACATTATGATGAAGTGGAAATAATAATAATTAAAATACAAACTGAAATTTTTAGAACTGGGGCTCCCTTGTAAACATCCTGACCTGCTCATTTTGGGTTGCAAACAGCACAAAGTGCTTACTGATTTGCAAGCTCATAAAAACAAAGAAATTGAAATATACAGAAGGCAGCAAGCTTTGTTTTATGATTTAGAGAGCTCTTTACTGTTTAAATTTGACAGAGTAATTGTCCAGAAAATCTGAAAGAATTTAAAAGTCAAGAAAGGCAAGAGTTTTAATTATCACTAACAAAATCTATTTTTATATTACAATGGTAGCGGTGTTTGGAAAAATAACCTCCTTGGTGATACTTCTCCCCTCCCCCGGATTTACAGAAGTGTAAAATTTGGTATCAATATCATTTATCTGTATCTCACTTACATGAAATCTTGTTATCCAGATGGAATCATGTACTCGAATGGGGATTAAGGTAAATGAGGATTTGATGAGCAAGGACCACTAGCTAGTGACCTTAAGGCTATCTGGCCCAGAAGACACAAGAAAGTGAAGCTGTAGCTGAAATCATGCTGTGTCCTTTTGAGCCAGACCAGCACCCCAGCTATCTGAACCCCTTTATTATATAAAGATTTCCAGTGCCCACCGGGACCTTTAGATAACCAAAACTGTACAATAGTTGCACTCACTCTCCTCCCCCTTATGAAAAACTGCTACTCCAGGATACCTTATAGGATTAGATTTAAAGAAAACAATTTGTGCTGTACTAATCCCTGATTTATCTTGTTCTTTTGGAGTGCCCTGATTTCTTATTGTGGTTTCCCTTGTCATCTGTCTATCCAATCCTCTGAAGTGCAGTACATCTCTATCTGATACAGACCACTGGCTAAAAGGAAATCACAGAATACCTCACTGGCCCATCCAGGGCTGGCTCCAGCTTTTTTCCGCCCCAAGCGGCAAAGAGAAAAAGAAGAAGCAGGACCTGTCGCCGAATTGCTGCTGAAGACGCAGATGTGCTGCCCCAATCATGGACAAAGTGCCGTCTCTTTCTCTTGGCTGCCCCAGGCACCTGCTTCCTTCGCTCGTGCCTGGAGCCAGCCCTGGGCCCATCAGAGAGCTGGGAACCCCTGAAAATACAAGTTAGGACCAGAGTCCAGAAGAAACATTTTTTCTCAAAATCTTTTGTAGGAATGTAGCATTTATGAAGGCTACTAGATTGACAGGCCTGGAGAAACCCTGCAAGGTCTTCTTGTAATTACCAGTGTTGAAGTACCAATAAACTGAAAGTATCCAGACCTACCTAACCTACAGTACCTGACAGAGATCCTGGGGTTTGTGAAAGAATGTGCAAGATTCTGTGGGAGCAGGAGGATATTTGGAATATCAGGTGAATAATCTATCTTCCCAAAAATATAGAAAATGGCAGAGACTTACCCTTTTGCTCCCTCACAGGCATGCTATTAGGCATGGACGTCTTTTTTTGGGGGGTGGGGTGGAGGGGGTGGGGAGGGGGCATTTCCCCCACAAACTGAAAGCCTCAGGCAGGCACAGAATTTGCCCCCCTACGCATTGGCCTGATTGGAGCTGCCATCCGAAATAAAGAAGTCAAACTATGCCTATGCTATTTGGGGGCATTTTTGCTGTCCAAAATCAATGTTCTGAGGCTGAGAATATGTTCTAGCTCATTAAAGAAGCTGTAGGAATGCCTTACTGACCAAGAACTCTACTTATTGTGCTAAGAGTTAATAAATCTCATTTTCAGACTCTTGATCTTCTCCCTGTTTGATTAGGGGCTGTGATTAATACAGAGTTCAGCCCACTACTGGGATTCTTTGCTATATACCATGCCATCCTGGTTGGTGGAGTTCAGTTAATTCTGGATCTCTTAATTGTTCCAGGTCCCCAAGAGAACTTTGGATTCAATACTGGCAAGTAACATGCCCCAAAACACAGCAGTCTCATAAAAGTGATTCTGATGACAAGCTACTGTGGCCGAAGGTGAGTGCAGGGCATTCTGCATGGTATGGGATGTTATGGAGAGTTGCCCTGAGCACAGCTTACATTTTTGTCCAAGTAGTTGCTGAGGGGCATAGAGGAGCATTGTGGGACTGTTCTGGGAGGATCAAATTAGCAGGTGCAGGTCCATGTCCATTGCCTGTACTTTTTGTTTACATTAGCAGTGAAAGAGTTGAGGCCTGGCATTTATGCAATTGTAACAGTTCTTGTAATGCTTGCGAAATGTTTAGAGCACTTTCATACATAGACACAGCAGGTTGGATTCTGAACTATGCACAAGAAGAGCTTGAACCTGGGTGCTGGAACTAGGCGTGCTTCTACAAACCCTGGCTTGAAGTGGATTCCGTTATATACAGGGTTTACAGTTTGGCTCTCAGCACCCCCACTTATAAAAATTGTTCCAGCACTCCTGAGCTTGGGTGCTGGAGGTCATCAGGGAGTCTGCTGCAGTTTCCTGATTCTATGTAACTAGCCACCAGTTAGAGCTGCCTGAGGAGCATTTCTGACATACACCGTCAGCATATAGCCACCCTGTGACCTTACACCAATGGATGATCAAGCATAAAAGAGCTCTGATCTGCCACGCCCCCACCAGCTCCTTACCTGTACATCAGAGTGAAGGGTTGTCTGGGGCAGGAGGCAGCTTTGCCACCTCTATGCTAGCAGAGAGTCCCCCTGCAGAAGGTGCCCTCTCCACTGGCCAGCCCTGGCTAGAATAGGGCCATTCTGAGACAGGGCAAAGTGACCATAGTAGATTGAAGAGTCTGGTCCAATGTGTTTTGCAAGCCTTCCAGGTGTTCACATAGTACTGTAAACACCAGAATTCTCTAGTGTAAACTGGCCTAGGCTCTCAGAAGTCTAATTTTCCTTCCAACTACATTTTCCAAAGATTTTGGTCAATAGCTCTTGCTGCTATTCGCAAATGGAACGGGTTCAGCTGAGCCCATAAGTCTGTAGGTTGGTGCATGGCAGCCTTACAAATGTCACAGTTATGTATTGTTGTTCTAATTTCTGGTAATAGCATTACAATTAATTGCTTTGGGTGACAATATGCCAACATGGCATTTGAGTCATCGTATGGCATTCAGTCAAATTACCCCAGAGAAATGGGAGAATGGAACATCTCTCTACTCTCATATGTATGACACAAAAAATGGTACATACAATATTAACTTTGGTAATTATTGAGATTGCTTGGCAGTACCAACAAGGAGTACAAAGGCAATGGCACAACAGAATTTGACACTCCCTCACCTCATGACATTAGGCTCAGCCTTGACCTGCTCCTGGCTCTGTTCTAACATCTCTCCAGAGACCTCTTATTTTTTGTTTCCCATGGGCTCCCTAAATCTCACACCTCCTCCATAGCTGGCTAGGCTCCCAGACCATGCAGTTTTCTTTTTTTCAGTTAATCCCAATGCAGTTTACCAGATCACCAGTGGATTTATGATTTCACAACAGGGGTGGAGGTAGGTGGGACCAGTATGTAAATAATTATGCAAATGAGTTGCATCTTCACGAAAGAGTGAATTGCATGATATCTGATGTTTTACACAAGCAACCATCTTCAGAATCCTGGCTGCCTTGCAAAGTGGCCAATTGTAATTTTCCTATCTATTTATTAATGGCTTGAGTAAATGCTCAAAACAAAACACCAAACCTTCTCCATTCAGTTGATCCTTAGTCACTTTAGTTTGACTATGGTTTTTCCCCCCCAGGTATAATCATGGAAGTGTGGAAAAAGAAGGTTCCTCAGCAGATGTAATCAGAGGCAGAGTAGGAAATACATGTGATGATTATAGAACTCAAACAAGAGACACTATAATCTGGGCAGAGCCAAGCAACACCTGCTCTTCTCTTGCCTTCTGCATCCTTAGTTCTCATTTCCACTTGATCCTTTCTCATTTCCTCCAGGTCTTCTCTCTCTCTCCCCCTCCCCACCCCTTATGTTTCCTTCTTTCTCCTGTCCACTGGTCCTTGTCTCTTTCTACCTCCATTAATCTGTATTCCCCTTGGTCCTCACCACTTAGGGAAAGAAAGAGACCTATCTGCCTTCACCTCACCCCAGAGATGCAGTCTCCTCCTTTCTGGAGCCCCCTGATCTCCTCCCCCACAGTACTATTTTCCTCCCCACTGAAGTCTGGTCTCCTTCAATCCTAATCGCTCCCATCTGAATTCTACCCAAGCTTCTCTCTACTGGTAGCTGCACTGAGAAGGAGCCAGGTTGCAGAGTAGGAAATAAAAGAAATAAAAATACTTTATCCCAACAACAACAATCTCCAAACCTTACCTTTTTCTTATATCTTCTTAGTCGCTTGTGTGTCTTGTCTGGGTAGGGATTTGCTTGAAGTTATTCAGCTGCTGCTACTCAGTCAAAGGAAGGTTAAGGGGAAAACAAATGGGCTATGTATGCTTTTCAGAGGTACCAATAGTCTCCAGCTGTATCTACACTAGCGAATTGAACCACTGGTAAGTGAATTGATGTAGGAGCACCACAATAAGAGCTAATTAGTGCAGTGTTTCCACACTAGCCATGCTGTTTCCATTGCAGTTTTATCCCACATCCATTTTTGGATGCACCACACTATTATAGTTCCACTGCCCTTTAGACACCTATCCCACAGACCCCAGCACACCTCCCTGAAACAGCAACTTGGAGGAGATTTCAAAAGGCTTTCTGTGACCTGTAGTAGAAGAGCCTGAAGTTAAACTTCCATAGTTCCTCACAAAATCCCCTAAAAACGTAGGAGCTAGTGTCATTTCTAATTCTCGTATTCAGAATGGACTCCAGGATGCATGTTTAATACTTGCTGCTTGTTCAGCAAGAGAAGTTTCTACTGGAGCTTTTGACAAGTATTTCAAAATACTTTTCAGCTGCAATATAAACCAGATTAACAATATGTATATGTTAAAGCTCATTGAAGTTAATAAGAGTGTTTCACCAATTTAGCAAAGCATTTTAGCTCATGCTTAAAACCATCCCTATTCAGCAACACAATTAATTAAGCATGTACTTAAGTGTTTTGCTGAATATACTTATTCAGCATTATGCATATGCTTAATTAATTGTGTTGCTGAATAGGGATGAACTGCTTAATCGGGGCCTTAGTGAGGGGATATGATCTGTCTTGTCTTCTGTACTCCGATGTTTTATGCCACCATTTTGTCCAAATCAACCACATTGAGGGGCCACCAGCATGCTAGAAAAAACAGTTTGAGAGGCCACATGCTGTCTACAGGTTGTGCACTATAGGAAAGCAGATTCTTATGAAAATTGCTGGAAGAACCAATGAATATGTCAGTACAAGTGAGGGGATGGGTATGGGTTAATGAGACACTGGTGTATGACTCAAATGAAGGGAAAATAAGAAGGGATCATTGATAATACTGATTAAGACAAAATTGGTTATGCAGTATCTTTACTTAGAATATATTTTGGTAAAATGCAGCTGAAATTTCCTTTCTTTCTGATGCAGACGAGGTATCTCCTGACATGCCTTGGAGTTTGCAAGCAATTATGGGTGACATCTAAAGCTTAAGCTAAAGAAAAGTTGAGCTAAATCGGCTTGTTTTGTTCAATATCAACGTAATTTCTTGACAGACTGAAGATTCAAATTCTAGTATCACCAATGACAGGCTCTCACTGTAAATTCATTTATTAATTCACAGATGTTTAAAAATATATCTGTAAGCCAGTAATCATGAACACCAAATATGCGATGCGGGAACATGAAAGAAAAATACTCAGATTTCAGTTAAAAACAAAAGTAAATAAAATGCTTTAAGTTGATCAAAATGCTCGTTTAAATGAGATAGCATTATAAAATATGAACCAAAATCAAGTGATTACTATTTAACACATGCTGCAGAAATCTCCTCACCAAATTAAGAGTCTCCTTCTGACAAAGATAAATCTCTATTTCAAAATTAAGTTGTTCAGTTTTTAAAATGAGTAAACAGAATGACTTGGGTAATTATAGGCCTGTCAGCCTGATATCAGTCCCAGGCATGATAATGGAGAGGTTGATAAAGGACTTGATTAATAAAGAATTAAAGGAGGGTAATATAATTAATGCAAATCAGCCTGGGTTTATGGAAAATAGATCTTGTCAAACTAACTTGATATCTACTTTTGATGAGATTACGAGTTTGGTTGACAAAGGTAATAGTGCTGATATAATATACTTACACTTGTGTAAGGTGTTTTACTTGGTAGTGCATGGCATTTTGATTAAAAAATTAGAATGATATAAAATTAACATGTCACACATTAAAGGGATTAAAAACTGGAGAACTGATAAGACTCAAAATGTAACTGTAAATGAGGAATCATCAATGTGTGGTTGTATTTATTTATGTATTTATTTTACTATAATTGAACTCTAGTGTAGTGATGTGTAAAGTAAAATCTAATAAATTGGCGTACACAGTTCCTTTGAAAATGGAGGATCTGGGATATCTGTGATCAGGGCTGGACACCATCCAGGGACACTTTCAAGGGACCCAAGGGTTGGGATACATCTATTGTCAACTGGAGAGGCATAAGCCTCATTTCCATTCCACTTTCCTGATAGTAAGGAGAGGGCAAGGACATTGAAAACCCTGAGGTGTGAAGCTAAGCCCCATACACAAGGGTTAGGAACTGGACTGAAAAGCCTTCCTGCTGGGAGGCAAGGCAGGAAACTGGGTGTGCTACCCACTAGGCCACCTGGCCCTCCGAGGACTCGATTATATCAACCTGCAGGGGCAAAGGTAAGGCTGGCATAACTGAGAGGAGAGTTCTTGAGTGCTGATAGGGTGGTTATGTTCGGGAGCTGACACAAGTTAGCTCGCACAGTCAAGACTCATGCTGTAAGCAGGAAGCAACAAAGTGACTCACAGCCCTGTGTGCCTTGAGAAGCGTCACAACCACTCACACCCATTTACTTAGGCTTTGCCCATGGAAAGAGCATATGATCTGTGGAGGATTATGAATATTTGTTTTCTCAACTCTGTTTGCAGAACAGCATTATTGTATGTGCACTGCATTCAGTTTTCTCTAGCTCATCTTGCAGACTGAGTTAAAATGGAATATTGCACACTGGATAGTCAGAGATCAGTGAGGACTTGTGTGGTTTCCTGTTCCCAGAAGTAGCCACAGAAAGGATGACTGTTTGCTCATTGATTTTAATGGGAACTTCCAATGCTCACATACAAGGGGTTGAATTTTGTCTTGGTGCAATTTTAAGAATCTCAGAGACTAACACAGCTGCAAGTGGCAGCCAAAATCACTTTAGGGAGTGGTTGATGAGCGCCTCATGAACCAAAACACACATGTATTTACATCATTTACCACACTGCTTTTTTATTTGTATATTTCATTTGCAGTTCCTTTTCTGTTCAATAAGAGGAATGATGGGTTGCAATATGGTCAATGTTACAGACAAAAATTGGGGTAATTTGTGAGATAGGCCTCAGTAGTGATACAAGAGGTCTCTCACAGAAAAGTCTTCAAGAATTCAATAGAGAATTAGAACCTTTCTACAGAATTTCTAGAGCAACCTATCAGGGCCACAAGCTCTGAAGTAAACTTGATGTCCAGACATCTTCTCAGAGGCTGTTGAAGGGCTTGGACCATGGCAGTGGCTGCTTGTATATGAGCATCCACATCTTTCAAAAAAACTTCCTCCACCAACACGGTCTATCGAGCTTCCAAAGTGTTTGACAGTTGCCACCTGCTTCATATCCCATCTGGACAGGTTAACACTGAACAATTGTAATCTGGAGCCTGGAGGCTGCTTGATGGTGATGGTAAGGGACTTCATTTTATCTGTATTAGTAACCAGACCAATTGCACGCTGCTTCTTGCCTGACCAGACTGGCCATCCGTTGAAGTTTCCAATAACACTTAAACTGTGAGTACAATTTTTATTTATATAAATATACATATATACATACACATCCTAATAAGTGAGGGTGCTCATCATGGGATCAGAGCTTAAAGCTTTACCTCCCCCGCAAAATACAAGTGTATCAGTTTAATCTATGATGATTTTACTGGCAGCTAACAGTAAGAAAAAACAAACCTGTGGAAAGAACAAACATCATCAATCTGCACACAGCTGCTCTTCTGACAAAAAAGAATTATTATTATTTGTATTGTGGTAGTGTCTGGGGTCCTCAATCAGGGTTCCCCTTGTGCTAGACATTACAAACACATAGCCAGTCCTTCCTCTGAAGAACCTTCAATTTAAGTATAAGATGACAGACAACAGGTTGATACAAAAAGCAGATGGAATGCACATGGTAACAATGAGATGATTCTGAACTGTATAAGCGTGGTCACAGCACATCAGCTGCCTAATCACAGTCATGTTTTTTGTATGCATCACAGCAGAGAGGAGTGTAAAGAGGAAACATTACGAATACACTTAACTCATGCCTGCTTATTAGGACTCTCCTCACCATACTTTATGGGAAACTGCATGGCAAATCCAAATAGGCAACTTTTATAAAAATAATAATAAAAAAATAACATGATCACTTGTCAAACTACTCCTGGCATGTTACCCCTATGGCTCAGACTGAACATATATTTCCAGACAGAGTTTGAGAACCACAATTTGCTTTTCCCTCAGCTTTATGAGAACTTCCTTTGCAAATGACAAATCTGTACGTACTACTTCCTAGCTCCATTCACTGCAACACCACCAGATTTCTCAAATATAATCTCTGAAAAGGCTTATAAAAAGTAAAAGTAAAACAACTTTTGCATACTCTGTGCAGTATGTTTTCTCCATTATTAAAAACATACATCCAAAAGAATCATAGAATCATAGAATATCAGGGTTGGAAGGGACCTCAGGAGGTCATCTAGTCCAACCCCCTGCTCAAAGCAGGACCAATCCCCAATTAAATCATCCCAGCCAGGGCTTTGTCAAGAGAACCTGTGGTCCCAGCTGAACAGGGATGAACAAGAGCAAGAACAAGATGAGCGTCATAAACAACTGTCTCATGATAAGAGAATATTGTGTGACTGTGAATGTAACAGTTTCATTATGATTAAGGGTTTATCCTGCTCCCACCGGAGCCCGCTGGAGTTCTGCGACTGTCATCAACCAGAGCAGGCTGAGCCCTAAAATCACTAAAGAAGATGGGGAAGAGGGGGGAGAGAAGGAGTTCCTAAATTTCATACATAAGTCCAGGGACACAACTTTCTCTTTTTTCAGTCCCAGTTTTGTTCCCTCCTCACCCTATTTTTGCTCATGTCTGCACTCTGCACTTTTTACTAAGCAATTCTTTAGCTACATTAGCTTAATCAGCCTCAGTGCTAATGAGCAGGAATGGCCACCTCACATACTTAATGTTAAAACATATAGATGCTACGTTACATGCTTTCTTGTAGGTATTTGATTACTGGAAAGGCAGCATTAGTAAGTCTAATGAAGACCTCCACAAACTGCAACACTCTTAAAGACGTTTGATTGTAATTCTGATGAATGCAGATATACACTTTATGCACTATGAAAAAACAATAAAAATGACATATATAAGGAAAATTTGAAAGAAAAAGCATATTAAGATTATGGAAAGAAACTTAAGCACAATGTAGGTTAGGTAACTAAAGCAGAAACTGCTTCCAAACAGCTATATATGGAGATCACCTTAAAGAACTAAGCAAAGAAAATATTATTTCTCTAGTATTATTCCAAATGAGATCACAAGTATTAATAAGTAGTCAGACATAACACTTACTAAGAGGTTATTATTAGTCCAAAGGATACATCTATCTCCATGCTGCTTGCTAGTAAGAACAAAATTAGAAATAACTCCTCCCAAGATTATTTCAGAAATAGCTCAGAGCTCTCGTACTTACCCACTCTTAGGTGGGGACAACTGTTGGATAAAGCCAACATCATACTACTATATACATACTAATATCTTAAAGAAAGTTACTCCTAATACATGTTTTTCTGAATATTATAGAACATGTAGAAGTCCTTACTCCAGCCAACATAGCTAATTTTGTTTGCCATTTTCATTTATATTAAAGTTGGGTACATATTTATGCATATAATAACAAATAAAAATAATATAAAAATGCTTCCAAAATGTAATGAACTTCCCTCCTCCCAGCAGGTAGCCAGAATTGAACTCTGACGCAGAAGAGAGGAAAAAAGATATTGTGACTGTGCAATATAAAATAAACTTATCTGATTATAACTATTGTTATGAGTAAATAATAAATACACATGGATTGTCTTTACTCACTGGGGCTTGTGTACACGGAGCAGCAATGTGTACTACAGAGGTGTGATTTCTGAAGTGCTCTGATGTATTGTGCATTAATTGGTCCGTATAGTCTCTGCTGGTGTACACTAAAGGTCCCTAGGGCAGGTTAATGTAATACACTAAGGAACCTTTAGGGCATATCAGCAGAGTCTACACAAACCAACTAATGCGCAACTCATTAGTGTGCTTCAGAAATCACACCACTGTAGTGCACGTTGCTGCTCCATGAAGAGAAGGCCTTGGATTGTTTTTGTTTTGCTTCAACATCTACACTGACAATTATATATTCAGAGGAGATTAAGCAAATCCAGAATCTGACAGCATTTAAAATTTTAAAACCTTCCTCTTCTTTTCACTATAAGAATGAGACATTGACACCTCTTCCTACCAAATAAACCACAACCAGGCAAAACAAAAACAAAACTCTGAAACTAATCAACCAAAAAACAAAACAAAACAAAAAACAACAAACAAAACAAAACAGATTCAAAAACAAAATCCCTACTTGAAGCAGAGTTTTTAGCCCTAAAAAGGAGATATACTACTTTAAATCCACTAGGGCCTTTACTCCTGCTATGAATTTTACATGAAACGTGCTCAGATACTATGGTAATGGGCAATGTTAAAACCCTAACACAGGTGCAATTACTTAGCATTTCTATTGACAGTTTATTATTTAGCACAATCATAAAGGAGGAGCAAATCTTCTCCACTCATTGCCTCAAAAATAAAAGAATCATATGAAGAAAAGATACAAGACTAACTTTCAGAAGGCTGAAACTGAGGTCCTCCTGACTAATCACATTTATTAAAGGTCCTATGTTGCTTTTTTCCAGTGGTAAGACTGATCAAATTCCACCTTGGATAATAGGATTTTGCAGAATAAATTCCTCTGTCACACCAACTTTATAAGGTTTTCTTCATTTGGTGTTCTAGACTGTTGTACAATGCTGCTATTATAATAGTTATGTCCCACCCCTATGGCTGCCTTTAAGTAGTGAGTGATGTCTTTACACCTTAGAAACCATGCTGTTATTGGCTGAATCCGACTCCCATCTGTAGCTGTACTACCCTCATCTCCCAGGGGGAATAGAAGCTGTAAAACTTACACCAGCATTAATTTTTGCAGCAGAAATTCACCGGCTGTTCTCCTGTTCTGCCCCATTCCTGTCTTGCTCTTTGCAACCCACAGAGTCACAACCCCATAGAATGCCCCTGGAAAGAAAGGGAAATTCTATGGGCTCCCAAAGAGAGAAAAGAGGCATGTAGGAGCTACTGCTCCACTATTTCTGCTTCACAGACAGGTTTCCACTGAGCTTTGCTCACCACCATCTGTGTAAATAGATTGAAGAGCACTAGGTTCTCTGTTTTTCAGGTTAAATCCCTTCCCCTTATTTCAAACTCCAAAATCCATACGACAACTGTGGGATTACACTGAAAAAGGGATTCTTAAAAATTGGCTGTGTGTTGGTGCCATTGCATCTCAGGCCAGTCAGAAGGACCGGGGTTCACATTTTTAATGCTAGCTGTCAGACAAATTACACACCAAAAGGAGTTGCTTTGTTCCTGCCCCAACTGCTAGGGTTCAGTCCTAGTTCTTGTTTTGCCACTGACTTCAATGGGAGTAGAACAGAGGGACTGAGCAGCTCTCCTTCTTACATGTTGCATATAAATAATATTGATTAAAAATCACTGTAATCTATAACCTGAACAAAGCAACATGGTGGAACATTCAAATGATTATGCAACCTCAACTTGAAGGCATTTGAAATGTGGCTTTTCAACCTCTATGTCAAATTATCAGATTTTACCTGACACATCCCAAAACTATTTTATAAAAATAACCCCTGAAGGAAAAAACAAAAACAAATGACTATTACATTATTTCATCTCATTTTTTACCTGAATTTAATAAATACACCTGATAAATCATACAATCTACAAATCATACAATCTATATTTGTATTCAGATTACCTGAGGAAGTGCTGCTACAGGAGACATGCTGTCTTTCATTTCACACGTGACCAAACTAATGGTTGGGATGGGATAAGCAGCTCAGGCCCAGATCCTCAAAGATATGTAGGCTCCTAACTTCCATTAATTTCAGTGGAAGTTAGGAGCATAAATACTTTTGAGGATCTGGACTTCAGTCTCTTTCCTGCCCCATATATGATGGAAGCACTGCTATTGGTAGAGCCCTGTGTTTTTCACAAATGTAAGACAACAGAGAATGAAAAAGAACATTAAATAAAAAAGACATAAAATGAAAAATTCACCTCACAGTGATAGCTTCTATCCTGTGGGGCTAGGACTGACTCTCTCTCTCTGAGCATTGTAATCTCGTACACAGGGTGACCATGCTCCTAAGGTTGGGTCTGTTCCCACTGAAGTAGATGGGGTAGCCAGGCCAAATTTGAGTGCTGCAACCTGGCATATGGGGCTGCGGTGCCGTTCACTCAAATTTGGCCCAGCTGCCCCTCATTCCTGGTGAAGGAAAGGAGCCTGGGCCAAACCTGAACACCACTGTGACTCCATGGGCAAGGTCACAATACCTGGAGCTGGGTCTAGTTCCATGGAACAGAAGCTGCAGGAGCTGCTCCTGAAGTGTGAGGTTGCTCTGTGAACCCTGTGCCCCTTAAAGGTCTCCTTTTGGAGGGCAGATTTAAACTGCAGCCACCATCAGAGGCTCAGGCATGTGTTCACTACACTGATTGCACTCAATCTTGTCTGATGTCAAAAACTAAACAGTTCCAGGCCAGGCTAGTATTTTGGATTCCCAGGTGAACTCCCATCCAGGTGCTGTAGACAGCCTTTTTGGGGCATGTGTTCAACCTGTGTATCCCCTGGTTGCCTTCACCATATCCTCTCCCCTGTCACTCTACTACATTTGGGGTTGCACTGACTTGCTGTGGCCCTCCTGCTGGAACAGTGGTTTCAGATGTTTTGTGTCACTGCCCTTCAGGCTGATTTTTAAAACATTAGAGGTCAGTATAATCCAGAGTTGAACTAAGCCATATACATATTTCTAAATGATATATGCTACTAAATTACATGATTGAGAGCTGAAATAATTAAAGACAATCTACATTTACTATGCTGCTCACTAGTAGCATTTCTCTCAGATTGGCCAGAGAATACAGACCAGTTGATTTCATTTTTCTTTCTAATCAGTTTCACACTGTGCACAGGGCAGGCAAATTATTTAGTTTTTTACTTCTTCAAAAGTGTTTCCATTAGAATTAAAGCAATCACGGAAACATCCCTGTGGCAGGGCTAAGGTTTTGCAAAAGTTTGTGTATCTGACATACACTTGGACCACAAGTAACCTGACCCATGGGTAGGCCCACAGTCTCTAAAGATTTCCCACACGCTCAACATATGAATAACCCTATTGAAGCTAGGTGATTCTTTTCAGGATTGCAGCCTCAGTCCAGGCTGGGGAAAAGGAAGAGAGAGAAGGGAGCTGTGGATGAGGATCTGAAAGAAAAACAGCTGAGAGGAGGGGGAAATGAGCAGCACTCGCGAGCCAGGTTTCACACCTCTCCTGACTCACACTGCATTTGCACACTGCACCCCTTCCCTCTGCTCATCGGGACACTGCAGCGGCCTGCTTTCCACAGGTGCGGGCACCTTCCGGTCCCGTGGGAGCAGTGCAGCTTCACCTCTGGAAATCAGGTCAATCACCACTGCGGGGTCCGTGGGAGCCTCACACGCGTCTGGGCGCTGGGTGACCAATAAACTAACACTGACAATGAGTCCCCCATGAGGGAGCTTCCCCGGCCGCTAATCCCGGGCCGGGGCGGGGAGCCGGGTTAGGTGGCTGCTGCGCAGCAGCTTCGCGGCCCAGCGACCGCCTCCCCCTGCAGCCAGAGCTCCTGGCCGGGCGGCGGGCCGCTGCGCGCGCCGCTCACCTGCGCACACCTGGGCTCACCTGGGCGTGCGCGGCCCCCGGCCCCCGTGCCCCGCTCTGCGCCCCGCCCGCCTGCCAGTTCCTAGCCGCGCAGGCGCACGGCTCCTCTCCCGGGACTCAGCGCTGTCATGGCGGCAGAGAGCGGCCGCGTTTGCAGCCGAGGCAGGAAGAGATGGGGCTGAGGGAGACCGCGGGGTGAGGCAGCGGCGGCTGAAACTTTCGGCTCCTTCCCGCTCCAGGAGCGGCGGGTGCTTCTGCGCCAGGGGGGCTAGCGGCCCAAGGGCTCGCGCGAGTGGGGGGTACCAGAGCAGCCCGCTCTCCCCGCCCCTCAGCCGGGCATTAAAGCGAGCCTCTGCTCCCCCCCCCGCCGCCGCCACCCCCACCCCCCCCGGCGGCGCACGAGACGCGAGGAGGAGGAGGAGGAGGAGGAGGAGAATTAGGTGAGCCTGAACTTCCTTCCTGAGCGGTTTGTCGCGGCACCTGTGCGTGCACGGGCGGGCGAAGGGGCAGCGGGCTCTGCACGCTCAGCGGCGGCGGAGGTCCGAGCCCGGGAGCGGGGGGCACGGCGGGAATAGAGCCGAGCACGGGGCGCGCCCCCTTGACTCCCCTTTAGAAACCCAGCGCTGTCTGTGGGGCAGATTCCACGGGGCGGGAGAGAGGCAATTTGCTCCCCGGCTGCTACCGTCCCTGTTTTGTGGGGGCGGGGAGGAGGTGGGCCACTGGTAACTTGGGGGGTCGTCTGCCTGGCAGGGGCTTTCAAACGACTGGACGTGTTGCCTTTCAGGGCTTTACGTACCTGCCTCGGGGCAGTGAGGCAGCTGACCCAACCCTGCTGTTGAGGAAAAAGCGAAGATTGGGCGAGGGCTCTCCACACCCGCTGTATTTCAGGTTTTTCGCAAGTTGGACCTGAAGAGAGAGTGAGCAAGAGACCTCTTTCCCTGCCACTGAAATCACTCCTCATTGGCTGTGGCGGCTGTGCCTCTGGCATCTCAGCTAGTGGTAACTTGAACTTAGCTAGCTATGGCTAGTGAAGACAAACAGGTTCTTCAGCCAACAGGTGATGGAGGAGGAGGAGGAGGAGGGAAAGGAGGAGGTTCTGCTGAAGTGGGGAGTACGCTGCAGCCCTTGAACCCAGGAGTCCCTATCCGAGGCATCAGGATGAAATTTGCAGTGCTGACGGGACTGGTTGAAGTTGGCGAAGTATCCAACAGGGACATTGTAGAAACTGTATTTAACTTGGTAAGCAGATCATCTTTCTAACGCTCTTTCTGGAGGTGGAAGGGAAAGTAACAAAATACCCAGGCAGGAGAAGCAAGTAAAAACTCTGGGCACACTTGCATTATTTCTTTTTCTGACTCTCTTCTTTTCACTTATTTACATTCTTATGAAATACTTACTAACAGATTCTGTCTAGATTCTCTTTTTGCTGTTTTCAGCTTTTGCAGATGTTAAAGGGAACATGTCTATGCATTATAAATTATGCTTTTAAAAAATTCTACACAGGTGTCAACTCATTTGCCTTGAGGGAAGCTGTAGCTTTTCCCAGTAGTAATAGAGAAACACATTAAAGTGTAATGTAGTATACATTGTTGTTCAACATGTTTGTTTTTAATTGAAAAAGACAATATGGCAAACCGTGTTAAGTCTTTTAAAAAACTTTTCCATGAAGGTGTAATGTTTATGGGCTTGCCTCTAAAGGCTGTTTCTGGATAATCCTTTTTCTTTCCATTTATGTATGAAATTTTCATATTCTAAGGTGGTGGGGAAGTTATTTCATTTAAATATAGGTGTCAGTCACATTTACTTTGATTATTAGCAAAAGTTGTTGTTCAAGTGGCCTTTTAATTAACAAAGTAACCAGATGTATGCCATATTGAATCTGCAGCTCAAAATAGTAGTAGCTTGAATAAATAAAACTTCCTAAATAAATTTATTTAAACCTTTCTTTTAAACAAGTTTACAAATTTTTGCCATGCAAACATTAGAGAGAAAACAGTTAGGAAAACATTGAGTTTTTGTTTAGTAAACCAATATAGTAAAACAGTAATATTAATCACCAGATCTCTCTGTTACAGGGTGTTACCATCTTAGAGTGAGCATCTTTACACTTCCATGATGTGGTTTTAGCATAGACGTTTTTAATAGTTCATAACAAGCAATACTGAAAACTGAATGTATTTCTTGTTCTGAGTAATCAACGGCATAATATTGTAATGAACTCTCAATACTATGTTACGCAAACAGTTGGACCAGTTTTGCCCAAATGTTTAACTCGTACTATATAGGGTGCCCAAGTGTTGGGTGTGCGTGTAACTGTTTGTTTTTCTTATTACGTTTTTACAATGGAGCCCTACTTTTGCTTGTGGCCTCTAGGAAGTGCTAGAATATGGATAATGAACATATTGGTGGTAGTCTTAGTTTTTGGTGCTTGCTTTAGATAGATGTCTGAGACTGAATGAGGCTTCTGTTCTGACAAACCAGAAAGTGGGAGCACATGCAACAAGTGTAAAACTTGTAGCAAGAAAAGGTCACTGTTACTGCAGAAAGTATGTTAGGTGTTAATTACTATCTGTATTTCAGTTATTTTATTAGCAATATGCATTTGCCTGTTCTTCAGAGCTAATAATCCTAACATCTACATTTGTTAGGTCTGTTTAATGGCTTTTGACAGTATCTTAATTTGATTAGTCATTCTTTAATGTATAGTTTTCAATAATTTGTGTCTGAGTTTTAAGATTAATAAAATATTTCCTATTGACTTGCTATTTTAGTATTAAAAAGTTACAGGATCAAGGAGAGAGAACAAATGAGCATCAGAATATTTGTGTGATTAATGTACACCTCCTAAACTTCAGAGAGGAGTAGTGGCAGGCCATAATCAGTAAATTTCCATAAATGCCTCAGCCAGGAGAAGCTGAATTCAGTTCTTAAAAGTATACTTTGCAAATGCTTATTCTAAAGTAAACTCAGCTTTAAAGTGCATGGAGGGGAAGGTTCACAGGGAATGGCTAGTGGAATCTTCTTTATTTATGGCTCTAAAGGGCAAATCTTACTGTCCAAATCTGAAGTTCCACCATATTCAGGCACATTGCTTTTCATACTTTGAGGATCCTTAGCCAGAGGTGAGTTGTCAGGGAGTGGCTGGGAGAGTTTGAGCAAAATTGCAGGAATGTAGAAGTTGCTATTCCCTCCTATTGCTATTTAGCTCCATTTGAGTTCCTCAATCCTCCCCTGCCCACTCTGTTACAAGGAAGCATCATTTAAAGGTAGTGGAGAGCCAGTGCCCTTGAACTCGTGGTCCGTACTGCTCACAGAGCTTAGATGGCTTCTGACACTCTTTCATGTGGCTTCCCTGGATCAGAGTGCAGTTCAGGGAAGCTGAGGAGCTAAACCACTGTTAATCCCCACTGAGAAGCTGCACCCAAGCACTACACCCTCTTCCCTTTAACAGCTTCACTTGCCCAAAGCCACAATTTCTTAAGAATGGCCATATTGGGTCAGACCAATGCTCCAGCTAGCCCAGTCTTCTGACAGTGGCTGGTGCCAGGTGCTTCAGAGGGAATGAACAGGCCCATTTATCAAGTGATCCATCCCCTATCATCGAGTCCCAGCTTCTAGTGATCAGAGGTTTAGGGACACCCAGAGTATGGGGTTGTATCCCTGACCATCTTGGCTAATAGCTGTTGCTGCACCTGTTATCCATGTTTTGATCTCGTTCTTTTTTGAACCCGGTTCTACTTTTGGCCTTCACAGCATGAGTTCCACAGGATGACTGGTTTCAGAGTAACAGCCGTGTTAGTCTGTATTCGCAAAAAGAAAAGGAGTACTTGTGGCACCTTAGAGACTAACCAATTTATTTGAGCATAAGCTTTCGTGAGCTACAGCTCACTTCATCAGATGCATATCGTGGAAACTGCAGCAGACTTTATATATACACAGAGAATATGAAACAATACCTCCTCCCACCCCACTGTCCTGCTGGTAATAGCTTATCTAAAGTGATCATCAGGTGGCCATTTCCAGCACAAATCCAGGTTTTCTCACCCTCCACCCCCCCACACAAATTCACTCTCCTGCTGGTGATAGCCCATCCAAAGTGACAACTCTTTACACAATGTGCATGACAATCAAGTTGGGCTATTTCCTACACAAATCCAGGTTTTCTCACATCCCCCCCACCCCCATACACACACAAACTCACTCTCCTGCTGGTAATAGCTCATCCAAACTGACCACTCTTCAAGTTAAACCAGAACATCTGGGGGGGCGGGGGTAGGAAAAAACAAGAGGAAACAGGCTACCTTGCATAATGACTTAGCCACTCCCAGTCTCTATTTAAGCCTAAATTAATAGTATCCAATTTGCAAATGAATTCCAATTCAGCAGTTTCTCGCTGGAGTCTGGATTTGAAGTTTTTTTGTTTTAAGATAGCGACCTTCATGTCTGTGATTGCGTGACCAGAGAGATTGAAGTGTTCTCCGACTGGTTTATGAATGTTATAATTCTTGACATCTGATTTGTGTCCATTTATTCTTTTACGTAGAGACTGTCCAGTTTGACCAATGTACATGGCAGAGGGGCATTGCTGGCACATGATGGCATATATCACATTGGTGGATGTGCAGGTGAACGAGCCTCTGATAGTGTGGCTGATGTTATTAGGCCCTGTGATGGTGTCCCCTGAATAGATATGTGGGCACAGTTGGCAACGGGCTTTGTTGCAAGGATAAGTTCCTGGGTTAGTGGTTCTGTTGTGTGGTATGTGGTTGTTGGTGAGTATTTGCTTCAGGTTGCGGGGCTGTCTGTAGGCAAGGACTGGCCTGTCTCCCAAGATTTGTGAGAGTGTTGGGTCATCCTTTAGGATAGGTTGTAGATCCTTAATAATGCGTTGGAGGGGTTTTAGTTGGGGGCTGAAGGTGACGGCTAGTGGCGTTCTGTTATTTTCTTTGTTAGGCCTGTCCTGTAGTAGGTAACTTCTGGGAACTCTTCTGGCTCTATCAATCTGTTTCTTTACTTCTGCAGGTGGGTATTGTAGTTGTAAGAAAGCTTGACAGAGATCTTGTAGGTGCATTTTGTGAAGTAGTACTTCCTTTATGTCTGTTTTAAACCTGCTGCCTATTAATTTCATTGGGTGACCCCTGGTTCTTGTGTTATATGAAGAGGTAAATAACACTTCCCTATTTGCTTTCTCTACACCATTCATGATTTTATAGATCTTTATCACATCCTTCTCTATCATCTCTCTTCCAGCCAAGCGGTCCTGGTTTTTTAATCTCTCCTGATATTGAAGTTGTTCCATACCCCTAATAATTTTCATTGCCCTTCTGCGTTTTTTCCAATTCTAATATCTTTCTTGAGACAGGGCAACCAGAACTGTATGAAATATTCAAGGTATGGACATACCATGGATTTATATAGTGGCATTGATATTTTCCGTCTTATCCCTTTCCTAATGGTTCCTAACATTCTGTTAGCTTTTTCTGACTGCTGCGGCACATTGCGTGGATGTTTTCAGAGACCTATCCACAATGACTCAAAGATCTCTCTTGAGTGGTAACCGCTAATTTAGACTGCATCATTTCATATGTATAGTTGGGATTATGTTTTTCAACGTTCATTATTTTGCATTTATCAGCATTGAATGTCATCTGCCATTTTGTTGCCCAGTCACCAGTTTTGAGAGACCCCTTTGTAACTCTTAGTTACGTCAAAAGCAGACTGCAATCTTGAGTAATTTTGTACCCTCTGCAAACTCTGCTATCTCACTGTTTACCCTTTTTTCCAGATCATTTATGAATATGTTGAACAGCATTGGTACCACTACAAATCCTTGGGGGACTGTGCTGTTTACCACTGTCCACTGTAAAAATGGACTGTCTATCATACTGTCAGGGTTGGAAGGGACCTCAGGAGGTCATCTAGTCCAACCCCCTGAGGTCATCGAATCCAACCCCCTGCTCAAAGCAGGACTAATCCCCAGTTTTTGCCCCAGATCCCTAAATGGCCCCCCTCAAGGATTGAACTCACAACCCTGGGTTCAGCAGGCCAATGCTCAAACCGCTGAGCTATTCCTACCGTTTGTCTCCTGTCTTGTAACCAGTTACTGATCTATGACTGCCTACTTTGCTTAAGAGCCTTGGGCGAGGAACCATGTCAAAGGCTTTCTGAATGTCCAAATACACTATATCCACTGGATCCCTCTTGTCCACATGTTTGTTGACCCCCCTTAAAGAATTCTAATAGATTGGTGAGGCATGATTTCCCTTTACAAAAGCCATGTGGATTGTTCCCCAACATATCGTGTTCATCTGTGTGTATGATGATTCTATTCTTTACTGTAGTTTCAACCTATTTGCCTGGTAGCGAAGTTAGATTTACTGGCCTGTAATTGCCAGGATCACCTCTAAAGATTTTTTAAAATGTCAATGTCACATTAGCTATCTTCCAGTCATCTGGTACAGAGGCTGATTTAAGTGTTAGGTTACATACCACAGATAGCAGTTCAGCAATTTCGTATTTGAAGTCCTTCAGAACTCTTGGTTGAACACTCTCCGGTTCTGATGACTTATTACTGTTTAATTTATCACTTTGTTCCAAAACCACCTCCATTGATTACTCAAACTGGGACAGTTCCTCAGATTTGTTGCCTGAAAAGAATGGCTGTGGGAATCTCCCTCACATCCTCTGTAGTGTAGACTGATGCAAAGAATTCATTTAGCTGCTTCTTAATGGCCTTGTCTTCCCTGAGTGCTCCTTTAGTATCTCAATTGTCCACTGGCCCCACTAATTGTTTGGCAGACTTCCTGCATAGATGTACTTAAAATTTTTTTGCTGTTAGTTTTTGTGTCTTTTGCTAGTCGCTCTTCAAGTTCTTGTTTTGGCCTGCCATATTATACTTAACTTGCCAGGGTTTGTTCCATTCTATTTTCCTCAGCAGGAATGGACGTCCATTTTAAAATGATGCCCTTTTCCCCTAACCACCTCTTTTATTCTGTTTAGCCCTGAAAGTGTTTTTTGGTCCTCTTACTGTTTTTTTTTTGTTTGTTTGTTTTGCGTATACATTTAATTTGAGCCTCCATTATGGTGTTTTTAAAAAGTTTCCATGCATCTTGCAGGCATTTCACTCTTGTGACTGTTCCTTTTAATTTTTATTTAACTAGCTTCCTCATTTTTGTGTCGTTCACCTTTTTGAAGTTAAATGCTATTGTGGTGGGTTTCTTTGGCATTCCCCCTCCCTCCTCACAAAGATGTTAAATTTTAATTGTTTTATGGTCACTGTTACTGAGCGATTAATCTATATTTACCTCTTGGACCAGATCCTGTTCACCACTTAGGACTAAATCAAGAATTGCCTCTCCTTTCTGAGTTTCGGGATTAGCTGCTCCAAGAAGCAGTCATTAATGGTGCTAAGAAATTTTATCTCTGCACCCCATCCTGAGGTGGGTATAGTTTAAATCCGCCATTGTTACTGGGTTTTCTGTTTCTGTAGCCTCTCTAATTTCCCAGGCATGTCACTGTCACCATCCTGGTCAGGCGGTTGGTAGTTTATTCTTCTTGGTATACTATTATTATTCAGGCATGGAATTTCTGTCTATAGAGAGTTTATGGTACTGTTTGATTCATTTCAGATTTTTACTACATTTGGCTCTATTCTTTCTTTCACATATAGTGCCACGTGCCCATCAGCATGACCGTCTGTCATTCCTATATATTTTGGGATTTACTGTGTTCCACCAAATTCCTGTGATGCCTATCATATCGATATCCTCATTTAATACCCGGCATTCAAATACACCCATCTTAGCAGTTAGACTTCTTGCAATTGTATGAAAGCACTTGAAATTTGTCAGTATTTAGTATCTGTCTTCATGTGATATAACTGAATTGGACTCGTTTGTTTGTTTGACTGTTTCTCTTCAGTTCTTGCTATAATTGAATCCCAAAATTCTTGTTGTCCCAAGGGATTGCCTTAAGGCCATAAAAGAGTGAATGAATGGTCAGGAGAGGATGTTGTAGCTGGTCTAGGCCCAGCCAAGTAGACCTTTTTTTTGATAACTCCTGTTCTAGTAGAATAGTATCTCTAAAAAGACATTGTTTAATACTTGGTGTATGTGAAATGGTGGCTAACAGTGACCTACGTGTCACTAAAAAATGACAGGTTTTTAAAGTGTTTATAGACAAATGCTAGAAGTCTAAATAATAAGATGGGTGAACTAGAGTGCCTCGTATTAAATGAGGATATTGATATAATAGGCACCATAGAAACTTGGTGGAATGAGGATAATCAGTGGGTACAAAATATATTGGAAGGACAGAACAGGTTGTGCTGGTGGGGGAGTGGCACTATATGTGAAAGGAAGCGTAGAATCAAGTGAAGTAAAAATCTTAAATGAACCTAACTGTACCATATAATCTCTAGGGATAGTAATTCCATAATTACTTGAATAATAAGAATATAGCAGTAGGGATATATTACTGACCACCTGACCAGGATGGTGATAGTGTCTGTGAAATCCTCAGGGAGATTAGAGAGGCTATTATAATAAAAAATTCAGTAATAACGGTGGTTTTCAACTATCCCCAGATTGACTGGGTACATATGAATGGTATGTAGAGATAAAGTTTCTAGACACCTTAAATGGCTGCTTCTTGGAGCAACTAGTCCTGGAACCCACAAGAGAAGAGGCAAATCTTGATTTAGTCGTAAGTGGAGCACAGGATCAGGTCCAAGCAGTGAATATAACTGGACTGCTTGGTAATAGTGATCATAATATAATTAAATTTAACATCCCTGTGGTGGGGAAAACACCATAGCAGCCCAACAGTGTAGCATTTAATTTCAGAAAGGGGGGACTACACAAAAATGAGGATGCTTAGTTAAACAGAAATTAAAAGGTACAGTGCAAAAAGTGAAATCCCTGCAAGCTGCATGGAAACTTTAATGACACCGCAATAGAGGCTCAACTTAAATGTATACTCCAAATTAAAAAACATAGCAAGAGAACCAAAAAAGTGCCACTGTTGCTAAACAACAAAGTAAAAGAAGCAGTGAGAGGCAAAAAGGTATCCTTTAAAAAGTAGAAGTTAAATCCTAGTGAGCAAAATAGAAAGGAGCATAAACTCTGGCAAATGAAGTGTAAATAATATAATTAGGAAGGCCAAAAAAGAATTTGAAGAACAGCTAGCCAAAGATTCAAAAAGTAATAGCAACATTTTTTTTTTTAAGTAGCTCAGAAGCAGGAAGCCTGCTAAACAAACAGTGAGGCCACTGGACGATAGAGATGCTAAAGGAGCATTCAAAGATGTTAAGGCCATTGTGGAGAAACTAAATGAATTCTTTGCATCGGTCTTTATGGCTGAGAATGTGAGGGAGATCACCAAACCTGAGCCATTTTTTTTTAGGTGACAAATCTGAGGAACTGTCCCAGACTGAGGTGTCATTAGAGGAGGTTTTGGAACAAATTGATAAACTAAACAGTAATAAGTCACCAGGACCAGATGGCATTCACCCAAGAGTTCGGAAGGAACTCCAATGTGAAATTGCAGAACTGCTAACTGTATTCTGTAACCTATCATTAAAATCAGCTTCTGACTGGAGGATAGCTAATGTGATGTCAATTTTTAAAAAGGGCTCCAGAGTTGATACTGGCAATTACAGGTCAGTAAGCCTGAAGTCAGTACCAGGCAAACTGGTTGAAACGATAGTAAAGAACAGAATTGTCAGACGCATAGATGAACATAATTTGTTGGGGGAGAGTCAACATAGTTTTTGTAAAGGGAAATCATGCCTCCCCAATCTACTAGATTTCTTTGAGGGGGTCAACAAGCACATGGACAAGGGGAATCCAATGGATATAGTGTACTTAGATTTTCAGAAAGCCTTTGACAAGGTCCCTCACCAAAGGCTCTTAAGCAAAGTAAGCTGTCGTGGGATAAGAGGGAAGGTCCTTTTATGGATTGGTAACTTAAAAAATAGGAAACAAAGGATAGGAATAAATGGTCAGTTTTCAGAAGAGAAAGAGGTAAATAGTGATGTCCCCCAGGAGTGTGTACTGGGCCCAGTGCTATTCAACATATTCATAAATGATCTGGAAAAGTGGTAAACAATGAGGTAGCAAAATTTGCAGATGATACAAAACTACTCAAGATAGTTAAGTCCCAGGCAGACTGCGAAGAGTTACAAAAGGATCTCGCAAAACTGGGTGACTGGGTAACAAAATGGCAGATGAAATTCAATGTTGATAAATGCAAAGTAATGCACACTGGAAAACATAATCCCAACTATACATATAAAATGAAGGGGGTCTAAATTAGCTGTTACCACTCAAAGAGGTATTGGAGTCATTGTGGATAGTGCTCTGAAAACAGTCACTCAGTGTGCAGCGGCAATCAAAAAAGTGAACAGAATGTTGAGAATCATTAAGAAAGGGATAGATAATAAGACAGAAAATATCATATTGCCTGTATATAAATCCATGGTATTTCCGCATCTTGAATATTGTGTGCAGATGTGGTCGCCCCATCTCAACAAAGATGTATTGGAGTTGGAAAATGTTCAGAAAAAGGCAACAAAAATGATTAGGGGTATGGAATAGTTGCCATATGAGGAGAGATTAATAAGACTGGGACTTTTCAGCTTGGAAAAGAGAGATGACAAGGGGAGATATGATAGAGGTCTATAAAGTCCTAACTGGTGTGGAGAAAGTAAATAAGGAAGGGTTATTTATTCCTTCTCATAACACAAGAACTAGCAGTCACCAAATGCAATTAATAGGCAGCAGATTTAAAACAAAAAGAAGTATTTCTTAATACAACGCACAGTCAACCTGTGGAAATCCTTGCCAGAGGATGTTGTGAAGGCCAAGATTATAACAGGGTTCAAAAAAGAACTAGATTAGTTCATGAAGGATAGGTCCATCAATGGCTATTAGCCAGGATGGGCAGGGATGGTGTCCCTAGCCTCTGTTTGCCAGAAGCTGGGAATAGGCTACGGGATGGATCACTTGATGATTACCTGTTCTGTTCATTCCCTCTGGGGCACCTGGCATTGGCCACTTTTGGAAGAGAGGGTATTGGGCTAGATGGACTTTTGGTCTGACCCAGTGTGGCCATTCTTATGTTCTTACACTTACTCTCTTGTGCTGATTGAATTTGAAAAGTGACTTTTAAGAATGTTGTTGTGATGTGCTATGTGTCTCAATTACTTCCAGAGCAAATTTTCTCCTTTTACAAGGTACAAGATGTCTGCCCTCTGTCAGTCCTGCAAATTCAGCTTGGGATCTGAAAGTCCTACTGTGTTCCATAACTAGTAATAGATTCTTCAGGTTAAATTTTAGCCCTCAGTAGGGGGTTGGACATAAGTAAATGAGGACAAATATTTCCCCCCTGAACTGGGCTTCATTCATTTCACTAACTTCTAGCTATATTAGTTCAGCAGCAATGATAGGAATAAAAAACCAAGGGGAACCATATTTCTGTTACCAAAGCAAGCAGACTTTGAACACGCACAGGGAGCAAAGCCGAATAGAAATGTCATTACGTAGTCACTGTTCATCGCAGAACTAAACTCTAAAGAAATGTCTAAACTAGGATGAAATGTGGGTTTTTAAACATGTTCTCAGACTTTTGTGTAGGCTGGGCAATTTGTATTTTACCATGTGCTAGCTGGTTAAGGGAGAACCCTATGAGGTTCATCTGTCCTAGCAAAAATAAGAGAGACTATACATTCCTGATAAGCAAGATTTTTTTTTTAAAAAAAGAAAGAATAATCATAGTTTTAAATACCACTTTTGAGGCTTTCAGTATACATTATAAAGAAGTATAAAAAATTCACAAGTCCAATTTTTAAATATCCTTTGAAGGTCACTTATAAATAAAATAGAAATCCTGTCAAGTGATATTGCTGGCATAAGTAACAATAGTTCAGTCTAGTTATGCAGGAACTGCAAGTGTGCTGAGAACAAAAATGTTTAATCTTTGCACATTAATGTATTGGAAGAGTCCAATATCTACTGAGTTATACTTCCAGCATGGTTGTCAAAGGAGTTTTTCATCCCTTTACCACCATTGAGACATGACTACACTCTTAGAAACTTTGAAATAGATCTGTTCAGTTTCAGACAGTGTTTTCTGAGAGCCCAACAGTTCAGCCCATATTGCATATGGTATTACCTGTTTCAGCATGCCTTAACTGCAAATAGTTCAGTGAAGAAAATGCTGATTATCCCAGTGTAACGAAAACTTTATTGTGAATTATGACAATCCTTGGAAATGTCATTCCAGTTCAAATATTAGTCTTTGAAATCATGGAAATCTTTGAAATACAATAGGCTGAACTGAGTTTGTATTGCTTACATAATGTGATAAGGGTCTTTATTCTTTTAAAATAAGGTTGGACAAAATAGGGCTAACGCAAGACGTTTAACACCCCAATATTGAGAGGGTGTAGGCCCCCTTGAAGCAGACTTAGAAAACAAAACACAAAAAACCAAAACCACCTGTACATGCTGTACAAATAGGAGGGGGGAAGAGTAGAGTGGGAGAGAATAGCATGTAGAACACGAGAGAGCTAATTTCTATTGATACTCTTGCAGTCAAAAAGAAAAGTGGACATTTTATAAAAGACAGTTTATCTTCTTACCATATATCACACAGTCACATACAGGTTTTCTGGCAAGAAAACAGCTTCATGTGAAGCACAGTTTGACTACCTACTAGTCAAGAAACTCTCGAAAGAGTAGCAGAAATTATTCTGCACTTGGCAGCATACAAAATGTAAGACTGGCCAGAATGTGAATTTACAATTTTTGTGCTCAATGGAGGCAGAGATTTTTAGGACCTGGAAGACTATGAAGTTTCCAAATTCAGACACACTACTTTTCTACCTAGTGTCCCCAAGTTGCATAACATTTTGCACTATTAACTTTTGAGATTAAAATGATACCGGATATGAAACTAATAGACGTGCTTAGTCAGAAGCTTGCCCTTGCTTCACCTTTTGCTATATAGATGTGCATCTTGCAATATCAGTCACAGTCCTCTGTATGATGCCTCCTTCCTATCATGAGGCAGTATTATATATAACTGCTATCTTGGGTATCTTTCTGCAACTTCAGTAACAGACTGTCAGAAATTTTATTCACTGGCCAGTATTTGTTGTTAGTCCCTAATTATGATATCACTTTTCTTCAGTAGCTCTCAAAGCATGTTACAAAGCTATGCTGCATTAACTTGTGTTGAGAAATAGACATCTATATGGCAAGATCCCTGACTGTCTTAAGCAACTGGCATAGCACACTTGTGTTCATCCCTTTTGATGGGATGAATGTGGTGGTGTGTGTAATCAGGGACTGGAAATTCGTGCCAGGGTTTTGCTCACGAGTTTAAGTTGACTAAGCATTTCTCCAGCAAACGCAGGCAGGTCAAACACTCTGGTCTTTCTTTGTTGCTGTGATGTGATGCGTCACCTTACCATATGTAAGTTATAAAAAGGAAGAGGACGAGCTGGTTTGCCCATGTGTAAAGGAAGAGGACCACTTTTTGGCATTTCTTAATCACTTGTTAAATATAACACTGTCAAAGCTGATAGACTGACAGTTATTTGGCTTGTTTCAGAGTAGCAGCTGTGTTAGTCTGTATTCGCAAAAAGAAAAGGAGTACTTGTGGCACCTTTAGACTAACAAATTTATTTGAGCATAAGCTTTCGTGAGCTACAGCTCACTTCATCGGATGCATTCGGTGGAAAATACAGTGGGGAGATTTATATACATAAAGAACATGAAACAATGGGTGTTACCATACACACTGTAACGAGAGTGATCACTTAAGAAGAGCTATTACAAGCAGGAGAGCGGGGGGAGGGGCGGGAAACCTTGCATCCCTCTCCTTTTCCAAGTCTGTATGCAAAAAGTTGTGATCTCTTGTGGGTTTTCTTTTAAAGGCCTGTTCTGTTTTCTGAGAGGCAGATATGCTATTGGTCCTAATTCTTTCATACATTTAAAGGTCTGCCCCAAGAGATTGCAGGATCTTGGCCATAGTTTCTACTGCAATTAAGAGCAAGCCTATGAAGGCAAGCCAATGGGCAAATGTGATGACAGAAAAAGATTGCTTTTTTTTTTTTTTTTTTTTGGGAGGGAAATGTCAGTATCTCAAGAATGTGATGTAATTTATTGGGTTTGTATTGAGGAAGAAGGCTAGAGTTACTTTCCATAACTTAATTAAAACAAACAAACCCCCACAACAGTTGTCAGACCATCTCCTTCTGAAATTAATTCTGGGGCTTCTTTTTCTTGTCAGATTTTTACTCCACTGGGACACAAGCATAATAGTTTTATGAAGCAAAAAGCAGGGTTTTCCCTTATAGAAACTTTTTTTTAATTTGTACCCAATTTTGAAAAAGGAAAAGCTGGAGCAGATTAAAATAAAATGAGCGGTCAAAGTAGACCACTAGTTCCTCAGTAGCTGTGCATTGTTTGGCCTAGCTTGATATGAATTTTTATAGCTTGTTAATGTTTTACTGTGCTAATCCAGTTTCAAAAGCAGCATTTCAGATTAAACGAAAGTGTGTGGTGTAACTAAAGCATAATCTTCTCTAGGTCACTGATGATTTCCCCTCTAGCTATAGTTACCCCTGTTCTGTCACTTCAGCCTACCTACAGTATGCATGATAAGGTAACAGGTTTTAGCCGAGTTAGGTTTGCAGTCTAAAAATCTCAGTAAACTAGTCAACTCATTGCATTTATATGGTTATGCATAATTTCAGCTGTATGACTTTCCTTGATTTCCCACCAGTCAATGTGAGGCATGGAGCTAAAACTCAATTCAGTACTTTCAAAATATTTCCCTCAATGTTCTTTCTGTTGAATTTAGCATAATATGAATCCACTAACTCTTAATTATGGTGGGAGTATTTGTGCCAAGGACGATTCTTCTCTTTCGTTCACCTCTCCGTCCTCAGTCATGCCGAAAATGAATTTGAGCATGCTTGTGAAGTACTGTACTTCTCCTTTTCACTCCTTAGTTCTGTTTCCCTGGTACTGGAACAGCCTGTTTACACTCCAAATCCTGTGATGATGTGAATCCAGTAACAGAACATGATTATCTCAGACACTATTACACTACAAGATATAACTTTAGCTTAAATAAAAAGAAAAGGAGCACTTGTGGCACCTTAGAGACTAACCAATTTATTTGAGCATAAGCTTTCGTGAGCTACAGCTCACTTCATCGGATGCATACTGTGGAAAGTACAGAAGATATTTTTATACACACACACCATGAAAACGCATCCGATGAAGTGAGCTGTAGTTCACGAAAGCTTATGTTCAAATAAATTGGTTAGTCTCTAAGGTGCCACAAGTGTTCCTTTTCTTTTTGTGAATACAGACTAACACGGCTGTTACTCTGAAACCTTTAGTTTAAATGAGACCTAACATGGCACAGGCTTGGTCAAAATCATTCATACACATTTGCATAATTGATTTTCAGAACTGACATTGAGTCACATATGCTACCCTATTGAAATGGACCTTACTTGACTACAAATGCATGCACAATTATGATGGTGTATATAGCTTGTCTAGGTGTTGGGAGAGAGTGTTACACCTCTTTCCTTTTAAAGGAAATATCACAGCTACATGTTACATATGCAGGAATTCAGAGAACTTGTCTGTGAAGAAAAGGGCTGGGCCTGGCTGTGGTTAATACCCCAGCACACATTAAAAGGGATGTACATATAATCTTTAGCTATCTGGCTTATGGAACTAGCCTCACCTTGTGGGACAGAGGACATACAGTTGAAGAAAACTTCTTGACCAACTGAAACTTTGGCTTCTAAAAAGCCATCCCTTTTAAGTTAATTTAGAAATGGGTTTGTTGGAAGCCTTTTGAACACATGGTTTAAAGCTCTGTGGGAAGATTTTTTTTTTTTTTAAATTTCTACAAAACTACAAAACATATTGGCAAGTGTAATGGAACTTCCAGGGGTGCTGTTTCCATACATGACCATTATGGCTGATGTGTCACAATCACCCATGTAAATCTCACCTATTTAACCAGAGACTTCCCCAGGTTAACTTCTATTGACCAAGCAGCAAAATCAATTTCTCTTTTCTTCTCCTTCAGATACATCACAGTCCTATTTAGCTCCAGGTTTACCTTCCTGATATGATTTTCTCATGGCAGGCATTCATTGTAAATTTTACCGCTTTAACTCTTCACTGTCTTCAGTGGTCAGTCCTTTGAAGCTGTTGACACCCTAAACCAGAGGTGGGCAAACTATGGCCCACGGGACCATCCTGCCTGGCCCCTGAGCTCCTAGCTGGGGAGACTAGCCTTCGGCCCCTTCCCCGCTGTTTCCCCTCCTGTGCAGCTATGCCACCGCACGGTCAGCGCTCTGGGTGGTGGGGCTGCGTGCTCATGCAGGTCAGTGCGTCTGGCTCCGGCTGGGTGGCACGGCTCCAGATATGCTGCTCTGAGTGGCATGGTGCCGGGGCCGGGGGGTTGGATATGGGGCAGGGAGTCCCGGGGGGCAATCAGGGGACAGGGAGCAGGAGGCGGTTGGCTAGGGCAGAGGTTCGGGGGGGGGGCAGGTCATGGGGAACAGGGAGGATTGGATAGGGGGTTGGGTCCCGGGGGGCCTGTCAGGGAGCGGGGGTGTGGATAGGGAGCAGAGGCGGTTGGATAGGGGGTGGGGCCCCAGGGGGCAGTTGAGGTGGGGGTCCTGGGAGGGGGCGGTCAGAGGACAAGGAGCAGGGGGGATTGGATGGGTGAGGGATTCTGAGGGGGGCAGTCAGGTGGCAGGAAGTGGGAGAGGTCAGATGGGGGTGGGGGCCAGGCTGTTTGGGGGGCACAGCATTCCCTACCTGGTTCTCCATACAGTTTCCCTCGGGCCAAAAAGTTTGCCCACCCCTGCCCTAAACCCTGTATTTATCACCTGTGTAAAGTAGTGGGATGGGTTGAAGACTCAACTAGTGAATTGCCATAACATAGAGGTCTTTAACACTTTCTTAACACCAAAGTGTCTAGAGGTTTTTAACATCTAAGACAACTGAGATACTTGATAGATATCTAATTTACAAGGAGGGGTACACCAGTATGCAAGAACAGAGGTAAGGTTCTTGGGGGGTATTACTTTCCAGTATTTTTCTGTTTTTTAAAAAAAATTATTATATGAATGTTGAACTCCCTGTTTCTCTGGATTTTTTTCAAAAATAGTAACACTAAGCACTCACATAATGCTCTTATCAAAGTTCTTAACACTTGCTTTTCAACTCTTCTAATGAGGTAGGTAAGCTTCCTCGTTTTGCAGATAGGAATTTGGGCATTGAAAGGTTTTTCCTTGCATGTGAGGCAATGCAATCCAGCAGAGTAGGTACCGAACAAGGAGAAAGTAGAGCTGGCTGCTAATTCTGTTTGTGACCAGACTTCTGAGGCTTTGAGAAGGTCACTTAACCTCTCTGATTCTTAGTTTTTCCATCTTTAAAATGTGGATAATGCTTTTCTACCAGACAGATGACCTGTAAGGCATAGTTAAGGCATTCTGAGATCCTTGAGTAAAAGGGCAAAACAGGGTAGTCTGCCCCTTTTTACGCCATGGGACCTGGGGCCAGTCAACCCTGTTCTGAGGCAGAGCCCTGTTAAGAACAAGTTGGGGCCTTGTAGTTTGCCTCACAAGCACTTGGTTCCTAATAAAGGCTGAAAGGTCTTAGTTGAGGGAGGAAAGCTACAGGAAGCAGGTTGAATCCTGTGGCAGGCAACAGAGAAGGGAACCTGTACGGAATAAAAGGAGTACTTGTGGCACCTTAGAGACTAACAAATTTATTTGAGCATAAGTTTTCGTGAGGTACAGCTCACGAAAGCTTATGTTCAAAAAAATTTTAGTCTCTAAGGTGCCACAAGTACTCCTTTTCTTTTTGCGAATACAGACTAACAGGGCTGCTACTTTGAAACCTGTCATGTATGGAATGGGTGCAACTGCAAAAGACCTCAGGTTACCGGGGAAGGGACAATTGAAGTGCTGAATTTATGGTGTTTGAAAGAAAGAAATCAGAAGCCCTGAGGCAAAGGGCTGGGGTGTGGTGCCAATTTGTTCCTGAGCTGGGGAGACAGGCCAGTAGCCTACAATACTGTAGAAAGCAAAATGTTAAACCAACATACTGGAAACAGATTTTGGGAGTTTCTGGTGCTCTGCCCTCCTCTTCAATCTGCTGGACCAAATTTTTCTTGTACTTTTACCTTATAACTGATCCAAAGCTTCCAGTGTCTGTATGCATAGCCTATGGACTTTGTCCGCACTGTATTATTCATGTAGCTTTTTCTGGTAGCATCCACAGTCGGTTGTACAAACCTAAAATAAGGCACATTCAGTGCCAGTATGGACTTGGAGTATAAAAAAAGACAGAGAACAGAGGAAAAGGATACATCATGTGTGTGAGGTGAAGATTGTACACAATAAAACAATAATGTGACCTAATAAACTAAAATTGTGACTTACCCAGTTGTTAGGGCTAGTCTACACTGGCAACACTAAAGCGCTGCTGCGACACTACTTTAACCTGGCTTGTGTAGTTGCGGCACAGCGCTGGGAGAGCTCTCCTAGTGCTCTAAAAAAACCACCTCCACGAGGGGCGTACCAGCGCTAGTGCACTGTCTACGCTGGTGCTTTACAGCGCTGAAACTTGCTGCACTTGGGGGGCGGGGGGGAGAGGGGGGTGGTGGTTTCACACCCCTGAGGGAGAAAGCTGCAGCGCTGTAAAGTGCCAGTGCAGACAAGCCCTTAGTCAGCCACTATCAGTCAGCTAGATTCTTGCAGGTTTTGATAGGAGTGGGCCTTCACTTTAGGAGTTTTGAATTTTATATGCTGATTTCTTACTTCTGGGTAAAGTAGCAAGTTTATTATTAGACACCTTTCTCACTGCATAGTACAAAGAAATATTTTAAGAGCATGTCAGTTGGGGACTTGAATGTGAAGAAAGTAGTGGTTTTGTGGACCAGGAAGGGTATTCCATACCTAAGGGGGAGGAATGGAAGAAGGCACAGTGATAATTGTTGAAATGGGTGAACAGTGTCAAGATTGGCATCAAGGCTGGGAAATATGGGGAGACATGGAAAGAGCTAAAGATTAGATTATTAGGAAAGGGCAGAATTATGCAGGGTGTTTGAAGGAGAGGACCAGAAAGTCTGCATGCGGTAAAGTGGAAGTAGGCAGGTTTAAAACCTGTTAGGTCAGATCAGATTGATAGGTAATGAGATTTTTGGAAGCTGTCTTATATGGACTGTCAAAGCTGCCGGTTTTTGAGGACTACCAAATATGTTTTAGTGTCTTGATTTGAAGTCATATTTCAGATAATGAAACCAAAATGTCCATAGTGTATCCTGCGCTGTCCCCACATATACTCAATTTTTCCATATTAAAGGTAAATGCAGTAATTCCTTCCTAAATAAATCTCATTTAACATGGTATTCTAACCAGATAAGAAATATAATTTGGAAATGGCATTTCTAGTTTTTGTTTTTTGTTTTTTATGTAGTCTGAACATTCTTGATCATTTAGTGGGACGGCTGCATTATATTGTTGCATTAATCAAGCTCTACAGTTTTGTTGTTAGATGTGAAATAGGTACTTGCCAGTCTTCAGTTTTCTGTATATGAAATGATTTAGAATTATATTTTGGCAAACTCAGTCTTGCATGCATTGAATTTAATGCATGCATCTTTTTAAAAAGTGACCCACTTGCAATAAATAGAAAATCTGGAAAAAAGGGACTAAAACCCACCAGAGTCCTAGGCTGGAGTTGTGGGTGACTTCTACTTTCTAGCATGCATGTGAGTTCTTTATTCTTTAATATGTTTACTGTGTAATGGTTTTACCTTTAGAATAAATGTGCTTGCTTAGAAGGAACTGTGTGGTAACTTATTACTGCAGGCAGTACCTAGGGTTGCCAGTCATCTAGTTTTTGACCGGAACGCCTGGTCGAAAAGGGACCCTGGTGGCTTTGGTCAGCACTGCTGACTGGGCCGTTAAAAGTCCGATCAGCAGTGCAGCGGGGCTAATGCAGGTTCCCTGCCTGCTGTGGCTCCGCGTGGCTCCCGGAACCAGCGGAATGTCCCCACTCCAGCTCCTATCCATAGGGGCAGCCAGGGGGCTCCACACGCTGCCCCTGCCCCAAGCACCAGCTCTGTAGCTCCCATTGTCTGGGAATCATGGCCCAAGGGAGCTGCGGGGGTGGTGCCTATGGACAGGGCAGAACGCAGAGCCGCCTGGACGCAGCTCTGTGTAGGAGCTGGAGGAGGGAAAAGCCACTGCTTCCAGGAGCTGCTTGAGGTAAGTGCCATCCAGAGCTTGCATTCCTGATCCCTCCCCCCCAAATGCCCCAATCCCTTTCCCCAGCCCTGATTCCCCCTCCTGCTCTCTGAACCCCTCGATCCCAGCCTGGAGCACTCTCCTGCACCCCAAACCCCTCATCCCCATCCCTACCTCAGAGCTCAAGCCCCCAACTGGAGCCCTCATCGCCCCCCCAGGCGCCCCTGCCCCAGCTCTGATCCCCCTCCTGTCCTCTGAACCCCTCCTAACAGCCCCCTCCTGCACCCCAAACCCTTCATCCCTGGTCCTACCCCAGAGCCGACACCCCCAGCCAGAGCCCTCATCCTTGTCCGCACACCAGAGCCCACTCCCACAGCCGGATTCCTTATCCCCCCTGCCCCAGCCCGAAGCCCCCGCCTGCACCTTGAACCCCTCATTTCTGGCCCCACCCCACCCCAGAACCTAAACCCCCAGCCTGGAGCCCCCTTCCATACTCCAAACCCCTCAGCTCCAGCCCCGGCCTGGAGGCCTCACCCCCGCCCCGCATCCCAACCTACTATGTCACCCAGAGCCCCCTCTCACATGCTGAACTCCTCATTTCTGGCCCCACCCCAGAGCCTGCATACAGGTGCAGTTACCTTGAACCTTTGATCTTGGGGTGCTGTAGAAGTAGAGATTCTGCTGCTGCAGAATTCCTGGGACCCTGATTGACATGAATGGGGAACCCCTCACCAGCAAGAGCTATCGTTTCAGGCTATCTGCAGCTGCTCAGGAAACTGTTCCATGTTTTTTAGGTTGTGACCACAACCGTGAGAGATGGTAGCACAATTCTGGGACAAGAGGTTAAGTCTGTGGTTGCAGAATCATTGAATACTTGGGTGGACCTTCTTATTATGTGTATTTTCCTCTTTATGCCTTATTTCCAGATTTTTCCATAATCCATTATTGGACAAAAGCATACAAGAAGACCCATTAAAAGACTACAGTAGCATTTGTAGGTATAAAACTCTACAGTTAAATATAGTGCTTGCTGTTTTCAGCAGGAATGTTAATTGGTTCAGTAGGAACCTGTAAGCAAATAATGCTGAAAATGGCCTTTAATTGATGATTAAATAGAAAATGTCAACTGCATGACAGTAGGCTTAAAGAAATAAGTCCCTTGTTCCAAATATGGGCCCTTTTTAACAATGGGGCAGGGTTACAATGGCTGCTGATACAATTCTTAAAGAGCATTCTCAAGAAAACGATCTAGCCACTAGGAGGCCCATTCTTGGATCAGTATTGGATAAATGGAGAAGTCTAACAATGTCATCTTTTTCACATTCTTGCCAATGATTCAGCTGACGACATCAGTCACATGATTGGAAATTTATTTGGAAGATATATGTTTAACTGCCATGTACCACTAACTCGCTTAGATAACACTGAGAGTCTGGTATAAATTCTTAGCTAATATAGGTGCTGTTTTGTACATTGGTAGAAAAGAGCTAATTCCTTGCAATGTGTTCTGCAGTATTTCATTGCAGGCATGTTTTATTGCATCATCCCTAATACTTCTTAAAGGTTGTTTACTGGGTAGTCTGTAACTTAATGCCTTACATTAGTAGGTGGACTCAGCAGAAAACAAAATAGGAGCTTAAAGTTAGAGATCTAAGTCTTAGACATCTAAATAAGTTGCTTGACTTTCAGAAGTATTGAGCTCTCACTGAAGTAGAGTTCCTAAACCCCACTTGGAGGATGCTTTCAGAGCTGTTAGCATCCTTTAATCCAGCTGTTGCCCAAGATGTCAATGGGTGGATGTTAAAAGAAATATTAATGCAGGTATAATAAGCAGGAGATAAAATCTACACCTACTCCCATCTTTCTCCAATGATACTTATTAGTAGGGCCTACCAATTTCACGGCCATGAAAAACACTACATGGACTGTGAAATCCGATGTCCCCTGGTTCCTAGGAGCACTCCAGCAAAGGGGGCTCTAGCTCCAGCTGGGCTGGGGAGGGACAGGACTTGACCATCCCCCTGCACAGCTGCTGGTTGGGGAGGGACTGGACTCACCTCCGGGTGCCTCCCCCTGAAGCAGGACACTCTGGGACTGTGCAGCAACCCCAGAGGTTCCTGCAGCTTGAGGAGGCTTGTGCACGGGGGTCCGATCTTCCCTTGTTCCTAGGAGCACCCTTGCAAATGGGGCTCCTAGCTCTGGCTGGGTTGGGGAGGTATAAGACTTGTCCATCCCCTGCACAGCTGCTCTGGGAAGGGGGAGACTGGACCCACCTCTGGGTGCCTCCCCTTGCAGTAGGACACTCTGGAATGGTGCAGCAGCCCCAGAGGTTCCTGTAGCTGGAGGAGGCTTGTGGAGTTGGATCCAATCTTCCCTGTGCTGCTAGGAGTGCCCCAGTAAAGTAGGGTCCTAGCTGCTGGGCTGGGGCAGGAGGACTTGCTTTTTCCCTGCAGGGCTGCTTTTGGGTATCTCTCCGGGCTGCAGATAGATCTGCACCCCTTCCTCCCCGCTCTGTTTAGCTCTGAAGGCAGCAGAGAAGTGAGAGTGGCAATCCCATGGCCCCCCTACAACAGGTTTGCGACCTTCCCCCCCCCCCAACAATCCCCTTTTGGGTCGGGACCCCCACAGTTACAACACTCATAAAATTTCAGATTTAAACATCTGAAAATGTGAAATTTACCAGTTTTCAAATCCTATGGCTGTGAAATTGACCACAATGGACACTGAATTTGGTAGGGCCCTACTTATTAATGAATTTGTCAGACAACCTTATTCAAGTAGCTAAGAGTGTTTTGTCTTTATATTCTACTTAATGAGGTAAAATAAAAAAACGGGGAAGGGAGCTTGGATATTCAGTTATGGAAAAAATTAATCAAATGTAGAAACACAGACATCCAGGTATCTTTAACTTAACTCTGTCACCCTTACCACCATTTTGTCCATTGTCCATTTAAATTGGAAATGTCCATCATGGATTGCATTCTCAAAACTAGCTTGGTAAAAATTCCTGTTAATTTGTCTATTAATGTGAAGCCCTAATTGAAAATGTCTGAGTATATGTGTTTAAGTAGCATGCCCCTGTAGGAGTTAACTATCTGAAAACATGAAGGTGATATCCCCAGTATGGTGGAGGGTATTGGAAGTTTTAAGTGGTAACCAAGTAGAAAAGAATAACATCCGTATTTAACCCTTTAAAACATAAATATTTGAGTCTTAAATGCTGTGTATTGGAGAATGGAGGTAAAGTTAACTGGTGCCAAAAAGTTTTACCTAAAATAAGACGTCTATTAATGGCTTTGGAGAACATTGAGGGGCTTGGCTTGTTTTTCTAACTTTTTCCTCCAAGTAACTTCTGTGCATTTACAGCTCCACCTTAATGAAGTTCTTGTCTGAAAATTTGAAAAATGACAACAGTTTGTAAACTCTTAAGCACTTTTTGAAGATGGAGTAGTTACTCTCTGAGGCTGCAGAAGTTTAAACCATATTGTTGAAGCAATCACTAGTTTTTATTTATTTTTTGCTTGAATGAGTTCGTTTGTGATGTTTTTGTTCATTTATTTGTAGTTTAAAAAAAAAAAACACACTTCATTTTTGACCACCTCTGGCTGTCTTACATTGTGCAGTTTTCCCATTACCTTTTAAGTTTTCTTATTCCCTCACCTGCCCATCGCATTGACTGCATAACCACACATACAAGACTTATTATCCTCATTCTGTGGTATGCTCTTTAGATTTAAATAGGACCTCCTTGATTTTCATTTCCATGTGAGTTACTGCTCCCTTATTTGAGGTCAGAATAATCTTGGACAGAACGCTTTGACACATCTCAACTTTTGTGACATTGTCATGGCTTAGCTGGCAGTTCAGTACAGAAGCACTGATAAGACATAAGCTTAATGACCTCTTTCTGGCAAACACAAGACTTTTCTTTGTGCAGTAGCTCCCATAGTTTTGTAAAACACTTGCTAATGTGTCACCAAGGTACTCAGTAACATGTTGTTTTGTCCTGGTTTGGGACTGGCCTTGAGGGACTCCAGTTTTCTAGGCATATTAGGAAGGGAGTATGTATCCTTTATTCCTGTTTCCAGGAGTCCTCAATCCTACTGGTTGAGTTCTGTAGTTTTTTGTCCTAATTTTTATTTTAAACATCATATTACGTTTAATATTTAATATTGTTTAAGCTGAAATCTTTGCTTTAGTTTTTTCTGTCATGATTCAGGGCTAGCTGCACTCTTTAACCCTTCTGTGGTCTCTCCAAGTGCACCCTCACAAGTGATGGACCCTGCATCTTGGCCTCCCTTAGAGTGGAATCCTGTGATTTTTCCCACTCTTGTACCAGGCTCAGGGCTATAGTACCCTGTGTACCACTCATAATTACTTAGCCGGGCAACTTGGTTCAGCTACCTGCAAGTCTTCTCTTCATGTGGTGTGACCAGTAGTGAATACAATGATCTGAAATAGCCTTTAAAAAAAAATTGTTTTGTCACAATGGTAGGTACAAAGCATGAGACGGGGTTTTAAACAAAATAAATGATCTACCCATATATCTCTTACCTGTAGACTTAGCTTATTTCAGACATCCCAACCTTTGGGAGTTGAGTTTCTGTCAGCACCCCAACAGGTTCTGCCTCACTCTTTCCTGGTCTTCAGAAGCTGGGTTTTCACCCACCCCAGTTCCTTGTTCCACTTTCCATTGGATTTTCCCCACCCTGTGGTTACAAGCAAGACTGTTGAATTCCACATGGTTAGAGGCAAAACTTCAAGGCAATGGACACAAGCATTGTCTTCTAAGTATCAGTGAAAAGAAAAGGAGTACTTGTGGCACCTTAGAGACTAACGGATTTATTTGAGCATAAGCTTTCATGAGCTACAGCTCACTTCATCGGATGCATTCAGTGGAAAATACAGTGGGGAGATTTATATACATAGAGAACATGAAACAATGGGTGTTAACATACACACTGTAAGGAGAGTGATCAGGTAAGATCAGCTATTACCATCAGGAGAGTGGGGGTGGAGGGGGGGAACCTTTTGTAGTGATAATCAAGGTGGGCCATTTCTAGCAGTTGACAAGAATGTCTGAGGAGTCGGGGGAGGGGGGGAGGGGGAGGAGGAGGAGTGAGGGAATAAACGTGGGGAAATAGTTTTACTTTTTGTAATGACCCATCCACTCCCAGTCTCTATTTAAGCCTAAGTTAATTGTATCCAGTTTGCAAATTAATTCCAATTCAGCAATCTCTTGTTGGAGTCTGTTTTTGAAGTTTTTTTGTTGAAGTATTGCCACTTTTAGGTCTGTAATCGAGTGACCAGAGAGATTGAAGTGTTCTCCGACTGGTTTTTGAATGTTATAATTCTTGACGTCTGATTTGTGTCCATTTATTCTTTTACATAGAGACTGTCCAGTTTGACCAATGTACATGGCAGAGGGGCATTGCTGGCACATGATGGCATATATGACATTGGTAGATGTGCAGGTGAACGAACCTCTGATATTATGGCTGATGTGATTAGGCCCTATGATGCTGTCCCCTGAATAGATACGTGGACACAGTTGGCAATGGGCTTTGTTGCAAGGATAGGTTGCTGGGTTAGTTGTTCTGTGTCGATTACAGACCTAAAAGTGGCAATACTTCAACAAAAAAACTTCAAAAACAGACAGGTGCAGGGGGAATGGGACTCTGCAGGGAAGTCCAGGTGAAGGTAGCTCAGCGTGGAGGGGGTCTGGGTTTGTGGGGCTCTGGGCGTGTGTCTGGGTGCTGGGGAAGTGGGGTGTGGTGGGATGGGGTGGTCAGGGCACAGCTGGTTGGGGCTCAGTGGGGTGGGAGTTCCTGATGGGGTGGGGGTTGGGGTGCAGGGGGGTGTGGGGGGCTTCTGATGCAGGGGAGACTTGGTGGGGCAGTTCTGGGTGTGGGGTTTTTTGGGGGTCTGGCTGTACAGAGCGTGGACAGATGGAGAGCAGCTCCCCCCATGACTGAGGAGCGAGGTGGCCAGGAAGTGGGGGAAGGGGTCACTGTAGGTGGAGTCCCGTCCCCCCCCGCGAGCCTCATCCCCGTGCACCCGGAACCCGCACCCCCACCAAGCCTCACCTCCTGCACCCAGATCCCTCTGTCAAGCTCCCACCATGGTGCAGAGCTTACTGCGGCCCGGGGAAGTTTCTGGGGGTTGATCTGGCCCAGCCCCAGGTGCTGCATGCAGGGGAGGAGGAACTCCTTCTCTTTTTCCCCCCTTCCGCTCACTAACATCCCTGGGGCATCCCCAGACACTATTTCCCCCTTCCCCACCGTGGTGACTTACCTCTTCCCCAGCTGTCAGAACAGATGCACCCATACTGCTGAGGCGGGGTGAGTGAGCACTGATGCAGCTTCTCTTTGCTTCCCCACAGAAACCATTTTTCTGCAGGAAGCAAAGTGAATCTGTGGGGGAGGGATGCGGGGGATGCATTGCTGCTCATGTGCAGTGGTGCAGAATTCCCCCAGGAGTAAAGTATGTGAAAATCCCACGCTGTATTTTCATCATCTTCCCTACTATAACTAACCATCTGGACATAAGTGTGTCAGCACTGTCCAGATAATGCATGTGGGACTCCCTAATTAATGATTATTTCCAAATTGAGAGAGTCTGTTGTGCAAATAGATAAGACGTCAGCAGCAATTTACTTGGAATTCCCGATGACTTTGGGAATATTCAACAGCTTTTTCCTAATAGCTAAAAAGATGATTGCCCTCTGGATTTCAATTTCACATCCCTCAGAAACCTGGGATAAAAGAACTGGTTAGCTACTCTAAGCTTCTAAACCTAACGGTAAGGGAAATGACTAAACACACATTGTGGATTGGGATTCATATTTGTGTCTAGCATACAAAGACTTTTTGATGTGGGTCCTAGAAAAATAAATTATGTCGTCTTACTATGCCATGCTACTCCTGGCAATTCAGTCTTGCTTAGTGTTCCATCTTTGCAACTAAAGACTATTCACATTCAAAATTATCTTCAGTAAATACTTGAACAATGGAGGTGGATATTGCTGAATATTGTCATTGATAACTCTTTTTACTTTAACTTAACAACTGAATGGGGCGTAATTATAAATGTTAACTAGTTACTGTGTTAATACCTGGTTTTATGTAGTTGTTAATGTTAAGTCAGAGATGTATTTTTACTTAATAAATTTTTTCTTTAAAAATGATTTTAACAAAAAGACTACACAAACAACTGTCTCCTTTCCCTCCCCTCCCCGACCCCCCCCAAAATAAAAAGTACTTAAATTGCAACCTCCTTCTTTCTTTTTGTCTGTCTGTCTCTCTGTTCCACAAGTATGATGACTTTTACTACCACAAGCTTTGTGGATGGAGTAAGATGGCTGGTGGGCTGAAACCTACTGGCTGAAAATGGCAGAACTTTCTACTTTCTCCAGTAGCAGTAGGGCTCCAGAGCTCCCATTGAACTTCTTACCCCAGGGCTTCTGTGACAACTCACATTTCCTTTTTGTTTTTCCCCTTTGCTATTTTTAAGCTTTCTCATAAAGAACCTGGGGTGATATGTATGGTATATGAGCCTATGTAACTTATTTCTCTGTAAGGATGTGGCTAAGTCTTTTCCGAACCAAAATGTCCAAGGAGAAACAGCTAAGCAAAGGCCCAAAGGGTGCTGAAATAGCAGTGCCTGCCCATTATCACTACCTCATACACTTGGGGGAAGTTTCCAAGTTTTGGTGGATGAGGGCTGGAGACTAATCTCCATTGGTCCTGGATGGAGATGATCAGCCTGCCTTGTATTTTTGAGGCTTGCAAATTTCTGTCACCGCCTCAAAGTTGAGTGGAAGTTTTTTTTTTTTTTAACTAAGCCATGTCAAATTAAAATGAACACAGCATATTATCTTTCGCATTAAGGATGGATTAAGAGTAGAATTGTGTAAAACAGCCTGTGGCAACCCTTAGGTGACCTTCAAGGAGACTGAGTCCTCCCACATGCTAGTTTTCCATTTTTACTTCAGCAGAATGGCCTGCTGCACATATGAAGATAGAAGTCTTGCATGTTGACATAAGTAGTCTCCCTCAATCTACACATCCCACTAAGAGATCAGGACTGCTCTGCTATATTCCCTTGTGTCAAACATGTGTGGCCTTTATGCTCCTGGTAAACTGCTCATCTGTGTCTCAGAAGAGTGAAGTTGTGATACTTTCACTGAGTACTCCTACCGGGGACCTACTACTAGTACAAGACTCCAAAGTCTATTGCTCCTTGCTCTTTTTCTTATGACCAACAACTTTTAATAAATACGATTCCACATTGAACTACATGTGTATAACTTTACAAACAAATGTAAATAGTTTTGAATATTTTTTAAAATATTTTATTAAAACTTTCAGTTGAAAGTTACTAAGATCTAGTTGCATATAACGAAACTGGTCCTGTGTTAAGTGGAGCATATCAAGACTAATAAAAACTGTGTGAACGAGAGAATGGACAACAGTCCAAATGGTCTAAAGTTCGTTTTTCAAGACACTTCCTCTAATAATACTGTATTCCACAGCTCAGTGAGCGATGATAATATGGAACACTAGGCCTGAAAAGCAGATCTAACTAGATCATGCAGAGGGAACAGCATGTAGCTAGGTTTGTGTATGCCAAGTCAGTCACTTGTGGTGTGACCTAACTCATACAGGGACATTTTAAGCTACTCTATATAAATAATTCAAATTATGCCTGAGGTCTTGATTTATCATAGAAAAGTAATCAGTTTTTGAAACAGACAACTGAACATGCAGTGACCTAAAAGCTGCAATTAGGTTTCAGAAATTAAAACATGACCTAGGGGAATACAGATTCTTGAGAGATATATAGATTAAGACTTTTTTCAATAGAGTATGAGGCTGTTGGTTTTAACTCTTGTCATAGTTTCCATGCTTACTTGAGGAAAGCTTCATGGCCTGTCTCATAACAGTACTCTGCACCGCAGAAACATGCAAATCAGTGAGTCTTTTGCACAGCAGATAGCTCACAGTGTTGAGCTGCTGAGCTTTGTCACTAGAATTGATTTACTCCGTTTTGCAAAAAGTTAACTGGCTCGGGGAGGAAATGCAGCCAGCGCAAAGTAGTCTAGTCTGTTGTGGGCTGTGGTGCTTTGGTCTAATTGCAGTCGTTGGGTTTAACGTGGAGGTGCTGGTGGTCAGTGATGCACAGGAAGCTGGACTAGATGGTATGATGGCCCCTTCTGGGCTTTATGTTCTGACTCATAACCTGGCTGCTAGGCTCCACCAGCAGAAGACACCAGAGTAGATTGATTACAGTTTGGGGCTTACTCTAAACTAAAGCCTGATGCTTGCATTATAATGCAACTGATACTAATGGCGTAAATATGTAACGCATACTTGATTTAAAAAAAAAACACACTGTAGTGGATGCCAGACAGTCTTCTGGTACATCTGCTCTTAAGTCTGTGAGAAGCTACTGAAGGGTTTAGAATGGTAGTGCTGGGGAGACAGTTCGTGGGCAGGGGGCATGTGAAGTGATAAAAGATTTCTATAAATGGTGAAGCCATTTGATTACATTTAAACAAGTATTTTGCCACCCTGCATCTGAGGGGTGTGTATATAACATATAAAATTGATATTATTTGAAACAAACTTGTCCTGTGTTTGTAGTAGTAGAAGGCATGAGTGGAGAAATCTACCTATTTTTTTCCCTTCAGAAATGGTTGTGTTTAAAATTCTCTTTTAAACTTAAGCATCTCTAAACATATTAATGAAAACCTTTTTAAGCACTGCTGTCTGGTATGGCACTGAGTTTTCACATGTTCTTGGATTCCTGAAATGTTACTGTTGTAGAAGTCCCAAGATTTCTCATCAGGGTGGATTTGTTTTATATCAAATGGATTTAAATCATGATTTAAATCACTAGTTAGGAAGACTCGATTTAACCATGGATTTCTACATAAAAGTGCATTCTTGTTGGTTGTTACCAACCTGAAGATCCTGTATGTTCAGACATGTTCCTTTCATCTTCAACGCAGCTTCCTCCTGAGAAGGAACACTTCTCATGATGTTGTTTCATGTGGGCAACCAGGCCTTACATTTCTTTGTTGCACTGTTTTCATTTTTCACGCATGTCTGTCTTACCCACAGGTAGAGGAACTTCATTAAAATACTCCCAAACTGGGTCTCTTTTATGGCCTGCTGCTGACAGGTTTTCCCTTTTAGTGAGAGAATGGTATGGTAGATCTCAAATCAATGAAGGCTACACTCAGAAAGACCTCAAGACTTCTGGAATATGCTGCTCAATCAGTTTCACTTTTGTTTCTACTGCCTGTCCCTCCCTTCTCACTTTTATCTCCAGACTTCTTCTCCTTGTCCAGATCTATTCCACCCCCAACAATCTTCTATTCATTGAACTTTTTGAAATTTTGCACTTTTAGAGGGAGGTAAGGGATTGACACTGTGTACACAAATTTGCAGAGGGACAATAGGGTTGAGGTCTGTTATTTCTCACCTCTATATATTATTTATTTGTTTATTTAAAAACATATTTGCTGTTAACAAGCATGTTATCTCTGGAGACACAAATCCACAGTTTGAGAACTGCAAAACTAAGCATCTCTGATGGTATCTTCTAGACTGAGCACTGAGTCCCATTGGGTAGATAGAAAGATTAATCTAAATAATCTATGCAGAAGTCCCTGGAAACCCATAAGATTGGTTCCCTAATCTATGAACTATTGGAATTCATTTACAAAACTTTTCGTAAACATTACATGAATATACTGTCTCGTACTATAGAATTTACAATCCCTATTCCATAATGAGATATCTTTGAGCTATAATGTATCTTAATTAAAACTATATTTAGATTGCTTTTTTCCTCAAAAAGCATTTTATCAAAACATTTTGATTTTTTTATTTAAAAAAACAAAAACAAGAACCAGTGATTTTTTTCCACTCTGTTTTTCATAAACATTAGAGGAAACAGGACTGAAATTTATATAGAAGTATGTCTGTCTATAATATAAAGATATGCTTCTGGTTTTGTTTTGTTTTTTTATAGCCCTCTTTTTCTCCCCTCCCTCCCCCCAGTGTAGGGTGATCCTGATGGGATCTTTACTATTAATCACCCTATGACAAACTTGTTACTAGTCGCTTCATTCCACAGCTTGTGCTAAGCAGAGAGTTATGCTGTTTCTTTTATTGTCTTTTGTAGCAGTCCCTTCCTCTTATCTAGTGTTCTCAGATCCTGAAAGAAAGAATTATCCTTTACTCTAGTGGCCCCAAAAGTTATACCACTCTGTCTAGAGTAAAACAGCTATATGAGTCCAAAACTTGTCCTAGCATTCAGAATGTCAGCAGCCATACTGCGAAGACAGTATGCTTATTTGAGCAACAAAGGTGAATGCTCACTACAAAAAAAGGGTGTGTTCTTAACTCAGATTAACTAAAATAGCAATGATGACTCAGCAATTCAATCTTATAACCTTGAACTTTAGCTGCTAACCCAAATTAACAGCTGAGTTGCCGTGTCTTCACTTCTATTTTAACCTTCTCCTTTTTCTTTGTCTGTCTTTGTCATTTTTCTTCTCTTGTCCTTGTCACAAACTAGATGTTTTTCCAGAACCATGTACAAGCAATGGCTCTTTCCATTGCTGCAGCAAGATCCTCCTTCGTACAGGTATCCCCACAGAGTCAGCAAATGAGCAGGTGCTCCATGGTCTGCACATCACCACACTCGCATATATTTGTGTCAGAATAGCCCCATTTGATCATATTCATCTTTGATCTGCCAGTTGCTGTGCGCAGGCGGTTCAGGCATCGCCATGTTGACCAGTCTGTATCGGTCCATCTGGGAAGGTCCCCCTGGGGTTCCAGATCTATTTCAGTGCATTCTACTGTACCTAGTCTTTCATTCCATAACCTCGTGCCTTTTGCGATTTAAGGTGTTTGATTACTCCTGTGTGACCAAATAGTAGATGCCTTGGATCTTCCATCTGCCGGGATCTTTCCCTTTGGCTTGCTACCTTCCTCCTCATATAAAGTGGGTGTAATGCCAGCCAGTAAATACGAGCTATCTATTGGTGTTGGCTTCAGACGTCCTATTATACCATGACAACTGTTGTGTAGAACCGGGTCGAATTTCTTACCATGGATGGATTGTTCCTACTGGACATGCATATTCTGCCATGGAGTAACACAGGTGATAGCGGTGGTTTGCAAAGTAACTGGATTGCCTCCCCACTTTGGAGTGACCAACTTTCAGAGGATGTTGTTACTGGCGCTTACTTTCCCTTTTGTCTTCTATTTTAACCTGAGGTAGCTAATAACATGAATTAAGAAAACACCTTTTTAAAAGCAATCTAGTCATACCCTGTATATGGGAGTTAGCTCTCTAGGTGTCCATCTTCATGACAAAGTTAAAGAAATCTTGTTTTAACTTAAAGGAGGAAAACTTTTGATGCCAGATGCCAGTCACTGAATAGGTAGTTGGTAATTCAGCTTGAAGTGACTTAATTTTTGATGGGTTCATCTTATTTTTCAAGTATTTAACAAACTAATTGTGCACAAGTGAACAGTAACATTACAGCATTTCCTCCTCCCTATGTTAACAAAGGAACCTTGCTACCACTTCCATTAAAACCGGCTGTCACTATTCTTGGAGCTGAAAGCTGTATGTCCTGCTCTGAATTGTATCTATTACTTACTTTTTTATATAACTGTGATGGGTTGGATCACAGAGACCCCTTGGGACTGTCACCTGATGTGCTGAGACTACCTCTGAACCTGTTTCTCTGCCAGCTTGGGCCTCCAGAACCCTGCCTTTGTTGAGCCAGACACACCAGTCTGCTCCAACACAGACCCAGGGTCTGAACAATGTGCCCCAAAGCTGCAGACTTAACTGAAAACAGCTTAAGAAGTGCTCCTTTCTCCAGCACCCAGATACCCAGTTCCCAATGGGGTCCAAACCCACAATATATCCCTTTTACTCTGTATCAAGCTCATATAGGGTAAACTCATAAATGGTCCACCCTCTAGAACACTGATAGAGAGGTATGTACAGCTGTTTGCTCCCCCAAGAGTAAGGTATTAATTACTTACTCTGGGTTAATTAATAAACAAAAGTGATTTTAGTAAGTGTAACAAGTATGATTTAAGTGGTTCCAAGTAATAACAGACAGAACAAAGTAAATTACCAATCAAAATAAAACAAAAACATGCAAGTCTAAGCCTAATACATTAAGAAACTGATTATAGATAAATCTCACCCTCAGAGATGTTCCAAAAAGCTTCTTTCATAGACTAGACTCCTAGTCTGGGCCCAATCTTTTCCCCTTGTTCCAGCTCAGGTAGTAGCTAGGGAATTTCTCATGACCGCAGCCCCTTTGTTCTGTTCCACCCCCTTATATAGCTTTGGCACAAGGTGGGTATCTTTTGTCTCTCTGGGTCCCCACCCCTCCTTCTAAATGAAAAAGCACCAGGTTTAAGATGGAATCCAGTAACAGGAGACATGGTCACATGTCTTGGGAGACCCCAAGCTTTCATTCTTCCTGGCCTGACTTACAGGAAGGCTTGAAAGTAAACAGCTATTTACAACCAATTGTCCTAGTTGATGGGAGCCATCAAGATGCCAAACCACCCTTAATGGCCCACAATTAGCATAATTACAAAAGGACCTCAGAGTTATATTTCATATTTCTAGTTTCAAATACAGGAATGATACATTTATACCAATTGGATGACCACACTTAGTAGATTATAAGCTTTGTAATGATACCTTACAAGAGACCTTTTGCATGAAGCATATTCCAGTTACATTATTTTCATTAGCATATTTTTATAAAATCATATGCAGTGCAATGTCACAAAAGCATTTGAAAAACGTAATGACACTAATTCCCCAGAATGGAAAATACCTATGCCACTGTATTCCCTGCATTTTGAAGGAATAATGTAGTTGTGTATTGTTAATCAAGTAATGTTTTTAATTGTAACAGGTTTCAGAGTAGCAGCCGTGTTAGTCTGTATTCGCAAAAAGAAAAGAAGTACTGTAGCTCACGAAAGCTTATGCTTAAATAAATTTGTTAGTCTCTAAGGTGCCACTAGTACTCCTTTTTAATTGTAACAGTCAGTCAATTCTTTCATTTTTCTTTACATTTTACCTTTTCAACAGTGTTGCATTTTTCACGAGGACTAGGTGATACTGAAGACAGCCACTGACCTCTTACAATATTCCATAAATCCCAGGAGATTCTTTTCTGCCTTTGTGTCCCAAACCTTCCTTGGGAGGTAGAAAAAGGTATCATTACATGTTGAGAATGGATTCATGATTTACCTCAAAGGAACCTATAAAAGGTCCACGTGTATCACCCATCAAACAATGTGGGATAAAAAGACTGCCAAACACACTGTTATACATTGGATAAAATCAGGGTTCAAAGCAAAAGTTCTAAATTCACCTTCAAACCTGAACACACTCTGAAACTCCTCAAGAAGCAGTGCAGCTTCTAAGGGTTGAGAGTCTAACAACCCAAAAAGTGAAAACAAACAACTTTTTATTTTTGTTTAGATTGTTTTGCTGAAAAGTGGAGAAACTCTAACAAAACTTTCAATTAGAAATTTAGTTTGAAAAAATCTTTAATTTAAAAAAATCTTGACCCCTAAAACAGTAAATTTGAAGTAGAATAATAGTTCAGGAACAAGCAACAATTTCTCAGTTCCCTGTCTTCAGCCTCTTTGACAATTTAATTAAGCATAACTTGTTAATGGATTTTCTTTTATGTATTTTCAGCTCATAAATATTGGTGTGGACAGTCTTCAAGGTAATAGCTTTATGCCACTGATATAAACAAGTAGTCTTGCAGTCCCAAGATTAAAATACATTTTCACATTTGTAGGCTTATGTTCCCTGCTGCTCTGCTGACATAATGTACAAAATCAGACTGTGATCGTGAAGTTTTACCTACATAGGCTCACCCTTTCATCTGAGCAGAGCCCCATTGACTTTAATGGGATTCTATGAGGTTGCCATGTGATTGTCTTAAGGCCTGTTATATGCTACAAAGTTAGGTCAATATAAGCTGCATGTGTTGACACTTAAATTTGTTTCCCACTGATGTAAACACCCATTATGCCAACATAGTAACACCACCTCCCCAAGTGGCGTTGAGCCATGGTCGATGTACTGAGGTTGATACAGCGCATGTATAGATACTGTGTTACTTATGTCAACCCTAACAGACCTCCAGCAGCTGTGCCACAATGCCCGACACTGACCGCTCTGGTCTCAGTTGTGAACTCCACTGCCCAAGGATCAGGTAGACCGGAAACACCCATGCCCCAAAGGCCCCAAAATGTTTGAAACGCCTTTTCCTGATTGTCCATCTTGCTGAGTACACTTTGCAGCTGACCATGCTAGCTACATGCCCACATATAGAATCATAGAATATCAGGGTTGGAAGGGACCCCTGAAGGTCATCTAGTCCAACCCCCTGCTCGAAGCAGGACCAATTCCCAGTTAAATCATCCCAGCCAGGGCTTTGTCAAGCCTGACCTTAAAAACCTCTAAGGAAGGAGATTCTACCACCTCCCTAGGTAACTCATTCCAGTGTTTCACCACCCTCTTAGTGAAAAAGTTTTTCCTAATATCCAATCTAAACCTCCCCCACTGCAACTTGAGACCATTACTCCTCGTTCTGTCATCTGCTACCATTGAGAACAGTCTAGAGCCATCCTCTTTGGAACCCCCTTTCAGGTAGTTGAAAGCAGCTATCAAATCCCCCCTCATTCTTCTCTTCTGCAGGCTAAACAATCCCAGCTCCCTCAGCCTCTCCTCATAAGTCATGTGTTCTAGACCCCTAATTATTTTTGTTGCCCTTCGCTGGACTCTCTCCAATTTATCCACATCCTTCTTGAAGTGTGGGGCCCAAAACTGGACACAGTACTCCAGATGAGGCCTCACCAATGTCGAATAGAGGGGAACGATCACGTCCCTCGATCTGCTCGCTATGCCCCTACTTATACATCCCAAAATGCCATTGGCCTTCTTGGCAACAAGGGCACACTGCTGACTCATATCCAGCTTCTCATCCCCTGTAACCCCTAGGTCCTTTTCCGCAGAACTGCTGCCTAGCCATTCGGTCCCTAGTCTGTAGCGGTGCATTGGATTCTTCCATCCTAAGTGCAGGACCCTGCACTTATCCTTATTGAACCTCATCAGATTTCTTTTGGCCCAATCCTCCAATTTGTCTAGGTCCTTCTGTATCCTATACCTCCCCTCCAGCATATTTACCACTCCTCCCAGTTTAGTATCATCCGCAAATTTGCTGAGAGTGCAATCCACACCATCCTCCAGATCATTTATGAAGATATTGAACAAAACCGGCCCCAGGACCGACCCTTGGGGCACTCCACTTGATACCGACTGCCAACTAGACATGGAGCCATTGATCACTACCCGTTGAGCCCGACAATCTAGCCAGCTTTCTACCCACCTTATAGTGCATTCATCCAGCCCATACTTCCTTAACTTGCTGACAAGAATACTGTGGGAGACCGTGTCAAAAGCTTTGCTAAAGTCAAGAAACAATACATCCACTGCTTTCCCTTCATCCACAGAACCAGTAATCTCATCATAAAAGGCGATTAGATTAGTCAGGCATGACCTTCCCTTGATGAATCCATGCTGGCTGTTCCTGATCACTTTCCTCTCATGCAAATGCTTCAGGATTGATTCTTTGAGGACCTGCTCCATGATTTTTCCAGGGACTGAGGTGAGGCTGACTGGCCTGTAGTTCCCAGGATCTTCCTTCTTCCCTTTTTTAAAGATTGGCACTACATTAGCCTTTTTCCAGTCATCCGGATATGCTCCGGTTTGGAGTAGATGGGACAAAAGTGGATCTCCTGTGTCTATGGGTAGAAGAAGTAATGCAAGCACAGCTATGGACCAGCTCTAGAAATCTTGACATCTACAAGCAGATTGCAGGGAGGATGCTGGAGAAGGTGTATGACAGGGACCAGAAATCCTGCAGGGGACCAGCAATCAAGCAGTGCTGTGTAAAAGTGAGGGAGCTGAGGCAGGCATAACAGGGAAGCCAGTGATAGATCTGGTGCCAAGCCACAGATATACTGCTCTTACAAACAGGTGCATGCTGTACTTGGCAGAAACCTCACCACCATCATGCTTACTATTGTGGATGCTTCTGAGGAGCCCAAGCCATAGGCTCCTGGCCTGAACAGTGAGAATGAGAAGAAAGGGGTGGAGGATGGGGGAACATGTGACTGGAGGATCTGGTTAGAACATGAGCCAGGACCTGTTTGAGACTCCACTGCAGTTTAGTCAGTCCCAGCCGTCTAGCCCAGGCAAGTCTGATGCTGGGGAAGGATTCTCAGATATGTGCAGGTTTCAGAGTAGCAGCTGTGTTAGTCTGTATTCGCAAAAAGAAAAGGAGTACTTGTGGCACCTTGGAGACTGACAGATTTATTGGAGCATAAGCTTTCGTGAGCTACAGCTCAAATAAATTTGTTAGTCTCTAAACTTCCACAAGTACTCCTTTTCTTCAGATGTGTGTAAGTTAGATGCCCGTAACTTAACAGGATACAGCTATTGACTTTTCGTTAACTTACTCATACTAGTAGAGGTAGTGGTACAACAAAGAGCATTATCTGCTTTCCATTTCCCAGTAGAGTTAGGCAAGGGACATGCAGACCCGTTTATGTAAACAGGGATGTCCCTTGAATCCGCCTGTAACTTCTCAATGGAACTTTCATGGAGATATTCTGCAGTCTTCTCATAGAGGTTTCTAGGGAGGGCTGCCTTATTTCTTCCTCTCATAGGACAGTTTCTCACACCAGTCAGTGATAACTTTGCAGGTATTGTTGCAGGACACAGGGTAGCTGCATATGGGCCTGGGCGGCTTCTGAATGTCAACAGCAGCTGGGCTTTTCCCTATTTTTTTTTTTTTTTTTTTTTTTACCCTCCGGAGTGAATTAGCTGCTAAAATCACCACCATGTGGAAAATGGTGCTAGTGTTCAGTATCATTGCCCTATAATCAGTGTCATGCAACAAAGCAATTCCCTCCGCATTTCCCTCACTCGTGGCTGGCCATACTCACCATGGCTGGTGCTGAGAGTGGCAAAAACTCTGAAACACAAGTGTCAGTAAGCATGTCCTGTTGGAAACTTTACGGGAGTGCAAGAGAAAGGAGTTCAGAATCTTAAGTGCTGGTTTCCGTTGTGACTATACTGACGACAATACCTTTCTGTGTGTTGTTTGCAGCTGTTGCCATTGTGGCCTTGAGGGGTTCCCCCTCCACACCTGCAGAATGCCTGAGCTAGATAAGGAGGAGAAAGAAGAGAGCTTGGGATGACTTGTTACATGACATCCTGCAAGCTAGTGCTGGGTCAGATTGTAAGGCTCATCTCCCTTTGCAGTTCATGGAGAACTCCATTACAGCACCTTCCGCCCCCCCAATATTCCACATGGGATCAGAGGCCACATTCTTACCTTCTATTCCTCCTACTCTATACAGGGGGACATAAAGGAGAACCACAGCTTCACATACCTGACCTGTGAAAGCCATGGTAGCTCTGTGTTGCTAAAATGGACATGAATGTTCTTTCCAGTTGATAAGTTCTGTTCTGTTAATATATTAAGTTTTTTAATGAATTTGCTTTTAAATTGCCCCCTCTTGTTTTCACTAATTTTAGTACTGAATAAAATTCTATAATTTTGGAACACAACTCATCTTTATTAGTTCACAACATATGCTGCAGAGTGCCTAGCAGTTCTGAAAGCACCCACTTATTTGTTACTGTACAGTTTGACACAATCCAGGATCAGTGACAAACACATACACTGCAATAATCATAAAAGTGTGAGCCTTGCAAAATTAATCGGTGCATTGTTAGCGTTCTATTCATAGATGTGCACCAAGCACCACATGATTTCTAACAGGCCCCAAGATAGCAGGGCCAGATAGAGCATAGTACACTGCACCACATCACTGTAGCTCACTGTTCAAGTACTCCTTCAAGGCCTCCCTGAGCCATATAGTTCCATGTTGAGCTCTTCTACTAGCTCTTGCATCTGGCTGTTCAAACTCAGCAGACAGACGCTCTACCTCCATCCTTGTGGCAACTTTTTACCTCTTTGCTTCACAGATATTATGCAGGACACACCAGGCAGCTATAACCATTAGGATATTTTTCTCACGGAGATCCACCAGTGAAAGTGTAAACACCAGTGTTCCCTTCAGTCTACCAAAAGCACATTCAACTGTCATTCTGCACTTGCTGAACTGGTAACTGAATCGTCCCTTGCTGCTGTCAGGATGGCCAGTGTATGACTTCATGAGCAAGGGGTAGGCTGGGCCCCCCAGGATCACTATTGGTGTTTCAGCATTGCAAATGGTAATCCTCTGGTTGGAGGAAAAAAGTCCCTGCTTGTAACTGTCACGCTGCCCGGTATGGGACACAGCTAAGACCGCCAATCTCAGGTCAGACTCCCAGAATACAGGTCATACACCGCAGACTAGTGGTGTATTCTGTCATAAGACTTCACCAGTCCAGTAACAGTATGCTTTCAGTATGCTTCCAGAATAATGTATTAGTTACTGTGGAGCCACAGACAGTCTTCTTCAGGCCCTTTAGCCCTTCATGCATCACCCAGACAGATCAAACTTCTGTGATAAATGATTATTAAAACCAAAAGTCACATATATTAGGTTCTGCCAGTTCCAAAGAACCAGACACTCACTGCAGGTAAATATATACACTTCAGGATCTTACCAAATATCACGCTGCAGTCAATCTTTAGTTAACTAACTAAAGATTTATTAATAAAAAGGAAGAGTTATTAAATGATTAAAATAGATCATATACATTACAGTTGATTGCAAAGTTTGTAGATCAGGATAATAGTGATGTTAAATCTACCAGTTTGTAATCAGTCTCTTTGGTTCATCCCAAATATTGGGTCCTCAGTCCATTGTTCAAAGCTTCCCTTTGTTCGAAATCATAGTCTAGAGATGTGAAGCAGGAAAGTCACCATTTATATCCTCAGCCTATGTGCATGGACAGTTACTGCCTCAAACATGTAGTCAGGGATCACATGTTCTTCGTGCTATTGCTGAGTGATGAGGCATCCATTGTCTACATCAGGGGTGGGCAAACTACGGCCTGTGGGCCAGATCTTGCCCCTTAGGGCTTTGGATCCGGCCCGCGGGATTGCCCCCTGTGGTGCCGCAGGCCCTGCACCACTCTCAGAAGTGGCCAGCACCATGTCCCTGGGGGCGGGGAGAAGGGCAGAGGGCTCTGTGCATTGCCCTTGCCTCCAGGCACTGCTCCCCACAGCTCCTATGAGCTGGGAAGGGGGAACCGCGGCCAATGGGAGCTTCGGGGAGGTACCTGGAGGCATGGCAAGGGCAGCACGCGGAGCCCTATGCCCCCCCCAGGGCCATGCAAGGATGTGATGCCGGCTGCTTCCCGGAGTGGCACGGCGTGGGGCTAGGACAGGCGTGCAGGGAGCCTACCCTGGCCCCGGTTTGCGCTGCTGCCATCCTGGAGTCACTTTCGGTAAGCGGCGCTGGGCCAGAGCCTGCACCCTGAACTCCTCCTGCACCCTGCCCCCCAACTCCTTAAGCCCCCTGCCTGTACCTCGCACCCCTCCTGCACCCAACCCCCTGCTCTGAGCTCCCTCCCACAGTCTGCACCCCTCCTCTGCTCCAATCCCTTGCCCTGAGCCCATTCCTGCATACCGCAACCCCTCCCGCACCCCAATCCCCTGCCCCAACCCTGCATACAATTTCCCCACCCAGATGTGGCCCTCGGCCCAAAAAGTTTGCCCACCCCGGTCTACATGCTGTCTTTAGGAGGGGCCCTTTGGAAGAGTTAATTCTTTTAATGGCCCATCAACCATGGCTGGCAGGTCTTGATGTAAATGTGTCTTGTGTGTGTGACAAGCATATAGCAAAGATTCATAACTTCATATACAATGACAATACACATATATAAACAGGATAATGTTGTTCAACAGATCACAACCCCTGTAGTGAAAGATTTTAATTCTATGAAGGGGTAGCAATCCTTTGCTGTTTGCAATACTTGCTCTTGATTTGGTATGTACGAGCCAGGATATTCAAGAGTGAGGCTATGCTGGGCTCTAGTCCATAATGCTTGCTGCCATTGCTTGATTGAGAAAATGCCTATAGATTTTTATACAGCAATTTAATATTTTAAAATACTGTTGTGGTTGTGCTGAGACCATACATCTGTGAGATTCATGTCTTCTTTTTGCATTAAAAAATGAAGTGTCCTATAATGGAAGATTTCAGAGTAGCAGCCGTGTTAGTCTGTATCTGCAAGAAGAAAAGGAGTACTTGTGGCACCTTAGAGACTAACAAATTTATTTGAGCTCACGAAAGCTTATGCTCAGATAGATTTGTTAGTCTCTAAGGTGCCACAAGTACTCCTTTTCTATAATGGAAGAGAAGTTGTGAGTTCACATGGAATTCAAACGGCAGGCCAAATTTTGGCAGGGTGGTAGAAACACAGGCTGTTTGGAACAAGCCCTGAACAGAAGGGCAGGGTTCCACTGGCCTATAAAGCCCCGAATGAGCCTTTTAGCTTTATTGGATAGCACTAATAACAATAAGCAGTAAGCAGAGTGCTAATTAGATGAGCAGGGTTGGGGAAAGAGATGGCTGTGGTAAGACTTAACACTTACACTATTGGATGTGGTTGCATTTAATGGTTGCTGTAACATTTGGCTATGGCAGTAATTTTCATCACTTTTTATTTAATACACAATGAATTCTACTATTCAGTATTAATAGTTTTTAACTCTTTTAAAATTAAAATGCTCAGTGATCAGAGGTAAGAATTGAAAGTAGTTCTGAATGCACTAACTCATAATTCTACTTCCTGTAACAAGGTGTCCTACATGAGAATGCTTTTACTTTTAAATTCAAATGTGTTTTAAGTGTTTAATAATATTTCCCTGTTGTTCATTTTTTAACAGAGTGCACAAAGTCCTATTAAAGTGGATATGACTGCTGTATTGTATCATTAACATCAGCTCTCAATGATCAGTTTCACAGCGGCTCTAGCTTAATTACTTTAAAGCACCTTCCATGTTATCTATTTACAGTTTGACTAGAACAAGACACTTTGTCAAAAAGTTGTATAGTAAACTATAATGAACAAAGTTGTAGGTATTAAGAACCAATTTAATTATTCACAAATCCAAATCTTCTGGAGTCACTTCACTGAGATGAGATGCTGCTGTCTAAAATGGAAGGGGTCTTAACTGGCTTTCTCATTCTTAGGTTTTCTAACCAGGGCAACCTGCTCTTTCTAAACTGAATCCACAGCTACATATGTATATTCCAGGGTAGTTACTCATCTTCACTAAATGCATGTTCTTTACCTGCTTCTGTGCTTTTCCACTCTTTGCTCTTAACATAAGTGAAAGTTAGTGACTTTACCACTTGTCCCTTTTATACTCAGTGTTTGACCTAGTGTTCCTCCTAAGGGTGGAAACCTAGCTGCGTAAGTGAGGAAAATGCTCTAATAGTAAATGAATGCTTTCCTTAATCTGCCAGGTCATATCATTTTATCAAACCTCTCTTCAGACTTGCAAGATGAAACTGAGACACAGGTGTGTGGTCCACATGCTCACGAACAGATCATCTTTCTTTCCACGGACACTGAGAGATAAATGGCATTACTATTATCCTTGTCAGTAGATTTATGGATTAACTTTGTAAAGTATGTAAACATGGTTCCTTTTTTAAATGACTAAGGGAATTGCAAAACCTTGTTTCTTTAAGAATTATTGCTTTTTAAATACTTTTGCAATTTAAAATCTCCTCTTTGTACTTTGAGAACATAAAGGTTTACAAGACTTGCTTTGCCCTAACTCTCCACTCAGTTCTTAATGCCATCCCACCAAAACAGAGATTAACACCCCTTTTTGGGGGGCTCTTCTGTGTTATAATAAGTATTACAAACTATGATGACATAGCATGTTAGTTGACTTCCCTTATTCCATCTGCATGGTGTGTTTTGTTTTACTTAGCCTACATTTACTCCTTTTTATGATTACTGAATTTGTCTTCCTCTTCATTAAAAAAAGACATTTGATTAAAATACTGTGAACTTCAGCACATGGGTCTTTGTAACCTGAACTGTTGGAGAAGCTGACACAGAGGTTGTCTCTGAGATATTGCTTTTACTGGGTAAAATTTCAGGTGACAGAATAATTGTATTGTCGGGTATCAAGTACTCAAACTAGTATAGCCCATACTATTGCCTTAAGGAAAGTAACATTTGTAACCAGCACTTAAGGGAGCTGATCTAAAAGAGTAGTCATTACGGTTTCATTCAGTATAGAAACAAATGATGGTTGACTTTCCTTCGCTGAATCGTAAAGGAAAATAAACAATAACATTTAAAAACTAACGAGGAGTCCTTGTGGCACCTTAGAGACTAATAAATTTATTTGGGCATAAGCTTTTGTGGGTTAGAACCCACTTCATCAGATGCATTGAGTGAAAATACAGGAGCAGGTATAAATACATGAAAGGATGGGGGTTGCTTTACCAAGTATGAGGTCAGTCTAAAAACATAAACCAATTAACAGCAGGATACCAAAGGAGGAAAAATAACTTTTGAAGTGGTAAGAGAATGGCCCATTAGAGACAGTTGACAAGAAGGTGTGAGTAACAGTAGGGAGAAATTAGTATTGGGGAAATAAACTAGTTTCAGAATGACTTTTCCCCATATGTGCCTTGTTCAACTTAATTGAAAACCTCCTTAAATGGATGCTAAAATGTAATCATCAGTGTTGCTGTCCTCACGATGTTCTTCAACACATTAATTTTTGTCCTTCATTCTTATGAAATAAAATTCTAATTCACGTAGGGCCAGCTTTTTAAAGATATTTATGTGCCTGAAGATGCAGATAAGTGCCTAGGCACTTGTGAATACTGATTAAGCAACTCTCTTAATCTTTAGGTGCCTGAATACTTTTAAAAATCTGGCTTCACTGACTAGGACAATGTTTCTTAACCTGGATGCCAAAGTAATAAGCATATCAACTGTATTCACAGATTAGCAATAAGAGCAATTTAAGATTCAGTTTCAGATAAATCTGTATTGAAGTTGTGCAATATTAAAGTTGTGCAAATCAAATATAAGTATCTTTAAACATTTAAACTACATTTGTCTTACAATAGTTCATGTATTACTTCATTTGGATGTGTTTGGGGAAAGGAGGAGAAAACATTGTGTGGTTCTCTTTCACACATCTAAATATTAGAGATTTACAGTAATAGTCTCTTAGCCTTCAGAATCTGTTACCTCAAATGCCCATAAGATGGTGCTCATCAGTTGTGTTTTTGTATACTGGTAGACCTGTTGTAAGCATCTAAAGATGTGTACAATCCTATTTTTATTGAGAGCGCAGGTGTTTTGTTTTGGATTATTTAAAATGATATATACTCATAGTATTGTGTGCTGATACAGAATATATAAATTTAATATGCTATTTTGGAGTGTGCTTTTAGGACAGGCTCCAATCACATGCTACCTTTGGTACTTTTAGGAAAGTTTGATGTGTGGCATTCAATTTACCTGATGCTGATTGACAGAGGCGGTAAATCGCCATATAATCTTTCTGTTTTAAAATGAAAAATAAATATTCCATATTAGGTGTAAGATGAGTTATTTTATTTTGTCTGATCTTTGCCTTTTGCTGTTTTCTTTTCCTTTATTGCTATTTGCCTCAAGCAGCTCCTCTGTTGTGCCTACTTCATAATCAAATTTTTCCTCCTTAGAAAATCGTTCTGGTACTGATCATATTGGTGTGGTGCTCACAAATGTCTTTCTGTGGGCTCAGCCTGATAGTTGTTCTCTGTGAACAAATGTAACGAGCAATACAGAAGGGTTAGTGGAAGAAACAATAAATGTTTATTAACTAAAGAAGTGCTCATGTTTAATGTCCAGTGTTTTTTGACTAGCCAGAATACTATTTCTGGTTCCAAATGTGGTGTGTGGTTGACTGGTCAGTTCGTAACTCTGGTGTTCGTAATTCTGAGGTTCTACTGTAACCACTTAAAACTAATAAAATAAGATGAACAGTAAGATTAAACTGGGTTTTTGAAGAAAACATTCCCTTATGAAGCAGGTTTTTTTCTCCTTCCTAGAAACAGCAAATTAATATTCTAGGTAAAACTCAACTATTAGTTTCAAAGCTGTTAACTTTTGTAATGAATTACTGTTGTCTTACAAAAATGTAGCCAGCCTGTGAAGACTGCATGCTGAAACTTATTATTTTTAATTAATTGCTGTTAATGCTTGATTCAAACCATTATGTCAATGGCTGTCAATCAGTGTTAATAGCTTCTTTACCTTTGGGAGAAATAGGAACTGCATCTGACCTATATGCTTCTGCTGTCTTACATTTAAGCCTGTGCAATTTCTGGTGGCATCAACTTGACCAGATGGTAGAATCAGTGAGTAAAGTTCTATCACTACAAGCTTAACAAGACTTTTGCATCTGTTTAAAACCTGAAGTCTGGATGGGAATATTTTCTGACTGTTTGAAGTACACACTGTTGGTAGGCATGAGAGGCTATATAGGTGCAACTTGATATATGCTAAGTGGGAGCAATATCTAAGTGTTTTTTTTATGGGATGGTCTGAAATTGTTTCCATGACAATTATTCAGTGAACTTTCTACAGTTTTGACTGGACTTTCTCTGCCCTTTGCTGATTGGCTATTTTGTGCCAACCTCCTCCTTCCCCTCCCTTAGTCTTGTCACCTAACCTTTACTCCACACCTGCCCTTATTCTTCCCTCCCCTGCCCTTACCCCTTTAGCCCACTTTCTGTCCCTTTTCTTTCCATGTAGCTTATCCCACCAAAGTAACACCCTCCCCAAAACTGTGGAACGAACTAACTATCATCTTGTAGAAATGGCAGGCTTTTTAAACTACATGAACAGGATAGTGAGATGCAGGAACAAACTTGATAAATAATCTTAAAATTCATAATTTAGGAAGGTAAAATACATCCTGAAAGTTAATTATTTTAAAAAGTTAATGTTAAATGGACAGTCAACACTTTGGTCTGAAATAGTTTTGTTTACTGTTACTGAAAGTAACACCTAAGATAATGTATTAGAGAGAGAAAAAAATCAATATTTTCAGTTTATTTTCTGCATTTGAGAGCACTTGTGCATAGTCCAGTTTCTCTGCTTATTCTGTGTAGTCAATCTTTTTTTTTTTAAATGTCTCTTGTATTCAGAAGTAAAGAAATGCACGATAAGGCTCATCTGTTTTTCCCCAAGATTTGGGGGACTGGAAAAATGACTCTCTGCTTGGGGAGGGCAGGGTGCTATTTTTAAAGTTGGGTTATTTTGCAATGTGAAAGAATGTGAATAAGCTACAGGATTTGTCCAAAGAGCAGGATGACATTTTTCTGATTAATAGTTTATTTGCCATAAATGCAGCTTTGGTTGACCCAAAACTAATTGCAAATTTGATGCAAATTCACCAAATAGTTTCAACCAAAATGTTTTTCTGCAATTTAGGCACCACTCACAAAATGGAGGGAGGAAGAGGTGGTGCCGTTGCCACCCTTCTTGTAATCTTTAGCCCAGTGGTTGGAGCACTAGGATGTGGGAGACCTGGTTCAATTCCCCCTCTGCCATCTGGAGATGGGATCTGAACTTGAGTCTCCTGTGTTGAAGGAGAGTACCCTATTCACTAGACTATGGAATATTCTGCTGTGGGTATCAGTCTCTCCTGTTTAAGTTGATGATTTTTTTTTAAAAAAAAATCTACTCTAGGAATTATTTTGGGGAAGTTCTACTGCCTGTGTTGCATTGGTCAGACAAGATGAGCACAATGGTCCCTTCTGACCTTGGAATCGGAGTATGAATGATAATGAATAATCATTGAGCCTCAGAGAGTGAGATGTGGTTCATACAAATTCCAGTTAAGAACATAGGTCCATCCAGCCCAGTATCCTGTCTACTGACAGTGGCCAATGCCAGGTGCCCCAGAGGGAGTGAACCTAACAGGTAATGATCTAGTGATCTCTCTCCTGCCATCCATCTCCACCCTCTGACAAACAGAGGCTAGGGACACTATTCCTTACCCATCCGGGCTAATAGCCATTAATGGACTTAACCTCCATGAATTTATCCAGTTCTCTTTTAAACCCTGTGGTAGTCCTAGCCTTCATAACCTTCTCAGGCAAGGAGTTCCACAGGTTGACTGTGTGCTGTGTGGAGAAGAACTTCCTCTTATTTGTTTTAAACCTGCTGCCCATTAATTTCATTTGGTGGGCCCTACTTCTTGTATTATGGGAACAAGTAAATAACATTTCCTTATTCACTTTCTCCACACCACTCATGATTTTATATACCTCTATCAGATCCCCCCCTTAGTCTCCTCTTTTCCAAGATGAAAAGTCCTACTCTCTTTAATTTCTCCTCATATGAGACCCGTTCCAAACCCCTAATCATTTTAGTTGCCCTTTTCTGAACCTTTTCTAATGCCAGTATATCTTTTTTGAGATAGGAGACCACATCTATATGCAGTATTCAAGATGTGGCAGCCGGTATCAACTGGAGTGCCCCAAGGGTCGGTCCTCGGGCTGGTTTTGTTCAATATAAATGATCTGGAGGATGGTGTGGATTGCACCCTCAGCAAGTTTGCAGATGACACTAAACTGGGAGGAGAGGTAGATATGCTGGAGGGTAGGGATAGGATACAGAGGGCCCTAGACAAATTAGAGGATTGGGCCAAACGAAATCTGATGAGGTTCAACAAGGACAAGTGCAGAGTCCTGCACTTAGGACTGAAGAATCCCATGCACCGCTACAGACTAGGGACCGAATGGCTAGGCAGCAGTTCTGCAGAAAAGGACCTAGGGGTTACAGGGGATGAGAAGCTGGATATGCGTCAACAGTGTGCCCTTGTTGCCAAGAAGGCCAATGGCATTTTGGGATGTGTAAGTAGGGGCATTGCCAGCAGATCGAGGGACGTGATCGTTCCCCTCTATTCGTCATTGGTGAGGCCTCATCTGGAATACTGTGTCCAGTTTTGGGCCCCACACTACAAGAAGGATGTGGAAAAATTGGAGAGAGTCCAGCGGAGGGCAACAAAAATGATTGGGGGACTGGAACACATGACTTATGAGGAGAGGCTGAGGGAACTGGGATTGTTTAGTCTGCGGAAGAGAAGAATGAGGGGGGATTTGATAGCTGCTTTCAACTACCTGAAAGGGGGTTCCAAAGAGGATGGATATAGACTGTTCTCAGTGGTAGCTGATGACAGAACAAGGAATAATGGTCTGAAGTTGCAGTGGGGGAGGTTTAGGTTGGATATTAGGAAAATCCTTTTTCACTAGGAGGGTGGTGAAACACTGGAATGCGTTACCTAGGGAGGTGGTGGAATCTCCTTCCTTAGATATTTTTAAGGTCAGGCTTGACAAAGCCCTGGCTGGGATGATTTAATTGGGGATTGGTGCTGCTTTGAGCAGGGGGCTGGACTAGATGACCTCCTGAGGTCCCTTCCAACCCTGATATTCTATGATTCTGTGATTCTATGTGGGCGTACTATGGAATTATATAAGGGCAATAAAATATTCTCAGTCTTATTCTCGATCCCTTTTTTAATGATTCCTAACACCGCGTTTGTTTTTTGATTGCCGCTGCACACTGCGTGTACATCTTCAAAGGACTATCCACGATGACTCCAAGATCTCTTTCTTAAATAGTTGTAGCTAAATTAGCCCCCATCATATTGTATGTATAGTTGGGGTTATTTTTTCCAATGTGCATTACTTTGCATTTATCCACATTAAATTTCATTTACCATTTTGTTGCCCAATCACTTAGTTTTGTGAGATCTTTTTGAAGTTCTTCACAGTCTGCTTTGGTCTTAACTATCTTGAGCAATTTAGTATCGTCTGCAAACTTTGCCACCTCACTGTTTACCCCTTTCTCCAGATCATTTATGAATAAGTTGAATAGGATTGGTCCTAGGACTGACTCTTGCGGAAGTTACCCCTCTACATTCTGAAAATTTACCATTTATTCCTACCCTTTGTTCCCTGTGTTTTAACCAGTTCTCAATCCATGAAAGGATCTTCCCTCTTATACCATGACAACTTAATTTATGTAAGAGCCTTTGGTGAGGGACCTTGCAAAGGCTTTCTGGAAATCTAAGTACACTATGTCCACTGGATCCCCCTTCTCCACATGTTTGTTGACCCCTTCAAAGAACTCTAATAGATTAGTAAAACATGATTTTCCTTTACAGAAACCATGTTGACTTTTTTGCACAGCAATTTGTTCTTCTATGTGTCTGACAATTTTATTCTTTACTATTGTTTCAACTAATTTACCCAATACTGATGTTTGACTTACCTTTCTGTAATTGCTGGGATCACCTCTAGAGCTCTTCTTAAATATAGGCGTTACATGAGCTATCTTCCAATGATTGGATACAGAAGCTGATTTAAAGGACAGGTTACAAACCATAGTTAATAGTTCTGCAATTTCACATTTGAGTTCTTTCAGAACTCTTGGGTGAATGCCATCTGGTCCAGGTGACTTGTTACTGTTAAGTTTATCCATTAATTCCAAAACCACCTCAAATGACACTTCAATCTGGGACAATGACTATTAAAATATTTATACACAATGCAATAGCTTCAACAGAGATTGAGACCCACACCAGACTATCCCATAGTCCAGTGAATTAAGATGCTTTCCTGCAATGAGGGAGACCCAAGTTCAAATCCTGTGTCTACATCAGGTAGCGGGGGAAATGGAAGCTGGGTCTCTTATGTCCCAGGTGTATGCCCTAAGCACTGGGCTAACGGCTATAAGGGAAGTGGTGCAGCCGCCACCACCATCCCTCTTCCTGTTCTATGAAGCTAGCTCTTTAAAAATACCTCAAACAGATTTTTTTAATTTGCTAAAATTTTTCTCAAACTTTGGATTGTTCAACCCAAACAAATTTTTTTTATGCTGCCAATGAACTGAAAAATCAGTCATTCATTCTTTTTGTACGTGCCTTTTACAGAAATTTGCAAAATATAATGCACCTAGATTTTTGGATTTTAATTGGTAAAATAAAAATAAAGTAAGGCCTTGTCTACACGCACAAGTTGTACCGCTTTAATCACCCTAGTGTGGATGTAAATATATTAGTATAACGGTGTTGATATTGGTACGGCTTCTTTCTTTATGGGAATGGTAATGAGCTATACTCGTATAACTACATTAATTGTACCAATATAATTATTTCAGTAAAAATAAATCGCACATCTAACCAAAACAGCGATACGAGTAGACCAGGTCTAAAATAGAAAATGTTTTTCATACTGTTTCTCTTTCGAAACTAATATTTATGAAGCTCAAAATACTCCAATATATGCAATGATCTAATAATGACACTATTTGTGTCATTCTCAGCATTAGACCACTTGTCATACCTTGTTTTAGTGTTGGTAATTCCAGAATTTTCTCCAACTCTTCCCTTAAAGTTCTGCTGAGGCTAGCATCAGTGGCACCTTGTAAGCAAGCAGTTACACACGTGGAAACCAGTTGAAGATAATGACATTGCCAAGACCCTAATTTAAAAGCACTAGGGATTTGCAAAGATGATAATGCACTCAGTTCTGAATTTTGGCTTGGAAAATTGTATTGCTGGTGGTGATATCCCAGAAGGAAAGAACCTAGCTTGACTGTTAGATTCCAGGTTCAGTTTTTGGGATGGGCAGTTGAATAAAACATTGCTTTACTTGTAAACTAAGCATATTTGCTGTGAGTTGATACATTGATATGATAAATATCAAAACCTGCTGCCATTTTTAGTTATTTTTCACAATGCAACTACTCTGAGTCCTGATGTCTTGCTTATATTAGATATTATAAGATGGAGTGATTTTTTTTCTTTGAAATTGACATTCCTTGTGCTATCAGTAAGTAAAAATGTAGAATTTCACCAGGATGGATTAAATGTAAGTTGCCTGAATAACCAGAGAAATGAAAGACATTTTGTAGGCATGCAACTTCATGGACAAAATTTAAAAAAAAATTAAATCTAAAGCAAAGAATGATATCAGAGTCTACATTTATTGCTAAGGAGATTGTCCTTTCTTCGTTTTGTTTTGGTGGCATTAGGCTTTCCCTTTTAAGATGATACTTTCTTAGTGTTCCATCCTAGCAGTTTTTTTTAGGGACAGATATTTCAGTGAAAGGGTGGATGAGGAAAAAGATTGATTGTCGTCTGTTAATCTCACTTTTCAGAAGAAAAGAATATTCTAAGAAACACCACCTTGCATATTACCATTTTATGTTTGGCTACCGCCTTCTTTGGGATATCTGTTGTAACTTCATCCAGGGGATTACGTTTCATTTTGATTCGAGTGAGAGAGCAAGTGAGTAATGTTAAAACGTTCTTCTAAATTCTAGTGCTGGTTGCCACTCCAGAAGAAGCTTTTTCTTTGCAAATATAAATAAAAAAAATAAAATAACTTGCAATATTGGGAACCACATTATTTCCAGGATTATCTGGGTTTGTGTCTGAGTTTTGGAATTAAACCCGCTGATTAAGTTGCATAAAGCTTCAAAAAACGGTCAAGCCTCAGCAGATGCTGCTTTTGGCTGTGGAGATCTGCAGTCTGTTCAGATCAGTTAATTAACCTAATCTCTGCTGTCTTGTTCTTTATAGTACTTCTGTTAGAAGTCTATTTTAGTGGCAGTTATGGATACAGAAAATGAACATTTTGCTAGCTAATTGTTTGCTTATGTCAGGTTTTTATTTCAAACTCCTCTTATCTAACAGTTGTTGATTTCCTGATTTTAGAATCTGATAGAAAGATTTTAGTTGGACATAAGGGGGCAGACTGAAGAATCTCTCTCTTGTCTGTTGGTGGCATAAGAAGAGAGTAAAAGTTATAAAACTTTTTCATAATGTACATTATGTGATTCAGGGATTTTTGTATTCTGAGACCTGGTTTTATATCCTGATCAGTTTATAAGTGAAAATGAGTTTGGTTTCCGTTTAATCCCCATCAGTGCATATTACACATTGTGTAACTACCACACAATGTGGCACAACTGAGAAATGTCCCTCCCTCATAGTGAGACTCAGTACTGGAATTACAACTGGATTGGTAGAGCTGGGAAAATCTAAGTTCCATCTTCCTGAACTAGTCTATAGTCAGTGCTGTTTTGTCTTTATAGAGAAGGGTGTAGGATCATGAAGAAGAGCGCTAAAAACATCTGGCAACTCATCAGAAGAAACCAGTGGCAACATCTTATTTCAAGATATAACTTTTTAAGCTTAAGTGAAATTAAGATTTAACTGTTTTGATGGGATGAAAATGGGGGACAGGGAGTCACAGTGGAGAAATGGATTACTGAAATTCTCACTAACAATGTATTAGAAAATTTTTTACTTACTTACTTTTTAAGTGTGGATAATATAATTGGTGCTGTACAGTACACAGAAATCCATAATACTACGTCCCAAAGAGTTTACAATCTAGAAGACCGACAAGAGGCAAGATACACCGAGAGACTTGGAGGAATATATTTACCTTAAATAATATTTTACGAGTTGTCTTAGCCTAAAATTGGAATTCACAGCCAAATGTAACATATTAATATGTTACGTATAAGTACATCTATCCATATGGACAGAAGTTTGCATACATATAATTCAATATTAGTTACAATGTTGTCAGTGTTTGTATGTATAAAAATTATGGAATCATCTATAGCTACTCCATAGTTAGAAGAATTTTAGTTCTAAGTGTACATCTTCATAAGACAATTCTTAGAAAAATATTTACTAAGTTTTGCAGAGGAAAGACTTAAAATTTTTTTTTTTTAAATGTAAATGTGTCCTTTAAAAAAATTCATTTTGTTCATGTTTGTATGCACACATTTTGATAGAATAAAGATGGGCCATTTTAAAAAAAACAAACATGGAAAAGTTGGTGTTAACTCACCTTATTGTTAACTTATCGCTGCTTATTGTTCAGCAGAACTGGTAGGGTTGACTAGAAAAAAGGTGTGTTTTTCAATTTTAAAATTAGCTAACATATATTACTTAAGTGATATTTAAAAATGTGCTGGCACCTACTATAGCTAGGGTTAGAATCAGATAGCACATGTTTAAAGATCTTATCTGTGCTCCCTAGAGGGATTTAGTCACCTGAATATTAGGTTAGTGCAGCGGTCGGCAACCTTTCAAAGAAGAGCCATTTTTCGTTTTTGTCTTTGACCAATATATTTCAAGAGCTGCATCACACGCAAAGCTACTTGTAGAGTTAGAATTTATCAACTAATAGTAACTTTAATATGTTCAATTATTACTGCTCACCAATCCTTTTAATACGACTAGAATGTAGGTGCTTCAGCAAGGACTGTACTAGACTGCCCACAGCCTGGGTATGTAGCCATGGTGTTAAATCATGCTGGGTCCATGAAGCTGCATCTTCACTGATATCGTTAACCAGAGTAGCTAGATTAAAGCTAACAGAGCTGCAATCATGCTTCTGATAGCAATGTAGGCACACCCCCTGCGTTTGTACAGTACTTAGCACAACAGGGACCTGATCTCAGTTGGGGCCTACTGATGTTACAGATAAGTTTGGACCATCTGTCCTGCAAATACTTGCATTCCGATTTGGGTTGGTTAAAATGCATTTGCTACAGGGCCTGCAGTGACGTGACAGTCCCTCAAGTAAGGCTCTGAATAAGGCCAAGGGGTCACAGTAATGCGATGTCACTGTACAATATGTGTGCATATTGTGTATTGGGGGCTGAATGGTCTCTGCCCTTCTGAATCACAGGGTGCCAGGAGCACTGCGTACCTGAGAGGACACAATAACTACACCCGTGCTGTGGTGGATTATGTGTTTATGAGAGCCTCACCCTGCCTTTGTATCAGACTCTGAATCCCCTGGATGAAAACCTCCCACCTTTTCTGCTGGGTGCCAGTCTTCCTTGATTACAAAGCAGGGGATTGGGGTGCAGGATAGGGCGTGGGGTCTGGGAGGGAGTTTGGGTGCAGGAGGGGGTTCTGACCTGGGGCAGGGGGTTGGGGTGTTGGAAGGGGTGTGGGGTGCAGGCTCTGGCTAGGAGGTGCTTATCACAGGTGGCTTCTGACCAGCAGTGCAGCAGGGTTCAGCAGGCTGCCTGCCTGCCTGCCCTGGCTCCATGCCGTTCCTGGAAGCGGCTGGCTGCTGGCACGTCTCTGTGCGCCCCTGCTGAGGGGGAGGTGCTTGCGGGCGCGGGCAATGCACGGAGACTCACTGCTCTCCTCCCTCCTATGGGTGCGCAGAGACGTGCCAGCAGCCAGCCGCTTCCGGGAGCGGCGTGGAGCCAGGGCAGGCAGGCGACCTGCTGAGCCCTGCTGTGCTGCTGTCCGGGAGTCACCTGTGGTAAGCGCCTCCTGGCCAGAGCCTCCAACTCACACCCCCCTCAAAAAAAGACTGACCGCAAGGGGGCAGCCAAAGAGCCGCATGGGGCTCTGGAGCCACTGGTTGCCAACCCCTGGGTTAGTGCAATGCATGCCAGGGTGGGGCTACTCTTTGTTTGGGGAAACTAAAGAAACTGCAGATTGTCAACTTATTTTTGTAATGTGTTGCAAACCCCATCCTTTTAGTAGTTCTGTGGGGTGAAAAACCCAGGGGGAAGGAGAGACAGTCTTCTGAGGATTGGTATATGGGGCACCGAGTTTAAGAACTTGCAAAGCTAGAACCTGGGATTATGGGGGTTCTGAGCTGCTGACACCTCTGCATCGCCACTGGAGGCTTAGGTTTGGCTCTCACAGGAGAGTCCTATGAGGCTAAGCTCAGCAGGAGGTAGTGCCCAGTAGGGCTTGGGTGTCGGACTCTTATAGCCCACTGATCGGCCAGTACTAATACTTCAACAAGGAAGCCATCATGAGAAGCCGACTGAGCAACAACACAGACTGCCTGCTGGCTTCTGCTCCAGACCCTGTTTGTGATGGACCATAGACTTTGGCTTCTGACCCTGGTTTGTTCTTGACTTCACTATTCAATTGCTGTCTGTAACCTGGCACCAAACCTTGACTTCCTGGTATCCTGATCTGGCTTGTCTCCAATGGTACTATTGCCTGCTGCCTACAACTTAGTGCCTGACCCTGACTTCCCAGCATTTTGACCTGGCTTGCTCATGACCCCGCTACTCATTTCCCAATCGTAACTTAGCAGCTGACCAGGGCACACCAACCACCCATGGCCGGAACCTGGCATTGGAGGAATATCTGCGCTACAGAGACTGTACCATTATAGCGATATTTCCGTAACTATGCTGGCATAACCTCTTCATAGTACAGATGCAGCCTACGCTAACAGAAGGGGTTTTTCTATTGGTGTAGGATAACCACGTTGTCAAATGATGGTAGCTATGTAGATGGAAGCATTCTTCGGTCGACATAGCTGTGTTGGACAGGGGTGTGGATTTTTCAGACTCCTGACCAACACAGCTATGTCGACCTAACTTTTAAGGGTAAACCACACCTCAATCTTCTGTTCTAAGGATATGGCTGTTTATTTTTGTTAGCTGGTGAGTTTGTTTCTGGATTTGTCTTTGTGGGATTAAGTGGTCTTAATAAAACATCAGCATGCCTAGACCCTGAAATAATCTATTTATAAAAATATTCAAAATTGAAATGAAAATGTGTAAAATTTAGAGATATTACAGATAATACAATTCTGTAAAGTAGGGAGGTAAATAGTGGGGTAACTAAAATAGTAACATGGCATAGTGCTTTTCCTAGTGAGTTTAAATTCAGAGTAATGTAACTTGAACTGACTTTCTACTGGCTGTCATACAATGACAGATTTCTGATTTTTAAAATATGTCACAACTGTAAATCACTAGTTTGCCAAGATTGCACTAGCAAGCTATTAAAGAACATGGCAGTATTTACTGTAGATAAATGCAAATTTAAAAAGGTTCTCTGTATCATGGTTTAAATGATTTAGTGGCTTTCAATGTACATATATGAATCTGATGTAATGGATTTACGAAATTTCATCTCCTGTATGGAGGTACAAATTTGCATATTATTAGACCATATCCTGGAGTCATATCTTACTTGTATATATTTAAAAGGTGTCTCTGATTAAAATTTGCTGAAATAGATTTTTTTTTAAAATAAAAGCCATATTTAAGGCTATTATTGAAGAAATTGGAAAAGGTTTTTGGGGAACAAGGGCATAAATTTTATCTAGATTTAGACTTGTAACAAAATTTTATCCAACTTTTTAAAACTAGGATAGCATGTCTATTCATGGGTCACAGTTTCTGAGTGCAGTCTAAGTTAGCAATTTTGTTGCTGTGTTGTACAACAGACTAACAAGACAGGAAAGAATCATCTTTTTTGCCCATCTAGACGGGACACAGATGTATGCTTTCAGCTTCTGTAGTGGAAACCTAACACCACAAACTCAAGTCTTGGCATGTAAGTTGAGGAAAAACTGGTCGTAAAACCACAAATATGAGTATTGGCTTATACACTTAAACATTCTTATTGATCTGAAATCCTAAAGAATCTTGTTTCTTAGAAGCACAATTTTCTTCTTCCTTTTGATGAGTTGGAGGAGATGATATATTGTCACTTACAGTACACCTACATTGCAATGTAAGGTATAATCGTGGTGCAGTAAGCATACCTGTGTTACATTAGTCTAGCTCGTGTGGATAATAGCAGTGAAGATGGTGGGACGGACCCCCCCAAAAGGGTCTAATGACTCAAATATATAGCCCGGATCTTTGGTAGGCAGATACTTAGGTGGCTGGCCAATGCTGAAGCTTATGCTGCTGCATCTGGACAGCTGCTGTTACCTATGCAGGCTAGATTAAAGTAGATGGGTAGGTGGGTATACCTGCACTTCAATTACACCTTAAATTGTGGTGTAGGCATATGCTTAAGGCTCTCCCAGTGAGGGAAATCATGGCTTTGAATTCAGAATATAAAACTACCTGTGCAGAGATCCATACTATGTTCAAAAATTAAATGTAGTGCCATATTGGCCATCACAGGTCCAATGGTGACTGTCAGTAGGAGACTCAAACCCCCTCCCCCTGTCAATGCATGTCCCCAAACCTTTATTTTACCAAGACTCCAATGTGAGAGAGATCCCCATGTAGCAGCAGAGGAAATTTAAATGTGGGATTCACTTTTCATAACCTCTGTAAAGGTTTCTACATTATTTTTCTGATTCAGCACTTCTGATCACACTGTCAATAATAGTAAAATTGAATGGACAATACAAAAGTAGGTAGGTAAATGTAGGTGTGAAATGAGTGGGAGATGCCGCTCTTGCTACAACCTGCCGTAAGCTCACAACCCTATGTTATTTGTTAGGTAAATGACAGGAGCTTAACAGGGTGAAGGAAAGCAACAGAATAAGAGAGAGAAAAAGTTACTTTCCTCTTTCAGTTTTCATGTCTTTCTCTCTCATTTTAAACTTTCAGAAGAGAAGATGGAAAAAAATAGTTAAATTAGTATACTTCATTACATTCTGCTCACTGAATACTGAAGAGGGTTACAGTAGTGTAGAGCTAGACAGGGAGTATCAGCTCTGTTGCTTGCATCAGAGTCTGAAACTAAAACTTGCTGCTCTTGTTGGAGGAGATGCTGTCAGGAAGGATCAGTGGGTATAGTGCTCTGAAAGTACCTGTTTGCTATGATGATTACTACAGGCTAGGTCATAAAACTTTATCACCCTTGATTTCTTGCAGAAGGGTTTTTGGATTTAAAAACTGTGAAATGTACGGATAAGAACAAAAGCAGCACGATGGGAGGTAATATAAAGTCCACTATTAGTGTAAAACCAACATCTCTTCTGATGCTGTTTGGATAAACTGATAATTACTTGAGGACATGGATGAGTGTGCGCAAGCCTGAGATGATGGTAGGTCAAGGAGGAAGCAGTTGGAGGAGTTGGCAAAGGTATTATCAGCCCCCTGATTGCATCCCTCATTGGTCACCAGAATTTTCAACTTGGGGGGCCTTTAGGCCTCCAGCTGTGGTTAGATCATATTAAAACAGTACCTGCATCTTACCAGGTGTGCCTGGACAGAGAGTTGCAGCCTTTTCTTTTGGATGTGGGCCTTGCCACAGTTATCCATGCCTTCACCACTTCAAGTTGATACTGTTGCTCTACATTGGGATGTGCCTTAAAACCATTCAGAGACTGAAATTGTCATAAATGCATCAGACTGCTTATTGAGAGGGAGCACTTGACGCTGGTAATCCAGGAGGTGCACTGGCTGCCAGTTACTGTTTGGATAAAGTTAAGGGTTGGTCTTCACCTATAAAGCCAAAGCCATAAATGGTCTAGAAAGTGCTTATTTAAGGATACATCTACTCTGCAATTTGGAGTAATTTGCAGTTTGTGCAGACCTACCCGCACTATTCTTATTTTAACTAATTGCTGAATATAGAAGTGAGGATGCAGCGGTGCAGGCGTTGACACAAGCTAACAATGCAAGTACATACCTGGGTTGGGGGGGTTAGGTGGGCTTGTACAGCCATGTTGCTGCATCTTCACTGCTGTTTTAGTGAGCTAGCTAGACAAAAGCTTTTCTATATGAGCTGCCAATTATTCTCCTGGTTCCAGTGTAGAAGTAGCCTTGGGGTATGTCTATACTTGAGCTGGGGTGTAATTCCCAGAATGAGAAGTCATACTGATCCAGCTAGTTAGTTCTGTTAGCTAGCTAGTGCACTAAAGCTAGTGTAGCTGTAAAGGTGCAAGTTGTGGCACTGGCTAGCTGCTGAGTACATACCTGGCATCCTGGACAGGCAGTACGCAGGATGTGTGTTGCTACACTTACTCCTGGGGGGAATTCGGCGTCACTGTGCATGCACAGAATTTATGTTCCCCTCAGATTTCTTTGCTTCTCCGCAGAAAAATAACTTTCTGATGGGGAAGCCAAAGGAAGCCTCAAGAACGGTCATGTGACCCCCCCCCCGTATGTTTTGGGTACCCAGCGCAGCCAGTAGAGAGGTAAATCACTGTGGGACAGGAGGCAGGACTTGGGAAGACCCGGCTGGTGGCTCCTACCTGCGCCAGGCTCAGCTGCTAGTCCTGACTGGGCAGGGGAGGACGGGACTTCCTCTTCCCCTGCAGGGCATCCAGAGCTGTGTCAGACCCACCCCCAGATTTCTCTGCTGGCTATGGGAAGCTCTGCAAACGCTCCACCTCACCCCCCACCCCTGTGCTTCCTGCACCTGTCGCTCCTCAGCTGCCATGGGAGGGATCACTGTACAGGGAGCTTCTCCCCCATTTGCCCAACCCCCATGCATCCAGACTCTCCTGCCAAGCCTCATCCCCCTGCACTCAGAAACCCCTCCAATGAGCCCCACTCCCCCTGCACCACCCCGCTGAGCCACCTGGATCCCCACCATACCAAGCCCCAACCAGATGCACCTGGATCCCCATCACACTGAGCCCCACTCCCTCAGCATCTAGACCCCACCACTGAACCCCCCTGCCAAGCTCTATCTCCCCCCCCCACACCCAGACTTTCCTCCTGCTGAGCCCCAACTACTTTCACCTGGATCCCCCGGCAGAGTCCCATTGACGCATCCAGAACCCCCCCAACAAGTCCCTGTGCATCCAGATTCCCCCTCTCCTTGCATCCAGATCCCCCACTGAGCTGTTTGCACCCAGATTGGCCCACACAGAACCCTTTCAACCCACACCTGGATCCCTTCACATTAAGCCCCTCCACACTTGAATCTTGCCTTCCTGAGCCTGCCTGCCCACACCTGGCACAGAGGGGCAGGGCTCTGGGGTATTTCTGTGGCAGGCCCGGTCCTTGCACTGTGGCAGGATTGGGTGTAGCCTCACCGCTGAGTCTGTGTCCCAGGGGGAAGCTGCACAGTGATCTCCCACCTCTGTGCAGTCAGTGGCCTGTGCTCCCCAATGCCATGCTTGAGCCTCCACATTTATTTGACAAATACAGTTTGTAGAATTTTGTAGAATCTTAAAATATTGTGCACAGAATTTTTTTTGCACAGAATTTTTAATTTTTGCCACAGAATGCCCTCGGGAGTATACACTGTATTTTTAACACACCAGCTCCATCAAACTTCAAAGTTACAAAAACTTTAAAGTTACAAAAAAACAGGGATAAACCTCTCTCTTAGCACAGGGAAAATTCACAAGCTAAAAACAAAAGATAACCTAACGCGCCTTGCCTTATTTACTTACTCTTTTTGCAATATTGAGACTCATTTTAGGATGATTTTAGGAGAAGGAGTTTTCTGACCTGATGCTTCTTTGCTTCTCCAGAGAACACACAAAACAAAGAGCACAAACAAAGTCTCCCCCGCAGATTTGAAAGTATCTTCTTTCCCCAATGGTCCTTTTGGTCAGGTACCAACCAGGTTATTTGAGCTTCTTAACCCCTTACAGGTAAGGAGGAATTCTAGGCTACCCTTAGCTGTATGGTTATGACACGCCCCCCCCAAATCACAGATTGTGCTGGACAGCCTGTACCACACTGGCTGTGATTTCCTCCTGGAGCTATAGGAGAAAACAGAGTTAATAAGACACATACACCTCTAGATATACTACTGATTATATAAAATCTAACAATTTCCACATTTCAAGGACGATTTTAACCAGTTGATTCTGGGAAACTTGCATGGGAGAGTGCATCAGCCACCTTATTAGAAGCTCCTGAAATGTGTTGTATTTCAAAATCAAAATCTTGGAGAGCTAAACTCCACCAAGGTAGTTTTTTGTTATTGTCCTTAACAGTATGAAGCCACTTCAGAGCAGCATGGTCGGTTTGCAGGTGGAAACTCTGTCCCAAAATGTATGGGCGTAGCTTTTCCAGAGTGTACACAATGTCATAACATTCCTTTTCACTGATTGACCGGTGGCTTTCCCTCTCAGATAGTTTTTTGCTGAGAAACATGACAGCATGGAATTCTTGATCTGGTCCTTCCTGCATTAAAACTGCTCCCACACCACGCTCGGACGCATCTGTGGTTACTAGGAAAGGTTTGTCAAAGTCTGGGGCTCTTAGCACAGGGTCAGACATGAGCGTTGCTTTAAGCTGGTTAAAGGCATTCTGATATTCTTCAGTCTACTGAACTGCATTTGGCTGTTTATTTTTGGTTAGGTCTGTCAGTGTGGCGGCGGTTTGGCTGTAGTGCAGTACAAATCGTCTGTAATATCTGGCCAAGCCTAAGGATTGGACCTGTTTCTTTGACTTTGGGACAGGCCAGTTTTGGATAGCATTCACTTTGGCATGTAGGGGGTTGGTTGATCTTTGACCCACCTGGTGTTCAAGGTAAGTCACTCTGTTTAGGCCTATTTGACACTTTTAGCCTTAACAGTTAACCTCCCTTAGGCTTAACCTCCCTTAGGCGCTCGAAGACTTTTTGCAGATGCTCCAGGTGTTCTGCCCATGAATCCAAAAAGAGGGCCAAATCGTCAAGGTAGTCGACTGCAGATTCTCCCAATCCCACTAGGAGACGATCTACAAGTTTTTGGAAAGTGACGGGTGCATTTCACAGCCCGAAAGGGAGCACATTGAATTCATACAGTCCATACCTTTCCTTGGCGGATTCATCCAGTGGTACTTGCCAGTACCCCTTGGTTAAGTCTAAGGTAGAGATGAACTGGGCATGTCCCAGTTTCTCCAATAGCTCCATCTGTGTGTGGCATTGGATAGTTGTCTGGGTGAGTTACAGCATTTAGCTTACGGTAGTCCACGCAAAAGCGTATCTCCCCATCTGGTTTGGGAATTAGAACCATTGGAGATGCCCATGCACTGTTAGAGGGGCGGATTACACCCATCTGTAGCATGTCCTGGATCTCCCGTTCTATAGCAGTTTTGGCTTGAGGAGACACCCGGTAAGGTTGGGCTCTAATTGGGTGAGCATTACCTGTGTCAATGGAGTGGTATGCCCGTTCGGTCCATCCTGGGGTGGCTGAGAACATCGGTGTGAAGCTAGTGCACGCTCTTTGATCTGCTGTCGCTGCATACGTCCGAGGGTCATTGGGAGGTTCACCTCTTCCACGCCAGTCACTTTTTCCTTCTGAGTAGAGACCTTCAGTCCACTCAGCGTCATCTCCTCCCTGGACTGAAACTGACAAACCTTTAATTCTCTGGAATAAAAGGGCTTTAGAGAATTAACATGGTACACCTTAGGCTTTAGGTTTGAGATGGGGGGTGCTATGAGACAGTTAACAGCTCCCAGGCACTCTTGGACTGTGAATGGCCCTTCCCATGATGTTTCCATCTTATGGGCCTGGAGCGCCTTCAAGACCATGACCTGGTTCCCTAATTTGAAGGAATGCTCTCTGGCATGTTTATCACACCAGGCTTTTTGCTCTTCCTGAGCATCTTTTAGGTTTTCTCTAGGAAGAGCTAAAGAGGTTCGGAGGGTATTTTGTTGTTTACAAAGTCCAGAATGTTAATTACCGGAGAAGGTGTAAAACCCTCCCACTGTTGTTTCAACAACTATAATGGTCCCTTAACGTCGCGGCCATACACAAGTTCAAATGGTGAAAACCCTAAACTGGGCTGTGGTACAGCTCTGTAGGAAAAGAGCAACTGCTGCCACACTAGGTCCCAATCACTGGGGTGCTCATTTATGAATTTATGTATCATGGCCCCCAAAGTTCCATTAAACTTCTCCACCAGGCCATTTGTTTGATGGTGGTAAGGGGTGGCAACCAAGTGGTTCACCCCATGAGCTTCCCAAAGGCTTTTCATGGTTCCTACCAGGAAATTAATTCCCGAATCCGTAAGGATGTCAGAGGGCCAACCTACCCTGGCAAAAATGTCTGTTAAGGCCTGGCACACACTTTTAGCTCTGGTGTTGCTTAGAGCTACTGCTTCGGCCATCGGGTGGCAAAATCCATGAAAGGCAGGATGTATTTTTTGGAAAAGGATCCAGAATATCCACAGCTACTCACCGAAATGGAACCTCAATGATGGGGAGTGGCTGTAGAGAGTCTTTGACCTGGTCTTAGAGTTTTCCCACTCTTCGGCACACCTCACAGGACCAGACATAGATAGAAATGTCCTTGCCCATTCCCTTCCAGTGGAAGGACTTCCCCAAACAGTCTTTGATCCTGTTCACTCCAGCATAGCCACTAGGATGATCGTGGGCTAAATTCAAGAGCTTGACCCAGTACTTAGTTGGAACTACCAACCGTCTCTGAGGATGCCAGTTTTCCTGGTGCCCACCAGAAAGAGTTTCCTTGTAGAAAGAGGACTTTTATACAACAAACCGGGATCGATTAGAAGAGCGGAGAGGCAGTGGGTTGCTCCATGCCGCCGTCCAAGCTCTTTGGAGGCTTTCATCTGCTTCCTGTTCGGTCTGGAACTGTTCTGTTGATGCTGGAGACATCAGTTCCCCATTGGATTGTGGACTTGGGCTTGGTCCCTCTGGAAGCGATGTAGGGGATGGGGCTGTTTCCATTGACTGTGAACCGCTCTCCGCTGGTGCACTATGGAGTATTTCAGGCTCTGGCTGAGCCTCTTGTGTAGGGTCATCTGCTGCTGCCAGTGCAGGCTCGGTGGTGCCCTCTTGTATCGGAGATGTAGATGGGGTTGCAAGTGCTGGATTCAGTGCTGGCAATGGCTCTGGTGTTGGTTGCTCTGCCAGTTCCAGTTCTGGGCCTGGCTCTGGCTTGGTCTCTGCAACTGGATCCACTACTGCTGTTCACCACCTCAGTCTGGGTCTCTGGTAACACAGACGGGGCCCTGGTAGAAGGCTCAGGAACAGGGATAGGTATGAAAGCTTGCTTAGCCTGGCTGCGGGTGACCATTCCCACCCTGTTGGCTAGCTTCACATGGTTGGCTATGTCTTCCCGCAGCAGCATGGGAATGGGATAATCATCATAGACTGCAAAAGTCCACATTCCTGACCAGCCCTGGTACTGGACAGGCAACTTGGCTGTAGGCAAGTCAAAAGAGTTTGACTTGAAGGGTTGAATTGTCACTTGAACGTCCGGGTTGATTAAGTTGGGGTCCACTAAGGATTGGTGGATAGCTGACACTTTTGTGCTCTAGTGTCCCTCCATGCGATAACCTTTTTCCCACCCACATTCACAGTTTCCCTTCGCTCTGAGGGTATTTGGGAGGCATCTGGGCATGAGGTCCTTTGGTGTGACCCTGGTGCAATGAACTGTAATCTATTGGGTTTTTGGGGGCAGTTGGCCTTTACATGCCCCAGCTGACTGGTCACTGGGGTGGGGTGGTTTGCTGGAGAATGGTGTGGTGGGGCGATAAGGTGTCTTGGGTTTTCCTTGGGGTGTAGCTGAGGCCTTGGGCTGCCTCCGGTGGTAGGGTGTGGTCTCGGGGTGTCCCTTCTGGTATCCTCTCCAACTGCGACCAGGGTTGTTCCTCTCTGCTACCTCCGCCCGTTTTGTTCTGATTTGCTCCGCCTGGTCATATTGATCAGCATAAGAAGCAAGACTTTCTGCTGAGTCCATTTTCTTATCCCATAAACAATGTTTTACATCATCATTGGTCATAGTCAGGAACTGCTCCTGGAAAACCAAATCACACATTCCTTTAAAGCTAGTTACATCCCTGCCTTTGACCCATTTATCTAACATAAGTTTACATAACTGGTTTACATAAGCCACATTACTTAGTCCAGCCCCTCTCTTAAGGGCTCTAAATTTTACTATGTAAGTTTCAGGTGTAATTTGAAATTGTTTCAAAACCAAATCCTTAAATTTACCATAGTTAGAAGCATCCTCAATAGGCATCTTGTTGAATATGTCCAGAGCTCTTCCAGTCAATTTTGCTACCAATGTGGTCGTCATGTCATCGTCAGGAATTGCATGAAGGGTGCACAGTCTCTCAAAGGTGAGAAAATATTCAGCATTATCACTGGATTCATCATACTGTGGACAAAGTTGCTCCCATTTGTGGATTTTTGGGGAAATGGAGTCAGCAGCTGAAGGGTTTTGTCTCTTCAACTCCATAACAGCCAGGACGGACATGCTTCCTCTCTCTTTCCTTCTCCTCCTGAGCATGCTGCTGGGCCTCCATAGCTCTCTCATGGGCAGCCTCTTCTCTGGGTGTTTTTGCCTCCACGGCTCTCTTGTGGGCAGCCTCTTCTGCATCCCTAGCAGCTTTTTCTTTGGCTGCTTGTGCGGTCCAGTGGTCCCAAGTGGTCCCTTTCCCGAATCTTTGTCTAACTCACTTGGTGGTGGCAGCAGTACCCATCCAAGGACAAGGAAGGATTTGTGCCTTGGGGAAGTTTTTAACCTAAGATGGTAGAAACAAGCTGGGGGCGGGTCTTTCATGTGGGTCCTCACATCTGTACCCTAGAGTTCAGAGTGGGGAGGGAACCCTGACATGGTCTCAGACTTAATTTAGTTACTTTTGCTACACCGTGCATGGAAAGTAGCTCCCCATTTACCTGAAGTTTCTTAAATGTTTTCATTAGTGGCATATACAGCTGCCCTGTAATTATGATTCCAGGTCCTTAAATCTTGATCTTCTAGTAGGGCAGAGTTTGGTAGCTACTGTATATAATTAGGAGGTAGCTCTGAATGTGTTAAGTCTGAAAATGACTATATCTAAGGGCAGTAGCTGCACCAAATAAACAAGCCCCAGCAGCTCTTCCTATATCTTGTGAATCCTCCTTCCATCTTAAGTCAGATGGAAAATTCCTAGCAGTCATTTCATTCCCATCTTTAAATTTGTTTTATTGTCTCTGCATTTCTAGGCTTTGCTAATGCAGGGAAACCTTAATATGCACAGTTCACTCCTAATCTGCTGAGTTCTAGAAAGGTTAGGAAAGAGAGAAACATACTTAGGGCTTGACTGTTTGTGTTGGCTTGGAATTGAAGAGTGTATACGTTCTACCTAGTCTCAGAGTACCAAATGCAGAAATTCCGTGTGCTTACTGAAGAGCTCCAGCTATTGATGTTATGACTTTTTTTCTGAAAGTAAATATAACTGGCAGATGTTAAAGACATAATGTAAAATTTGTGAAGATGTATTAGAATACTTAGAACACTATGCTTTAAAATCATTGCTGTATGCTTATACATTATACTACACCCTATAGAAAGAAAATGTTATGCCACCCTGTGGGTTGCTATAAAGAATGTTTATGAAGTTCAGCCTAAGACTTAAAATACGTTGAATTGGAGAGTTTTGAAAAATGTACTGTATGACACAGGAGACCAAATCATGCTAAAGTGCAGGGAAAGACTATACATCAGTTCAAAGGCTACATTATTCAAAAAAATACAACCATAAAAAAGTAATAAGATTACATTCTCACACTTCATGGCTAGTAAGGTGCATTAAGCTGCTCAGATATTCATAACTTACTGTGACATTTGGGAAGATTACATTTTGCTGTGCACAGCCATTACTGCAGCTCAGATAATAACTAGCCAGTACATGGGCCTGGATTATGATCCCTGTCGTCGGAAACAAATTTGTGTTTTGAAGGTTGATCAGTTCCAAATCACTATTAGAAAGGGTTAATATGACATACTGTAGAGTGTGTGTGCTTATGTGTATCTAATGAGTATGCATGCATAGAGTACATCAAATATAGTCCACTTTGTGTATACTGCTTTTTCTGTCAATTTTTTTGTCAAAAGGTATTACTTAAAACAGAAATGTTTAAAACATAGTGACTGCACTAGATATATACTTTTAATGTAACACCTGCTGAAATATTTGTTTTCGCTGGTTAGATTGGAAAATTAATTTGATAGCTTCCTGGATGGGTGATTACTGTTAATGATGTGTGTAGCCAGAAATGAAGGGTTGATGGTAAAAATGATAGGGTGAAGGTGGGGTCATCTTATTTACAACTAAATGTTGACCTGTACAGTTCTGATGTGATAGCTCTTGATTGGTTAGTTAAACTATATACCTAATTAAATTAAAAAGTATGGTGTGACTCTTAGCTGACAGCAAACGTATAGCCATTGTATTTGCACCACGAATTACTTTTACTTTCTTAGTCAAGTTTCATTTGCAAGACTGTCCTTTTGAGGAAGGCCTCAATCAGTCTATTAGGGTGGGTGATATGCTTGCATTCAATGTAAAATAAATAGTAATTTGAGAGTTGCTTTCTTGTTTTTGATCCAGTTGTCTTCAGGCTTTTTTTTCTCTGAGTTTTTTTAAAAATGCATTTTGTGATGTTACTACTTTAGCCCATTCCACCCAAGGATCTCAAAGCACTTGGCAACCACTAATGGATTAAGATAGACATGAACCTCATTTTGCAGAAGGGGGAAACTGAGGGATAGAAACTGAGTTACTTGATAAAGATGAGAGAAAGTTGGTGGCAAAGCTGGGAATAGAATTCATATCTCTTGACTCGCAATCCTGTGACTTTACTAGATAATACTCTTCGATGTTCCTTTAATTACTTAAATTATTGCAATTCAGAAAAAGTGAAAATGGAAGGGAAATATACATTTTTTTAAATGGTCATTCAGAAACTCTCCATTTCTTAGTACAACCTCAATCACCTCTGCTAACTTTCTCAATTTCTTATGGTATTTGACATCACTGCTTTATGTTCAGAATGTTGAAAGGTGCAGCTTCCAACCTGGAAACAAAATTTAGGACCTTTTGGATATTCTACAGTGATTTGAGTGTTTGACTTACAATATTTAAGGGCAACAATTCTGTTCTGTTGGACATACTTGATCTAGTGAATGGAGCTGTAGGGGCTTATGGGATGGCAAGAGAGAATAAGTATTTTAGGGGGTGACTTCTGTCACAGTATAACTTTAGGAAGGAAATCAACTGAATTTCTAATTGGATACTGTTAAGCTGTCATTCTAAGTGACTGATCAAACCTGTCCAAATAATATAATTCACTTGTTTAGTTAGTTTTGAAAATATCCACATGTAACTCTTCAGATTTACTCACTCCCCTTCCCCAAACATATCAAGATATTTGACTTTCTCATATGTGACCCAAATTGAAATCGAGACATTATTTTCTTAGGAAGGTAGATGAGGGGAGGAGGAAGGAAGGGGAAAAGTGCCTTGTGACATCCACCTAAATACCTGAAAGATCTAAAGAAACAGAATTCACCAAAAATTTTTTTTTTTCGTTTTTAGAAAATCTTTCTGTAAATGGAAGGAAATGTAACACAAACTTGAATTTACATCTAAGATGTCACAGTACTGTATTCATATTCATCTAACTTGCAGAAAAGTCTTGAAATATGAGGGCCTGGTGAGACTGGTAGGTTAGTATGTTAATCTCAAGAGAATTAAGTTCTAGTTCAGGTCACAAGTGAAGATGAGGTTTGATTTCTTTGTAGCTGTTGCCTTGTGCACATCAGAAACCACCTAATGTGGTATACTCACCAGTTTCTGTTCAAGCAAAGTCCATGACAGAAAGTTCTGAAGTGTTGCTTTTCTGGATTTAAGTGCATTAGCAGATCTGTAGGAGGAGACATAATCGTTAATGTTGGGCTCCAACCAGTGCTACTGTTCCTTCACTTTTTAAATGATCATTAACATTCACTCAGATACAACTGTTTTGTGCTATAATTTGAACAAATAACCTCCCCAACCTCATACCTTTACTTACGAAGTAAAATTGCAGTTGATGCTTCAATCCACTTTTCATCTAATATACCCGAAGTGCAGCTAAACGTTTGTAAAGAGGAACACTTCGGTGAGGTAGGTCAGCTCTTCACAGCAGCTGTTCTCTTATCTATTTGGGAAGTGCTTTTACAGATGGGCAAACTGAAACACAGAAATGTCAAGTGTCTTCATCAAAGTTACACAGTGAATCCATAACAGAAGTAGCAATTGGATTCACGGTTTGCCACCATCTAATTCCTCTTCCCTAATCTAATCTAAATCCAGCCCCACAACCTCTGTAATTGTTTCAGCACACATCCTTGGGAACGTGCACAGCAAGACCTAAATGTAGAATGATATTTGGAAATGATTGTTACTAATGCTTTGCCTTTTTTTCCTTAAAGCTTGTAGGGGGCCATTTTGATCTGGAAATGAACTTTATTATCCAAGAAGGAGAGAGTATTATCTGCATGGTAGACTTGTTGGATAAATGTGACATCACTTGCCAGGCTGAGGTGTGGAGCATGTTTACAGCAATCCTGAAGAAGAGTATACGGAATCTACAAGTCTGCACAGAAGTAGGGCTTGTTGAACAAGTGCTACAGAGAATTGATAAAACTGACAATATGATTGCAGGTATGACTTTAGATGGCAATACATTTATTTGAGCTAAATATGACTGTCTTTATATAAAACCTTAACACAGCACTTTTATTGACAAAATAAAAGAATAAGCATTATGTACAGAGCTGCATGTATATCATTTTAATATTTTTTCCTTCAGATCTCTTAGTTGATATGTTGGGAGTGCTGGCTAGCTATAATTTGACGGTCCGGGAGCTAAAATTGTTCTTCAGCAAACTCCAAGGAGAAAAAGGAAAATGGGTAAACAACTTTGTTGTCTTAATGTTGGTTATACTGTCTCCTAATCTTTCCAAACAAAAAGGGCTATTTTAGAAACATTTTTAATAACCATATGTGAAAGCTATCAAAGATGTAGGGATCCCCGCAGTAGTATTATCAATAGATGTCTTCTTGCATATTAGTAATAAAATAGATGGTGTAGAAGTGTGAGTAAGTTACCTATTAGATTTACGTTTGGTCGCTCTAGAAATACTGATACTTAGTGCCTCCGGTTTCCCCCTGACAAACAGGTCGCACTTGTCTTCTTTATATACCCGGAAATAATTTGATGATAGTAGGTACCTGTTTTTCTTTTTATAACTCCAGTTACATTTAGTCTGCAGAAGAGAAGAATGAGGGGGGATTTGATAGCTGCTTTCAACTACCTGAGAGGTGGTTCCAGAGAGGATGGTTCTAGACTATTCTCAGTGGTAGAAGAGGACAGGACAAGGAGTAATGGTCTCAAGTTGCAGTGGGGGAGGTTTAGGTTGGATATTAGGAAAAACTTTTTCACTAGGAGGGTGGTGAAACACTGGAATGCATTACCTAGGGAGGCGGTAGAATCTCCTTCCTTAGAAGTTTTTAAGGTCAGGCTTGACAAAGCCCTGGCTGGAATGATTTAATTGGGGATTGGTCCTGCTTTTGAGCAGGAGGTTGGACTAGATGATGTCCTGAGGTCCCTTCCAACCCTGATATTCTATGATTCTATGAAACCAAGGGGGGGAAAAAAAAGCAGAGGATTTAAAAAAAAAAAAGTAGACATTTAAAAAAGGTAAATTAAAAACTACGTCCCACATACACAACCCAAAGAGTGTCTTTTCTCACTTTGTTTTTTCCTTTGGGTAAATATTGCAGAAACTGATTTGGTTAGCGAAGTAGGAATTTGTAGAAAGATCTGAATTTAAGGCAGTCTTGTAATACCACTTGCTGCTTGATTTCAAAGTGAAATCCAAGTGAAAAGTCCTAGCATAAATTTTTTACTGTTTCCACCTGGAGTGGAATAGGAGAACAGAACACCCCTGACAACCTCCCTCCTGAAAGTTAGCTTTTTTTCTCCTCATATGATACTGATGCTACCAGATATACTTCCTCCTCCAGGTGGAATCTAAACATCAGAACTGCTACTTTGACAGCAGAAGCAATTGCTTTAAGAATTGTTCTAAGCACATTGAAAACATATTTGTAATCCTGCTTTGGTGGCCCCTAACATAACCTGCTCAATGTAGAGAAAAGGCTTCACAGATCTGGTTTCTTACTGATTAAAAACAAATGCCTATTAAATATAAAAACCTATGCTAATATTCAGTTAAAATTTCAATTTTTAAACAAAAACTGCAAATTGATCACATAGAAAATACTGTGTATCAAGGTATAAATTTAAGGCTAATGTAGTTAAAAATATTGCATATGTTCAGTGTGGGTGAGTTAAGGTACTCTTTGTAATGTTAATGTTTTTATTTTCTGACTCTCTTGTTTGCATTTAATTTTCTTCTTAAAGAACAAATACAGAGGCGAGAAGGAGGAGAAAAACATAGCTGCATTGCTAGGAAATTGCACAGCTCTCTAAATCTTAAACTCAACTATCTGCAGCACTAGTTATCCAACTTTTTGTGCAGTTCCACAGTGCTGCAGACAGTCAATTTAAACTGTGATCTGTACTCCCCCCCCATTATTTTCTGTTAACATGTGTGAACCATTTTGATTTGCTTTGAGCTTTTATTTTTGAAATACCTTTTTAAGATGGCACAGTGATTAGTTTTCAGTGAGTGGTTTCATATGAAGTTTGAAGTTTATTATTTTTTGTTTCCTAGGCTCAAACAGTTTGAAGTTTCTTCTGAAAGCAAGAAAAACATGATTTTTTCTCCCCCCGCCCCCTCCTCTATAACTCTGAGGGAGTTTAAAGGAATTTCTTTACTTCCCACCTCAGGGAAAGACCAATCATTAAAAGTTTCAGGCCTCTGGAAAGTTATAGGCAAGTGAAAAAACAGTCTTACAACTGTTGGCCTGCAACCATAACTATAACACTTGATATATTAAATTGATGTAAGCTCTCAGGTTTTATTTGGAGATTATTGCCACTTGAATTCAATAGGAAAAGTTAGCTGGAAAAGGAAAAGTTAGAACTAGGCTGTTGGTATCTAAGATGAATTTTGAGTTGATACTGTTCCTTGACTATTACTCTCCTGAGTAATGTGGTAGCCTAGTGTTTGTCTGTGGAAAGATGAGAAATGTGTCAAAATGCGTCCTTTTTTATAATATGTATCAGAATAATATACAAATGTTTGATATTTGTGATAATTTCTTTTAATAGCCACCACATGCTGGAAAATTATTGTCTGTATTAAAACACATGCCTCATAAATATGGTCCTGATGCCTTCTTCAACTTTCCAGGAAAAAGTGCTGCAGTAAGTAGTTATATGTTTTCTATACCTTTGTTATCCTACTCTTACTACTGGCTCTTTTTTGTCGTCTATTCTCATTTGGCTGTTTTGTTCCATGTATACGGTGATATTCACCAGTCTGACATTGTTCCTAGAGAGAACTATTTTTCCAGGGTGGTAACTACATTAAGATTAACTGAAATATGTTACTATTAAATATGCACTACATTTATGGAAGGACAAACGATCTAAGCTAAAGAAAGATTGGATACAAGTAATAGCCGATATCTTAATAGCCCATAGCCCATTTTGTGAGATTGGTTCAATTAACTCACTCTTATTTGTTGCAAGCAGAATCTTTATTTCTTCTCTCAATATTCCTTAGCAGTGGTGTCTGTCCTAGTGTGCAACACACAAGTGAATCCCCAAATATTATACATGTTTGGGAGGCACTCCTGAGAGAGCCTCAGAATGCACCAAATTGAAAGTTGGCTCAATTCTGTTGTCTGTTCATTTTTATGGCAGGAGACACAGAACCTCCCCAGAGACTTCCCCCCCTTCAAATGATCAGACATCATACATGTGAATATAACAGCACATGCTATCTTTATGAGCTGACTCATTTATATGCTGGCCATATGGAAAAAAATCAGCATTCACTGCACTGTTTTATTGCAATTTCTATTACACATAAGAAATACTACCAAAATATTGCTGCAAGGAAAATATAAGAAACACCAGGATAAAGCTAACACTATGGCTAGGGCCCTACCAAATTCATGGCTGTGAAAAATGCATCATGGACCATGAAATCTGGTCTTTTGAAATCTTTTGAAATCTGGTGTTTTTACCCTATACTATTCAGATTTCTTGTGGGGGAGACCAGAGTGTCTCAAATTGGGGGTTCTGACCCAAAAGGGAGTTGCAGGGGGGCCGCAAGGTTATCTTAGGAGGGTTGCAGTATTGCCACCCTTACCGCTGCGCTGCCTTCAGAGGTGGGTGGCCAGAGAGTGGTGGCTGCTGACTGAGGGCCCAGCTCTGCAGGCAGCAGCACAGAAGTAAGGGTGACAATACCATACCATGCCATCCTTACTTCTGAGCTGCTGCTGGTGGCAGCTCTGCCTTCAGAGCTGGGATCTGGCCAGCAGCTGCCGCTCTCCGGCTGCCCAGCTCTGGAGGCAGCGCCGCTGCCAGCAGCAGCGCATAAGTAAGCATAGCAGTACTGCAACCCCCCCCAACTCCTTTTTGGTCAGGTCCCTACAATTATAACACTGTGAAATTTCAGATTTAAATCGCTGAAATCATGAAATTTACGATTTTTAAAATCCTCTGACTGTGAAATTGACCAAAATGGACTGTGAATTTGGTAGGGTCCTAACTATGGCACAGTAAATACTTGAATTCAGTATAAATTCTGCGGCATTCATTGATGGTAAAGAATTTGTACACTTGAAACATTTTTTATTTTTAAACCAAAAATGTCATGCAGTTGTCCTCACTAAGGATCAAATTCATCAAAAACAAATCTTTTAGTTGTTAAAAGAGTAACACATATTTTTTCACAACCTCACACATAACTCAACAGATAGTTATTGGATCATCTTACACTCTCTTTCCATATATATTCTCCCCACTCAAGATCACACACTAACCACCTTCTTTCTTGAAATTAAACATAACATACTTAAGCCCAAAATAAATTAATGTAAACGAAAATTTAAGGAACTGAAAAATAAAGATAAAAATAGAAATATTTCTGAAACCTTCACCATATGATAACTATAATGGGAGTATTAACATTATTTTGGCTACCTGTACATTGTTTTATTAAATTCTTATACTGTATATCGTATCTAAGTGCCTCGAGACAATGAGAAACTTATTTTAGGAATCTTAATATTTTAGATAATTAGCCCAAGCTATCCTAAAAAGCTCTGTGATTAAACCAATTGTAATGATATCAGCCCAAAAAAGTTGTCAGTCTCAGACATATAGACTTATTAGTGAATTACAGCTTTACAGAAGGGTTGATAGCATTGTGTTTGGGCCGGGATAGTTACACAGAGTTGGGGAGCATAATGAGGAGTCTGGCAACATTTATGTTCTTTGATGTTTTTGTTCATCGGTATTGATCATCTGGACAGCATCTTTGATCAGAGGGTTATGGAAATCTGAGTTAAAATTTACATTGCAAGCCTGTGAAACAAAATGGTGAAAGGTGAATGGTAATGGTCAAAAACTGTTCAAAACAAAGAAGCAAATACTATAAAAATTGTTGCGCATATAGTTAGCAACTTACAGACTTTCTAGTTAATGTAGGTACTGTGTTTTTATTTGAAAATTTTGTCTGGAAGGATTGCATAATGTCTTCTTTTGAAAGCAGGGTTATAAGTCTCACATTCTCATGTCTATATTTTTCTGGAGGGCCAAGTTAGGCATGAATTTTCTGCAGATAAGACTGTTTCAGGCAAAATCTAGAGACTTTCATTTTTATGCCTAACTTCTTTCCACAATCAGTTACTTTCCTCCTCTTTGGGATGCAGTCTGGTGTGCCAGCATTGTAGAGATCACTAATCTGTAAATTTCACTTTGCTGTTAGTTCAAAACAGAACAAGATGAGCTTAAGGCAATTTTGGACCAAATATTTCTCCAAAAAAGTTTCGTTTCATTATGAGTTATTTTTATTGAGATATAAATATTTTTGTCATGAAATCTTTATAATCTAAAGATTCTTTAAAAAACAAAACAAAACAAAAAACAAACAAACCTTGGACCATTTTATTATTGCAGTAAGACATAAGAAGTCTGTAACTTGCACCATGTCCTGTCTTAATTCATAAATTATTTTGTTAAATCTTTCTGTATTAAATATCTATGTTACTTCCTTTAGGCTATTGCCTTACCTCCTATAGCCAAGTGGCCCTACCAGAATGGATTTACTTTTCACACTTGGTTAAGAATGGATCCTGTAAATAATATCAATGTGGATAAGGATAAGCCTTACTTATATTGGTATGTATAACGAAAACCTACATTTCTAATGTTTTTTTCCCATTTATATTCATTTTTCAATGGTCTCTGCTTACACTGAAAAAAACAATAACCTAATAACTTTTTTGTTTACATGCAAATTTAGTTTCATTTCTTTAAAAAAACTTTTTTATAGTTTTCGAACAAACAAAGGACTTGGTTATTCTGCTCACTTTGTTGGAGGCTGTTTGATTGTGACATCAATAAAGTCAAAAGGAAAAGGATTCCAGCACTGTGTGAAATTTGATTTCAAGCCACAGAAGGTGGGTTAAGCAAGTAAATAATTCAAATAAGTGCCTTAAATTACCACAGTACATGTGTGTAATTAGCCATTAGTTGTACTAATTTTTTATTTAGATCAGTGTCCTAGTAAGCTCAGGGGAGCGTTCTGTTTTGTTTGCTAATCACTAACTTCATAGTGACCCAGAAAAATATTGTCTGCAAAAATATTACCAATAGTATCAGTTGGCATTATTTAGAGAAGTAAATAATACCAACTTTTATTTTCATAAGTAAAACTTAAACAAATGTACATAGTAACCTGCCATTTTTTAAGATTGTGATTTAATACATTCCCAAGTGTAAAAGAAAAAAATACAATTTAATAAAGAGTAAGTCACACATGTGACCTAGGTGAATAGTGGACTGAAAGTTAGATCTACTGACTGTTGGTTTAATTATGTGAAATGAGTTGATGGTCTTTGTTTCTTGCTGGACAAGTGTCCACATCAGTTGGTATTTGTGCAGCAGAAATGGTAAAGATTGAATAGATATCAGGATCTGGGAAATTGCTTGAAAAGTGTAGGAGAACTTTCACTGTTCCTCTTATGGAATTCACATCCTGGTTTGTGAATAAATAGAAGACTTCAAATTTGTTAGGGCTGGCTCCTGATATGATTAAACTAAGTAATATACACCACAATGTTACTGTTTTTAACTCTTTAAAAATTAGCAAAATAATAACTTATAGGTGTACTAAAATGTATTTATTATGGGAAATTTATGTTTCTGTATGACCTATCCCTAAGAACTCTCAGCACATATAGACAACCTGAAAGTTCTAAGATCTATTCTTGTCTATATTCTCTCTTCTTGCTTCTATTCCAGCTTTCTCCCACTTACAATTTTCCTGTTTCCTTTCCCTGATAAATTCTGTGTAAAGTCTTTATCCTAAGTGAGTGATTTACTCTCACTGTCCTGTGCTATGAGCCAAAGTTTCTCTCAATTCTCAGTTTGGGTGTGGACTAGTGGATAGAGCAGGGAACTGGGGCATAGGAGACCTGGGTTCTGTTTTTGACTATGCCATTTGCTGGCTGGGTGATCTTGGGCAAGTCACTTCCCCTCTGTCTCAGTTTCTTCATCTGTGAAATGGAGATGATGATGCTTACCTCTTTTGTAAAGTGCTTTGAAAGCTATTGACAGAAGAAGTGCTATATTAGAGCTAGGTATAGCTAGGTATAATTATTATTATACATGTTACCTCTTCCCTGATAATTCCTGGGCTGATGGAGTGTTGAAGAATCTACTGGAGACTTCCCAGGAGGGAAGAGTGTGTAGATGAGGACAGACAGGACTCAAAGCAGTCAGTACACCAACTTTGACAAAAAGCACAGGTTATTCTTCCTCACTCATTACCTGGGATGACCCCAAGAATAATTGTTTATAACTAGTATCAGAGGGGTAGCCTAGTTAGTCTGGATCTGTAAAAGCGGCAAAGAGTCCTGTGGCACCTTATAGACTAACAGTCGTATTGGAGCATAAGCTTTAGTGGGGGTGAATACCCACTTTGTCAGATGCATCTGATGAAGTGGGTATTCACCCATGAAAGCTTATGCTCCAATACATCTGTTAGTCTATAAGGTGCCACAGGACTCTTTGCTGTTTATAACTATTCTACCTAGTGTGATCACAACCAACTAGTATGTTTTTAAACACCACTTAGCACTGGCTATAGACAGATAGTGTTGTTTGTTTAAAAATATATGTATTAACGTGTGTTGGCTAACATGGTTATGAAACACACACCTTGTTGTCCTGATCTAGTCAGAGGCTTAACATTTTTCTCAAGCAGTTTCAAGAACACAAACTCATGTGTAAGAGAATACACTAAATGAATCATACTTTGTAATTATCCAGTGTAACCAGAAAGTGTGGTGTTCTCAACTAAGATGAGTTATTCCACATTACTGAATAATCATATTTAGCAACATGGCATGACTTGATTTAAATGGCATTGTTCAAGGCTTCCTTGCATATTTAGTAGACTTGAAAATATGTTTGCTTTCTCAAATGGAGCATTTGTCTGGTGTTTCTGAAGGGGAAAAAAATGTAAACATCTCCAGGAAAGCAGGTCTCCAAACACATTTTGGTAATTCTTATCAGTAATCCCTTGCTGTACATGGATTCTGGTTTACCATTTGACACAGTCCTCGGAGAATCATTAAGCTTTGGTGTCATCCTTGCTGCTCTTTCGGAATGATTGCAAGAAATTCATTGCCCTAAGCCCAAGAAAATGTAAATACATTAACAAAGGAAGATACAGTATTTCTTTTGTCAGTTATTTTGGCATAAATAGTGCCCTTCGTATTGTCAGGGAAAAGTTGTGTACTGTGACCGTATATCTCTTTTAAGATTATACACCTATTTGTCAGTACACAGGGTGACTGGGCACACTCTTTGGGTACAGTGAATTAGGCTAGGCCAGCAGTGAACTTTGCATTTCTTCCACATTAATTTAAAAAAATCCCTAAATCATCTACAAAAAGTTTTCTGCCTTTTCGTAACTCATATCAATAGTTTTGATCTTCTGGGATACAGCTACTTTGAGTAACTTTTAAAACATACTTACACAGGCTTAAAGTATCAATAATTATTCTCTTCTTATTCAGTGGTATATGGTTACTATAGTGCATATCTATAACCGCTGGAAGAACAGTGAACTTCGGTGCTATGTGAATGGGGAACTAGCATCATATGGAGAGATAACGTGGTTTGTCAATACCAGTGATGTAAGTAGCTTTTATTTAATTTTGTTACTTAATTTCATACTTGGAATGGCTGAAATTGTTTTTTGCACTTGATTATATTTTTAGGTTTTGATAACCTGGCTTGAGAGGGAAAAAGTAGGTTTTCCAATAGAACTTGGAATAAATAATTAAAAAACCCAGTAAACTTCTGTACCTGGTGGCCTACATGGCATTTTACCAATAGATCAACTAAGAGAATGCAAATGTAGTCAGTGTGTTAGATGGCCAGTAAAAGTTATGGACCCAGTTCTGCAAACACCTAAGCACATTCATTATATTACTTAAATGAACAGTCCATTGACTAGTCTCTGGAGTAAAGTTATGTGTATGCTTAACTGTGTGCAGGATTGGGCCCTATAGGTGAACACTATCATCTCTCTTTAAAAACTTATTTTACTCTCCTGCAGTTTCACTTTCTACTCTCCTAATGTGTGGAAGAGAGTCGAATAATACTGATCTCCAACATGGTATTGAGATATCAATACAATTAATGTTACCCTTATACTCCAGAAAGATCTGATTTTCTGATGATGTATGTTTGACAGTTCTAGAACGTAGCTTCTTAACTCTCTCGCCCTGTATATATTTGCAGATATGTCCTATTAGTATTTGAGTAGAGTAAAAATTGCAGAGAACATTTAGTTTATTTTTAATTAATATTGTATATTATGTATTTTACAAATTTTAGACATTGCTGACAGCTAAATAAAATGAAAAATAATTGTTATTTTGCTTAAACCCCCACCCTTTTTTTTAAACTGCAGGTTTTGAAAACATTCATTTTATTTATTAATGCAATCTTTCAAAATTAGCATGAAAGTTTTACCAGTGTGGACACCCAATTTACTTGCCTTGACTATGAAGATTGATTTGAGTTGGGAGAGGGAGATTTTGCTTTTTGCCTGTCCAAAAATATTTTTTTCACCTTGATCAGTTATAATATTGAAAGGCTACTTTGGGTGTAAAATAAATTATTGCTTTTCTTAAGAATAACAAATACATAGTCCACATGATTAATACTTGTGTGCTTCACATTGAATCCTTTCTTGTCTTTTATTGTGTACAACTATATCCTGTGTTGTCCTTTTCAGACGTTTGATAAATGTTTCCTGGGTTCTTCAGAAACAGCAGATGCTAATCGAGTGTTTTGTGGGCAGATGACAGCTGTTTACCTTTTCAGTGACGCTCTCAATGCTGCTCAGATTTTTGCCATTTATCAGCTTGGCCTGGGATACAAGGTATTTTGGAGTTGAGTGAATAGTACCCAAAAGATTAATTCTAATAAGTCAATTTCTATAGTATTTTAGGATGTCAATGACGATGATGTATACAATGTTCTTACCAGCCTATTTTTTATTTACATAGGCTTATAGAAATAAACTATCTAATATCACAAAATTTAAATTAATCTATTCAATTTTATAAAAGTGTAATGAGGAAAGAAGTGTAATGAGGAAAGAAGTGAACATATAGATAATGCTATATGTTTGTCATGAACATGATTTGCTTGAGAAAAGTATGACAGTTGAGGTTTTTTGGGGGTGGACTTTATAACCCCATCCAGCTGCTACTGAGCATGAACTTTTATAAATATAACTTTCTATAGTCACTTGGGTTTCTAAATGATTTTAAACAGCTTTTCATAATTTTATTACAAAAAATATTTTGCTCAGTAATGTGACCCTGTGACTTTTTCCATTTTTCTATTTTTTTAATGTTTTCTATTTTTGCCATGATGCATAATCTGCCTTGCGTAACTGATTTATAACAATGCTACAAGCCCATCTGCCTGAGAAGAGAGCATTTGATAATGTAATTAAAAACCATTCTTTATATAAATTCACTGTCAGAGTGGGAGTTGCAGCACAGCAGGAGAATTGTTTGCTGGTGTTTTGTTTTCCATCTCTTCTGTTCTATAAAACTCCAGTCCCACTCCATGACATGAAATAGATTGTACATGTATTAAACAAAACACAACCCCTCTCCCCTTCTCGACTAGGCGCACATTTAATTTGGTATTAAAACAAGGCTCATGCAAATAATAAACTCTGTTTGCTGTCTTTACTCTCTCGTTGACTTCTCAGGAGTCTTGCTTTGGATTTTTGGGTGATGGGGAGGGACCTGCTGTCTAAGTGGATAAAGCACTAGCTATTAACTAAAAGAAAAGGAGTACTAGTGGCACCTTAGAGACTAACCAATTTATTTGAGCATAAGCTTTCGTGAGCTAAAGCTTATGCTCAGATAAATTGGTTGGTCTCTAAGGTGCCACTAGTACTCCTTTTCTTTTTGCGAATACAGACTAACACGGCTGCTACTCTGAAACCTAACTGCGGCTAGATCATTTTCTTCATTGAGGCTTGCGACCAAATTTACTTTCTTCATATCAGAGAAGTATCTTGATACCTAATTTAACATATTAAAAGTGAAGAGCACTGAGGTTTAATTCTGTTATGCTATTTACTTACTTGCTGTTTGTATTGTGGTAACCCTGATGGGCCTAAGTTGGGGACTGTGGCCCCTACATGCTGTAGAAATGCAACATTTTTTTGTTCTTACCTCTACCCAAAGAGCTTCTAAGTGAACACTGAGTAACAGACACTATATTTTATTATGTTTTTCTTTGCTTCCACAATGTCCCTGCTTTAGGGCACAACAATGCTATATAATACTAACTCTACAAAAATTGTCCTGTCCTGGTGTTGTAGTGGGGCTGTTCTGATGCATTGCTGGAATAGAGGAGTAATGCTGTTGTAATTGTTTTGTTTCCTGTTGTATTTTCTGTGTTAGTCACCTTAATTTTTTTCTTTCTTCCATCATTCTAGGGAACGTTTAAATTCAAGACAGAAAGTGATCTCTTCCTTGCTGAGCATCACAAACTGTTACTGTATGACGGCAAATTGTCCAGTGCTATTGCTTTCACATACAATCCAAGGGCTACTGATGCACAGCTTTGTCTAGAATCATCCCCCAAGGATAACCCTTCTATCTTTGTTCATTCACCACATGCTCTCATGCTTCAGGTACTTTGGCACTTTTAGTAGACTTTCTGAGGAGAAAAATGGCTTGTACTTGTGAAGTCTGTAATCAGGATTTAGTGCCAGGTGAGAGGGCCCCAGATAATAGACTAATCAATAGAAGCTAGGAGAACTGCACTCCTCTCCTTCTTCAACCTTTTAGTTGGAGGTGTGGAGAATTGTTCTCAGCTCTTTAAAGTAACTCTCCTCCCTTTGTCATCAAGCCTCCTGACTTCTCCCCACTACTACTGCCTTACATCAGGCTCCCCTTTCTTATCACTTCTGGTCCCAAGAGGGAGGGATTTCCAACTTCTCCTAACCAATTTTGCTTCTTCTCATTGCATAGAGCAACCCTTCTCCACATCACACCTGTGCATTGTACCTCTCATCAGTGTATAAGCATGTCATCCTTCCCTTTCCTAAGTGAATTTGCTCACTTTTCCATTCTTAGAGTCCCAATTAAATTCTTCTTCAGGAAGGTTACATCAGAATTTTTTAAAGAAACACAGCAGAAGTTTAGAAAATAACTTTAAAAACAGCCTTCTTCCTTTCTCCTCCCCCACCCCCCCAAAAAAAATTCCACAGCCCCCCAGTGTTTTTTCTTGAGGACATTCTATTGTAACTCTTGCTTCTTCCATCTCAGGGCCTCTAACACCTTGCTCTCCTCCACTTCAGGAGAACACAGGGGCACTCCAGGAAGGGCCAGCAAGCTATGGAGCTGCTTTGTTATCAGAGACCATGTTTTGCTTTAGATGCTGGCCACAACCTATGTGCCCATCTAAAGTCATCTTTGAGGACCAGCACAGTAGACCGGAATCTCAGGCTTTGGGTCAGGCTGGGACTGGGACATCTTTTTAGTGGTTGTCTCCTCAACAGTAGCAGCCATTACTTGTAATAGTTTCTTTGTGTGGTAGCAGTCTGATTTTATATTAAAGATACTCTTAAGTATTTAAGTCAAATGATAACTGTTTTAAAGTGGTTTTAGAAAAGGTTTTAATCTTTTAATTCTTCTTTGGCAGGATGTGAAAGCAGTCCTAACACATTCTATCCAAAGTGCTATGCATTCAATTGGAGGAGTGCAGGTACTTTTCCCTCTGTTTGCACAGTTAGACCATAGGCAATATTCATTGGACCAAGTTGACACAACTGTTTGGTGAGTACGTATGGCTACCTCATTTCATCTTCCATTTTAATTTAAGTGAAATGGGTTTTTGCTTAATTTAAATGGCCGCAGAGCTAGGTACCTTATGTTGTAAAGAATTCTCGTGGTTTACGGTTCTTTTTTCCCCCCAGTAAGATAGAGCAGCAGTAAAGGGAAGACTTCTTATGTAAGGCTTCTCTACATAAGCACAATACATTGAAGATTACATCTGCCTTAAGTGATAGAAATGCACAGCTTCTAGTAAATAGTTAATAAAATAACTGAAGGTTAAACTGGAAACCGTGTCTGTCTGTGTTTAGCTATTAGGCAAAGAATTAACTCCAACTAATGGAATTGCAGCACTATTATTTGGATGCTTTATTTCTGTTCTCAAGGCCAGAAGTTGTTATGCCTCATGTGAACAGGACTGTGAGTTGAGGTCAAGATTATTGGCACCATGTTTTCTATGCAAACTTGCACAAATGAAAACAAATATGCACATCATGTTATAGTTATATAATGCATTTATGGGGCATTAGAAGTATGAAAAATCTACACGAGCTCTCTCCTGTCAAAGGGGCGGGGCGAGCTTCTTGAATCTCCATGGAGGATAGCTCAGTGGTTTGAGCATTGGCCTGCTAAACCCAGGGTTGTGAGTTCAATCCTTGAGGGGGCCATTTAGGGATCTGGGGCAAAAATTGGGGATTGGTCCTGCTTTAAGCAGGGGGTTGGACTAGATGACCTCCTGAGGTCCCTTCCAACCCTGATATTCTATGATTCTATGATAAGTTGATGATCCTGAGCTGTAGTGCATGATGAGTGAAAGATGTGTTATGTGTCCAGGCTAACTCAAGCTTGGTATGAGTTGTCAAGAGCAAGGGCTGAATGTAAAAATGGTAAGGGACTCTGTAGTTAAGGTTGCAAAGAAGTTTCCTTTAGAACCACTTGTTTTACAAACTCAAAACATTCCAAAACACATTTTACCTTTTTGGCTACTTTATTTTTATGGTGTGAGTGTAGGAGAAACTGAAGCAATAGCCTTCCTTAGCAGTAGGCATACACGTAGCCTTTACTGAGGGCTAGTACTTTGCTTCGATTAAAATGCTTTTCATTTAGTAAAGTTATTACTATTTGTAAATTATATTCTGGGGCATGAGCATTAGAAAACTGATGAAGGTATAGACATGTATTTGAAGAAAAATCCATATTTGGGGTGGGATTTAATCCCATTGATTTCTGCTCCTAAATCCTTTAGGCATTTTTAAAAATCTCCTGAATTCCTACTTTAAATATGAACTAATAAAACTCTTTTATCAACTTCAAAACTTAGTAACTTCACAACTGCTAAACTGATTTTTTTTTTCTCCTGCTTGGCTCTTGTGTTAAGACCTATAAAATCATGTCTAAAAGAAATTCAGTAGAAATAAGTTATACACTTATAAACGTGCAATTTATAGTACTCCATTACCAGTGTAGTGTACAATGATAAAGGTTTATACCAATTAATGTTCATGTACAAAAATACATATGTAAACCACAGTATTAACAGGCAATAGCCAGTCCTGAGCCAGCTAGGGGCTTAAGTCTAACTGTGTGTATTTTACTGACACCAAAGCACTAATTGACCTTTATGTGCATTTTGTTAAAGAACTATGGAATTTTTTTCTTTTAAAGAGGCAGAAGAATAATGCTAAAATTATGTACAAAAACCTTTTAATGGAATATTAAGGGTACACAGTTAAGTTCTCTAAAATCAGGAAATACAAAAGCTAAGTTTGAATATATGACCTTCTTGCATTTAGACCTTAGGATCATTTTTAATTATGTGCTCATATACTAATTAATGATAAATGAAGTGTAATTTTTTCACCTCCTTAAATGCATGTGCTGATTCCTAGGTTGTGAGTTAGTGGGAGCAGTGAAAAGGGGAGAATGCATATCAGTTTGCAACCTAACATCATAATGTTTTTTATCATGGTCTTACAAGAGAAATGAGCATCTCTGTGATGGGGTGGGGAAAAAACAAACCAAAAAACCCTTTTTTTGGTGGATGTGGGGGGAGCTCATCTTCACAGTGGAACAGTAAAAAGAAAAGACAAATATGTTTGCTTCTCAGTTCATGACTTTTGAGTCCTTAACTGGACAATCTTAATCTTGCATTAATATTTCTGCATTTAATGCAGAAACTTTTGCTGTTCTAAAATCTTCTAGTCTATTTCTTCCTCCACCCCTCTGTTACCTTCAAACCTACAAAGAACTTGCGTATATTTGAGTTTTTCTTTGCTTCAGCTCTGTTTTGCAACCTCTGATCTTCCAGCCACAGAAATTGATGAGACTTCATAGCAGTTAAGGAGTGGCACTGACTAAAGTGGGATTGTTCAAAGCAGTTAGTCCTGCTTTAAATGGAAGTGCTGCCAACATCATTTAGCCTGGCTGAAAGCAACAGAATGGCAGTTGAAATGGAACATAGGTCTATTGTATGGTAGAACTGGTTCAAAATTGGAAGTAATTGGTGATAAGTGGTTTCAGGAATGTTTTGCCATTGGAAAAGTATCACAAAGTTCAAAGTTTTGAGGTAGAGAAAATCCAGTAGCAACTAGGAGACTGATCACTTTGGAAAAGCAGCCATGTTAGTCTGTATCCGTAAAAAGAACAGGAGTAGTTGTAGCACCTTAGATACTAACAAGTTTACTTCAGCATCAGCTTTCGTGGGCTACAGCCCACTTCATCGGTTCCATTCTGTGCACCTGATGAAGTGGGCTGTAGCCCATGAAAGCTTATGCTCAAATAAGTTTGTTAGTCTCTAAGGTGCCACAAGGACTTCTGTTCTTTTTGTAACTTTGCAGTCTTAAATGTTTTCAAATTCTAATCTTAATCTTAATTTAGCCATTTAAGTGTTGTGTTAAATGTACTTATATACTGGAAGATGAAAGAGCTTAGCTGGGAACATATTCCTGTGAGGGAACTGAATACCTCATTTCTATGACTCTCTGAAACAGCTGATATTTCTTTAAGAAACTGAATGATTTCAATACACTGTATTTTTCAGTTCTACTTTGCTGGCTTTCATCATGGAGTTGCTGAAGAACTCAATTGCTATGCAAGAGCAGATGCTTTCCTGTAAGGGCTTCCTTGTGATGGGACATACTCTTGAAAAGGTAAAACAAAATCACTACTGATCTATGGTTAGCTTATCAGAATTTTTTTTGCTAATATTTTTCTGTATTGTCAAAGTTTAAAAACAGTTCTGTAAACGAGTCTGAAGAAACCTTTTTTTTTTTTAAACAGTCTTCCAAAGTCCATGTTACCAGAGTTGTGCTAGAACTATGTCTTGCCTTTGCTAAATATCTGAGTAATTTGCACAATGGGATTCCATTGCTTAAACAGCTGTGTGATCACATTCTCCTTAACCCTGCAATATGGATTCATACACCAGCGAAGGTAAAATATTTTGGTTTTGTTAATCACATATCAGTTCAGGTTAGAAAACACTAGGTGGTGGTGGTGGTGGTGGTGATGATGATGATGATGATGATACTGTTTGTTCTTAATGAAGTGGCATCCAAAGGCCCAGTCAGGATCCCTCCTTCTTTTTCTTTTATGCTTCTTTTCCTGGTGAGCATTGAGGTGGCAACATGGAAAGTAGGGAGGACCAGACTTCCTTTTCCTCTGCTACAGGTTCCAGCACCTCCTGTGGGATTCCTCAGCATTCCCAGGCCAGCCCAAAGCTGTAATTCCTCCAGTGTATCCTGGGTCAGCCTTGGGCCCTCTGCCCAGTGGGATGTGCCTGGTAAAGTTCTAACGGAAGTGTCCTGGGGTCATCCTTATGAGGTGCCTGAACCACCCCAACTGCCTCCTCTCGATCCAAGGCCCTCCTGAATAGCCAAGCTTGTCTCTCTATCTTGGGGGGGTGGGGTTGACCTAATTTTCACAACTTCAGCTACATGAATAGCGTAGCTGAAGTCAGCATATCTTAGGTTGAGTTACTTGGCTGTGAGGATGGCAGCGAGTTGATCGCTGCCGCTCCCCCGTTGACTCCCCTTCCGCCTCTCGTGAGCTGGAGTCGACGGGGAGCGCGTTCAGGAATCAATTGATCGCGTTTAGAGGAGATTTGATAAATCGATCCCCGATAGATCAATCACTACCTGCTGATCTGGCGGGTAGTGAAGACCTGCCCTTAGAGAATAAGCCCAGACACCCTGAAGAGAAAGGTTTCAATCAGGATCCCATTGTTCTAAATGCTGTATGTACATAGGCTGACACAGTCCCTGCCTGAATAGTTAATGTTCTAATTGAAGATCTGGATCAGTAGCATGAGACTATTTGCATTCTATCGACAAAGCAGCCCTTTAAAATAGTATAGTCCAACTTCAGTTCCACTTACACTTCTGCTACGGTGTGAATACGGAGTTTAGTGGATCGGTGCCAAATGATTCCAGATTTAAGTATACTGTAAACCAAACATATATCATCTCAGTGATACTATAGAATTACTATGTACATAAAGTATATTAAGGCATAAAAATATTTGCCTGTGGTCCTATACTAATTTCCAATCCATACAGGTATAACAGTGCGCCAGAATTGAAGCCAGAACACTGGCAAAGGTTATTTTTAACTCTCAATAGAACAAAAGACAAGTAATTTAGCACTCAAGGAGAAGTATGGAAATATAGGGTTGTTTAAAGATGCTGCAGGCAGTGCTGCACCTGTTTTGTAGCTACATAGGGAAATTTTTTTTTCATGGCTTTTAAACTGACTTATTTCAAGAGCATGAAATTCACTTAAAAGCTCCATCATCAGAAGGCTATAAACGTTGACATTCTGTGGTGAATTCCATAAGCTGAGCCAAAATTAGATACAAATAAGTTTTGAAACATCATAAATGAATGATGTTATATGGGTACAGTTAAATTAAGCCTTTATAAAAGCATTGGCAGCATCTTTTATGTTTGCAGAAGGGGAAATAAGCAATACAAATCTATAAGATCGTAACTTTATAATGAACTGTTTATATGAACTTTACAAACTGTTTCATATTAAGGGCATACTTTCCACTTGAAAATCCCACTTCTAGGAACTCTAATAACACTTAAGATAACTATAACTGAAAAGCTAGTAGAGAGAATGTTTTTCTTCCTGTTTAGTTTGATTTATGCATTTGACAGCTCTTTGTGTATTGTCATTTTCAGTGTTCACCCTGTATGTGAGTTTTTTCTAGCCAAACATAAACAGGAGAACAAGTAAACACTTTCCAAGAGGGTGACAGGTTTCTGCTGTTGCTTCACCTTGTTTTGATCATGTTGGAACTTGCAGAGCTGCTGATTGATTCCTGATAACTTCTGTTGGAACACATGGTGTTCATTAACCCTATCCTGGATATAAGGGAGTCGGAGTGGCCATATAGACAGAGTAAGGGCTTGTCTACAAGGAAGTTAATACAAGATAGGGTGTGAGTTTACAGCACATGGACTAACTCCCTGTGTGGACACTTACTGCACACTGCAAGTGCACTTGAGCACCTTAGCTTAGTACACTTTAAAGCGTACTAAGCTATCAAGCTAAAGCAGATACAGGCATTTTTAGTGCACAGTAACAGTGTCCGAGATTGGTGTGGACTGATCTTCCCTTACGAAGAAAATAGAGGAACAGCTACTATAGGAAACTATAGAAAAAATCTTGGGCTGGAATTTGTTACTGTTTTTTTGTAAATAGAGATAAACTTCACTAAGGGGGTGAGTTTTGACTCTGTACAATGTGTCAGAGGCTGTGTTTTGGAAAGTGAGCTGCTTGGACCCTTACCCATTTTTAAAGACTCTTCTAAAAATCAAAAAATTAGACCATGTTATGTTTTGGGTGCTCTATCTGAAACGGGAATTGTTAAAATGTCACTGCAATAAAACATTAAAAATGTCATTGTCCCTTGTATGATTTAGACATGCACTAATGTCTATAGCACTATTTTACATAGATACTTCACAAAAAAGGAACTTTTCCCTTAGGGAACAGTAGCACCAGGAATCTTTTTTATTGCCCTTTCATTGTGCTCCAGAGAAGGACAGTGACATAGAATTTTTATTCTGGCAGTTAGATGTAGCTATCAATATAGCCACTCCCAAGCATTTTTTAAAAAAAAAGCCCCCCAGAAATGATGAGATGGAAAAAAAAAATGGGGGATTCACACATTCAGACTAATTTTCACAAGCAAAGGCCAAAATGTGGTGTTTTAAAATGAGATTCTCTCATATTCACATGACTCCAGAAGCTTGGACATTTAGAATTATACCAAATATCATGTTTCAGAGTAGCAGCCGTGTTAGTCTGTATTCGCAAAAAGAAAAGGAGTACTTGTGGCGCCTTAGAGACTAACAAATTTATTTGAGCATAAGCTTTCGTGAGCTACAGCTCACTTCATCGCACTTCCCCTAGGATTAATCTGTAGCCCCATGCACATGAATGCTAGATCCCTATCCTATGCTCCCCACTCACATATCCCATCTCCAAACATGGTTCCCAAGCCCCTAAACTACCATGTCCCCATATACCTAAAAAATAACATTTATGTGTATCTTGTAACATTTGACATTGAATGCGTCTGATGAAGTGAGCTGTAGCTCACGAAAGCTTATGCTCAAATAAATTTGTTAGTTTCTAAGGTGCCACAAGTACTCCTTTTCTTTTTACCAAATATCATGAGGCTTGTGGTAAAATCAAAAAAGTTTAGTAACTATTTGGCAAGGCTACCCTAGTGATTATCTTCATTTACTCTGCTCTTTTTTACATTAGAATTTTTAAAAATTGGATAAAATTAAGAATGGAATTGCCTAATTTACTACCATTTTGACTTACCTCCCTGTTGTGTGTGTGAAATCGTAGCTGACATTTTCAATTTGTTCTTAACTGGATGTTGTAGGTTCAGTTGATTCTGTACACTTACCTGTCTACTGAGTTCATTGGCACTGTTAACATATACAATGCAGTTCGGCGAGTTGGGACAGTTCTTCTGGTAATGCATTCCTTAAAATATTACTACTGGGCCGTGAACCCTCAAGATCGCAGTGGTATTACTCCAAAAGGTGTAGGTATGTATACATTCTTCACCCTTCATCAACACATGAGTATTCTGAACCTCTTCACTTGAAGTGCACTGTTTTGTGTGGTGTGTAGAATGGATGGGATCCCAGGCAGTGTTTCATTTGGTGGAAGGATTCAGCACACCAGTTCTAACAAGCAGCTTTGTCCATAGGGTGCTGTCTTTTTTGACCCCACCGCCCCAGACCCTGAAGAGAATAAATATGTTCCCCCAGCCCCCAGGATCTATGTACATTATTAAAATATATCATACTGGGGACGATGTTAAAAGTGCAGAGCTAGGCTTCTTATCAGCATTTCACATACTCAAAGACATAACCTATTTATAGAGCTCATTCAGGTATTGGGTCTCTTGAAGCTTCAAGAACCTAATAAGACACAGTGATGAGAATGGGGGAGCTGAGAACAGGCATGATGAGCCCATGTGATAGACATAGATCTCAGTGATTGATGGGAAATGAGAATGAGCATGCTACAGATGCACAGTGCTGAGATAGGATGAGGTGCTGAAAATAGGCATTCAGTGCATGCCACTGACACGCAACACTAAGACCAAAGGAGCTCAGAACATAGAGACTTGATGCTTAATACTGGCACCCACTACTGAAAAGTGGGGCTGGCAGAATGAAAACGCATCACTGAGATTGGGAGAGGGAAGAGAACTTCCCATTGAGATGAATTATGAAATTAACTCCTCTCAGAGGTGTTTTGGGCTGTATTAATCTCCATGGAGTCCAACCCATTGAGTTGAGACCACCACATGCAGATTAATGTGGCAACTCCTGCCTTTGCAAGCCATCCTGAAGCTTTTGAGAAAGGAGGAAGGATTTCTAGAGCTCCCCTTTCAACTCCTGATGGGCAAGGGGAGCCCCACACTTTTCTCCAGCCTTTTGTTCCCAACTGGAAGAAGGGGCTCTGGGAGTTCCTATCACCCTTTCTTGGAGTAAGGGTTGTACTGTACTCCCTATGATGTTGCCTCCAGCTGGTAGTTGTGCTCCTCATAGTTTCTTGGCTACCTTGTTATCAGCCTACGGTGGGAATGAGGATCGGAGAGATCTGGTTGCTGAAGGCCATATAGGTATACCCAGGAAGTTCTCTCATGCCAGTCCTCCTTCAGGGGCTGCTTAATTCTGTTCCTCTCACTACCACCACCACCACCTTCTCAAACAAGGGAAATTCACTAACAAACTTTGTGAAAGGGAAATTACATTTGCTTTGTAGTGTGTTGAACCCTGGAAGGAATGAAGATTTTTTGTTAGTAAGAACTTGTCTACCCATAAAATTGAACTGGTTTACCTAAAGGTATGTTTCTTTACCGATTTAGTGAAACTGGTGCAAGTTTGTGTGGAATACTCTTATTTCAGTTGAATGGCTTATTTTTGATTTGGGCTAAACTGAAACAAAGCACTCTTAAACCCAACCAAAGTGCATCTATGCAAACTTGCACCAGTTTAACTAAACTGGTTTAAAACCACATCTGTAGTTAAACTGGTGCAACACAAGGCCTCATAGAGCTGTTTGAATTTGTATATTCTTTTGTTAAAATTGGGGTTGTATTTACCCCTCCCTGGTCATAGCTAATACAATGAATATCCTGGGGAGGAGCAAAAGAGCTATGATATTTGGATTTTTAAAATATTTCAGCGACAGATTATTTGGGGAGGGAAAGGAGAGAGTCTTCTCTGAGAGTCTTTGATCTCTAAATTGGGTTTCTCTAACTTGCAAGATGATGTTTGTATACAAGAGGTGTAGGGATACCTCACAACATCGTGTATTTATCTATAATATGCTAGTAGCGGCCCAAGCAGAAGAAGCCATTTTATATTGATTAAAACTATAGTGTAATCATCCCCTGAAAATATTTAAGAGCTGAAGTAGAAATTTTATTTAAAAAACAAACATACACAAAAATACTGAATATCAAAGTCGGGAAATACTAATTTAAAGTTATCGTATCAACTTAAACTCATTCTTTTGGCCCCATCCATGATATTTCAGTGCTTGATTTAGACACTGCAAAAGTTTTAATTTAAATGAAAAATCATTAAAAGAATTTTTAATATAAGGTTTTATAAAACTTTGACATAGCCTTATCTTGTAGCCTTAATTAGTGGTCAGTTCACTACACTATTAAATGTTAAAACAACATGTAGTAATATGTTTCCTGTGAGAAGCAAAGAAAATCAATGCATCTGAAATCGTGCTCTGGTATATAAAAATATCAAATGTCTGACATTTTTTCAAAACTTTTATGCTTTAGTAACAAGATAACCATCAGTATTTCACATTCAGTAGATAGTATAATATATCCATCTTTTTGTATGTTTTTAAAGATGGACCACGCCCTAATCAGAAGGAGATTTTATCTCTGCGAGCATTCTTACTGATGTTCATTAAACAGCTAGTGATGAAGGTAAGGCAACTATAAATGGAGATTTTATTGTCCGTACTTCCTTTCCCATGAAATGTGTAACATTGACTCCATCTCTGGTGTGTGCTAATGCAGTATATCACTTGAGCAGTCTTTAAAGTATGTTGGAATTTTGGTGATTTTTGTAAGCAAATAAGGTACTTGAAACAACACTGAGAATGATCCTCCCATTTGGCCTGCTAATGTAAGTAGCATGAATTGATAAATGTTTGTTTAAACTGTTTCTTGTCAAAAGTAGAGCTGTTTGGTATGCAGTTAATTTATGAAGTGCCTTCCACCAAGGGAAACATAAGAACTCTCTATTTGATGAGATTCAATCTCCTAAATCTAATAGTGACAGAACCAGATGTTTCAGAAGAAGCATTAGCGTGGACAGAATAACTAGCTGTAGTAGGTTGTTATCCTTTATGCAGACAAGCCACTAGAGGATAACAAACACAGTTTGTCTGTCGGCTTCTCAACTATTTGCCAGATAATAGAGGGCTGTTGAGATTCAGTTCTAAGTTCTGGAGGGGTACATTCTCTAGTGGTTATAAATCCTTCTGCTTGTGTTCCTGTGCTATGTTCTCCCCGAGCCAGAGGTTCTCTGTTTGTTTCTCTTTTCTTTCCACCATGCTGGTCACCTCTCTACATTTTAATCATACTTCTTCTTTCTCCTCCATGCTCCTTAGGTACCAGAGGAGAAGTACTGAGAGCCAAGGAGACAGACTCCCTGCTCTCAATTCTGGTCCTTTGGAGTGGGGAGGACCAACTGCAGCGAAAGTCCTGCTCAGCCCCTTGGCTGGAGCATGCTAGTAGCAGATGAAACCTCTGGGTGGTTCAGCCACCAAATTCTAAAGAGCGTTTACTGAGCATTTGAAAACTGCTTTTTTTCCGCCAGTAGTTTATAAGTAGGCCAAATTTGGGTGGATTTTTGCATGGTCAAAAAAAAAGTACTGATGCCAGGGTAACCCCCTGCCAAATGTCTAGACTCTGGTCCAAAACATTAAGGTACAAGTGTGTCAAAATTAAATGGTTGTAAGACTTCTGTTTTAGCATGGTCAAAACAACTTATTTTTCCTGGAAACAAGTGAACAATTTTTGCTGAAACTTAAAAAACAAGAACAAACAAATGAGGCCTCAGGCAGATCTAGTAGAGATGCCTATAATAAATGTCTAATATTGTTTTTGGATCTTACTAAGCTCTTTGCCTCAATATCTTGTGGAAGTGAGTTCTGCAGGTTAATTTTGCATTGTACAAAGAAGTATTTACTACTTTAAATTTGATGTCCGTTTGCTCTCCTATTATGAGGGAGAATAATAAGAAACTCTGTTCTCCTTCTCTGTATCACTTATTGTTTCATATACATCTATTGTCGCCTCTTACCCTATTTTTGTATGTTACTTTCCACTTTTGGTGGCAACTTTTGTAGCTTAGATCCTTCAGTTGTGAATCCTTTAGGCTAGAGAACCTGTTACCTTAGAAGCTGTCATGGCACCTTAGATAAAGATGTAGCTGTTCTGCTTTATATGATACTTTCTTGTATAGAGCTCTTTAATAATGATTTTGTTATACCGTGAAAGAAAGATGCTAGATACAACTTATATTTTATTTTTTGAGGATTATGGAGTGAAAGAAGATGAACTGCAGGCTATCCTCAATTATCTGCTCACAATTCATGAGGTAACTTTTTGTATTGTTTTTTGCTATTCCTGGTAAGTCAAGCAAAATTTCTTCACAATTCTTTCTAATAAAAATATCCTCTCTTGCCACAAGGTGGCTCTGCAGTAAGAAATAACAAATATAGTCCAAACCTAGAGTGCAGTGTGTTGAATTACCAATATCCTGTAGTGATTTAAACACTATGTTTAATAGTAGATTGAAGTTCATTAAGGTAGTAAGTCAAAGTAGTTTCCTATGCTGTTCAACAAACTGATCTATCAATCAGAAAAACAGATGGCAAGAGTGATTTAAAATAATCCTTATTTTATGCTACATACAAAGTATTTTTGGTTTTATTTTTCACTGCTTTTATTCTGCTTCTTAAATAAAACAATACATTTAAAATCTAAATTAAAAATAAGAATGTTAATGAAGTCTAAGAGAAGCTTGTAAACTTAATTGGGAAAAAATGTTGGTTACCATTGATATATCTGCATCTTCATATTTTAGCACCAGGAAAAGGCACTTTATGCCAGATGTAACATCAAAGACAAGGAAAATGGGACCATAAATCTAACTGAACTAATCTCTTTAAGGGTGCTTGAAATGGGTAAAATAAGGAATTAATTGAATTTCTCTTCAAGCAGTACAGATTTATTTTTCTTTTGTGTTTACACCTATATTTATCCTCTAGTCTCTACTCTGGTACTGGACTGAGTGTGCTTGGCTGCAGCATGAAATAAGCAATCCAATCCTTTCCCTTTATGCAGAAATGACAATCTAGGTAGCAGCTAAGGATTTATCTACCTGGAGATTTAATGTATGGCAAGCCGGGACGTGAATCTACACCGTGCTAGTTTGCTATGCAGTAGCTGACCGTGTGGACTCTACTACCAATCACTAAAAGTTCTGTAGTCAAAGCATGTTATGGAACTTCTGTGCATGGTGGTAGAGTCCACATGGCCAATTACTGCATGGCAAGTTAGTCTGCTGTCCTGGCTTGCTATGCATGAAGTCTCCATGTAGACAAACCCTGAGAATGAAACAAATCACGGAGCCTTCATTCAAATTTTATAAATAGAAAGGAGAAGTTAGCCTTCCACTCTTCCTCTTTTTTTAACCAGATGAGCCAGTGTGGTGTAAATTGAGAGCCAGGGTTGTTGAATGCTTAATGAAGCAATCTTGTCTCTTAAGTGGTTTAGGTACATAGGTGTTAATCAAAACAAAGAAAACAAAATATTCTAACCATGCCATGGGAAAATAGCCCTACCCTCTTCATCAGGCTAATCAGCCATGACATCTGTGAGGTCATAATGTTGCTATACCTTAGAAGGGCATAGTCTTCTAGGATATACAAGACCCGAGTGTCTAATGTATAAAATGAGCAGGACATTTTTGTTGAAAAAGGTGTGAAGGTAGCTTTTTATACATCATGAAGAATAAGAAATGGGCACAAAAGTTGCATTTTATTTCTTTGTAGGTCACCTTTAAATAAAAGCAATTTACTCAGAACAAATTCATAAGCTGTGGTTAAATATATGTGACTCAGACAAACTGCTAAAAAAAACTTTGCTAGACAGGTGATAAGCCTAAATTATCCACTCTTAGTATTGCCTATGAGTTCTCAAAGTTTTTCATAGTGTAGGCCACTTCTTTAATAATAATAATAAAAAAAAATCTCATGAACCTCCACCCCTTGGAAAATTTGCTTTGTTTCTTTGTTTTGTTCTGTTTTAATTCACTGAATGGGCGAAGTGTGTGTGTGTGTGTGTGTGTGTGTACGTACATAAATGTGCATGGGAGGAATTGCTGCATAGTCCATTCCCTGTCACATATGCACAAACTTCCCACTACATACAAAATGATGCAACTTTACCACCACTACGCACAAATCAACTAATTCTATTACCTAATCCATTCTCAATTTTCTTGATCCTTTAATTTCCCTGTACCCTTCCTGTTCCTTAGTACTCTCTCCTGGCTCCTTTGAGCCTGGCCCTAGTTATGTGGATTCTGATTTGACTCCCTGACCCTGCTCTACAGTTTACAGCTGCTATCTAGAGAACTTCCTTGGCCCAAAAACAAGGCCTGGATCATACTGAATTATTTGCAATGACTTTTAAAATTTAGAGTAATGTTCTAATCTAGCAATTTAGCTACTTAATTTTTAAATTCAAATTCTGTGATTTATTTTTTAACAGGATGACAATCTAATGGATGTCTTGCAGTTGCTTGTTGCTCTGATGTCAGAGCATCCCAGTTCTATGATTCCTGCTTTTGATCAGAGGAATGGATTACGGTAAGTTAAAATTCATGTGTAGGCAAAAGAGAAGGATATTTTGATGACATTGCTATTCACTAGATTTCCCACGCAACCTTGAGTCATTTCAGTCCAGGTACTGCAGCTGTAAACGCCTTCTTTTGGGTGATTTTTGTGTCCAGGTGTTCTCTTAGCCAGAGTTGACACTGGTTTTATTACTGATGAATTGTTAATGCCTCCAAGCTGTCAGTCGTGCTCAGACAAGTAGTAGTCAGTTTATTGTGTTAGTCTATACTTGTATGTTAATCATCATCCATTAACATCTAGCCTGAAACCTCCCTTTCTACGTCAATTCACTGAGAATTTAGTAATGGGCCAGTTCCAGCTAAACTAGCTGACAGATTTCTTCTGATCCTTGTTAGCTTTTTCACCACTGAAAAGTTGTTTATTTTCCCTCCTTCCCCCCCCCCCCCACCCTATGGTGTGTAACCTATTGTTGGCAACTTCTGTTTACCTGTAGAGGCCATGCTCAATATGTTGAGAAATGCTGTTTCATGCTATTGTGAGTGGATAGTAGTAGTTGAGGAAAGTAGCTATTTCTAGTAAAGCCCAGTAGAAGAATTGTTGTTAGGAAAATGGCATTAAATTACAGTTTTGATTTTATTTTGTTGCTCTCACTGGGAGGCCTGATAACTGAACTTTTCTAATTTAAAATGAATCCTGTGTGGATATCGGGGGAAAGTGTGAGCATACAACCAAATATAAGAACTGTTTCGAGGAGGGTACTTGCAGCAGTAATCCACTTGTTATATAAAGGTGTATTCTCAATTCATACATTTTGTTGCAACTACTGATTAATCCTGGGTTTTACTTTTTTCTCCCAGTTCCCCTATGTCAAGAATCATGCAGTCATGTTCATAATTGTTTCCACCCTCTTCTCCGTGCTAGTTATTTTATCGGTTTTGTTCAGCTTAGACTTCATTTGTATGGTAATGTTATGTTCTGGGAAACTAATAAAACCTCTAAATAATAAAGTATTTGAATGCCATGTCAGGTCTCTCACGTATTGTATTTGTTTTTACTTAACAACTGGCAATAAACTATTTTCTTTTTATTAAGTAGCATAGGGCAGCTCTGTATGAATAGTGAGTCGTCTGTGAGAAATCTTTGTTTTTCTGTCTCATTTGTTATATTCCTTGCTCCTGTACTGTCTCCAGCCATTTAACTGGCCGATTATATGTCTAGTGCAATTGATCAGAAAATTTAAAAAGATGAGTTAAATGATACTTTCTCTCCATGTTTAAAATAATTTTTTTCCCCTCACATAGGCTGTATAGATATTTGAGTGCTTTTTCTTAAAATTCAAAAATAACATATATATTAGTTCAGAAATAACTTATATGGAAGTTTAATGTTTTCCATTATACTGGATAGCCCTGATGGTATCTTGTAAGCTGCCATCTTGTAAGGACAGAGAAAATTGGGCTGTGTTATCTTCTTCCACCTTTTGTTCTCTGCTGCTGCTATTCCACCTGCCTAGCTGGTTACATTCCACAGCTGCTTCACCCAGGTTGCTTGGATTTGAATTGCTGCTGATTCTGGTACTGAAGAGAAGGGGAGACTTTTTTCTTTTGTTTGGGTGTGTTGGGGGCAGCTGAAGTTATGGAATAAATTTATTGGGAGGGTTGGGGTGTGTAAACAAGGCAGTCTACTTTGTTCCGTTCTTAAAAGTATCCACAGCCAGGTATTATGTTAAGTAATATTGTCCTTTTCATTTGTTTTGAGACTAGTAGAAATGCTTTTGAATCTTTTGAAATTTTCCTTAAAGTTCTAAAAATGTACTTTCATAAAAAGAGGCAAACAGCCCAAAAAGTTCACTGTACGGACTGTGTGGGACTTTGTCATCTGCATTCTCGTAATGAATATAATTTCATAGAACATTAAGGAATTAAATAATCCATAAAAACAATTTAAGAGCTTATCTCATCTGGACAGAAGCCAAGTGTGGTTGATGCAAATTCAGGAGATCTAGTGAATACCATAGACAACCAAACTAAAATCAAATGGGTTGCAGGTACGTCCCAATGGTGATGATGACATTGGAGCAATCGTAAAATATTAAGTGTACAATCGAGGACCGAATTTATCCTCTCAGGACACAGATTTAATTTATTAATTGTACTATAGTAGTGTCCAGAGGGCATGGCCACCAGACCAATCATTATCAGCTGGCAGAGTGCCTATACTCAGCACTTTCTGCTATGAGACTGCTTTCAGTTGCTTATAACATTGCTAAATTTTAATTATATGGGCTACATTTTTTTATGTCAGGTGTCTGCCTCAGGCTGAATTGTTTTATTTGGAAAAATTTAGGAAAAAAATCTCTTCAGCCATTTCTGAGAAGGCGGCAGGAACTGCATGCCTAATGATGAGGATAAAAAGAAATAATTAATGTATACCTGTCTCCTGAGCCCCCATCCTTATTGTGCAGTGAGTGAGGTATAGGTCCTGCAGGGAAAAATAGTAAATGACCATCTAAAGATCATGGTTGCATGGGCAACCTTAATTCTGGCATTTCCTAATTCTGGCATTTGTTTCTTTGGTATATATTTTCATATAGGTTTTTTTGGTATATTACTTTCTCAGTGTGACCTAAAAATTATACATGTTTTTAATAATTAAGAAAGGAATAAGCAAAGTGCTCAGTGTCCATTTGTATCTCATATGAAGGATGCAGCATATTGCCCTTTAGCAACATACTGGGGCATTGATTGAGTGCTAGCTGAGATGGAAGCATGAGTGTTGCTTGTTTTCCAGTTAAACTTTTGAGTGAGAAGTTCAAATATAGATATATGCTCTGGAGTAATACTTGGAAACTCTGCACATAGATTTCTCATCAGTATATTTGCATGTTGTCACTTTTAATTATGTGACATTCGAACAACAACGGATTGTTCAGTGCTAACCAGCCTTTTTCCTCCTTGAGCAGGTATTGTGAGGTTATGGTGACCAGACGTCCCGTTTTTAAAGGGACAATCCCGTATTTTAGTCCTCCTGCAGGTGGTGTCCCGACTTTTTCTAAAAAATGGACAAATTATCCATATTTTCTGTCATCTCCCCCCCCCCTCCTTCCCCCACACCAAGACTGGCTGCTGCTGGCCACATTCTGGTGTGAACCCTGCTCGTCTGGCTGGATCCCTGCTTGCCAGCCACCTGCCCACCAGCGGTGAGGGGCAGATTCCAGTGGCCAACAATGGGGGTGGATGTGCAAGGCTCGTGGCGGGGTGAAGATGCAGTATGTGGGACTGGCTGCTCCCCCTGCTGGTCCGTCAGCGCAGCCCCCATTCCATTTGTGGCTGGTGCTGTGAGCTGTGGTAGCTGGTGGCAGGTGCCAGGCAGCGGCCGGCTATGTGTCGCCTCTGCTGCCCATTGGCCCTTTACGTGCTCCCCCTCTCGCTGTCCTCTCCCTACTTTGCCCCTTCGCTGCTGCAGTCCTGCTGGGTTTTTATATGCCCCCTGGCAGGGCGCATCCCACTCCCAGCACTGTTCAGAGAATCAGCTCACCAACAGCCTGGTTGGCAGGCTCCTTCCTTCCCCGCACTGCCTCTGGCTGGGTCGGTGTCCTGGGAAAGCCCAAGACCCTTTGGCCCGGTGCACTGGCCAGGAGGAGCTAAGCTCTGCGTGTGCCAAAGCCCTGCACAGTGCTGGCATGGGGAAGCCTCTCTGCCCCTCAGCTAAGCTCCGGAATGTCGGGGTGCGAGAGGGAAAGCAATTTCTAGCCTGTTCATGCCCCAAACCTGCAGGCTCCATAGCAGCTCCTGGGGCAGGGGCTTAGCACCCTCTTACCTCCTCCCTGACCTTGGGTCCTGCCCCCAGGGAGCGCAGGGCTGCTCCATCCCCTAGACACCTTCCCCTGCTGGCCAGGTTTACTGAAGGCCCTGCAGTCAGGTTGCCTAGGCCCCGGTGCACAATTATCCTTAGGGCTTAACCCCTTCCTGCCCATGCTGTAGCTGGGACACAGGAGGCAGCTGGGTTATGTCGGTGGCCAGCAGCAGCCTGGAGGTGTTAGCTGCCTTTCAACGTTGTGCGGGCAGGAAGGGACAAGATGCTTCTAGTGGGGCGGGGAAAGGGGGGAAGAGGTGGGGGATGAATTCTGCAAAGACATGGGCCAAGTCATCCTCCTCTTTCTCCCCCCCTGTCTGGAAGCAGCTTCTAACCCTTCCCTCCTACATAGTGCCGAAAGGCTGCTGCTGGCCACATTCTGGTGTGAACCCTGGCAGAAATCTGGGGAGGGGGGGCATGTGACCCTGTGTGCCCCCCATGTGTTGCCATGGGAAGTTACGGCACCAGGTACCAGGAGAGGTGGTCCATCCCAGGTGCCCAGCCAGGCATGGAGGGTGGAGAGCACCGGGTAGGGAAGGGTTGGGTCAGTTGGTCACCCCACTGTGTGAGAGAGGTGTATGGGAGTGTATGTGTGTCACCTCTCCCTGTGTGTGTGTGTGGGGGGGGGGGGGGCTAGGCATGTGTGTCCCCTCTTCCTGTGTGTGGTGGTGGAGGGGGGGGTAGGGGTGTGTGTCTTCTCTTCCTGTGTGAATCCTAAAGTCTTAAAGATAAGAAGGTAAATAAAAAGAATCCAGCTACACAGTATTTCTTTTTAACAGGAGCTCAGTCATAGAATCATAGAATATCAGGGTTGGAAGGGACCTCAGGAGGTCATCTAGTCCAACCCCCTGCTCAAAGCAGGACCAATCCCCAATTAAATCATCCCAGCCAGGGCTTTGTCAAGCCTGAGCTTAAAGACTTCTAAGGAAGGAGATTCCACCACCTCTCTAGGTAACACATTCCAGTGTTTCACCACCCTCCTAGTGAAAAAGTTTTTCCTAATATCCAACCTAAACCTCCCCCACTGCAACTTGAGACCATTACTCCTTGTCCTGTCCTCTTCTACCACTGAGAATAGTCTAGAACCATCCTCTCTGGAACCACCTCTCAGGTAGTTGAAAGCAGCTATCAAATCCCCCCTCATTCTTCTCTTCTGCAGACTAAACAATCCCAGTTCCCTCAGCCTCTCCTCATAAGTCATGTGTTCCAGACTCCTAATAATTTTTGTTGCCCTTCGCTGGACTCTCTCCAATTTATCCACATCTTTCTTGTAGTGTGGGGCCCAAAACTAGACACAGTACTCCAGATGAGGCCTCACCAATGTCGAATAGAGGGGAACGATCACGTCCCTCGATCTGCTCGCTATGCCCCTACTTATACATCCCAAAATGCCATTGGCCTTCTTGGCAACAAGGGCACACTGCTTCATATTCAGCTTCTCGTTCACTGTCACCCCTAGGTCCTTTTCCGCAGAACTGCTGCCTACCCATTCGGTCCCTAGTCTGTAGCGGTGCATTGGGTTCTTCCGTCCTAAGTGCAGGACACTGCACTTATCCTTATTGAACCTCATCAGATTTCTTTTGGCCCAATCCTCCAATTTGTCTAGGTCCCTCTGTATCCTATCCCTACCCTCCAGCGTATCTACCACTCCTCCTAGTTTAGTATCATCCGCAAATTTGCTGAGAGTGCAATCCACACCATCCTCCAGATCATTTATGAAGATATTGAACAAAACCGGCCCCAGGACCGACCCCTGGGGCACTCCACTTGACACCAGCTGCCAACTAGACATGGAGCCACTGATCACTGCCCGTTGAGCCCGACAATCTAGCCAACTTTCTACCCACCTTATAGTGCATTCATCCAGCCCATACTTCTTTAACTTGCTGACAAGAATACTGTGGGAGACCGTGTCAAAAGCTCTGCTAAAGTCAAGAAACAATACATCCACTGCTTTCCCTTCATCCACAAAACCAGTAATCTCATCATAGAAGGCGATTAGATTAGTCAGGCATGACCTTCCCTTGGTGAATCCATGCTGACTGTTCCTGATCACTTTCGTCTCATGTAAGTGCTTCAGGATTGATTCTTTGAGGACCTGCTCCATGATTTTTCCAGGGACTGAGGTGAGGCTGACTGGCCTGTAGTTCCCAGGATCCTGCTCCTTCCCTTTTTTAAAGATTGGTCAACTTGTCAACTTGATGTTATTTGAATGTACGTACTGCATAGGTTCTGATTGATTGCTGTTGAACTCGCTTGGATATGAGTAATTTTACCAGGTGTCCTGTATTCAACATAGGGAAATATTGTCACCCTATCTAAGGTACAATGCATGTTCCAGAGCTAATAGGAATTTCTTTATGGTAAATTCCAGTGTGATCTGAAGAAAGATCAATGACAGAGGAATAATACCTTCTGTCTTCCAGAAAGAAGGGGGAATATACGTGGATATGCAATTTTGTATGTAAGACAGCTTTGCTAAGATTCTAATGTGTTCTTTCATTAACTTTGTTTTTTATCAAAAAATCTGAGGTGCAGAAACTGGTGTAAGTGTAATGAAAAGAATGCCAGCTGACATTGTTTTTTGCCATCCTTCTGAAAGCTGCCATAAAGGACTAGCAAGGGATACAAATGTCAAATACTAATGCTGTTAGCAAATGTCCACCCATATATGAAATTTAAGCTTTTTGCAGCTAGTCTCTAGCCATCTGTCTTGACAGTACAACAAACATAATTTGTTTGCTTTTCTGTACTGTAACCTGAGTGAGATATCAGCTAAAGACAGATTTGAGTACTGAAATTACAATGACCTTTTCAGAGATACTGTTTTCATATCAATTGATACTTTTAGGGACTCTAACAGAATTTGGATTTCAAAATTCCCAAATATAACTTAAAAATTTTAGTACAAAGTACTATATAATTTAGGAAAATGTCACCATATTTGGAAAGCTTATCAATATCTGTCACTTTGATTTGAACCAAGGTACAAACTTGTCTGCTGCAGTTAATTTTTGAGTGTGGAAACTCTCTCTTAGTTGCTATTTCAGACAATCTTGGTGTTCTGTTTGTTTTCATTTAGGGTTGTCTACAAACTTCTAGCATCAAAAAGTGAAGGGATCAGGGTACAAGCTCTAAAAGTGATGGGCTACTTCTTAAAACATCTAGCACCTAAGTAAGTACTGGTTTAAATCTGAAGAAAAGATACTGTTTCTGTATATGTTGTTATACATATTTAAAGTGTTCTGTTGGCATGCAACCAGAATACACGCTTCAGCCCATAGTAACTACTGTTTTCTTCAGTGTCATTCAGTTTGTTTTTTCGTAATCCATTTCCTATCTAGTGGAATTAGTCACAGTTGTGTCATAGCATCATAACAGGCTCTCCCATCAAGCTTACCTAGTGATTTGTGACATGTCCGTTTATAGGTTTATGTTTTTAGCACAACCTGCTTGCATAGTTCCAACTAAATATATACTAATAATTAGAATAGTGAGATTAGCAACAAATATTACCAACTCTGGACTCAATTTAAGGTATCTTAAAAGTGTCTTATTTTATCGTTATTTTAAAATTGGCAAAAACATTAAGGTGAGTATTTGCAATCCAGCACTTTTGCTACATGCCTAACAAAGTACCTCTGACCAGTTATGTGATTTGAAACTTAACCATGGTAAAATACTTCCTTAATGAGTTGATGTTGCCAGAGCTCAGATCCAAAACACATAGGTATTCAGGATCTGTTGTTGGGCATACAGCAGAAACATTTCTGTAAATATTCACTTTGTTCTTGCCAATTTTATAGTGAAGATGAATAAAGTAAGGGCTTCTTAAGCCACCTAAACTGAGTCTGGGGTTGGTAACTCTAGTTTATCTTTAAAATTAATCCATCAAAACTTATTTTTGCTGCTCCCCTTTTCTTATGCCCCAGCCACCCAGAACACAAATACATAGCCACCTGGTCTCTGTTAACTTACAGACATCTGTCTGTAATGTCTGTAATTAGGACTTCCACCATAAAAAGTGGCAAGGAGAATGAACTTTACATAGGTCTTTCAATTTTTGTCTTGAAATACTGGCCCTTAGCATTTATTGTTGATCTTGGAAGTTATATAGTTGTCCAATTGCAGCAGAAAGTACAACACTAGTTTCCACCAATTTATTTAAACAGTGGAATTTGCTGCAACTGTAGTTAACAGATTGCCAGCTAATGCTCATGATCAAGTAACCTTTGTGAGCTGAATGGGGATGGTTGTGGTCTTCCCTATATCATTATCAAGGGTCCCTCAAGGTCTGGGTCCAGCTTTTTGGGTGGCTGGTGGTAGGATGTTGGCACACAATATGTGAGTGGCCCCTGTCACAGGCTATGTCAACATTGCAGTCAGAGGTGTGACTGCAGCATGTGTAGACATACCTGCACTAGCTTTGGTCTAGCTAGTTTAAATACCAGTAATAGTGAGAGCACGACAGCACAGGCTGGATACCCAGGACTATGGGCATGTATTTGAGTGGCTGCCGTGTGCTGCTGTGGTTTCCGTGCGATAGTTGTTCAAGCTAGCTAGCTTGGATAGGTCTACATGTGCTGCAGCCACAGCTCTGATTGCAGTGTAGACATACCCAGAGGCTCAGAGAGTGAACCATCCAGTAGTCACACTTTCAGCAGATCCCAGTGGGTGGCTTGCTTGTTACCTTTGGCAGATAAGGGTTCCTGTGTCCCAACTTCCCCAGAACCGAGAGGCTACAAACTAAAATGCTGAAACACTTTCACCAATTTAGCACTGCTCTGGTGTACACATACCTAACTAGTTAGAGATGCCCTAATTTACTTTATCTGCCTTCCTGTGTTATTGTAGGAGAAAAGCTGAAGTCATGCTTGGACATGGATTATTCTCTTTGCTGGCTGAAAGGCTGATGCTTCATACAGGCTTAATCACCATGACCACGTACAATGTCCTGTTCGAGGTAGTAATAGACTGTAGTTAGAATCCAATCCTCCTAATTACTTAGAAGATGTTATAAAATTGCTTGCATGTTTGTGCTGATATTTTCCAGATGACGCTAGAAATGTAGCTAGGGATGCAGTAAAGTTTTCTGAAGCTTACTGCTTTGGAAGTTCTGCTTAATTTAGATATAGAAGTAGCTCATTGTGAATCATTTTAAAATAACTGTTGAATTAAATGATTGAAGTAGATACTTTTATACCGAGAGCTTCATTCCACTTGAGATCGTGGCTTAAGGTTGTTGTAACTTGGATTAAATTTAGGGGAACTCTTCCACTATAATTAAAATACCAAATGTGTGTCTCAGAAAATGCAAAAAATGGTGTTAAAAATAAGATTGATTCAATTACTAAAACGTATGACAAGGAAACTTCTGTACAATTTTAGCACGAAGATGATATGATGATGAGCACTGTAGAAAACCTTATGATAAACAAGGGGATTAGCCATTCTCTGGCAAGCTTTTTTAGTGAACATTGAATAGCTGTTTTTACACTGTGTTTCTTCCTCCTTCCCCCAGATTCTTATTGAACAAATTTGCACTCTAGTAATACATAAACAGCATCCTGATCCAGATTCAACAGTGAAGATACAAAATCCTCGTAAGCATTACATATCTTTTAAATTATATCACTGTTAAACAAAAAATGTTTGTCATTTAAGAAAACAGCTTATTAATTATGTCCAGCAGTCTGAATTGTGGTCTGTTAGTTTTACAGAGTCATTCATGCAAGAGAGGAGATAATGCATGTTTAGTTGGAGTTAATTGGGAAACATGCCTGTCTCCAGCTTTTTGAAAGACCTTTTGTGTGTCTAAATGTATACGTAATTTAGTACTGACCCTTTTTGTTATGTGGTGGTGATAGTATGAGATGTTTTTTCAAGACTGTTATGCACAGAGTATTTTGATTTAATACATTTTCAGGTTTCAGTGCAATTCTGATTGCATTATTTAGTGATGTCAGACTAAATTACATGAAATATGGAAGTAACATTCATCTTAAATTACGGTCAATGCAGAAACTCCAGATTTGGAGTGGAAGAAATGTATCTGCTTACTATATTGTTTAGGGTAACTTTCTTTATAGAGAAAAAATCCTGATTTGAGACTTTAGATTTCAGGACAAATTTCTGTTCAAAACCCTTAAGATTCTATAGATTCAGTATAATTGATATTCAAAGAGAGAAACTTAGAGGACACCTGGCTTTCATGTTTGTTCATAACATGATTCATCAGCTGGTATGTTCCTAGTAGGGTGACCAGATGTCCCGATATTTGGGGCTTTTTTTTTATATTGGCTCCTATTATCCCCCAACTCCTGTCCTGATTTTTCATATTTGCTATCTGGTCACCCTAGTTCCTAGTCTCCCAGAGAACATATTTCTTAAAGATGGTCAGTAAATACCGATATTTCCTTTTAAACCAGTCATTTGTGACATAGTAGGCATTAGATTATTAAACCCTGATCATCATTAATTCCAACATTTTACATAGTGGCCTAACTCCACTCCCACAGTGAACTAGGTCAACACTGAATGCACTTGTAATCAGTGGCGCAGGCAACCGTATGCCCGGTGCATATCATTGGCAGGGGCAAAGGGGCAGTTTGCTCCAGGGCCCTGTTTGTTTGAGAGGGCCCCCAAACTGAGTGGCACACAACCCCATATGTTGGGTTGCAATGCTACTCACTGAAATTTGGCCTGTCCACCCCTGCAATTATGATGGAGGGACAGCTGGGCCAAATGTGAGTGGCTAAAATAAAGCTGTGTGTACCATGTGAAAAATTTCTGGGTGTGTCCCTGTTTGAAAATCCCACTGAAGGGGAATAGTCATGGAAGTCTTTGGAAGAAACAAGCAATATAATTCTTCTTTACTCAGATGCATCTTTGACACTGCTGGAGATGCTTTTCTTTCTTTGTGTAAACAAATATATTTTTACAAGTTAGTTTTTCATAAAGTGACTATCTTACCAAAATGTTTCCTGTTAGTGAATGTAGTCTAATAAGCTCCAATATTTGATGTGCTTTATTTCTAGTTTTTAAAATTTACTTGTGAACTGTTTTGCAGAGGTATTGAAAGTAATCGCGACTCTACTACGTAACTCTCCCCAGTGCTCAGAAACTCTGGAGGTTCGTCGAGCTTTTCTCTCAGACATGATTAAACTGTTTAATAACAGCAGAGAAAATAGGAGGTAAGAGGGCTCATTGTGTGCATACAAAGACCATATGTAAATAACAATGTCTTACAAATCTGTTCTCTCTTAGGACTAAACTAAAATAGTCTCATTAGGCAACCATGTCTAGGCCACGTTATTTAACAAATGCTGTATTCTATTAGGCTTATACATGTAATGCTAGAGAAGTTGCATGCAGTAGTGTTTTTACATATGCTAAATTCATCACCTGCTATGTGTGGTCTCAAAGTTAATGATCTTTGTATGCTTTAATATGCTTGTGCATTTTGAGATATGATTTAGCAGCAGGAGTATGTGTTTTGCAGGAGCTTGTTGCAGTGCTCAGTGTGGCAGGAGTGGATGCTTTCTCTTTGCTATTTCAACCCCAAGAACTCTGAAGAGCAGAAGATAACTGAAATGGTGTATGCCATTTTTAGAATCTTGCTTTATCATGCAGTGAAATATGAGTGGGGTGGCTGGCGAGTTTGGGTGGATACACTGTCAATCACACATTCAAAGGTGAGTGTTTCCCGGAAAAATATTCTGGAAATTGCAATAACTTTTTTTTCCCCTCTAATGAAATTTGGAGCCTTTAAGTACTGGGTCAAATAAAAAGTCTTCTAGTAGAAATAAGCCATTTGAATAAGTAGAAATTCAGTAGCTTGAATGGTCTATAATAGCATATACTTCAAGTTCAGTGTATGGCTTGTCACATTTGAAAACTGAATGACTTTTCGTTGTCAGAATACTTTAATCACAAAATTCTTTCTATTGCTCATGGCATGAATGGTGTTCACTTGTAGTAAAAGTGGCATTTAAACATTTCCTAGGGCAGGTTAATCAGAGTTTCAGTGGTGTTTTAGTGCTGGATTTCTGTGCATTAATAACAGCATGAAGTTTTTAAAACACAAGGTGGCGCACCTTATCTATGCATAGACTAAAAATACCTTTTAGTAACATCAAAAGGCAGTGAAACAAACCCACAAAATTAAGGAAATCAGAGTAGAGGCTGACGTTCCATCTGTTAAGCCATGAAGGGAGACAGGAAGGTAAGGAGGCTGAAGGAGAATCCCACTGAACGAATACAGGTGCCAGCCTTCCTTCTTTCATGGCTTTTGTTGGCTTGTTACAACCTGAACAACACTGTAAAACACATTTTATTAGTAACTTTTTTTTTCAAATTGAGATACAGAACTAGAAGAAGCAGCCACTTCATTTCTCTGTCCCTGCACCAAGAAAAGAAAAAAGTCTAACATAAAAATCTGTGGAATTTGTGTTCTGGGTTTTCAGACAGGTAAATTGTAAATTACATACTTTTAAAAGTGTGTCTCTTACCCACTTATAGAGTGCATACAAAACTGCGCGTCTTAATCCCACATTACTGTCCTTACATAGGTTAACTTCCTCCCAGATATTGTCAATCTATTTAGACCACAACAGCACTACTGGTTTATCTTGTATATCACTGATTTTTGATCCAATAAACAGCTCAATAATCTATTGTGTGGTGGTTATGTGTGAGGGAGAAGAATAAAAGTCCATATACTAAAAATGCTTGCAAATGTTTAGTCAGTGAACATTTCATGACATTATAGGTGCAAAGGATCTGGGGCCAGATCTTAATCCATGCCAAAATGTGGCTCCAGTGACATAGTGGTGCATTAATCCTTTGCTATGCCAGCTCTATATCAAACCTGAAGCGTTCCCATCAGTATAGCAGTGTTTAGGTGGAGTGGGCTACAAACTGTGACCAGTGTAAAGGCCACTGAAGTTTTGTTAAAAGTTAGCATACTTTTAAGCAGCTCTGAGGCTGTTTTAAATTTCTGGGAATTGAACCAGCCATTGGCTGCTCTCAGGATTGGGGTAAGCAGAAATGTGGCATAAAGCCACCCCTTTGCCTGAAGTTTGCCCATGCAGCTTCGGCACACTAGAGGAGTATGCCCCTGGTTTCTAAACAATACCTGTAAAAATTAATTTATTAACTTACGGTTGTTTTGAAGTTTTTGTTTGTGAGATGTGCGTGGAGAAAGAAGGCAGCAGTCTGCAATGAGAACTAATGGTTGGTAAAGTTAAACATAAAATACAGTGTTAAAATTCAAACACTGAAATGGATTTGTGGTCACTAATTATATATTATTTCGTATCTAACTTAAAATGGCTAACCCAGCTATTCCAGAATATGTAAAGAAAACACAAATGTTTGTAGGAGACCTGGTAGGGGCTAAATATTTAAAAACAAATTCTGGATAAGTTATACAATCTCTGAAAACAAGATCTTGATGATGCAAATTCTTAAAATGGATTTGGTTCTAATTATCTGAAAGGGCTTTTTTAAGAACATAAGAATGGCCCTACTGCGTCAGACCAAAGGTTCATCTAGTCCAGTATCCTGTCTTCTGACAATGGCCAATGCCAGTGCCCCTGCGAGAATGAACAGAACAGGTAATCCCTCCCCTGTTGCCCATTCCCAATTTCTGGCAAACAGAGGATAGGGACACCATCCCTGTCCATCCTGTCTAATAGCCATTGATGGACCTATCCTCCATGAACTTATCTAGTTCTTTTTTGAACCCTGTTATAATCTTGGCCTTCACAACATCCTCTGGCAAGGAGTCCATAGGTTGACTGTGCCTTGTGTGAAAAAATACTTCCTTTTGTTTGTTTTAAACCTGCTGCCTATTAATTTCATTTGGTGACCCCTAGTTCTTGTGTTATGAGAAGGAGTAATTAACACTTCCTTATTTACTTTCTACACAACAATCATGATTTTATAGACCTCTCTTATATCTGCCTTAGTAGTCTCTTTTCCAAGCTGAAAAGTCCCAGTTTTATTAATCTCTCCTCTTATGGCAGCCATTCCCTACCCCTAATCATGTTTGTCGCCTTTTTCTGAACCTTTTCCAATTCCAATATATCTTTTTAGAGATGGGGCGACCACATCTGCAGGCAGTATTCAAGATGTGAATGTACCATGGATTTATACAGAGGCAATATGATATTTTCTGTTTTATTATCTATCCCTTTCTTAATGATTCCCAACATTCTGTTCACTTTTTTGACTGTCGCTGCACAATGAGTGGATGTCTTCAGAGCACTATCCACAATGACTCCAAGATCTCTTTCTTGAGTGGTAACAGCTAATTCAGACCCCATAATTTTATATGTATATACCTCCACCCTGATATAATGCAGTAAAGCATTTCCCCTCCTCCCCCGTCCCTCCCAGGCTTGGGAGGGAGGGAGGAGAAGCGGAACAGTGGCATGCTCAGGGGAGGAGGCAGAGCAGAGGTGAGCTGCTGGAAGAGGGGGGGCATGGGGAGAGCCACACCAAGTAACCGGGGGGGACGGAGACGCAGAGGAACCGCTCCCGCCCCAGCTCACTTCTGCTCCGCCTCCTCCCCCGAGCATGCTGCTGTTCTGCTTCTCCCTCCCTCCCAGGATTGCTGTGCCAAACAGCTGATTCGCGGCAAGCCTTGGAGGGAGGGGGGAGAAGCGGAGCGGCAGCACACTCGGGGCAAGAGGCGGAGCAGAGGTGAGCTGGGGCAGTGGGATGGGCAGCTGCCAGTTTGTGCTCTGCACCCACCAATTTTTTTCCATGGGTTCTACAGCCCCAGAGCACCCATGGAGTTGGCGCCTATGGCGGCAGCAACATGCCGCTCTGAGCGGCATGTTAAGGGGACCAGGCCGGGGCCAGGGGTTGGATAAATGTCAGAGGGTCTCGGGGGGCAGTCAGGGGACAGGGAGTAGGGGGAGTTGGGTGGATCGGGGGTCAGATAGGGGGCAGGGCCAGGCTGTTTTGGGAGGCACAGCCTTCCCTACCCAGCCCTCCATAGCAAGTTCGGTATAACGCTGTTTCACATATAACGCGGTAAGATTTTTTGGCTCCCAAGGACTGCGTTGTATCGGGGTAGAGGTGTAGTTGGGATTATCTTTTCCAATGTGCGTTACTTTGCATATATCAACATTGAATTTCATGTACCATTTTGTTGTCCAGTCACCCAGTTTTGTGAGATCCTTTTGTAGTCTTTCCAGTCTGCTTGGGACTTAACTATCTTGAGTAGTTTTGTATCATCTGCAAATTTTGAAACCTTCCTGTTTACCCCTTTTTCCAGATCATTTATGAATATGTTGACTAGGACTGGTCCCGTGGGATACCATACCAAATGGGATCTGAGGTGCTTGAGCCTCCATCCTACCCTCCTGTTGCCCAGGTTCCAACATGAAGCAGGCTTGCAGCCAGAAAATTCCTATTGAGGGGTCCTCAGCTGTGGAATAGATTTCTAGCTTCACTTTTCCAAAGCCCAACATCTGTTCCCCCGGGGTTTTGTTTTTGCATTGCAGGGGAGGTCAGTGGTGGGGGAGAAGAGAGATGAGCAGGTGAATAAGTGGGGTGGGTTGCAGAATGTGTTCTGGGTTTGAAGTAGTTAAACAAGATCTGGAATAGTTCAGTCTGTTGAATACTGGGCCTAAAAAGTTGTCTTCATAGTCTCATGCTGAAAGAATTAAGATTTTTTAAAAATAAATAGGACTGTTAAAACCTTATTCGGTGTATTTTCAGATTAAATTAATTTTTGGTAAAGGTAATGGTTACATTTTACACAGCAACTAGTGATATAAGGATAGAGATGATGATGTGTGTGTATGGGGTGTGTGCCTTAAGTATTGATATTAATATTCAATTGGTTATGAATTCTTACAATTGTTTTTTTCCTAATTAACTTACATTTTGAATACTCTAGTATATACTGATTTTAAAAAGTCGTAAATTACCAAGACTCTTTACATTGTATGACTTTATAATACTGTGTAGAAATAATTCAGTTGGTATATTGCTAGATGCTAAGTGCATCACTGAGTTGTTTGATTTCTAGCATGCTTTCAAAGTACTATGGAACCAGCAATCATAGAGACCGAAATATTTTTTTCTTAATATTGTTGAGGAAATAACCAGTTGTTTTCATTTAATCTCTAACTGTAGGGAATGCTTATTTTTCCCTTTTACAGCTCTTTGCACCCCCCCCCGCCCCAAATTATAACACCATTCTTTGATAAAGAACTAGTGTATAACGGACTAGTGTTGCAGAATTGGATAGGTTTTGCAGAGCTACACATCAAGATACATGCAGCTGCTATAAAAAGCCAAAGAAACTCAATTGCAATTTTATTGTCCAGTTTGATAGATTTCCTGCCACCTTTGTAGCAGGGAAGCTGTTTGTCACTGTAAACCTCTCTTCCAACAGCTGCACTATGCTTTATAAGCAGCAATGGTTTTTCTAGCATAATTGCACTACATTGGTTTCTTTGCTTCCAGAATTTAAAAGGTGTGGGTAACCTTTTTAAAGCTGAATTTCTATGTCTTGCTCATGCACTGCCTTGATTTTCATATTATATCTTTGTGCTATTTCTTCAAAGCTGAACATGATTTACCAAAAATTATGGTTTAAACTGAGTCTTACAGTTTGATGAAAATATTCAGGAAAAATTTAGATCAAAACCCAATTTTGTTAAAGTATTTTTTCTAGAATAATAGATATGTTAACTATATCCTAAACTTAAATCTGTCTAGATCTGTTACTTTGCAAAAAGGACCAATGGCTTCATGGTTAATAATAGGAAACAAGTAAAGAATGGTGGACAAGTTGCCTTCTTGACCTTTCAATTTCCCCAAGATTTAAAGAAAATAATGGTTTATACAATATAATTCACCATCTACTTGAATGTTTTAAAACATTGAAAAGTGTGAACATTTAAATATTTCAGGTCCTTTGAAATATCTTTTAATTAAAAAAAGTTGTCATGTTACTAAGTAACCAAATTAAAGGTAAAATCATTTGGATAAGGAAACATCTTGGAATATTTTAATAAAATTAATGAATTTTGCATTAATGTTATGAATCAATAAGTGTTCAAAAATACTTCCATTTGCAGACTGAAGTTGTATCAGTTTTAATCTGTATGTGGAAATGTTTCAGAATATTGTTTACTAATCTGAATAAAAGGGGATTTGATAATCCTAATAAAAATAAACATGAGTTTTAAAATACTGTTTTGTTTTTTTTTAATTTCTAAGTGATTATTCTCTACTCAAATAATAAACTGATATTTTAATGGGCATAGATAAGATGCTGAATACATCATTTTTATATTTCCTCTTTTTGTGCCCTAAAAAAGGGATAATCCCCTTCAAGAAGAGAAAAAACTGATTGTACCACATAGTGAATTCGATGTGCCTAGAATTAAGCTGAATTATGTAGCTGGCATGGCAGGTATAGAAAAACTGGAGAGACAGATCAGAAAAAATGATTAGGTCATTGGAGTAATAGATTTATATAGGAAGATTAAAAAAGCTTAATATGTAAGGGAGGAAGCATCGTCTAGTGGAATGAGCAGGGGGCTGGATGTCAGGATCTCCTAAATTCGAATTCCAGTATTCCCCCGAGTTACTCTGAGGTCTTTGGCTAATTGCTTAAAATACGAGTTGCTTAATGTTTTCCCATCTCTAAAATGAGAATAATATTTAGCTACCTGACAGAGACGTGCTGAGGAATAGTTAGCTTGTACAATATCTTGATGTAAAATGCTGCTTAACTCCTCAGCAAGGACTCAGTGATTCATGATAGCTGTTTACAAACATTGGAATTGTGTAAAATGGAGGATGAGGATTTTTTTAGGGTAATGCTAAGGCTAAGTGATGTGAGGCTAAGTAGGAAAAATGGTATGAAATTAAAAAGCAGAATGTTTAGGCTGAATATTGGAGTAGGGGAATGAGTCTGTAAAGATTCCATAAACGTAAGATACTTCAACTTTCCTTAGAAAGGTGTATAAGAATTATCTGATATTTTCATACTATTAATATCTGTTAGATAAATGGTTCTTCAGCTCTTCAATTCTGCAGACTGCTTCATGAGCGAGAACCGCTGCTATCTACCCAGCCCCCCTGGCATACCTCTCAATCTGCCAGGGCCCACAAATGGGCCACAATGTGTGACAAAGGCCAAACATGAGGAGGGAAGACTAATTATTCATGCATTAAACTTAAAATGTGGGATTAATTAATTGAGTTTAAATCTCTTTTTAAAACTTCAGTTTCATGATTCTTCTGATGTAAATAATTTTCAACCAAAAAAATTAAGGGGTTGCCAGATTTGTGTGGAATACAAATTACATTGGGATTAAAATATGGGGCCTCCCTGAAAGTAATGTATGTTCAAAAAGTATGGCTTCTGGCGCCTTCCCCCTCTTTCCCAGGTGAGTCCCCTGCTATTCCTGGGTGTGGATAGAGGGGCCTGCTTACTACCGACTTCTAAGTGTGATGGGAGCTCTAACCTCAGCAGGAGGGAGTGGGAAGCAGGAGTACAAACCACTCGGGAGAGCCCTTTGACAAGTAGCATCCATGGTGGGTGGGGAACTCTGTGCCTTATTGGATATACTCTGACCACTGCATTTGGGGAAAAGGGATGTCATGGTCAAAGTCGCAGGAAAAGATTTTTGGATGTAGAAAGTTAGACTGAAAAGGGCAGGGAGGGCCCCTCTGCTGACCTGTATTTCTCCAGCTCAGGGCTTTTTCTCCTGTCAGGATTGGTTCTCCACTTGTAAGGTAACTCCAGTCTCTTCATGTGTCAGTATATTTATGCCTGCATCTGTAATTTTCACTCCATGCATCTGAAGAAGTGGGGGTTTTTACCGATGAAAGCTTATGCCCAAATAAATCTGTTAGTCTTTAAGGTGCCACCGGACTCCTCGTTGTTTTTGTGGATACAGACTAACACGGCTACCCGTCTGATACTCCAGAATCATAGCATCTCTCTCTCTGCCCAGGCAGTCAGTGCCTTTCTGCTCTGGCTGGTCCAGCAGTCAGAAAGGTTTCTACTCACTCTGGAAAACTGACCCTTTTAAGGCCCTCTATTTCCCTTCAGCTTCTCAGGAAGCTTCTCTTTGGAGACTATACTGATATAGCTATGTTGGTAAAGGCCTCCACTGTAGATGCAGCCTATAACTGAGAGCAGTTTTTCACCACCTCCCCAAATGACATTAGCTACATTGACATAGCTGTGTCTTCACTTGGAGTTTTGTCAGCCTTGTCTATATGTTGGTTAGGTATGTGAGGTGTTTTTTGTACCCCTGACCAACATCATAATGCCAATGTAATTTCTCAGTGTAGACCAAGCCTCTTCCTCTTTGTTTTTAAAACCCTGCTTTGTCACTTCTGTTTGTTTCCTCCTTTACACTCATTTAAAACCTAGCTGTTTGGAGAAAAGCTGGAGAAAAGCTGGAGGAGAAACTGGTTTCACCAAGGATGTAGACATTTTGTTCTGTTTTGGCAAGATGTGTTCTCGTGGTGATAATTTTTAATGACCATCCTGTTCAGAGACAGGCTCTCAGGCACCACTCCATCTGCGTAGCACAAGCAGTATGAGACAAAAGAACAGTGAAGATCATCATAAGGGTTTAAACATAGAGTTCCAAATCCAAAACAGAATTTGTAAGTTGTACGTAGATACATTCCCCAAATCACGAGAATAGCCAACATACAAATTTAACTTCCATTTAAATGAAGACTTCTATTAGTCAATTGTGACTGATATTTGCCATTCAGAATAACTTTGTCCTATAATTCATTTGCATTTTGATTGTAAACATAAGAGAAAATTAGTTTAGAATATAGTTTTTTCCCCTCTGTGAGAAGCTTGCTGGGGATATGGCAAAATGTGTTCTTTTGAGGAAGATTGTGTGGAGGTATTAATGTATATAATACCTCTGTCCCTTTTCTCTGACTGATTCATGAAGTGAGATTGGTATTGGCATGTATTGGTGCCTCCAGTCAAAGTTGTTCCTTGCATGGAGTGGAGAGTTTCCAGGCCTCAGCTGTTAACATTGCTCCTAGGAGGGAGGAAAAACGGGTCAATAAAGCTTTCAGAGTAAAAATAGTAACATATATTGGAATTATGAACAGTTCGTTGATGGGGTTAGCAGCATAGGAGCTAGTTTACAATAAGCCTTGCTACAGACAACAGTACTGTTACTGGCTGGTTGACCGGTCAAGCAGTTACCCATGCCACCTCCCTCCACTCCACAAAAATGTATATATTGTGTGTGTGGGGGCGGGGAACCTAGACTAAATCTTAACACACACCTAAAGTGCCTCGTTTACATGTTAGTTTTAATACAAATGTTAGTCTTCTTAACCTTTTTGTATGCTGCATGCTACTCTTCTTGTCTGGCAATTAGTAAATGTTGAATGTCAAATTAAGTTAAAATTAATGGCAGAGGAGAATGTTGTAGTTATTAGCTCACAAGTGTCTTAACTAGTAGTGCGTAGATGTGCTTTCCAAATGACTATGGATTAACCATCAAATGATTGTGAAGATTAATGACTGGCCTTTTAGCTCGCTAATTTAGAACAATTTCTGATAATTAATTGTGAATGATCAGCTTTACAGTGCAGATGCTTTAAGGAAAATAAAAAAATGACTGAAGATAGGTGAATTTAAGTTTTTCAGCTGGCATTTAGCTTTCATATTGTTACAAGTTTACATGAGCTAGTATTTATATCTTAAAGTTGTTAGCTCTGTGCTATTCATATTTAAAAAATAATCTGGTGGCTTCTATTTGAGTGTACATTTTGTTAATTGTTGCCTTCATTAATGCTAACCCTAGCTTTTAAATGTTATGTTTTACAACACTCACAATCTGCTTTGTGAGAAGCGTTTCATAAATTCAGTGTCCTGGAATATTTGTTTAGAAAAAAGTTGTTCTTGCCTTCCACATTTAACAGGATTGTTCAAATGTAGAGTCCATGTTAATTAAGCTAATTTGCAAATTAAATGAGCAAAAACACAAATTTAGGTAGGCTTGCTGCAATGTTGGTCTTTGCAAAGCAGCATTTTATATTTTTTTATATACAAAGAAAACCCTTAATTAGAAATGCTGCTTTGTAAAGTCCAACATTGTAGTGAGCTTGCTTAAATTTGTGGTTTTCCTACTTTAATTTGCAAATGTATTTTAAAAATGTAATCTTGATTTGAGATTTTTGTGATAGAAACAAGGCTGCTTAAATTGTATCCATTTATTTTTAAAAAGCCTCCTTTACCCTCCCTGTTACTGTATGTGTATGCTTTCTAGCTTGCTTTAACAGTATCACTCGCCTTGCATTTTTCTGTGTCTTGGGTCTGTGTATGTCACCATATTATGTCTGGATTTATTTTCCCATAGGATTACATGGCCAGCATTTAAAGATGGGAATTGTCTGTATTGACCTTTCTTCCCCCACTTTTTGCAGCACACAATAGAAATCTGGAAAGAAATTTCATTAGTTTAATTTCCAAAATACTTTAGCAAATCACTTTATATTGGCTTCCAAAACCATCATTTCTTTGCAGTTTTGGATAAGAAAACCACAACTGCAAAACTGTACTGCATTGTTTTTACTATAGAGCATATATTTAAAATACCCTTAATGAGGTAACGAATAACCTGCAGCTGCTGTGCAGTGCTTCTGTAAGTCAAACAGCTCAGTTTGTATTGTCCCTATTTCTCAACAATCTTAGATAGGTGAAGAAATGTATTTAAGCTTATTCTTACTCATTTTGTAACTGATGTGCATCAAACACATACAAGTTAACACTTGACTTCAATATAGAACACATGAATTAATAGGGTTGCCAACTGTCTAATCGCACAAATCCAAACACTCTTGCTCTGCCCCCTTCCACAAGGCCCTGCCCCGCCCCCTTTGAAGGCCCCACCCCTCCACTTACTTCAGTCCCCCTCCCTCCGTCGCTCACTGTCCCCCACCCTCACTCACTTTCGTCTAAAAAGTCTTTCTTTAAACTTAAGGAGCAGATTTTGTATTACAAATTATTTACTCAAGACACAACCTCCCACAATATCTGTGTACCATTTTGGAGTCTGAGGTATGAAAGAACATCTTAAATTACTGTCATGAATTTTTTAGATGTTCTTTCATTTTAGGATTATTTTCTTTATTTTTTTAAAAGTTGTGGATTTTTCCTGGGGGGGCACTGCATACAAGTTTTAATCTGAAATGAAGTTTTACAGCAGAATTAAACTCTTAAAATAGGAATTGGTAATGGAAATTTGATATTAATGTGTTGAAAATTGATGGGGAGGCTAAAGACATGAGGTAAAAAATCCATAAGAGAGAGACAATAAGAAAGAGTTTAAGTATATTAGGAACAAAAGAAATTCGAACAACGGTATAGGTCCATTACTAGATGGAGATTGTAAAATTGTTAATGCTGGAGAAAAAAAAAGTGTTCAGTAAATATTTCTGGTCTGTATTTGCAAAGAAGTAAGATGATGTAATCGTATCCTATAAGGACGATGAAGTACGTTTTCTAGTCCATTAGTAACTAAGGAGGATGTTAAACAACATGTACTAGAAATCAAAATTTTTAAATAATTATTCAAGAGTCCTTCAAGAGCTTCTTTTTTAACTTGTACATTATGGTGGAGTGGTAGTGGTACCACAATTAAGGTTGAATTTCAGCTTTGCAGTTTGGATACTACTATTGTTTTACTATTGTTCAGTTGACTCTGAATCTACTTTGTAGAAGAATCAGTCTTCTAATTTTGAGTTCTAATGTTCTTGATAATCCTTTGTTTTTTAGGTAACGTTTGAAATGCATAAAGAGAGCCTTTCCCAAATGTACCGCGATTACCAAAGGAAAGGAGGTGAAGGAAGTGGAACAGTTCCTTCCACCCCTGTTAGAACTATCTCAGGAGTTAGCAGAGAAGCTGAAATCGCAAGGAGGCAACAGCATGTGGAGGTGAAAGAAGCTGCTGTTTCTGCATATGTTGGGGCTGATACCGTGGAGCACAGTGCTCAAAAAAATGAGATAAAAGCCTCATCTGAATGTGAGCTACAAAGTCATTCACCATCTAATGAAGGGAAGAAATCTGAGGGAGAAAATGGTCAGAGATCACCTGACTTAAAGAGAGCACCTTGCTTAGAATTTCCTCCACAGACAGAAGCAGTAAAACCGGGGGATTCAGAAATCACTTCTGGAATTGCTGAAGCAACTGCAGATTCTCTGAGTAAAGCTAAAGAACTTGTGGAAGAAACAGCAGCTACTGATGGGGCTTCTCTAACTGTACAAACTGTTTTAGAAGGGGAGACACCTGAAAGCCCAGAAATTCTGGAGGAATTTACACCAGAGGTGGAAGATGATGACTTTGTTGATTTAAAAGAGGAAAGCAATCTGCCTTTACCTTCAGAAGAGTTGGTACTAAAACCCAGTGAAGAGAATAGCTCACCTGAAAATGAAAGCCAAATAACAGCAGCAATGAACGAAGAAACTGTTGAGAAGGAACCTGAGACAATACCTTTAGAATCCAAAAGTGCTGAAATCTTGAACAAGACAAGAGAAGAATTGGCTTCCTTGTCAGAAACAGTGACCTCTGAAGTCCAAGAGGAGACAAGTCAACTAAATTCAGAAGTGAATGAGAAGTTAGAGGAATTAAAACCTGATGGCAGTGAAACCAAAGCAATTGGAGGAGATGCAAACACACATACTTCAGAAGCTTCTGTGACCTCAGAGAAAAAAATTGCCAAGCTTGATGTTTCCAGTGTTGCATCAGACACCCAGAGACTGGAACTAAAACCCAGCGCAAGCCTGGAAGCAACTCAGCCTCTTAGACCCCTACCTGAGGTAACTTTTATATACCTTCCTTATGCCAAATTAAAATTGTACCTAAAAAAAAAAAAAGTGTCAGACTGATTAGTTTGATATTTATAAGAAAAACATAACTCTTTTCCAACAATACAGTTTGAGAAATTAGTGAAATTTTGTACAGTTCATAGGATTTTTGTAGGCTCCTGAAGAAGCACTTTGCTGACCCCCAGGAGTCAAATAGCTAAAACTTTAACCAATTTGTGTCATGTGTAGTCTCTAAATCGAAGAATAAAAAGTAGCATTGTGGATTCTGAGCTTTCACCTTGAATTCCCTCTATTTTTTCACTGAACTTCCCTCTTATTTCCTCCATCTCCTTAAGCCCTTCTATCTCTCTTAATCCTCAGAGGTCTCTTGTAGTTACAATCCATCAGTCAGAAAAGAGCTTGTGTGAATTCTTTTCAGACTCTAATGAAAGTTGTAGAAGCCATTTTTTTAGCTAACTGCTACTAATGGACATCAGTTGAGAACTCATTCATTATCACTAAAAGTATCAACATAAGGAAGTGTTTAGTAAATTTTAACTCCGAATTGGGCTTATGTTTTTGCCCTTACTGCAATGCTCCTTCAGACTTCTGCTTCCAGTTCAGTGATACAGATCATGGTTAAACATTGATGTAGCTGAGTACTTCCCTCCTGCAGAGACACCTGCCAGTCGATGCCCTTCATCCTACAACATTCTTCCTCAAAGGAGGGAGATCACTGTCAGCAGCAACATGTGCTCCCCATGTGGTAAGGTCTAGTTGCTGCTTATTTTTGTCTAGACTGGCAGAGATGGTGGTGCAGTTGTATTGTAGTTTGTAGCTTTGGTATAATCCATCAGTAGTGGCCCTGCAATTGTATTAGTTTAATTTTTAAATTTATGTGCATTTGTGAGTTTATATAATGTCTAAGCTTACTGACTTACTAAATCCAAAGTGAAACTTTTTTCAGTAAACACTGATGAAATTGAATTTTTGTTATTTTGGAACCTGCCTATATTTTATGCAAACAGATATCAAGGCAGGAAGATTCATCAGGACAGGACTTGGCTACTGCATCTGATGGGCAGAGAAGAGATTCCAGATCAACTATGTTTCGTATTCCTGAATTTAAGTGGTCCCAGATGCATCAACGTTTGCTCACAGATTTACTTTTTTCAATAGAAACGGATATACAGATGTGGAGAAGGTAAATCTGTGCTTTGTAGGAAATCATATTTGCTAGCATTGCACTGTAACAGAAATCTAAGGTGTTACTGAAATCTAATATCACTGGTTAAATTGTTTATATTTGGATTTTCAAACCTATTATTAAAGTATGAATTAGTTATTTGGGGGTCTATATCAGGGTCTTCTCAGAATTATTGATTACCAGTCTTCAGGAATGTTTGAAGATGTGTGTATTGGTTGAAGGGTTACATATACATTTTGGATTAAATGTTGGCCCTGTTCAAGTCAATGGGGATTTTGCTATTGACTTCAATGGAACCATGGTCCCACTCTCTGAATAGGCATCTCACAATGTGCATCTTCTAAAGAGCATTCACAATGTGTAGGCCAGGAATATATCATTTCTTTAAAGAAACTTCCCCTAAAATTAAATGTCAGTGCTTTGACATAAGCAAACAGGTGCTGCTCTGTACTTCAATATGTTTCTATGGAGCTGAAGAAATTATGTTGTTCTACATGTATTTAAAAAAAAATATTGTAACCAAAATCTGCAAAATATCAACCAGTTGTAGCAATGAAGGAAAAATTGGGGCTAGTAGTGCCACTGGTATTTTGGTGTGTTTATAGTGCTATTTTTTATCAGTGTGAGATAGTGAGGGTAAAATTTGATTCTGACTACCACGTAGCTATGCTAGCCCGATAAGAAGATACAGATGAACTATTTAAAAAAAAACACAACAATTTACAGGTGCATAAAATTTACCTTGAGATGGAGATGAAACTTTTGTTTGCCTTTAGAACTGAAGTTTTAAGACATGACTAAAGTATGTATTTAGTACAGCACCAGGTTTACTCAAGATACTGTGGATAATTTAGGATTGCGTTGAAAATCTGTTTTCTGTGTTTTAACCGTAATTAGGTTTTTGTGGTATTGTATTAATTTCTTTGCTTTAAAATTGTAATGTGGAGGACTTGGTTAATATTAACTCTGTTCTTCCAAAGTCTTGAGTTCAAATCTAGTTAATATCCCCAGAGAAACTTTATTTTATTGATTTATACAGTGCTTTTTGCTGTACCAGATGATCACAGACTAGTCTATAATGAATAATTATCCACAGGACTATTCACAACACACTTGGACCCAGTTACTAGGGTATGCTGTGAAGAGGATTAGGAGTGTAAAGGAAGGGTAGTTTGAGGTCAAGATTTAAGTACTGTTGATTGAGCCTTGTGAGGATGCTTACATGATGTTTTTGGCTGCATCACAGCTCTCTCTGGTTGATGTCAGTTTATTTGCATTTGAAGGAACTTAATAAACTTGGTAAAAACACAATAAAATAGACTTCTATTCTGGATGCTTTACCCCCACCCTCTCGGCATCTTATTTTTTGGGGCAGCCATTCTACAAAGACTGTGATGGACTTTGTGAACAGCAGTGACAATGTCATCTTTGTACACAACACAATTCACCTCATCTCTCAAGTTATGGACAACATGATCATGGCTTGTGGTGGTATATTGCCATTGCTTTCTGCTGCTACATCTGCTACAGTAAGAAATTCATTTTTTATTGCAAAAGTGATTACTTGTGGGAGTGGGTGGGCCTTTCTTCATATAGTACATTAATAGGAATATCTGTCCTCCTGGGAGTGCATGGATTTATATGGGCTGTTCCCTTAGAAGGAATTTAGGCTCCTGCTGTCATTGCCTGAAGAGGGGGAAGAGCCATCTAGAGGGCTTGGGGCCCCAGTGCAGCCTGGAATATGATGTGGTTATTCTGTCTGCATTCTTCCAGTTAAATTCTTCAGCTTGAAGTATGACTAATTATTTTGCCAATGAGCAATAATGGACTTTTTACAGACCTGTTTTCTTCATGGAATTTTTAGTTATAAGAATGATCTTTTCTATAGGAATACATGTTTTCAACTTTTCCCTCCCATAGCATGAATTAGAGAATATAGAGCCAACTCAAGGACTTTCAATAGAAGCTTCGGTAACATTTCTTCAGAGATTAATCAGCCTTGTGGATGTGTTAATTTTTGCAAGCTCTCTTGGCTTCACTGAAATTGAGTCTGAGAAAAATATGTCATCTGGAGGAATTCTGAGACAATGCCTTCGACTGGGTAAGCAATTAAAAGTGCTTAATGAAGGAAAATGGATTTCTTCAAAATAATGTTAACTACCATTTAACTTTGTTTTTGTATATTTAAGGAGAATAGTTTTAGATGTTTATCATACTTCACTTAACCAAGTGTCTGACTTTTTGGCTACTAAATCTGAAGTTGTCTAACCTTTCAGTGACTTTTTTCATATGTTGTGTTTATTTACTTGCAGTTTGCCCCATAATAGACTTCTCTTTCCTACTCAAATAATACATACAAGCCTTTTTTATTCTGTATTTAAGTATTAAAATGGCTATGAATGTGGTTAAGTATTGGTAGGCACAGTGAGCTGAAATCCATATTCGGTGCATATTTTCATTTTGTCTATAAAGACGTCTGTGGGTTGAAAATACATCCCAAATAATTGGGTTTAAAAATACCAGGTTTCAGGAAAATGTCATCTTTAGCATATATGATGAAAATTCATCTTTAGATAAGTGTCTGAGGGGAAGGAAGCTTTAAGGAGGGTTTAAATTTTTGTAAAAATAATTCGGGAGATGGTGTAGACGGAGATAACAACTAGAAATGCAAATTTAAAATGAGTGTAATTCAAATGCATCATTGCATACTAGCCCCAGTGCATCCAGTATTATACATAGAGCCCTGTGCAGATACGAAATTTGCATCTGCATCCGTTCTGTGATCCACAATCATGGTCCCTGGATATAAAGCGAATATCCACAGATATTCAGGGCTCAAATTATACAGTATTTGTATAGAGTTGAATTGAGCAGAAAGAGTCTGTGGTGGAATCACTCAGAAGATATCCGGGAAAGGGGCAAATGGTCTAGAAATGGCAGCAAACAAGGAATATCTGGGTCCAGTTGACAAAATTGCTTCAGAAAAAAATACATCAATGCCAATTGTATATTAGAAGGGGTTTCTGGAATTATAAGGTATCCTTTGTATGACTGAAATGTAGCTCTAAATCTAAAGTCAGAGTGTCAGGAATCAGGGCCTGCCACTGAGCCTGGGACCAGCTAGATGACCTACAGCCAGTGATGAGCTGCCAAAATCTTAACAACGGGTTCCCTCCTCACCCCACAAAGGGGTGGTTGCCCACCCCCGCTGCCCCGGGACTCCTGCCCCATCCATCCCCCTCCCCTGTCTGGCCCCGGAACCGGGCAGGAGGGTCTCGTGGGCCACCGTAGTGGGTGGCCACCCCACCCCTAAGAGCCAGAGGCGAGGGGCGAGGTGGGGAGTCCCGGTGGTGCTTTCCTGGGGCAGCTCCCAGGAAGCATCTGGCAGGTCTCTCTGGCTCCTAGGGGTGGGGGAGCATAGCTAGCAGGGAGCAGGGCGAGCGGCCGCTCCCCCCACTGATCACATCAAAAGTGGCGCCTTAGGGCAAAAATTGGGGGAAATTGGTGGGTGCAGAGCACCGACCAGCAGCTCCCCGCCCGCACCTGGCCCCAGCTCACCTCTGCTCTGTCTCCGCCTCCTCCCCTGAATGCACCGCCCCGCTCTGCTTCTCCGCGTCCCCGCACCAGCTTCCTGCGAATCAGCTGTTCGGCGGGAAGCCGAGGAGGGCTGAGAAGCAGGCCGCGGCTTCCAGCTCAGGCCGAGGATGGCGGAGGTGGGCTGGGGCAGGGAGTGGTTCCCCTCTTCCCCCCCCCCGCCCCCGGTTACCTGCTGCGCAGCGGGCGGCCCTCCTCCCCCCCGCAGCTCACCTCCGCCTCCCTGGGCCTGAGCAGGAAGCTGCCGCTTGCTTCTCAGCCCATCCCGGCTTCCCGCGCGAACAGCTGATTTGCGGGAAGCCTTGGGGGGGCAGAGAAGCAGAGCGGGGAGGTGCGGCGCGTTCAGGGGAGGAGACGGAGGTGGAGCGGAGGTGAGTTGGGGGTGGGGTGGGGAGCTGCCGTGTCCCTCGCGGAACAACCGGTTCTGAAAGGGCTTCTAAATTTAACAACCGGTTCTAGTGAACCGGTGCGAACCGGCTCCAGCTCACCACTGCCTACAACTGAATATCCTGATCAGCCAAGTGCCCTGATTGTCTGAGAGGCATCACCAGACCTGATCTTAAGCCCAGCAGCAGTACTGGGTCAGTGGCTGCTCAAGGTTCATGCCCTCAGCAACGATCACTCCTGTGCCTGCCTTCTTGCCTGCCTTGTTCCTGTCCTGCTCCAGCCTTCCTCCTTTTCCTGACTCCGGCTGTGACCCTTGGCTTTACTGCAGGTTCCTGGTTCCTGACTCCTGCCCTGCTCCAACTGCTAAGCATGATGACGGCCACTTCTCTGACTACTAGGCCTGAGTGTCCATGCTGTGGTTCATGACCGTCAGCTTCTCCTTTTCCAAACAATTAAATCATGGGACAAGTGCAACAGGGCAAACAGAAAAGTAAATTATTAGATCTGTGTACTTCCTTATTTGAAAATAGTGAGAAGATAAAACAAAAAAATGAGTTTTAAAAAAAACTAGAGGAGGAATAGGCTTAGTCTGAGAGCAATTGAGCAACAAAGTAGTAAATATTAGTATATGTCCTTTTTGTATGTCACACTAATGTATCATTTTTATTTTTCTTCAGTGTCAGTATACAAAAAAAATTTAGCTCATTTGTGTATCCAGTTGTACAAATGAAAATGTTTCAAAGAGAAAATCAGAATGTGAGGACTCAGCAATGCTAACAAATCCTTTTGGATGTATAAGTATTTATATGTGAAATATGAATTCTAATAACTATTTAATTACTCTGATTATTACTCTGATTTAAGTATCTCTTGAGCATTGTTTTTGGGCAACTTAAAAAGTAAATCTTTTTCTCTTATTTGTTTATTTAATCTTTTAATTTTTAATATAAACGCAAGCATGTTGTATTCCTTGCAGTGATGCACCAATGAGAAAAAATTACTTCCCATTATAACACATAACATATCCTTTCCTTTAAGTGTGTGCAGTGGCAGTAAGAAATTGTTTGGAGTGCCAGCAGCATGCACAAATGAAACCTATTGGAGAAACTGTAAGGAGTCAGAAAACAATGCAGAGCCTTATAGGAACAGGGAAGTCTGCAGCAAAGGCAAGTATATGACACCATTAAGTAAGGCAAACATTAATACTGCAATTAATGTGTACCAATGGCTAAGTTCCTATGTTTTTTGTTCCATTAACATGCAGCAGAAAATAAATGTGAATATTAAATCTTAAAGTAATTGTTTAAATATGTAAACATTGGAATCTTCCAATGTTGAAAAAAGTCTGAATCTGTCTTACTTTCCCAGGTTCCCCTATCCATATTTCTTTTAATATGAAATCTATATTGGTCACTGTGCCCTATGTACCATCAGTTTGAAGTGTGTTGATGAATAGTCTCCAGGAGAGTCATGTTTATAGGACTGGAAGGGACCTCAAGAGGTCATCTAGTCCAGACCCCTGCATTCATGGAAGGACTAAGTATTATCTAGGCCATTCCTGAGAGGTGTTTTTCTAACCTGCTCTTAAAAATCTCCAATGATGGAGATTCCACAACCTCCCTAGGTATTTATTCCAGTGCTTAACCATCCGGACTGTTAGGAAATTTTTCCTAATGTTCAACCTAAATCTCCCTTGCTGCAATTTAAGCCCACTGCTTCTTGTCCTATCCTCAGAGGTTAATAAGAACAATTCTTCTCTCTCCTCCTTGTAACAATCTTCTATGTATTTAAAAACTGTTATCATGTCCACTCTGTCTTCTCTTTTCCAGACTAAACAAACCCAGTTTTTTCAATCTTCCCTCATAGGTCATATTTTCTAGATCTTTAATCATTTTGGTTGCTCTTCTCTGGACTTTCTCCAATTTGTCCACATCTTTCCTAAATGTGGTGCCCAAAACTGGACACAATACTCGAGTTGAGGCCTAATCAGCTCAGAGTAGAGCAGAAGAATTACTTCTTGTGTCTTGCTTACAACACTCCTGCTTATATATCCCAGAATGATGTTCTCTTTTTTTGCAACAGTGTTATACTGTTGACTCATATTTAGCTTGTGGTCCACTATGATCCCCAGATTCCTTTCCGCAGTACTCCTTCCTAGGCAGTCATTTCCCATTTTGTATGTGTACAACTGATTGTTCCTTCCTAAAAGGAGTACTTTGCATTTGTTCTTATTGAATTTCATCCTGTTTACTTCAGACCATTTCTCCAGTTTGTCCAGATCATTTTGAATTTTAATCGTATCCTCCAAAGCACTTGCAACCCCTCCCAGCTTGGTATTGTCCACAAACTTTATAAGTATACTGTCTACACCATTACCTAAATCATTGATGAAGATATTGAACAGACCCAGAACTGATCCCTGCAGAGCCCTACTTGTTATGCCCTTGAAGCGTGACTGTGAACCACTGATAACTACTCTCTGGGAATGGTTTTCCAACCAGTTTTCATCCATCTTATAGGAGCTCCATCTAGGTTACATTTCCTTAGTTGTATGTTGTTGTTACATTTATTTTGTTTCTTTAAAATAAAAACTATGAAACTGGTATTGTAGCACTACATATCCTACGGTTAGTGTTTCCGGGGGTGGTACTTTTATAAACAAGTTACAGAATTGGTTTCTCTTGAATAGAGTCCAGTTGACATTGTGACTGGTGGAATTTCTCCAATACGAGACCTTGACAGACTTCTGCAGGATATGGATATTAACCGGCTTCGAGCAGTAGTGTTCAGAGATATAGTGAGTTATGAAAAACCTAATAGTTGTTTTGTTGCTAAGTCTTTCTTTGTATTTTTCTGAATACTGCGCTGCAGCTACGTGCTAGGCTGCTGCTACATATTCTGTTATCTAATGGGTTCATAAATGACTCATGAAACTCTGTGGCCTGTCTGGGAGAGTTACAGAACAAGGGTTTGAGGTCAGATGAAGGGGCATGTTCACATGTATGTGCGGTACAATCTCTGCCCCTGTGGGGCATGAACTTGTTAAAATCTTTAGGAGCCTGAATCTCTGGAATTCTGCTTTCCTCATAAATGTTGCGTTCATTTTCATTAGTGTGTAGGTGTGAGTGCATATATATATATATAATACACACACACACGCCTGTATTTAATAATTTCTACAAATATGCACTCAGAAGGGAGCGTTTGTGCACGTTGTACACAAATACAGGCAAATACGTTAACACACATGCATTTCTTGTAAAGTATTACTGAAACTAAAAAAACCCCAGTCTCGTTTCTTTTTAAAATTGGGCACAATAGAATTTGTATTTCTGTTATGGTAATAGAGCTTTAAATTAGAAAGCCATATTCACTTCTGCTGCAGCTCCAGTTGTGGAATTAATCTGGGATATTTGGCCTACTGTATTACTTTTCAAAACTTGAAAATAATTCATAAATATTTTCCTCCTTTACTAAATAGACACTTGGCTTCACTTTACAGTAAGTGGTATTAATATCTTTGAGACAAGGAGGGTAAGGTAGTATCTTTTCCTGGACCAACTTCTGTTGGTGGAACATCTGGAACTGCAGAAGAGCTCTGTGTTGCTCGAAAGCTTGTCTCTTCCACCAGCAAGTCGGTCCAGTAAAAGATTACCTCACTCACCTTGTATGTCTCATATCCTGGGATCAACATGGCTACAACATAGCAAATATTAATAGGTTTGTAAGTATGTGAAAAAGTGCTGTGTGTGCGTGTATAATATATATTTGGTATAGTAATTTGGTCTGATCATCTTGATCATTTATGCAACATTAAGTCTAGTGAAGCTGAGGCTTAAACATTCGTAGGAAAAATAAAAAGGAATTTGGTCACAATTGTATTTCCCCCAATTTTATAGACTGGGTGAATAGTGACATTGTTCGTCCAGTGCTACACATAAGTTTAAATAATAAAATATCAAGTAAGATGCAACTTTGTCAAAATTTAGGAAACCTAAACTAGAGCAATAGATTCTTTGAGATGGTTTATATCCTCAATATAAGCATGATTGTATTAATGGATTGATTCTGCAACAGTGGTTTGTAGGTATAAATTCTTGTAAGTCAATTTTGCCCATGATGTTTCAGTATAACATTTGTTTACTCATTTCTATTTCTGGGCTACCATATGAAGAGAATATCCCACTGTTTAAATTGTAATGGAAAAATAAATGTTGTTCTTCACAGGAGGATAGTAAACAAGCTCAGTTCTTGGCCTTGGCTGTAGTATATTTTATCTCGGTCCTTATGGTGTCAAAATACAGAGACATACTGGAACCCCAGAATGAATGGAGGCAACCTCATCGTAGCCAGTCATTCAAGGGAACAGAGAATGGAAGTAGTGAGGCAATATCTACAGGTTAGTGACACAAGTGGGTTTGGTTACACATCACATGTCACTTATTATGACTTACAGTGCCTCATAGGACTTCATAGAATTCTACTTAAGGATGTACATAAATATATGTATTATAAACACTTTGAATCTACAAACTTTTGAAAGTGCCATTTAATTTGTTTTATCAGACAGCACTGAGAAAAACCTAGCTTGCAAATTGCTGATGTTGTCTATTTGTTGTCGTTGTTACCTCTGTAGGGCCTAGGAGCCATAGTCAAGAACCAGGACCCATTGTGTGAGGTCCTGTTTAGTGCATGATTAGTCTCATTGAAGCACATAAGTAATAGTGATCATTAACTTTAATAGGACTTTAAGTTAATCATGTGTATAAGTGTTTACAGAGTCAAGGCTGCATTTACTTTGTTTAAATTGTAGTAGTGCGTTCTTTCTTTCTTTTCTTCCAAAAAAGCAATTAGTTTTTTTTTTTTTCACCTTTTACTGTTGAGTCTGACTCCAACTTCTTTTCATTGTCTTAAATTTTATTCTCGTAGACAGTTTTTGAGGACTTGTCAGAGACTTGTAAAAGTGATTTTTTCCCTGTGAAATGAATTTTCAGTATAATCCTATGAACAAACTAGAAACAAACCTGAAGATAAATACAACATTCTTTAAGTATATATAAAATATTTTAGCAATGTCTTTATCACCTATTGATAGATCTTAGAAGTAATATGTATGATGTTGTTCTGTTAACAATGAACTTGAAATAATTTCCCCTTCTTTATTTGGGGGTAACAAGATGTAGAAAACCCATCTGCTACTACTGGTGCTTCAACTCCAGTATCAACAGAAGATTCTGAAAGTTCAGCACCTGTACGAAGAAGAGACTCGGGCATTGGAGAGGAATCAACTTCAGGTCAAGCAAACAATTCAGATGCTGTTGCTGAAGCAGGACCACAGAGTGCCAGTTCAGGTCCAGACGCTATCAGTGAAGTATTATGCACACTTTCTTTAGAAGTCAATAAATCTCAGGAAAACAGGAGTGAGGCAGGAAATGAGTTGACTGAGAAGACTGCATTTTCTGTACCATCTTCAAAAAATGTCAACGTAAAGGACATCCTCAGAAGCTTGGTTAGCACCCCAGCAGATGGTGCCACAGTGGATCCTACCCTTCTGCCGCCAACCTTCCTTGGAACTCTTGGTGATACTGCTCCTGAGCAGCATGTGCAATTCCGTTCCTTTGACAGGTAATGTATTTTCTTTATATTTTGTATTCTTTGCTTAAATTATAATGTAAGGTACAGAAAAATTTTGCTGCATAACAGTTTGACACTTTCCTGGTTATGTATCTGGTGAACAACCTGCATAATCTCACTTTGTAGTAATATAATGAGGGCCCAGATTTTTAAAGGTGTTTAGGTGCTCCACTCAGCATTGGAATGTCTAAGTAGTCTAAGAGCTGGTCTACACTGAAAACCTATATCGGCATAGCTGCATCTCTCAGGGGTGTGAAAAATCCACAGCCTGAGCCACATAGCTAGGCTGTCCTGCCCCCTGGTGTAGACAGGGCTTGGTCAATGGCAAAATTCTTCCACTGACCTACCTACTGCCCCTTGAGGAGGTGGATTAATTACAGCGATGGGAGAACCCCTCCCATCACTGTAGTGAGTATCTAAGCTGAAGTGTTACAGTCATTGTAGCATTTTAAGTGTGGACATAGCCTAAGTCTCATTTTCAAAAGTGAGCCTAAATACTTTGTAAAAATCTGGGCCTAATTAACTGATAAATATCTTATTATTTTATTTGTGTGACACTGGCTGTGATATTGCCATCACCTGAGACATGTGTTAAAACTGCAGCAAAATGAGGTATTCAGCATGAAGCTGTTGGAGTGTGATCTACAAATTGTTGGTGTAGTTCTCGTCTTTGGAAACTCTGTGCAAACACAGAGTGAAGGAAGTTGAACAATATAACTGACAGCATATTAAATTACTTCAAAAAGTGTCAGACACGTGAAAGTTGTCTTCAGGCCCATGAGTTACAACTGCTATTAACAAGGATTTAGTGTTTTTCACTAATAGCACTGGCTGAGATTGTTTGGATTCTCCATTGTAAAACCAGATACAGTTAGGCCGTATGAATATAAATTGTGTTGGTAGATATTAAAAATGAAAATAAGATGGAATACTTGCTAGATTTGTTGGCTAAAGGTATAAAACAAATATCACTTGGAATTAAAATTAAATATTGAATCATCTGAACTTGAAAGAATCAGCTATTAGTGAAAACTGGGGCTGCTTAATTTATTTTACGTTTGTCAGATTATAGAATTCCTAAAACACTCCAAAACATTGGAAGCCTCTCGTGCATGTTCTTCACTGACATAGCAATAATAAATTCTCTGAGTGGGGTATCCCTGCAATAATTTAAGAAGTGCTGATTTGTATAAACCAGCAAGGATGATAAATTTGATATTTTCATTATAGATGCTGTCAAGTCAAATTTTTGAAAACTTTTCAGATATAATTTTCACACTTTAAATAGAATGTCCTGATAGGTTATTTTAAATTGAGTATTTTTAAAGGGGGTTTTCACTCCCCTATTGGAAAGGGTTAAAGTGTTGCCAAAAAATTGGTTTAGGCCTATTCCTTCTCCCCTTTCTCTTTTTACTCTCGCCTGATTGCTGCCTGCCCACTTGCAGTTTCAACCCTGCTGTTGCTGTTACTGATGTAACATCTTGCAGAGTCTGCAGAAAGGGCATGGACCACCAACAGAACAACGCTGGAAAGTTCTGTCTATACTCTATACCAGTGTTTCTCAATGACCGGTCCATGGACCAGCACTGGTAACTGATATCTCTGACACAGTTTAGGAAGACAGCAAGCCGGTCCCTGGTATCAAAGTTGAGAAACACTGCTCTGTACTAAAAGAAAATGTGTTCATTAATGATGGGAATACAATGCTTACTCACCTAATGATTGCTGGCCTGCCTGTCTTTTATTCTGTGGAGCAAATCCCACTCTCAGAGTAACACCCTTACCCTTCATTCACACTTTCGCTCACTTGAAGTGAAAGTACAGCAGTCCCTTGCTTTTCTCTTCAAGATTATTGTTCTCCATACCTTACTGTTCAGCCTTGTTTGGTTGGTGACTCGTAAAATGGCTTAAAAAAACAGAAATCCTGTGAGACACCAGTCCTCTATGGCTGCAAAGAATTAGGGCATTTAGGTCACAGCAAGAATCCTGCATGGTATTTGGTTGCCAGAGGGGCTGTTATTGGAGAAATAGATGGTATTAGGGATGGTGATTCTTGGCTTGGCATCAGGAGCTGTGGTTATAATGGAGAGTGAGAAGTGCTGGTGTGAAATGGAGGACTGATTGGTGCTGGATCTCAGATGTGCCAATTAACTTAGTGCAGTGCTGTTTCAAAAGGCTATAGACCTGACTTAGCAGCCTCTGGAAGCTGTGGATTTTAGTAGCAAGACGACAGGAGGGCCAAAGAATTGCTGAGATTTGGGTGAAGGTGTTAGTAAGAGCAACATAAGAACAGGAGGAGGGGAGCAAGTTGTTCCTTTTTCTGCCCTAGTTTCCAGTGAGTCTTAATGTGTCCAGGATTTTGCTCCCTTTTTCCCCTCAGCAGTTGCCAGGCAACCCCCCTCATGGTCTCCAGGATCATCATGCTGCACTAGTTGAAGTGCTGTTCTGTTCCAGTAATACATCTGCTGGGTCTTGATGAAGTCTTTCCTTCTCTGAAAGCAGTACCAAATGAATAGTTATCCTGTGATACATTGTAAAACTCTAATGCTTCACCCTTTTGTTTTCATTAAATTTTTCTGTTATGTTGTCTGGATGGAAAATTTCTTCTGCTAAATTCCTTATGGTTATGCTGAACCATTCTTTCTTTAACTTTGGCTTTTTCCCTGCACATGACCGTTCTTGCAGATTCTGGTCTACTTATCCAAATTATAAGTTGGACAAATCAGTTGAACATACCCTGCATCAAGAAAGTGGAGATATCTAATATAGGATAAGAGTGTGTTAAGGAGAGAGGGTTTTCTTTGATGACAGTTTTAGCCCAAGTTTTTCACATTTAACTGAAACAAAGCTCAAAGGAAATTATCTTGCCATGACTACATTCATTTTTTCTACTCTAGCAAATGGGTTTTACAATATGCCCAGAAGGAAAATTGGTTTGCGCTATTTTAGATCAGGGAAGGGAGAGTGAATTACATGTAAGGGAATGAGGAATAAGCTCTGTTGGTTTCCAGGGGCTGCCTACCTCTACTTATCTCAGTTGTGGCAGTACAGCATAGGAGAGAAATAGTGTCTTAGATAGGGATAACCCAGATCCGTTAAGGGTAAAAATTGCCGCTTGGAACTCCTCCTAGCAGTCAATGAACAAATAAGTGCAATTTCTGGGTCACTGGAGTCGTGCTCAGGGTGAGGTAGTTCTGCCCACTAGTTTCATGACTGGAAGAAAGTGATAACAATTTAATCTGTCTCTTCCTTAATTTGAAAGCTTTTCAAAGCCTGGGCCTTATTTTTGTATGTTGCCTAGCAGAATGAGCACCTGATCATAACTGGAGCTCTTGGATGATACTGTAATCTGAATATTTAATAATTAGCTCTAAGAAATAAAACTAAACAAAAAAATCTGTTTGACCGTAAGTTCAGTTAATGTCAAATTGCTTATATGCCAATACATTAACATACAGCTCAGTGAGCAGACCGAACGAGTTATTTATTTCCACAAAAACAAAACAGAACCAAACCAAAATACCTTGGTTAAAAACTCACACAAACTGATAAAAGCAAGGGAATAACCAATTAAAACATTGTTTCTCAAACTTCTCTTCAGGAAAACAAAACCAGTTTTGCCCTGCCATGTGGTATTAAAGGTCTACCTCAATTTACATCTTCTGTGGCTCTTCACATTTACTTTGGAAAACATTTGCTGTAGGTCTTTGTTATATATTTCCTCTTCTTTCCGACATGCTTTGGGCAGTGAAACAGATGATAAAGCAGACATACAAATAATCATTGTCATTTGAATTAGCACCTATTGTTTGAGGCTCTGTGTAAACTTAGCAGATGTCTCTGAAGTGGGTACATTGTTCATATTTTGAAGGTTTTACTCACAACCATAACAGCTAGAGAGTATTTTTAATGAAAATGATAGCTGCTCAACACTCATAATTGCACTTTAAGATGCTCTAAAAATAGGGGATATGTTTCTGTTTTTTTTAAAAGCAAGTGGCCAACTCATGTGAAATTTCACACAGTATTAGTCTTTATGCCCTTGAATTATCTGGATTTTTTTTTCTGTCTGAATTTTAACAGGAGTTGTTTAAACTTGGGCTCTAGCTGAATTTTTTTACTGGGCAGTCTTATTTTTCATTGTTGACTGATATCTCTTGAAAAAAATGGTCCGTTGGCACAAAAATTGGTAGCGGGCTGGTGCCACGGTGTGTGTGAGTGATGGATTTACGGTCATTTTTAACTGTTGCCAACATTGTAACTGAATATTTGTACTGTGCTCACAAACCTGATTGATTATCTGGAAAGGTGCTGGGCCACATGCAAGCTTGATTGACTGATATATTGGGGATGGACCAGACACGCACAATTTTCTCAGTTAGGAGCTATGTTCTTGTTAGATTTTATCCAATAGAGAAGGGTATGTGCACAGCTGCTGATAAATAAAATATTTTACATCAGCCGCTGTACTTCTATCCCCTGTAGGTCTGTGCCCTCTATCTTGTACAAGTCTGACATCCAATCAAGTATTTAAAAAAAAGAAAATCAATACACAAACTTTTCTGTGAAGTAGTTAGGGTTGCTACATGGATACATATTGGAGACAAACCCAAAAAAGCAAGACAATGGAGAGAGAAGCTACCTAACAAGAAATACTCTCTACCCCTCCACTCACAAGCACACACCTTTACATTTCCACAACTACCACACTCTGTAACCTTAACTGTCACTCTCTCCTCAAGGAGATGAGCTTTCTTTAACTGTTGTTTTCGTAGACCCCCTCATCAAATGACTTTGACCACACACAACTGACTACTGCACTAAAACCTACAAGTGTTAGTGTTGGTGGAGTGAGAGAGAGGGAATATTCCAGTAATAGGGTGTGTGCAGAAGAAAGAAAAGGTGGCTGAGTCAAGGTTGTGATGGCGGCAAGTTGTGTGCTGTTGAATGGAGGAGCAGAAGGTGTGTACAATTAGGTGCCAAAACTTTTTCTTTCCTTGCTTTTGTAGATTTGTGTCAGATGTGTCGTGTGCGTAGTGATGCTGACTGCTTCACAATGACGTTTCTGGGGTATTGGTTTCCTATGCTTTTTTTATGCTTAATTGAGGGGGGTGCTGGTGTGAGGAAGAGGTCAGGAGCCAGTGGAGGGTTGAAATGTAGCCGCCGATATACATATTTTATCCATCAGCAGCAACACATAAGCCCTTGGGTCAGCATCAGTGCACTGCTAGGTTGTGTAACTTTTCATTTCCTTACTTTCATGGTGTCAGGTAGACAAAAGTGCATAATGTATAAGTGAAAGCTTTACCCATGTCAATCTAGTAGTGACATGCACAATCTCACATCTAGAGTAAATCTGTTTATTTGTAATGTGACACAAAGATAACTAGCTCATAAATCAAGAGTTTTAAAATCAATTTTTAACATAGTAAATAATACTTGATAAAGTAGCTGGGTATGTAATTTCTACATTAAAAATGTAGAAAGGAGAAAATCAGCAGTTTCACGAACACTTGAGGATAACTGTATTTAATGCAAAACTATTTTAAAAAGTAAGTTTTGGCTCTGAAATGATATCCACATCTACTGGGCTTTTCTGGTTGGGGTGGGTGGAATAGGTTATGACCTTTTTACAGGAAGCTGCAGCAGAGTTAGAAGGAATAGCTTTTAGTTCTGAGGGATCACCAAAATACTAACAGTACAGTGAGAAACTTTGGAAGGGCAGATTTCAGGATGCTCTATGCAACTTACTGAGTCTGGTTTGCATTTAATGTATTGTCTGGTGGCAAACACACAGCTTGGTAAGTTAACTACTTTTTTTTTTTTTGAGACACCTTGTTAAAAGTTGTTCCCATGTAGCAGTTTACCAGTGGAGTATCTCTGGGAATTTCAAAGCATCTCTCTGATCCTGCATTTATCTCAGGAATGCTGTGTCAGAAATCAAAACTCTCCTCATATCTTAAGGATTATCAACTTCCCAGCCATAGCTGGAGAGTATACAGTAACAGCTATGTGAGTGAAATCTTGCTGAAAGGCTGCCAGGTTGCAGGCTTTTGCAAACAACAAGGTGTGTGTGTTCATTCCCATGCCAAAAATCTTCCTCTTATCTTATGTGAAGATCCAATATGGTGATTAGTGGGTGCCAGGGGTTTATCCTGATAAAGTTCAAGGCCTGGGCTGGCTTTTTCAGTAGATCCACAAAGACAGTTAATTAACACAGTCCAATTGCAGTATGTCCTGAGACTGTTTTTTGTAGACAAGAAAATGTTACTAGTGTCTCAAGAAAAGAGGACTGATGGAAAACTAAAAGCAACACTTGTTTTCAGAGTTTCAAAACAAAACAAAACAAAAACCTGATGAGGTTTTTCTCTCTTGGTTAGTCTAACAACCTATTAACCTATTACTTGCCTTGTTTATCATGTGACTCTCTCCTGACTTCTGCTACTCTTTGTGGACAAATTCAGTGATCATGGAGTTTGGGGAAGCAGACATTGAGGTTATAAGAGAAACAGATGCTTAAATCATGGCTCTTCAGTGTGGTGCTTAAATCTGAGGCTAAGCTTTAACTTGCAAAACAGATATTTTTATAAGCTTGCTTACTGCTTGGAATGTCACATGTGTAAGCTGCTTAGTTTGGGTCAATCTGTGCATTTCCCACTGTCATGTGAGACCTTTTTCAGTGGTTGTATTTTAGATAATGAGTTATATGGATTTTACATAATTTATGTACAGAATAAACACACACAAATATCTCTTGGCAAGGTTTGAAAAGGTTGGAAAAGGTTTAGCTGGAAGACTAAATCTACTAGAAGTACTGGAAATAGGGACAAAAGGTGATCATGGGAGAGCTCTACTAACAAAGGCTAGGAGTAGTTCCCTAGTGAGGAGCTCATCTCTCTTGCCACCCAACTCCTGGGCTAAGAGAGTGGGTAGGTTTTCTACCAGTGTGCTGGCAGTGGCCCCTATATGGGGGCTCCATCGTTTGTATCATCCCCGAGCTAGCTCTGTCAAACGTATGTGAAACTCCACTCCATTTAGCATCTGTCCATGTGAAGGAGACTTTTGTCTTTTCACCCTCCTCCAGAGTCTTTTGGCTGCTGTGAAAATGCTCAGATCTATGGTGATGAATGCAGGCTGCCTGGAGGATGGGATTGCACTGTTTCTCTCCTTCAGCCTCCAATATTTAGGATAATCTTTTCTTGAGAATATCTCCAGTGCTTGCCTCTGATCATAGCTTTCCTGAGTAGCGGCATGAAATTGACATGGTTTTGGTGTTTTACTGCAACTTACAGGATTCCATTTAGAGCTGGCGATGTAATTATTTACAAACTGAAAACTTAAATTTTGTTGTAGAAAAAAATTGATGGCAGGTTCTCTCTGACACCTCGCAAGTGGATTTTTAAAGCCCCCCATAAAATGATGGGATAGAGCCCATACTCTTTCCCTCCCCCTTTCCTCCAAACTGTAGACTGTAGTGTTTTGCCCATCTGATCCCTGATGGGGCTGTGTGGCACACTCATTTTTTACCTTTCTCCCAGAGTGTGTAGAGAGAGAGGGAAAGGAGACTATCCACAACTTATAACAGAGCCAGTAAGGTGACAATGTGGGTATGTCTACACTGCAATAAAACACCTGCCCATGTCAGCTGATTTAGGCTTGTGAGGCTCAGGCTGTGGGGCTCCAAAATTGCAGTGTAGACATTTGTGCTCGGGCTGGAGCCTGGAGTCTGGGACCTCGGGATCTTCTGTTTCTGTAGGAGAACAAACAAGCTGCTTCACTGGTATTCCTATCCAACGTGAAAAGTGAGACACTAGAAATCAAATCCTAGTAAATTTCCACATGCCAGTGGGAATTAAAATTAATATATTGATTTCTAAATTATTAAGAAGCCATCAGGTAGGCTTGATTCACATTTTTTACTTTGAGTCAAGCTCAAGCAACCTGTGCAATTTACATTACATTTTTCAAATTAAGTGTAAGCTTATCACTTTACTAATAAATAAGCAGGGGAAAAGGTACTTGGAATTTTTTTTTATATTTAGAGGTATTTTGCATCTTATCAAAACAAATAAAAATAAGCATTCTAAAAATTGAGGAATAGATGACTGTTTAAAGAATTTGGATGAATGGATTCTTAGTCTGTAAGCCTTTTGTCTCTGATGGAAGCCACTGCTCAGTTTGGTGATCTGTGCTCATTCAGCAGTGAATAATTGTCTGCAACACAAAGCCTTCCTACACTTCAGCATAATTGGGACTAATAACACACTGACCTTCTGGCTAAGATGTATTTATGGTGGCTGGCCTACACTGTATCTGACCTACGTTTATCAGTTTTTGTGCTATAAATTCTTGCTTTAAACATTAAAGATTTGGTTTTAAATTAAAGAAGAAAAACACCTGAAGTAGTTGAGTTAATGAGACAATCTACAGAAGCCCTTTTAATGTTTATAGATGTGTTGAGGCAGAGCTTTGCTCAGAAAATGTGTAAGACTATTTTGTTTATGGTATTTTTCTAATTTATATTAACTTTCCCATATCTGAAGCGATTAGTATTATAATTTGCAAATGTTAGGTGATGAAGGAATATAGAATTAAATGAGGTGGTTCCATTTTATTAAAGAAATAAAATTAATTGATGGGTAATCTTGCATGCGATCAAGGTACTCAAGATGATGGTCATCTTTGAACCTAGGACATGAATTTGGTGTGTGAAAATAACCCAACATTCCCTATAAACATGGTAAAATGTAAAATAGGAACTATGGAGGCTTGTAAATAGATTATTTCTGTAGATCCAAGAGTTTCCCACTTTTAAAAACATAATTCACCAATCAATTAATTTACTAAATGAAAGGAAAACATCTTGTTTGTGTGGTAACCTACTTAAAGACAAAGCAGGTGCTCCTCAATTTTAGTGGACTAGAAGGTATTTTTGAATACTTGGATATTTCTTAAGATTATTTTGTTTAACATTAGATTAATATGATGCATATTCCATAGTTTCTACATAATTTATATTTTATATAGACATTTATCTTAAAATAATGGGTTTTCTAGTGCCTCATGAATTGTCTGTCAGTTGGCACTTCTTTAACTCCAAGTATCTTAGCACTGAAATAACTGTTTTTTTGTGACCAACACCAGAACCATTTGCACTAGTTATGGAGCAGTTAAACAAGTAACATATATTTCTTTATTTGAAAGTTGTTATATTTCTACTTAGCTATGGAGAATGAGAATATATCAATATCACTTTCTAAGGAACTGTATAAGAATTTCTCACAGGATCATAAAGTTTAAACAGAGGACCCTTAAGTACTGGATCTATGATTCAAATGTACTCTTGTGCATCCCAGATAATAGAAAGCAAACAAATCTACTTATAATGAGCATGCCTTGGTAACATGCCTTCAAGAGGCCCTTGAGTTGAACCTCTAAAAAATAAATCCTGTGGCTATAATCTTGTTTGATAAACTCTCTTTAAACTGTGTATAAAAAATAAAGGAAAGATGCAGAGTATAGATGGATTACATAAAAAATACATTAAATACCAGATTAAAATAAATGGGTAATATGACAGAGTTTAGTTGCAAAAGGAATATGTTAAGGCACTCAAAGATTACAGTTAATTCTTTTTGAGTTCTCAGCTAAACTCTTGACTCAGGAGACCTTGGCAATTGCAGGTAACAGAGAAGAGAGCAAGTTCAAAGATTTACTACGTAAAACTTTTGGGCCCATCCCAGCTCATCTCAGAGGGTAACGTCTGGCTGATATTTTCTCTGGGTGCCAGTTTAGCATTGTGAAATCTACTCGCTCCTTTATGTGTTGGGTACGGTTTACACTGAAAGTACAGCGGGGCAGGGAAAATATTTTCCGCTTAGATTCCATCTCTCATGATGCACTACAGTATTCCCTCTTGCTGAGCCACTGTGGAAGTCCCTGATTGAGGTGCATCGTGGTAGATACAATCTTGCTGGAGAACCGGATTTATAGAGGAGAATGGGGACACTCAAAATGCAACTTCCATGAGACACCAACATGTTTATACATTGAATTGTTTTGCTGTACCAAAAATTTTCCTGTTTCAGATATTAGGGGTTTATTTTGACAAAAATTCAAAAATTTCTATGGAAAGCAGATAGTTCTTGTGAAAAAACAATTTATTGAAATAACTTTTATGGAATGTTTTTGACCAGCCCTAACTGAGAGGCAGTTTTTCTAACGTCCTCCAGGGTGGATATATATAAATCTTCTTACTGAACTGCAACATATGCTCTTCTGTACACTCAACTTTGGGATGTTTAATGACTCTACTTCTTACCACTTGAATTCAAGTAGATCACTTACGGTGCTGAGCCATTATCTCATGGTTAGTTAAAGCTTAATTTTCTTTTCTGTTTTCAGTTGCAAGTTTCCATTCTGATAAGGAATAATGATTGTAATTAAAAAAAGCCTGTGAAGTTCCCTAATGATAATTGTTTGTGTGCGTGTGTTATAGTGTCAGATTTGTGAAGCAGTTACTCATTGTTTCCTTTGCTGTCTGCTGAGCTCTGAGAATGTGTTAGAGAATATTATGGGTGGTGTGTGTATATCCCACTATCTTCATATACCTAGTGAATGTGAATAACAACTGTTATAGTTCTCTCTACAGATGATTTTAGAGGCAAGAGGGCACATTTTGATCATCTGCTTTGAACTGCTGCACATGACAACGCAGGAAAAAAAAGGGATCCCTGATTGCTTTAGCTGTAGGTGCACCTCTCCTTAAATGGCAGTGCAATCTCTGGAAACTTGGTGTAACTAAACCATTGATAAGTTCAGCTACACTTAGCACAGTAGTAGTAGTGTTTGTATCGGTGTATGAAGAAGAACTATGGTGTAGCATTGTGTTGGACACAACACAGAAAATGACAGCTCGTATTTATGATTGGCCATGCCTGGTTTTGTTTCAGCGCTTATTGCCAGTTCTAGGTTGGGAGAATTGAGGTTGTGGGATGTGGTTTTGGAGAAATCTTTAAGTTTCCCTCCTTGGTTTTCAGAGGATTAAGTATAGGTGCATTTGATGGAAGGGTATTTATCACTTTTGGTCAACCTTAACTTGGCATGATCATAGTTTTGTGCAGTGAATAGTGTCCAGTTCTGGTACTGTGACTCATATATCAGCCCTAGGGTTGCCAACTTTCTAATTGTTGACAACTGGACCCCCTCTGCCCTGTCCCTACCCCGCTTCTTCCCCTGAAGCTCTGCCCCCCATTCGCTTCTCTTCCACCCTCCCCATACTGCTCACTGCCCGCCCTCATCCTCGTAGCTGGATCTTCTCCACCTCCCTGCCCCACCACTGGTCTCCCTCTGCTTTGGAGCTGTAGCCTGACATGGAGCCTGCCTTCCTGCCAAAGAGATGCAGGTAGGAGGCAGCCTTTCCCTTGCTGCCCGCAGTAACTGGACTTTTGATGTCTGGTCAGTACATCTGACCCAACACTGTCAGGTTCCTTTTTCGACTGGACCTTATGGTTGAAGACTGGGCACCTGGCAACTCTAATGAGCACATTTCTTATAGACAATTATTACAGAAGGTTTATGAAGTCTTCCAAAATTCCTTCGATCTCAAAACTTAGTACATATGCTCTTAAGCTAGAGAAGGAAATCCTAAAATCTAAAATTAACAGAATCTGATCAGCCATTTATGTGTGATACTTTCAGAGAATCCAGGGCTTTCCCTACTCTACAGATTTGGAAGCCACAGTGGCTTCATAATTGCTAGGGGCCTATCAGTGTAGTTTTCATAGCCATCTTAAAGGTTACTCCTGGGGGAATTCTGTGCCACTGTGCAATGCAGAATTGTGCAGAAATTAATGTTGTGCACACAGAATTTCCTTTTTTCCCCACAGAAAAGGGCTGCAGAAATGTTGGCCGTCACTAGGGGCTGCTGGACCTAGCAGAGTCCAGCTTGCAAATAGAAGACAAGGCCAGGAGGAGGGGGAGGGAGCTTAGAGGACTCCTGGCAACTACAGTTCTCCACACACCCTGAAGGAAGAAGGTGGTGGCACACTGGAAACTCCGTGGAAACCCGGGACCCAGTATCAGGCTGTTTCTCACTCTGGATCCCTGGTCTTAGGGGATGTGAGTGTCTGGGTTGTGGGGGATGCGTCTGGGCTCTGGGGTGTAGAGTGTGTGAATATTTGGGTCGGGGGGAGGGGGAGCCTGCTCTGAAGGGTAGCAGGTGTGAGTGTCTGGGCTGGGGGGGCATGGCTGGTCTCTGGGGGGTGTGTGTGTGTGGGTATCTGGCCCCCTGGCTGGGCTCGGGAGGGGGAAAGGGGGCAGAGAAACAGGAACTGGGTTGTCGTAGGGGTTTCTTTAACTCTTCTCCTGGGGGAATTTTTGTGTGTCTGTATTATTACAGATATACCTGCTGACAGGTATTTTGAAATAAATTACCAAAGTCACTGAAACTGCTGTCATAATATAGTGTTATTTTTGACAAATAAAATGTGTAGAATTTTGCAAAATTTTGAAATATTGTGCATAGAATTTTTTATTTTTTTGCACAGAATTCCCCCAGGAGTGAAACGTGGAAGGCCTCTTGTTTTGATGATTCCTGAGAACTGACTGGTTTAGAAAAATCCTGAAAACATATGACACTATAAATGAAAAAAGAAAATGTAACACATGTTTTGTTCTTAAGTTAATTTTGGTACCTTCCAGTATTAAAATAATTGCATTGATGTAGGAGAGAGAGCTATTCAACAACAAGCTATTATGCCTACACAATAACTACCTTGTCAAAAGTTTTAGTGGCTCCAGAATTTTATCACCAAACTATTTCCCTGCTTTTATATTAGGATCCATTCCAGTTTTCTTGTAATGCACTTTGTGTTTGTTGGTAGGAACTTGAGAAAATGCTACTGTAACTCTTTTGCAGGTAAGGAAACAAATGTCTCCATGTTTTACATTAAGGTCTGATACAGACTATGTGAACACATCTGCATTCATGAAATATAGATCTCTGGATCCTAGTTAAATATTTGTATTGAGTATTTTGACAATAAAACAATTTAAATCCAGCAAGGAAATGCACATGAAATTTACTAGTGTGAGTCAGATGCTGGGGGCACATCCTAATATTAATAGTATACCCATGTTACTAAAACCCAGTAAATATATATTGCTCTCCTATCTCCTTCCTGGTTTTTGAACTTGTCCTAAAGAAGAGCAATAATAGTGTCTTAGTATTGCATGTCTAGAGGGATATTTTCTGTTTTATGCTCTGTAATGTAAGGCATGAGGAAATGCAAGGCCCCATTGTACATTAATGGCAATGTATGTATAATTTAGCAGACTCTGTATATATTTTTATAAACTAGTTTTCTAATACACTGTACGTGTTTGGTGGAAACCGACATGTACATATGAGAGAAATTCATGGCTCAAGCACAATGACTTGGCTTGGGGCTCAGGTGGTTGTTACGTCTGTTTTTTAGTGTATAGTTAACATTAGCAGTCACCCTTATAATGATGTGACACACACTACCCCCAAGTACGGTGGCTGCCCTACTCCTAGCAATTGGAAGGTTGATTTAATCAGTAACACAGCCTAGCTTATGTGACATCCATTGGAGTGAAGGAGAAAGACAACTGTGATCCATTTTCCCCTTCTAATTAAAATTATTTTTAAAGTATTTAACAAAAACCTTCTTTCCACGCCTGAGTTTGGTTCAAGTTTCTAAGTAACTTTATTTAGAAACTGAATTCTTTAAAGTTATTAAGGGAATAATTTCAGTGTGTAGTTATAGTGTTGTCAACAGAAGATGTGATTAAATAAATTGAATGTTGAAGATTTTCAACTTACAGTTAACACCAGGTAATTAAAAGTAAGCGCTGCTGTGGGAGTGCATTATATATCGGCTGCACTCTTTACCTCATTAGTTGGGTTTTTGCATGTCTATGGAGCTAACTTGCAATTAAAAATGCCTTAGAAGTATGCTTAACAAGGTCTTTTAGGTATTTGGAATAAAGTACTACAATTTAATTGAAATTGGTGTATCATAAATAGATTTCTTTAAGGGGGGAGGGATAGCTCAGTGGTTTGAGCATTGGCCTGCTAAACCCAGGGTTATGAGTTCAATCCTTGAGGGGGCCATTTAGAGATCTGGGGCAAAAATTGGGGATTGGTCCTAATTTGAGCAGGGGGTTGGACTAGATAACCTCCTGAGGTCCCTTCCAAACCTGATAGTCTATGATTCTTGGTAGCGGACAAGATAAATCTCCATGCCTAATTTGACATTTTACATGTCGTCATTATCTTCTTTCATATTTATTGTTGAATGTAATGCTTGAAAGTTAGCTTATGTAAAGACTGGTGACACTGTCTTCAGCTCTAAGAATCTTCTGATTTGTTTTAATAAGTATTTCTTTAAGTTCAGATATATCCATAGATTTATTTCCATATAAGATGCATTTGAAATGTAATGAAAAGACATTAACATATGTACTATACATTAGCATTTCAGGATGGTTTTAGTTATTTTTATACTGTAGATTTCTCCACTGAGAAGCCTTCCAGTATTGTAAAACAGAATTAAAGGAGCCTATCACATCTAGACAGTTTTCAAGGTGGATATTGTCAGATCTCAGTATCTTTTATTTTGACTATATTGACATTGCAGCCCCTTTCTACCTTTCTGTTTTCAGCTATATTAGATCATTAAAGCATGGTGTTGCTCTTAAAGCGGTACTCAATATGAGTAATACCAAAGGCAAAAGGTGTTTTTACTGGAACTGTGATAGATCCCAAAGTAACCCACCCTAGTAGTTGTATATCCATGGTATTTTAGCTGACCATGTTTCTGGGGGATTGAAATGAATGTTAAAGCCTTGCTATAAACAATTGGAAGGAGGAGAGGGAGAACATGGATAAAGTGTCAGTGCATATCTTTAGATAGGCTGGCAAAAAAGAATGTGGAAAGAAGTGTTGAACTTGCTAGCTAACATGGTTTGCGGAAAACAGAATTCTGTATGTATTGTGTTTCTTTCCTTTGAAAAAAGGGCCACTGTATGTAAAAAAAAAAAAAAAAAAAAAAAGACTATTTACTAACTTTATATATTTCTCCATGTAGGAGTGTTGTTGTAGCTCCAAAGAAATCAACAATTTCCCCTTCTACAGCTACCATGAGTGTAGCCACAAATGCTGTCAGCGTGGTTTCTTCATTAGATTCAGCGCAGGCCCCAGACCTGACAGGAGAATATCCTGGTGAGTAAGGGTAAACGGAAGACAGCTTAATAGAAAAGAAACAGAAAAATGTAATAGAAGTGGAATCATCTGTAATGAGATTCCCTGTGAAGGGGAGACACTTCCAAAGTTTTAACCTCCGAAACATTGCAGATAAACACATTTATTTGTGCGTCATTTGCTAATTATGTAACTAAAGATTTTGTGTTGGTGGCCTTATGTTTTAATTCCTACCTAGAGTAGGACAGCAAAGAATTATTTTTTAAAAATCTCGCTATGCTTAGAATATTAACAATTATTGATTTTTATTTTCTGTTGGAAAACTTATCTGAATCTATATTAGAAAGGTGCTTTTTTTGTAGTTGCTTTTTTCCCCTAACTGTATGTATTAGGTAATATAGAACTTTTTATACCGGATCAGACAGAGGAAACTCTGAGGCCCTGGATCCTGCAAGCTGTTCTGCATATGTCTGCTGATGCACACATGTGACAGCTTGCAGGGTTGGGAGCATGTGCTTGATATCCTATCTCTAACTATGGCCAGTACCAGATACTTCAGAAAAAGGTAAAATACCTGTATGTTAAATCTGGCCAATCATACAGTGGTGTTACTTGGGTTTGTGACCATGAGCATTCCTTTCTGACCATCACCAGTGATCAGCTTACACCTTAAAGCACAAGGTTTGACTACTCGTATGATTCTTAGCTTGCATGCAGTAGCTGGAAATGCTTATAAAGCTAACCTCCTTTTAAACAAAAGAATCCTGCTAAAGTATTTTTACTGACTACCAGTGATGTTGTTGATTTGAATAAGCTTACTTTTGTTCTAAGTTTCCTGCCGTTAATTTCATTTTGTTCTTTTTTGTCTCATTATAGGGGAGAGCAAATATAAGAATCTGATTGCTTTTAACAATACTTCCCATAATTCCAAAAAAGATGAGAATATTATTAATAAGCAGAAGTCATACAGTAGGAAGCAATTGTAATTAGCATAGGGATATGTTGCACTTCTTCTAATAGGTAATATTTTTTCGTGAGGTACTTTTATTTTTAAAAGCCTTTCTCAAGTTAAGTATGATCATGAAACTTGTATATTGCAATACAGAATATTTATGCTAACAGAAAATAAGTCTGAATATATTCCCTATAAAGGCAAGAAAGTTTTATCCTGACAAATTTGCCATCATGAAATCTGAGTAATTGCTGTGGTACTCTTCACTGAGGACAGACTTAGTATAAGTTGTTCATAAACACACAGTCATGTGGTATTTTGAGTCCTGAGGCTCTCCTTTCTTTCTGTACAACATGTCTAACGCTCTGATATAATGCGGAAGGCCTGCTCTTTTTGGTCAGCCATTTTGTAGTCTCAAGGCTGTGTGTGTTCTCCCAAGTATCTGTGCCCACCAAAACCACCAAATTGCATGCTAAAGTTTTGAATTGAATTGAAGCTCTATGTCAAGGAAGCATCCCTCCGTGCCTGTTAACTGGGCATTTCTTTATACTGCAGGAGCTAGTTGTTGCCAATGATGTATCAGAAACAAGAAGACCAAGTACAGTCCCCTTCTCAAGTGCCCTTGTGGGCACATTTATTTTTATCTTTGTTCTCTCCAGCTCTCTGCAAAAGTACTTGTGGGGGTCGTTCAGATTTAATTGCAACCATGCTACATGAAAGGAAAAGCTTTTGTGATCCAATACTTTCTTACTGCCTGATACAAAAAGGAAAATTGAGTTCATCACTCAAATTTCCAGGAGGTAGTCGTCTATTAGTCTAGGAGGCAGATCTAGACTAGGGAAATAGGTTGTGTTTTAAAAACATGCCACAGTTGAAGAGGGAGCCTAGGGTTGACCAGGAGCAAGTAGCATGTTTTTGAAGGCTTTACACTCTGTATATGATAAAAGCACATTAGTTAAAATCTGTTAGCCAACATGGTAAATCATGCCCTATTTTCCTCAGTCAGATAGGGCCTAGATTATTGAGAAACTGCTGTAATGATTTAAATCACTTTGACTAGAAGCACATCAATGGAATTTAACTTGCAGGCTCTCTAAATGGGATATACTTTTTTTTGTAGAAATGATTTTGGAATATGTTGAATGCTGCTGTACTGTAAAATGTATAAGAAATCCAGACAATGAACAATAATGATGTAACTTGTACCAGTATAACCTCCAGAATGTCTGGAAGGGTTGGCAAAAACTGAGACTTCTAATCTAAATCGATATGCATAAAAAGAAACAAAGTAGGATTAAAAATACCAGACTTGTTTGGACTGGCAATCTAATTCATTAAAAAGAAAAATTTAGGGGATACATGAAATCATGCCTAAAACTGATTAAAACATGACTATTGATTGGAAATTATTTTTAATAAAAATAAAGATTAAATGGAAACACTAGTTCCCACTGATATAAAATATTAAAAGTATAAGTAATTTGTGTTTGTGTTGATTATGTAAATTGTCTACACTTCAATTTTAAATACTCTTGTATGAGGGTTTTAACCTTGTGGTATGCGAGAAAAAAAGTGGGCAAAAATGAGTAATAGTAATATCTATTTTTTTTTTTTAAAAAGGACTGAAATAAGAAAATTGATGTTTTTCTTCTGAGGTCATATCACAATTTTTTTTATCTCCACATAATTTTTAGGCCCCATTTAGCGTACAAGAAAGTAGCTGAGAAAAAGGTTTGGCCTTATATTAATTTCAGACTGTTTACCTGGCTATTAAGAAAAAAGCACATTCAATCTATTAAAAAACAACAACAACAAACTTTCAGACTAGATGTCTAGTTAGTGAATATAAATTGGAGTGTTACAATGTTTTACATGAAGGCTATATATAGTATTTTAATTTCTTCATATCATTTTAACAAATAGCTGCTCTTACCTGATTAACTCGGCTTTTCTAATAAAACAGGCTGAGCAACAGACACATTCCACCTAGGATAGTCACAATCTTAATGTCTTGGGTTTAGTCACTTTGTTGCATAGTGATCATTAATCACTGTTCCTCAGGACTCTTAGTCTCAGTGTATTGGTGCTGGTGCACACACCTGAGGCTGTCAACAGATGTGGTTTGGCTGCTGGAAAAGGCTCAGAAATTCTTCTGAGATATAGAGACCAAGGACATGATCCTGAAAAAGATGTATGTAACTGCACACTATGAGGAATTCCTTTTGACTTCAGAGGGACCACCACTAGCATGTAAAATTCATCAGGTCCTTACACCTGTGCTGGACTAGGCCCTGCTGTACAGTTTAAAATCATGTGAAGTAATTTTGAACTCATGACTGCTACAAGGGATTTGAGTCTGGCACTCCTTCCTTATATAGCAGGGGTGGGCAAACTTTTTGGCCCGAGGGTCACATCTGGGTATAGAAATTGTATGGCGGACCATGAACGCTCATGAAATTGGGGTTGGCATATAGGAGGGGGTGAGGTCTGGGCCGGGGGTGTGGGCTCCAGGGTGGGGCCAGAAATGAGGAGTTCATGGTGCGGGAGGGGGCTCTGGGCTGGGTCAGTGGGGGTGGGGTGTGTGAGGGCTCCAGCTAGGGGTGCAGGCTCTGGGGTGGGGCTGGGGATGTGGGTTTGGAGTGTAGGAGGGTGCTCCGGGCTGGGACTGAGGGGTTCGAAGGGCAGGAGGGGGATCAGGGCTGGGGCAGGGGCTTGGGGCACTGAGGGTGGGGTAAGGGTTCTGGCTGTGGGGTACAGGCTCTGTGATGGGCTGGGAATGAGAGGTTTGGGGTGCAGGAGGGTGCTCTAGGCTGGGACCAAGAGGTTCAGAGGGTGGGAGGGGGATCAGGGCTGGGACACAGAAGACTTGCTCAGGGGTGCGGGCTCTGGGCAGCGCTTGCCTCAAGCAGCTCCTGGAAGCAGTGGGATGTCCCTCCTCCGGCCCCTATGCATAGGGGCATCCAGGCGGCTCTGCTGCGTGCTGCCCTGTCTGCAGGCGCCACCCCTGCAGCTCCCATTGGCTGTGGTTCCTGGCCAATGGGAGTGGTGGGAGCGGTGCTTGGGGCAGGGCAGTGTGCGGAGCAGAGCCCCCTGGCTGCCCCTATGTATAGGAGACGGAGTGGGGACATGTTGCTGCTTCCGGGAGCCACGAGAACTAGTCCCCGACCCTGCTCCCTGGCTGGAGTGCCAGAGCAGGGCAAGCCTCAGACCCCACTCCCCAGCAGGAGCTCGAGGGCTGGATTAAATGGCTGGCAGGCAAGATGCGGCCTGCGGGCCATAGTTTGCCCGCCCCTGTAATAAAGTAATATGGTAAGAAACCAGAAGGACAGACTGAAAACACTCCTGGAAGGAGGAAATACCTGGAGCAGATCTGGAGAGTCCTTGGATGGGGAAGTGGTAACAAATTATAAGATAATTGATCTAGGTGGAGTTGAAGAATATGATCTAGGAAGCTAGTCATTAGTTGGTACAGCTAGCCATTTTGTCATGGGAGGTGAGACTAGTCAAAGGTAGCGAAGCTATTTTTGTGCATTCTGATGGGATATTTGTGTGTTCTGTTTGGGGGCACTTAGTCTTCCTTGTCAATGTTTTAAAATTATTATGTGTTGATGTAAATTTCACAGACTTTTAGTGCAAAAAAACAAAAACAAAAAAACCCCTTGCATTTCCTGCCCTGTTTTCTGTGGTTGCTCCTGTCTTTGTGGTACTGCACCCACAGTACTTGTTACCAATTTTTCACTGTAGGGAATTCAATGTTGAGACTTTTAGCTTCTTTTTAGTGCTATCCATTTCCATATTCTTTTTTCAAGCATTATTTTTAGAAAGTGAGGATGCTGTAAAGGAACTGACTACATTGGCAAATGTTATTTATCTGAAGTGACAGTCACACATTTGCCCCTGCTATCATTCACTCATGCATACAATTCCCCTCAAAATTCTCCACCCACAGCCCTGCCAGAGGCTTCCTTTGGGTCTTGTCCTCTCAACTGCATTCTCACCATACCTTGCCTCACAGTGTAGAAACAGTGGGGAAGAATAGATACTTCCAACCCTGAGTAGTAGCATCTTCCACCCCAGGAAGCAACCACAGTGTGAAGGGGATAGGATCAGAAAAGGGACTGAGGTGTGGAGACTGGTGGAGAGACTAGGTTGGAAAGAGGGAAAGGGAGGAAAGGTTGCAGCAATAAATGGGATGGTCTTGTGGCTAATGCACAAACTGGGAGTCTGGGCTTCAGGTTTCCATTCTCAGCTATGAGAAAATAATCACTTTGTGCCTCGGTTTACCTAGCTCTAAAATGGGAATAATGCTGACCTACTTCACTTGTAAGTGAAAGCACCTTAAGGTCTTAAGATGAAAGTATTGACTAAGGGCTTGTCTACATTTACGGTACTGCAATGGTGCAGCTGCAGTGCTTTGTGAAGAGGCTACCTATGCCAACAGGAGAGCTTTTCCCATCAGAGTAGGTACTCCACCTCCCTGAGAAGTGGAAGCTATGTTGTCGGGAGAAGCCAACATAACGCTGTCTATGTTGGGGGTTAGGTCTACGTTGCTTAGGGATTTTCCACACTCCTGAGCGACATAGTTACACTGCCGTAAGTTTGTAGTGTAGACTAGGGCTAAGTATTGGAAACAAATAGAACCAGAAACTGTTTTGCTCACTTCACATTGACATCAGTGTAAAAGTCACTCAAGGAGCTACTTGAAGTGTGGCAGCTAAGTTGAGGAGACCTAATTGCAACAGTGGCTGAAGATTAATAACAGACTTAATATTGTCAGTTTGTTTTACTTCATCTGTCGCTGACAGATATTTTCATAGAAACATCCCCAATAGAAAGTGTTTAAACATATTAATTGGGTCAAAAACCATTCTTAAAAGCAGCTCATATCAGAGTGCACCAATTTAATGAAATTTGTTTTGGCTTAGTATACAGAAGATATGTTTATGTAACAGATCCTTCTAGCTTGTAAACCCTTTCATGATAGTTTCTTTGTATTCATAGGAAGTTTATTTTTTGAACTGGCTCATTAGTTTACTAGATAGTCATTTAAAATGTTTTGTCTGTTGGGCAAAATTAAGCAGATCTTTTCATTTAATTGGCCTCTTCCTATTTCTATCCCTGTCCGATATCTCACTAAATACTGTACAGCATGCAGTGTCTATGTGTTGCTTTTTGTGTTATAGAGACACACAAGGATATAAGGAGTTTTGAATAACGCTATTGCTAGAGACATTATTTGTTTAGACCCTTGGGGACCCTGAATAAACAATAAGCTTTCACTAGAAGGGTGTTAGACAGATGATCTATTTGCATTTTCTTTTATGTTCTTGCAAATGTCTGTAAAACTGTCAGTTTGAAGGAGCCAGTTTATCAGTGAAAGGATAAGGAAGAGATAAGGTAGTTTGGTTCCACATGTTTGAAGTAGCTACTACACTTACCCACATGTGTGCAGTAGATGAAATCATACTTCTGAAATGCTTCATTTTTGGCTAACTGCACAAAAAGCCATTTTAAAAAAACTGAAAGCCCAATTTGCTTATAAAATTAATAAATGTATCCAAAAAACTTACATGACACACTTATTTGGTGGAAAAACCACTGTGCACATTCATTTACATCTCAATGGAAATCTCTGCTCTGACAAATCTAAGCCATTTCTTATTATGAAACATGTCTGAATTTGGAGTGTGATCTCTTAAGGATGGAGAAGCTTAGGCCATACATACCATTACATTGTTAAAAATGATTTTCATTTTATACAATGACTTGCCCTATGTGATTTCTCACACATAAATTGCTTAGTGCTGTTTCCCCATTTTAGGCCTGCATTTTAACTTCAGTACTGATTTTAATAATTTAAGCATGTATGCAGTATATTGTACAGGTTTTGCTATTCCATTTAGTCTGTCTCTATAGTGCACAATTAGTTTTAGTTACTACAAGGAAAAACAGCAGTTGTGTCATGAGTAATGGCCTTTCTGCATCCATCAACATTTATACTAATGCCAGTGCATGGCAGTATAAAATAGTGAAAGTTAACCAGAACCAAGGGTAGCCTCGTGGTATTTTATTACACCGTTTCACTAACCTGAAAGATGATTCTTTGGGTTCTTCCATGTTTTCTTGAGAGATTTTTCATTTTGGCTAAAAATATTAGAATGTCTCCCATCTCTCTGATGTTTAAAGAACATCCCACCTTAGTATTAGATTATATAAGCCCTTAACTGGGTGCTGCTGTGATACTTGATACCATCACATCTTTGATAGATGGTAACATTAAAACCTCACTAGGTCATAATAGCTCCTTGTATTTGTGGCAATCTTCTAACAACAACCTCTTTATCCTAGATTTTAAATATATTCTGGTGGACATGTCTGAAGGAAATACTAATACAAAATGCATTTTGTATGTTGAGAATATTTTCTGGGAATCTTACATTTTGAGTTCTTTTGTTCAGCCTAGCATCATGGAGTGGCAAGATCTGGGCATGCTATAGAGAAGGTGTATTCAATCTTGGAGGTGTGAGTAGGAAGGGAGCATTTACAAACTGGTTGAGGGCTTGCTGCATAAGTACTTGGTTGGCTATTGCTGGGCTCCAAGGGGAAAATGCAAAGACAGACTGCTTTTCCTGGAAAGGCAAAAAGTTAAGAGGTATTTTATTATAAAGGATATAATGAAAACTGATTAGATAGTCTTTTTTAATCCTGCCACATATTCCAAGAACAGGGGTCATTCAATGAAAGAAAAACCAGTAAATATATAGTCCTTTACAGAGCATTTGAGTCAATCTGTGAAATTCAGTGTCACAAGAAGTTCATCACTGTCTGTATGTTGCTTCTCTATACAGAAGGTTGTATCTAACAGTCTAGTCTCTTAATTCTTACCACATCATCTGACTGATTTTTTTGTACTTAATGTCTCTTTTAATTTTTTTTGAATATGTAAAAGAAATAGTGTTCAAAGAAACTGTATTAAAAAAAAAACAATTATACGGTTATGAACTACTACTTATTCTCAAAATAATTTAAGAAGTGTTTATGTTGAAAACATGTTTCAGTAAAATCCAGCTAACATCCAAAAACATGATACTTTAAAAAACTATTCTTAACCCCTCCCCCGCCCTTCTCCCAAGCTTATAATGGCTGGAAATGAGCAGTTAAGGGATCCAGCATTTTCTTGCAGTCATATAAACCTTCGTCACTCACTTCCACATTACCCAATTTATGCTGCCCACCCAACTTTAATTCTGTCCTGAATAATTTCCAAAATTATGTCCAAATGTGCAAATAACAAATTATACCATGAATTACAGTTAAAGCTTAAATGAATCTCAGCCATAAAATTTTGCTCACAAAAAAATAGAAGTCCACATTTGAAAATTAGGCCCTAAATTGGAAGCTTTTTAAAAAAAAAAACAAAAAAAAACAAATCCAAAAAAACTTACATACTGGTGTTGGTCCTGGCCACATTTAAAAACAATTCCTTCAGACTTGTACTGTCAGTATCTGTGCTCACAGAGCCTGCTGGTTAGGATTTCCATTTTGCATCTGAAGGCAGCATCAGCTTTGCTATGTTGAGCCTGATATTGAACTGTTGGGTATGTCTGCACTGCAGTTAAACACCTGTGGCTGGCCCATGTCAGCTGACTTGGGCTCATGGAGATTGGGCTAAAGGACTGTTTAATTGCAGTGTAGAAGAACAGGCCTGCGCTGGAGCCTGGATTCTGGGGCCCTCCGAGGGCTTACACCACAGTTAAACAGCCCCATGAGCCTGAGTCAGCTGACACGGGCCAGCAACAGGTGTTTAATTGCAGTGTAGACATACCCTCAGATTTCAGCACAAAGGCTATGTCTCCACTACCCGCTGGGCAGCGATTGATCCAGCAGGGATTGATTTATCGCGTCTAGTCTAGCAGTGATAAATTGACCCACAAGTGCTCTCCCATTGACTGCTATACTCCACCGTTGCAAGAGGCGCAGGCGGAGTCAACGGCGGAGCGGCAGCAGTCAACTCACCGCGGTGAAGACACCACGGTAAGTTGATCTAAGTACGTAGACTTCAGCTATGTTATTCAAGTAGCTGAAGTTGCGTAACTTAGGTTGATTCCCACCCCCCCACCCCAGTGTAGACCAGGGCTAATTTTGTCCCTTACGGTTTTTTTCAGCGTTGGCCCTCTGATTATCTTCCCTTTACTGAACTGGACCTATTACTTACTTTTTGTGTTTTGTATTTTAAGAGGGTGGTGTTCTATGTTTTTGAGTATAGGTAGGGCTGGTAGCCTTGTCTATTATTAAGGTTGCTTGATGCTTCCTGTTATAAGACCCATTTTCAGCTGCAATTGTCAAATTTCGGCTCAAAATTTTCCATGCTTGGCATGTTCATCAGGAAAAATTTTTGAGACGCTACCAAAAGAAGGATGCTAGACTAAATATGGTGAATTAGATCTGTTGTTCTATCTCCTATGTTCCTTAACTGTAAGGAAGGTGGTTTTAGTATTATACATTGAGCTGACAGAGAACTTTTAACGGGAAAAAATTAGTGGGATTCTCTGTTCAAGGTGCTCAGAGAGTATGGGAGAGCTCTTTAGCAATAAAAAAGAAAAAGTATATGATATACTTAAAACACTCCTATTTAACTTCACATGTAGATTTATGTATGTATGAAAATTAGGTAAGATACCAGGACTTAATGAAGCCTGCACTCTCAATAATACTTACAATTTTACTTTTTTCAAACTTTCACAAGCATTCATAGATTATAAGAGAAATGGTCATCTAGTTTTATCTCCTGTGTAACCTGGCCATAAGAATCCCCTAAATTAATTCATGTTTGAACTATAGAATTATTAAAAAATGATTGTTGAAACACACCTATGAAGTAGGAATGTATGTTGGTGGTATTCCTTTTTTACAGACCAAAAAAACAAAGAGGTGAAGGGATTTGCCCAAAGAGGGCCAGTTTTAGGGGAAGGTGAGCAGGGCAGTTGTCATGGGTGTCAACTTCAGGGGTGTTTGTGCCCACATTGCTGTGTCATTCCTCCCCACAGCCCCTGCCGCCGCCTCCATAAAAAGCCTCGCCCACCTTGGCCCCAAGGTCACGCATGTTTGCAAGTAATTAGTATGCTAGGGTTCAAACTTGAGTGTTTGACTTCTTTTCCTGTGGTCTATCCTTCTTGCCCAGGCTTCCCATCTGATGAGTTCTCTCTTTCTTTCGTAGGCAGTGGATCATCTAATTCAAAATTGCCACCTGTGCCTACGGTTTCTTCTGTTCCAGAGGATTCTGCTTCAAATATGAGGTAACTACTTTAATTGCATGTTTAGATCAGTGGTCTCCAAACTGGGGTGCGCGGCAGCAGTAGTGCCGCCGGATGGCACTCCGCCGTTTTTTTTTTCGGCGGCAGCTCTGCACGTCCACGGCTGGTGTTCCCGTCCGGCGGAACTGCTTCCATTGGCGGTGTGCCTTCGGCAGGTCTTCTGGTCTTCTTCCGTTGGCGGTGCCCCTGTGGCAGGTCACCCTGGGGATGCGCGAGCCAAAAAGTTTGGAGACCACTCGTTTTTTGATGATGTAATTTATTGGCATGTTCCTATAAACTATTTATTAAGACATGGTTAATAATTTAAGGCCTGGTTCAGTGAACTTGGGAACTGTTGAACTTGGGAATCTTTCCACTGATTTCAATGGGTGCTGGATCATGTCCTTAAACTGAATATATTACAAAGTAATTTTGTGAAAGGGCATTGGTTGGGAGCTGATTCCTGTTAATAAATTTTGTATCGTGTCAAATTTGATGATGTCAAAAATAATTCTTCTTCCTATGAAAATTTGACTTCTTGTTCTCTCATTAATCTTACATATCTTCTAATTAGTATTACAGAGAGGCTTGAACATGCTTTGGAAAAGGCTGCCCCTCTTCTGAGAGAGATTTTTGTGGATTTTGCTCCCTTTCTTTCTCGCACTCTTTTGGGTAGCCATGGGCAGGAGCTGCTGATAGAAGGTACAAGTAAGTTTCCATTTTTAATTTTTTTCGCCGAACGTGAAGGCTCTAAAGAAAACTCTACATAAACTAATTTTAAACTGTTAAAATAACCTAATTTTACAAACTAAAACTCTTTACAATTCAAAACTTAATTGGAAACTGTAGCTACATGCAATTCTTGCCTATTTATATATAGGTCTTATTTTATTTGTATTTCAGCTAGGTGGAAATATTTAAGCAATATTCAGACTGCTATAGGGCGTGCCTGCTCTGAAATGCTCCCCCTGCTGAGTTAGTGTGGTGGCGCATGTACTCTCTGCCCCAGTTTTCCTTCTCAGGAAGCCAGTATCTCCACTTTAGGCACTCTTGAGATTGCTTGACTAAATAATACCCTCTTTGAAGCTGGTTTATTATAAAACCCCATACAAAAGGGGCCATAACAAAAAAGTCCCAAATACTCACAAGTTATCTCCTGCTTTCAGGGTTCCCCTGAAGTATATTCTTTGAACTCTATTCCCATTCCCCCCAGGGTTATCTCTGAATGTGTGTCTTCTCCTTTGGGCAGGAGCCAGCTCTTCTACTGGAGCTGGGTTGCAACTCAGCCCACTGTAGGGCCTTAGCAAGCTTCTTGCACTGTTGGCCCCACTTAGTCCTCAGGCTTCTCCTCCTCAGGTTTGACAGGCTTCTCCTTCTATTGTCTATCCTGCTGTGTGGGGTGATGTAGCATTTATGCTGGTCCCCTTCTTCCAGCTCGTCCCCGAGTTGGTTCGGTGAGAGGGAAGCCTTGCTTTACCCGCTCTGCAGAGGTGCTCTCTTACTCCCACTTACCCTTCCTGCCCTCCATATTGCCCTGGAAATCCCAAAAAGCTTTCCCCCTCCAGCCCACCATGTTCTCCTGCACTGCATGCTCACCTGCTTTTCACAGTGCCCCTCTCTCTGCCTCCTGACAAGATAGGGTTTGCTGTCTTCAGGGTTATCTTGACTTCACAACTGTTAGGAATAATGGAAGGGGTAGCAATTTTGATGAATCTGCTGGAAGTGAATTAGCTGTGGCTCTCTTCTTCCTGGAGACAGAGGGTCTATGGCTGTTGGAATTTAGATAAGAAGGAATGGGTCACAGAGGCAGGGTGTCTGGGGTCTCTGGCAGAAACATGGTGGTAGCAGACCGTGCTTTCGTACCCACTGGGTCAAGTGCCTTCAGTGCTTGTCTGAATAGAGGTACACAGAACATGCTATTAAGGATTGTTTCAGGGAAGAGTTGGTACCCACAGTGCTTCAGGGACACCATAATGGGTCAAAGATTACACCATCTTTACTAAGGGCTGCCTAGATTTATAGGAAAATAGCAGCCACATTGATTTAGAGCAGCCTAAGGCCTCAGTTGTATTGGGAACATTAGATCCCTGTCGTCACTTTGAAAAAGGGCACTTCTTGAGCTTCTTCGAAGATTTTGTGCCTGATTCTGATGATAAACTTTCAGTTCTGAAGTATAACAGCAAAAAAATGATCCTTAATCTCAAATATCTTCTTAAGAACTACCTATTGTACCAGATCTAGATAATTTACCCCCTACCAGTTTTTGTTGTGTTTGTATATAGATATAGACAGACAGATATGGCTACCACAAATTAATTTCAAACATTTCCTATTGAGCCTTATTACACAAAACAGAGCTACAGGTTGAACCTCTCTAGTCCAGCACTCTCTGGTCCGGCAACATCCGTGGTCCAGCATGATTTTATTTTATGTTTTTTATGCTTTATCTACTTATTTCCTTGTGCCAATACAATAAAATTGTGTAACAACACTAACAGTTTATTATGAAGAGAGCCGGTAAGCTTTGGCTAGGCGGTGTTGCAAGCGTTGTTCAATTTATTGAAATTCACTCGTGTCAGCGAGATAAAAATAAACAGAGACCCACTCACTACATATTGACCTCCCATGGTTTGGCAAATTTTCTGGTTCGGCACTGGTCAGGTCCCGAGGGTGTCGGACTAGAGAGGTTCAACCTGTACTAAATAGCATTTGTCCTTCACGTTTTCTAACACTGAAATTTCATACTGAAAAAACATCTACAAGTGGAGAAATATATGCCCCATTTTAAGCCCAGTTCAGAACGTACCCTTAACTATGGGGTTGCAACCAATGCCTCCATAATACCCAAAAGCATAATAAAAGAGAACATTTTCTATAATAGATGAAAGCAAAAGTTGAAAAGCAACTTTGATGTTCCGTAGACAAGCCAAAATGAAATGTGAATTGTAAATAATAATAATAATCAAATTAGTTTATAAACAAGATATATATATAATAGGTAACTGTTTGCACTTCTGCTAAGGTTTAGTGTGGGGTCATGGGTCAAAGTACTAATAAGAGTGTTTGGGATGTCTGCTGCCATGAAACAAAATGGAAACTTGATTGATAGCTAGGGGGTTGAAGGGAGAAAGTGCAATGGAGAAAGCAAAGGTCATAGAGCCATTTCCTTTCTCTGCATAGATAATGACCAATCCTCCCCAAAATAGTAAAGCGTAGATACTATGGATCAATATACCATGTGCTATTCACGCTTATGCTAGTATTTTGAAACACAAATATATATGCAATTGCAGTTAAATAAATCTGAGGTAGCATTTTATGGCATAAGTTAATTTTTCAAAACAGTAATTGAATTATGATCTCCAATTTAAGCATATGAATTATAAGCTAATATAGTTTGGAGCTAATATACATTTAAATGTAAGTGTAAAAATTCAGTTTTAATTGATTGCAAAGATGCTGTTTAAGACATAGTTACTTTTATATATTAAAACAAATGTACTAGATGTTTAATAAGTTTAATACCCAATACCACATAAATACAAACCTAAGTATAATTAAATCCCTTTTTCTTTTTGTAGGTCTGGTCTGCATGAAATCTAGTAGTTCAGTGGTGGAGTTGGTCATGTTACTTTGCTCTCAGGTGAGTTTTAATTGATAGTAGTAGTAGTAATACTGTAGAAAAGTTGTGTGGCTGAAATTGCTGCCTTTGATAAATAGCTGAAGTTACGGTAAACATGCTTACAATTAGAATATATTTTTAACTGTAGTCCAGAATGGCTACATTCTGGACACTTTGATTGCCAATGGATTATGACATTATACTAATTATGACATTTCAGGTGAGTGAAGACACTGAGGTTTTTGTGTCACATTAAAAATGTCGAGCGTTTACATAACCTCAGTCTTGAAGTCTAATTCCTTGCTGCTCTTTTCATAAGAGAAAATAAAGTATTAAGATTAGGGAAACAGATTGATTTCTGCACCTTGTATAGTGGCACTTGAAATCCTCTGGGATAAGTGAGCTTTTTTTCTTTTGTGTAGAGGTTATAAAATGAGTGATAAATAATTTTGAAATCCTTGTTGTTAATTGTTTTTGGCAAGTACTTTTGAATCTGAGGAAAGAAAATATATGAAAGTGGCTGTGATGGTCAACACTTTGAGATTTTCTACATTCCTGAAGACAAAATCACCTTAGATGCTCTAAAAATCTCTTTGGGTAGTCTTGATAAGAACCTGGATAACCTTCTTACAGTTGTAGTTAAAGAATGATATGCACTTCATCAAATGGATGTACTTTTGGTGTCCTCTTGCTTTCTCTGTTGTAATTAAATAGAAGAATGTTTTTATTGAACTTTTCTTTTGGGTGCTTTAAAAATGATACCTGGTAGTAAATTCCCCTACTTAAAACTTTAAAATAGCCTTTTTTAATGGGAAGGGTATTGGTCTGGAGGTCAAGGGTTCTGACCCATTTAAAAACCTTTGACCTTCATTTATAACCCTTATGGTTTACTTGCCTGATGAATAAGGATAATGCAAAATTAATGTTTCTTCACATCGATTTATTCGTTTTAGTGCCTATATTGCCAAATTTATTTAGACTGTGCTGATGGACATTTCATGAATACAAATGAAAGAATCATAGTAAGGTGTGAAAAATCAATAGTCTCCATTGTCAATAAAGTGCAATAAGAACAATTACTTCTGGAGATTACACCTAATGGATTTTACAATGAACTAGTGAAGAGTAGTTATGTTTCTAGTGGGCTTATTATTCACGGATGTAATCAGAATTTTTTTTACATAATTTCCCGATCTTCTGCAGAAAATATCAAGGGTGTATATTTGTTTTTTGGAAGTTTTACTTAATATCTTTCATGGAACTTTGGGAACTTGGAAATAATTGCTCATCATAAATATTGCTATTATTTTCTGAAAGTGTACCTAGCCACTCTACAGTCTTAGAATACAAATTTACTGTTGATTATTTAAAAAAATAAATAGATGTTACTTGGAAACCTATATAAAACTTGTTATACTCTTCTATTTTTCTTTTAAAAACTAGTGATTTGAGATTCTAAAAACATTTCTTTTTAAGATGGTCTGGTTAGCCTGTTACATTGTAATTGCCATTTATTTTTTTTTGTAAGGTAATCTCTTTCTTTTTAAAAAACACATTGAAAATTGCAGAGGACAGTACTGTCCTCTGTACAGTATGTCTCATACTTGGTTGTTGGAAGTTGAAAGTATAAGGAATAAATGACCCACTCTAATGCACCTATTTGTCATACATGTCACAGTGCTATTTAATGCTAATCTAATCAAATGGAGGATATGGTGATTGCTTAGTAGCATTAGTAGCGAAGGATGAGCGTGTTTTGAGTAAGAGTTGAAATAAACCAATAAAGTCACACCTGACTCTTAAAAGTTACATAGCAGTTGTAATATTTGGCAGAATATGAAAAATGATGCGAGAAATGAAGCCAAAATTAGCTCCAGATGTGTACAGATAGTTCTGGGGGTGATAATTACATTTTTCACTTTGAATTTTCCTAATTCAAAGAGGTCAGCATGGCAATCACAAAAGTGATTTATTTTGTTAAAAAGTGAACTGTCTTTTGCTGCATGAGAGATATGAAATTGAATTTCAACTAGACATTTTACAGATACCGGGAGGAGATGGGGTTGAGTTTGATTGATATATATTTATATATATTTTGGCCCAAGATAGGGTGGGAAGTGAAGTGGTATCCTCTTGCTAAAATTATAATTAATTTTTAAGAGGAGATGGAGAGGATGGAGTGCCAAAGATCGAAAGATCAGGTCAAAAACTAGTTTTTAATCACATAAATAATGCAATAGTTACAAATTAAGCATGTACAATTTTGATTTAAAACTTCAAAAATTTGTCAGACATTTTATGAAAGTGGAGGGCTGTTCTGATTGATGTCTTCAGTGTTTTGTACCTAATCTCTTTCCCAGTACTTGCCCTATTAAAGTATTACGCCAATAGCAATTACATACCGATACCTTAAACAAAAACAAAAATTCAATGTATAAGACTGGGACATTTCTTCTTTTCCAAGAAGCACACAATACAGTAATAAAATCATACGTTGTTGCAGCAAAAAAGGTTTGAGATTTTATTATTGTTTATCCAGGAAAATGGAGAAAATCAACCATTTCCTAGGTAAAGTAATTTTTAAAGAGTAACTACAACATCTGTTGAAAAGAAATCTTTCTACGTAGTTCAAGTTTTTCAAGTCCGCTATTTAGACATCCCCCTTGCATTTACGTGTAAAAATTTTGTTGTTGTGCTCCTTATTTAAATTTACTCATCTCCCCTGGTTTATGAAAATATTAAATAATTGAATGTTGTACAGTACCCAAACTTCTTATTTTAAACCCAGATTGATGTACCAGAGTAAGGATTATTCTCCATACAATTATCAAAAAGTAGTTTTTTGACTGACACGCTAAATTTGAGACTTTGTGTGTGTGTACTTACATTTATATAAATCTATCAAAACAAAAAGGAATCCTTCATTTACTATTACTGCAAAGTGTTTCTGCTTATTTGACATTAATATCATTTTTGAAAGAATCGACGTTGCATTCAAGGCCACTTTATAAAAGCGTTGTGTTGCTCATCCTAATTCAGTCTGACATACATTCCAATAACACTACCTCCCTTCTAGGGTTTAAAGCTAAATTTATGGCTGAGCATTGTGAAGTGCATCATTTAAAAATGGTTTCAACCCAAAACATCTAATAAATAAATAATGTGTATGGCTACTCAGTAGTAGACTTTCCAGACTAGAAATCATTCCATCGGATACTCAACAGTCCACTATCGGAGAGGGCTGTCAGATAAATCTTATAGTAGCTGCATTCATGTCCTGTAAATCACATGTTATTGTCTGAGCCTTCTGCCAGGTCATCTATTCTTTTCCCATTTATCAGAAATGCATAGAGAACGCTGAAACTACAAGCACCATGTAGTCTAGCCCGCCATCCTGTCTGAGTAATTAAACCAGCAAAAAGAGTGAAGTCCTAAGATAGTCTGATATTCCTTTTAAATGGATGATATCAGAATGTATTAGGAGCCTGTGTATGCTATTTTGGGACAAAGTTCCTTCATGTTAAAGGTCTGACATAATCATCATTGAATAAACATTTTCCCCTAAAATTGCTCTGGATGTATCACTAAACCCTTGAAGGGGTCCACATGAATGTGTGTGTGTATATATACACAAGTAAATATGTGTGCCACAACTCTTCTGTCAGATCCAGTAATGGAGTTGTTTCCTTGAAATATTATATTGATCCGGAAAAACTCCAGTCTTTAATAAAGCTGTCTAAAATATTTCTCCTTTTGTCTCTATATGTTTATAAGCTTTCTCCTTAGCTACTGTGGCAGTCAGGTGAGAAGTATACAGTAATCTGGGGTAAAGCAGAGAATTAGATAGAATATGTTCTATTAATTTTCTGATGCTTCTAAAATGGTAGGTTGTTACTCTCTGCAATATTTAAAAAATCTAAAAGTATTCTTTTTGCAGCAAATCAGCCAAATTGTCACAGGATATACACAAGAAAAGTAATTAGCCTCTGTCTGACAGGTTCATCATTGTCTTAGAAGCTTTGTTGTAGTGGATCTAATTTCCCTTGATTTAACTATAGAATTAGTCTATTCTGACAGACTCAAATGCGGATATTGCATCACTTACCAGAACTGGCCACGAAAACTACACAAAGCCCCTTCAAATGACTGCAACTCCCATTTAGGAAGAAGACAAAAAAAGTTATAGTATGGTTCATTGTTAATGATTAAATTCTCTAGGTGCTTACTTGTTCCTCTTCCCTCTTGTAACTCTAAGAGTAAAAGACACATTCTGAGGTATTTTTAAAATAAGACCAATATTTTAAAACATTAACTCTATCTTGGTATTTTCTTTTTCAAAAAATTAACATAGTTTTCCTTTGCCTCAATATAATCACATACTGTATCCATTAGATTTTTAGTAAAACATGGATAAAATGCATGTTTCATATGGTAGGTGTGGGAGGGAAATTAACATATCCCATGTTCCTTCAAGTTGTCTTATGGACCAGATTTCAGAATGGGGCTATAGCTGAGAAGGAAAATGCACTAAATGTCACACACTTTTGACTTATGATACATTTTTAATTTGGTGGTAGTGAGTGAGCTCAGAGCACATATGTTAATGTGCATTGTGCATGGAGCAAACCAAAAATAAAATAGAAACCTTAGAAGCATCTAAAGCAGCAAATACTTATATTCAAAAGGTGAAGCTTACCATCTGTGGAGGTTAGAATCCAGGTGTCTATCTAGTTCCATGATCGTGTTATCTTACCATATAATTAAATTCCCATAATCATTTAAGGTTACTTAAGGGGGAAACCTTCAAAAGCAAGGGAATGTCTTTCTTTAACTTAACCCATACATCATTTAATCACCACTTTTCACTGACCGACTCCAATGCCTTATAAATAAGTCCTGCATAGCTCCAACATGTACAGTAACACAATAATAACACACTATTTCTTAATATCTATAATCCCAATATTCCTTAATATCTCTAATTATGCATTAGTGAGCAGTCTGACATGGTGTTTTCCCATGTGGAGGTATGTGATTAGAGTTAGTTTTGTATTATAATTTGACATACACCCCTTCCCCACACACACTGGAAATTACCTGATACTAAAGTCTTGTTGCATTTTCAGCTTCTTCTGGATATCCTGTGTCTCAGGCTTTTTCTTTCAGAGGCAAATTTTGCAACAGTGATCCACTTTGATTTCTACAGTGTCCTTTACATTAGACTAAATCCTCAAATTACTTGGAAACGTCAGCTGGTGCAGAATGTGGCTTCTTGCTGGTTGGTTGAATGGTGTTTCTTGCAGACAACACATATGCTCTGTGATCTGCACTGTTTCTAATTTACTGTCAAGTGAAATGTAATGTGATGACTAACTATAATGATAACTATAAAGTTTTAGTTGAATTGGGTCTAGGTTATCTCAAAAGCCACTTGTTTGTGTTCCCTTAGCAGCTGAGATCACCAGAAGCGCCCAAGCTAGCAGCTCTCTGGATTAGATATGAAAGGATTAGATGCAGAGCAACGTCCGTGTATGTCTTGGGGGTGGTTTTGGATGTTGCTCCAATTTTTTTTTTTAAATTGATGTTAGATGGGCATATTTTAATCAAGATATTTTCCGTGTAATTCCTTTGTGTCTGAATATTCAAAAAGTTCAAAATGAGTTTGAAAATGAGAATCACAGTGCACAAGTCTTGTGGCTGAGGACAGATTTTGTAGGATATTTGCTGTGAAAGACGTAGAAAGTTATTTCAATGCATATCCTAATTATCCTTTAAAACAATTACCTTTGAAACTGTGTTAGTAGCTTATTTTTGTTAAAGCTTGCAGTCCGAAAAGTGTAATCTTGGCTACATTAACATTTCAAATTTCCAAGCTCCTTATATATCTAAAAAATCGAGTAATTAGAGGTTTTACCATTTAAATTGTGGTGATCATCTGCCAACAGAATCTTTGCTTTCATCAGAGATAGCTGTTTTGTAGCAGAAAAAGGAAAACTTCTCTAATAAATTGCTTTGTTAATCAAATGGACAGAAGACAAACACAGCTTTATTGGACAAAAGGAGGAAAGTTTGAGAGTTTAAGGGACAAATCAACAGACAAGTGTATCCTTAAGTCTGGATCTGAATTTTATCAGAAGTAGTGTTGGAGAACTCATGCTTACAGATGTTTCCTACACTGTTCACTTTCTTTTTAGATTATACATATTGAGGCTTCAAGATTTTGTGTCATACCACGAGATTATATTGAGATAAAAAAGCACTTTATGATTTACAAATTTCCCAGAGTTCTATATCTGTATATAGTTTTGTACTCTTGTAGAGTTTATTTTAAAAATAATTTGAGTTAGCTGTTTGTATAGCTGAGGGAAGAAGGCAACCTATTCTGCTGCTGTTCAAGATACCCAGATGCTTAAGTCACCTCAGGCCTCATTTATACCAACTAAGGATGGGCATGTTAGAGGTATTATGTATGCTTTTTTAAAACAGTGGATGGGGACACTATTACTGAGTGCTATGCATCTAGTCACAGAAGTGGTATTAGTAAAGAATTAACTAAAGCCAATGTAAATCATAGTGTTTGAAATGCAGGGTAGAATATGTGTTCCATTAGATGCTAGAAAATAATTCAACTGGGAAATGCAATCAGGAGATTAATGCACATCTGACTAATATTATTTGAAATGAAGGCTTCTGTGATGCTGCTTTCTGATCTATATGATGCTCCCCATTTTCTTAAATTCTGAGCTCTTCATGGCATGGACAGAATCTTACTATATTTTGGGAAATTGCTTAGTGTAGAACACACCATAGTCACAGCAATAAGATGGAATTCTGATAAGTCACTCCAGGGTGGGTGCCAGCCACTGCAGGCAACTTTACCGGGGCTCCCTCTGCCAGGGGAACTATTATATGGTTATCTGGTAGTAGAAAAAAGTTTTGTTCCCTTGTACTCTTTCTCTGCTCAGCACTGGAAGATCATGCTGTGGTATTTGTTCTTCATGGTGAGTTTTCCGTGTAGGGTCTGCTGTTGCCTGAGACCTGGGAGGCAGCTGGTTTGGAGAAATTAACATTGAGGTTGAAGATCAAAACTGATTCTTTTTCAAAGAAAGTTTTAAAATCTCCTGCAGTTTTGAAGAGGTTAAGCTGTTTTGAGTTGCAAATGCAGTGACATGAATGAATTGCACTTAAACCCAGTCATCGAGAAGCTAGGACTGTATGTGGGTTAGAAACTGTCCTGATTGATATCTCCTCCTAGCTAAGGAAGAGGCTCAAGTGTCCATGCTAATTCTTTAGATCACTTTGATTTAATAATTTTATTAAGACGATGATAAAATAAAAAAAATGGTACAGAGTTTAAGCGTAGAAGTTTCTGGTTATCAGGGAATAAGGTACAGATTATCAAGGGGTGCGAAGTTTGGTTTAGGATCAGGTGGCATAAGGAATACATAATCTGCAATATCCCCGATTGGGGGTAAAAGCTTAACGGGTCAAAGTACAGACATTGAGATATGGGGGTATGTTGTTCATATAATGGCTATGTTCAGGTGTAGAGTATAATGAGTGGATACGATGATGAGGATAGATTTACCCTCATTTGATGAGATTTAATGTTCAGTGAGTTTATGGTTCCAGTTCATATGGTCCAATGGAAAAAGTCTCTCGGTCCCTTTCTCATAGTTGATGCACAATGTCGTTCCGGCTCCTGGTACTGTCAGTGGCCAGTGATGTGTTTGATGTAGATGTCCCTGGACCATCGGATGGTGGTGAGACCATGAGGCGCCGCATGAACCGTGCTTAGCATCGACCAATCCCACAGGTCCGCAGCACACGTTCGTTGCAGGGGTCCCAAGCACCCAGGGCTCTGACAATCAGGGCATCCATCTGCATCCCATAGCCCTTCGCTCTCAGGGTGTCAGCCAGGGGGGCGTATTTTTCCAGTTTACGAGCTTGGGCTTTGCGGAAGGCTGGGGTCCTGTCCTCAAAGGAGACCGTGACGTCGACGAGGATGATCTTTTTCTGGGCCTCATCGGTGACTACCACGTCAGGTCGCAACTGGCTGTCAGTACCGGGGATGACAGGGTGTTTTGAATACATCTGCATTCTCTAGCAGAAGGGGAAGGAGTCACCCTTGAGCAACTTCTTTTTTTGAGAGAGAGGTTTTAGGGGATAATTCTGGACAATTGCTCTTCCATCCTGTGGGCTCTTTCATTGTCACCCATCTTACTCAACAAATATGTTTAGCAGCTGGCAGTTACACATGGAGTGTGGAGTCTGTAGGACGCTGACAATACACTGTTCTCTGTCTCACTTGATTCAACTATGTCAGTTACCCAGTGTCTGTCTGAGAGTAGAGCTTGGTTAATAGTTAGCTGTCTGAAGCTCTGTTCTTTGAAAACCAATAGAATCTCTCTGAGTTGTTTCCCATACCTCAGTCTTGGATTGTGGCTTCCATTTGTAATGTCTTCTACCAGATGCTCTGTTAGCCTTAGCCATGGCTAAGGCTATGTCTTCACTATGGACTTTGTGTTGGCATAACTGTGCCTGCATAGCCCCCTAGTGTAGACACAGCCTACACTGACAAAAGGAGATTTTCTGTTCGTATAGGAAAAGCATCTACCCGAATGACATACTGTATCTATACTCCGAATTTTATCGGCATGGCTATCTGTCTATGATGTGTTTTTTTCCACACCTCTAACTGATGTTGCTAAGTTGATATAACTTTTAAGTGTAAACCAGGCCTGAGTTTATTTTCTTGTCTGTGACTAAGAAGAGATGTAGACCTTGCTACAGCAAGTCATTCATCTGTCACTAGAGCAGGGAGAATTACTGCAGGTTTTGGTTTGTTTGCTGACGGCTTTAAAATGTGAAAAAAGAAAAGAAAATTGGTTTGGATCAGACTGAATCCAAACTTTTTTGGAAATGTTGAATCAAAAAAGTAGAGAAAAGTTGATAGTTGATCAGCCCCACCCCAACCTTTAGAGCACCTGGCCAGGGACCTAGCTTCAAATCCTCCTGTTCCACAGTGGGGAAGTCTAATCTGGGTTTCTCACATCCCAGTTGAATACCCAAACCACTGAGCTAAGGAATATAAAGGGAACAAGATGCTACCAGCACCAGCCATTCGGTGAAGCATCTGCTTGTGAATGTAGGCCAAAAATTTTATGGGGGCTGAAATTATTTGTCAAATTCTTGTCAAATTCACTAACAAATTCATGTCAAACAAAATTGCATTTTTTCAGTGAATAAACTATTTGAAAAATTTCACCCATTTCTGTCACCTCAAAACTACATTACTGTAATGCATTCTAAGACCACTTGGAAACCAACGCTAGTGTAAAATGTGTTTTGCCTGCTTTTTGGATGGAGTTTCACTTCTGAATTGGTTTCGTTCTGGTTCTCTCAACGTTTTTGGCCCAGTTACCTGAAAAACCACCTTTCTCATGGTGATATACTTCTGCAGTTGGGCTCAGTGGAGATGCTTGAAATAGAGTTGCCCTTCCCAGTTTAAATGAAGGGGTTTCTGTCAGGGCATTTTCCATGGAGGGCCCTCAGCTGTAGAACAGTTAGGCTCTCTCTCACTTTGGTCTGACCAGAGCCAGGATCTGTTCACTTTCTAGTCATTCTCTTTTTTCAGGAGCTTGCGGAGTGGGTGGTTTGAGGAAAATATGGAGGAGTTTACTATCAGTGTGGCCATCAAACAATGCACTTAAAACATTATAGTTTTTCAACATTTTAGCTCCCTTATATTCAACTCTATTTAGTGTATAAAGGTATATAGGCACCTAATATGGATGGACATAACTTGTAGCTCATGCACTGGATGTGCAGTCACCTTTTCAGTAGAAGTTTAGAAAACACAGTTTTGACTTTCTATGTAGAGCCCGTGGCATTTTGGTCAGAAATCAATGAAGGCGTATAGTTTAACCCTTGCTATTACACAAGCTGTGGAAATAGGTTAAAATGTGCTGAGGTTGATCTGCCAATACTTCATGAATGGTAATTGCCTAGTTCTTGACTTAGTGATGCATTGACTATGTGGCAGTAACATTATGCCTGGTAGTGACCGCTGCAGTGAAAGTTGAATGAATGTTGTTATTCTACCATTCTGTTTGTTGTTGATTATATCTTTCCATAACTATTATCTGTGGGGTGAAATTTTCCAGGCTTACTCTCTCCCCAAATGGGGAATGTATACGAATTAAAGTTTTAAGATGAACAAAAACTGTGTTAGAATATGAAAATGAAGGAAAAATATTTGTAATATTTTTCATACTTTTTGTTGCTTAAATGACTTTGGGGTAAAAAGTTTAAATTTGACAAGGAAATAGTCCTCAGTGAGGAGAGAACTGGCTTACTAATGAAAACTCGTTGAAATTTGACCTAGTCATGATGTACCAAAAATCACACTGTGCATTTTGCATTGAGGTGGTGGCGGGTGATTGTGCTCAGCTAAGGAAGGCCACTCTGGGTACAGTTATAAACTGAAAAAATAGAGCAGGTGTGCAGTGGAAGAGGCAGAGTTCCGTGCTTTATTTGCTATCTATCTTTTTTTAAGGTAAAAGCCATACAGCTTCAAATGTTAACAGTAAAGAGCCTCTCTCATGTGGGCTTCCTAAAATGTGCAGGAGAGGGGGCTCAGTCATGATGTTCTGATAAGGTGAATAGTGGGATAGGGCATTTCAGATTTTAAGCAAATCATTCCACAATGGAATTTTTTTCATCATTCAGTAACTTACGAAACTACTTTTAAAAATTCAATAAGAATACCTGAAAAATCTACCATAAATTACATATAAGCATTCAGTCTTTAATGCAATATACTAGCATACATATTTCTCCAACTGTAGCCATATATATGTATTTGACATATCTATTAGTGTTGTATATATGAAATGTATTTACTAAACCATTCTTTGCAGCGTGGGACAGAATAACTGTGATGGTAATGAGGAAAACTTGCTGGCGCACACAGGTCACCTTAGTTAATTTTGTGGTCTGCTTACATGAATTGTACATTAGGAAAACTGCTGCTGGCTGAAAAGTAATTAACGGCACAGTTTTATTAAAAAAAAAACCAACCATATTACAAGGAGATACATTTTTAGATATAATTGTATTTTATTTTTCAGGTCATACATGATTATGTAGTTAAACTGTATCAAAAATGGATAAAATGGAGATACACATGTAGCTGTGGCAAATGCAATTTTAACCAGCATGCACAGTAATGCCAGTGCTCCACTTTTGTTTTGGAATGAGTTTTTATATTTGAAGCTTTGTTTCTGCAAAAGAGACTGTATGCTTTAAGGATTGAATAGTGCTTTTGAAATATGGATTATATATCTAGAATGTCTCAAATACAGTACCAAAAAAAATATCCCCTGCTTGAAATAATTTGTCATACAAATTAGAGATGGATGAGACTTTTATGAGGTCACCTTACCAAAGCACACTTGTTCCCTACAGTACATTTTTGAGTGAACATAGTGAGTATGATTTGAGTTTTTATTTAGTTATGATCCTTATTAAATACAGTTTACTTATTTCAGTTTTAGGCTTTCTAGGTATGGTAGGTTCATTTAAGAGAGAAGAAAAGTATTATTAATTGAAAATCACATGAATAGAGTCAGAAATCCAAAAGCTTGTTTAGGTTTTGACTTACCTTAAAATGTCTATTCAACTTGAAATTATAGCCCATAAAATGTAAAATTGTGCTGCTCTGTACATATGATTCATGAATCAATATATTTTTATATGTTTAAGGAGGAAAGTAGACTCTTATATAAATGAGAAGCTTGGGGAAAAACAGCTTAATTTGAAATGAAAGTACATTGCTGCAGATGTTCAGAACTAGGGGATCATAATTTAGCTATAGAAGCAAGACTTCTCTGAAGTAAAAGGCATCCCGTTGCTTCACCAGCACACTAGGACTTAAAAAAACACCACCATTTAAGGTGAATTTTGTGCAGTGAGAGCACACCCTGTGGCTTGGCAGTCTAGTCAGAAGGATGATATCATGCTGGCTTTCTAACTAGAACTTTGAACAATATTCTCATGGGTGGTAAATGTAAAACAAAGTAATATCAACTGGCACTTAATTCTGTGAGCTCCCTGCTGATTGGGCTATGCAGTGAAATGGAACTCTTCCTGAGAGGAAGTCAGCCTATAAGTGTGGAGACCTCTGAAAATAAAGTGTGCTTTAATTTGACACCCTGCTGTTTTACAGCTAGTCTGTTAAATTTGAGACTATGGAGAAAGAGAGAGGGTAGTGAAGGGACAAATCCAAGATTATGAAAAGTCCAGAGTATGGAAACACTTGTCTCTGGTTTTACACTGATTAAAAGAGCAATTTTTCTTGCATGTTATCTGACCACATTAATTCTTGATGTTTTCAATACAGTTGTTAAAAAAAAATTCAAGATTGGATGGAAAATGGTCTCCAACCTGAATGTTATGCTAGAAAAAGCACTGGTCTAGTGGTTAAACCAGACTTGCTGTTTAACTCTTGGTCATGCCACTCAAACCCTCTGTACCTCAGTTTTCATATCTGTGAAATCGGGATACCATCTAACCCACCCAAGGAATGTGTGTGAGGTTAATTAATCTTCATAAAATGCTTTGAGATCCTTCAAGAAAGCAGTATAATCTTATATTTCACAAATGGTGCTGCCACAAGTAGGAAACTGGGGTGCATCTGTGTCACATATTGGATCCCCACTGTTCATAAAAATGATACAAAATTAGGGAGGGGGAAATCAGTTTTACTTCCTCCAGGGCCCTTTGTTTTTATGTAGGGAATTGCTTATATTTTTCTCCTCGTATGTAAGGGACATGTTTGTTTTCTTAAACTCTGTACCAGATAAGTCTAGGAGAGACTTGCTTGCTAGTGCAGCCCAGCATGATTATTTATCATGTTTACTGTGGCAGTGTGTAGAAGCTAACCGAGAATGGGGCTCTGTTGTGCTAGGAAACATACAAACATGGAATAAGAGACAGTTGTTGCATGGAAGAGCTTAGTATAAATAGATAAGACAGACAAAGGATAGGGGAAAGGAATAGAACACACAGGCAGAATCCACAGTGTGATGGTGGCAAATCTCATGTTAATTGTACAACTTTTTCTTGTTTGGTTGTGTTGTTTAAATTCCTTTATTGCAGTTCTGTAGATTGAAAGACAAAAGAAAGAGGGAGGGCTGGAGACAGTGAGGGTAGTGATCCAGGGAAGGGTTGCATACCGGTAAGTCCTAAAGAGCTATTCATTCAAATGTATGGGTAGTACTGATACCTGGTGACAGATATGAATGTGTTCCAGCGAGTCTTGTGCATGTTTTTTTTATGAATTTGTTGATAAGGATTTATATCAAGACAAAAATTTGAGGGGTAGGGAAGGGGTAATAAGGAAGAACTTTTATGATTTTTAAGCTATTCACCAGTTACTGTCTTGAATTCTGCCTTACTTAGTTAAACCTTATTTAACATTGGGCAGGACAATTGCTGCTGCTCTGTTGTCTCTGGAAGTTGTTCTGGGTGATATCAGTCTGTCACCACCAATGCAACTGTACAGCTATAAGTGTGTTATGGTTTTCCAAGCCTTGTAATTAATAATCTGCCATTTGCAAGGAAGACTGGACTAATGTTACAAAATCTCAAAAATTAAAATTGGCTGCCCAGCAAATGAACACTGAGATCAACAAGCAGAAATTGTTTTAACATAATTTAGCCAGCCCTGGATTTGCTTCCATTTCTAAAAAATTAAAAATTGTACATTTACTATGTTTCACCCACAACTTCTTTCTATAGAACCTTTTCTTTTTTCTTTCCTGGGATGTTCACTCAATCTGTCCTTTTTCCTCATTGGTTTTCCTAACTACTTTTCCTGCCCTAATTTTTTCCTTTAATTACGTTGCACCTTTATCTAGCGTAGAACTGTTTGACACCTGGAGTCCTGCACTGATATTGAGGATTACAACAAGGTTTAGCTAATATCCTAGCTATTCTTCTTCTCATGCTCCTGCCTCCTCTCTCAGCATTAACAATAGCCAGTGAAGAAAGAACCTGGGGAGGAAACTCTGCAGTAGGGAAGCTTTGCTGCTAGTTGAACTCAATCCTGACCCCCTGATGACATTGCCTGAGGAGTCATGGCAACAGCTAACTAGAGAGAAAGACCAGGTAGCTTGCTCACTGCCTCTTCCCTCACAGGCAATGGATCTAAAACCAGTGATCCATGGATTCAGTTTTATTCAAATCTATAGTCTGTTGCTGGCTCTGGACAGCAGAGGGATTGTTCTGTGCTAAATACTAGTCTGTCACTTCTCAATGTGGTCTTATTTTTATGGATGTAATGACACTTCTCAAGTAATGATTTAGAGTAATGTATATAAGTTAAACTACAAACGCCTTTTGTATAAATATTTCAACTTTTAAAATCAGATTTTAAAATTGCTGTAATATAGAGGATTTTATCAGAGTTCTGGTGACACAGACCTGGAGCTATAGTGATTGTCACCAGACCCTGCTGAATGAGCAGTAGCCTTGTATTACATGGTTGCCTTTTTTGGTAATTTTATACGAACATTCTGGTGGTAAAAGTTAATTCATTTCCTATTCCACGATCTCTTCTTAGAAATATTGTGCACCACCACAGATTACACTGGCTCAACCTATTGTAAGATCTTGTGGAGGTATGAAATTAATGTCACCACTGTGTGTGTGTGTAAATATTTAACGTAGTAAGTGTCTGTCAGGTCAAATTTGTGCAGAGCAAGGAAAAAGTCAATTACCTGTTACTCTTTAAAATTCTTATAGTATAACTGATGTGTATTGTTTTGCAGGATGAAATTGTACTTAGTATTTCACTGAATAATCTAGTACTTCAGTAAGCAGGTTAACACACTTTTAAATGCATGAAGTTTGTTTTCAGAATCTATAAAAGCTTATGAGTTGAACTCTAATTTTAGGTATTGAAATTAAATTCTCATTATAAGGTAATCTTAGGCATTTACCACATAACATAATGCCAGTTTGTAGGAAGCACTGTTCACAATGGAATACCCCAAATGGTTAAACAGCAGGGGAGTCTTCTGCTTTTAGTTAAAAACTGCTGTTTCTGTATGGCTTATTTACTACTTGTTTAATTCTTAATGTAGTGTGCTGTGGAATTGAGCATGCAAAAGTCAGCAGAAAGAGTTCTGTTTTCTGTGTCTAAGGCTATTACTTGCTGTACAATAATAAAGGCACTATTTTATTGGGTTAGTTGTAATTAACTTCAGCACTAGGCATTGATATAAATCATTCTTAATCTGTTTTCTTTACATTTTCATTCTCTTTAACTGGTTTAACATAGTTGCTTTCTGTCGTCTTTTTACATAAGGACTGGGGTTGTAATTGCTTTTTTGAATTAGGCTGTCAGAAGCTAATGTGCATGTTGATCCAGGAATTGATTAAGGAACACTAATGAATTTCATATAACACTTTTAAAAGATTTGTTACTATGTAATAAATATTCTGTAGTAGTGATCTGTTTTTACCTTTTTAGAATTCAATACATACAGTGTTATCAGGGTATACAGCTGGCAAAATATTTCAGTACACGAAACATTGATTCCATAGCATGATTTAAAATGTTAAAAAATAACTTTCTAATGTAAATAAAATATATCTACTTGTCAAAAATGCACAGAAAATGAGATGGGACAAGGATAGCTGCTTTCTTAAGATAAACTGTGTTCCAACTCTTCCACAAGTGTTTCATTATAGTTTTAACATTTTTTTTCCTCCTCTTTTCTGTGTCCTTTGCTCAGTGTTAATGTGATACTCATTGGGCCAAATACAGTTTTTAAAACTGATGTGTTGATATATTTTTGGACACATCCTTGACATTTCCAACTACTCATATTGCTATTGGTTTAAAAAATCAGCAGAATTGGGAAGAATGTTAGTCAAGTCAGTTCTCAGTACCTTAATTTTTTTTCCAGTTCTTGCATTTTTCAGGGAAGTATGCGCACACGCACGCAAACACACACACACATGTACGTACGTACGTACGTCTTTGGATGTTATTATTTCAAATGTACTTAATGGAATCAAGTGAATTTCATACCAAATCCAAATATTTTAAAAATTCTGATTTCATCTATATGTTTTACATAATTTTGTACCCAGTGACATATTCCCTTTTCTGCCACCTTATTAATATTGCTTAATACAAAAGCTTTAGTTGTACACTGTCACTAGCTGCTTTGCTTTTTGTTAAAAAAAAAAAAAAGGTATTTTTAATGGAATGCAAGCAATAAATACTTTTTATTGTATCTGAGTGCATTTGATAGTTTTAAAGTCTTTTATAAAAATAATTAGCTCTTTTATATAGTTCTAATGGCAGCCCTGCAAGTTTCCCCTGGAGCAGTCTCTAATGAACAGGCCTTGCTTTTTCCAGTTGGGCTTTCAGATTCCCTAAAGACTTGACTTCAGACCTTGGAGGGCAACAGCTGCCATTTCTCTTGAAGACTGGAGTTGCCAAACAGACGGACTATGTACTAATAGGACACATTTGTAGAGCTTCATTACGTGGACCCTTGATAGAGGCTTAATGATGATCATCTGTTGAGAGCTTGTAGCTGGGTAGGGTTAGAGCAACTTTTATCACCCTTGTTGAAATCAAATCCTCTTTACTGATTAGTGAGAGAACTTGACTCGGCTAGATTGACGCGAAGTTAAGGCTGACATAAAGGGGCCATTGTTTAGTATGGAATAATATCATAATGAGTAAATCTTTAAATTAAAAAAAACTATTGAAATTTTTTGGCCAAATTTCTTTTAACAATTCATCAACTTTCTACATGCTTGGAACAGCAGTAAATATTTCTTGCAAGGTACTTTGTATTGTGTAATTGTCAAAATTCAGATCTAGTTCTATGTTGTCAAATTCCTTTTTTGATAGTTTGTCAATACTAGACATTTTTCTTATCATATATCTATGATCTATCTATATCTATCATATATCTATGCATGATCTACACAAAGTCAGTGAATTTGAAGATTTATTTCTTCAGTACTTTTGTTTTGAAAGACATCACATACTTTTGTAGCTTTGCAGTTCTTTTATAGTGCTTAACATCTACTTACACCAGTACATACGTTTACTTTTAGTGCAGAAAGTCTAAATAGGGTTTCCCTCTTCAGCTTTATTTGGCTTAAATCAGGATGAAATCCTGGTCTCAAATCCCAATGACTTCATTGAGGCCAGGATTTCACCCTTGGTGGAGTTGCAGCTACACGTGTCAAAACAGTTTGCTGTACTTGGACTGTACATAGGTTTGTGTCGGTTGACAATTGTTCAGTTTACTATATATAGTTTCCCCCTTACACGCTATGAAGAATCAGCTAAGATAGTCAGCTCCTTTTCACTCTACGCTCTTTATTGCCAAGTTTACCAAAGCTTGTAGAGGATGTAGTGCTGAGAGAGTGCTGACACCAAGTGCAAACACTGTTGAAAAGTTCTTGATAGTTTACTTCAGGCACTTAAAGATTACTGTATCTCTCCACGGGCACGTTGTTTGTGCAGATCTGACCTTTAGTCTAGTGTATAACATGTATCTTAGCCATATGTTAACACATTTTCTCACCCTGTTCCTTGGTGCTTCATTCACATTTGTCAGGGTTGAAGTCATCCTTCTCACTTTTTTCGTTATTGAAATAAATGATTAAAAACTTCCCATAAGCTATACAGCAAAGGATGAAGTATCTACTGATTTGCCACCTTTTTTTTCTCACTTCTGGATTTAAATTTCAAACACACTGGAAAATGCTTTAAAAATACGAATGTGGAGCAGTGGAGATATTCATATAACTTAAAACTGATGGGGGAGGGGAGGAATTATCCACAAGCTATTGGTAAAGCATTCTGCAAATTTAAAATAAATCCGTATCTATCTATATCTACCTACCTACCGATCTATGGATGTCTGGCTGAAGATATACACGTTTGCTTAGTAATTATATTGTTTAATTAGATATACAGTATTTTGATACAATTAATAGTATGTGTTATAGCTTGTTATATGTTGGGCTTCTTATTTGAAATGTACTTGGAATAACTGCTTCCTGAAAGTGTGAAGATAAAAATTTTGGCATTAATTTTAATTTTGGCTACGTACACATGTTCTTTGTCCCTGTTTCAAGTAATATTTAATATTTTTAAACTGTTTCATCACTATCATAAAGGAGATTCCTTGGACTTCGTCAGTGATGAAGTTACCAGATTAAAGAGAGATGTCTAGTAAAAAAAAGTGTGTGTGTGTGTGTATATGTGTATACACACACACATATACATACATATGTATATTTTATATAAATATGTGTGTGTGTGTATATATATATATATGTATGTATATGTGTGTGTGTATAAACACACACACACACACACAAATATATGATCACACTTCTTATTGACTCTCCAGTATAGTGAATGAAGTTTTGGTTCAATTTCACACTTATATATGGGAAAATTTACACAGATGAACTGCTGCCATGCCTCGCTTTTCAGTCAATATCAAGAATACACTTGGAAGAGGGAGCAGGAGAGTAGTTGTAGCCAGTCTGCTGAAGCCCCAAGGAAAGCAGAATGGAGCGTGGCTGGCTGTATCTGAGCCTAGGGGAGCACTTTGCAAAGAATGGCTCCCCTCTCTACACAACTGTTTGGGAGCCTCAGAAAGGTGAAAGAAGAGAAGTTGAGAACCAGCAACTAGTTGTATTTCCCTGATTCTCTGCCTCAGTCCTAGTTTAGATTTCAGCAGCCTAAGGGCTAGCAAAGGTTCTCTAGGGACCACACAACAGCTGGGGATAACCTCAGGGCACCACAGTGCAGCTACTTCCACCTCACCCTTGGCATGCACACTACATCATGAGCTGCAGAGAAGGCAGTGTAGGACATAGCAGTGCCAACTCTGTCTGCTACACGGCACCCCATGCCACACATATCCCCATGCCACGGGCTTATGGGTGGCTTCTAATTGTTTTACTGCCTGAGTGGCAAAGGGGAGCAGAGAATCTGCTTTTGAGTATTGACCATTTAAAAAAATATTTCAGCCATCAGGCCAAAAACGTTGGATACTGCTAGTCTGAAACATTTTTCTGAATTCTCCTTTTTCCTAGACATCCTTTTATTGTGCTTACTGAAAGTACGGAAATTTAAGTGTTAAAGAGTATTCATTTCCTTTACAATGGTATTGATGCTATCAAATGGCTACTGGTGTACCTTTGAAAGAAAAGGTTTGTACAGATGTTTAAAGGCCTCTCTTGTTCACCAGATGGGCGCTTTGGTGGGATTGGCAAAGGGAATGGACCCCATGATGGGGGAGGGTCTCAGAGCTCAGGCTCCCAAGGTTGAATGTTTACATCTCAGTTAGACAGCCCTGTAGCCCAAGCCTGAGTCAGCTGGAACAGGCCAGGTGTGGCTAATTGCAGTGTACACATACCCATAGACTAGAGGCCAGCATATGGTACCCACAGGGTCAGGAAGTTTTTGGCCAGGAGCTGATGTACTATGCAGGGTGAAGTTGTTAATTTCAATGTCTTACACAAACTGAGGTCCTTTATTTGAAGCACTGGACTCTTGAACAAAGAAATGGTGACACAGGGGGATTCTGGCAATTACTTCCACCAGTAACTTGAATTGGTGAGGTTGGAAGAGAAGCTAGGATAGGCCTTATCTAAAATATCTAAAAAAAAAAAATAGGATAATTTTTGAAAGCATGAGCAAACACATTTAAAAACCCTTGTGTTGGCAGGACAACTTGTATTTTAACAGGTTACTTGGTCAAGGCTAACACTAGGCTCCACCCATATGTGCTTCTTGTGTTATATGATAGTGTTCAGGACAAGCATGCCTTCTGACGTAAACATCACTGCAATTTTTGGTATGACTAGTGGGAAGGGCACCAAAACATTTTCTTTCTTATGCTCTTCTCTGGATAGGATTCATGAGCATGATATGTTGGCTAGAATCAGATCCAGAAAAGAGGGTGTGAAAGAAAGTGTTTTGGAGCCCTTCCCACTAGCTGAACCAAAAATTGCAGTGATATATATAAAATTTTGATTGTCATTGGGTCACTTATTCTTAGTTACATGTTTGTGGCTTCAATAAATCTGCTTCTGCGTGTAGTGTATGATACTATCAATATGTGTTTATTATTAGATTGGTCATATTCTAAGTACCTGATTAAATCATGAGATGAAAATATGAAGTTAGCCACCTTTTAGTTAGTGCAGTATATTTAATTTGAGACTAATAGTAAATTGGCAAAGAAATTATAAATTCATTACTCCATTTAGTTCTGTATGAGAACTTATTTAGCAAGTTCATTTATGTCAACTGAGAGGTATAGAGTGGTACTCTTAAATTTGCAAGCCCCTTTTGTTATATTGCATGAGTTACTCATTTATGTATGTCTTGCTATTAAATACTCTGAATTTTGATTTATGAATTCGCCTTTTTTATTAAAATGGGAGGTTTTATAATGTCATAGACATTAAATTAAATTCCAATTGTGTAAGTGTCTTGTAGTAATGTTATTTTTAAAGTTACTGAAATACTGTTTTCTACTTTCTTCCTCTTTTTTTCTTTGTTTCTGCTTCTAAGATTCTCTCCCCCGTGCGCCCCCCTCTCCCCCACTTTCCAGGGTTATTTTAATCAAGTTGTTACAAGAACTTTTTCATCAATTTGTGCATTGTTTCCTCCCAAACACTATGGATGAAATAGGGCCAGGATTTCACCCTATACCTTTGTTCTTCGTTTTGAAGACTAATGCTAAGAAGAAAGTGTTGAGAATAAACTCAGTCTTGACCCTTAAACAGTATTTTAGTGAGAACAAAATAATTCAAAGAGCAGTACGCCTTTATATGCTTCTGCTGTGCTGTCAAGCTTGCTTGACTCTGCACTGCTAGTTTTGAATTAATTTTAGGTATATATTTTAAAACATTTTTAGTGTAAATACAACTTGCTGCTTTATCTAACAGCTGATGATGTTGTTCACATTGTGAGAGAAATAGTTCCCCTTCTGTAATGTTGCTGCGGGAGGTGTACCAGAATCTATATTGTTAATGAAACTGATATTGTTCAAAGAAGTCATAAAACAGCATTTCAAGAAAAGCGATAGTATTTAAAAAAACCCACAGTGTATTTAGATCACTTTTAGTATACTTTTCAAAGTGCTTACATCTCCCATTTAAAAGGCTGGTGAAATATTAATTATAAGGTCAGAAATTCCCTCATTAGAGCATTTGAATAAAATATAATTTCAGACCCAAGGGCTCTTGCAAATGCTTATTAATATTTTCATTGGAGCTTATGATGGTGTTTAATGCTTCTGTTCTTTTTTGCTTCACTGTACATTGTACACTGACCAAGAGCATTAGAAGTAGCTTATGTCTGCTAGAGGGTAAACATTTATAGCCACAGGAAATGACAGTCAATTAAGTAGAGCTTAGAACAAGTATGAAATTATTGACTTTGTTGATCTGTTCTTATAGTCCTTCCTTTTCAAAGTGCTTGAATGTGTTGTGTAGTTATTTAGTTGCATTAGTGGTTGAGTTTGAGCCTTTTAACATGTTTTTCATCAGTACCTTTGGGAGATGAATAACTAAGATCTTGCGATAACAATGCAGGATGCATAGTGAATATAATTGTTGTAGAGGGTGTATATGCTGTGGTGAAATATTGAATTGATCATGAAAGACGATGACCATTAAGCGTCTCTTTCAACTATTAAAGCTCGCTTTAGGGCGTGTTCAGCTGTGGTTTATGAAATTGTTTAGACTAACGCCTCCTTTGATAATTGTTTCTGATGTGGAGAAAAATGCTGAAAGATATCATGATAAATGCACTTTCTCTTCACTTTTGGCAACTTCCATCTTCACCAATTAAGTTTTAAAGCATTGCAGTGCTGTTCAAGAAGAAAGCCATTGTTAGCGTGAAGAAACAGATGGACAATGTCATAAACAGAAAAATAATTCTTTAATTTACTTTTCCTGAGCTTCTGTAAAGTTTGTGGAGAACCCTATATACTACATTATCTTTGTTATACAATGTTAAATATTTACAGCTTGATTTAAGATGAAAAAAGCTTTTGTGTATTTATTCATTATTGTGGGATTTTTGCTGATAATATTAACAGCACCCAAAAGTGTGCTAGGTGTTTCCTAATAAAGAGGAGTGATGCTTATCTCAAGATGCTTACAAAGTATTTTAAAACAATGTGGTGAGGGTAATAAGATAGTAGGGAGGGCTAGGGGAAGTAGGCCAGGAGCAACATCAGCAGGATTTACGTGATAACAATGAAAGCTAGTGCATAGCAAGGTAGAGCAAAAAAAAAATTCAAATACAGTGAGTAAGTAGAGGCTTAATTGGTAAGATTATAATTAAAATTGCTTGATAATGGATGTAAGGTACTGAGCTATGGTCGTAAAAATTCATTGCATCTCATGAGAAATAATATATGCTAATCTCACTCATTTCACTAAAGATAGCTTTATCCCTGAGCTCTTCAAAACTATAGTATGTTAATACAATATGTAAAAGCACCTAAGACCTTGAGGAATCAGAACTATGAGAGTTCAGATTTCCCATGTCTTCCCTTTCTTTGATGGCTTGAATTTTAAAAAATCTTGAATTTTATCTTGCTTGGGATTGGAGGCACAAAGAAACAATACTGTGCTATTGATTTTGTTGTGTGATCTAATCTTTGTGACAATGATTGTGAGAGAGAATTTAAAATTATACATGCTGTTTTAATAAATGAAACTGAGAAGGAATGTGACTTTTTCACCTGCTGTCTCGAGATCAGAAAAAAAGTCCTGTGCTTTGAAATATGCCATTGCTTTCAAGAAACCTTTTCATTTTTACATTTTCTGTCTGTCATGTGTGTGCTGATGAGATTAAAAGGACAATGATGACAGTGCTGAAGTGAGTGATGAGTGTGATTTTTAAGAACATTGTGGACATAAAATTCTAACCAGACCAAACTGCAAAAACGCATGGAAGTTAGATATGGAAAAGACACACGAGATCCGGCCATCCCTCTGCCATTGAAGAATGGTTCCTTTATAGGGCATTGTCAAGAAAGGGGCTTAAGTTATTGCAGGGGAGATGAACTCTTATGAGTTCCATGAATAGGAGCATGAATTAGCAAATGAGTTACTGGGCTGTGTGGCGCTTTCATGGGAAAACAATGCATATTGGGAGGTGTGCTATTACACATTAGGGCCCCATTAAACATAATGTGAATATATAGTATATAACATTCCTGCCACTGCTGCATACTTAGGCTATGTCTACACAACAGCTTATGTTGGCATAATTTATGTCGCTGTGTGTGCGTGTGTGAGAGAGAGACAATAAATCACTCCCCTGAGTGACATAAGTTATGCTGACATAAGCACTGATGTGCGCTGCGCTATGTTGGTGGGAGAGCTTCTCCCGCCAACATAGCTTCTGCCAATTGTGGGGGCTGGAGTAGCTAAGCCAATGGGAGAGCTCTCTCCAATCAGCTTAAAGTGGCTACATTAGATGGTTTACAGGGCCGCTACAAATTCTCTGGTTTAGCCGTGCCCCTAGAAAAATGTTAATATGTACAGAAATCTGGAAGGATAACAGGTCTCCATGATCTAATACTTGATAACATGAAAATATAGGACTGATTTTAGAAGAGCGGGAGTGGTGTTATATCTTTGCGAGAAGATGGCATCAGTGTTGCCAGTATATAACCAATATGTAGGTAAAGTAATCCTTTGGACAATAAGGAAAATCATAGTGTATTTGAAATGATAGGGCTTAAAAATGAAACTGAAAGAAGTGTGACCAACACATACGCTACATTACCAAAATTCGTTGAAGCAGAGACTAGTGCATCAGTGAACTAGAGAAATTAGGAGACCCGTTCGAAATTAGATTGTGACATCACATGATGTTAATAGGCAGATAAACTGGAGTCAAAAGAAATATGTAATAGTCCATGTTTTTTTCAGGGATCTCTTAGCTTACTTTGACTTGATGCCATGGCTTTCTCCTCAAATAATTATAGTCTGATAATTCTGCTTAGAATATGTATGTTGTTTTTTCACCTATTTTTATAAAACTAAGTGCTTCAGCTTCTTTCTTTTACTTTACAGGAGTGGCAGAACTCAATACAGAAGAATGCAGGCCTAGCATTTATTGAACTTGTCAACGAAGGAAGGTAACTTTTGTGTTTTATGTCAGAGTATTTGATGGCTCCCTGATCGTAGCTTTCAGCACATTGTGAGGTTTGAGACTTTTGATCTGCAAATACTAGTATTTTTCCCTGGTTTATGATGCAAATCAGTAGTTCAGTTCTCCTCTCAATCAATCATTTTGAGTTTTACAAACATGATTGTGCATTCCTTAATACTCTTGATAGTTGTAATATTAAAATATGGCAACTTACAGAATCTTAAGTTTCTTCCTGTAATTTTTTAATAAGCATTCTATCTCATCAGTGTCTTACGGATTTTCTTTCTTCTTCTCTCTGTGGGCTCATATCACTGATGCTATAATTTTTATTAGCTACTCTTTTGTGTATGGGGAGCGAGTTCTAACTAAGAATTGTAACACTAACTTTTGTTTAATTTATTTAGGGCTTAGTCCTTTTATAATCCAAGTACATTATACAGTAGGACAGAAGTGCATAATATAATGTATTACTTTAAATATATGTAAAAAACCCCTTTTAATATTACCAATGAGGTTTAATGCTCAATCAATATCTATATAATATTGCTGAGATTTATGGAAAATGACAGCAGTTGACAGGGGCATGATCTTTGACTTGCAGTGGCACTCATCAGAATTATCAATATTTCCTTCATTAGGAATTGATTGTTAAAGCAGACCAAGAGCAATATTTACTTTTCGCTAAAAAGCTTTATAGTTAGTTAACTGTAGAACAATGTGACAAAGGCAATTTTTTATTTAAATAAAAAAGATTCCTGTTACTTGGTAACTAAAGAGCATGAGAATCAATCACACTAGAAAATGAACTTTGCAGTAGCAGGGCAGATACTGAGATGTGATGAAACAAACTGAATGAAAAGCAGCTGAAAAAATTTTCTTTTAGTATGTCATGTGAAATTTATCAGATGTGTCAAACCTAGTACAATAGAAAGTAATCCTTCAATTTCTTAGGAGTGGGGGAAATGGCTATTTAAGACTTTTCTTTTAAAATTTATGGAGATTCTCAAGATGTGCAAAAGTAATGACTGTCGTGATGAATGAGTTTACTTGGGTTTATGTCAAGAGAAACACCATTCGGAGGTGGATAGGAACACTCTACTAGTTTTGATCCCAAGGGCCAAAGAAAAGTAACAAGGGTGTTCAGTTACAGTACTAAGATCTAGCCTGTAGTTGTTTCTTATTATGCAGCTCTGACCTGCCTTGACCTGATTTATAGAGTGCCTACTATAAATATGGCCCTTGATTAATGTTTTATTAGTATAGATAACATCTAGATCCTTCACGCCTGTAAGCAACAATGTAAGGTTCATCTGGGCAGGATGGGTGTCATTAACAAATCAATTTCTAAGGCTGTGCTCTAAGTAGCATTTACCTAGTAGATACTCACCTCATTTAAATCAGGTTTTCAGAAGCTATTCTTGCTATAAAGGTGTTAATTCAACCATTTTCTTTTTAAAAACTATAAAATCTTGTAAACAGATGGACCCTCCCAAATACATTCTGTTAATAATTTATGGCTTAGATTTAGCAAAACAGTCATGTCCAATTCAGAGACAAATGATTCTTTGAAGACCAGTAAGTGTGTTTTTGTTTAGCAGAAAATGTCTCATTGTCACTTTGTTCTGTGGCTGATTCAAATGACTGAGCTGTTTTATAAACTGGAAATGCAACTTTCATGGGAGAGGGAAAGAAATTCCTAAAAATGTCCCCTGTATTCTCCTCTAAGTGGGTCTTCCCTCAATTCCTACTCAGAGAATCTTTTAAAGTTATTGCTGAATTGGCCTTGTTAATTCTTTGTGGCTTTAAAATGATCATTAAAATGATACTATTATAGAACATATGATTGCATTCTATAACTCCTCTTTCCTCCCACTACCATTTACAGACTAAATCTCCCATCTCTAAGTAGAGTATGTATTTTTCCAACAACCTTATTTTTAGCAACCCTAACAGCTTTACCTTAATAAATAAAGGTTTTGATTCTGGACCACGGTTGTTAAGCTTAATAGAGAAATTATGGGACCAATTATGGGGCTGCCTAACTCCACAGAAGACAGTTACCTGTGCAGCTGTACTGGTGTAGCATAATTTGAGTACCTTGTGGTCTCAGAGATATAGCTAAGGACAGAATTTGGCCAAAAGACCTTTATTACTGGTGATGGGGTGTGTTTGAGGAAAAGAACCTAGCTTGATTTTTAGATTCCTGGTTGAGTTCTAAAGGTTGGAGGTTAGTTAGGAAAAACTTATCTTGTAAATTAAGAAAATTTGATCTGGAAATTGACACACAACCATGGAACCCTCCACACAATCCTTAGTTTATAAAAAAGAGAGATTTAGCAGTTTCTTTGTTAAATGTTGTAAAAGGTACAATATGGCTTTACATGGTCATTATGTCACACATTTGTTTTCTGAAAATTAGCACAAGAAAGAGCTCACTACATTTGAGAGGATTCCACATCTTGTTTCCATCTATCTAGGGTGATAACTTTGTTACTGAATGGGAGCTTTTAGTTACCAGCTTTTCCAATGTTTAAATTAGTATTAATGGCTATATTGTAAAAGAGCCCAGGGATCCTTCTCAGTAGGGATTTTATTGATCTTTCTCTAATTTCAAATATTATTTTAGACTAGATATTTGCTGTGCATCTTAGACAAAAAAGGTTAATCACTCAAATAATGTGTAAGGACGATCCTCCTCCCCCACCCCCAATAAAGATCAGCCGACCACTAGAGCTGCACAAAATATTTCAAATAAATTATTTTTTTTTGCAAAAAATATGCAGATTCAGGTTGATAGAAGCATTTTGTGATTTGTGGCAAATTTGCTCTGTTTGTCAAGGAAAAAAGAAAATTTTAAATTCTAATATTGTGCTTCAGTGTTTACTAAATGAAATGTTTTTATTTTCAATTTAAAATTCACTTCAATTTTATTTAAAAAAATTAACAGATTAAATAAAACTCCTCAAATGAAACACTTTGTTTGACCTGAAACAGTTTAACTTCAATTTGGGAAAAAAAAAAAAAAAAAAAAAGTTTGTCTACCTAAAACTACATTAATCAAACCCTTTTAAAAAATACTATGTATTAAAAATTATAAAAATAACTAGTTGAGGTAAATTGCTTTACTCTTCCAGTCCATACATTAACTTACAAACATTGTTAAGGTATTTATTCCTATGTGTTAACATAACAATCTTAACTTAGATCAACAAGATGCATTGTACTTACAGATTGTCAACGTATAACACTCTGTATCTTATTCTAAAGGATATATGTACACACACCCGGACTATTCATAGACATGTTTGTTAATGTGAAAATTAAAATACTTGGGCCTGAAACTGGTTAGTCAGCTACTGTGACACTGATCAATTGGAAAACAGAGTATAGCTGTAGACTGTCCAACTCCTTAATTGCTTTTCACTTGCAATGGTCTGTTGGCTCAAAAGGGAAAAAAGGGCATTAGAGAATTTGTTGCTATAGATGCAAATGGTGTGGTGGAAAAAAGATAGCAAAATATAGTTAATATTGATAGTTCATGAAGAAATGGAGAATAACAGCCACACTGATGCTAGTTTTACCAGAAAAGGCTTAGGAAGAAGAAATTACGCATTCATCATATAGTAGAACTAAGTCCAGACTAGAACAGTTTATCCAGTCTGCAATTTTATCTCAGCCTCCAACCCCAAACTGTGGGAATTCTGATAATATGGGACCTGCATCTGATTCATCCCAGTCTTTCTCTTTTAAAATCAAGACTACCATGTTAACATGTCTCTGCTTACTAGATCTTTCCATTTTAAATCATAGGTTTGTAATATGCAATTTTTTTTCTTTACAGTCAACAAGTTAGATTTTCATAGTAGTGGCTGCTTTGTTAAGTGTGAGTTAGAACCACAATAAATCATCAAGGCATAGACACCAAACAGTACTGGAGAGGTGTTGAAATTTAAAAATTATAACTTGACGGTGTGTTGGAGGGAGGGATAGAAGAGAATTTGTTTGGCGCTCTGGAGACCAAATAGTGAATATTTTAACACTCGCAAAAAATCATGTGCAACGCAAGTGAGCATTTTACAAACTGTGGCTTTGAGTTCATTGTATTTTGTTTGTCTCTGTATGGAGTTAAGTTTCATCATCTTTATGTAAATTGAAAACATATGAGGTATGCTGCACCTAAATGAAGAGACAGAAGCTTTTTGCTCATGATGGAATATATGTATTTCAAAAAGTTTGAAGCTTTCATAACCCTTTTTAAAACTCGTCCTTCTTGATAGTGGGCTTGGGGATGCCAGTAGCCTTTTAAAAAAATGTGCATTGGTCAGAGGCGTGAACTTCGATGGAAGGGACATGCTTTTCATTCATTGGCCTCATCAAAGTGATGTCATAAAACACTTTTTTGAATGTCAGTTGAGTATTCTTAATTGTTTTTATGTAAGATCGTTCTAGTAATAGCTGCTTTTTAAAAATAAATGAGAACAACATGAAGCTATTTACACCAGACAATAAACATGTAAAGGCTTCTACTCATGTCTTATGTTCTTACATTTTTTAAAAATCTTCTGACAATCAGGTCTTCCTTACTGGAATGTGGATTTCCCATCTTCTCTCTATTGCGCAAAGTCTTAGCTTGGCTTTCACAAACTACGCTTTAATTTAGTTTAAATAATAGCTAATATATATATATATATATATATATATATATCAGACAACAAGATTTGATTTGAAAGTCACCTATTTTTTAGCTGTTTTCCTTTTAGTTAAATGGAGAAAAATGAGGTTCTATTGTGTTCAAGCTACTGCCTTTAGGAATTTAGGAACTTGTAGCTCTTTTACTGTTGAGTGAACAGTGTGTCTTAAAGTCTTTATTCCATTGGAATGGTTCTAAAGACTTTTTTGTAGCAGTAATTAAAACTTGTATCACAGTATACAAACAGACCTCATTAAAGACATAAATAATACTTCTGAGTGTACAACTTATGCCTCTACTCAAAGACAAGAGAATCTCCTTGATGTGTGTGTGTGTGTGTATGTGTGTATATATATAATTATAGGAATATTTGCATTAGCCTCAGATCCCTCATGTTTGTTGAGCCTCTCTCATGGGATAGGGTCCTTTCTCTGCTATGGCATAGTCTGGAGTATTCATAAACCTCTCCCTCTAATACCTCATCAGAAATGCCTGTCCACACAGTTGCTGTGCATATCACATCGTTAGATCTTACATTGAATTTGGACGAAAGTTAATAATTTGTTGATCTGAAGTTGGCAATATTCTTCTAAAATCTTTCCATCTCTAGCTTTTCTATTTGTGCCTAACTCTCTGTTGTTCTGCTGTTTTTATTTTTTGCTTTTCCCACCTTGGAAAGTGCCTGAACTTGTACCTGATTATCTGTGCAGTCAGCAGCAATGTGCAGAGCAAGGAAATTCCTAGCTCTGCTCCAGATGGCTGGGCACCTTTCACCCTGACCACAGAAGAATCTAAGTGCCTAACCTGCTCACTTGTGGCTTGATCTCCTCACCTGTAGCTTGATCCTGTGCTGAACAGTCTGACCTTGATCCAGAAGAGCTCTTATGCATGTGCTTAATTTTGACTTCCTGAGTAGTCCTATTGACTTGAATGGGACTTCTCATTTGCTCAAAGTTAAGCATAGGCTCAAGTGCTTTGCTGAATAGTGTGGCCAGCACCTTTCAGGGAAAAGTGGCTGTCTGGGACCTTGAATTTGGCACAGCTGACGGTAGAAAAGTAGGAAGTCCATAATGCCTCAGTCCCCCTCCACTTCCCATATTGGAGGAGCATCTCATGCAGTGGTTGTCAGTGCAATATCTGTCACTGAAATAAATTTAGCAGTAAACTTGGAACCAAGAAAAAGAAGCACAGTGGCAGCTATGGAGGTAAGCAAACTTAAAAAGAAAAATCCCTCAGGAAAGGGAAGTAATTGAACGAATAGTGTTACCAACTCTCATGATTTTGTTTACCAATTTTTGCATTGTTTTTTTTAGCCTCAACTATTGGAATCAATATGTTACCTGAGAATCTGTTTTCATTTAAAAAAAAAAAGTCTAAACCTTATTGTTTCAGAGAAAAACTTGAGAATATAAACCCTAAATAACAATGCCTATTTCTCATATAGTGGTTTTCATCTTTAGATCTCAAAGGGCTTTACAAAGAAGGTCAATACTGTAAGGCAAATAAAAACCTCAAATGTGTTGTTTGGCTTAAAAATCATTAGACTTTTTTTTAATCTTTTGGGTTTTGGGGTAGGTGGAGGGATGTTTGTGACAGCTGGGAAAAAACTGCCCATGCTTTTACTATGCCTCTCTTAATGCATTTTTTTCATGCTACTTCTTATGCTTAGAATGATCTCTCAAAATCTGTTTACTAAGGGAACCGCCTCTTGTTGCATATCATTCCTAGAAATCCACTCCTGCAGTGTACATACTGAAAACCTTTGTTAGAACTATGGTAGTGAAAAAGATCCTCTACACCACCTCCATCTATATTTCCCAGGGCATTAGTCTCTTAAAGGGAGGCTTTTGGAAATGCTCCTAAACCTCTTGGGCATATATTACACAGAAAAATCAATGGAACATGTGTCCCTAAATTCCCTAGTTGCTTTTGAAAATCTCCTTCTTAGATTATGTAAGCTTTTCATGAGCGATGCTATTTTTGTATATTATATGGAATCAAGAACACTCAGTGACATGAAAAATAAAAATGGGAGAGCTGACAGAGAATACCTTTGGCATTTTTAAGTAGTTCACTTTGCTCTTGATGCAAGCAAAGATGATGCGAAGGAGGAGGAAGGGGTGGTATTAAAATGTGACATGGCCGGAGGGTCACGAGAAATAGCAGCTCACTACAGCTGGAATGGCTGTTGGCTAGATGCTCTGAGGGGCATGCTGGCTGGTGAGTTGACTGTTCTACACACACATTTTTTGTAATTATGACAGATCTATTTCTGACCAGGAATTGGAGGGGGAGAGTCCTATGACTCTGCTTGCCTCCTGGCTGACAGCTGTAGCTGCCTATGACGATTGTAAGGAAGGGACCTGACCCATAACCTAAGGAGCAGTGGGCCTGACTTCCTTGGACAAGAAAAGCTGAGAATACTTTAAGTATGAGAGGCACAAAAGATTGTATGGGAAATAGGTCTAGTCAAACTCTCTTTTTTGGTGAGGTTACAAGTTTTATTCATATAATAGACTTTTGTAAGGCATTTGACTTAGTCCCTCTTTACATTCTGATTTTTTTTTAAAAAAAAGCTCTGTAAAATGAATGTAGCTCATAGTAAATGAATTAAAAACTAGTTAACAGATATTGCAAAAAAGTAATTGTAAGTGGGGAAACATCATCCAGTGGCAGTGTTTCTAGTAGGTTTCCAAAAGGATCTACTCTCAGCCCAATACAATTCAATATCTTTATCAATGATCTGGAAGAAAACATAAAATTATTACTGGTAAAATTTACAGATGGTGGACATTTTGGTGAAGTGGTAAATAACAGTTACAGAGTGTCAACTGTTTCCAATGGCAAGATGAACTCATTTAACATGCCTTCTTAATACAGCCAAATACAAGATCATACTTCAAGAAACAAAGATTGTAGGTCACACGTATAGGATGAGTGACTGTATTCTGGAATGCAGTAACACTGAAAAGGATTTACAGGTCACTGTAGACAACCAGTTGGACATGAGCTACCAGTGCAATACTGTAGCTAAGAGAGAAAACAAGATTTGTAGGTGTATATGCAGGGAATATCAAGTAGGAACATGGTGGTTGTATTACTACTGTGGATGGCATTGGTGAGACCATTCCTGGAAAACTATGTCCAGTTCTGGTGTCCACACTTCAAAAAAGATGTTGACAAATTGTAAATATTTAAAAAACAAAACAAAACGAAAAAAACCCTATAAGAGTGGTTTGAGGTTTAGAAAGCTTGCCTTCTGGTGAGTCAATCTGGTTAGTTACTCCAAGAGATTAATTGATCTGATAGTAGATGACTCCTTAATCTAGGAGAAAAAGGCACATTGAGATCCAATGGTGGATGCTGAAGCTAGACAAATCCAGACTAGAAATAGAGCGGAGTTTTTAAAAACTGAGTGTAAATTACTATTGGAAGAAGTAACCTAGAGGCGTGGTGCATTCTGAATCACCTGAAGGCCAGTTTTATACTATAGACCTCTATTAGTATAACTAGGTTGCTCAGAGGTGTGAATAATCAACACCCCATAGTGACTTAGTTATACTGACCTAACTCCCATATAGACAGCACTATGTCGATGGGAAAGCTTCTCTCATTGACATAGCTGCCACCTCTTGGGAGGTGGATTAACTACGCTGATGAGAGAAAAGCTCGCCCATTGGCATGGTAGCGTCTTCACTAAAGTGCTACAGAGGCACAGTCGGGGCACACACAGGAATTTAAATTTTACTGCTGGGGGTGGGGGCACCAGTGCGGAAGGCAGAACTCCTCTGGCAGGAGGGAAGGAGAAGCAAACTCCTCTGCAGAACTCCTCCTGCTCCAGGGCTGTAGGAGGGAGAGTGCTTTCCCCGCCGCAGTCCCTGGGCTGAAGGAATTCCACTCTCCCTGCTGCAGCTCCAGGGGAGAGGAGCGTTCTCGCTCTCCCTGCTGCAGAGCAGGAGGAGTTCTGTGTCCCCCACTGATTATTCTGTGTCCACCACTGCTTTCCCCCCATTGTGCACGCCCCTGGATGCAGTTGAAGTCTTTCAACTTGATTAGATATCCTTCTAAATGATATGCTATAGCTCAAACAGAAGTTATGGGCTTGATGCAGAAATTACTGGTTGAGGTTCTTTGGCCTGTGTTACGCAGAAGGTCAGACTAGATGATCACAATGGTCCCTTCTGGTCTTAAAATCTGTTAAATATACTTGCTGTGTCTAGTAAGAAAATCTGTTTTCCTATTGATAAATTTACTGTTGACTTAGCTTAGCAGAAAACCTTTGCTCTCATGCAAATACTTGAACGATCTCTCTGCTGTGTGGTTTCTTGGTTTAGTTTGTAAATTTTCACACTCTGAGATGAAAAATATTCTACTTGGGGTTAAACTAATGTTAAAAGAATGAGAGTTGGTGCTTTAATAATGGTCTATGTAGCTGACACAGGTAAAGCAGTGATGTTTCTTTTGGAAAGTGGTAGGCTATTCTTGGAGCTAAATGTTGCATTCCAGTAATGTTAATACCGTTACATCAAATGGAAACTAAAAATTAAAGCCAAAATTTTCAACATTAAGTACTGAAAAGTAGACACTTAAATCTTATTTTAGGCACCTAAATAAGTTCCTTGAATTGCAGAAATGACTTTCTTTGCAGAAGGACTTGCAGCTACCTTTGACATTAATGATAGCTGTAGCTCTTCAGCACCTATGGAAAATAATGCTACTTTTATTTCCATGAACAAATATCAATTTAGGTGTCTAGCTGAGACACTTACTTTCTAAAAGTTTAGCCTAGCCATTTAAAGACTCAAACAGCTGCTTGGGAATATCTTCCTGTCAGAGAATAACCACAGAAAAGACTAGGTCATGATATTTCTGTGCTTGTTTTAGAAACAATATGAACATTGCTTTGAGTTTAAAAAAAAATCTTTGCATATGCAGTGCCAAAAAAAGGCTATTTGAAACTAAAACAAAACTTTAACACTTGATGCCTAGATTCCTTTCTCTGGAGAAAATAAAAAGTGCAATTGTGGTGCATCCCACTATGTTCTTTCAGCCCACTGGAAAACAATTCACTGAAGTACAGAGCGGTTGTGTAGTCAGTTTCCTGAGGGCATGTTTTAGACTCTGGATTTAGGAAAACCAAAAAATTAAGAAATTGGATTGAATAGATTATTTATAAACTTTCTATCAGGCTAACTTGACAAACTCAGTTTAAAACAGACTGAAAATGGCAATGGTGACTGTCATGATAAACTGAGACTGTTCCTAAGTTACCTTTAGACATTTTTAGTTAATAATATATCATTTCGTAACAAATGTAATATTATGTTACCTATAAAATTGTGTTTATTGTTTTAACATGTAGTTTCTTGTTCTCGTCTGTTTGAGGATGTCATTTCTGTATAAAAGTATATGGCTGACATTTCTTTAGATCAAGTCCATTGACTCTGTAAATGTGGTCAGTGCTTTCTAGTACAGAATCACATACTTGGTCATTTAAGTGTTCACCTAGAACTTCTTAGACTACTTTCTGGAGTTGTATGGCTTGTATGAACTCCTGGTAGTGGGAACATACAGAGATAACTCACATCCGATGAAGTGAGCTGTAGCTCACGAAAGCTCATGCTCAAATAAATTGGTTAGTCTCTAAGGTGCCACAAGTACTCCTTTTCTTTTTGCGAATACAGACTAACACGGCTGTTACTCTGAAACCTGTCACATATGAGAAGTTGCATACCAATAACTCTTGTTATTAGAGAGCGTTGCCTCTGCATATTCACATTCCCTACGTACTTTCTTCATTTATTCAGTCTTAGGTCAAGAATTCCTGAAATAGAGAAGGAATTGAGGGGCACTTTCTTTTATATTCTCTGGAAATACTCTGTGAGTGGGGAGGGAAAGGCTCCAATGGACACTGCATACCAGAAGATTCTCGAGGCTTGTGGGACAGATGCAAATGGGAATAGGCAGAGGCAATATTTTTGAACATGGTATTGGTGGGAGATAATAGTTTAGGTGTAGTAGGTACAACTGCGAATCTGGCAGTCTAAAAATGTTCCTTCAAACAAATATTTTTAACTTCCATCTCCGTGTGATACTCATGACCAGTATCAATACTTATTGAAATGGGAAAGGGCAAAGTATTTGTCCCATGTATGCCAATGCTGTCAGTTTTAAAAACCTATAAGGCTAGTTCCCTGACTGAAGAATAGTTCAAAGGAAATATTTTCAAGTTCACAAAATGGATATTTGAAAAACATTAGCGATGTGTTTAACCCTTCTCTCACCTCACAAAAATTCTATAAAATCTTTGCTTCCATATCCCTAGGACAATATTTAATATGCTTAAAGTTCATGTTGATAAGCACTTATTCTAAACAATGATTTTCTGTTGTTTTTTTACTTTTGTGTAAAAGTAAAAACTTAAGTTGAAATGTTTCCATTATGGTCTCAGTCCAAATTGTAAGACTGCTTTGAGTCTAAAATTGTCTTTTTTAAAGGCCAATATAAAAATAACATTTAAAGTCAATTGTTAGAAATCTTCTGTTAGAAGTGCTAGCATACTGGAGAGGTAATTCTCATCCAGCTTCATCCATCAGAGTGGAGACTGGCTTGACCTCAGTTAGTTCAGCATGTAATACTAGAGAGAGATCCAAACCACAAATCACTATACAATCTTGAGATTCCTTAAGACCAGCTGCTAACAAAGCAAAGAAAAGAATGTACTTAGTGAGAAGTGAAGAAGCAAAGGAGAAAAGATGGATGAACTACCAGCTGAGAATAGATTTCAGAAAATGATATTCCACTCATGCAGGCCAAAAAGGTGTTAGTGAAGAAAATAAATGTGTATCAGTCCTGAGGCCTGGTAATACTTCTTTTCAGCCACTATTATAAGAAACTGCTTTAAAGCCATTAATGTTAAGACTTTAAGTCTGACAAACACTGACATGCTGTTAATGAAAACTGGATGACCAGATTCTGTAATGAAAAACATGGGCGTGTGCCCAGGCAAGGTTGGGAGGATGATTGTAGAAAGAAGGGTACTGGAAAGAGGAGAAAAGCTTGTTCTTTCTCCTCGCCACCTCCTTCCTGCCATTCTCCTACTGTGGAAATCAGGACACATTATACAGAAGAGTGGTAGAAAACTATACTTGCTTATCAATGTCCCCTCTGCTGTTTTCTTCCCACCCCAGCTCCTTTACTTCTTTTTTTTTCTGCCCTGTTTTTAATTTAACCTTTTCTTCAAGTCCTTCCTTTATTTCCAGTTCTTCTTTCTCTTTCTACTGTTTTAATTATTTTTCATCTCTTAGCCTCTATTTTCTTCATTTTTTTCTCTACTTCTTTTCCCATCTCTCCCCATTTCAGTTATCGCTTTCCTTTCACTCACTTTTTTTGTTTTTTACCTCATTGTTTTTCTCCCTCCTTTTCTCCTTCTTGCCCTCATCCTTTACTGCATACAACCATTCACTCATTTCCTCTCACCCATACCAGTGCAGACACCTCTCACTTTCTTGCCCTGTGGAATAGAGCCTGTAGAAGCTCAAGAACTGTATGTGTGTGGGGTGAGGGGGGAGGGGAAGACATGCATGTAAAGGAGGAAGGAGAGGGCAACTCAAGTTTTTGAGTAATGCAAAAAAGCCTCAAAATATTGTTGAGCATACAACGGCTGAGAAAATCTATAATAATGTTGCCTTTTGCTTTGAGTGCCATGTAGTTCTAGATTACTACCAACCCCATTTCTCACCAGAAGAACTAGGCTTCACCTGCCCAGAACATTTCAGTATAATCAGACTTCTTAAGATCAAGCAGCATATTTTCCTGAGATTCCAGTTTTAACTCTCCAGTGTTCTTCAGTACAGTAACAAAGGTTATTTGACTTGGAATGGGGAGATTTGGATATGACAAACACTAGAACCTGAAGCTGTTTTTGGATATTATAAAAATATATATACAATGAAAATGTTTTTGTGCTTTATACAGCTTAATCCAATATACCAAATAACTTCAGAATGTAATGTTCTTGTTTGAAAATAAAGTGTGAGTTTACTCTGAAAAATAATTAAAAATTGCATCATAGTGTTCTGTTTGTGCTGCAGTGACCTCTGGAGCAAACTTGCAAAGATACCACTGTGACCAGCAGCTTGATCATATCTTTCCAACAGCAAATCCTACAGACTTCCACCTTTGATCTAAAAGTCCAGATGAATTACTTCTGGCTATTGCATAATGAATAATAAAGATTCGGAGGAAGAGGGCTCAAATTCTGTCACCAGTTAGTTGTTATACTTTTGTAGCACCATTGTCAAAATAGGGTGTATGTTTATTCCTTCTAAAGCATGAACAGAACTGTTTATGCATTTTCAATAGCAGGGCAAAATTATGTGCTCACTTTTACACCTCTGTAACCTCATTGCCTTGGAATTGGAATTTTGTTAATTCTTTTGAAGCATTAAAAGGGATAAAATGTGCATTACATAGCTATGGGTGTATTGGCTCTGCAATGTTATTGGGATTAAAAAGCGGTGAAAACTTAATTTTTGTCATTAATATAAGCAGAAGAATTCACACAGTGGCAGATCGGTTGTATAAAAAGCTCTTTTTACAGTCACTTATTGGAGTAAAATTGATATTAAAAAACAAGAGAAGGTAAGAGAAATTGAAATATAGGTCTCGCCTTCCCAGCTGGGATATATATGTAAGGAATCCTCACTATACCCCATCTGGGAAGGTGAAACCATGCTCCAAACAGCTTCACATTTTCAATTTTTTTTCCCTCGGGTTTTTTTTTATTTAACATGGCAACAGTGATTTTGAACAATTCAAAGCAACCCAGACAGGCTCATTGCTCCTTATGGTCTTGTCTCCGGGACTTCACCATCTTTAGAGCTCTTCTTCCAGGGCTTCTCAGCCCTCTTCATCTGAGAGTTTGCCCCAGTGGGATCCTGGTGTCTTTCTCTCAGATCATTCACATGATGGGTGCAGAGAACCCCTTCCCAGGTCTTTGCCTGCTCCAAGTTTCTTTCATCTTCTCCCCTGGCCCAAGGGCATTAACCAAAATAGGCAAAGAAGATTTTTTTTTAGCTGAGCATACAGATTTGATGAGGCAGAAGCAGAGATATGAGGAAAGGCTGTCCCAGTTTCTGGAGTTGCAGAGAGAGATCCTCAACAACAGGAGAACAATTAGAAGGAGACAGAAGAGGCAGCCAGTGCCAAATAAGCATGGATACATCAACTTGTTTTTTTTTTTTTTTTTAAGAATATATCAGCTTCTCTTTCTTGGCTGTTGAAAGACCAAGATGTTTCTCCTTCTTTCTTCTCCTATTCATTCTGATGGCATTAAGGCTAGGGAAAGTAACTTTAGTTGCTCCAGTCTGTTTGATCAGTGCCCCACCCCTATAGCCTTATATGTATTGATGAGTATGAGGAACACTTCTGAGACCATTGCTTTGCTCACAGAATGTGAGCAAGCCAAATGCCTAGAAATACGTATGCAAGTTTTGTATATTCAGAAGGGGATAGTGAGTTAGAGTTTAGATAGAATGTGAACTTGAATAAGTTATTTTATCTCTCACAAAGGCACCTTTTGTCTTACATGTGTGATATTGCATTGATGTTTTCTATATTGTAAACACAAAATGTCACAAAATACATTTATCATAGTGTACTGTATTTTTGACACAATTCACCTATATTCTCTGCTGGTTCGTATGGTGCATGCTTGAAAGAATTTATATCTCCTGCCCCATTGTACATCATTGTATAGCTAATTTTAACTTGATAAATTCCTCTTAACTAATTTAAAAACAGAATCTGTATGAATGTTTTTAGTAACAATATATGAACTCACTGCGTAATTGGGCTGTAATTCAACCATGAGCTTTGCTACCATTCATAAACTGCTCTGAAGCTGTGCTCTTAAAGTTTATGAAGGCCTCAGAAATGCTAGATTGAATTACAGCTTTATTTGCTGTGTAAACTAGAACAGCTATATGTCTTAGCGTTTAGTTCATGAGTCTGAGGATGTTTTGTAATCCTTAAAATGTTACTTATAATTTAATGTAAAGCTTCCATTTTATAGACATTCTTTATAGATAGAGCACTACCAAAGTCACAGTCCATTTTGGTCAAGTTCACGGTCATAGGATTTTTAAAATCATAAATTTTATGATTTCAGTTATTTAAATCTGAATTTTCATGGTTTTGTAATTGTATGGGTCGTACCCCAAAAAGGAGGGGTGTGTGAGTGGGGGGGGGTTTGCAAGGTTACTGTAGGGGGGTTGCCGTACTGCTACCCTTACTTCTGTGCTGCTGGTGGTGGTGGTGCTATCTTCAGAGCTGGGAGGCCAGAGTGTGGGGGCTGCTGGCTGGAGCCCAGCTCTGAAGGCAGAGCTGCTGCCAGCAGCAGCGCAGAAGTAAGGATGGCGTGGTATGGTATTGCCACCTTTACTTCAGCTTTGCTGCCTGCAGAGCTGGACCCTCGGTCAGCAGCCACCACTCTCTGGTCACCCAGCTCTCAAGGCAGCAGTGCAGAAGTAAGGGTGCTGTGGTATGGTATCGCCACCCTTACTTCTGCTCTGCCGCTGATGGGGTGCTGCCTTCAGAGCTGGGTGCCTGGTCAACAGCTGCTGCTCTCCAGCCGCCCAACTCTGAAGGCAATGCGGAAGTAAGGGTGGTAATACCATGACCCCCACCCCCACCCCAAATAACCTTCAGTGTCTCTATAATGCGTTTTTCATGGCTGTGTATTTGGTAGGGTCCTATTTATAGATGAGGGAAGAACAGTGCATTTTATAATTACTTTATTTTTCATGTATTAATTACGTTGGGTGTGTATAGGTAAACGGACGTATTTGGATGTTTGTCGTTACAGCCCCCTGAAGCAGCAGGCTGCAATGGGCTTGCCTGCCTCAGTTTCTCTCCTTCATAGTGCCCAGTAACTCCACACACAATTTCTTGCCTGAATAATAACTCTTGTTGGGGCTGGTTGTTACAAAAAACATAGGGCAAATAGTCTGTAACAAGAGTCCCAAAAATACTGTCCATTTGTCATACTTCATTACATGTAGTTCTTAAAATCCCATGATCTCTACTTCATTGGCAAATTGCATATCACACTCTGGTGTTTTCTGTCACATCTGGGCTCTTTACCGGTCCTTTCCTGTCCTTCTGCAAGGGCAGCTACCCCAGCCCTTCTAGGTGGAGTGCAGCCTTACTCTTTTCAGCAGGAACAACCACAGCCTTTCTGCTGGGACTTCATTCTAAGCAGGAGAGCATCCCTCTTTCAGTTGTCCCTCAGCCCTCTCTGGCCTTCTTACTCCAGCATGGAGGTGTCATCAGGTAAACCCTTTGCTGCTCCCTTGCCTTCAGCCCTTTGGATTAGAAGTCAGCAGGTAACTATCTCTGCTGCCTTCTGGCCCTCATTCCTCTGGCTTGGGTCAGGCTGAGGGTAGCAGAGCAGCACGTGTACCTGCAACCACCTATAGCTTCCTTTATGGACCAGCTACAATCTCCTGCTCTCCAGCAGTTCTGAGCTACTGATCTCTCATGTAGAGAGGTCTCACCAGCTCTTTTCCTGACTTTGTTTGTTGTCAGGCTCTGCCATTTATATGTTGCAGATGCCCTCTCTTAAGCCCAGTTGGGGTCAGCTGGTGAGTCACAGGTGCACTATCCTACTCTTTATTTATGGACCAGTGTGATCCTACGACAATGTTTGTGTCAGGTGTTGATTACCATTCTTAATATTTGCCGTGTCATTTAGTATGTGCATATGCATACGGGGATGTTTTCTTACATTGTACATATGTATATTTGAAGCCAAACAAACTTGCACTTTGTATTGTGATTGGAGTGTTTTCCAGTACCTCATGTTGATAACTTTTTGAAACACGTTTTCAGTAGGCTGCCAGAAAACTGCAGATCAGTTGTTTACAAAATAATTTTGTTCAATTTTTTTGTTAAAATAAGGTTGGTATTTTGGAACAAAGCTCAAACATTTTGTATATAAATAGCCTCTTCAGATACTAGTTTTTGGAATTCATAAGCACTGGTTAATCTTTAAATATTTTATGTCAACAGATTGCTGAGCCAAACAATGAAGGATCATTTAGTAAGAGTGGCAAATGAAGCAGAATTTATCCTAAGTAGACAGAGAGCAGAGGATATTCACAGACATGCTGAATTTGAGGTAAGAAGTAAAAAACCTTGTGTGCCAGCAAATGCTAAGGCAGTTCAATCCTGCAAGATGTTTGGGAGGTATTACGTGACCTCAAGTCCCACTGACTTCAGTGGAAGTACAGAATGCTCAGAAACCTGCAGGAGTGCTCAGCATCTTGCAGAATCTACAAATAATATTGTTTTTTGGGAGGAGGAAGGTGGGCAAAAAGGGAGTCTCTAGCATACCAATACTTTAGTCACTTACATCAAGTAAATAATAGTGTAGTGTTTTGTGTTAATGAAGCTTTGTAGCATCAAAACTATTTTAATAAAGGGTCATAAATCAAGATAAAATTCACAGTTAAAAAATTCCTTACCAGTGTTAACTTACATCAGCAAATTATATGGTTTGCTTATTTAACTCATCTGGGATCATTTTTAAACAATTTCACTTTTTCATGTGGCTCAATACAGTTTTGTTGCATTGCTATTTTTGTCACTCCAGGAGAATTTTAAAATAAAATATAAACATATATATTCATAGAACTATAACAAAAAATGCAAATCTTATTTGTAACTCCTATTTAACCAAATCTGCAGTTTTGGAGCTGCACTGCTTAAAAAAACCACATACGAAAGAACTCTGTTAATTATGCCATTGTTTAAAAAAACAAACAAACAAAAAAAAACCAAACCCAAAACTTGTGATATCTCATATATAGTTTCAGTTCTGCTTAAAGGGAACTTAGTCTTTTTTCTGGAATACCATATTGCTTGTGGTTTTGTTGTTAAAGTGAAACATTAAGTGTATGAAGGCATGCTTGTGTTTAATGTATTTCTAAGCTGTTTGTCTCTTAAATCTTTATTTAAATAAAATACTCCCAAAGATGAAAGCATATTTATTTTAGACCGTGCTTATGTCTGAAGGTCATCTGTGTTGGACCCAAGATTCAAGCTGTGCGTTGTTTAGTAACATATCTGCACTTCATCTAGGCCTAGATACCTCCTCCTGCAAACAAAGATGATGTAAGATATCTATAGGACCATTCTGTGGTGGTGAAATAGTAGGCATGTTTCATTTATTACATCAAGGCAATCCAGGGTTTGGCGACAGTCCTGTGGAGATGAAAACTGCATCTTTTTAGTTCAGTGCCTGATAATCATTGGAGTGGGACATGCTTGACATTTTATGATCTGGATTTATGCAGAAGCTCCATGCATGACATGGTGTCATTGATTAGAAGAACAGCTCCCTTTTTTCTCCAGCTGCATACTGTAAGAAAAGAGTGAGGGTGTGGGGAAAGCTATGTGAAAAGCATTGGGCCTTGTCATGCAAATATGGGATATGAATGAATACACTGATTCAATGGCAACATCACCATTAACATTATTTCTGTCACAAAACACCTTTTTTATGGTGTCTGTCAGGAACGTATGCTGAGCAAGAACTTTATTTTTAGTATAGCTTATGCCTGATCTCTCTAGGACAGCAGTTGGCTGACACTTAGTTGATGTTGCTTTGAATCTGTGCTATCTCAGTATGATGGCTCGAGGGGTTTAACTCACATCATCTTGAACTTAACCAGGAATTACATTAAAGCTGTCTTGTTTTGTTTATCAGGGTTAATTTTGTTTCAGTGCATCTGCTGCTGAAAGATGTGTTAGAAAAATCTAACTTTATAGGATCATTTCTGTATATGCATAAAAATAATACAGCTATTAGAACTTTTGGAATTCCGTAACACTTAAATGCCAGATTTAACATCAAACGTAAATGAATTATGTGGCACACTTCAATCAGCTTTGTAAGCTTTCTGTGGAGGAGAAATAACTAGCCACACACAAATGCACTCCTCTTAGAACATCCATCAAAGTTCAGAAATCCCAGAATGGCTTGTCACGTTTGTGTCATGGATTGATCTTCAGACTTTTTGTGTGTGTAGTGCACTGTGCTATTGCTTTAACAGACCAGGAAAATGAGCAGATGTGTATAATAAAAACTCCAAGAAATGGAAAGACTAAGGAATGTTGTGGCAAAGTAGGTTAGTCCAACAGTATTTCCCTTGAAGAAAGATAGACTCAAGCCTGGTTTTAATCACAAGTGAAATTGTTTGGCAAGATTCCACTGTAGTCACTTATCACAAAACTGCCACAGAATTTGGTGTGAATGGCAGTCTGTTCAGAAAATGTTTAGCACTGGAATAGGGCAACTGTTTCTGGTCAGGACTGAGAGATAGCGGCAAACCTAAATGGGGAAGAATGCCCAGTGTATCATAATGAGGGAGAGGAATTCACAAAATGTTGACAACTTTGAAAGGATTTGCTGTCATTTTTTTATTTATTTAGATGGATAAACAATAGAAGGAACATTCCTACTTTTATTCTTAGTGCTTCTGAAACAACTTACAATAACCTTTAGTCATCAATAGGCCACCACAAAAACAGCTTTTAAGGCTTTCTGCTATGTTCCTACCACTCCTCACTCGTAAATCTTTACCTTCCCAAAGCCAGGAAAAAGAGATGGGCATTGCAATGTGCTCTGAAGGTCATCAGATTTCTCTATCCTGGAACCAAGACAGAATTTTCTGTGGAATTATTTTCAGAAATAGGAGGTTTCATTTTAAAAAATGAAGGCTTCCAATTTCAGTAGAAGCCAAAATTTCACTCCCACCATTTAAAACTTTGTGGTCTGATTCCTGGAGGGTTTGGTGTCTTGAGGAAGGAAAGAGAAGGATTGTGAGAGGAGATTGATAATTAAATAAAGTATATAGTATTAGATAGTCACTGGAGGCAACCGCGAGAAGAGGCCAGGCAAGGAGCAGAAGCAGAGGGGAAAGCACAGACACCAGGGTAAGAGAGGAGATATTGTCCTGCTGCATGAGTCCAATAATGTCGGAAATAATTAAACAATCAATTTGAAAACACATAGAAGATAATAAGTTGATAAGTAACAGCATGGATTTGTCAAGAACAAACTGTGTCAAACCAACATAATAGCTTTATATGACAGGGTAACAAACCTTGTGGATGTGGGGAAGCGATAGATGTGGTGTATTTTGACTTTAATAAGGCTTTTGATACTGTCTCGCATGATCTTCTCATAAACAAACTAGGGAAATACAACCTAAATGGAGCTCCTTTAAGGTGGGTGCACAACTGGTTGGAAAACTGTTCCCAGAGAGTAGTGATCAGTGGTTCACAGTCAAGCTGCAAGGGCATATCAAGTGGGATCCCGTAGGGATCAGTTCTGGGTCCGGTTTTGTTCAATGTCTTCATCAATGATGTAGATAATAGCATAGAGAGTACACTTATAAAGTTTGCAGGTGATACCAATCTGGGAGGGGTTGCAAGTACTTTGGAGGGTAGGATTAAAATTCAAGATGATCTGGACAAACTGGAGAAATGGTCTGAAGTAAACAGAATGAAATTCAACAAGGAAAAATGCAAAGAATTCCAAGTAGAAAGGAACAATCAGCTGCACACATACAAAATGGGAAATGACTGCCTAGGAAGGAGTATTGCAGAAAGAGATCTGGGGTCATAGTGGATCACAAGGTAAATATGAGTCAATGTGTAACACTGTTGCAAAAAAAGCAAACATCATTCTGGGATGTATTAACAGGAGTGTTGTAAGCTAGACATCAGAAGTCATTCTTCCGCTCTACTCCATGCTGATTAGGCCTCAGCTAGAGTATTATGTCCAATTCTGGGCACCATATTTCAGGAAAGATGTGGACAAACTGGAGAAAGTCCAGAGAAGAGCAACAAAAATGATTAAAGATCTAGAAAACATGACCTATGAGGGAAGATTGAAAACACTGGGGTTGTTTAGTTGGAGAAGAGAAGTCTGAGATGGGACGTGATAAGTTTTCCAGTCCATAAAAGGTTATTACAAGGAGGAGGGAGAAATTTTTTTTCTCCTAAGCTTCTGAGGATACGACAAGAAGCAATAGGCTTAAATTGCAGCAAGGGTGGTCTAGGTTGGACCTTAGGAAGTTTTCTCTAACTGTCAGGGTGGTGAAGCCCTGGAATAAATTGCCTAGGGAGGTTTTGAAATCTCCATCATTGGAGATTTTTAAGAGCAGGTTAGACAAACACCTGTCAGGGATGGTCTAGATAATACTTAGTCCTGATAAGGGCCTGGACTGGATGACCTCTGAAGGTCCCTTCCAGTCCTACCATTCTATTATTCAGAGGTGGAGTGTAATGGAGCATGTATCATCTCTGTAGATGGCAAGTTCCAGATGTTTAGAGGGATTGGGATCCTAGTATGTGATCCTTTCTCCATTACAAATACAGAAAGAATTTCTTTGCCGACGAAGCAGCAAGTGAATGCTGCAGAAAGGAGTAGTGACAGAGGTTATAGAATGAGGCATGTGAACAATTTTGCCCTCAGGATCAGGAGAAGCTAAAGAATCCAGGAGTCATTCCTCTCTTTGGTGACTGGGATCATTTCCTCTTGGCCATATAAAGGGATGCTTTGGCCTCTTCTGGGTCTGGGTCTGCTCCTAGGCAAATGGGAGTTGTGAAGGAGACATAAGGAAAAGGAAGACAATAGAGATGAGAGATGGGTGTGTGGGATAAGGCTTTCTTTGGCTGTAAAAAGTCAACAGAGACCAGCCCATTTTCCTGTGCTCTTTCTGGTCCTCCTCCTTCACCAACAATATTCCTTTGTGCTCTGAGAAGATATATCTATGGCTATGTAGATCTGCATAGGGGTGCACAGAGGGAGTGGAACATACACACATCTTACAGTTTAATTAAGCCTCAGACATCAACAGTGAGGTGATATTATCATTATCATTATCCTCATTTTACAGATGGAAGTGGTGCCGGTGCTCGGGCTTGAAGTAGTAATAAAACACATGATTTCCATCATCAGCAACCCTGCTATAAAAATTGTTCCAGTGCCCATGGCAGATAGGGAAACTGAAGCACAGAGGGTGTGATTGCCCAGTTTATACAGTGATAGTAGAAATATTATAATCACATGTGTGGCTTAGGACCACAAGTGGCACTGAATGGCAATGCGCGCTGTGCTCAAAGGTCATGTAGGCATTTTTTGAAAATTTCACGCTGAGTAATTGTCAGAGCTGGGAATATTGCCCAGGTTTCCTGTTTCTCACTCCTGCGCTTTAACTGTTAGTTACATGCTTCCATCCAGTCCTCCTTGTGTAAGTAACCTTGAAAATCTGGTGATTTGTGTTCTGTCTCAGAACATTTATTTGTGCAGGCTGTTGCAGGGTTGGGCTTTGGAGGGTAATCAGATTTGGTATTGGGCAAGTTTTGTGTTCCACTGTCTAATTTTGCTTTGTTTTATAACTTATTGCCACAGCTACTGGACCCTTTTTATTTTTCTATAAATCTAAATAACTATGTACCCAAGGGCTGTAAGCAGGGAGGCAGTATTAAACCCTAGCGGTGTACAGGTTTCTGTTTTTAGCATTCATTTAGGTCAGTTGTGACACACTACCACATTTGACAAAATTCCATGCCACCACATTTCCACTCAAATGGTCAGCATACAATATCTTAGTTCATCATTCCTCCAACAACAGATCTTTCATGGCTAGAAGATATCTATGTGGGGAACCATGGGATCAGAACGGGGCACTTTATAAAACCATTCATAATATTTTTGTCAAAATATTGCAGATTGTGAGGGTGTGCATGGTCTGAGTAGTAGTGTAATACAACCCTCAGATATCTAAAACACTAATCTCTGGTGTTTTTCATTCAGTCAGTCTGAGCAATACAGTGACAATCTTTGACTGGCCAATCATTGTATCAGGGATGCAAACTGCTGCCCTTTATAATACTGCACCTCTCCCCACCCCCTGCCAAGCCTTCTCCCCCCAGCCCCGTGCTTTTACTGGTTTTAGTCCTTTAAAAATGTTGAGTGCCATTGTAACTTTTTTCTATTTTTTGCTCTCATGAACTTGATGGTAGTCTGCATCATAGATGGAACTGCAAAAACTAGCGGTCTGATTATTACTGGGTTTCTGTTGATTAACTGAGAATTTCACATTCAAATTTTGCATTTCTTATAAATCATGTTAGGCAGCTAACTTCTCTGCATGATTTCCCTTCAGTAATTAAATCTAGTATTTCTAGCTGCTGTAAAATTTGTTGCCCTTTTCTGTTCAGTTATGTTTTCTCATGCGTAAAACGTAGACTTCCTCACAGTTTGAATTCTTCTTCAGTACCAATTTATAGAACATAGTTTAGCTGTAATAAACTGTGACTGTTTTACTTTATGGGTCATGCTGAAATACCAACCTTAATGTTAATAAGAACAGTATCTTGGCTAAAGTAATATGCAAAGCTTGCCTGTTTGGCTTTCTTCTGGTAATTTTGATATTTTGTTTTTCTTTTGGCAGAAAGCTAAATTTGGTAGTTCTGATGATTCACAATCATAAGTATTCACCACCCTTTGCTCTATTCATGTAGCTAAGCATGAAATGTAATAAAGGATGTTCTTTTGTAACAAGGGAAATAACGAAAGGAATTGGAAGCCAAGCAGAATAGCCTTAATTCAGTGAGCGTCAAGGAGCCCAAGAAAGATATTTGTGAATCTTTTTCACTTGTTTCAAATTTCATTTTTTTGTGTCTTGGTACATCTGGCAGGTATTTATGGTAACTGGTAATCTACATACACAACATGCACCTTTTTTGGGTTGGGAGAAGGGGAGTTTATCCTAATTATATAGCTATACTCTCCATATAATTTCCAAGGTTAATTTTTAAAATTAAAGCTGCTTTATTATAGAATTTTTATATCAAGCTGACACTTTGAAGTGAAGGATTGCATTTCTTTGCAGCATCCTGGCATGCAAAGGTCTTCAGTGCACTAAATGACAGTGACCAGATTTGTAGAAATAAAGTATTTAGAAATACTTTTAACTAACTAGATATTCTGAACAGTAATGTGGGGTCTTATCTATTTGCAGGTCCAGTTTGAATAAAGACTATGTAGTACTTGACACCCAACTGTCATACTCCTTTATGTTGCCACATTGTGTTATTGCAAATGTAGTTTCCTGGGAATAGGACATGTTATCACACCCAAAAGTATGACATCACACCTTTCACTGTGAATCAACTTAATTCCATCTCAAATGTACAGCTTTAAATAAATAAATAAATAAATGCATGCTATGTTTTGCATTGGGTAGTTTAAGCATTATAGCTCCATCTGTCAGAAGAAGGACGAAAAAAGTATTTTGACCCTATTCTTAATGTTTTACTTTTGATGTTACATTAAAATAAATTAGAAACCATTCTGGTGACATTCACAGCTTGGGAGCATTTTCTTCTGGGGACTCAACATGCTAAGTATTGTGCTGCTTCAGTATGTTGGAGACCCCCAAATTGAAGATTTGGGTTTATTGTTTTCTCAAGGTGACAGAGGCTTACTCTAAGGGTATGTCTACACTACGAAATTAGGTCGATTTTATAGAAGTTGATTTTTAGAAATCGATTTTATACAGTCGATTGTGTATGTCCCCACTAAGCGCATTAAGTTGGTGGAATGCGTCCTCACTACTGTGGCTAGCATCGACTCTCGGAGCGGTGCACTGTAGGAAGCTATCCCACAGTTCCTGCAATCTCTGCTGTCCATTGGAATTCTGGCTTAAGCTCCCAATGCCTGATGGGGCAAAAACATTGTCACGGGTGGTTTTGGGTACCTGTCGTCAGTCGCCCCTCCCTCTGTGAAAGCAACTGCAGACAATCATTTGGCGCCTTTTTTTCTGGGTTACCCATGCAGACGCCATAATATGGCATGCATGGAGCCTGCTCACCTCACTGCTGCTGTTGTGAGCAATGTAAACATCTTGCGCATTATACTGCAGTATGTGCAGAACCTGGCTAAGAGACCGCAGCACGAGGATGATTTATTTTATTTAACATCCCTTTAGAGTATCCTGAAGTTCTCTTGCCATTGGTATAAGTATTGGTTGTGTTGGCAAACTATCAATTTTCAGCGTCCTTTTATTTGGAACAACGTCTTCCGTGTGTTAATGTGAGTTATCTTTGTGAGTGAAAATATTAGGAGTATAACTAGTATAAGGATCTAAGAATTGAAAGTTTACTCCTACATTAATGTGTGGAGGATTATGGTCTTGCTAAAGTCAAGGGTAGTTTATTTCATGAACTCTGACTTTTGTGATGGGGCTAAGGTAGACCATCGTATAGCCAAAATGTGTATCATTTAGCTTGAGGTATCTGAGACAGAGTCTGGTTGCTGGTGATAGGAAAAGTTTGACTGAACTGTCAATGGTGTGTATATCTTCATTTTGCCTAGGGCAACAGAAACTCTCTCGGTACTGATAACAAAATCCACTCAGAGGAATGATAGAGCCTCTTAATTTTTCAGTTGATTAATTATTTTCCCCTGTCTCACAATGAAACAGGCTGCTGTTAGCTTCCCAAAATATTTAGTGACCTCATAATATGAAAACTGTCAGTTGCCCCGAAAGAATGCTTGCTTAAAAAATAGATGTTCCCAGCAGAAATCTTGGTAATCTTACCTGTTTATGCAAAACAAATAATTAACATTTACCTTGTTTATAATGTGTGTATGAGTGTTTGTGGTAATTTGTACAGGAAAGGGTCATTTAGGATCATATGTTCTGACTAAAATAACTGGCTTTAATACATATATTGCGTATTTATAGTGTTATTGTATTTAATATCTTACTGTACCTGATTTGGTGTTTTCAATCTAAAAAAAACATTTGGACAGTTGTAGGCAGTACTTATTTCCCTCTTTAATGAGGCTTTTTTGGTACATGAGCCATGAAGACAAGTCACTGTAAAAAGCAGAAAGCCTTCATGGATAGCTAAATAGTTTAAGCATAGATTGCTTTGACCTGAACAAGGCAGGTACATTAAATTACTTGAATGATAAATAAAAAAACATGACTGGTACTGGCCAGGCAGTTTAATGACAACAGAAGAGATCTGAATTTGAATCCCTGGGTCCCACTTGTCTAGGAAAGAAGTGTTTTAATATCTTCTTTAAGCAACTCTCTATTAAGGTAGTGATCATTGTTGCCCATTTGTGGTGGGAGCCACGCCCAGGCTCTTATAAGGATAGCTCTATATAAGCTAGAACTGGATCATTTTGTGGGATGGTATTATGTGGAAGGATAACAAAGAAAAGAAATGGGGGGATACAGTTCAATCTAATCAACAGTACATCCCTTGTTTGCCTAACACCAGTTAACTGAAACTCCTGGCTAACCAAAGTGTATATATCAACTGTGTACAGATAACACATACCTGCAGGACTGCCAGCTAACATGGCCTCTCTTAAACTGGCTAGTTCGCAGAGCTAGTGATCATACACTTCATTGTGCAGTGGGGATATGGACCTGGGGAGATGTCCTAACCCCTGCTATGACTCCTTTATGCTATATTCTTGGTAGCTTATAATGCTCCCCTGGGCCATTGTAATGATTTAGGTTAGATAAACAGGTCTTTACGTGCAGAGTCTTGCTAGAGTGAAGTGTATTTGGTCTCAGAACATGGGGAAGGTAATTGCCATAGAGCCTCTCAACAAACTTCTGAGATCAATTAAGGAGTGTTCATTGATGAGCTCCAGGGGGGACCTCATCCCTTCCACTGTTGGAATGTTGAATTCTCAACGTGAGGCCGCAAGGGTGACACAGGATATGACAATTTAAAATAAGAAAAAAAGTGTCAACTTATATTAGAACTTCTTGGGATGAGTACATACATAGGGCCACAGACATGCATAGTGCTTCATAATGCAGATAAAGATGGATTCCCTGCCCCAAAGAGGCTTACAATTAAGGTGAGACGAGCAGGAGGAGATTAAAACTGAGTGGGGCAGGAGAAGGGAAAGGCGAGCATGACAGTAGTATGATTGAGAAGGCAAATGCATATATCTTAAGAACAAGGCTTTTTTAAATGCAGAGGGTATTGTTTGTCGCATTGAAGAAGTTCTGAGGTGTTTATAACCCTTACTTCACTGATTGTTTATAATAGGAATTTAAGGTCCCAAGAATATGATGTCTATTATTATCCACTAAAGTCTTAACAGTAACTGCTGTTAATGCATTTAAATTTTAACAGTAAATAATAATCAGATCTAAAGGATTTCATTTTTTTTTCAATTGTATTCTCATTACATTTTTGGGAATGCTTTTCTTCTTTCCATCTTTGATGTTAGAGTAGAGTTTTGTAATACAGATGTGTAATTTTAAAAAATATACAAAGCAGACATCCCTATCCAAAGTGATTAAGTATATTTTTATAAACGTCATTTGCTGTTTTACTTGATCAATATATTTTGTACTCTTAAAAATCACTTTGAGACATAAAAAAAGAACTGAAACAAGGAATAAAGCTAAACAAGAATAGGATTTTTTTCTGTTGACATTAATCTGTATAAATAAGATTTACTTTCTTTGAATGTGAAAGTGTAAACATCAAAACCATTTTGAAACAAACTTTGGAAATAAAACATGAAAGGACAGTTTAGTTCATGCAAATCTGTAGAAACGTTAAACAGTGCTATGGCAAGACTTTGCCATCAATTTTGTTAAAAATAATATGGTTAATTAAGCAATTTTTAATAGCATAGTTTGCAGATGCAACATTTTCAACTGGTCTTTATAATTCCAGAATTAGTGGAAATATATATGTCTTTAGATTCTTCCATCAAAGCATGAGGAAGTGAATTATTGAAAAGATAAAAATAAATTTGTTTGCTTTCTGTCAGAGTTCATATCCACAGCCAACCTTGATAGAAGACCAGAATGATTTAGACAAGTTTGCTTTGGAGATTCATAACATATGCTTGCTGGACAGAATTGAGTTATCTCTGCTCTTGAGAGTAAGTTATTGTAGCAGGAGCTGACAGAGATGAAGATAACTGAGGGAAATTCAATTACCTTTTAGTGTTTTCCTTCTAATAGGATTCTTAATGTGAAAAAGATCCTTAGATGATGCACCTCTGTTGCTTTGTGAGATCTGCTATGATACCTGCATCCAGAATAAAGTGAACTCTCCTTTCCAGGGCTTCATTAGGGATGAAATATGCAGCTGTTTGTTAAATGTGGTGTTAGATTGAGAGGTTTTGATCCAGCATATTGTCACTTCTGGTCCAGATGCATTTGGCAACCATTGAGGAGCTTTATCTATTTACTGCAATACAATTTTCTTTTTTTGAAAGTGTTATTTTTATATGAAAGGCTTATTAAAGAAAGTTGTCACAAAACTGTAAAGTATTTTTTCTACCAGTAGTTGTATCTTTTCCTATTTGCTTCCTTCTGTGCATTTAATCTTGTTTGAATTTTCCTAGCTAATTAACACTCTTCAACTGCAAATGCTGCTTATGACCGTGTGGTCAGCTGACTTAATGCTACTGGGGCCTGGGTACCCTGTTCAGCTGTAGTTAGATTTCCTATAACACTCAGCAGCTCTGGGGTGTATACGAACATTCTCCCAAATGTTAAGCTACTTGCTAGCTGGAATTTTAGAATCCTTAAACTCCTTAATTCAGTTTAAGGGTTTTTCAGCTCTTCTGCTTTCTGAGGTACAAATCGCTGCTAAATAAACATCAGTGTGTGTGTTTTAACAGTTGGTCACATGAAGTAGATTATCTTGTTTGAATACTTTCCATCTCCTAACAAAATACTATGTAAAATAAATACATAAGCAATATATGTGTGCATATTATTTTTAAAACTTTCAACCTTGCCAACTTTCCTTTCTAAAGTTCACCCTTTATTTGGCAGCCTCATTACACGCACTTGTGCACTTATATTCCATGCCCTCTCTGTGACTCACTGGATGGAAGAGGGAGTTAACTCCCTCAGAATTAGAGATTGAACTCCACCCTAAAACTATACTAATATGGCTCCTGTAGCCCTAAAGTGCCTGATCTGTTCAAGACTGCATTGAAAACATGGAATATGGTATGAAAAAGCTGTTATTCACTTAGAAATCTTATCTTGTTCTACCAAGACTTGGCTGTGTGAAGGAACAGATACATTTTTTTTATCAACTTCATTGTAATCAAATTATCATGAGCATAGATAGTCTGATCTTACAACTAAATGCAGTCTCCTTCCAGATGTTACGTTACTTAAGCATAATGAAGTTTGATTCATCCAGGCTATTACCAATGCTTATGGAGGCTGTTTTTGAAAATCAAATTAATTTACATGGCGGCATAGCAGGGAGAACTCAGAAATAAAAATTAGAGTAAGAAAAGCATAGTTCATGTTAAGACACTGTATCTTAGAACCTCTTAACACAGTACCTGGGCAATGAATACAAAATTAAGGATCACAGAACTTCATCTGCAAAGGATGGGGCAATCGAGCCTGTCCCTGAAAGCTAAAATTGCTCAGGGCTCTATTTCATTTGCTTATCAGAAATATGTATAATGGGTTGTGGAGGGTCTTAGGCCTCATGAGGCTGAACAGGTACAAACTGAAATTCAGGATGAAGATTCAAGCTTCCACTATTGCTTCAACCTCTCTTGAAGACTTAAGACTGGTGGACCTGGTAATTGCCTGTGCCAGTACAAAATGTTCTCTCTTCCATCTTCTTGTTGTCCATCCTTTCTCCCCAGTGTGTTCATAATGCTATAAGCAATGGCAGTCAGGCTGAGTAGTCTAGGAACTCTATGCCTATTTTTAATTTATCATACTCTCCATGATTCAGGCATACCTAAAGAAAGTTCCCTAATCTTCTCTCACAGGGATATTCTCTTAAGATTCAAGATGGGCACAAAGCCAGCATCCAGACAATGCAGAACAGACGCAGTGAGACCAAGCATTAATTTCCAAGGTGTTTCAGAACCAGAATGTCGTCTGTTTATCGGCAGCTTCTGTGTTCTTTGGCTCATGCACAGAGATTATGACATGAGAAAAAGCACACAAGAGAGTTTTAGGGACTTCTCTTAAAAGTCTATAATTACTCCTCCAAAAATACAAAGCAAGTGAAGAGATCATCAAGAGTGATTGGGGATTTCAAGGGGATTGTTTTAATAGCCCTAGATTGGTTGTGCAGGGTCAGGTGTTCAGAGCTGCTCTTTTTATCCAGGAGAGGTCTGTTTGTCCCTTGTTTTGGACAGGTTGTCCCAAGATTCTTTCTCTTTGATCCCCAGCACAATCAGTGGCTGTTTCATGGAAGACAAACATATGCAGAGACAGAGTCAAGTGGTGAAAACCTCTTATCGCTACCAGAAAATAAAGCTTTTAATCTGAATTAATGTATTGGGGTAGAGGTAAACAGATATACGAGAGGATCCTGTTTCACCCTAATGATACTGGATATTTCCTGAGTGGAATTAATAGGGGTGCCACAATGAACACTTTCAGAGGGCCAAGCAGTGGTACTGGGTGTGATCAGGGGTCAGTAAAGGCTCCAGTAGAGTTGTTAATAATTTTTTCAAGGTGGTGAAAAAATGTAGTGCAGAAGATGGTCTCTGTCACTCTAAAAGTCAGTGGACTCCATATAGAAATTGGCTACCACAGTCCAAGGGACCGTCTGGTCAGATATTCTGTCTCCGACATTGAGTATTAAGAGTCTCTTCTTTAGGGAGACCAATTAAAATAATACAAAAAACAATATGCTAGATTGTAGAGGTTATATAATATAATTATAATATAACATAACAGAGATTATATATGACAATGTGCTATAAAGATTTTATTGTCATAAATTTAGGCTGGCCACATTAATCATGCATGACAAGCTATTGGAGAGTTACTCAATCATCCCAGATAAGTGCCACTAAAATATTCATACCATACCATTATCCCTGGTACATACTTTACAGAAATTTTCCAAAATTACTGTTTCTAAAATGTCGTTGTTTGTCATATCTTTATACCTGTGATGTCAGGTTTCCTAGTAACTTGAGTCCAACTGCAGAGGCATTCAAGAGAGAAAAATGGAAACTTAATTCACTTTATAAACCTCTAAAAATAGCATTTACATACCTTCTGTAGTCCAATATCTTGTGATTTGTCAGGCTAGCAATAAACCTTTGTGTGTGGGGTGGAGGTGAGGAGGGGGAGTGAGATCCTGGCTTTCTTTTAGTTACAGGATACAGGAGTTAAACCAGTTGCAGGGCTGAACATTACTGGGCATTGGTCCAAACTAATTTTTCAGAGAAATTCCGTATTTTCAGTGAGATGGCATGAAAGACCCCCTAAGCTTATTCTTACCAGCTTAGGTTAAATGCTGCCACCACCAAAGTGTTACACACAGAACAGGGAAGTGCCCACTTGGAAACGTCTCCCCCACAAAATATCCCCCCAAGCACTACACCCCGTTTCCTGGGGAAGGCTTGATAAAGTGAACACAGACCCAAAGCCTTGGATCTTAAAAACAATCAGGTTCTTAAAAGAAGAATTTTAATTAAAGAAAAAGTAAAAGCATCACCTCTGTAAAATCAGGACGGTAAATACCTTACAGGGTAATCAGATTCAAAACATAGAGAATCCCTCTAGGCAAAACCTTAAGTTACAAAAAGACACAAAAACAGGAATATACATTCCATTCAGCACAACTTATTTTATCAGCCATTTAAACAAAACAGAATCTAACTAGATTGCTTACTAACTCTTTACAGGAGTTCTGACCTGCATTCCTGCTTTGGTCCCGGCAAAAGCATCACACAGACAGAGAGAACCTTTATTTCTCTCCTCCCCCCCCCCGCCCCCCCTCCCTTTCCCAGCTTTGAAAGTATCTTGTCTCCTCATTGGTCATTTTAGTCAGGTGCCAGCCAGGTTATCTTAGCTTCTTAACCCTTTACAGTTGAAAGGGTTTTTCCTCTGGCCAGGAGGAATTTAAAGGAGTTTACCCTTCCCTTTATATTTATGACATGGAGGGAGGAACATTTCTCAGGCAGATTGTTTTTAAATCATAGCTGTTTGGAGCAACTCAAGGTTTGGAAGACTAGAAGTAGCCAGAGGCTGCTTATTGGGCAGCGTGTAGATGTAACTGTTAAAAGTACCATGATAAATTGCATTTATAGTAAAGCACTGTGGTAGACCACAGATGTATCATGTGTGTGTGTATTCATATTCTAAACAAAGTATTTTACATCCATTTCCCACATGCATGCCAGAAGATGGTAATCAAGGCTGCTGATGGTACTTTCTAGTAACAATAACCTTAGCCCATGATCTGCCCACATTAAATCTCAGCTTCTTTGTGAGATATACAGAGAGTTCCCATCCTGCTTGGCTGTTGATTCTAACACTTGAAAACTGGATCTTAGTGATCTTTTAAATTCATTTCTTTTAAATTTAGGGACAATTACTGAAATCTAATTGTACAGAATTGTACAGTTTTATGTAGGTAATTCTTCTTCCTGTACCTTTGTGCAGAAATTCATAAGTACAGCTGAACACCTGCTCACAATGAAGATCCTAGCCAGTGGAAGTGTGAAATAACATTTCCACCAAAAACAAAATACATTCTACTGACAAGAATCTGAGCTTTAATTTTAATGCAGTTATCAGTAGTTCTGATACTCAGTATTAGCAACTTCCCATTTTAAAGAGCCCATGAAGTGGATTTAATATATATTTAATAAGTGGCTGTTCCCATCCTCATGCAAATAACTACACTTCAAAAGAGTTTACAGATTTTGAATATAGGGTTTGTAAAGCAATTCTGGTTGCTATAGTTATGGCTACATATCATGCTACCTATGTCTGAATAAAATGTTTAAGGCAGTTAAATAGTTTGATGTAGGAGACTATTACAATAACATAGTTATATTGTCTAAACCAGATGGTTTAAAGCTTAAACTTTTGGACCATTCACATTCCATCAGCGTTTGACCCCTTTTCCCCACACTCCCAGATAAAGGATCCATTTATGGTGGTTTGAAATAGTATTTTAAATCTGAACCATTCTCACTTCATGTACAGAGCCTGTTCCTTTTTGGCCGTTAGAGTAATGAAAGTGTTTCACACAATGTGTGTGTTAAGGTGTGTATTGGCAATATTTATTACATTGGTATTTTAAATTAAAAAGAAACTGTCAACAAGCTTTAGGTCAAGACTTAGGTTTTTAAAGGATTTTAGAAGACCTAATATGAATGAAAATGTATTAATTTTTTTAAAATTGCTTAACTATTTCTCTGCAGTCTGAAAAACCAAAAATAGTATTGTGCAAGTATATGAGACCCATAAACAAAATTAACCAGAAACAGAAGGGAAACTGAATAGTTAAGATTCACTCTCTAGCTAGAATGAAATGTAAAAGGTAGACAATTAGAATGTTCAAGCATTTAACTTTTAACAATTTGAAGTGATAGCATCTTTAGCTGGAAGGCTTTTAAGTTATAGGTTGTCTTGATTGTGAAGTTTAAGTTTTAAAATACATGGCTGGGAACGTCATTGAAAACTCTTAATGAAAACTAAAAGTTCTGGCCTTCTGCACCTTCCTCCCCATTTGCTTCTTGTGTTTTTCCCCCTTTCAGCCATGTTTTCTTCTATCTCCTCTTAAATCAAAACCATTTTTTTTTTAATACTCTGTTAATACAAAGACTAAATATCCCAGTACTTCTGTTTATCGTAAGACTCAAAGCAAGCAAGGACTGAGAGTCAGATAATTACAAATCAACACAGCTAAGAATCTTAAATTTTAGATGGACCTTTGAATAAAATCCTATATAATCCTTTATCTTCTTTCCCCTCAGAGGTTCCTGACAGTCATGTGAAAGTCCTTCTGACAGAAAATCAAAGCCCCTAATACTATTTCAAATATAAAAGTGTTGTAACTAATTGAAACCTTTGCCCAGATGCTGCTAGACACACAGTCTCATCATAATGGAAACTGTGAAGCAATGTTTCTAAATGGAGTGATGACAGCAAATACAATGTTTGTCCTGTTAGCAATTCAAAGTTACTAATGTTGTGGAGGGCAAGTACCACTGAGGCCAGCCAGAGCTTCAAGTTAGAGAGGGCTTAAAAGGCCACAAACTAATTAAGGTAAAACCAACTAAATGAAACCCTTAATATAACATTACTGACTGTAACCAGCTGGTGAAGAGCAGAGGACAGTTATTCCTTGTAACATCTATAACTGTTCTGATATTCATAGCATTCAGTTTCCTGGATTACCCCATTATTAATGTGTGTCCAATCCTAAATAGAATTGTAGTCCCATGCAAAGTACTATGCAGGGATATTATCAAGTATCCCACAGAAATAGAATACTGATATGGCTCCATCTTCCATTGGTACAGGATAGTGGGTTGATTGCTGGGTATACACAAACTTCATTGTGTTTTAAAAGCTTTACCACTTTCCTCATTTATCCCACAGTCTAATGGGCTGTTCAGAACAGGAGTGCTTACAAAAGGCCTGACTTACCTTTGATTATACCATCAAAGCACCAAGGACATTTATGGAAAGATTACCTCCACAAATACTTGTGACAAAGTTCCTCCTCTACGTTAGTGGGTCTTGCGCTTCGTGGCAGATTTGCTCACCTTGGAGATTCACGACAGCCCTCAGTTTGGCTGTTTCCGTGAACCCACAGTCCAGGTCAACTTCTCCTGTGTCTGACCAGGAGTTGGGAGGTTTGAGGGGAACCCAGGCCTGCCCTCTACTTGGGGTTCCAGCCCAGGGCCCTGTGGAATGTCTAGAGCTCCTCCTGGAACAGTTGTGTGACAGCTACAACTCCCTGGGCTACTTCCCCATGACCTCCTCCCAACACCTTCTTTATCCTCACCATAGGACCTTCCTCCTGGTGTCTCATAATGCTTGTACTCCTAAGTCCTCCAACAGTATCCATTCTCATTCTCACTCTCAGCTCCTCGCGCCTCTTGCTCCCAGCTCCTCACATGTGCACCACAAACTGAAGTGAGCTCCTGATTAGCCTGCCTTAATTGATTCTAGCAGCTTCTTGATTGGCTGCAGGTGTTCCAATCAGCCTGTCTATCTTAATTGTCTCCAGAAGGTTCCTGATTGTTCTGGAACCTTCCCTGTTACTTTACCCAGGGAAAAGGGACCTACTTTACCTAGGGCTAATATATCTGCCTTCTATTACTCTCCTGTAGCCATCTGGCCTGACCCTGTCACATACCATCGACTTTGATTTTAGCTGAGGTGATCCATTTCCGGTACAACCCAGTCAAGCCTCAAGCCAAGTCAGTATCAAAGGTGTACTGAAGCTTGTTTTGTAGCTGTACCTGTCATTGGCATAAAACAGGCCAGAATAACATATTATGCTGAGAGGTACTGGTGACTACACTGATCACAAACCTCTTTGAGATTGGGTGTGTGGACACACCCTTCAGTTAACATAACTGTCAGCATAAGTTAATCACAAATCCCCATCCAAGACAAAAGGCATGGTGAACCTGCCTTGGAGTTTTGGACTTTGTGTGTTAGTTGGGTAAGAGAGGGGAAGGCAGAACACACAGAGTGAGAGAGACTCGGGGCCAGAACAAGAAAGCCAAGCAGTGGCCTGTAAGCATAATGTGACTGTGGAGAAGCCTGGAGAGACATCAGGGTCAGGATGCTGGCTGAACAAAGCTTCGGCCTATAAGCGAAAAAACTGTTCCTTTTGTTGTTGGTCCCTTCTGCATTCAGAGAAGCACGACTTTGTACATTCCTTGTAAATAAGATTTCATCAAACGTACCAGACTCCAATTTCTCCTCTTAACTGGAACAGCCTGCTGGACCCTGGAGTTTTGATTGGCTGCTCAGGTCAAAAGAGGTCATAATAGGAAATCCTTGTGCATATGGTGTCTTGCCTCTGAATTAACATGTGACTTCTCCATTCTTGGTTATCTGTTCACTACATTAGTTCACCTCCAAATCCTTTGTGCTAAATGGTTGGACCACATTAACTTGACAGTTGGGTATATATGTCTCAACTGTGTTTTTACCAGGAGGGTTGTATCAGTGCGGCTGTCAGTAATCAGGTCTTATCAACTAAGGTAAATGAGGGCACTGTGTTGGAGATAAATAACAAGCATAAATTTCATCCCATTATGCTCCAGTTTCAAAAGCAAGTGAGTGAGCAGGCTAGTATTATTGGAAATTAGACTTCCAGAGTCTCATTTGTTCACCTGGTGAGTGACGCTGTGGTCCAAAATTAAGACCATGTGTAGAGAGACCTGAAGGTTCTTTAGGGTTTCTGAGTGGAACTGTGTAGAAAACAGAGGTAGAAGTAAATACTTGCATTTTATGACTTGCATTTAGCTTATATTGGGAAGGAAAAAAAAACCAGGATGGGTTACGGAAAAGGGAAGAAAGGGCTAACCTGCCCATCTGTGAGGAGGGAAAGGGTAGAAAGATTCCTTTGAATTTACTGTAATCCTGAAAGCAAAATGGAACACCAGGCGCTCAAGGCCAGAACCTCTTGCTCCAGTAGAACAATTAAGGTAGCAGATGTTGCTGTACCTATCTAAAATGGATGGATATGCAAGCTCCAGGATCCCACCCAACATATGCTAGCAGTTGGCTAGGCTAAGTTTCACAGAACAAACTGCAAAGCAATGTCTTTTTTGTTTTTTTGTGTGGGATGGTTCAATTAGATAAATGGTTAGTAAGTATTATGTTTGACTTGTTTTTTATTCACAGTTAGCTGCATTAGAGAACCTTTGAAAATAATTTTTCAAATTACCCTTTGGAAACTATTTGCATAGATCTCTTAGCAACATGTGAATTTCTTTTTCACATGTGGGAAATAACTGGCTGGGCAGTAATACTACAGAAAAGGATTTGAGGGTTATAGTGGATCACAAATTGAATATGAACTAACAATATCATGGAGTTACAAAATAGGCAAATATCATTCGAAAAGAGGCTGGATAGCCATCTCTCTTAGATACAAGAAATCCTGCATCTTGGCAGGGGGTTACACTAGATGACCCTGCAGACCCTTCTAACCCTATGGTTCTATGCTTCTGTGATCCTGGCGTATGTAAGACGTGAAGTAATTGTTCCACTCTACTCAGTGAGCCTCAGCTAGAGTATTATGTCCACTTTGGGGTACAATGCTTTAAGAAAGAAGTGGGCAAATTGGAAAGAGTGCAGAGGAGAGCAGCAAAAATGATAAAAGGTTTAGAAAACATGACTTAGGAAAGGTTGAAAAAGCCGGGCATTTTTAGTATTGAGAAAAGAAGACTGATAAGACCTGATAAGTATTCAAATGAATTAAGGGCTGTTATAAAGAGGTCTGTGAACAATTGTTCTCCATATCCACTGAAGGTAGGACAAGAAATAATATGCAAAATCTGCAGCAAGGGATATTTAGGTTAGATTTTAGGAAAAGCTTTCTCATTATAATGATAGGCGCTGGAATGGGCTTCCAAGAGAGGTTGTGGAATCCCTGTCACTGGTGCTTTTTAAGAACAGATTAGAGAAACAGCCATCGGGGATGGTCTAGGTTTACTTGTTCCTGCCTAAGCATTAGATGACTTCTTGAGATCCCTTGCAACGCTACATTTCTATAATTCTGTGTTTTGAAGATTTCTAAGTAAATGTTTACTGAACAAGCAAGATACAGCTACAGTAGCAAATGGTATGTAATTAAAATATATTCACTGTTTTTTTCATTGTTCCATAGATATGATAAAATAAGGCAGATTTCTGCATATATGTAGATGACTGTTAACAAGAGCTATATTATATTTGGTTTCTTCCATTTTACTGTGGTTAATATAAAACTTGAATTATTCATATAATTTCATTTTATTGCAGAGTGTGAAGTATTTGTGGCTGTATATTTGATGTGTACATTTGTGGCTATATATCTATGATGTGTACAGAAGCTAAATAAATACTTCTCCTGCAAATACCTTTCAATTAATTATAGGGAGAACTGGTAATGAGACTTATGGTTAAGGTTGCCTAACACTTTTTCCATTATAAGACTCTTGTCTTTCCATGTCAAATGTCTGCCTCAGTCTAAATATTTTTTTGGAAAGTTTCAGCAAAAACTCTCCAGCTATTTCCTAGAACAAGATTGGGGAAAATTTGGTCCACGTTTAAAGGGGAAAAAACCTAACAACTATTTACTTGAGAAGCACTAGGTCTTCCATGCTTTGCAGTAGGGGTGTTGTCCTGGTACAAGGGTTGTGGTTTCTGCCATCTGTAAAAACCCACCCAAAATTTGGCAGCAATATGAACATTGGAAAAACCGTAGTCTGTGCATGCTCATGTAAGGCTTGTTAGACTTTACAGCTGAATTCTCCAAAGATTCTGGCTACACTGAGCATGATCCCTCCCCACGGAGCTTCTGTATACTGACCAGACTGTACATGCATCATCCCCATAGAGTGAGCATGTTCCATTCCACAGCTCCACAGGGGCAGAGGAAGACTTTCCGTGTAATGGTTCCTCATGGCTGCTGGGGCCACAGTGACACCAGACATTGGTACTGAGAGCAGGGTAACTGCCCCTCCTATAATGATCCTTCTGCTTGTGCCCAGGCAACATGGAAGAGAAAAAGAAAGCATCCTGACTCAAATGCTGAGGAGCAAGGATAGAGGCAGGAACAGAGGGGGCAGGAGTGATTAGGGGACAGAAGAAGGAACTGGTGGGTGGGAGGATGGGCATAGATGGAGTGGAGAGGGACAGGGGCTGGAGAATAGTGGGAGGTAGGAGCAGAAGGGTCTCTAACCACTGGAGAACACTCTCCCCCCTGCCTCCAGAGCCTGGAATTGAACATAGGATTCCTGAGTCACAAAATTCCTGTTCTGTCAGTAAATAACAGTGAAATCCACTGGCAAAGTGCATGTCTCATACACCATTGTTCACATAGCAATAGTAGGTTTCAGAGTAGCAGCTGTGTTAGTCTGTATCCGCAAAAAGAAAATAAGTACTTGTGGCACATTAGAGACTAACAAATTTATTTGAGCATAAGCTTTCGTGAGCTACAGCATCCAATGAAGTGAGCTGTAGCTCACAAAAGCTTATGCTCAAATAAATTTGTTAGTCTCTAAGATGCCACAAGTACTCCTTTTCTTATAGCAATAGTAGTCTGTTATTTTCTAGTAGCTACTTATGTGATAGAGGTCTGTACTAATATGGGATCAATATGACTTCACATAATGGAAGGTCTTTTTAACTTGTGATTTCTAAACTCATGAAGAAATGTACAAAAGGCTATATTGAAAGAAAATCATTATGGTTGCAAAGTCAAACACTCAAAATTTAGGATATATAAGAAGCAAGATTACCTGTGCAACCCTTGTGCATTACGATATAGTCTTTAATTACATGATCACTGTAACAGAGTGGCCTGGCCATTAGGGTTGTACAACTACACAGCCAGTGTCAGTGAGGCTCTGAGCCTGGGTTGACAGATTTGGGCGCTCAGGGCTCATGCTACTATGGTAAAAATTGATGTGTAGACATTGCAGCTTGTGCTGGAGCTCGGGCTCTGAAGTCCACCCCCATTCTCTAGGCTTCAGACCCTGAGCTCCAGTCTGAGCTGCAGTATCTACACAGCTATTTTTTGTGAGGTAGCATGAGCCCCGTGAACCTGAATCTGTTGACCTGGGATCGGAGGCTCACTGCTGCAGGCTGTATAGACAACCATAAGTGCCAGGAGGCCTGGGGCTAGTCAGTCCTATAAGTTAGCCATCCCCTGCCTCACCTATCTTGGGAGTAGGAGTTCAAAAGGGAGGAAGTCCAGGAGAGGAAAAGAGAGCTACAGGAGTGGAGCTAACTCCTATAGTGGTCCCATCTCCCATAGGTGAGCCTTGGAAAAAAGGCCAGGCTCCAGGGAGGTGGCTCTGGGGCCAGTATTCCTGAATAGGAATGGGGATTAGAGGAGAACCACAGAGAGCAACTGGACAGAAAGGTGCTGAAGTAGGTCTGGAAAAAGCGGAGGGAAGTAGCTGGGAGACAATGCTCTGTCCCAACGTGGAGAGGCTTAAAGATAGTCCAGAAGGGGTTGGGACCTGAGCCCACAGAGCAAGCTGAAGAGGAAACAAAGTGGAACAGAAGAACTTGTATTTGTCTCGACATTAGTTACCACAGAAGGGGATTGAACTCTGTGGTACCCAGCCAGAGGCTGAGCCATGTGAGCAGAGGGGCACCAAAGGGTGGCCACACCTGTGACAATCACATGCGTTTTTTTCCACAGGCCTCTCCCTCATTTGGTGCACAGGATGGATAGTATTCAGAGAATGAATCATGTTTCTGTATTGAATGAGACTGTTGTCTTTATGACCCCTGCTTTGTTTGTTGCAGAAGTTTGGTGGGATTTAGTGAATGAGTCAGGAAAGTGAAGGAAGAGAAAGTGATTGTGGTAGTTGAATGCCACCATGGTGAATTCTACCCCTGCCTCTATCATAAAGTTATTGTGTGATATTGACACAGCCTCTTAAACCAAACTTTTGACTAGTGGTCACGAATTGTGTGTTCCTTATTTTCTGAGTACCTAAGCTACAACACGAGATTTATAAAAGTGCTGCGTACTCACAACTGAAATTAAAATCTATCGGTGCTGTGCTTTCAATATATAAAATGCTAGAAAAATGCTAAGTACTCTGCAAATTCAGATGCAAAGTGTCTCAAATTAGACGATTACTGGGGATAATCCTGATCCTGCCATAACGTATTCTGGAGTGCATCCATAGTCCCATTGAGTTGTCAGGATAGTGGCCTATTTTATGGCAAGAACAATATGAAGAGACATGGTCTTGTAAAAGAGAAGTATTGAGGATGATCCACCTGCAAGTGTTCTGAGAATGGATTCAGTGTGTAGGCATGGTGCGTGGTGCAGGAGAGAGATTCATAGATTTCATAGATATTTAGGTCAGAAGGGACCATTATGATCATCTAGTCTGACCTGCACAATGCAGGCCACAGAATTTCACCCACCACTCCTGCAAAAAATCTCACACCTATATCTGTGCTATTGAAGTCCTCAAATCGTAGTTTAAAGACTTCAAGGAGCAGAGAATCCTCCAGCAAGTGACCCGTGCCCCATGCTACAGAGGAAGGCGAGAAACCTCCAGGGCCTCTTCCAATCTGCCCTGGAGGAAAATTCCTTCCCGACCCCAAATATGGCGATCAGCTAAACCCTGAGCATATGGGCAAGATTCATCAGCCAGATACTACAGAAAATTCTTTCCTGGGTAACTCATATCCCACCCCATCTGATATCCCATCACAGGCCGTTGGGCCTATTTATCATGAATATTTAATTACCAAAACCATGTTATCCCATCATACCATCTCCTCCATAAACTTATCGAGTTTAATCTTAAAGCCAGATAGATCTTTTGCCCCCACTGCTTCCCTTGGAAGGCTATTCCAAAACTTCACTCCTCTGATGGTTAGAAACCTTCGTCTAATTTCTAGTCTAAATTTCCTGGCGGCCAGTTTATATCCATTTGTTCTTGTGTCCACATTGGTACTGAGTTTAAATAATTTCTCTCCCTCTCTGGTACTGATCCCTCTGATATATTTATAGAGAGCAATCATATCTCCCCTCAACCTTCTTTTAGTTAGGCTAAACAAGCCAAGCTCCTTGAGTCTCCTTTCATAAGACAAGTTTTCCATTCCTCGGATCATCTAGTAGCCCTTCTCTGTACCTGTTCCAGTTTGAATTCATCCTTCTTAAACATGGGAGACCAGAACTGCACACAGTATTCCAGGTGAGGTCTCACCAGTGCCTTGTATAACAGTACTAAAACTTCCTTATCCCTACTGGAAATACCTCTCCTGATGCATCCCAAGACCACATTAGCTTTTTTCACGGCCATATCACATTGGCGGCTCATAGTCATCCTATGATCAACCAATACTTCAAGGTCCTTTTCCTCCTCCGTTACTTCTAATTGATGCGTCCCTAGCTTGTAACTAAAATTCTTGTTATTAATCCCTAAATGCATGACCTTACACTTCTTACTATTAAATTTCATCCTATTACTATTACTCCAGTTTACAAGGTCATCCAGATCCTCCTGTAGGATATCCCTGTCCTTCTCCAAATTGGCAATACCTTCCAGCTTTGTATCATCTGCAAACTTTATTAGAACACTCACACTTTTTGTGCCGAGGTCAGTAATAAAAAGATTAAATAAGATTGGTCCCAAAACTGATCCTTGAGGAACTCCACTGGTAACCTCCCTCCAGCCTGACAGTTCACCTTTCAGTAGGACCCGTTGTAGTCTCCCCTTTAACCAATTCCTTATCCACCTTTCAATTTTCCTATTGATCCCCATCTTATCCAATTTAACTAATAATTCCCCATGTGGCACGGTATCAAATGCCTTACTGAAATCTAGGTAAATTAGATCCACTGCGTTTCCTTTGTCTAAAAAATCTGTTACTTTCTCAAAGAAGGAGATCAGGTTGGTTTGGCACGATCTACCTTTTGTAAAACCATGTTGTATTTTATCCCATTTACCATTGACTTCAATGTCCTTAACTACCTTCTCCTTCAAAATTTTTTCCAAGACCTTGCATACTACAGATGTCAAACTAACAGGCCTGTAATTACCCAGATCACCTTTTTTTCCCTTTCTTAAAAATAGGAACTATGTTAGCAATTCTCCAATCATACGGTACAACCCCTGAGTTTACAGATTCATTAAAAATTCTATGTGTAAAGGCCAACATGAGAGAAAGTGCAGAAGTGGGCATGGATGGGGACTACACAGAGGGAATAGTCAGAGGAACAACTTGGGCTGAGGGAAGGTGGTTTGGGGGCTGGGAACAAAAGGCCTGGTAAATAGGAGTTAACTTGTAAAGGACCTTGAAGGTGAGAACAAGGAATTGAATTGTGTTCGGGGAGCTAGTGAAGGGACTTGAAGTGAGGCTGAGCATGATCATACCATGAGCCTGAGAGTAACCCCTGGCCTGTGTCCAGGCCCCCCCCCCCAGGGCAAGTGGAGGGTCTGCAACTCCGCACAGCTGCCTGTGCAGCTCTTACCCTGACCAGCTCTGGCAGGGGGGCGGGGTCTCGGAGCTGCAGCCAGGCCATAGTAAGAGCCACCTGGGCATCTGTGGGGAGCCACAGACTCTCCATCTGCCCTGGGCATAGGGCTGGTGGCTGTTCTCACCCAACACCTCCCAGACAGTTAGAGAATCCCCACAGCTTCCCCGGGCACCACTACTTGCCTACTCAATGTTGGGCTGCCATATTTTAGTATCTGGTTTAACTCTGATTTATTAATTCTATAACTTTCTGTTCATTTGCAGCCATTAATTTTTGGTTGGGTTTACTCTTTGCCCAGATTTTGGTTGCGTTTACTAAAGCAGAATATTGGCTGATGTACCCAAGATCACAGAGAAATTGTCTCAGCCCAGATTTAAATCAGAAATCTCTTGATCACAACTATTCAGTCTAACCACTAACCCAAATAAACTACTTCTGGTAGTGTCTTTTTAGTCTTGTCCGTAATTTTACTAACATGCATCTGGCTTGGTATTTCTGACTCTTAGAATTTTGTCATGAATAGACTGTTTGTTTGTTTTATTTTCCTTCTTAGAGAGAGAAGGTGGGTGAAGTAATATTTTTTTTATTGGACCAACTTCTGTTGATGAAAGAGACAAGCTTTCAAGCAACACGGAGCTCCTCTTCAGATCTTTCCTTCTTAAAATTCATTTGTCATTTTCAGAGCAGATTGGGCATATTTTCTTCTAGAAATGCCTGGATATGAACATGTATTTTGTAATAAATTGTGTGACATAGATAATTAAGTTAGATGCAGATTTTTTTCTTAATCTCCAAATCAATTAAAAGGTTTGATAAATGAGGTTTGGAAATTGTAGGTTGCAGAGATGAGAAGCCATCACATTGTACCCAGTCGATTAAAACAAGAAGAAATAGAACAGACACAGATAAGTGTTCTGCCTGTGTTAACCTTGATGGCTATTATCGGGGGGATGATGCTATATCTATTTCATTGGCTTAGGCTTTTTTTCATGCTGAGAGAAATCAATACTTTGAGTTGCTGGATGACAGAGGCATCACTTCAGAATTGAAGGTGGCTGTCAGACATTGTCATTGGTTGACTTTTGTTCACTATTGAGTTTTTAAGCTTTCATTTTTCTAAGTCTTATTCAGGAGTCTTTGTAAGATTTCCCTGGGTAGCATTTTTTTTAGTCCAGACTTGAAGCCTGAGGTCAGGGATCAAGTGCAAAGATCTTTGAAAGTGGAAGATTGAAGAGTGCCTTCATTTACTACAATGTCCTTATTTAAAGGGAATTTGCATTGGCAGGAGGACTATCCCTTGTCTTCTGGAGTATTTTTTTCTCTTAAATGATGTTTTCTAGGACATGATGCTAGTAATTTTGAGCCAAGTTAGGCAAAGGAATTGGCATACTTCAAAATGGTTAGTGAGAGCTTTGTGGCAAGTTGAAGTACAGAAAATGGACTGTAAGATAATGTAGTCTTTTTAAAAATCTTTGCTGCTATCAAATGCTGTTAGTTAGATATAGCTTTTGTGAAACATAACATGGTAATTTTAGGAATTGTAGTGATACATATGCAAATGTTACCGTGCATTGGAAATCTTTAACTGTCAGCTTTATTTGATATGTTTTTCTATAAACCAAAAACAAAATTATCTTTAAAATACCAGATCCTCCCTGTCTCTAGTTCAGTCTAGGGGGATTATCTACTAATTCACCATACCATTTGTTTTTAACAGCATATCTGGAATCATCCTGATGACAGAATATACTGTTTGCTCCTCTCTCCATGCTACCTTTCCACATCTAGGTACACAGGGTGGTTTTCGCCTTTCATATTTCCTGCTCCAAAATGGCTGGGACCAATGGCTGTGAAATCCTCCCCTAATATCTCTAACCATTGCTGTTGTGTTTTTACATTGGACCTGCTTCCAAAACACCATTTAAAACAGGTTTCAAGCACCAAAGTGCTCACGGAAGTGGAAATCTTGGTTTAATTTACTCATAGGTATGTAACGGTCTAATTACATACAACCACGTAGAAGTCTGCAGGGCATGTGTTGATAGTATAGTTTGCAACCATGATGGCTATCCATCATGAAAGCAGAGGAAGTAAATGTGTAATAATTTGTAGAACCGTAGAAAAGGTTACATGCAAACAAAATCTTTAACCAGCTTACTCAAGATGAACATTTGCAAAATATGCTGGTTAATATAAAAACAAAATATGCATTGTTCATAAACCTCTGATTTCAAATCTTTGATGTAGCTGATCTTCAGGCAACCTATAGTTTTGGTTAGGAGGGGTTCAGGTAATTGAATTTTAACTGTATTGGTATATGTACATAAAATAATTTGTCAAATATTGATATTGGCATGTGATCTACACATGGTTCATGTTGTAACCTGGCAGTTCTTCTAAACCACTCCTATCCCTGATAGATCAATTCTCCATATCCCAGTTGCAAAATGAATGGGAATAAGAGGAGAGGTACTTAGTACTATTCCTCTACCACCACAATGGCAATTCCATTGGGTCTCAGAAGGCATGACATACTTGAGCATGTGTCCTTTAGATAATTAGGTTAATACTGTCTTCCTTCTAACAGGCATTGCAACCCTTCAATTTTATTGTGTACACTAATAATCTGGTAGCTGACTCCCAGACTCCTTGTCCTTTTATGAAAGTAAAGAAATTTGTATTGGAAAAATAAAACTCACTTGAGTTAAACTGATGGTGCAAGCCTGCATTGAGGAGTTTGTTTGCTGCATTTACAGTCTCAATAAGTGGCTTGGTCAGACCTCTCCACCCTTTTCACTATAGCATCAGTTTCCCTCATCTTTGGATGCTGACATCTAGACCTTAGAAAATGCACCCTCCATGATCCAAATGATTCCAGTGAAGTTCCAATCCTAATGTTCCACATGAAAATACGGTCATTTACTTATAGGCCATGTAGATTCTTGTTCAGATTTTTTTCTGTGGTACAATGTGCAGGATAATATGAAATTTAATCTGAAGATTGACATCTGCCAGTTTCAATGTATTTTCCAGATGCACAGTCTTTCATTCAAAATTCAAAACTAACCCAAACTTTGAAACAGCACCAAGTGAATCATTTCCTTAGCCAATTCCTAAGTCTTAAACCATTGCAGATGACACAACTGTTACACTTCACAGATTGGCCTCATAAAATGTCAGTCATATACTCTTTGCTACTTCTTCCTATTCTTAAACTCTCTAAATAGCAGTAGAAATTATATAGCATCTACCTCAGTGAAAATTGGTTAGAAGCAAAACTTAAAACTGATTTACTTGTACTTTACTGATTTACTTGTCCTACTTTGGTGGGACAAACTGCTTCTGGTGGAATTGTTGGGAAGTTTTGCTCCGATTTGGGCTGCATAGTGGTGGAGAGAACTCTAGTCAGAAGCCTAATTATGGGGGATAATTGTAATTGGCCTGTAACAGAGACTCGTCTCTAGAACAAAAAGAAAGCTACTGCCACTTCTGCAGTTACTTTGTAAGTGAAGAATGGAGAGTAAATAAAGATATAAATTAGTACCAAACTAGGGGGAAAAACCCCATAGTTTTAGTACTGTATTGAGATTAATCTTCTATCTTTTAAATGCATTTATTCAATAAGGAACAGATTCAGGATTAGATATTTTTATTTCACCGGTTTCCTGCAAGTCATCTAAGAATTGAGTGTAAAGAAGAAAGCATCCAGGAATAATACAAGACCAGGGCTAACATCAAAATGAACATAGAGAAGATTCGCAAAAAGAAAAGGAGGACTTGTGGCACCTTAGAGACTAACCAATTTATTAGAGCATAAGCTTTCGTGAGCTACAGCTCACTTCCTCAGATGCATATCGTGGAGACTGCAGCAGGCTTTATATATACACAGAGAATATGAAACAATACCTATTCCCACCCCACTGTCCTGCTGGTAATAGCTTATCTAAAGTGATTTCCAGCACAAATCCAGGTTTTCTCACCCTCCACCCCCCCACACAAATTCACTCTCCTGCTGGTGATAGCCCATCCAAAGTGACAACTCTTTACACAATGTGCATGACAATCAAGCTGGGCTATTTCCTGCATAAATCCAGGTTCTCACATCCCCCCACCCCCATACACACACAAACTCACTCTCCTGCTGGTAATAGCTCATCCAAACTGACCACTCTTCAAGTTAAAATCCAAGTTAAACCAGAACATCTGGGGGGGGGGGGGGGTAGGAAAAAACAAGAGGAAACAGGCTACCTTGCATAATGACTTAGCCACTCCAAGTCTCTATTTAAGCCTAAATTAATAGTATCCAATTTGCAAATGAATTCCAATTCAGCAGTTTCTCGCTGGAGTCTGGATTTGAAGTTTTTTTGTTTTAAGATAGCGACCTTCATGTCTGTGATCGCGTGACCAGAGAGATTGAAGTGTTCTCCGACTGGTTTATGAATGTTACAATTCTTGACATCTGATTTGTGTCCATTTATTCTTTTACGTAGAGACTGTCCAGTTTGACCAATGTACATGGCAGAGGGGCATTGCTGGCACATGATGGCATATATCACATTGGTGGATGTGCAGGTGAACGAGCCTCTGATAGTGTGGCTGATGTTATTAGGCCCTGTGATGGTGTCCCCTGAATAGATATGTGGGCACAGTTGGCAACGGGCTTTGTTGCAAGGATAAGTTCCTGGGTTAGTGGTTCTGTTGTGTGGTATGTGGTTGTTGGTGAGTATTTGCTTCAGGTTGCGGGGCTGTCTGTAGGCAAGGACTGGCCTGTCTCCCAAGATTTGTGAGAGTGTTGGGTCATCCTTTAGGATAGGTTGTAGATCCTTAATAATGCGTTGGAGGGGTTTTAGTTGGGGGCTGAAGGTGACGGCTAGTGGCGTTCTGTTATTTTCTTTGTTAGGCCTGTCCTGTAGTAGGTAACTTCTGGGAACTCTTCTGGCTCTATCAATCTGTTTCTTTACTTCTGCAGGTGGGTATTGTAGTTGTAAGAAAGCTTGACAGAGATCTTGTAGGTGTTTGTCTCTGTCTGAGGGGTTGGAGCAAATGCGGTTGTATCGCAGAGCTTGGCTGTAGACGATGGATCGTGTGGTGTGGTCAGGGTGAAAGCTGGAGGCATGCAGGTAGGAATAGCGGTCAGTAGGTTTCCGGTATAGGGTGGTGTTTATGTGACCATTGTTTATTAGCACTGTAGTGTCCAGGAAGTGGATCTCTTGTGTGGACTGGACCAGGCTGAGGTTGGTGGTGGGATGGAAATTGTTGAAATCATGGTGGAATTCCTCAAGGGCTTCTTTTCCATGGGTCCAGATGATGAAGATGTCATCAATATAGCGCAAGTAGAGTAGGGGCTTTAGGGGACGAGAGCTGAGGAAGCGTTGTTCTAAATCAGCCATAAAAATGTTGGCATACTGTGGGGCCATGCGGGTACCCATAGCAGTGCCGCTGATCTGAAGGTATACATTGTCCCCAAATGTGAAGTAGTTATGGGTAAGGACAAAGTCACAAAGTTCAGCCACCAGGTTAGCCGTGACATTATCGGGGATAGTGTTCTTGACGGCTTGTAGTCCATCTTTGTGTGGAATGTTGGTGTAGAGGGCTTCTACATCCATAGTGGCCACATCCATAGAGAAGCCCTCTACACCAACATTCCACACAAAGATGGACTACAAGCCGTCAAGAACACTATCCCCGATAATGTCACGGCTAACCTGGTGGCTGAACTTTGTGACTTTGTCCTTACCCATAACTACTTCACATTTGGGGACAATGTATACCTTCAGATCAGCGGCACTGCTATGGGTACCCGCATGGCCCCACAGTATGCCAACATTTTTATGGCTGATTTAGAACAACGCTTCCTCAGCTCTCGTCCCCTAAAGCCCCTACTCTACTTGCGCTATATTGATGACATCTTCATCATCTGGACCCATGGAAAAGAAGCCCTTGAGGAATTCCACCATGATTTCAACAATTTCCATCCCACCACCAACCTCAGCCTGGTCCAGTCCACACAAGAGATCCACTTCCTGGACACTACAGTGCTAATAAACAATGGTCACATAAACACCACCCTATACCGGAAACCTACTGACCGCTATTCCTACCTGCATGCCTCCAGCTTTCACCCTGACCACACCACACGATCCATCGTCTACAGCCAAGCTCTGCGATACAACCGCATTTGCTCCAACCCCTCAGACAGAGACAAACACCTACAAGATCTCTGTCAAGCTTTCTTACAACTACAATACCCACCTGCAGAAGTAAAGAAACAGATTGATAGAGCCAGAAGAGTTCCCAGAAGTTACCTACTACAGGACAGGCCTAACAAAGAAAATAACAGAACGCCACTAGCCGTCACCTTCAGCCCCCAACTAAAACCCCTCCAACGCATTATTAAGGATCTACAACCTATCCTAAAGGATGACCCAACACTCTCACAAATCTTGGGAGACAGGCCAGTCCTTGCCTACAGACAGCCCCGCAACCTGAAGCAAATACTCACCAACAACCACATACCACACAACAGAACCACTAACCCAGGAACTTATCCTTGCAACAAAGCCCGTTGCCAACTGTGCCCACATATCTATTCAGGGGACACCATCACAGGGCCTAATAACATCAGCCACACTATCAGAGGCTCGTTCACCTGCACATCCACCAATGTGATATATGCCATCATGTGCCAGCAATGCCCCTCTGCCATGTACATTGGTCAAACTGGACAGTCTCTACGTAAAAGAATAAATGGACACAAATCAGATGTCAAGAATTGTAACATTCATAAACCAGTCGGAGAACACTTCAATCTCTCTGGTCACGCGATCACAGACATGAAGGTCGCTATCTTAAAACAAAAAAACTTCAAATCCAGACTCCAGCGAGAAACTGCTGAATTGGAATTCATTTGCAAATTGGATACTATTAATTTAGGCTTAAATAGAGACTTGGAGTGGCTAAGTCATTATGCAAGGTAGCCTGTTTCCTCTTGTTTTTTCCTCCCCCCCCCCCCCCCCAGATGTTCTGGTTTAACTTGGATTTTAACTTGAAGAGTGGTCAGTTTGGATGAGCTATTACCAGCAGGAGAGTGAGTTTGTGTGTGTATGGGGGTGGGGGGATGTGAGAACCTGGATTTATGCAGGAAATAGCCCAGCTTGATTGTCATGCACATTGTGTAAAGAGTTGTCACTTTGGATGGGCTATCACCAGCAGGAGAGTGAATTTGTGTGGGGGGGTGGAGGGTGAGAAAACCTGGATTTGTGCTGGAAATCACTTTAGATAAGCTATTACCAGCAGGACAGTGGGGTGGGAATAGGTATTGTTTCATATTCTCTGTGTATATATAAAGCCTGCTGCAGTCTCCACGATATGCATCTGAGGAAGTGAGCTGTAGCTCACGAAAGCTTATGCTCTAATAAATTGGTTAGTCTCTAAGGTGCCACAAGTCCTCCTTTTCTTTTTGCGAATACAGACTAACACGGCTGCTACTCTGAAACCTGTCATAGAGAAGATTGGATAAGTAATACTTGATGTGTATTTTACCGTCCCTGACATCTTCTCTTTTCCCCTTCTAGCCAAGATTGGGATGTGAGACTTATTACTTTTAGGGGATTTTATAATCTTGTAGCACTGTTGGGGCCACTAAGAGCTGGGGGGGGGGGGGGGGAAGGAATTGGCATACCACATAACTATCAGGAGAAAGATACTTAGAATTGGGATGTGGCCTAAATCAAGACTGAGATTTGAAGTGTTGAGCTGTTTTTACCAGACTGTGCAACACATCAGGCTGCTCCAAACTCAGACCCTGACATTGAGTGTAGATACTTGCCAATAGTCATTTTAGCCAGGATACTACCAGGTTTTGAAAATATATCTGTAACTGTAGTCCTGGCTGCTGTCCCTGGGCTGCATGGTAGTGGAAGAGGCTTTTTCTAAAAACTAAGCATCTCTCCCAGCTCCCACCCTGCTGTCTGCCTGTGTTTCATGCATGGAGTCAGCTCTCTGCTCTACTGTCTTAAAGCTGCTTCTGTAGAACTTTGCTTAGATTAATAAGGGATAGAGGCATTTGGCAGGCACTGAGGGACTGTGGCCACTGAACAGCTGAGAGAGTAAACCTGCACATGAGCAAAGAGAGAAATCAGTTACAGGGTGGTAGGTAGTGAGGGAGAAGCCATTGTGGGAGATGAAGGTAGCTATGAAAGTTTGGGGAAATAGGGGTGTGGAAAGCCATGAGGAGAAGGAGGAACTATGGTAGGAAGGATCAATGCTTTTCCCAAGGATAATTTTTAATGTAAGATTTCAGAGGCCAATGGAGAATTAATGTATATTCTGATGACATTTTGTTTTTCTTTGTTCTCCCTCTCCTCCCACTCCTCTCCATGACATTTCTAAAACTAAAATTACCGAACAAACACTAGAATGTGCACCCAAATCTGGCAGCTAAGGACCTGACAGCCCCACTAATCTTCGGTTTATTTGGAGAATTTTCCCTGACAAAACTTTTCAGATGTTAACAACTATGCATGAGCAGGTGCCAAACATCTGAGAGAGCTGCAACAGCTTCTGCGTCTTATTGTAATAACGTAATATGTTAATGAGCTTGTTGCAATTAAGATTCCTGCATGGTGTGATGTTGTAATTATGATATTTCTGCATTTTAAAGCCTGTCAATTTTCAAACAGGTTATGGGGGAAATAGTAAACTTTTAATAATTAATTTTAAAAGAGTCATCATGTTGGTTTGCTGAAAGAGAGATCTTATTCGTTTTAAACTAGTGACAAACTAATGCTATTTTGTCCTATGTACATGCAAGTTGTAGTTGGAGGAAATGCCACTGGTCTCACCCTTCTTTTGAATGTCATGTCCACACACTGAAATTCATTATTGGTATTTAATAAAGAATGTGTTCAAAATTGCATCAGAAAGAGATTTTTTTTTTAGAGGTTCAAGTTCATTATATCTTTTACAAAACGTTCTAGTTTGATTTCCATTTTATCATGTTTTTAAGGTCAAATGTGACTTTAATGTTCCATAAAGAGACAGAGATTGATAATCTGGAAAGAGTAACCCTCTAATGTGATTTATATATATGGATTTTATGTCAGATATGAAAAGTTGCTGTTCAAATTGTAAAGGAGGATCCATTAAAGAGCACTTTAAAACACTTTACTACTTAGCTTACCTTGGACACTTGTTCTTAGAATTCTGCCCTTTCAAGCAACTTATATATAACAGCTTATCAAACATTTACTAAGTGCTGGTGAAGAGAATTCAAAATTGTCATGGGTGCAGGATAGGTTAATATACTGGAAAAGACAGCAGTGTTTAAAAGGAGCTATAAAAATCTTGTTTAGAGGCGGTCATAACTTAGCCAACTTATTTTTTTTGGTGGGGAGGCGATGGCGGGATGCTGGGTTTAGGCGTACAAAAGACTATTCCTGATGTTTAATTGAACTGAAATTCTACTGCTTACGGTTCACACTTTCTGGATTTCTGTTCATCAGGTGAGCATTGTAACAGTCATAGGAGAGTTGGGGAACAGGTGAAAGGCAAAATCTAGATGGAGAATTTACAAATGAATTTGTAATCAGCCTATTCTTACTTTTTTACCATTTAAGGGTGTCTGTAAAATTAAATGCTTGTTAACCACTGGTTTATATAATGTAAGTGTCTGTGAAAATCCATATTGGATGTATTTTAGTCATTTTCTGCATAATTGCTGCAATTAAAGAGAGTGACTGATTAAAAAGTACTTTACTTCATATGTGTCATAAGGCATAACTACTTAATGTTTTACTTGTATAGGTTTTGTTTGTTTTTAATATCTTGATACCTATGCTTGGAAGAATTGTTCTAAAGTCTGCACTGGTTGCTCTCCCCCTGAAAAAAAAAAGGATATTTTTCTTGTTTGTTTGGATAAACATTTGTCCTTTCTACTAACTAGATCATAGAATAATCCAATCATTTACAGAGGCTGAAGTGCTTTGTCTACCTAGCATATGCAATGTGTAGAACTGCCAGATTGAAATCTGAGGAACAGGAAGTCTTAAAGTTGGGGGTGGGGGACTTTCATGACACCACATTAACAGGAAAATAAAGAAAATAACCACCCAGGAAAGCAGAGTTTTTAGTTTTTATGTTTTTAGTTTTTCACCATTTTGTTTTTATGTAATTAGTCTTTGTTAATGGTGTTACGTTTTGACAGCCTTGAAAAATGAAATATTTTTACCAACAGTTGTTGTATGTAAAGTTAAAGTGTTCGTTTTTCCACACTGGCCTGCTAATGTATCACAGCCTTCTGGCTAGTGAAAAGCTACTTCAGTCTTCATATCCATTCAGTGTTTTTCCTCTTTGAAACTTCCAGCAAGAAAACTATATGTAATGTACTATCCAAATAGCATATATAAGGTTTTGATTTTATTTAGGGGAAGGATCTTCAAAGATACATATAGCCGTTAGGTGCCCAACCCCCATTCACTTTTAATGCAAGTTGCATGTCTAACTGCAATCTGTGTCTTTGAAGATCTCCCCTTTGAGACTGGAACTATAAAATCTATACTCTTGCAGTGTGATAGAATCGGTTATTCTGACATGTTCTACTGTCTTGTCAGGTTAGTAATGTTTTAAAAAAATCTTGAGGGAACATGGTGTAGTGGCTAAAATACATAACTAATCTGAGTTCTGTATTTAGCTCTGCTATAGATGTACTGTAACCATAGATAACTACTGTGTCCCTCAAGTTTGCACATCTGTAAAATGGGGATAATTCTTATTTCTGAAGGCTTAGTAAAACTGATTAGTTGTTTGTAAAGTACTTCAAGAGTCTTGGTTGGAAGGTTTTGAAGTGCAAAGTATTAAAGTATTTATTTATTTTTCTTAGTCGCTGTGTGCCCAGTATTCTGCAGATAAACGAGAGGATGAAAAGATGTGTGATCATTTGATAAGAGCAGCCAAGTTCCGAGATCATGTGACTGCATCCCAACTCATACAGAAAATTATCAACATTCTGACAGACAAGCATGGAGCCTGGGGAAATTCTGCATCAAGGTAAAGATAGATCTTTAAGATTTGGCTTTTGTTCAGATATGATGGGATGATTTGGATTATGTCTTCAGATGAGGTCAAACGTAATGGAAAACTGTCATATTACAATTTTGTTTATTGTAAAACAATATATATTTAAAGAAAAATTTTGGAAGACACAGAGAACTTTACTTCAGCAATATGTTATCTACAATTGGGGCTTAATCCATTTTTCTTTTTTCAACAGTCTTGTTTACTCACAAAGCAATATTTGTAGTTTAGTGACTGTTCTAAATACCATTACTGAGGCATATCTGAAATGGTAAAAATACATTTTGCTTTCCTGAATGTAGAGAATCAGTGCAACATATATGCGAAAGCAACAACAATATAGAAAAAAATTCTTCCCCAGTTGGATTTAAACCTCATCACTATGCAGAGCTCCAAATTTTTTTCAAATTCCAGTATAACTGCATCATTTATTTTAAAAAAACAGGAAATACATGAATAAATATTCCCTAAAATATTTTCTGTTACTGAAGCGTGGAATGGAATATTTAACACCTGACCAATGGAAATTTATGAAGAGAGGTAACATTGCACCCCCTTGTCTCCAGGAAAGAGGAAAATGTTTTTTTTATTATGTTGCATTGTCTATTCATACATTAGAGCAAAACACAACCAAATGAAAATTACATTGCTTTCATTTGGGAAATTCTACGGAATATGGAATAGTAATTACATTGACACTTGTTTAATTGTTTCTGCTCAAGTCAAGCTGATAGTTTCAGCTGAATATTTAAAATGAAAGTTCAAATCCTAGAACTGCATATCTGATTAGGACTTAAAAAATAAACTGAATGTGTCTTGGCTAGAACATACGATGCTGAGTCCATTTGCTTCTTGAAATGCTGTCATTTGTATGCAATGAAAGGTGGAGGTAGGAAATGTGAGTGAAAAATTTAATATATTGTTTTTGCCAATAATCTCAATTAGCTCTTTTGTATTAAAAACAATTTTATCATGTTCAACAATTTCTCATTTCATAATAAGTTTTGATGGATATTAGCTATTAAGTACTATTAATATTGAGGTTTTTATTATAGCATATTAGAATTACAGTTGAGCCACAAACCCAAAATGTGGTGCTCAAACTGTGTTAAATATGGAAAGCCTTTATGAAAATACTCTGCAAGAAAATACAAAATAATTACACACTTAAACATTTCCGACAACGGTTGGTTAGTTAATCGCTTTCTATGAACATAGTATTTTAAGATTGTAACAGTGTCTCTTCAAACAACTTTGTCTAGCACTTCATACATCAGTGGCTCTTCAATTTTCAGAGTGTGCGCCATTAGTGTTTTGTTCAGTTGTTTGTGTTCCTTAGCTTAAAACAGTTTCTGTCCTTAATGGCTTTTAAATAAGGAGTATGAAGAACTCTTTGCCATTTAGATGTGTTTTGCTTATCATGATAGTACTGGTATAGCGAGATAGGTTGAGCTGTAATTGATAAAATGTAGTGCACACAGAAAGTGAGTTAACTATTCTCTGATTTTCTTCATACAAGGTTTGGTTAATCAGCTTGTAAATTATGTAGTGTAGAAAATATGGACATGATTATTTCTATTTTATAATAAATAATGATCTACAGTGAAATGGAAATATCACATAATGCACTTTGCAGTACACTTAACATAATTCTAGGAAACTTAAATGGCATTAGAGAGGAAAAAAAATCTTTATCGGGAAGCCAGAATGCATTTACTCACCATAAACCTGTTTTTAAAAAAAAAAAAAAAAAAAAAAAAAAAGGGCACACGATTGTCATCCTAAGCAAAAGCTGTATTAAAGGGGTTACATTAATATTTTACTTTCCCTTAAAGAATTGTACTACATTTTTGTCATGTAAATTCAATCTTAGTAGTACTTTTTAATATTTGGTTTGTGGTATTTTGTTTTTCATCCTCCTTTGGAATCCATATAATTGCTTGTAGCCATGGCTCTGAAGGCCTAATACTTTCCCATTAATGTCATTTATTTTGTTTCAATATTGATGGCTTTTCTAATGCCCTACGATCAGTGGGCTGCAGTGCTGGCAGCTGGCCTGGGATCGGCAGTGGTTTTAATAAATCACAATCAGACTCATGCCATTACATCAATATTTTTAGTCAATTATAGAGAAGGTCAGGTGCTACATTCGGTATAGGAGCCCCAGCATGTGGCATTTGAGAAACATCTGGTACTGCAACAAAACTGCAAGCCGGGGAAAAAAGAATCCAATTTATCCCATCTAAAGAGACCAAATGAAATCTGCTGCTTTATGGATAACACAATGATGATTATAGCCATTTTGAACATGTTATACTTGCTAGACTTAATACCCTTTATACAGACATATTCCCTAAAGTTTCCATTCAATAAAAACTGAAAATGAAAATATTATTTTCTCAGAAGCAGATGTGAATTGTTGTTTCCTCACAGCAGGCATCTAATATCTTTTGACACATAGTGACCTGCCTGAATGCAATTTGTGTCTTAATATCCAGATTGTACCAGCTTTTGCCACATGAGAGAGAGTAAGCAAGCTCTTTTTCCTTCACTGGATTTGAAGTCCTGGCTATTGCTGTGGCATGCAAAGAAAGCATTCCTTTCACAGAGCTCTGATATCTCTGTGCCCTTTACTGTCATTGCATTTTTTCAAATGCTTAGAGATTTCAGGAAATAATGGGACAGACAAGTACCTGTTCATCCATACATTACTGTCACCTGGAGTGAGGCTCAGGTGAAAACTGAGAAAGCCTGATAAGAATGGTGGAATAAGCAGGAAAGAGGACACAAATGAACAGAGTGGCAGAAGTAATTTTTTTCTGGTGCATAGAGCAGGCATTGTGTTTATTTGGGTCAGGAGACAAATCATCTTTCATGTAGATGACACCTGGTAAAGTGGCTGAATATAAGAAGGATGAGGAGAGATGATGGAGAACACTGGATGAAAGTCTCAGAGGACATACTACCCTTTTCTCATATCGTCCTTCATTGCATTCTAATAGGCTGACTAATGTACCATGGAAATTCATTCTTGGTATTAGAGGGGAAAAGGGTGGTACTCTTCTCAGAAAAATGCAAAGGTAGAACTGCAGACATAAATTATTTTAGAAGCAATAAGGTTTAGGAATTTTTAAGAGAACCTCTGTATATCAAGATCTCTGAATGCTTTTGATTAGTTTAGGAGACTGAGTTTAGGCTCAGGTTTCGGTTGCTTAAGAAACTCTGTTTCAGATTGGTTGAATGTGTTCTAATGGATGCCCTCAAGCAAGAGGCGTCTCTGCCTTAGAGACATTCATCTTTTTTCTGTGTCACAGGCTTGCTGGTAAAAATCTTTGTGATGCTCTCTCCAATTTTTCTTCAGTAAATCAAATCTTCCTTCTTTCAAAAAGATGAATGCTGTAAGGTTGGGGTGTTATAAAAAAAAAATCAATGCAGGCAAAATTGAAACAGTATGCCTCTGTATTGATTGGCCTTGTGAAATCGAAACTAACAGCTTTGTAACTGTTCCAGTGGACAGTTAGCTGACCTGTAATGGATAAACTATCAATATTAGCATTACTATTTTATCTTGTAGTATGTCATTTTAGAATCCAGAGTCCAAGGAAAGAGAAGGGTCGAACTGAATTTTTAATGTTACTTGTGAGAAGTAACCACATTCTTTCTCTGTATAGTTGTTTGTAGATAAGTGAGATACGTATGTGTTCTGTTTTAAAACACAGTATTACTTTAAAGAGCAATGATTATTTTTTAACCTGTTCCCTTTGGCATTTGCAATAAAATGCATTTCAAAATATTTGTTTTTTAAATAAAAAAAGAACAAGAAAAAACTTCAAACAAAACAGCGCCAAGAGCTCTGCCTATCAGGGCAAATGTAGTTTTATTAGTCTAAAAATTGAAAATATGATGCGCCTTTTCCCCCATCTGTAATATATTGTATGGCTGAGTTTATTAATAAAATTTCAAAATTTCCAGATGTTCATCATAGATTTATACAGATTTACACTTCCTAAATAGGCATCAATGCACAGAATTTTAAAAGCGTCCCCATAAAACACGTTGTGATGAAGAGGTATAATTTTCCCCCTTTCTTACTGGCTCACATGCTTTTCATTCTGACGCCTACCCGACCCTGAGGATCTTGCACTTGACATCAGTGTAAAGCAACATTCATTGCTCTCTCTGGAGCTTTGATGATGCTAGGAAATTCTTTATAGCCTACAATGACAATAACATAGTGAAATGGCTTAATAAACCTAACATTTTTCCTATTTGTCTCCCGCTCTGTGTCCCCCTCCAAAAAATGTAAATCATTAGCAAATGAAGCAGGTGGGAGGGAACAATGTAAATGTCAGTTAAAGAAATAAGGTTTTTTGAAGTACTTTCATGAAATAAGTAGGTGTATAGAAGTTAGTGTTTAAATTTTGTATTTTAGTATGTGTACGTCAATACATATGCAGTAACTCCCAGTGAGTTGTGGGTACAATGTTCTATATGTGTATAGAGGCCTGAGGCCAAGTACCTTCAGCCATTATAAGTGAAAGTTCCTGTACAATCACATTCTATCATGTTAAAATGCCCTTATAAAATATTTTTGTATAATTTTATAATAATTAGTCCCAAACAATGTTTGGGTTACAATGGATACCAAGAAAATGGAAATTTTTAATCAGACAGTCAGATTTCTTCTTACACAATACCTTTTTGATAAATAAACTAAATGTGTAAGAGGCTGCTGAAAGATCTAATGGACACCTGATCTCTGTCTTTCACCATAAGGAGAGTGTAAACCATAGAAATAAGTAAAATCTCCATGTCATGCTGAGATCTACTGAGACTGTGAAGGGATTCAGGTTTGGAGTTTTCATCATCACCTTCTCAATAACTTTTCCCAAAAAGGGAACAATTCAACTTCAGCCCCATCTCAAGAGTTTTTTAGTGCAGGAAAAGTTTTCTTGAACAGGGACCTAATTATAACTTGCTTTAGGGCTATGTGCAATTTGCTTTCACAAAGGGAGACTTTGACTGTTTCTATAAAAAACAGACCCAGTCCCACTGCCTTAGCTTTCACTAGTCATCTGAGAAGAGGTCATCTTAGTGGTAGTTGAGAGGCTGAATATAGCTTACCTAGCAGATCCAGAGCCACCAAAGGTGAAACTGAATGAAATACCACCGGAGAAGAGGGGGAGTTCTTTTCCCTTCCTGCTCTGAAACTGGCTATAGTGAGTTAAACTGTCAGTGAACCAATTCATCTTATCTGAAAAGTAGATGTGGGTGAGACAGGGAAGAGAATAGTCACTATAAGAGTTTTTTTATTCCATTACTCAGAACAGTGTTACTTGTCTAAATCTCATAGTAGAGGAAAAGGAATAATCTCTTAGCTTCTAAGTTTCCACCTCAGGATAAAATATTGTTAAAAAAAAAATCAGTTGCAATTCACAAATACAGAATGGAGGATAACTGGCTAGGCAGTGGTACTGCTGAAAAGAATCTGGGGATTACAGTGGATCACCAATTGAATATGAGTTAATAGAATGATGCTGTTACAAAAAAGGCAGATATTTTTCTCGGAAGTATTAACAGCGGTATCGTACACAAGACATGATGGGAGGTAATCATTCCACTCAGCACTCATGAGCTCTCAGTTGGAGTGCTTGTGTCCAGTTTTGGGCACCACACTTTAAGAAAGATGTGGACAAATCAGAGACAGCCCAAAGGAAAGTGACAAAAATATAAGAGGTCATGGTTTTAAAATCTATCAGGTAAGTCTGAAACAACTGGGCATGTTTAGTGCAGAGAAGAAAAGGATGATGGGGTGGGACATAAAACATGTAAAAGGCTATTATAACAAGGACAGTGATCAGTTGAAATAATCAGCTTAGTTTGCAGCAAGGGAGATTTAGGTTATATATTAGGAAAATTTTCTAACTATAAGAATAGTTAAGCACTGGAACAAATTACCTACAGAGGTTGTGGAATCCCCATTACTGGAGCTTTTAAAAACCGGTAAAACAACCACCTGTCAGGAATGGTCTAGGTGTACGTAATCCTGCCTCAGTGGAAGTGGATTGACTAGATGATATCTTGAGGTCTCTTCCTGCCCTATATATCTCTGATTGGTTTCAGACTATTTTTTGTCACTGTTTGTCATTCCCTGTTACTCCATCTGTTGCAGATTCACTGTGCACTGTAGTGACTTGCAAAGCCAATTAAACAGAGGTGCCTGGGACGGATGGATTGATGAATGTGGTCACAAGACATCCAGCTAGGCCATCAGTTCAATGGCCTAATGGTGGACAGCATTATTTTTCAGTTGCATTTAGGACCCATTGAGAGTCCACTGATTTCCAAGAGTGCAGACAATCTGAACAGGTCCATAGCACTGACAGAAGCTGAGGTCTGACCTCAGGCTAAGTTGTGAGTCAGCTGTGCATGAGGTACATGCACTCTGTATTATTGTATCCTTCTCGGATAGCCAGTTTGTATAGGATAACAACTGTTTCCTGCTCCCAGCAAATGTAATTAGTTCTTGTAGCTCAAGTGGTAGAAGAAGTCTGTACTGCAGGTTTGGGGTTTAAACTGGAGCTGGTTAGAACACTTTGGACTAAAAGAGAGGTTATTGAAATATACTGTTGCATTGAAGTCAAAACATTTTGTGGAGACAATTTGGTTTTGACAAAGACTTTGCTTAAAAGGTTTGGGGGAGTGGGGAAGTAGGAGAGAAAGAAAGAGAGACTCACACTCTTAACATGTTTTTTAGGGCACTGGTCTAGGATCTTCAAGTGTCTGCCTATCTGATTTAATGATCTGGGATGAAAAACTCTGACAGTTTATAATGTAATGACTTAGATAATAGAGTGGAGAGTATGCTTATAAATATTTGTGGATGATACCAAGCTGGGGGGAGTGGAGCGGTTTGGAAGGCAAGGTTAAAATGCAAAGTAACTTTGACAAATTGGAGAATTGGTCTGAAATCAACAAGATGGAATTAAATCGGGGTGGGCAAACTATGGCTCAGAGGCTGCATCCGGCCCCCCCAGACATTTTAATCCAGCCCTCGAGCTTCTGCTGGGGAGTGGAGTCGGGGGCTTGCCTCACTCCACCATGGCTCCTGGAAGCAGCGGCATGCCTCTCCTCCGGCTCCTATGCATAGGGGCAGCCAGGGGGCTCCGCATGCTGCCTCTACCCCAAGCGCCTCCCTCGCAGCTCCCATTGGCTGGGAACCGTGGCCAATGGGAGCTGCAGGGGCGGTGCCTGCGGATGGGGCAGCATGCAGAGCTGCCTGGCCATGCCTTCATGTAGGAGCCATGGGTGGGACAAGCTGTCGCTGCTACTGGGAGCTGCTTGAGTTAAGCGCCACCAAGAGCCTGTACCCCTGACCCCCTCCCATGCCCCAGCCCTCTGCCCCACCCTCCAAACCTGATCCCCTCCCACCCTCCAAACATGAGGGCCTGATCCCTCTCCCACCCTCCAAACCTCTTGTTACCAGCCTGGAGCACCCTGCACCCCCAACCCCTCATCCCCAGCCCAACCCCCAATTTCGTGAGCATTCATGGCCCACCATACAATTTCCATACCCAGATGTGGCCCTCGGGTCAAAAAGTTTGCCCACCCCTGAATCAAATAAAGACAAATGCAAAGTAGTACACTTAAGAAGAAAAAGAAATCAAATGAACAACTACAAAATGTGGAATAACTGGCTAGACAGTAGTACTGCAGAAAATGATCTCGGGTTTATAGTGGATCACAAATTGAATATGAGCCAACAATGAGATGCACTTGTGTAAAAGGCTAATACCATTCTGGAGTGTATTAACAGGAATGTCGTATATATAAGACATGGGAGTTAATTGTCCATATCTACTGAGCACTGGGGAGGCCTCAGCTGGAGTATTCTGTCCAATTCTGGGTTCCACACTTTAGAAAAAATGTGAACAAACTGGAAAGAGTTCAGAGGAAAGCAACCACAAATGACAAAAGATTTAGAAAACTGGACCTGTGAGGAAAAGTTAAAAAGATCTGTCTATGTTTAGTCTTGAGAAAAGATGACTGATAGTGAACGCCCTGCATCTTTAAGCCGGCAGGTATTCGGCTGGCTGGCTGAATGAAGGGAAACAGTGCTTTATGGCTGGGGCAGGGGAACTTGCCGCGGCCAAGGGAGAGGTGCCCCTCCCCACTGGCCCCAGCGTGGACCTGCCATGGCTGGGGGAGAGGCGCCCCTCCCTGCTGGCCTGAGAGTGGACCTGCCCTGCACTTGCCATGGCGGGGGAGAGGAGCCCTTCCCTTGGCCCAGCCCAGCCCCACCGGAGCTGCCGCAGTCACCTCTCCACCAGCCCCAAGATGCTGCAGTGAGAGAGGACTTGGGGGAGTCCTCTCTCCCCACCGCAGCCCCTAGGCAGCCTATACCCCAAACCCCTCATCTCCGGCCCCACCCCAGAGCCTGCACCCCCAGCCAGAGCCCTCACTCCCCTCTGCCCCAGTCGTTAGCGCCCTCCCACACTCCGAACCCCTCGGCCCCACCCCCACCACATTAATTTTGTTATTGGTGCACATAACAAAATTCATTCCTCACATGGACATAAAAAATTAGAGGGAATGCTGGAGCCAACGTGCGTATTCTTGTAGCCCACCTTAACGCTCTTACAGGGTGGGGTGGATGGTAAGATCCTGGAGATGGATTTGCTGGAGGGACCTGGATGGGAAAAGAGGGGGAGCTGGTAAAAGCCTCCTGGGTAATTACAGAATAAACATGGGGTTACCTGCACTGTAGACTTTTATCTGCTGAGTAGTCCCAGACATATAATAATAAAGTTGCAGCCTGTTTTAAACCCATGTCACATGTCTCTTGTCCTTCTTTCGGTATAGCCTAATAGTCTTCAAATATGTAAGGATTGTTTTAAAGAAGATGGCAATTATTCTCCATGTCCTCCTAAGGTAGGGCAAGAAGTAATCTTCAGCAAGGGAGATTTAAGTTAGATATTAGGAAAAACTTGCTAACTATAAGGATAGTTAAATACTAGAATAGGCTTGCAAGAGAGGTTGTAGAACTCTGTCATTGGTGGTTTTTAAGAACAGGTTAGACAAACACCTGTCCATCTGTTGTGGATGGTCTTGGTATACTTGGTCCTGCCACACTGCAGGGGGTTGGATTAGATGATCTCTAGGCATCTCTTGTGGGCCTACATTTCTGTAATTCTGTGATTCTAAATCAGGAGGAGCAGAGTTAATATAGATCTTTGAAGGTGGTGGTAAGAAATGTAAAGTTTATTTGTTAGCAGACAGAGACTAGAGACCATTGGAGAGGAGAGTGACATGGATTAAATAACAAAATGTCAGGGGAAGAAAGATTACTTCAATTTAAACAAAATGTAGCCATTAAAGAGGGTCAATGTGTTTTTGGGAGGCCAGAGAGTAAGTTGTTATATGCTCAGGGTATGTCTACAGAGCAATTAAAAACCTGCAGCTGGTCCCTGCTAGGCTCATGGGCTGTTTAATTGTGATGTAGACCTTCAGGCTCAGGCTGCAGCCCAAGCTCTGGGACCATCCCACCTTGCAGGGTCCTGGAGCCCGGATTCCAGCCTGCAAGCCCGAGTCAGCTGGCACAGGCCTGCCAAAGGTATCTAATTGCAGTGTAGACATACCCTAAGATAGGTTAAGCAAAGGCCTGAATGAAAAGTTTGTCTGTTGGAATGGAAGGAAGAGGATGGATCCTGGAGATATTGAGAGCCAGATTTAGATACTGCCTGAACGGTGTATGTGAGAGAAATCAAAATTAAGCCCAAAGTTGCAACCCTGAGTGTTAGGGAGGATGCTGGTATAGCCGGTGATAGATATTGAATCCTAATGCTTGGAATGAAAGATATGTACTTTGGTTTTGGCCATGTTCAGTTTAATAAGACCTCCAAGAGTTATCTGAGAGAGAGGGAGGCCGAGATGTGGGATTGAATGGAAAGAGGGGGAGAGATCAGAAAGCCATCAGCATAGAGACAATAGCTAAAGCTGTGTGAGCAAGTGAGATCTGCCAGACACAAAGTGTGAAATGAGAGGAGCAAAGAACCAATGACAGAGGTCTGAGGCCACCACAAAGAATGTGAGAGTGGAAGAAGAATACCCACCAAAAGAGATACTGAAGCCTTGAAAAGGTTTGCTTCGCTAGCTATACTGGTTCTGCAAATGAAATAAGATGTATTGGCAAATGCACTTTTTTGCTAGTATAACTACATCTACACTAGGGCTTTTGCCAGTATAGAGCTGCTGTTTAATAAATAAATAAATAAATAAAATAAAATAAATCACATCTCTAATTGGCATTATTGCTCTGGCAAAAGTTTCCAATGTAGACCTGAAACTGGCATAAGGTATAGTGATATATGGATGGTTACACCAGTATAACTGCATCCATATTAAGATGTATACTGGTATAGCTATATCAATAATAATAATAATAATAATCATAATCATACCTATAACTGATATAGCTATACTGGTGTGAGTTTCAAGTGTAGACCAGACTTGAAAGAGCGGTCAGATGCAGGAGAGAGAACCAGGGAAGGACTATTGAAAGCTCAATGAGGATAAGATGTCAAGGAGAAAGTAATGAATAAGGTCAAAAGCAGCAGAAGAGGAGGACGACGGAGTGGATAGATACTTAACTTTTTTTTTTATTCATTTTGCATTACTTTATGATCCAGAATAACAGAGAAAATGGTGTTCTGTGATTTACTTGGATTTTTGGCACGTTTTTCTTAATTTTATAGACAGTTATTTGTTTAATTTAAAATATATTTAGTCCTTGAGAAAAATGATAGATTATATCAGAGGTTTTTCTCTTTCAACATTTTAAAGCTGTAAAATTGCTAAAATGTTCTTTGACTGAAAAGAGGTATCCATACAGGCGTATCACTTGCTGTAGAAAGGTTAAGATTAACACTGCAGAGAAACTGAGAGTTGATGAATCTAAAGAAAATGGACATGTTGTACAAAACAGGAGTGGGAGGAATTGTTAGAAAATCATTTTATGATAACATTTACCTTTCAAAGTATAAACATTGTGGCTGAGATTACCAAGAATAATAATAATATGACAAGCATATGAATAGCTGAATGTACTACAGAGTTTGTAAAGTTTTCCATCTGGTGTGTTACTATTTTGCTATAAACCCTCATAGTATTGCTAATGTTGAAGTTGTCAGTGTTTTGCAAGAACCCCTATTTTCAGATATTTCATAACTAACTGAAAAACCCTTGTGGCTGAAACTTGATACAAAGGACGTAAGCCAGAAAATTTTCTTATGGAACTCGAAAAAATCTGTTCAGTTTCTTTGGCTTAAGCAAGGAAATACACATTACCTACTTTTATGCATTATGCAGTCATAAAAATACTGCTAAAGATATCAAAAGGTATCAGACTATACTAAGAACTAATTTGCCTGAGAAAGCTGCATTTTTTTAAATCAAACTTTTTGGGAGGGTGTGAGAGAGCGCGCAGGGGAAAAACAGGCCTCCAGAGGGGGGAAAAATGTGAGGCTACTTTAAAAAAAAAACACACCAAAAAACCCATGATTTTTCATAAAGTAGCTTCTAATAATTAATGCCTAAATCGATAAAATAGCAAAAAATTCCCACATCCATCAGCAGCTGGCCAAAAGATTCCAGGTCAGACCTAGCCATGATGATCCACACATCTGTGACATCTAGGCTTGATGGTTGCAGTTAATTATTCCTACGAATGAAGCTGCACCTTGACAAAAACTCTAGCTGGTATAATATACACATTTAAAAAATGCTCATAGGAAAGGAAAATATCTTTAAAGGAAGAGAAAAAAATCCACATGGATATACTGTTACTCTGCCAAGAGGTGCATAGAACTAAACTGATTAACTAGCTGACCTTGTTATAACTTTGTCCTCTCTAATTCCTCCATCCCCTCATATTTCTTTCACTTGTAGTGTCTCATCTTGTCTTTGTAAACTTTATGACTGGAATGCAAACTCTTCATGGCAGGGAACAAGTATTCCTTATTTGTGAAACATTTAGCATACCTTTGGGCACTCAAAATTAATTAATATACATGCTGAATCTAGACAATCATTACTTCCTAACAAGGTGTTAACCTGCCCCTATTTACTCAAAAGGGGAGGGGGGCTTTTGACATGTTATGAGTTAAAATGGAATCTCTTATTTTGAACTGTAAATAGGTCCTGATAGCTGTAAGACACCAGTTGGATTAGCAGCGGGTTTTGAGGTTTTTGATTTTGATTGACACATTTATAGTATGACCAGGTTTATGTGCCGGAAACCCTCAGCCCAGAGATAGCACAAAAGAATAAATGGCTTGTAGGTGTGGTAAATTACATGAAGTCACACAGCAGTTGAAAAAGCAGACGAACTCTATCTGAAGAACTTGAATTCAGAGCTATTGCTGGGGATGTGAAAATAATATGCTACGTATGAGTGGTAAGGCAAGCTTTGCTTTTGCCATCTCATACTTGTATTAAAGAATGCACAGAATTCTATTTAGATTATAGAGTGTCGTGTGTCTTGATCAGTGCATCACTTTGAAAACAAAGAAATAGACCACTTTTATAGTGCATGAGCCTAATGCTCCACTGCTTTGCATCTTGCACTGATGCAAAGTAAGGGCAGGTCTGTGCTTAAAATGTTGTGTCAGTGCAGCTGCACTGATGCAGCTGTGCCACGGTAACACTTTAATGAAGACACTCTTACGCTGACGGGAGAGAGCTCTCTTGTTGGTGTAGTTAATCCACCTCCCCCCCTCCCCCGCCAAAGAGGCGGTAGCTATATCGATGGGAGAAGCTCTCCTGCTGACATAGCGCTGTCTACACCAGGTGTTAGGTTGGTTGCTCAGGGATGTGGATTTTTCACACCCCTGAGTGATGTGGTTATACTGATGTAAGTCTGTAGTGTAGACCAGACCTAAGTGCAAAACACTGATGTGTGTAAGTGGAGAATTCTGATTGGGTAGCATTTTACATTCACCTTGTGCAGGCGTAAATAACTACGCAGAGTGCAAAGCGGTGAAGAACCAGGCCCCCTATATTTCATACTGTACCAGAGCTGCTACATGTTTACTACTTTGCCTAACCTAAAATTTTACAGCTAGTACAAATTGCAAAGAGCAGTTGATAAATCTATGATTTTCAATATGACCACACAAGTCCTATACTCATTTTGCTTTGTGTATGGCTTTAGATTAAATTTAGCTGACATCTTCCAAATAGAGTGTAGAGGCAGCATAAGAAGAATAGAGGACCACTTGATCTGTGTAATTCAGTTACTTTTAATGTCATTAAATATACAACAGTGTCTCTGTTAACTGGGTATGCAGAGGTAACATACAGTAACATTCTCTTTAATCCACACTCTGATAAATCACATACCTACCCAGTTAATTAAAGATGCCTGATGGGGAACATTCAATATATGCTTTTCAGTGACTGGGTAGTACACTGACTGAGTCTCTTTACACAGCATGTCTGTTGTTTTCTGCCAGTTTATTCACTGTAGTATACAGGTGTGAATGATATTTATGCTAGTATACATTAACTTCATGCTGCCTCTCATCTCTTGTGTTTGCTAAGTCAATCTTATCTTAAAGTATGATTCTCGCTTTTCAATACACACTTTACATTTTAAATGTATCTGTAGTAAACACCAGTTTAAAAATACACACACATTTTAGTGCCAGCTAAAGTAAAGATTGTATTCCACTCCTCCTCAGACTGCTGGTTGGACTGTGTTACTGAATGGGCTGCTTTGGCATCACATGCAGAAGTCCTTGGAAGTACCAATCAGTCAAGGCAGAGTTCCATCTGCTTATGCATAAGTAATATCACCACTCTTATCTTCAGAAGTCATTTTGGGAAGGTGGGACAGAGATACAGAGCTGTAGTGAAAGGAGGCACTAGAATTCTGGAGTTCATAATCCCATTGTGTGAAGTGAAAGGAGGTGTAGCTTTTGGCAGAATCATGGAGAGGGGACCTGGGCTGCTGACAAACAGTTGCTAGTAAAAAGCTGAGCTGGGGGAAGTGCCTGTCTGGTGTGGGGTGTCTCAGGCCAAGTCTTCGCTGCACATAAAGATAATGGTTTTTTATTTTGTTTTTTTTACTGTAAATGAAGACAAAGCAGTAGCTTTTACCACAAGGTTTCTAGGTGATGTCAACACTATACCCAACACTTGTGGTTGACCTCATCTAGTTTGCCTCATGGTAAAACTAGTGCCTTGTCTCTACTGTGTTTGTTCGTTCCACTCTCAGCAAGTACAGTGCCATACGGTTTCCCTAGCTACTTTCTAGCAGCTGCTGCAGCTGCAAGGGGTAGAAGCGGTGTCTGATCTGAGGGCAGCCACCAACACCAAGAAAAGGGAGGTGCTGGTGAACAGACATTGCCTCCAACCCTGCAAATGGCTTTTCCCCAGCAGCAGTTGCTTTTACGTGCCAGTGATACAGTATCTCTCTCCTTCCTGCAGTGTGCCCCTTCCAGCAGACTGCTATTATGTAGTCCACTAGTTCTTCTCTCCTGAGTCCTCTCTTCCCTTCTGCTCCCCCCGCCCCTTGTTTGTCTCCTTTCAGTGTGGATGGATGGATACTAATGTTGCTTCCCCACAGGTTGAGTCCCTGTGCTTTTCCTTTGTATGCCTAGTTACAGGCACCTAAAAATAGGGAGTGTATGTAGTTAAACTCTGTTATATAAACTCTATCCAGTTGTGATGTGACATTAAGATGCCTTATTTTACAGTCTAGTATTGCTGGAAATGGAATAATATAAATATACATGTTAAGCAATGGGTCATTCATTTTGTGACCTCCAATAAGGCAAGTCATCTTTGGGGTATTATGGAGACCAAGTTCTTTAAAGGGTTTCTTACAAACAGACAAAGGGAATGCTATTTTTTCTCTAGTCCACTCTGCTTTTTTAGATTAAGGATATACATTCTTATCTGGAAAGCAGTAAAATGTGTAAAAAATTTAATGATGGTTCTGGATGTTGTCAAGAATAATCATGTCATCCATCAGAGAAAGGGGATTTGTAGATGGAATATCCAGCAAATTTAATATTCTTTCTTTCCTATTCTGCATTTTAGGATCATGTGAAATTTGAATAGCTGTAACTACGCTGGGGCTGTTTCCCCTGTTCTGTGTATTCTTTGCCTCTGGAGGTATTGTTAAAGGGGGGGGGGGAATGAGGTAAACTCTATCAAATCACTCCAAAGTCTGCTTCTTTCATTTTTTCGTTACCCTTGGTAAGGCCACTACACTTACAATTCCATTATTGTATGAGAGGTCTGTGTTCTATGAAAGTCAGTGCCAAAGCTCCTATTGATTTTTTTGGGTGCATGATTGCTCTGAGTTTACCTATATGCAATATGATTTAAGTCAGTAATAATATAGTGACATAATACAAAATACTGTGTCTGACTGACACTTCACCTGTGCACACAGATTCTGAAATCCTAAGTACTGTTTAGATGTATGAATGCTTCATAGTGTTTCTTAGTATTCTGATAATTTACCATACAGTAGAACATCAGTGTTATGAACTGACTGGTCAACCACAACCTCATTTGAAATCGCTATGCAATCAGGCAGCAGCAGAGACAAAAGACAGAAAAAAAGAAAATACAGTACTGTGTTGAACATAAACTACTAAAAAAAAAAGGGGAAAGTTTAATTTTTTTTTTGACAAGGCAAGGAAACTGTTTCTGTGCTTGTTTCATTTAAATTAAGATCAGTTAAAAGCAGCATTTTTCTTCTGCACAGCAAAGTTTTAAAGCTGTATTAAGACAATGTTCAGTTGTAAACTTTTGAAAGAACAACCATAACATTTTGTTCAGAGTTACGGACATTTCAGAATAATGCACAACTAAAGCTGCAAAATGTGTTCTGCATAAACCTACCATGAAACAATACATTTAGCACAATAAATGATCAAATAGTTTACCTCTTTTGACTCACATTCAGGCTCTGTCCCCCAAAAACATATTTTTATAGACTTTCTACGTCACTGTTAATGAGATGAAATGGCCAGGTGAAATGGAGATAATTTTTAGTGAACATTTCAGTAACTGTTTTTCCTAGATTGAAATAGCATAGAAAATACAAATGAAACCAAAAACCTCAAAACAAATCCCGAGCATGAACTCTCCTCCTCCTCCTCCACTGTATGAAAGAGCTTTCCAGGATGCCAAAGGATTTATGTGTTCCATATACCTTTTAAAGAAAGTATTGCTTTTCCAGAATAAGGTCAAGATGAGTCTCTGATCGGTATCTGGGAAGGAGTGGGGGAATCTATTTTCAAACTTTTTTAGAACTCAATTGTCTTTTGAGAGAACAATATCTGTGGAGTATCGATCGTCTGTGTCCAGTAGTTAGTCAAAGGCTATCTCCTTTGACTAACCCCTTAGCGTGGTGTCATCCTCCTTCATGTGATAGATTGTTACAATCTCAGCCGGTGTAATTACGCACTAGCCAAGTGGGTCATTTATTTCTGTACCTTCACCATTTACCAAAAATCTCCTTTATCTTTGGAAGCCAGCTCTTCCTTTTGCAGTAAAAGCAAAATAAGGCACATAAAACATTAGAGTCTAGAACTAAGGGTTTGAAAAATCACTAAAAGAATAACTTTAAAAAACTGTTTTACCTTTTAGGAACACCTAATATAGTTTTAAATCTATTTTTCCCGTGTCCTAGAGAACAAAACACATACACACAGTCCACTGTTTTTCATGTGCCTAATAAACACTAATTTTTATTTCTGGATGTTTTTGTTTTGTATTTTGTCTGTTAACAGCAGGTGCTTTCATTTACACAATGTCTTTTTTTCTCCCTTCAGTTCCCTGTCTTACTTAATTTCTCTTCCATGGCATTGGTTATGTTTAGCAGTGTTTATAGTTAAAAGAATGGCATCTAAAATTGGTCATTTGTGATATTTTAAGAGCAAATGCTATAGAAGGTCTGCTACTTTTCTTTGAAGGCACAATATTGACAATTTAAATGTATCTCTTCTTGAAAATATTCAGAGTTTAAAAGGAAAAAGTGTATAATTTCAATTTATTTAAAATCGTAAGTTTATCTTCCTGATTGTGTAAAAAGTCTTTTTTAACATGATTTCCAATGCATATTGTTAAATAAGACTGAAGCTCAATAGATAAGTGTACTACCACTTTTTCATGTCATCTCATAGTTGAGACATGGATTCCTATTAAGATTAGGTCCCAAATAAAGGACCTCTGACTTTAGTCATATCGAAAGGTATCATATCGTTTGGAAGTTTTCTGCTTGGAGGCCTAGGTTCAGAACAGCAGGAAAGTTGCTGGTCAGGATTAAGGAGCTGCATTTATTCATTTTCAGTCTCAAACATACCTGTGCACAGCTCTTCCCAGTGCAATTAATGTCAGTTTCTTGAGCACCACATTTCACTATGTAACCAAAAATCATTGCCACTAGCCAGGAAAAAAAAATTGTTTTTGTACATTCATTTTTATAAAACTTCTTGTATTTCAACATACTGGAATCTAGATTTTGTATTGAACAACAAACATATTTACAGAGTTGAATTTCTTTTTAATATTAAATTATTGCTACTTTTTGGTTTATATTTATTACTTTACAGTATCCCTACATATTTTTAAGAATGTGGCAGTGTGTCAAGGTCCTAAATCTTTCTCACTCTGACACATAAGTCAGTTTATGTATGTTTATATTTGAATCCTTGGGCTGAGACAGCTTTGTGACCTACATCCTGATTCTAATTTCAGATGCATGACTCACATCTCAAAATCAAACATATTTGGTATTTTTTAAGGTACATGATAATTCATGCCATGCATCTGAGATTGGGATCTAGTTTAGGATCACTTTTGATTAATCACAGAAGAATGCAATTGGAGAAAAGATTTTGCAGGCTATATTCTGAGAGAGAGCTACATATATTAAATCCCAAATATTAGGTTACTTGATACAGCTCTGTATAGTATAGTTGTTACAGGGGTCACTTCAATCTTAAAATGTTTGTGTAACTTAATAACCTCAAGAATTGTTTCTTTGTTTCCTTCCCACTGCTTCCTCTGCCCAAAGCATCTCCAATAGAGCACATAAATATCATGGGTTTCAATTAAAAAACAAACAAACAAGGTCTTCATAAAAGAACCCAGGTTTGCTAGTCAAGTGATGTCCTATTACATATTCCCTCTCTTCTTCTATTCTCAGTCCTCTTCTCCCCTGTTCTCAACCTAGCTAGCTGCCCCCATATCTGTTTCAGAATTTTGGTCTGAGACACAAGCTGAGTTTTTAGGCCCACAGTACTGCATCCAATATCTCAGTAATTTTGGTGGTGATACTGCAAACGCGGTCCATCAATTCACATGCAGATTGCCCCCAACAAAGGCTGGCCAGTTACGGCTGGCAAACATGAAAACTAATAGTAGACTGAGGGCAGGAGAAATGGAGAGATGAGTCCTATCCATGAAAACTTCAAAACACAATTTTTGGACCTCATGTTATCCTAACTAATCTAAAGTAAGGCATATATTATCTTCCTTATTTGTAAAAGCATTTATTTGGTGCCATTTCTTTCAAATGGAAGAGAGCCACAAAGCAGGTAGGGGATGGCACTAATAGCCAAAATGGAAATCTCAAGCATTTCTGTTTCCTAATGCATGCAGATATGCCCTCCCTGGTCCTGAGTGTACCTCCTCTATTTCTTTTCTCCCTATTTCAAAATATACTCTTTACTTGACTTTTCAGTTTTTCACTACATTGTTCTTCCCCATTTTTCTCTCCTTCCACACCTTCTCCCACTCTTTCTGTACTTTTCTTTTCTTTCCCATGGTCTCATGCCCCATCTTCTGTATGTGCACCTGCCTCTTCCCCTAAAGGTTCAGCCTTGTAAAGTATTAAGCCGCTGCTCTACCCATAGATTTCTCTGTCTTCTATGCTGCTGAGTGCAGCTCCCTCAAGAGCCGCCATCACATTACTAAGAAAACAAAAACATCAATATTAGAGGGAGCTAGTGGTCAGCAGTGACTACCTGATGCTTCCTCCCCCCTCCCCCCCCCAATGTGCTCAGGTGTGGCACTCCAGGTGGAGGAAGGATATGACAACAAACAGCGCAGCTATCCCCCTTGTGATCCATATTGGCACTTCCTCTTCAGTTAACTAGCCAGCCTTTGTTGAGGGTAGTCTGCCTGTGAATAGATGGACTATTGATTTGAAACAATAATGAAACTTTGTACTTAGTATATTTCATCTTGAGGATCACAAATGTTTTCCAAACATTATTTAATCCTGGTAATACCCCATGACGTAAACATTAACCCTGTTTTACAGATGAGAAACGAGGCAACATGCTTAAATGTCTTGTCCAAGTTCGCAATATTCAGTGACAGATGAGAATAGAATCCTGATTCCTAATCCTATGCTCAAACCACTGCTCATGTTCCTTCTATGTGACTGGCTCAAAATGTAGGCAGAGATCAAATTAATACTGTCTCATTTAAAATAAGGGTTCACAAATTCCAAGCATCTTGGATTCCCTTAGACAAACAAAAATATATTTACTTGAGAAGAAGAGGTTATTTTGTCCAAGAGTGGACATTTATAAGCTTGTAGGTGTTTCTTTTAAAATACAGTTTTCAGCTGTTCAGTAAATATTTTAAAATATGTACAATTTAAATACTGATGCATTTAGTACTATTTAGGCTTTGCTTTGCCTGTTTTTAATATGTGCTGATAACCTTGTATTAGGCAAACATTAACAGCCCCTACCTCTTATAGAAATATTTAGTATGTAATGAACATTATAAGAAGTCTTGCAATATGAAATCAGCATGTTGCATTTTAAGTTGGATTTCAAGTTAGTGTGTGTGTAATACTTGGTTATTTACTGAGTTTGTAGTCAGAATACACACTAAGCATGTGCATTACAGTGCAATAATTAGCATATAATTTTCAACATTGCACTGAACTTTTGTCATAAAATTTAAGGGGATTTTAATTGCTAGTAATCAGAATTGCATGTTAATAGGCTGTAGATAATTAGGAAGCCATTTGCATTTCTCTTCCCACGAATTTTCTTAGTATTCAGACCCTCATTTAATTAATAACTTTTTCTCATGAGGATTGGATAATCCTATGTAGTCACAGTAATAACAGACATGTCATTTTTTCCTTTAGCTTTTCCTTCAGTCCTAATGATTTTTTGGAAGGATTATAGCATTGATTAGTTAGCTGTATTAGTGTTAGATGTATTTTCCTTTTGGCTTCCAATAAACTGAAAAAAACTGCCTTAGAAGCAACAATAGCAGCATTGAGTGTAAATCTTCATTGTTGTGGGGGTAATGAAGGTTTGCTTTTATCTCAGTTGGGTCTTGGTCTGAGTTTGGACAAAACTGTAACAATTAGTAATGTATTTAGCAAGATTCTATTTTCAACATATTCATGAAGCTGAGTGCAGTGTATACTTTCCTATGAATTCCCAGTAAACCAGGCTACCTCATCCATTGTCATGTTTGTGGTAAATAGACATAGGAAATCCTTCTCTGGTTCTGCATGATTGAAATAAAGAATTGTTGAAAATATTTTAAATTGCAGAGGGATTCACTAATGGTGTCAGTATGAAAATGGTCCTCGTAAAAATCATATTAATAAAATCTGTCCAAATTCATGGAGCTAGGCGAAGCTGTAAAATTACATTCATTGTAGAACACAAAGTTGGCACAGTTAATGCAAATGAATGTATGTGTAATAGTTTACTGTGTACTTCAGAAGGGTAAAGAAATGTAATGGAACAGGGTAAAGGCTAGTAGCAACCATGGTAGCACTTAAGCTATATAACACTGTGTAGTTCAGAAACCACCTCATGGTGTTTGTTTATTTTATTAAACATGTATAAAGAAATTATGGAAAAGTGATCTTACAGACAGAATAAGTGAAGCTTGATTAGTTCAGAAAATCGCTGCATTCAAAGCAGTAAAAATGCAGTAGGGTGAGTCCAATGGCAGAGGGAGATCAAACTGTGGGTAGCTACTCTTTTGATTTTGTTCTCTTTAGCAGACAGTACACCTACAAATAGAACTGTAAACAATATAAAAGGGTCAACTGATAGAAATATAGCTGTTATAGTGAAAGCAAAATTTTAAAAAACTCATAAACTCATAACCTTCTTGATGCTCGATGCCGAGAGCTCTTGAAACCAAGAACAAAGTAATTAAATATAATGGTAATTAATGCAATAGGCCAGGGGTGGCCAACCTGAGCCTGAGATGGAGCCAGAATTTACCAATGTACATTGCCAAAGAGCCACAGTAATACATCAGCAGCCCCCCAACAGCGCCCCACTCTTCCCAGCGCCTCCCACCCACCAGCAGCCCTACCGATCAGTGCCTCCCCCTCCCTCCCCACACTTCCCAGTCAGCTGTTTCGTGTCATGCAGGAGACTCTGGAGGGAAGGAGGGAGGAGCAAGGGCACTGCAGGTTCAGAGGAGGGGGTGGGAAGGGCCTGTGGCAGAGCTAAGGGTTGAGCAGTGAGCACCCCCTGGCACACTGGATAAGTTGGCATCTGTTGCTCCAACCCTGGAGTTGGTGCCTCTACAAGGAGCTGCATATTAACTTCTGAAGAGCCGCATGTGGCTCCAGAGCCCACAGGTTGGCCACCCTGGCAATAGGCCATATCCTTCTAAGTGTAACATAAGTGAAGTGGAAAAAAAATAAATGGCTGATGGCACTAGATATACTGAAATGCTAGATTTGGGCTTCTACAAAAAGCAAATTTGATTTCCATCTCTTTCTCACTAGTCTGTTATGGCTCTTGATCTCTTTGAGAAAAATAATTTGAGTAACTTTTTCATAAATGTATCTACCACTTTGTGTTGGTGGTGGTATATAGACAAGTTCTACAGTTACAGTAGCTTCAGCAGCACTAAAAACAATGAGTAAACAAGTGGGTCAGACATGTAACACGCCCTCTTTGCACCCACACAACAAATCTGGTAAGTGTTTCCTACATTCTCTATCTGCCAGTGAAAACAAAAGTCCATGTTATTTTTTCATGAGATGATATCACACCTGCTCTTAGGACAATTCTATTTTGAACTGGTATATGTATGCCATGTTTTTCATATTTATAAAAACTAATTCAGAGGGAGTCTCAAGGAACTCTACAGAAGGTAAAGAAGAATGTGCCACGTGGGGAAATTTTGTAAAAATTGTGTTGAGAACAGTTTAGTCCTGACTGGATTAAGACATTTTCAGGTTTTCTTATGTTGTTCTTCATCTGTCACTTAATGTCAGTGGAGGAGGGTCTTTTCCTTTTCAGTAATCACTAAGTTCATTTTATTTGTGAGAATCTGTCTGCAGAAGTCTATGTTGTCCTCACCCTGTGAGAGGATAGCAATGGATTTCATAATTAAAATATATGGTGATTGCTCTAATCTGGTTACTTAATATGTTGCACAAGGATCCTTAAATGTACTGCAACAATGTTAAAACTTGCTTCAAAGTGCTCTGCTAGCAACAGAATTTACTACAAAAGGAAAAGAAGAATTATTATCTGATGGAGATCAGCATCATTATACTTTTGAATAGATAGTTTAAAGGGTTCAGGATGAAGCAAAGGCTTTTTAAAATATCAAAATTTAACTAGTCTGGTTCAGACATAGATGACTTGTGCCTCCCCATACTGGAAGGGAACGATCTAAAAGGGAGGACACCTGACCGCCCCATGTGTCTTCTCTGCCCAGTGACCCACTCCCCGCCCCACATTGCCAAGCTTCTTTAACAATCCATTGCACCTTGTATTTAGGTGTGACACTCTAAGTACCTTTCCCAACCAGAAGAAGAGCTCTGTCTAGCTCGAAAGCTTGTCTTTTTCACCAATAGAAGTTAGTCCAAGGAAAGATATATGTCATCCATCTTGTCTTGGAAGTCATTAATAGCTTTCTATTTCATAGTCAGTTGAGCATATAGAGCATGCAATTATGCTCTACTTGAGAGGCTGCAATCTCAGAATATTTTTCATCTGCAGCTTTTGCAAAGTATGGTGATTTGGAAAGAATCACTGGACATGGGGATTAAACCCCCAAAGTGTGATGCCTCTTCTGGGGCAATATAATTACATATATACCTGAGATGTTTTGCTTCTTTTTACAATTTGGCATCACTCTTATATCGTGGTATGGCAATAAAGTGTTATTGAATTGAACTGAAATTCATGTTTTAAGAAATCTAAAAAGAAGTAACCACAGAGTGGTATCCAGGGATTCCTCTATGCATAGAATATATCTATTGGTAACCATTGACTTTTGAAATGGAGATCATTGCAAAACGTGGCATATGGGTAAAAACGAGGAATGGCATTTGTCTCAGCATTGAGGGTGACAAACTGGGAAATGTGGGGAGGAGAAAGATAAGGATTAAGCCATTCATTGAGCAATGATTTTGTCATACAGCTTTTCACATTCATAATATTCTGAAAGGACATGGTTCCATAGGTGGCAAATCTAGCTGCCTCTGTTTAGTTAATGCGGATTGTAAGGAACATGGCACTAGATAACCGAACTGGTCAGGCATTTTCTGATGGAACATTTTTCCATTGGAAACTGAATTTGTTGAAAGCTAATTGTTGTGTGGAAGCATAGTGATTTTGACAAATTTTCATTTTGAAAAAGACACAAAATGTGTCAATAATAATGAACCATCTTGGTGTGACATTTTTGGAACGTAATGTTTTGTTTTTCATTTCATTACATTTTCAAACGTACTTCATAGCCGAATACTGTGCACCGGCATGAACCAGAAGTAGCCATACTTAACTTGTTAATGTCTAACTGAACACTGCAATGTGGTGCATCATTGGACGCCTCAAGTCAACCCCAACACCTTGGCCGCCAGTGCTGTTGCACATCGTTCCCCCATCCATTTGCCATAAGGATGCAATTATTTGTGACTATCAGAGGATTGTGGAAAATGAACATCTTCCCATTCACTAGGACCTTAACAAGGTCCCTCACCATGGCTTGAAGTTGCATAAGCCCTTTTGGATCCATACATTTAATCTTCAACAATGCAACTTCAACCGTGATGAAGCTTGGAAAGCCGAATGGAGTTTACAAGAACTTACAAATAAACAGCCCATAAAAGACCTGACATAGAAGATCCCTGGCTTCAATCTTCCACAAAGCTCCTGGGCAACCCTAAACCGCATCCGCACAAACTATGGCAGATGCAGATAGTTGCTGCACAAATGGAAAATTAAAGACTCTCCATTGTGTGACTCTGGTCATCCAGAACAGACTATAGAACATAAAACAACTCAATGCCCGATTCAAAAATACAACAGAGGCATCACAGCGATACACTGTGCTATTCCAGACGCAATTATCTGGCTTAGCCATCTGAACGTAAAATTATAGTTGTTGCTCTACATTTACATCAGCCATACAAAGAAGAAGATGATTTCAAAACTTTTTGTTTCAAAATGTATTTCATGTTATATAAAAAATCAAAATATCAGAGCCAAATATTTTGATTAACCTGAAAGAAACTTTAAGAATTTTGTTTTGTTGGAAATTTTGGGTTTGTTGCATTCTGGAATGGAAATTTTTTTGAACAATGGAATTTCCCAAGAAATGGAAAAATCCAGTTCCCCTGCCCAGATGTAGTCAATAAATGGATATAAATAAATTAGGACTGTCAAGCGATTAAAAAAATTAATTGTGATTAGTTGCACAATTAAAAAGATTAATCGCGATTAATTACACAATTAAACAATAATAGAATACCCCTTATTTAAATATTTTTGGATGTTTTCTACATTTTCAAATATATTGATTTCAATTACAACACAATACAAAGTGTACAGTGCTCACTTTATATTTATTTTTATTATACTGTAAAAAAACAAAAGAAATAGTATTTTTCAATTCCCCCGTTACAAGTACTGTCGTGCAATCTCTTTATCATGAAAGTTGAATTTACAAATTTGAATTATGTACAAAAAATAACTGCTTTCAAAAATAAAGCAATGTAAAACTTTAGAGCCTACAAGTCGACACAGTCCTACTTCAGCCAATCACTCAGACAAACAAGTTTGATTACATTTGCAGGAGATAATGCTGCCCACTTCTTGTTTACAATGTCACCAGAAAGTGAGAACAGGTGTTCACATGGCAGTGTTGTAGCCAGCGTTGCAAGATATTTACATGCCAGATGCACTAAAGAGTCATATGTCCCTTCATGCTTCAAAACCATTCCAGAGGACATGCGTCCATGCTGATGACCAATTCTGTTCAATAAAGATCCAAAGTAGAGCGGACTGACTCATGTTCACTTTCATCATCATGAGTCAGATGTCACCATCAGAAGGTTGATTTTTCTTTTTTGGTGTTTCGAGTTCTGTAGTTTCCTCATCTGAGTGTTGTTCTTTTCAGACGTCTGAAAGCATGCTCCACACCTCATCCCTCTCAGATTTTGGACAGCACTTCAGATTCTTAAACCTTGGTTTGAGTGCTGTAGCTAGTTTTAGAAATCTCACATTAGTACCTTCTTTGCATTTTGTCAAATCTGCAGTGACAGTGTTCTTAAAACGAACATGTGCTGGATCATCATCCTAGACTGCTGTGACATGAAATATATAGCAGAATGCAGGTAAAACAGAACAGGAGACATACAATTCTCCCGCAAGGAGTTCAGTCACAAATTTAATCAATGCATTATTTTTTTAACGAGCATCATCAGTATGGAAGCATGTCCTCTGGAATGGTGGCCAAAGCATGAAGTGGCATACGAATGTTTGGCATATCTGGAACGTAAATACCTTGGAACACCAGCCACAAAAGTGCCAGTTGTTAGAGTGGAGAGAAATGTAGATAATAAACAGTGTAAATAATGAAAAATAAATTATCTTTCCCAAATGTGTTAAGGTTTGCAGTAATACGCTAAGGTACATGTTGTAAGTGTTGTGAAGAATTTTATTAAAAATATGATTTTCAGCTTGAACCTTTCATCTCTGAGAAACTCAAACACCGGCATTGTTTATACACTGCCCAGGACCTCTTTGCTAGTAAAGCAGGATCTTCAATTATTTCCTCTTCTTTGAAGCTGTGCATTGCATATGTTCCAGAGCAAATATTAAGATCTCTGTTACATTTAGCATGTAGACTGTAGGATTACTACTACTGTAGTTTGATGTCCTATTAAATAATATCTGCAAAAGTTTTGATGTGCATTTTACTTACAGGCCTCTTGCTTTTCAGATCAGGCCTCTTGCATCCGGTGAGGTGTAGTGATTAGGAAAGGGAAAATTCAGACTATCCACTCAGTGGCAATGGCTGTTACCGACACTTGTGTCCTCTCTCCATTTACTGTGCCTTTTCCCTGCTACAGTAGTGGTGGTCTGCTGCATGCTGAGCAGATGTTTCTCTTTTGCATAGTTATCTTTATATATATCTTTATATACAAAAATCAGATTGCGCTGCTACTGTCACTTTTATCTGATGAGAGGAAATCCCACATGAATGAGGCTGGTTTTCTTTTCAGGCAGCTAAGAAATGATGCTCAGGGGCATGTATTTCTTTCCTTGATTCTGTTGCTGCTCCTTGCAAATGCCTTCTTTCTGGCATGTTTCTTCTTTAATCCCTTCTTCCCTTTTTGACCTGGATCCTTAATCCCATTGGGTTTCTTTTGAACTTTGGTTATTTCTGAGTCTTTGGTACATCTGTCTGCTCCAACTCTGAAACTTTTGTCAATGCTGCTTTTTTATTATATTCCCTTTTCACCCCTTCCTTCCTTCATTAGCTTTGAAGGGCATAAGAAAGCTTTTTGGGACTGACCATTCTCTCCAGGCCGCTCTCTTTTCTTTTTGACACTTTTTTCAATGTCTAAATCATTGTCATAGTTCACTTTTGTTTTTGCTGTGGTACCACCATGTTCACCCCAAATACTATTTCTACTGCTCCTCTTTGCAGTCATTCTTTCCTTCTGTGGCATTAATTGCATAGAAATTAATCGCTTAAATGAGGAGTGAAATAAGAATAAAATGGTGAGGGGAAGTGATATGCTGTTTCTAGTGCCCTGTCTTCCCCAGCCTTTTGCATTTGCACAGAAAAACAGCTGGGGACAACTTTATAATATTTGGTTATATCCCTTACTTCATTCCTTTTTAAATTTGTTTCTACCTGTTTTCATTTTGAGTATTTTTTTCCTTTTTATATATTCAAATCTTTTTCTGTATTAAGCCAATTCACTATTACTATCAATAAGAACAAAACTAAAATAGGATTATCTGTGTTAATGTAGCCAATGTGGGCTCATATAATAAGTTTGAAAAGTATACTTGTTTAAAACATTAGATTTCCACACATCTGTAACATACACAACATTTTTTTCTTCCTTTGTCAGAAAGTCTATTAATAGTGACTGTTGCTTATCACAGCTTGTAAAACTGTCATGTGTAAATAGTGATTTTTTCATTGACAGTAGTTCTTACTTTCACTTACAAAGTAATGTGTTCAAAAGAAATGTGCAGCTATAATTAGAATAAACAAATGGAATAGGTGAACTTTGAAAAATATTGGTATGTTCATCATTAGGCGGAATTACAGTATCCTTCTGATGTGAGAGCATGTCCAACTTTATCATTTGGTGGGTGGATCTTACCCACTACAGTCTTCAAAGGCAGTTCTGAACTGAATCTAGGAGAAGTTCTGGTTCAGTTTGTAGGCACCAACCTTTTGGAAGCAATGCTAAGCTCTTCCTCAGAGTTTCCTCAAAAGACTTCTGGGACTTAGTGTATTCTTCTTCTCTTTCCTGTTCTTGTTTCTTCCTTTCCCTAGCATGTCCTCTTCCTCCCCTGCCAACCAGCAAACTAAACAAGGCCATGCGTGCCTCAGCTATATGGAGATACTCCACCTCTTCCCCCACTTACCCTTCAGCCGGGCAGTATAGGAAGTTAGGATGTGGAGGAGTAAAAAGCAGATCTAACTCACATCTGCTACTCAGTCAAGGACAGGCAGGATCAGGTGAATGGAAAGGCTCATTGTGGGCCAGTTCCTTCCACTCCAATTCTCAGAGCTCTGGCAGACATCCTGGGATATTGTCTCCTCTCCCTATATCAGGCAAAGACAAGAGCCAACGAATTGACCAAGAAGAATAAGAGAAACAAGAATTCACTTCCATCTTGGGGGTCGGGGGAGAAGAGAGGAGAGAAGTCAAAGCAACCCTGAGTCCTCCTGAGGTAGTCTCCACATAGTCTTCCAGAAGATACTGGAATGGTTTGTGATCCCTCTAGGAGAACAATCAAGGATTCTCATCTTCTCGGATTTTAAGTAGGCATTTGCAGAGAGAGTTGCTCATTGGGACCTTTAACATTCAAGAGATTATCACTCCTTTGAAAACGGAGTGACCTGGATTGGTGAAAATCCAAAGAACACTTGACAAGGAAACTAGTACGAGCCCCACAGTGGACAGCAGTTGCTACAGAGGATAGCCTGACTGGGTAGGGTGCACAGCTGGACAACTCCTGCCAAGTTCTCTGATCACAAGTGATGTCTAGGAACAGTCACAGCTGTCTTAAGCCCCGGACAATAATACTTTGGAAATGTTGCCTGTGCTGAGCAGGGGCTTTGTGCTGATACAGTTGGCTAAAGTCACCTCAGTAGCACACATCAACAACTAAGGGAAAAACAAGAGCAGGAAACTAAGGGAGGCTAAACTCTCCTTTGACTAGGCAGAATAAAATCTAAACTCAGCGACTGCATTACACGTAACTAGGATTCTAATAACTAATGTGTACTAACTCAACAGAAAAGGAATGGACTAAAATGAGTGGAGATTTAACAAGGAGGTATGTGACAGGACAGTATGCTCATTTGATTACTGGACATGTTCACCTCAGCAACATGCAGCAAAAAGAGATTTTACTCTAGGAACCTACACATCAGATACCCTGGACACAGATACCCAGACACAGCAATGGCCCTGTTTGCTCCTGTATGTGCTTCCTTCTATTCTGTTACCACAGCTGGAAGGTCAGTACTACAGTCTAAAGATGCCCTGAGAGGATGATGATCTTACGACTTTGAGGAAGAAATCAAAGATGAGTTAATAGCTAGATATGGATCCAGAGTAATTGCTGTAAGTATAGAGGGACTAACCACTAGAAATTGAATTCACCAGTTGCTCTAGTCTCTGCAGAATAATTTAGAAACTGGTGTGTACACCTCTTCTAGCTGAGAGTACATGTCATAGCAGTAAGCCCTGACTGTGACCTACACAGTATGATGTTGGACGTACTATGTTCTTCATGGCAGCCCCAGGCTAAGTCTCCTCAAGTTCACAGATACCCTACTTGGACCCAGAATCTCATCCTCAAGGCACTAACAGGTTGGCCTTTCAAATCAATGAATTCAGTTTCGTTGTATTTTCTCTTATTTAAAGTTACTTTGATTTTTTTTTAATTGCCATAATTTCCACAGGAAGAATGTCCAAACTCTGAGCTCTGCTCATCAAAGAGCAATACATATTTTCCACATGGACAAAATGATACTCAACATTCCACCTTCCCCTGGTCGCAATGCATAGCATTGCTGTGTTTTGGCCCCAGACGCCAGACCTGTCTATTCAAAGGAGATAACATGGTATATACTGGATGTACTTGGAGCCTTGATTAAGTATATTGAAAGCACTAAATGGCACAGCCACAATGCTTGTTCGAGGTTTATCACTTCAAATGTAATTGCAAGAAGCTTACTAGAAATCCTTACAAGTGGACTGTCAATCATGATATAGAATTGAATGTGTCTAGGAAGAATATGCAGAGATGCATGATAATTCCAGGAAGAATATTCAGAGATGCATGATGATTACTTGCTAGCTACATCCCACTGTGAAGGATGGGTTTGAATGAGAAATTGGGCATTCAGCACCAAAAAATTGAAAATTCTGTGCCAAAAGGTAGTGTTGCAATTTCACAACAACCAGGTCATTTTTCTACCTGTCTTCTTCCCAAAACCCCCAAAGACCTCTGAGGAACATCAGCTTCATATGTTGGATGTTAGGTGGGCCCTTGTCTTTTATATTGAAAGACCTAAGCCCTTCTGCAAGTCCATGCAACTCTTTGTAGCAGTAGTGGAAAGGATGAAAGGGCTACCTGTGTCATCACAAAGAATCTTGTCCTGGATAATTGTCTATATCCGAGCTTGCTACGAGCAGACAAATTTTCTGCTTCCAGCCATCGCGACCGCTCACTCCGCAAGAGCCCAAGCTTCGTCAGCAGCATTCCTTGCACTGGTACTTATCCGGGACATCTGCAGGCCTGCAACCTGGCCATCTGTGCATGCCTTTATGTCCCACTACGCCATCACCCAACAGACCTGTGATGACGCCAGTTTTGGAAGAGTAGTGTTGCAGTAGCACATCCATGAACTCCAAGCCCACCTGTCGCAGTTCACAGCAGGGCCCTCTTGGCTCCTGCCCCTGCTGTGCTGATAAAGTCACTTGAGGACTCTGGGGTTCAGTAACCACTGGTGCTTTTTCTTTACAGGTTGTGCTCCCACCACCTTTTCACCATACACTGCTTGTTTTCTTGTGTCTGCTCCACAGAAGGAAGGGCTATCACTCTTCTTCCTCTCCCCTCCACTCTTCTCCCCCCGGTTTCCTTCCCTGCAGCCTTTATATAGCCCAGGCTAATTGGGCAGGTAGGTGTCTCCCATTCAACAATTAGGTGCAGGATTTTCTATCCAGTTCTAATTTGCTTCCCATAATAGGGGCTGGCGTGACAGAGGGCTGAGTCAGTCATTCTTTGCCCAACACCCTGTCTCACCTCCTTTGAGGGTACTGCTTGTGAGTCACGTAGCATGGAATGGACATGAGCAAGCACTTGAAGAAGAAAAAATGGTTACCAACCTTTCATAGCTGTTGTTCTTTGAGATTTGTTGCTCATGTCCATTCCATGACCAGCCCTCCTACCTCTATGTTGGAGTTACCAGCAAGAAGGAACTGAGAGGATGTGGGTTTGGTGCCGCCCCTTATACTGGTGCATAAGTGTGTGACTCCAGAGGGTGCTAGAGCCAGCCCTATGGATACCACTAAGGGAAAAATCTTGCGCAACAGTGCACGCAGCGTGCACACACCTAGCATGGACTGGACATGAGGAACGCAGCTCAAAGAACAACAGTTACAAAAGGTTAGTAACTATTTTTTTTCTCTCTTGACTGACTGAGATGGTGTCATCTGATGCAATTTTGGCAATGTAGGACTTGATATTTTAGAATAACAATACTAGATTGCTTTAAGATATTATCCTAAGACAACATTGTGCATTAGCTTAGTTCCAGTATTTTAACTGTGACAGCGTCAGGAGGGATTTCTTTAAACGAATGAAGTTTATATAGTACATGCCATGTACTGTATAACTGAATAAACACTGATATTAACCTTTATTCATGAAAGGCAGTAATCTCAGGCTAATGCCGCACTTAACTCTGTACTTTCAAAATGATTTGCCTGATCTGATAAATTATGCAGTCTTTCATTTTGACCTTGTAACCCTGTAGAGTTTACTCTAACTGACTCCATAGTATTTGCCACATTAGGAGTATAATGACTGTAACCAGTTCTTGTGCTATAATTCTTTCCACAGGGAAAGTAAACACTGGGATGTGAAAATTTATTGATTTAATTATGAGATGTGAAGACAGTGCTATTTGAAAAGTGTTTTAGGGATTAGGTTGTTACTCCTATTTTGTTGATCAAAAAAAGGAAAAAATGTAAAATCTATAAACAAGGGAGCAAGTAAGTACTGGCAAATAAAAATCCCTCTTTTTATTGTATGCTAAAATATACCATCAAGTATTAGCCAGGGGGTTGTTTCAGTAAAAAAAAAAAAAAAAACCCCACACATTAAAGCTCAGCAATTGTACCTAGAGCCCAGACCAAGGTAACTTATACCCTAAAAGGCAATCTTGAAAGTACATTATGACTTATGAAGAAAATAATTTTTGTATTGTGAGAGTGCATCGAAGAGTGTCCAGACTTAGTTTATTACTAACTTTTTGTTAAAGATGAACAGAACTGATGATAGTACAAGTTGCTTTATTACATAAACAGTAAAAGGGAGAGTACCAGGAAAGGGAATGGAGCAGAACTGAGCCACTATAAATTACTGGTTGCAGTATATGCAAATACCCTTATTAGATTATATCAGTGATTTATTTTTAATCAGTTCATGCCACTTGGTCAATTTTAACTCAGATACTTTTTTTTAATGTAAAAAAACTGTTGTTGTATGAGAATGTCTGAAGGGCTATTCCAGAGTCTCTATTTGAAGGGATGTGGGTATTCAGGTGCACAGTCAAGAGAAATAGAACTGTAAACTAAATTTGTGGGGTGGGGTGATGTAAGCTAGTGGTCAAAATGACATCTGCTGTCATTAGTGCCTTTGAATTTGTAGAATCATAGAAATGTAGGGCTTGAAGGGACCTTGAGAGGTCATCAAGTCCAGGTGCCTCTACTGAGGCAGGACCAAGTAAACCTAGACTGTCCGTGATAGGTGTTAGTCCAACCTATTCTTAAAAACTTCAGGGGTTTCCACTGCCTCCCTTGGAAGCCTGTTTCAGAATTTAACTACCCTTATAGTTACAAGGCTTTTTGTAATATCTAACCTAAATCTCCCTTGCTACAGAAATAAGACGATTACTTCTTGTCCTACCTTCAGTGGACATGGAGAACAATTGATCATAGTCCTCTTTATAACAACCATTAACATATTTGAAGGTTATTATCAGATCTCCACTCGATCATCTTTTTTCGAGACTAAATGTGCCCAGTTTTTAACCTTTCCTGATATGACCGGTTTTCTAAACCATTTGTCATTTTTGTTACTCTACTCCAGGGGTCGGCAAACTTTTTGGGCCGAGGCCACATCTGGGTGGGGAAATTGTATGCAGGGCCAGGGCACGGGGTTGGGGTGTGGGAGGGAGTGCAGGGTGCAGGAGGTGGTGCGGGGTGCAGGAATGGGCTCAGGGCAAGGGATTGGGGCAGAGGAGGGGTGTGAGGTGTCTGAGGGAGCTCAGGAAAGGGGGTTGGGGTGCAGGAGGGGTGCAGGGTGCGACGGGGGCTCAGGGCAGGGAATTGGGGTGCATAGGGGTGCAGGCTGCTTCTGAGAGTGGCACGAGGCCTGCAGCACCATGGGGGGCAATGCTGCGGGCCGGATCCAAAGCCCTGAAGGGCTGGATCTGTTCTGCGGGCCATAGTTTGACCACCCCTGCTCTACTCTGTACTCTTTCCAGTTTGCCCGCATCTTTTCTAAAGTGTGGTGCCCAGAATTGGACAGAGTACTCAAGCTGAGGCCTTACCAGTGCTGAGTAAAGAGGAACAATTACTTCCCATGTCTTATATAGGACACTGCTGTTAATACAGTCCAGAATGACACTAGTCTTTTTTGCAATTGCATCTCACGGTTGAGACGTATTCAATTTGTAATCCACTATAAATCCCCCATGTATAAATGGCCATGTGCTTTGGATGGAAACTGATTCCATCATCAGAATGCAAGAAGATGGACACTGGAAGGCAAGCGAAACAAGGCCACCCGAAAACAACATAGTGAAGAGCTGTGGAAGCTGAGCTGAAAAATCTGGGGCACAGCTGGGGAAACATTGAAAGACTTGCCAGAAACAGACATGACTGAAGGAGCTTCGTCGCTGCCCTAAATGTCAGAGGCATAATGGGAACATGATGAAGATGATGATAAATCCCCCAGATCCTTTTCAGCAGGCCTACCACATAGCAAGTTATTTCCCATTTTGTGGCTGTGGATTTGATTTTTCCTTTCTAAATTAAATACTTTGCACTTGTGCTTGAATTTCATGTTGTTGATTTCAGACCAATTTTCCAATTTGTCGTAGTCATTCTGAATTTTAAGCCTGGCCTCCAAAGTGCTTACAGTTCCTATCAACTTGATGTTAACTGCAAATTTTATAAGCATGCTATCTGCTCCATTTCCCAAGTAATTAATTGACTAGAGCTGGTCGCAGGACTGACTCCTGTGGGACCCACTATATACATCCTCTGTTTGACAATGACCCATTGATAACTGCTGTCTGAGTACCATCTTTCAATCAGTTATGCACCCACCTTATAGTAATTTCAGCTAGACCACTTTGTTTGTTTAGGAGAATGTCATGTGGGACTGTGTCAAAAGCCTTACGCAGATCAAGATATATCACAGCTACTGCTTCCCTGCATCAACTAGACCAGTAGCCCTGTCAAAGAAGGAAATTAGGTTTGTTTGGCATGATTTGTTCTGGACAAATCCATGCAGGCCATTGCTTATAACCCTGTTATCCTCTAGGTGCTTACAAAATGATTGTTTAAAAATTTTGTTGTATCTTGCCTGCTGTTGAAGTTACACTGACTGGTCTATAATTCCTGGGTCCTCTTTGTTCCCCTTTTTAAAAATAGGTATTGTTTGCCCTTTTCCTGTCCTGTGGGACCTCACCTATCCTCCATGATATCCATGATATCCTCGTGGATATCCATGATATCCTCGTGGATATCCATGATATCCATGATATCCTCGTTAATATTAATTGTGTTGTGTATCTGGTCACCAGTCCTTTTAGTGAAAACTGAAGCAAAATAGGCATTAAACACTTCTGCTTTCTTTATGTCTCCTCTTATTAGCTCTCCTTCCCATGAAGTAGGGTACCTATGCTTTCCATCATCTTTCTCTTGGTCCTAATAGATTTAAAGAATCTCTTCTTACTGCCTTTTCTGTCCCTTGCTAGGTGTAACTCATTTTGTGCCTTAGCCTTTCTGATTTTGTCTCTGTGGTTCTGCTGCTCTGTTGTACTCCTCCTTAGCAATTCATCAGTGTTCCCATTTTTTATAGGATTCTTTTTTGATAATCAGATAATTAAAGAGCTCCTGATGGAGCCATTTTGGCCTCTTACTAGTCTTCCTATCTTTTCTTTGCATCAGTTGGCAGTTGTGCATTTAATATTGTCTCTTTGAGAAGTTGCCAGCTGTCCTGTACTCCTTTTATCCCTTTAGGTTTTCTTCCCATGGGACCTTACCTGCTAGTTCTCTAAGGGCTAGTCTACACTAGAAGTGCTACAGCAGCACAGCTGTACTGATGCAGCTGTACCACTGCAGCGCATCTGGTGAAGACACTCTAGGCCAACAGGAGAGAGCTCTCCCATTGGCATAATAAAACCACTTCCGCAAGCGGCAGTAGCTATGTTGGGGGAAGAAACTCTCCTGCAAACATAGTGCTGTCCATACTGGTGCTTAGGTCAGTGTAACTTACGTCGCTTGGGGGATGGCTTATTCACCCCCTGAGCGACATAAGATATACTGATTTAAGTGGTGTGTGTACAAGCCCTAAGTTTGTTACAGTCTGTGTTTAAGTCCATTGTCCTTATTCTGCAGCTTTCACTCCTCCTTTTCCTTAGAACCATGAAAAGGATTCTAGCCACTGCTTCAAGCATCCCCTGCAATTGTGAAACCACTGGTTGATGGCACCCATTAATGCCTCTGAGCATAAAAATATCCCACTGACTTCTGCTCAGCCTTCCAATAGTTTAATATGTTGACACCCTGAATGACTTCTCACCCAGAAGGAAAGAAGAATAATGGTGTTGCAGGGAAGAGGGCATTGGGTGCTGGGAGATGGAAATGAAGGCATGCACAGAGACCCTGGCATGGGGGAAATGGGGCACACAGAACTGCTAGTTGGGGAGGAGAAGAGTGGGGGACTGTGGTATGGGGGAAAAGAGGAGGCACATAGCCCCTATCATAGGAGGGCAGTGAAAATGGGAGTATGGAGAGGAGACAGAGCACCTAGCATGGGGAGAAAGGAATAATGAGTGTTCACACAGGGATGAGAATGGAGGAAGTGGGGAATGGAGGGAACACAGAATCCCTGGTGGAGGGAGATTCTGAGAGCCAGTAAAAGAAAAAGGTGCTTGGGGGAAATAGGGGTGCACACAGAGCCCCTGCCATGGGGAGAGAAGAGGGCAAACAGAGCCCCTGGTAGGGGGCAGATTGGGAGGAATTAGAAGCTATAGAGTCCCTGAAATAGAGGAGGATGGGAGAGTGGCAGGGAGCTTGTGTGGGATGGTGGGGGAAATGGAGCCCTGGTGTGTGCAATAAATTTGGCCTACACAAGCTGTGAAGTATACTGTACTACGTTATATCGAATGCTTATCTGTGACTTATTTTATAAGTCTCAATACTCTGATCTGCTTGTTCAACACTGGTAACTAGATTATAATGCAGTCTTCCAGTACTCAGAGATTTTTGTTTTACATAACTGATAAAAGCTCTTCCTCTTTTGGGATCTTTGATACTGTTGGAAACAACTTGCTGATTTAACTGTGGATGTGGCAGGAGGGGCCAGAGTTGCTTTATGGTAGCTTTTCTGTTTTCTCATGGAGCAATTCCAGAAGTTTGTGTTGGGCAATTGCTCTTGCTATGAGGGATCTTGTTTATGGTGTCCCACAGTGCCTGAACCATCCACCTTTGTTTCAGCATATGTGAAATTGCTGGAGGAGATTATGAAGTGGGCCATTTGTTTCATTGGCTGAGCAAAGCAAGGCTTTATGTTCAACTTTATGGCATTTCTCTGTTTGTCTGTAACACTAACTTTTGAGTGTTGTATCTGATCGATTCCAAAATTTCACAGAACGTTGTAGACATCAGTGAGCAGAATCCTGTTGATTTTGGTGAAAACTGGAAAATCGGAAGGAGGGAAATGGGGGGACATATAAAGTCCCACACATGTTTAACTCCTTCTGTAATTGTTTGTAGATTAAAGAACCAACTAGTTGATGCTATTTGATAGAAAATTACCTCCTAACTAAAATAGTTATACCAGTACAAATTCTCTGTGTTGAACAGCCCTAAAAGCAATATTAACTATAGTGAGAGAAGACCACAGTATTGTTTAATTATGTTAAAGTATTTGGCAAATTGTTGTTTAAGTGTTGACTAAGTACTTCATGATTATGTACTTGTATTGATGATATTGTAAGATAGTCCCTCTAGAGCAATGTTTCTCAGCCCATGAGGTATGACTTTTCCTTCTGGCTCCCAGTTCAAGTCTCCTTGCCCTCCCAGCCCCAATCTCTAACATCTCCAGTGTTAATTGCTTCTTCCCCTCCCACAAGGTTCCTTGTTCCAGTCTACTACCCCCCCATTCACCCTACAGGTCTGACTCCTGTTCCTTCTTCATTTGAATTGGGCAGCTTCTGGCCCCCTGTTGACTGGGCCCAGCGGAAAGTAGAGGAGAGATGAGCTCCCTATGTTCAGTTGAGGTGTCCAGATCTGGCACAGCCATGAGCAGCTCAGAGTTATAATTGCACTGAAAGTCCTGCTCAGTCCTGAGTTGGAGCATGCTTAGCAAGATGGAATATTCCAGGAATTCAGCTCTAAAAATATAAGAAGTCCCTACTGAGTTTGTGCGGACTGAGATTTTTCAAAGGCTTATGATTTGGCCATATTGGGGCAGATTTTCACAGGGACGGTAAAAGGCACATCCCTGACAAGGGCCACTGCTTGCCAAAGTTCAAGTCCATAAAAGCACTAGAATTTTTCAAATAAAAGGTCTCCAGAATTTTTTAACGTGGGCATAAATGTCTTTTTCCCTACCTAGCCTTTTTCTCAGAAATAGCCCGGAAAATTCAGCCTGAGGCAGACACCCTGCATGGAAATTTCAGCCCAAACGGTTAAAGTAGGGAGAGTTATTAGCAATTGAAAACAGGTTTAATAAACGGGAAGTGTCATGGCAACCTTAAAAATATAAAGTGTACCAACCCTACCTATAATATAGTGCATATAACTAACCTTTTAAAATATATATTGTGCAACAAAACTTTGCTAGTTCTTTGTATGAATAAGAACAATTTTGAGACGCCGACTATTCAGTGAGCGTTTCAGTGTTTTATCAAGTGGGCAGGGATGTTTTGTTCAGATTTCCATTGTGGTCTCTGACACTTGTCAATGATTTCTGCAGTGTTTTAAATCATATAAGTGCCCCCCAAAACCTTTGTATTGAACTCATTTAATAAATTACAAGTTAATAAGCACAGACATGATTTTTCAGAGTGAGGTGTCAGTAGGCAGATCTTCAGGTTGCAGCAATGCATGGAGAAAAGGAAAGTTCAGAAGTCAGAGTCCAAGATTCTGGATCTGAAAAGCAGAAGAGAAATGGATGAACTAGAGATACAACAAAAGAGTACTTCACTATCAAAATAAGTAATATTTCTTTATCAATTAAAGACTATTAAAATATACCCAGCTATTGATATACTTCAGGCGGGGGTGTGTGTGTGTGCGCACGCACGCACAATTATGCAGTATTTAAGAGATTTGATAGAACTGTTGCTACATGAGAAGAAATAAGAGCTGCCAGTAGAAGAACAATTAAACATAACATAATTTCCTAATTTACTACATAAGCAGTTGCTATTGTTGCACAAAGAGGTTGTGTGATTGTGAACTGTGGGAGGCAGGAAGGTGTAAATAGGATAAGAGGCAATAAAGTAAAACAAACCTCTACAACCTGATGTAGTATTTGAAGTGCAGTTGGACCACCAGACAGAGCGCGGCTAAAGAGGGGGTAGTGTTCGGAGGATTGCGTGGTCAGTGTCAAATGTTGCAGCAAGGTCAAGTAAGATTAGTAGTTTGGAGAAGCCATGGCCAGTTGAATAGCAGAAGTTATTGAGACACCATGAGTGGGGAGGTCTGGATGGTATGGCAGCTGGGATGGATAAAGGATTCAGTGAGGTGTTTTGATAGCAATTTACTTTTCCAGTATGTTGCTCAGAAAAGGTAAGTTGATTGTGGACTGGTTGTTTTCAACCAGTGTTGGTTTTGTCATGTACTAGAGAAAAGTACAATCAGTCTTAATTTGATTTCTCACTTTCATGACTTTGTATAAAGTCTTGCAGTTTTGGAACAGGATAGTGTTTGTATGAAGATCTTATTTTTAAACATTTAAATGAGGGTCCTTGCATCCTTAAGTGTTGAGTAGTTCTCAACATTGATTTAAATCAGATTCTTTAATATGGTTTTGTTTCCTTGTTGGTGTAAGACAGACAAGACTTCAACAATGCTGTTGAGTTGAACTTGGGTGGGGAGGTCTTTGCTACAGTTTGTCATTAATTCCATATAAACCTACTTTCTATAAAAGTGAGTTAATGACTTGCTGATAGATTTTATCTTTTTTGCGGTTTTTAAAATTTGCTTAGAATAGCTTTTGTTCAATAATAAGGAATAAATAAAGGAAGGTAAACTTTTTAAGGTTAGACTTAATAGCTAAAACAAAAAGCTTAAGGAACTACAATGCTTGTGTGGTTAATACTGTTCAATGTATTAATATGAATTTTTATAAAAAAATACTGTGATCACCGTCAATTTTAAATGGTTAGGGTTAGCATAACCTGAAATCTAGGGACAGAAAATGTTGCTATCAGTAACATTCTATTTTGTGGTGAAATGAAAGCTTATAAAATCATATTTGTTACTATTAGTATGTTTAGAGGGCATAAGTAACAGGTTAAGGGGGAGGAGAAGTCAAAAATATAACAAGTACTTCATATCATTTTCTTTCAACCTTAACACTTCACCATGAACATTATAAATGACTCTTTCTCCTTTAGGAACTGACTTGCTTTAGAATGATGTATGAAATAATGTGTGTTTTGCATGTCCTGTTTGTAATGATAAAGGTCATATAGTATCATTTACATAATCTCCAGCCAGAAATGAACTCCAGCAATATCTTCTGTATAACATATACATTATCTGAGGTTTAAAACTCTCATTATTCATGAAAGTTAATTTTACAGTGGGTGTGAATGATCTATCTTATGGCTGCTTTTTTGATCATTCTATAAAATAATATGGAGCAAAGCCTGCACAAATAGCAGGAAAACCAGTAAAGAGTGATGCATTTGCCTGACTCTCTGTATACCCGATTGGATCTTGATTGATGGCAATCATTTGTCTTTGTCAAAAAAAGGAGAAAAATTCAGACATTGAAATAAGAGTGCTATCAAACTTTCTACAATGGCAGAAAGATTCTATTAATGTGGCCTCAGAGTATTAACTGTCTCTGTTGGGAAATGATAAAGAATGTTAATTTTTTTTCTGGAGCATGTTTAAGTGTAAAATGCATTATTTTGTCTACGTGGTAAGACTAAAAGTGGCATACTTCAGATTTATAACATGCTGGAATTAGAAGTAAAAACAAAACAAAACATAAATTAGAAAAAATAGAAAAGAGAAATAAAAAGCCTAATAGGATAGCTTAATCCTTCTGATTTTGATTTCTCCACAAAACAATAAAAGTTTAAGTAGCATAGTGTCGTAAAATCCTTAATGCTGCATTCCATTTGATATTGGAGCTTTGAAGACTAACTTCAAAGAAGGCTGAACAAGAACCAAAGAAAAAGATATAAAATAAACAAAAATTGGAAAACTTAGTCATGGAAATCCTTTTTTATGTCAAACCTAAGAATACTGACCTACTACTTTAAAGGGACTTTAAGTCAACTTCCTCATTAATTAAGCTTAAACTTCTAGAAATAAAAAGCATGTGGTTGTGGGTAGTTGTATGTTCTTTGTTTTTTTTTAAATAAAGTGTGATATATGACAAAACAGTGCTGGGAGCAGTAGAATATTTTTCCTACATATAAAGGAAGGAAAGACTTCCAGTAATTACTTGGTTTGCCATATCACATATGTTCTGTGGAATTTTATTATACAGTTGTTATCAGTTCTAGCTCTTTTAAAGTAAATATTAGAGTAGAGGTCTAATTACTAAAATACTAAAGTTCCAAAATTATTAACATAGCCCACTTGGCTCAATAAATACTGCTACTTCAGTCTAGTAACATTACCGCCAGGTTGTTTCTAAATTCTTAAGGCATATAGTTGAAAAATAAATGTTTATTCATTAGTGTTTACTATTCCATTGATAAACATTTAAAATTAAATGGCTGAGAGATTTTATTGTAAAAGACAGCTGAAAGAGCGGCAAGGTCTAGTGGTTTCAGAACGAAATTGGGAATCTGTAACTAGAGAGTTCTAATACTAGTTCTTGCTCAAGGGCACAGAGGACTTTAGTGTAAGTCTTTCTACACAAACATCTTTGTAAAAAAAAAAAAAAAAAAAAACGTCCTGGCTTTGTGCTTTCAACAGTGCAGCTCCTCCTGTGGTGTAATTGAGGTTGCCAGGGTATGCCACTTATCAGTGTTTTAACACCATGTTGCCTGTTCCTGCTCAGGAAAAACTCTTGGCGACATGGCTGTTAAAATGCCAGTAACTTCTGGTGGTTACTCAGACTGTTGCTGCTCCTGCACAGATGATGGTACAGTTCTGGGTTGTTGTTTTTTTTATTTAATAGTAAATGCTAGTGTAGACAAGGCCTCTAATCCGCAGTATCCCATCTGTAAAATTAGAGATACCTGCCTCTCTACCTGACTGCAAGATCAGTTCATGTTTGGGAAGTTCTTGGAAAATGTAAGTGCTGTATACTAATATCGGCTACTTGTCAAGTGCCCCAAAATACACTAAGCAACTTGCAAAATAAGTAGAGGAAGAGTCCATGCCCCATAGAACATAACTTTGTACATAGTATCAGTTGTCTACACAATGAGAATGTGTCTTCCAGTTTATTAAGGGTTTGTGTAAATGGTTTCTGATGATTGAGGGAAGTTTATGGATAGATTTTGATTCTGTATGCATTTCTACAGCACCTTTCACTGCAGTTTCTGAGCTCTCATAATTCTGCTTAACACTCTAATGTTCTTTACATATTGAAAGTGCTGTACAAACATAACAAATTCTCAAAGCACTTCTTTGGGGTAGAAAATGTTATCCCTGTTCTGCAGAGGGGAAAATGAGGTAGAGAGGTGAAGTGACTTTCCCAAGGACATGCAATGAGTCACTGACTGAGCTGGCATTAGAATCCAGAACTCCCTGATTCCCAGTTATTGATTCATTCCTCCAGGCTAATGTTGCCACAAGATAATAACTGCAAAATGATTATTGCAATATCTACTGCAGATGAAGCCCAAAAAAGTGAACAGAATATAAAAATGCCAGATACCACTGTGATACACAAACCTAGAAACAAGGACATTTTGGGTTAAGATTTTCACATAGATTTTAATCCTACTGCTTAAGGTCTCAAGCATTCGAACTCATACACTATAAGGTTCTCTATCAGTGTATGCCACACAGCACTTTAGATGCTTCTTTAGGAATTAATTGTAATAGCTGGTACATGTTGTAGTCACTCCATGTATGATGCATACTGGGGAGATAAATATTTCCCTAGCAGGAGTGTGTACTATAAAACACTGTGTTTCATAGATTCGTTCATTCCAGGGCCACAAGGAACCACCATTGTGATAATCTAGTCTGACCTTCTACATAATACAGGCCATAGAAATTTCCCAAAATAATTCCCAAGCATATCTTTTAGAAGAACATTCAATCTTGATTTTAAAATGGCCAGCGATGGAGAATCCACCACAACCTTCAGTCAATTGTTTCAGTGGTTAATTACATGCACTGTTAAAAATGTACACCTTATTTCCAGTCTGAAATTGTCTAGCTTCAACTTTCAGCCATTGGATTGAGTTATACCTTTCGCTGCTAGATTGAAGTTTCCATTATCAAATATTTGTTTCTCATGTAGGTATTTGTAGACTGTAATCAAGTCACCACTTAACCTTTTCTTTAAGCTAAATATATTGAGCTCCTTGAGTCTCTCACTATGAGGCATATTTTCTAATCCTTTAATCATTCTTGTGACTCTTCTCTGAACCCTCTCCAATTTATCGACATCCTTCTTTATTTGTGGATGCCAGAATGGGACACAGTATTCCAGCAGCAGTCACGTAAGTGCCACATACGGAGGTAAAGTAACCTCTCTACTCCTCCTTGAGATTCCTCTGCTTATGCATTCCAGCATTACATTAGCCAGCTTTTGGCCACAGTGTGACACTGGGAAGGCTCACGTTCAACTGATTATCCACCACAAGCCCAGTTTTTTTTCCAGTCACTGCTTCCCAGGACAGAGTCCTCCATCCTTTAAGTATGGCCTACGTTCTTTGTTCCGAGATGTATAAGTTTACATTTAGCCATATTAAAAAGCATAATGTTTGCTTGCCTGCTGCTTATCAAGCAATCCATATTGCTCTGTATCATGATCTGTCCTCATTATTTACCATTCCCCCATTTTTGTGTCCTCCAGTCAGTGATGATTTTGTTTTCTTCCAAGTCATTGACAAAAAATGTTAGTGTAGGTTCAAGAACCAATCCCTGTGGGACCCCACTAGAAACACACCCACTCGATGAATATTCCCCATTTACAATTACATTTTGAGAGCTGTCATTTAGCTAGCTTTTAATCCAGTTATTGTGTGCCATGTTAATTTTATATCCTTCCAGTTTTTAATCAAGATATCCTGCAGCACCAAGTCAAATTATATTACATCAAATACATATGTTGATCAGTCCTTTTTGCTCAAAAATAATTTACAAAAATTGTTGGGCAATACCAAATGTTTTGGTAAGTTATCCTTAGGTATTTGTTGCTGTGATTTGTTGCTTACTCTTACAGATTCACACATGTATTTCATTTCCAAAGTCCAGCAACATGATTCCCTATAAATTGGGTGCCAATTTAGATGAAAGACATCCTCCTTGTGAAAACCATAGTCTCTTATCCCTTTTAGTGACTAGTACAACAAAGAATAAATCTTAATGGTGCAAATGAAAATGAATACTGATGATCTTAAGAAGTTATAACAGAAGATCTGATATCATACTAGTAATTTTGTCATTGGTGTTTAAAGTGACTTCTGAATTCTGATTGGGGGTTGAGTTGGCATAGTACATATATGCAGCCACTAGCCGTTCATATTTTAACTAAAGATTAAGAATAAAATAATTCATGAAAATAAACTACTGAATTAAAAGTCATGTATCATTCCCTTCCCTTAATATAAACATTTACCTTAAAAAGAATATACTCTAAAATTCTGATTTACCAAACTCTGGTTAATCAAAATTCTCAGGAGTTGTATTCAAAAAGTCTGTGCTTCCACCCTTGCATATTGAAGATGATGTTGGCCAGCTTTGTAGATTAGCTAGCTTTAAAAGATCAATGCTGATTGGAGAACAGGCTATTCTACAGCCAACCAATCATTATCTCTTCACTGTTACCTAGGTTTGGGGAAATCCTCAGTGTAGTCTTTTCAAAATGCATAGGCGACTCCTCTGTCTTACTGAACCCAGTCTTTCTAAAGGCTTCCAGCATCCTCCATCTCTGGGATTTTGGAGTCATGCTGTATTGAACAAACATATGAAATACAAACTGAAACTTGAATTTTCTTAAAATAGCAGAGCAATATTTCTTCAATTATTTTTGTGGCTCAAGTCTGCTGATGGGTGGAAGTTGACAAGTTAAACATAGCCATCAGAAGTAGTCTTTGTATATATGTTCATTTTCAAAGGGACACAAGGTCTACATTATGTACACAAACAAGAATAAGAAGATAATGCCTGTGCAAGTCTTGATCAGTTTTCCAATGGTTTAGTAGGTCTCTCCTTTTGTTGCATAAACATAGATGCTTGCTAGGAGTTAATTCAGTCTGAAGATGATGAATTGCCCTCCCTTACTTGACATGATGGGGAATCAAAATTATTCATTAGTTTAAAAAAAAAATCAGTTTCTTCTGGGGTATCTCCTCCAGTAATGCTATCTAACAGTCCTCTCTTGTAGGTTCTCACTTTGATTACCAACTGGCTGTTTATATGGCTATTTATCTAGCCATAAACCCCAGAAGCACCATTCTTTTCATATTCTACTTCAGTCTTCTCTTCACCTAAACTAAGATTTATTTCTAAGTCTGTCATATATGCAAGATATTTGTTTATGCTTGACTAGAATTACCTTACTTTCAGATGTGTCCATGGAAAAAATATTTCCTATATTTAAAGAACTAAATTGAGGATGAAATATGTCTGATCTTATAGCAGCGTTAGGAGCATTAATAAAGCTTCAGCAACTAACTTAGAAATGAGAAAAAATATTGTTTGTAATTTTTGTATAGTATTGGACAGTCCTGAATTTCTAGCCTAAATAGAGAACTAGTATTTTATGGTAAAATTAACTTCAGTTCTTCTGCAAAAGTGTTCCTAGACCTTTTATTTCTTCCAGTGGAAGGAGGGTTACTGACATGCCGTTTGCTTACACTTGTGCCAACCCTGCTGTGTGACTCCATCTAGTTTCTTTTATCCCCCATGTTTCAGGTGCTGAGCAGGAAAAAGTGTTCCATAGGGCCTCCAGTATCTTGGGCAGGGGAGAACATTCATGGTTATTTCTTCAGCTGAGTAGTTACGGAAGATATGGGGCCTTATATATAATCATAAGATATAGATAATTATACACACACAAACTAGAGCTGGTTTTATATTTTAAATGTGTTTTTGATTAAAGAATGAGAAATAGCCAATTTTCACCAAATTTATCAGGTTTTTCACAAAAAAAAGAGAGCTCAAAATTGTCCATTGTTGAAATGCCATTCCCACAAAAAATTCGTTTTGTGTTGCAAACTCATTAACTTTTGAAGAAAAATGTTGACAAAAAATGAAAAAAGTTCTCATTTTCATGAAAAATTTTCATGGGAACAAAAAACTTCCTGACCAAATCTATGGAAGGCAAGATTCCATTCATTTAAAAATATAGCTATTTTCCTTACATACTAAGTGTTTTAAATTTCAGCTTGTGAGATTTTTTTCCCTTACTTAGAGACTGCACTTATGCTGGTCTGTTCAATTTTGTATTAGCTATAACACTGTATTGTGTATATGTACAGTGTTGAAGGTTTTCTCCCTATACTGTGCATTTGCTCATAGGTGTGAATGTGTATAGATATCAAACACAATAATGTTTGTGATAAAATAACTTGGATTATTAAAACTGATTTCCTGCTATAATTAAGGTAAATATTAGTTAATTCAGCATAGGAGGACATAATAGCCTGATAAAGTGTGTTCTAATAGAGCTTTGAAGTCATTTTATGTACCTTATTAACTAGTGTTGAGTTTGTCTCAAAAGACAGGAATTTTGTTCATTTACATTGGAAAATACACATTTTAAAATCTCATCTGTTTTTCAATTTGAATGTGGTAATCTGCAAACAGGTACTTAATGTTATGACCGAACAACCAAAACTTACGGATATTCAGGTCACCATAATGACCCATTTGGGGGTATGACAGTATAGGGTGTGATGTAATATACCTAAATTACTACATAAAGATGAGCCCAATAAATTACAAGTGACAGTGTCTTCAACAAGTGACAGCATCAAGAAATTACATACAGAAAGAACTAATATTGCATACGGGGAAATACAAGGGATGGTATAGTTGTTACAGAGAGAATGTTTTGTTCTCCCATTCATGCTTATGGAGTTAAGTGGATAACTCATGCATATGAGGCATTTCCTAGGTGAGTCCCTAAAGATATCTCCCCTTTCTCCTTTTCTGTATCCCTATCATTTTGTTTTGTGATGGTTAACTGCTACATAATAAATATGCATATATCTGATTCTCGAGCACATAGAAGGAATCCTCCATTCTGGAGATCAAACTAAGGCTAAACAAATTGCTGAAACTTTTTATTTTGGCCCTTAAAATGCTACTCTCCTATAAACACTGGAATTGCATCACAGTCTAAGGCTTTGTTTACATTACCGCTTTTGTCAGTAAAACTTTTGTCAGTCAGGGGTATTAAAAAAACAACACCACCCCCCTGACCAACGTAAGTTACATTGACAAAAGTGCAGGTGTGGACAGCACTATGTCTGTAGGAGAGGCTCTCCTGCCGACATAGCTAGCACTGCTCATTGGGGGTGGTTTAATTATGCTGGCTGGAGAGCTCTCTCCTGCTGGCAAAGAGCGGCTACACTACAGCTGTGCTGCTGTAAGGTCTGTAGTGTAGACATAACCTAAGCCTGCTACTTCTGGCCACAGTAAACAGCTCTTCTCAGCAGCTCTGCTCTGAAGTTGAGGATTTAGGCCACTGATTTTTGGGTTTTGTCAAACATCTTCACTTCTCTGTTCTTTCCACTCTTCCTGATGATCTGTACTGGGACTATGGCCTACGGGGCTTAGCGGTGCTGCCGCAACCTTGCACCCTGTGTGCAGGCATTGTACGCTACCCAGAAATGGTCATTGCTGCCCCCATTCTTCACTTTCTCTCTCAGATATCACTGCTCACCAGGGAGAGTCTGTCAGGGGTGCTGAGTGGACTGGCTGAAGTTTGCTCCTCATTGTATGTGGCTCTTATTGTCAGAGATGAATGACAGGATACCTTCAGAGAAAGAAGTGATGTCTAGTGCAGACACAGACAGAAGTAGGATTTGTAGGGATTATGGCCAGCCTCTGAAGGGAATCCATTCTGCACCTGTGATTTGCGCTGCCCCTACCCTCCGCTCTGGCTCCCTGAATCTGGCAACACCATACTCAGTGCAGGGTAACCCCTCTGCCCACAGGGTGGATTCAAGATGCCTGAAGATGCTCCTACACCATAAGGACATGCACCTTATGGGGTCACATTACAATCCACTGAAAATGCCTTACCAGTGTTATGGGGATTATGCTTGGAGGGAGCCCACATCCATGGTTCTGCCAACCCAACAGCCTCTTTCTCCAGCCACATTGGTGGTTTCTGGAGATAAGCCTCCAAGCACGGATATGAATGATCCCATCAATTCTTCCCTGTCCTTGTTGGGAAGAAGGCTTCCATAATTGTTCAAAAATTCTCTATGAAAGCTTCTAAGAGAGCGTCCCAAGAGGTCTCTATTGCCTCTGTGGAGAGTGAATTATTTTCCTTCTCTAACTTCTCTCTTGGAGAGTCAGGCTCAAAACCCAGAACTTTTGAATGGTGTTATTGATAAATATATCCTTTCTATTAAATAAGATGCTGGCCATCCAAGAAAGGAAAGCTCATCTACTTGATTCCATTGGTAAGGTTTGCCTTAGGGATCAAAGCAAAAATATACTGCCTTTTCACTCCTGAACTCTTTGGAGAATTCTGGAGCTTGTGCTAAATAAAGTCACTAAATATAAGTAGGCAACCTTTCTTGTTGTTCTGCATTTATGCTTCCCTGTTATGGCTTTTCTTCCTGATCCTATCCTGTAAGGTTAGATTTAATGTATAAGTTTCAATGCCAGCACTTGAACGAAGTATTCTACCCTTAACACATGACCAATCAATGTTTCCACTTTGTTCAGTTCCACTATTTGTTACAAGTTTGTCTCTTGCTAGAGCCCTACCTTAATGGGAACTATGAAAAAGATGTGACGGGTTGGATCACAGAAAACCCCTTGGCAACTGCCAACTGATGTGTTGAGACTATTTCTGTCCCTGCTTTCTTGCCAGCTTGGGACTCCAATGCCTTGCCTGGTTTGAGCCAGACACGCTAGCCTGCTGCAAACCCAGGCCCAGGTCTGAATAATGTTCCCCAAAACAACAGGCTTAACTGAAAACAGCTTAAGAAGTGTTCCTGTCTCTAACATTCAGATGCCCAGCTCCCAATGGGGTCCAAACCCCAAATAAATCCATTTTACCCCATATAAAGTTTATACAGGATAAACTCAGAAATTGTTCACCCTCTATAACACTGATAGAGAGATATGCACAGCTGTTTCTCCCTCCTTCCCCCCCCCCCCCACCCCAGTATTAATACATACTCTGGGTTAATAAGTAAAAAGTGATTTTATTAAATACAAAAAGTAGGATTTAAGTGGTTCCAAGTAATAACAGACAGAACAAAGTGAATTGCCAAGCAAAATAAAATAAAACATGCAAGTCTAAACCTAATACAGTAAGAAAACTGAATACAGACAAAATCTCACCCTCAGAGAGGTTTCAATAAGCTTCTATCACAGAAGGGATGCCTTCCTAGTCTGGGCACAATTCTTTCCCCTGGTACAGCCCTTGTTCTGGCTCAGACGGTAGCTAGGAGATTTCTTATGACTGCCACCCCCTTTGTTCTGTTCCACCCCCTTATATATCTTTTGCACAAGGCAGGAATCCTTTGTCCCTCTCTGGGTTCCCACTCCTCCTTCTAAATGGAAAAGCATCAGGTTAAAGATGGATTCCAGTTCAGGTGACATGATCACATGTCACTGTAAGACTTCAAGCCCTCATTCCTCCCAGCCTGATTCACAGGAAGGCCTGCAAGCAAACAGAGCCATCCACAGTCAATTGTCCTGGTTGATGGGAGCCATCAAGATTCCAAACCACCATTAATGGCCCACACTTTGCATAACTACAATAGGACCTCAATTATATTTCTAGTTGCAGATACAAGAGTGATACATTTATACAAATAGGATGACCACACTCAGTAGATTATAAGCTTTGTAATGATACCTTACAAAGAGACCTTTTGTAACCTTATTCCAGTTACATTATATTCGCACTCATTAGCATTTTTCATAAAATCATATAGAGTGCATCATACAAAAGACACTGCTGCTCATCAAATAGCCATTTTTATGTCACATCCCTCAGGCTTTTCTGTCTTAGATTAAGTCCCTGAACTAATCCTGTAGTTTTGTGGTGTTACCTGCTCTGAGGTAGCCTATCCCTCACTGAGTTGTTACCTTCTGTGTACAATGCTGTTCATTATTTAACATAGCTGTTTTCTACCTTCCTTCCTTTGCATGACTATAGCGAGGCATTGTATGTGATTTTCATTCCTGGGAGGTGAGGACAATCTCCAGAACCTTCTTGCCCCATGCATTGTTAGAGATGAAGAAGCTTTAGGGAGCATATTCAAACCCCTATCAGCTTTCATTCTCTTCACCTGGTGTTCGTCTGGTGAGGCACCACCCCAAAGATCAATTTATGTCTCCAGCCAAAAAAAGAACCTCTTCTGCTCCAGGCACTGATAGAAATTAGTCTGCAGGATTTAAGCTTTCCTTGCTTTGCCAGAGTGGAAAGGAAGCTCTGGTGAGACAGAGCCAGGGAAATTCTGATAATTCTTTGCAGGTTCGGCTTTCTCATCTACGGGAAATGCCTATAAGCCCACCTTGCAAATTAAACCTCATGGAAGATCTTCTGATTGAGGGTCCAATGAAATGCTAAGACCCAGTTAAATTCCTATTGATCGCTTGAAACTTGAGAAGGTGAACTTTGAGAAGATGGGATCTTCAAATCAACTTGTGGATGATGTTCCACAAAACAACAGTCCACCCCTTGAGGGTCTACTACTGTTTTTGTAAATTCTTCTGATCCTGAGGAATTGAACAGTATAGAATTACAAATCAATCCTTTCCAAAATCTGTGTTGTTGGATGGCTACATCAAAGGTCTCAGCTTCAGCACCTTTTACGTTACGTAACAACATTGAGAGTTTGAAGGGTATCTTCTGGTGCAGAGCACTGTTGAAGATATCCCTGTTGAAGGTTCTAAATCCTTTGCAGACTATGTGGATGAGTCCTCACATACTTTTAAAGAACTCTAGAACAACACTCCAGTCACTTGGCATTTATACACGAGTGCTGAAGAGAAGACACGATAGATACCAGCCTGCCCCAAAGCGTTGACCACCACATTTCACCCTCCAGATGACAGAGACCTCCTCCAAAGCTCAGGCAGACACCAGCACAAGGGGCTCCACCTCACACTTCCACCTCGAAACAGCAATTTTGAAGCTTTGGTTGAGGCCCTGAGATGCCTCCCTCTGATCCAGTTGCTGGAACCATCTTTACTTCCCCTTCAGTTTGGTGACCGCTTGGTTCTCTTCTACCCAGCATGGTGACAAATCACCTTGGACAAATGGGTCTTGGAAATAATCAACAAAGGGTTCTCCATTTCATTCCCTCTCCCAGCCCTCTTCAGGGACCCTTTTCATGAACACCTTCTACAAAAAGAAATAAACCACCTTCTGCAACTGGGGGCCATAGAACTGCTCCCATTCCAACACAGAATAAAAGATTTTTATTCCTGTATTTATTATTTATTTATTTTGTTTTTCGGTCCAAAAGAAATCCAGTGGGTGGAGACCTATCCAAGACTTGAGGAACCTGAACAAGTTTGTAAAACTACAACATTTCAAGATGGTCTAACTATCAATAATTATCCCAGCACAGGAACAGGGGGACTGGTTCTTTGCCCTTGACTTCCAAGATGCATACTTCCATATCACCATATATTCTTCCTGTAGGCAATTCCTCAGATTCGTCCTGGGTTCCAACAATTACTAGTGCAGGGTATCACCCTTTGGCCTTTCTGCAGCTCCAAGGGTATTTTCCAAAGTCCTCGCAGTGGTGGTGGCACACCTATGCAAGCAAGGGATTGTAATATTTCCATTCCTAGACGACTGCCTCCTCAACATGCCATCCAGAGTTGATGCTGTCGAAGCCATAAGTAAAATGATGGACCTTTTCTTGAGCTTTGACCTCCATATAAACATACAAAAGTTGGTACAGCATCTGGAATTTTTGGGGGCCCATCTGTGTCCTGTACAAGCCAGAGGCTTCCTCATAAGTCACAGATTTTTGGCAGTAGTCAGTCTCATCTCCACCATGAGAACCAACCCACGGATCTCTGCCAGGACATGCTCACAGCTACTTGGTCATTTAGCAGCAGCCATGTTTGTGGTAAAACATGCCTGATTACACATGCGCTGTCTCCAGTCATGGCTACGGATAGTGCACATATCCCACAGACATAGCCTAAACAAACTCTTATCGATATCACTCAAGATCAAGGACTCATTAGACTGATGGCAACAACCTCAAAATGTCTGTGTGTGTGTTCCCTTTCCCACCACCCTTGATACTGACAACTAAGCCTCCTTAATCAGTTGGGGAGCACATATACAGACCCATACTGTGCAGTGCAGGTGGTTCCCTTTGGAATCCACATTGCACATCAACCTCCTAGAACTATGTGCAGTCCGCAATACATGCCAACACTTTCTGCCATTGATGAGACAAAGGACCATAACAGTAATGACAGACAACATCACCTGCATTTTCTACATCAACAGATAAGAGAGAGCGAAGTCACAATGTCTGTGCTCAGAAGTGCTAAAATTGTGGAACCGGTGGATCCACCATGACGTTAATATCTCTGCCTCATACCTATCTGGATGCCAGAACACCATCACAGACTCACTGAGCAGGACATCCTCAGAAGGTCACAAGTGAGAGTTAGACACAAGTCCAGCAGCACATATTCAACCACTGGGGATTCCTGAGCATATATCTCTTTGCCAAAAATGCCAAATGTCCACAATTCTGCTCAAGAGTGGGTCTGGGTCGCCAGTCTCTGGGGGACGCCTTCCTCGTTACATAGGATGCACCTCTACTCTACGCCTTTCCACCTTTTCCCCTATTGTTCAGAGTGCTCCACAAGATACAGGTGGAATAAGCCACAGTCATTCTCATAGCCCCAACATGACCATGACAGATTTGGTATCTTTATCTCATGCGTATGACAGCTTGTCCATCAATCACCCTACAGTTGACTCCACACCTTCTCTCGCAGGATGCAGGCCAAGTCCTCCATCCCAGTCTAGAACTCCTCCATCTGAAGGCTCCTTCATGGTTCTGGGATTTGGAGATGACCTGTTCAGAAGAGGTAAAAGAGATTCTTTTAAATCACAGATGTGATAGAACTCACCATATTTATGTCTATAAATAAAAAAGATTCCGGACTTGGTGTGACACCAAACATATCCCCGCAATGAATGCTCTTTTGCCATTCATTCTAGACTGCATTCTAGAATTTAAAAATCAGGACTGTCCATGAGCTCCATTTGCGTAACCCTGGCTGCCATCGCTGGCTGCCCCATGCATTCCACCCCAAGATAGAAGGTCATTCCATATTTACCTACACGCTAACAAAAAGATTCCTTCAGGGTCTTCAAAACCTGTACCCTCAGGTATGAAACTCTACCCCATCTTGGGATACCAGCCTAGTTTTATGCTTTCTGACTGGCTCCTGATTTGAGCCCAGCTATCCTCTTTCCATCTAAATAACCGTATCTACCTTCCTTCCTGCTTCCCGAAGCCACATGGCAACCAACATGAAACCACGCTACACACCTTGGATGTCAGACAAACATTAGCCTTTTATCTTGACGGAACTAAATCTTTCAGGCACTCATCATGCTTATTCCTCTCTATTGCTGAAAGACCAAAGAGATCAGCTGTATTCAAACAACGTCTTTCCAAATAGATCTTGGCATGTACCCTCCTTTACTACCAATGATACAAATTGCAACCCCCACCTGGAACTCGAACTCAAACTCAAATTCCATTCGCTCACTGTCCACCTCGATTGCCTTTCTAAACAGCATGCTGATTACTGACCTTTGCAAAGTGGCCAATAGGGCATCCATAGACACTTTTAGCCAATGCTATGCCATTACCAATGCGCATAAGATTCCCTACTAGGAATCACTGTCCTATCATCCTTGGTAGATGTCACTTGAAGTCCCAGCCTTCCATCTGGGGGCACTGCTCTACAGTCACCTACAGTGGAGCACCAATAGGGATGCTACTCAAAGAAGAAGAGAAGGTTACTCACCTGTGCAGTAACTGAGGTTCTTTGAGATGTGTGTCCCTATCGGTGCTCCGCTACCTGCCCTCCTTCCCTCTGCTGTGGAATTCAAAAGTGGACACTGTGGTAGAGAAGAAACTGAGACCGTTTGGACCACACAGCACTATATAGATGCTACTCATGGCACGAGACTGGAAACAGGCACTGCTACCAAAATTCTCTGATCCCAGGCGTAGGGGGCGCTATCGCCCCTACAGTGGAGCACGCATAAGGGGACATATCTCAAAGAACCTCAGTTACTGCAATGTGAGTAACCTTCCCCTCTTCTGTGCTACGTCTGGCTTGAAATAAATGCTGGCCTAGATTTGGTCCTAAGACTCTTCTACCCTTTCATTTGGGGAATTACATTTCCCCCCTCCCCCTTCCGTGAATCCCTTTTCTATCTCCATAGCTGTAGTCACCAACCCCTCCCTATGTTTGTAATGGTGCAAGAATAGCTTCAACTATACCAGGGATAATGAAGCAAGAAGTGTTTTTTCTGCAATAGCATTACACATTCATAGCATTATCCAGTTGTGTCGCTTACATTATGTTTAATTACTTCAGGTGTGAAAGTTTCAAGGTAACTCCCAGACCTAGGACTCCAGTTTTGCAGCACTGAAACAAAACCGTTTGCCTAGTTAGTATACCTTGTTTTATTTGTAGTTATTTCTTGTAACTAGTGAGAGCAAATAGGTTTTTTGATATTCTTGAGATGACCATCTATGGTGTACTAAGCTTGAAGAACATTTCCTGTGGACCACAGTGAAGTGAATGCTCCTTTTTAATTTTTCTAGTAATAGTATGTTCATGATCTTGTGCTGTATTTTTTGTCAGTTGTTGTACATTTCATGTAATCCAGGAATAATGGTAATTTTCTATTCAGCAGTAGTTGCACAGGAATAGGGAGGACATCTTAAGGAAGAGGAAGACAGGCAGTCATCTTGAATCTTAGTAATCCTTGAAAAAAAATTAATGAAATATTTTTTGAAGGAAATGTTTAATTTGAAGTAGTTTTCTATGCTCATTCAATAATGTTACTGAGGAACTGCTAATTACTCTGGACCATGTTAGTAGGGTCCTTAGCCAACCTATGCAAATCATGTAACTGGCAATTCATAAGCTTTCAGATATGTGAGAAGTAGACAGTCATGCATATGCACATGTATTTTTGCTAATTGACTACTCCAGTCCATACAGCACCTTCAGTCCATGTAGCAACCTCTACAGCACGGCCAGAAAGTTTTCCAGTCAGACATCCAATTATACAGGTCATCAATTCTCTAGCAATCCAAAATGTTAGCAGTTTACTTCTATAAAGCTACACTCCTTTAGCAGTCTAATTCTATCACTCAGATTCTGGCAAAGTGATATTCTTGTCTGTCTCCTCCTGCCTACAGTCTCAACTTAACACAAGGGTATGAAGGCTAGGTGATGTATTATTGCTTTGGTTTGGAGTTTTAATAAATTTAAATAATTACTTGATTAATTCCATAACTGTTACACTATTAAATGTGGCTTAAATTGATATCAGTGTGTATTAATGACCAGGGGATCTACTCTTTTAGAACAGGTAATATTTAATTGTGAGCCTGAAGGTCTATTGCTATGCAACTGCTCAGTAGGTTAGTTTCTGTGTGAAAGGGTATAAGTTTTCCATTTGCTTGCCTTGAGGATTAGTCCCAAAATAAACAAACCTAATAGTTTACTTGCTGTTGTTTGTGAATAATTGACAGATGCGTAAGGGGCATGATATCCTTTACAAATTTCTTACACTTAATCAAAAATAAGATTAGATGCTGAAGATATATTGAATTATGTTACAGAATGATCTGTTGTTCCTGAGCCTGTTATATCTAATTTTTCTAATAATTTTAGTATAGTTGCTTAACATGTCATATTTTAATTGTTATCAATAAGAACAGAATCACTTAATTCCACCAAAAGTACAGAAAGATAGATGGATGACAAATTAATAATTTACCATATTTGCATAATACGGTGGCACAGAGCATCAGAAGGATTGATGGCAGAAGAGGTTAACAAATTTTAGCAGCTTCCATTAGCTTTTCATTGTCATATGTTTGTGGTGCTGACTGAAATAAGCTTTGTAGGAGATCTCAGTCTAGGGAACTAATTACTTGTGCCGATTGCCATACTGATGAATAGACCCTCATTGTATCATTCCCCTGAAGACGAGGAGCAGTCTGTGATTCACGACTGCATCCTGGCTGATATTTGATAATAATTTTAACAGATAAATGTAGGCAGAATGATGAAGTGCCTATCCATGCTCTACGACTATCAAAGGCATGCACTAGCCAGCTGTGTTCTGCCTTTTTTTATAATCACTAATGGAGAATTTTAAGTTATTAATCGAGCTTTGAGTAAATGTAGCGGTTCCCATGTTTTTAACAATTTTGGGCTCTTGTTTCATTTCTCTAAACTCATTGGATTTTATAATCAAATAGTTCAAGTTTTGACATGATTGAAATGTACTATGATGTAGCTATAGATAGCAAAAATAAGACTTTCAATAAAAAGAAATGCTAAGATATTAGTATGTTTTTCAAGAAGTGGCAAGATCTAAGATACCAATGTTATTTTTTTAAATAATAGAATTAGGTATAATAATTCCATGCAATTAGATATGGGATATACTTCATTTTCATGTACTTTAGTAGCTGATCATCAAAATCTAGAGTTTTAAAAATTAAGTACAAGTGTATCATTGTACAATGGATTGTGGCACTGATTATTTTTGTTGGAAAGCTGGATTTACCTTTAGGTATTAATCTTGTCTTTGTTCAGATTTAATTTACAAAACTAAGGACATATAGATGTCTTGTATTTTTAACTTTTTGATCTGTAAATTAGTCAAGGCTATCCATTTGTCACCTTGACAGGTACAGTTTTTTATTAGCTTATGAAACAGAAGTAGGACTTTACTCTGTATTTTTCTATTTATCATTCCATCAGAAGTTATGTTAATAAATAAAATTAGTGTTCTGTAATTGAAGCATACAGGATTTCTAACTGAAGACCTTTAATGATTGTGCTGTGCAGTAGCCTTTTTTTATTTTATTTTTTTTGTCTGTACCTGAAATAGGTGCTTTTGCCCATTCTCGTGGTTAAAATATTTTTACAATGGTTCTCATTCATCTAACAAGATAGTAACTGGCATTTATATATGACCATATTAAAAAGATCTATGTATATTTGAAGTGTACAATGGAAAATAATGAATTTGATATAACCTCTTCTAGATGGAAATTTTTAAAAGTATGCCTTCAATATAGCAATTATTTCACATCATAACATGTAGTTTTTAATTAAATGTAAAAATACAACTACATAAAGCAGAAATCCAATCTGATTTGCTTGAAAATAGATTGCTATTTCACTCTCCTGGAATGGTTTATTTAAAAACAGTAAATGGAAAAGAAATGCATTTTCTTGTGTTGTTCTAAGCCTCAGGGGCTAAATGTAATGAATATTTTAAGAGATTATTTTAATTAAATTCCTGCACATCTAAACAGAGTAATATTTTATTATCACATACATAACCATGTAACTGAGGTATTCATTAAAGTTAACACTTTCTGGACCAAGAATTCATGGTATGATTTACTGACCTTGTGTGAAAAGGCACAAATTAGGAAGAAAAATGAAGGGGGACAGACTTTGATTAATATAGGTAATGCTATACCATATTTATAATAGCCTTTTCCCTATTCTGGTTTATAAATGCAGTCACTGAGAAAGGTGCCCTGCTGAGGCTGAAATGAGGCTGAAATCGGAGCACATGCCACTAGAGTGTGGGGAAACTGATCACACTGTCAGCAATTCATTTCAAAATGATGTATTTAGTGCTCATTTCACCTTCCAAGAAAAAAGGGAAAGGAGTTCCTTAGACTGGAAGGTGATATTGTTATTTTCAAGGACATACCTAAGTAAAAGATTGCACAAAGGGGGGAGGTAAAAAAAAAAGAAAAAAAAAAGGGCAGAGCAAACAAGGAGAGCTTTATGCAGAAATTCAGCACTACCATGCTGTTTGATAATTGCTAACATATGTGACTCCTCTGTTTCATTGTAGTCGTCCTCGTGAGTTCTGGCGCCTTGACTACTGGGAAGATGACTTGCGGCGCCGGCGACGATTTGTGCGTAACCCCCTTGGATCGACACATCCTGAAGCGACACTAAAAGCAGCTGTAGAACATGGTCAGTGTAAAAACTGCTTCTTGCCAGTAGTAGCAGGTACAGTTCATGGCAATGAAGACTAGACCTTCATTCCGACAAGACATTGTTCCACATTCCGAAGGCTTGTCACTTAATTTCAAACGTTTAACAAAAAGATAAATTGACCACTATTCATCATAAACAATGTTAATACCTCTTAAGTATATCCTAAGAGAACCTGCATGTGCAAATGTTTTACACACAGTGTTTGTACACACAGTTCTCATTACTTTGAAGCAAATATGAATACAATTTTTCCACTAATCCCTCGATATATTATTTGTGATAAATTACCAATTTATATTTTAACAATTTTAATAAATAGTAAATATTTCCCTATGAAAAATCCCAACCAATTGTTTCAGTTAGCTGTAATGTAAAAATGAAAGCAGTTATAAAGCAATATGGATTTCCAGAGATGCTTGTGTATTTCTATCTCCTAAATTTTAGCATGAGAATCCAGCCAGAGAGAGATGCTAACAAATACCAGAGTGCAAGGTAGAGTCCAAGAAGTGATTGCTAGAGGGTAACATAGGTACCTGGTGAGTGAAAGAGGAGATAGGATTTTAATGTTTTCATATGTTCATATTTGCATCTTTTTATTGGAGAAAGCTCTACATATGTTTCCATTTCCATTATAGTGTGTATCTCTAAAATTTTAATTTAGTAACTGTTTTGAAAGCCCTGATAAACTAAAGGGAATAAATAAGCAGAGCCACTGATTGTTCCTTTGGGTTTAAAAATGTATTTAGTTTGATGATGTACTTAAATTTATTATTTTATGACTTTGAGAGCTAATTAAGATACATTAAGTAGAAAAAAATACATTCCCCACATTTAAAATTAATTGGTTCTGATTAAAGCGGAATACTCTAAACCACAAAAGCATATGTTTTCATGAACCAGAATTATTTTTTAAAAATATTTAGCAGCCGTGTTCTTTTTGTTTTCCAATGTATGAATATGTTGTTTCTCTCTCTCTCTCAATTAATATAAATTTTAAATCATTAAGACTATTGTATGGCTTCAGAAGAGCATCATCATCTTAAAGGTTGGCCTTGGCCTAGCATCTTAACCTCTTGCACTCAGCCTTTAAGAGCCATTTCTGGAGGAAAATGCCTACAATATGTCAGCAGATATAATGCCAAATGTGACATCAGTCCTTTAAAATAAATGACCATACAGAAAATAGTCAATAAAGTGATCTAAAAGCAATAATGGTCCCAGACCCCTACATCTTTGACTATAGGAGAAGGAGAAATGAGATGTAGATTTAATTAGGCCACTTCTGCTTTGAGGCTAGTTTTTAATTTTGTGGGTTTTTTCTACACTATGAGTTTCAAGGGCATAAGGTGCCTTTTAGCTAATGATCCTTACATTAGAAAGAACTGCCTCCTTTAAAACCATGTTTAGCGTCAATAAAATAGATTTTTCTCACATGTTTTGAGTTCATATTTACATTGTTGTGGTTTAATATGAATATCTCTTTCTCCAATCTTTATATTCTGTTTATCAGATATATAAAAGTACATATACATACACATCTATATTTTAATTGCTAATCCTTTAGAGCATATCTTTATTTAGACAAACAGTTTTTCCTATGTAATTAAACACAGATTAATACAATTCCACCAACTGGAGAGATGGGTAACATTTATCAATAACCAAACTCCAATTTTTACTGTCTGTTTCTACTAGCTGATTCACATAGGAGAGAGACTCTTTTCCAAACAAAAGTAAACTAAATCCAAGTAGCCCTTTTTGATAATATATTATTGCTAGCTAATGAAAATAAAGTTGATTAAATTTCCCATCAGCTATTCCTTCTGTTCAACATTTTTTAAAATCTTTGACAAACTTCTGTTTTGTTTAATTTTTGATGGTGTTTTAATTGTGAAGTTTTAATTTAATGCCATAATTACTAATTGCCGTTTTCATTATTACATTAATTTTTCAGTTTCTTAAGTTAAAATATTCATTGCATAGTTAAACATAAACACAAATGCCAGATAGGTGGGTCAACTTAGTAATAATTTAGCTAGAAAGAGGCTAACCAGTCATCTATCAGTATTAATACAGACTTCTAAAGTAATGAAAGAAAACAGCATTATAAATATGGACATCAAAACCTTTTCATTATTATAACAACAATAATTAATAAACAATATCAAAGCAGAAAATTCCATCCCTTGGAGGTTCTGGTGATGAGACTTTCAGGCTATGCTCTCATGAGTTAGGATGATGCCAGAATTCTCAGTGGAATTGTCCTTATGTTCTATAGTTTCTCATTAATAATGTATCATGAATCATTCTATATCAATTAAATATGCACTTCTCTAAAGCAAATAAACTTTTGGCATAATGAATGCACCCCCACCCTCCCCCCTTAGCCTTTTTTTTTTTTTTTTTTTTTTTAACAGCATGACCCTACTCTGAAATCAGATATATGGATTTTGCCAAAGAATAGGAAAGTTAAGATAAATGTTTAAGTATAAATAATGAAAAAAGAAAATGTTGAATGGAACGTATTTTTAAAAGCATTTTAATTTTCAGCTAATTTATCACTCTTAAGGTAGGCTGTATCTACTGTTGTTTGCATTACAGTAGTTCTAGGTGTAGTCCCTGCCCCAGAGAGCTCACAGTCAAAGAAAGCTCACACTGTGAAATAGCAAAAAAAGATCCTAAAGCAATCAGACATAATACAGTAAACATACAAAAAACAACAGCAACAAAAATCAGCCCTGTTGCAGCCTAGTTATGTTTTCGTAGCAAGACCCCATCTTTTCCATGGATTGATTTGATTTGAAGGAGAGCCTCTGGTGTAGAGGTGGCAGAGTAAATACCTGAAGACTAATGTTCTCTGTTCAGGCAATCAATAGCAGCCCCATGACTATACTTCTGGCTACCTTCTAGTTAAAAACAAATTTTTAATTCTGACAATTTAATTGCCCTTCCCAAGTTCACATTAACTTGCTTGGGAAAAAGGGCTTCAGGTAATTTTTCAAAGGAGGAGGGGGGGAAGAACCTCCAAAATGGTTATTTATAAAAGTCAGTCTGGCACTGTGTGTCCACACATGGGGAACGGAAGGGGATGTAATTTTTTCTTTCTCTAGAAATTGAACCCTAAGTTTTAAAATAAAATAACCGGCATAGAAACTGAACTTTCTTTATGGAAATTGGCAGCATCAGGCAAAGATGAACACTTTAAAATAAATTAATTTAAGCCAAAAATAGTCTGTTAAAGAAGTCTGACAAAATCTAATTGATGGAAAATACTTTTATGAAATGTGTTCATGTGTGTCAGTTTAAAAAAAACCAACTTTCTGTTTGCAGTAAAATAGACTGTTGTAGTACTGTCAACTTAAACATTGCAGATTGTGCCAGTGTATCCCACCATAATTGTGAAATTGACTAGAAACTGACCATGAACAAAAACAAAGCTGACTAATCAATTTTAATTGTCTAAGCTCAAGTGAAAAAGAATCAAACACACAAAAATAAAATGGTGCAAAAGAGCATTATATTTTCAATATTTCCCTTTAACTAAGTGGTGATGGTAGTGAAAGAGGGTGACATTTTAAAATTATTTTTTAAAAATTAAATTATTTTAAATGGACACTACCTGCCTAAACTTTTAAAAATTCTTTATTTTTTTCAATTTGTCAGAAATCAACAACTTGACATCAAGTTATCTGGTGTATAATGCTTTCTGATGATTTATCAAACTGATTTTTAAATTAAGTAGCTGCTAAACTTAAACCATCAATATAAATGAGTGATAAACAAATAGTTGCACCAACCTCCAAAAAAACCAAGCCTAGTTTTATGAAACCTTGAAATTTGGCCAGCAACACAAGATAAATCAAGATTTTAGACCCCTATCCTCCAAGTAGCTCTGCTTCATTAAAGTCAATAAGGCTCCCTACTTGCTTCAGAAATCTGCTTCCATAGAGCTCCTTGCAGGATCAGGGCTGTAATATGGAGAGGGAGAAGGAAAGAATATGGATTTGAAATAATGGAATAATTACTGTGCCATATAAGTATGATGCCAGTGGTCTCTTGTTTCCTGTATAAGACATAGAGACTATGCCTCTTGGGGTATGTCTACTCTGCAAAGAAAAAGCTGTGGCTGGCCCATGCCTGCTTACTTGGGTCGCAGGGCTGTTTCATTGCAGTGTAGACTTTCAGGCTCAGGCTGCAGCCCAACCTCTGTGACCCACCTACCTTGCAGGGGTGGCCTCATTCTGAAAAGATGTAAGCATGCATTTAGATCTGCAGGACTGAGGCCTAAGGCTCAAATTCTGCCAGAGAACTGCAAGAGGGTTACAGGGATTTGCATTAGCAGACACCAAAGCAGGATTTGGGACCTAAATAGGAAATTATTAAATGTTTACTTTGGGGAATGCTTTTTATTCATACTTCTAAAAAGATTTACTGTTAAGAGATCACTTCCTCCCCATACACTTTTTTTTGCATAGTTGAGAATGTTAGCTGCTGAAGGTAGAACATCATAATACTTTTAATGACAGGTTTCAGAGTAACAGCCGTGTTAGTCTGTATTCGCAAAAAGAAAAGGAGTACTTGTGGCAGAAAGAAGAAAAGGAGTATTTAGAGACTAACCAATTTATTTGAGCATAAGCTTTCGTGAGCTGGATGAAGTGAGCTGTAGCTCACGAAAGCTTATGCTCAAATAAATTGGTTAGTTTCTAAGGTGCCACAAGTACTCCTTTTCTTTTTGATAATACTTTTAAGTGTCATTTGTTAGCATTTGACTAAACTGAATACACAAATGTGCATGTACACACATATATGTATGTGGACATGTGTGTGTATGCGCGCATGTATGCATAGACAAGATATATATGTACTAGGCTCTGTCTTGCACACACAAGTCTCAGATTTATACCTGTAGAGAGAGAACTAGAATGCTGTGTGTATAGATTGTATCTGTGCAATATATCTTGTCTGTGCACAATTATGTAAATACACACACGTATGTGTACATTGAATGTATGTGTGTGTGTGTATATATTCCTGTATTCAGGTTAGCAGGGTGCTAACAGATGATGCTTTATTATATTCTGATTTTCTGCCTTCCATCAACAAGCATTTTTTTTATATTCATATGTATATACACGTGGATCTGTATATATATATATATAGATTCATGTATATACATGTATAAAAGTTGTATAGATCCACATGTATAACTTATATATAATATATTCACGTATATATAAGTATATACATGTGGAGATATATATATGAGAGAGTGGTAAGGAGAGGTGATAGAAGTTAAAATGCCCACAAGGAATAAAACAACCAATAGCCTCAAATCTTCAATTAATGCAATTTGCTTCAATAGTTTTCTTTTGGAATATCCATAGTGATATATTTTAAATAATTATAACACAATTCGCCTAGGTGGAAAAATGAAATCCAATGATTGGAAAAGAGATGATGAAAGGAAGAGTTAATTTCTATTTATCCAATCTACATTTATAATTCCCCAGTCACCTTGCTATCCAAAGCCCCTTGTTTACTTTCATTTTCCTAATGATAGTGAGAAAAAAACTGAAGAAAACTTTAGTAAGTTTTAAGTTTTAGTAAACTTTTGGCCAGAAATTACCTGAGTTGTGTCTAAAAGTTGTACGTACAGATCTTGAATTTCAGATTAGCTCTTAAAGGGACAACAGGTACAGTTTTAGTTTGAAATGAGACCTTCAGTGTAATTAAGGCAGAATGTGCCAAAGAGAGTGAAAATATCTGACATTTACTTGTGAATGGCGATTTAAAAAGTACAATCCAGGCACGGTTTATAAAATAACAGATAAAATTTAGCTGCATTTAAAAAATGTTTATCTTTTATTTTGTACTTGAGATCATTTTTTTCTAATTAAAAAATAAAATCGTCAACAGAGTACTATTACGCCATTGAGAATTGAACGCAAGTGCATGTGGTGTGCATTAGAATACTGTTGGTAATTTTACTGCTGCTAACTTAAAATCCTCCAGGGGGAGTTAATTACAGGAAAACCTTTCTAAATATCAGCTGCATATTTTCTGTGACAGGACTGTTTTCAACTCAGGTTGAACAATTCCAGAGTCTGAGTTTTCTTTAGTTATATGAACTGATATATTTTAATACAAAATGTTGTTTCATGGGGTGCAGTGCACTCTGTTTTCCAAGTCAACGAAATCCTATGCATAATGTGGCAAAGCAATTTGGTCTGGAAGAAATTGTCATGCAAAAGAGAACTAATTTATAAATTAAACTTCCATTTTTTTAAACTGAAGGCCTAAACATAAAGTAGGGGTTTTTACTTTTCACTTAATTGGATAGTTTATTTTTTGCAATGTACGTGTATATATTTACTTAAACACTTTAAGCCATGGTATATTGCCACTAGGGATTGCGTTCTTCTGTAAATGTTTGCAGATTAAAGTTTTTTTAAAATAAGCCAGTGGACCCTCAAATCCTCTCTGGCAGTAATCAGAGAACGCAATGAGCAATGTGCTGAAGTTAGTTGATCATGATGTTAGACATATGTTTCTTAAAAGAAGTGTGGCCAGGTATTCTCTCATTTAATCATTTATTTTTAAGATTATATACAATTATGTGAATTTTGATAGTCAAAAACAATTGTATGATTGCACTACTATTTCCTGGCATAGTATCTCTGTGTCCACAGCACAGAATACCTTTGATGTATAATGAACCACTGCCTCCTATCTGTTGCTGTGAGCTTGAAATGTAAATAAATAGATTTAATCATGGGAATGTAGAGATAAAAATAGGGCAAATATTTTCCCCATAAAATTGGCATTTCCTTTGTGTGTATTCTAAATAGAGAGAGGGAAGAAAACTGTTTAAGGCAGGTTACAATTACATGTATTGTCACATTAATGTAATGTTTGCTTAACTATACCATAAAATATTTAATTAGAAGGTATAGCATGAAATATGCTTTCTGTTGCTGATGTTAAAGATTAGGATGATTTTTCATTTTTGTTTTTTATTCAGCATATTTAGTAATCCAGGCACGAACCTATTAACATCCTGTAGACTTTCAGAGTTTGCTTGTCTCATTTTTATAGCCCCTTTTGAAAGCAGGTGGGTGCACACTTCAGTAGAATGCTAAAAGTGATTTTTTTTTTAACGTCTCACTCATCTCCATGTCTGTATGGCTGGATGTGTGTATCTAGTTAGTAAAATTTGCATATAACTTACTTTTCCAACTCCTTATTTCCACTCCTCCTATTACTAATGGAAAATATAGGAATCTGGCGTCTAGTTCTGCAGTGAATTGGCAAACGGTTTGAAATGTAGTATGTTAAGTTCGAGTTTAGTCACAATAAAATATGAAATTATAAGAATACTATTCACAAGGATTAGTTTGCAAGAAGATCTAAAATAAACTCCCCACCTCAGTGACCTCTTCTAAGTGAATCTCTGGAATAGCTGTGTGTCTCTTGCTGTTACTGGTTAGATTTGAATATTTTAAACGTTAGTAAGTCGCAGCTGTTTTGGAAGCTAATACCTAGTGTAGAGACATTATTTCCATTAATTCTTTCTTGGGACGCCATCAAATGTAACTGGGTATTGAAAGCCTCTGGCAACACCGACAGTTTTCTAAAGTTTATTGACTTGCTGCCCTAGCATTGTGCACACGCGAAGATCAGATGCATGGCGCGCTAGCAAGTGTGTGTGTGTGTGTGTTGGTTTGGGGGGAAGAGAAAAGGAGAGATGTAAAGAAATGCAAATAAATAAATAACCCCTATGTAAAGAATAAAAGATCAAAGAGGCGCTGAATCGGGTTACGTTGAACAGGAAGATAGGGCGAACCTACGATGTAAACTGTGCATTGGCTTTTGTCTTGAGCAAGTTTGTATCTGTAAAATGAAATCGTGTATTGCTGTTGTCACTGTCTACAAAAGATTTGCTGTTGTGTAGTGAGAGCAGACACGCGCGCACCCTTTGAGAGAGCCTATAGAAGCCAGTCCCTATTTCAGCTTCCCCCTGCCGGCCTGTCTCCAGGTCTCCTGCTGCCTCTCCTCTCCTCTCTGCTTCGTTTCTCCACTTGCTGCTTTTTGCAGCGTGGAGACAGCAAGGCCAACCCTGGTCGGCTCGCAGCAGTTTCCCTGTTGCGTTTATCCAAAGCTCTAGTTCACTGGCCGGAGAAGTTGTCGGGCGGCGGCTGCAGCTGCTGCTGCTCTCGCTTCCAGCCTGCAGCGCTGGGGGCCTGGGTAAATTCTAAAGAAGCTGCCCGAGCCGCGCAGGGCGCAGAAGGCTGGATCACGGCTCGCGAAGCAGCCGGACGAAGAGCTGCTGTTGTCGCCGCGGCTCTCTGGGTCAAATCGAGCCCCTGAGCTTTTAATGGGGACTCTCCATTGGTTCCAATGGTGAATTTTTCTAAAACCTGATGGCTAGACGTGGCCCTGTGATTGGCAAAGGAATTGTGTCCCTTTCCTGTTTGCCTTTCCTGAATCGACGCTTAAAACGTAGCATTTAAAGACAAGTTACTCTGCAGAGTCTAGAACCATCTCCAGCAGATAGAGCCTCTTAACTTCTGGAGAAATGTCTGGTGGTTTTCTCATCCCAAATTTTGGGAGGACTGAAATAGCGCTAAATACTGCAGAGATCGCCCAGTGTATTTCAAGGCAGGTTTAATAGGATTAAAACTAGCTCAGCTAGCCACTTGTCCCCCTAATGTTAGAGGTTTAACGAGAGCTTCCCGGGCATACTTACTCTCAGCCAGAGTTTTCTCCTCTCTGATCTTCATTGCAAAAGGCTATTTTCCAATCACCGTTGCCTCTGAGAGCTGATAGACAGCAATGTTTCTCTCTTTCATTTCAGCTCCAGACGAAGACGTGCTTCTTAAAGGAAAGCAGTCCATCAAGAGTCAGGTTTTAGGAAATCAGAACTCGGAGAGTGAGATTCTCTTGGAAGGCGACGATGATACCTTGTCATCCATTGAGGAGAAAGATTTGGAGAACTTAATTGGTAACTTCAGCTGTCTATTTGCTCCCTAGCTCCTCAGTTTCCTTACCCATTTAGCTCTATTTTCATACTTTTTTGCAGTGAGTATTGTTTTGGGATAGACAGTGATAGATTGTTCTTTCCCATAATTGAGTTAATGAAAGATAATTTTCTGTGCACCTCAGGGTTTGAGACTCAGCTTTAGCACACTAGTGAATTTTCCTTCTGCGGCTTTTATAACCCTATTGTTTTCACCCGGGGAGATTTAAAAAAATAATAATTTTTTTTTTTGCATTTTCCTAAGAAAGCATGTGTAGAAAAGTAGCCTTTTTCATTAACAAGAGCTCCCTTTTTCTACTTTTGACTAGTCTAAGTGCTCAAAACCCTGGGGCTAGTGGGCAGTTTTGTTATTTATAATTGGAGGCTTTAGAGAGCTCTATTTTTGAGTCATAAAAATACATCAGTCACTTCTCTTTTGTTGAAGGGTCTGTTTACTGCATTAAGAGTTCAACTCTTCTAACCCTTCTCAGTCCCTTTCCCCCAAAAGTATCCTCATAGCTGATGTTTTTTTTTCACCCTGAAAATGGTCAGTTCCATTAACTTGATTACTTTTACTGTGTTGGATGCAGGCCTCTTTGTTAGAGTTTGCAATCAAAATGGCTTAAACCTGCTTCTTTTACCTATAATGTTTAAATGCTAAACAATAGCTCCAAATTCAGGGACTACAACTTCCAATTTAGCTCCATTTTTAAAAGAGTAACACAGGCTTATATGAAAACTTGAACTCCTTTGCACCATTCCACTTTACATGTGGATTTCTATGTGTGCTCATAATCCACATCCATTAAATTTACAGAAGAATGTTGCCCAGTTAAATTCTGACTTACTAGGAAGCAAATAAGTTATCAAAATGGAAGATGTGAAGTAATTGGAAATCGTATTTCAGGGCAATTCATTTACCCATTGTCTGAACTACATGCCACTTTTCTTTTTTAGACCATTGAAAATATAGCCTAATGTTAAGGTCATATACTAATCAGTGAAATAAAATAGAAGTAATTGGAGCATAATGCAGTTTTTTTAATGGAATCTGTTCCTGTCTATTGCTGGTCTCCTCCTCAACAGCCTTCCACCCATTTCCTTCTCTTTTATTATGCATTGCTTGCTTCTAGGAATACATTCATACTGTAATAGAGGTGAAAGGGGAGTTTAATTATTTAATCTTGACAATGGCAATAGGATTAAGAAGTAATCCTCACTAATAAAGTGGTGTGGGTTAGAAATGAAGTGGAAATTGTCAGGGGTCTTCTACGGGACCTGGGTTGCCCCAGCTTCTGCAGCTGTCTGCTCACCCTGTAATTGAATGTCTGAGAGTGATTGAAAAAATGTTATTTCTCCTCTGGATTACATGCTAATGTACAGAGGGCAAAGGGAGACAGCAAAAGAACACATAGCTGCTTATTTCAACCATTTGTGGGGATGAGCTTTGGGAAATCATGGCAGTTCTGCAACTATCTGATGCCCATCTGCAAACACAATGTATTTGTACATTGGGAATAGAGGGCAAAGCTGCACTGATCTCAGCAGAGCATCTCTGCTATTGTCCTACTGGCACACATTAAGATTGATGTGAGATTAAAGACCATCATCCTCCTAACAATCGATGGAAATAACAATTCATCTGAGTTTTTTGGCAGTTATTCACCCATTGATTACCTGAACGTGTGTACCTCATTTATAGACACTTTATTAATTCAAAATTGTACATGTCACTTTCTCATATTTTCAGTTTTTTTTACAAAGATTTATGGCAAAGCTGCCACAAAGTAACTTAATTTTAATCAATTGGATAACAAATCTAACCTGTTTTCCCCTTGTATGTGTTCTCTTACATAATAGGTTGTGTGTTGTCAGATCTGTGCTGAGCCTATTGTTTTACTAGTAGTCTGATTTGTCTCTGTGATAAGCCCTGTGGAGATGTGATTATTCCAGTAAAAATTCATTCAGTTGGAAACCAACCCTCCAGCTGTTTACTCCCACAGTCCCCAAGCTACACTAACACTATCTGGAATCCTTGAACAGTATTTAACAATGGAATTGAAAGCATGTTAAAAACATTGTACTTTACAATCCCTAGTATTGACTGTTTAATTTTAACAATAGATTTCCAGCATTCATGGGAGGGAACACATTTAGAAGGTTAAGACAATTTTGAACCCAGACTGCTGTGTTTATCTTTTTAGAATTTTATTGAAACTCGTTAAGTTCTTAATGCACACATTTGAAATTAAGATTTCAAGTCTTCACTTACTGTATTATTTATAACAGCAGATATATGGCTATATAAGTGTTTCAAAACTGAAAATGTGTCAGAATAAAACTAGATGATCTAACAATAAAACCACCTATCTGGCTTATGCATCAGTTGCAGCTGTAGCTGCTTTGGTGTTTGGTAATGCAGAGAGGTTGCAAGTCTGTGACATGTACTTATTGGAGTAACAACAGTTTGCTTTTTTAAACTAAGATCTCTGGTACTTTTTACCTTGTTTTTTGAGGTTAGAAAACAAATAACCTATGCTTGTTTCTGTGCAAGGTTGTGTAATCTGTTTGGATGTTTTGATTATTGCTGTTTTGCTCCTTTGGCAGGTCCAGTTAGCCTGTGTACACCAGCACAGCTTGTGGCTCCCTCTATAGTAGTGAAGGGCACTCTTTCCATCACCTCTTCTGAACTCTGCTTTGAGGTAGATGAAGAAGATCCCAGTTTTAAGAAAATCGACCCCAAGGTAAGAGATTGTTGACCTTCACCCGCTGGTGACAAATTACATGACCATTAATTCTCCATCCAACCTCCATTACCTCTATAGGTCACAAGTGTTCGTGTTTTTCTAAGTTTGTGACTGACTATGTGCATTAGCAAAGTTCATTTAAGTGGAGGGGGAAAAATCCAGCTCAGATGTTGATTAGCTTGTTGAAATAAAGCTCCAGGGAGGCATCCTAAATAAAGACACCTTGGACCACAAGGCCTTTGTGAACACTAGAAAGTTCAACAAAACTGCTAGCTGAATCCTTTGTTTTACTTTCCTGTTGTTTTTAATGTAATGCCAATATAACATAATACTCTGCTCGCTGCACTCATTATTTTGCAGTGCTTCTATTTCCCGTTACTATATAGCAGATTTTACAGAGCATTGTATTTATCATAATCAAGCAGAAAATGTTATTTCCCCTTTAAAATGTATTTATGAATAGCCTTGTTAATATAAGTAAACTTGAGTAACCTGAGTTAATTACCTGATTAGCAATTTTTTGTTTAAAATTAGATTCACTTTGCAGTAAAATTCAGTTTGAGGGCTTAAATTTCTCATGCAGTGCGAAATTAGCACTATAAAGATTGCACTTGAATGATCCCCATAATGTTAAAAAATAGTAACAGATGTGTGGCCTTCTTACTACACACATGCTCTTATTGTATTATAAACATGGAAAGAGTCCATGGATTTTACCATATCTATGTATTAAAACATTTATGTGGGGTGGGGTGCAGATAAACTGGAACTATTAATTTATTTGGTTACAGTAAATTAATTTTTCAGACCTTTGGTTGTGCCAAAATATCTTTGAAACAGTTTATAATATTAGGAAGAGATTTGTAAACCTTCGAAATCTTTGCCAATTTTGTGAATAATTTTCTTTTAAAACACACTCTTTTGTTTGGCTATATATATATAAAAAATGAAAAACCACATATTTAGCATTAATGTGTTAGTGTACTTCCAATGTCAATCTAACATCTTCAGAGTCTTAGCTTAGAAAATGTACTGATTCGGTTTTTGTATGTGAAAAAGGAAAATGATGTGTCTCCACTGTTTTGCATGTTTCATTGTTCCATGTTTAGCATGTAGGATCATTTAGTACAGTTTGGAACATTCACCACTGCACCCTGTTTCATTTACAGGGACTATCCTTAGTTTAATCTGCTTTCTCTCTGCATGTGTGGTGGTTCTCACAAAGTGTAAATGGGCATTCTAGACCAACTGTACTTCTAAATCTGTAGCAGGGAGATTGTTCTTGGATTCCTATAAGAAAGGCAGTCAGTCTGTTAGTGTTTTGAGTTAGCCTGGTTTGGGGGAAATGGGGGAGTGGGGGTGGAATTCAGTTTTGTGTTTTAAAGAAACTCCTTGATTTCCCATTGTATAGTGGTCAAAGACTAATCCTATATTGCTTTTGTTTTAAAGACAAACACAGATACAATTTAACTTTCCATTAATCATTGACACTTTCCCTGCCTCCACCCCATATTACCATAGGTTGATATCTGTAGCCAGAGTTTTGTAGAATATGCCCTTGAAAATCCAAATTCTGCGTTTTCTCAGAATGCCTGTTTAATTAATGTGTCTTCATCTGTTTGATAAATTCAACTTCCCTGTATATTTGTCTGAACTACTGGGAAAGAAAACATTGTGACAAGTTTTTTGAAGCAAAACCTGCAGTGGAGATAATATCAGTAGTGATAAGATCAGAGTTTATATTCTTACTCCAGGATTGTTTGTACAAGGACACAGTAGTCCTACAAGCACTGAGTTAAACCCATTTTGTCAGGTGAGCCAGGTTCAGAAAAGCTGTCTGCCTCTGTTGGTTAAAAAAACAAACAAACAAAACCCAAGGCAACATTTTAAGACTTTACAATCCCAGAAATTTTGCTTTTCCATAATTTTGAGGTGGTGAGAGTATGCATGTGTATATTTGCAGGTAGAAATTAAAGATGATTTTACATAAGTATTTTATAGGGTCACTTTGTGTATCTTTGTGATCACAAGGTAAACTAGATGGAATTGTTTTTGAAGTGGTTTCAGTTTTACTTTATAGTTATCTTTTTAAGTTGTTTTAAAATTCTTATGTAAACACAAAACCAACCCAAACTTTAAAGGCTATTTCTTTCTGGATTGTCCACAGAGAAGCGGAAGTAGTTCTTTGAAACAAGGTTTTGCATTGGCCTGAAAGGGCATGAAAAGGAATTTGAAATGCTCCAAACCAGTTTCAGAATATTTCCGGACGTTAAAGCAAATAATCAAAATTAATAAAAAAATCTCACAGTAAGGTTTAAGAAATGTAAACCTTCCTTAGAAAACTTGGAGCAAAACACTATAGCCGAAAATTAGGGGCAAATCAGCTAGCATTCATTTGAGGGGGGGAAATAACAAACAAAAAACCACGACCGATAAAGGGTTGAGATGTTTGAACATAAAATTGGTTGGTTTCTTTTAATACAGCATATTTCCCCCTTTCCTGTGTATGCCCCTGTGTGCAGTGCTGCTGTGTTGCAGTTCTATGCTATACTTAAAACCCAGAGAAAACAAATATTTGTTAGAAAAAAATTGTTGCATTTAAGCTTGTGTATTATTCAGAGAAGTGTTATACTTTTTTCATTTCAAAGTAAAACTGATAGTTGAGTAACCCTCGTGTAATAAAGCAAATATCTATTTATTTTAAAAGGACAAAATAGGAACGAATTGTGATAGTTCAACAACTGAATTAAAAACAATAAAGATATTTTAAGGATTATATTATAGAAACACTCTGCCCTAGTTCTGTCAAAATTGTGCTGAAATGCTATGTGATGGTGCATGTATTCCTAAAACTTTGGAGAGTAAGATTCAAGTGACAGAAAGAAAAGCAACCAAAGAATGAATGGGAATTATTTTTTCATTAAGTACAGTCTATTTCTATTTTAATTGAAAATAATTGGAATAAACTTTAGAAAATGCTGATGAATTTATAGATAAAGCACCAGTTCAATATTGTGATTAATCTGCCTTTTATTTTTGTTTTAATCCTTTCTTCTCTGAAAGCCAAGAAAAATCTCTCTACTTGCCTGAATTTAAGAACAATTCACAAAAAAAGTCAATGTAAAGTTAAAGTAATATTTTTATTACTGTTTTCAACAATTAAGTTTGGGGCACAGTCTGACCTTGGCACTGAAATACATTTAACATCAGTAAAACTTTTTTTAAAGAGAAATTTTTACATATAGTTAAATAATTTTTTTCACTTGGTGACAACATTCAGGCAAACAAAAAGAATAAGAAAAGAATTACTATACATTTATTTGAAAATGTACCTTGCGTTTCGTTTGGATGATGGAAAGTCCGATCGCTTCGTTGTGTGACTTTTTAAAAATTCACATTGGAAGATAAAAAGGGGAAGGGGAGTCTCTTCTCGTGCAACGAGGTGATCGTTTTGGTTTTGTAAATGTCTGAGAGTTTTTAAATGCTTAACTGCAGGTGGGGTTTTGGGTGTTTGTGTCGCCGCCTCTTTTGCTGTAGCTGCTTTGTTTAAATAAAAGTTTTTAAATGGGTTTATCACTGTGTTGTTAACCCTATAGTTTGTCCAGGCTTTTAGGATTAGTGAGAATCTCCCTGGCTAGCCTCCAGGTCTGTTTGGCAGCGCTTTCCAGGGCTGAGTGCGGTTTGCCCTGAAAGAGGTCTAGGTTGGGCAGGAAGTAGTGGGGGCAGCGCCGACACTGCAGGCAAGAGATGAGCTGCAGCAGGATCCCATTCAGCCGGTCCCCCAGGCACGCCTCGTCCCAGTCGGTCTCCCGGGGGTGTTTCTCGCACTCGTACAGCAGCAGCGTCTTCATGTGGTAGTTGTTAAGCGGCTGGCCGGGCAGCTCCAGGTGCCGGTCCCGGAGGGTCTTCAGCACCGAGAGGCACTTGTTTCTGCAGCCGCCCATCAGCAACCGGTTCTCGGCCTCGCCGAACTGCAGCACCCAGGCGTCGCTCTCGGCGGAGCTCTGCTTGCCGGTCAGCGAGTAGCACTCCTTGGAGAGCAGGTTGAAGCCTTCCGCCTTCACCTCGGCCACCCTGTTGGGACCGGGCCAGGGGATGTGGGGCATGGGCCACTGCGCAGCGCTGCGTGGCCAGATCCCAGTGCACTTGAAGGCGGGCGTGATTTGCACCACGTAGCGCTCCCGGATGCGGAGCTTCACCTCGCTGGTGTCCGCGATCATCTTCACCACGTCCCGGTAGCTGCACTTGTCCACGGCTTGGGCCACCAGGGTCTGGAAGCGGGAGCGGATCTTGCGGGCCGACAGGTAGCCCGAGGCGGTGATGAACTCCACCCAGAGCGACATGCTGCGCTTGCGGCCGTCGCTCAGCTTGAGCACCGCGCAGCCGGGCAGCGAGCCATCGTCCACGAAGTTGAAGACGCCCATCTGGTTGAGGTAGAGCACCACCTCGAACTCGGTGGGCGAGATCACCTCCAGCCCCTCGTAGCGGGCATCGATCTCGCTCAGCGAGCTGATGAAGCGGGGCTCCTGCACTTCCACCTCCTTCAGCACGTCCGACACCACCTTGCATACCTCCCGGATGGTCTTGGCGATGGCCGCCTTGCGGGCCTGGCAGCGCTCCGTGTAGTATTTGTTGAGCTGGTACACCAGCTTGGCCTGGGCGGCGATCATGTTGGGGCACAGGTCCGGGCTATAGACCGGGCTCTCGCAGTACGTTGAGGGATCCAATGCTTTAGCGGTGACTGCAGCTTTGCACAGGGCACCCGCCAAGTTGCAGCCCGCCGCCACACGCACGCACTCCGCCCCTCCGCCCCAAACACAAGGAAAGAAAATAGCGGATGATGGTGATTTTTAAAAAACAAGAACCATGCAACTGTCAGCCGATGGGAATGGGGCGATACAGGTGACGGAGGGAAAACCTCTGAAGTGCAAAGTTTGATGTGCCGCCTTTTCGGTGTGCGGGGGGGGGGGTGCGGTAGGTTGTTTGCAGCCTCTGCGCGCAGCCACCCACCCTCCCACACGCAAATGGTTCAACAGTTCATTTAAAAACTTCTCTCCGGGACTCGCAGCGGGTCTCCACAGCACAGCCGAGCAGTGGCGAAGTTGAAAACCGCACGCAATAAAAGAAGAATGCGAGAAATGCCAAGAGCGGAAGAGGGAAAACTCTCTCAGACCATGGCACCACCAGAGATGTGCATGAGTTTGGCTGCTTCTCTCGCCGACTGTCAAGGGATGTTGTTGATTTCCTTCTTCCTGCTGGAGGCGTTGACTGAACCCCGTTCTGGCTTTCTCTGTCTTCAGGCGTAGACTGCTGCCATTGGTCTGTGATCATTCATTCCTGTTCTTTAGTTTATATATATATATATATATTTCTTTGCATAGACTGTCTGAGCAGGGAGGGGTGCCCAGGACTACTTCTCCTCCCCCAGCCCCCAACCCTTGAAATTGCACGCAGAGACCCTCACTTTCTGCGCCTCTCCTTCTCGGGATGTGTGTGTGTGCGTGTGTGTCTGGCTTTGCAGGAGTGTTGTTTAGTTTATGAATGGTCCCAGGGCCCTGCCGAAGGGGTGGAGTTCCAGATCCTACAATCGCCTTCTGAGCTGTCAGAGGGGCAGCCAATCACCGAGGCAGGCTATGTGCATGTTGGATGCCGGGCAGCCGCTGCTACTGCATATGGGGATGTGGGAGGGCAGAAGAGATATTAAGGAACATGCAGAGAGAGGCGCGCACAAACAAACACTCACAGCCGCCTCCCCATCAATAGAAGGATAGAGGAAAAAGAGTATGGTCTATGAGAATTACTCGGTGTTGGAGTTGGCGGGAATTAAATACTGGGGGGAGAGTGGCATTGAATCAGAAAGGTGTGCAGTCTGTGTATGCATCCTACCGTCGTGCAAGAAAAAGACGCAACGAACTGCCTATGAGCTGAATCACTTTTACTTGGAAGCCTGATGGGGGAAAATTAACTATGCTTTTTCCACCCGGTTGTTGTAAGGAGAAGTAGCAGTAATGCTAGTGGAAGGGGCGAGGGCTACTTGTGGTACTTTGCTGCAAACATAAATCTTCTTCCACTAACGCTGGTCTGCAGCAGTGAAAGTGAGACTGTCATTGGAACAGAATAGTACACCTTGTTTTACTACTCTTCGTCAGATTAATTTAGATAAATCTTGTGCAGTAAAGCTCTGTCCCCTTTCTAAATAGCAGCATTGAACTATCTGAAATTGAAGCTAACTATATTTTTGCGAAAGTTTGTATTTTGTCCAAGTCAAATATGCATAAAATTATAGTTACGCAGTTATGTATATGCAGTTTATTGTATATTAGAGTACAGAAACAACGCCAACTAATATCAATATTAATCAATGGAGAAGTAGCTAAAATAAAATATTTCTATTACTTTAGTCTTATTTTTGAAGTACAATAATTCTGTTTAATATTGTGTGTTGTTTGGGTGATATTTAGGTATGTTTCTTAACGAACTCCTACACCCTACTTAGTACTGTACAAGTCAAGTTCTCTTACACTACTGAGCTGCTTATAATATTTTTAGCAGGCAACACTTTACATTGAACCTATAAATAATCAGCACGCAAATCGAGTCTTTGCCTTGAACTTGAACGTTTGTTATGTGAGAAGAGTAGATTCTGTTTATCTCGAGCCGTTTCTCAAATATTGTAAAGGTTACGTCAAAATTCGTTGTCTTATTCTTGCTATATTTCTAGAAGCCTAGATAGATTATATATATTGAACCTGGTCACTTAGGATTCTCAATTTAAAATTTCTTAAAAGTGGAATGTTGTCGTTCTTTGGTTCTTTTGGTTTATCTGTTTCTTTGTTAGAATAGAGAGACTGAGATTTAATAAAATAAAATATCACCCGTCTGTTTTTCGTGGGTATTTAAATTAAGAACATGGCTGTGAGCGGTAACAAACCTGTTGTATAAAATATGTAAAATGTGCCCTGCTCTGGTACTGGTTGCAACCTCTTCTCCCGGGATAAATCATCTTCTTTTTATTGCCCGAAAGCAGCAGGATCACGCTGCTCGTGGTAGTTGTAGGCACCTTCTCCATCATCACCAATTCCACGTATTTCAGGAAGTTTTTGGGTGCGGAATCTCTGTTCTTCCATGATGGCGACTGGATAAACGAGATTCAGGCACGGAGATGCTTTTGGCTACGGGGGAGTTTACCAGGTGCTTCAATCATGTGCACTCCCCCCCCCCCTCCACCCGATCCTCCTCGCACTTGCACGGATTAAAGATTTTTTTGGAGCTGAAACAAACCCAATAAAGGCGTCTAGCAGTGTAACTTGCAGGGGGAAAGAAGAGTTGGGCGGGTTATAGAAAACAAGTCATAGAACTCGGATGAAGACATTTCTTTGGCGTTTTCAACGACTCCCGGTAGTAGTTGTACATATAAGAAAGTAATTCTCCACTCTGAAGCTTGGGTATTTGACACCAAAGAACCAAATCCACGATCTGGAGTCCGTAGTCCTGATGGAAAATGTAGTTTATTAATAAAAATAATAAAGGACTTTACAAACCAATACATTTTCTCTTTACCTCATCCTGACGTAAGGCATATCGTGTTAATTACCTAGCAGTGAGTAATTGTTGGGCAGGGGCGGAGAGTGGGGTGGTGAGAGGGAAGAGCACGTTGCTTTGTTTCTCAGTTTACCCTGTAGCTTTTTTTTAGTAGTGGGGTGAATTTTAGAAGACCCTATACACAGTTCGGCCGCACCCCTGTGGGCTTCTGCTCCTATTCCTAATAAATGAAAGGAGTGTTAAGAAATCCATTTAACAAACAAATGTCTTTCCTGAGCAGTCTGTCGATTTCTCAGTTATCACAGCGGGTTTTCCAGTAGCCGGTTCCCCTGTCACTTTTCCGCCCCACTCCGTCGCATAGTTTTGCACCCCGATTCCATACGCTTTGGCTGCTTGGGTAGGCGCCTCAGAATTCCAGCCCTGACCTCGTGCGGGGACTGTGTAGCCCAGAAATTAATGTTTCATGTGTCGAGTGTGCGGGAGAAGCGACCATGCGATCAGAGCGCCCCGGGGTTGGGGGAGGGAAAAGCACTCCTAGATGTTAAGGTTAAAAGAAGCCAGCGATTCCCTCCCTCCCCGCACTTACTTTTTAAGGTGACTGATGATAAAAGGTTACTCGTGTTTTGATTTAAAAACAATTCATTACCAATTTCCCTGTCTGGGGTCGAAGCTCTAGTAAATAATAAATCAGTTAAACAAAAGCCGACTTTAATTTATTGCTCTAGCACTAATTAGAAACATCATTTGAGCAATAAACTTAAACACTTCCAGCAAATAATGCATGTGAAATCCCTTTCTCCTGTGTCTTTGCGTTTGCGGCCGCATTGCATTAAGAGCAGCTTTATCTGTGGCAGGTTTCAGAGCAGCAGCGCTGTTAGTCTGTATCCGCAAAAAGAAAAGGAGGACTTGTGGCACCTTAGAGACTAACAAATTTATTTGAGCATTTATTTGTTAGTTTTAAGGTGCCACAAGTACTCCTTTTCTTTTATCTGTGGCGGAATTTGCTCTTCCCGGGAATGAATAATTGAAGGGGGAAACAGTATTCGAGGAGGCTGTAATTGAAGAGCCCTTGTCACCTCTGCTTTTATGTATGTTAGTATAGAAGTCCATCAGCAGCTCCTTGATGATGTATAAAACGAAGTGGCAGCCCCTTGAAGAGCAGGAGATACACTCGGTCCTTTTAATAGAATACAGTATGTGCCTGAGAGAGAAACTCTCAAGGCTAAAAGCCACTTGAAGTCTTCAGACGGATTGATCTGTATTCTCTCGTTATAATCCGTCTCATCATACTTGAGTTAATGAGGCAGGGGAGGAGGGTGATCTGATGGTCCTTGACAAATTCATTAGGGAGGCTGCGGGACATTTTATTTGATTGTTAAACATCGTGTTTGTTTGGTTTAGGCAGTGCCAACATCAGCATGCTGCTGCCTGGAGCAATAGTGTTTGGCTAGCAGGAGCTTCTGTGAAGGATATTGGAAAGGGGACTTTGGTTGGGGAACACATGCTCTTTTCTTTGCTCTCCCTCCCCGTAAACATGTAAATGGTATATACAGTTTTAACATCTTTAATAACCATGACAATGTTACAATGTGCTTAAATTTAAAAACAAACAAAACCTTTGTGTATTTAAATATATTTGTCAAAAAGTATTGTGTGGGAGGATATGTATGATTTACAAATGTGAAATTATTTTTTATAGAGCAGAAGAAAATGAGGGGAAAATCATTCTTACGGTAGAGAAAAATAACTAGATTGCAAAATTGTTAACCTGTCCAACTTTATATTAGATTATGATTTAATGTGCTTGTTTTTGTTTGACTAGTCAACTTATTAAAATAGCATAGCTTACATATTTCAAAAGGCTTTCTATTCCTAAACAATTTATTTAAAAGTTTACTTAATACAAACTAATGTATTAAGTTAAAACTAATGGAGTATTTAATTTTAAGTGAATACATTGACATGGGACTATGAAACTGTTTCTGACGTAAAAAACAAAAAGAGTCAGAAACAGGTGCTCACAAGAGGGATCAAAAGTATGTGTTTTGTGTGTGGAGTGTGAACATATATATACACACACACACGTAAGTCTCATTCTAGACTAACTGGTATTTCACTAGATGATGCTTTGTGAATATATTCCAGTTCTTTAATAAGTAATGGCTTTGGATTTCCTGTCCATCCTTTGGTTTAAAGAAACTAGTTCTGGGAAAAATACAGTAATTGACTTGTTCACAGAATTTAATTTTCTGATCATTTTATATTTTGCTGAAGATCTGGCTCCAAACATTCTCTGCTTAAAGTGCTTCGCAGAAGAACTCTGTGCTTCCATTTATAGAAGAACAGTATGGGAAAAGAACTAATGCCCTTTGCCTGTCATTTTCATACATTCCTGCACTGCTGATGGAGCTTGAACTGCTGCAGGGAATGTATGGATTTAAAAATAAATGATTCAGTAGTGCATATTGTGTTTCTCAACAGCAAAACCAAGCTAATGGTTATAGTAAATACTTCTGTGGGTCTGACAGTTATAATCCTGTTTACATTCTAGAGAATACAGTGTGCATCTCCCCTTTAAAATTGTGGATTGATTTCATTATCTGCTGATCTTTTGTAAGGATGTGTTTACTAAGTTAACTATAATGCACTCTTTATGTGGAAGAACAAAATATGTTTGTTTACTGCAGATATCATGTATGTATCTCATCAACCTTTAACGAACATATATAAATCTTGTTTTGTAAACAGATTGGATGATATGCTAGTTAAATAATGTATAAATGGCTATAAAACCTTAATTAGGTTACACTTGTGGATGATGTGGCTCCCAAATATTTTTAAAGTAAATTTTGAGTATATGTTCTTACCTGTCAAATCTTAAAATATAAGCAGGATGCTTTACATAATCTGGTGTTCATCAAATAATCATACTTTGAGTTATACCTCTAATAGTTCCCAATAACTTCTGCCTACTTTAAATGTCTAAACCTATTGTTAAATGTAGATTATTACTTCTGATGAGTAGTAGTAGTGATTTTTTTTTTAGCTTTAAAAGATTGTTTTAGCTACTAAGTTCTTCTTAGCCACCTAAAGTTTAAACCAATCAGGTAAAATCAAAAGTTTGGTTGCCAGAAGTCAAACAAATATACTATAGAATAACATTTCTAATACTTTGATAACATTTTATTCTTGTTAGAACATCCTGTGGGCCTTATTTTTTTTGGATGTGTGGGTGTGTATGCACACGTATCTGATTGGATTAACCATATTTAGAGTTTTGGCTGTTTTTTCTTAAAATAACTGATTAATCATAATGTCCATTTATGTATAGAAGTATGAGAGCATGGATAATGCCAAGATTTTGTCAACTTGAACTAGAATTGTATGTAATTAAAATTAGTTGTAAAAAGATTACTGAAGTAAATGGTGTATAGAAATATTCTAGGTCACGGTTCTTAAAATGCCATTAAATGAAAACGAATCCTTTAAAATAATTCAATATGGAAGTAACTTACGGGTTTTCTGAGTAAAATGGGGATGGCAGAAGCAGAATGTTGTTTCAACTAGAGTGTATTTTGGCTTGGCTTTCCTCATTATCAATTTGTGTACGATGGTGATTGCACCCATTATCTTCGATGCATACAGAAATGTACATATGTATGTGCAGATGCTCACACCCACAGACAGTAGCCCAGCTTGGTTTATGGTTGGACATTGATTTATTTCTAAGATCAGAACCTTCATGTAGCTGGCTGAGATGCAGCATTCTTTACTTCTGAATCAACTTAGAATTCTGAATCTAAAGCTTTAACTATTTGTCAGCTTCAATTTCCAGATCCTTTTAAAGTAAAAGCTTCTAATTTATGTACATATGTTGAACATTTTGAAAATATTGGGTCAATTAATACAGATAGCATGAAGTACTTTCCTCCCAAACTACTACATAGACTAAAGCTATTCTTGTGATTAAAATAATGAAATAATTTTCCATAATGTAGTTTATATGAGACAGATTTAGGGGGCCCAATTCTTCCCTGTAATACCATTGCCCATTTGTGTTGTGTGCTTAAAATGTACTGTTTTTCACTATTCAACAAGCTATTTTTTATGATGTCGTAAATCAGCATACAATATAGAAAATATACAACTTTGACTAAAAATTCTATTTCTTTATAAGCTTCTGGCTTGAGCAGTCTAACAACTAAAATACTACAAAAGCAAAACAAAACAATCCTATTCAGATATTACATAGTTTAAATATTAGAAAGTGAAAAGTTACTTTAGTTTTTGCTTATTTGACCTCAAAATATTGACTTCCCTGCCCTCCCAAAGAATTATTTTCATATAAAATATTGCTATTTATAAAATCATCAAATTGTTTTTGTTTCATGCTACTTCTAATGAGAGCATTAAATTGTAGCACTTCCTGCTGAGATACATATTTTGTTTCAAAATAACTGGAGTGTGATAATACAGAGATTGCTCTCTTTTTAACTTTATGAATGATATAAAATTGATATGCAGTGTTATGTGTCATTTCTTATAGCGGGGGAAAGGGAAACTATATTGGCTCAAATAATGTATAAAAGCCATCTGCATAGCCTAATTGAAATAATATTTTGTGATCTAAAGGATGAAAACTTTTCCTTTTATTTAACCGTCTGAAGTAAAACTAGGATGTAAAACAGCTGTCTTGGCCTATTGATATCAAGGTTCTGCCCGTCTGTTTCTTTTCTGCATTTTTCCCTTCTATCTTCCTTTATTATCTTTGGATCCTAAGGAGCCTTTCTTATTTTCTAACTGGTTTTGTCTGCAGCAAAGGGCTGGGTTGGTGGGTTTAAATCGGCTCTGGATAGAGTGAAAAATCTTTGATCTATGGCTATGACTGCTTTCAAATGATTTGCTTGCTGGGACTGGACACTGTCCATGCCCTTTCACTTCACTATCAGATAGGCACACAAAAAGGACTTGACATGCTACCAGATGCATAGTTAATCATCACATTAAGTCTCTAAAGGGATCCATCCAGACACAATTAGGTCGACCATTTTTAACTAGTGTTTGCTCTGTAGTTCGTTTGGAATGCAGTATTAATTGTAACTGCTTATTTAACTGTATTTAACAGAACTGTGTACATAGTTGCAAAGAGCAGTGCTTTTCTTTGCTTTGTTATGTATTAGAACCATTGAGAGATATTAAGCTTTAAAATATTCATGCATTAAAATTATGTAGTAGTTTGGAGGTTATGGACTTCAGCTGCTTTCCTTTTTATTATAAATTAACCTGAATAAAGCTTATATGCTCTAACCTACATCCAGTGACTGACCTGTATTAAGATCCGAAGAAAATTTACAAAAGTATTTGACTGTTACCAGCTAGATCTTAACTTTGGAAAGCCAAACAGTCAGCAGGATTAGTAACATTTATTTAAATAAGGAATCGTTTCAACTTGTGGTGTTGAATATTTTATTGGGGGAGAAAAAGGGGGATGCAGAAATTACAGGGCTTAGAAGCAGCAAGTACGTTATTTCTTGCAATCTTAGTGTAGATCTTGGAGATTTTCAGTTTCATTTTTACACTATAAGGTGTTAGTCATAGCTATTCAGCAGAGTGCATCTGTAAGTTTTAGAATTCACAGGAGTTAAAATAAAAGCAGCTTGCAGAACTGACTCATCCTTTTGTTGTATGAAGACGTTCCAGTGTTCTACTTCCATAAATGGACCCTAACATACATATATGGCCTTTCTGTGGCCTATTGGTGTTTATATAAAGGTGGGTAGTATCAGTGGAAGGAATAATTGAGAATGAACGCACCATGGCCACCACATGAAAACTGATAGTAATCAGGGAATACCTAAGAGAAAATGTTTACAAATATTCTCATTTGCTTTTAATCAATTGTTTTAGCAGGCATTCGGGTATTAACATTTTTCTAATTTACATACAAGCAATTATTAAAGGCACTTAATGTAACTTTACAGGAAATAGTTCAGATCTTCATTTCAGATCTAAGATTACATAATTTTTATTTCTCTGCTTCATATTTAATATTCTTTGAAGGAAAAGAAAATGTATTGAAATGTAACCTCTATCCTGTGTTATAGTCACATTGGTATGAGTAAAAATTACTCAACCATGACAGTAAAAGAGCTCATTGGGGATTTTAAAATTATATATGCATATACACTCGTGTGTAAGTAAAATGTATAGGTGCATATACATATATAATTAAGAAAAACAAAAACCTAGAATTTTTCACTGTTGTGGTTGGATAATTTACTCATATGTCATTTATGTGGAAGATCATCATTAGTGGCGTTTGAGTATCAATGTGACTATCCAAGGAATTGTTTAAATGCACTTTGTGGATTTCCGAAGTGCTAACTTGAAAGAAAGTGGGACTTGAACTGCATGGTCATTTGTGAATTTATGTTTTATCTCACTTCACTTGAAAATTTATGAGGAGGGTGACTTAGGGGTGCTTGAGTTGTGTGTTCCAGGGCTTGCCCCTACTGATAACACCCTTGTTGGCGTGAAAGTGTAATGCAAATTATGACAGTTACAACCTTCTGTTTTGTTTAACCTGTCAGTGGATTTCCTGGATCAGTGCTGAGGGCAGTGGTGTGTTCAGCTAGTCCATATTCACCTAAACTTAAAAGGTCAGGTTTCTACAGGCAAGCCTAGTCAAAGCCTAATTGATGAGGAGGGCAGGGAGACAGAATTTACTGTTCTGTTGGCTAGTTTCATATCGTTAGGTTGTCCTGAAAGCATCAGGCAGTCACAGCCCCTTTCATGTAAGTGCTGACCCTAGACAGGAGCTGACAATCAAAGGAGGCAGCCACAGGAACCAGTGCAAGTAGGCTATTGATTTTTCAGTTAGGTCTAAGTAGTTTGTAGTATGGGTAATGGGTGACAGAGGCAGGTATGTCATTATCAATGAGCTCCAGAACAGTAGCGACAACCCTCCCTCATATTTCCTTCAGCACTGACAGTATGCATCCAGAGGTGGTCAATAAATCGCCCAACCTTTTACTGACAAGTGACTTGGAGGTGGGAGTCAAAGAGCTAAACTTCTGTATTTGAACTTGATATGGATGCTGGGAAAAGATCTCAACATTTGCACCTATGGCTTGTTAAGCTAAGCTCTGTGGAGAACACGCAGGACGAAACTGGTGGCAAATTTATAGACGTGTGGGGGGGGGGAATCAAATATAGCATTATTTTATGTTTTAGAAAATTTCAGTGTGTTTCTTTAAATCAAGGAGAATAGCTTAAAAGGGTCAGCGCCTAGATAAACACAGTCTGCAAAGACAGTTAGGTTAGGTTACCATGGTATGGTTTTGTTTTTGCTCTGCATTTAATCAAGGTATACTGCCATAGCAATACAGCAATCATAGATTGCAATTCATAATCCACTTTTAATTCCTATTTTCCTTTTCTTACATTTCATATGTGGAGACTATTTAAAGAGATTTAAACTTGCTTGTAAATCTGAACTGCTAGCAGTAACAGCACTTTCTGTTCTGAGCAGCATTGCTGTTCTGGTTCATTATTGTATACTACACAAGCAAGTGGAGGGAAGCTTTACTGTTTGAATTTTGATGGTTATAGTTTCTGAGTTTACTAAAAATGGAAGTGTATTTTAGGTTTACACTTAATTAAGATAGAGTAAATATATTCTGAAAGACATTTGGATAACTGTGTACTTGTAATAAAAGGTTTATTTTTTTAATGTTTGTAGAAGAAAATCAGATAACCCTTTGATGAAATTGAACATCTTAATTTAATAGTATGTAATTCTCTAATATTGTTGCTTTACTTGAGGGATGTAAATTATCCTGCTTGCTTTCAGAAGTTGGAATTCAGTCAGGTTGTATGCTGTGCACAGATGTTAACGAAATAGCATATGCTTATAATTAAAAAAATCTTTAAACAAACTGAAATAAAACAGAAGAGTAAATGTTTTGAAAATCTTACTTAAAATAACTCATTGCTGTGGTGTCTTATTCAACAATGTTTGTAATGTTACACAAAGCAGAAGTCTAAGACTCTGTATATTGCATAGCTGCTGAGTATCAAATATGAAACTTTTTCATTTGTGTGCAGTTGCTAAAATTATTTTCTTTGGCTTTTAACTACAAAAAGCAATATTAACATAGATTGAAGAAATGAAGGTAGAAATTTTCAGAGTTATGAAATTATTTTTTTAAGAGTAGACGCTGCAAATCTTTGTAAACACATATTTGTGACTAATAGTGTTGCTTAACAAAGCTTTTGAAGATGCAGAATGTTCACCATCTTCAAGGGGGAAAATTTCTTCAGTTGGTTGGAATTACTCAATGAGAAGATACATTTGTTGTTTGAGGCCTGATTCAGGTATTCCATATGTAATTTTCCTTTTGTCAGCAACTACTCATTCACTATATCTTTGTAGTTTTCTTCTGTTAAACTAGGTGAAAAGTGCAGCTGAATAATATTAATCTTTTTATCTTTTGTTATGAACAGGTACAGCATCTTTTGCTGCATTTGCAGCTTCTTGCTGGCATGCTATGTAATTGCAGAAATGTAAAAAAGAGCTGCAGAAAGGCAACAAATTAAATTTTCATGAAAGAAAACTCTAATCAGCAGTGACAGTGTAAGAGAAAGATGATTGCCATTTGGTCATTGTGTAGAGACACTTAGATTTGGTGTCAGTGCTCCTGTTAATGATGACTAATGTCTTTCTTGGAGCAAACGCACGCTCAAGCATACTGCTACAGTCCAGAGAAGGATCTGAGGGATAGGTACTAGTAAGTAAAAAGGTTGTGCATCCTAAAACAAAGGCTGTCAAACTGAATTACCCAAGTCTTCTAGTAGAAAAGAGAAAGAGCTTTCCTAATGCCACATAACCACAGTTTTTAAAACTGTCCACTGTTGAAAAAAGGTGATCTAGGAAAAGAAAAATAAAAACTGTATGTTTACATAAGTGCTCTCTAGTCAACTGCTTTAATTAAAATATATACGGATAATGCTGATACATAAGTACACTAATCAGAAGTAAAATGCAGTAAAAAGTCATGTTTTATTCTCATGTTAATAAACTAAATATAAATATAAAAATGCGGTAAACCTGCAGCAATTTTCTTTTCAAATCATCATGCTATATTCTGAATAAATCCTTTGTAATCAAATGCAGAATGTCTGAAAAGACCTTTGCAAATTTTGAGGCTTTGGCTGTTAAATATATTGGCAAAAAAGAGGTGGCATATGTCATTTTTTTAAAGCTTTTCCCAGAGTGAGACCTTTCAGAAGGGCATTTGCAATGCTTGTCATATTTTTTCATATACATCTTATTGGCCTGACACATCTAGAGGACCATGAGAACACAGATGTCATTGCATTCAGACAACACTAATTACTCTGGGATTTTTGCAGCCTCAGTGCCTGCATGCAACCGTTGATTATGATTGTTTATGTGGTCTATCATAGGTACACATTGCACACTCAAATGGTGCCACTGGCCTTTTTGTTTCCTATTGTCACACAATAGGCTATGAAAAACAGCAACAAAAAATTCCTGGGTGTGTCATTTTCCCTTCAGCGTTACACATTTAATGTATGATTTGGCAAAATATCCTTTGTATTTCATTACATTCTGCTCTTTTGTTTGATAAAATCTATTGGTATATGTTTTCAACCTTCTTGTAGCACTTAGGCTTCCACTTTTCACAAGGTTCTTTTATATAGTACACTTTACATTTTGTAGTAGTCTTTCGTTTGAAATTTGAAACTCTTAGGATCACTAATTGCCCTAGTTACCTTGAAAAATTACTTATGTCTAAACTTCAAATGGAACTGATAGATTTTTGTGAACTAGTGTCACAGTTCAGATTAAAAAACAATAATCTTACGATCGCTTTATGAAACTTACTGTTAATACTTTGTTAAATTTTCCTTAGCAATGCAATCTTTTCAAAACTTCTTGTTCAGTTACAATTAATGGTGCATGATTCTAACACAAAGTTCAAATGTTGATTACACCAGGGCCTTAGTTTGTGTGAGTTTATGTATACATTTTGTAAGAAACACAATCTATGTTAATCACAGATTGGAAAATAAAAGCTCTGTTAATGTAACTTCACATGCTGATGAAGCAGAAATAGAAGCAGCTTTATCAAAGATGTATGATGAGATAAAACTGCAGTCTCCGCTGTACAGTTATAGTAATTATGACTAATGAACCGTCCAGTCTGGATGAAATGGCATGCCCACAGGGACTGTGTCCAATCAGTTGTGACTTATGCAAGCTGAACAAAACATTGATGGTGTTCCAGATTGAATATTATAACAGGAAGTGTACTCTTTGTTTGTAACATCAGATTTGTCAGGTTATTTTCATGCAATAACCCGTCAGGAATAACCAGTGTTAGTAAATAATAATGTAGAGAATTAGGATTTTTAAAAATGTACATATGGAGTTGCATTTCTTATTCAAGTATATGCAATCTGTGTAAAATGTATTATTGGCAAATGCTTCTAGGGGTCTATCACATAAGCTCACTCATCTGTGATAAAAATACACATTGTCTTATAAAACCTTTAATATAGTGAAAGCCAAAACCAAACATATAAATAAATAAATAAACCTTATCAATCATATCAAATATCCAGTTAAACACGCTGCAACAATTTATATTTTAACACATTTCCATGAAACTTGGTACTTATGCCACCTCTTGGCTGCATTTTGAAACAACCTGACATTTTGCACATGTAAGAAGACAGGTACTTTATAGCATTAGCACACGAAGAACAATTTCTTACAGCAGAAGGATTGTTAGATAATTTAGATGTCTGAGTGTGGTGCTGAGTAAAGTGGGAATGAAAAGGTATTTGATAATTGATAGGCTTAGCATAGCAATATTTAAACTTAATATATTTAAAATCTGCACATTTTTATAAAAGAGAGAACCTGCATAGTTTTTACCTTTCTGAGAAATCAATATCTAGACACGGAGATTCATTCTGTTGGTAAATATTAAAAACTGAAGATGAAATACAGATTGTGTTGAAACTTCCTTGAATCGGTTATGGAGAAATGAAACAGTACAAGAAATGCCATCCTAAAAATAAGCTTGTAATAAGTCATTTAGGCCCAGATGGTATAAACTCTTGTGCATTTGTAACTTTGCTCATGTAAATGAAGTTACGTGTGCAAATGTTTGCAGGATTGGGACCAAAGTTTGCAATAAGTTAGCTACACTAATTTAATATCTCTTATGCACCCTTAAATAATTGAATGAGTAAAAGTTATTTTTAAAAAACCAAGAAACTTTTTGAATCTTAGTGCATTAAAATTAAAACAAAAGTATTTGCTAGAAATTGAACAAAGTTAAATGTAACAATTTGATAGAGTTTTTGGACTGAAATGCTGTTTAAATTTAGAGCAAGCATTTTTTGTATTGAGGAAATGTTGTGGCTCCTTAGCATATTGTGATCTTTCAAACAAAGCTGAAATCATTACAGTGCTCTAGAAGAAGCCAAGTGGATAGGCTTCAAAACTGAACTTACTACATATTTGTTTTTCTTCGATTATATACCTAATTGACAGTTGTGTACTGCCTTTGATGTGTCAACCTGTGCCTTTCCCAAAATTAATATTACATACACTTTTTCAAAAGCAATGCTATTTTGAGTAATGTTCCATAGTAAGAATGTAAAAGCTACCCCCTTTTTTCCTGTGTATTTAAGTTTTTTTTATGAAAGTGAGCAAATCACAGACTAACTCCTCCATTTTTTGCACATCACATTGGTTCTAAACAGGCCTTCAAGTGCTGTTGGATACAAGATTGGTGTCAAATAGCTCTTACATCAGGAATTTCTCTTTAGTTAATCCAACCTCTTTAGGACATCTTGATTCATCAATAAACTGTCATTTTGGAAAGCTTAGTATAGAAATCCTCAAAACTGCACAATTATTAGTTTAAATTATTTCTATTGTTTGTATACAGAAGTCCCATTCAGGATTAAGGCTCCTCTGCAAACATATAAGACGTGATTTCTGTCTAAGATCTTAAAATATTCCATTTTTGGTTTGCGGATTGGAATATGAGACTTTAGTCTGAGAGACTTCACTGTTAAAATTCATTGTAGATTGCTTCCCTGGATAGACTGCAGTACCTTGACTCCAGATACATAAATAACCATTTAATGATATCCTCTAGAAAGAATAAGATGAACAGTAATTTATTTTAATAATTTCATAGTCAGTGTTTCAGACCTATTAGAGATTATGGCTTCAGTCTGTTTCTTTTCTTTTTCCTTTTCCTTCCTGTCTTACACTAACATAGGGTGAAATCTTGGCCCCTTGAAATCAATGGGACTTTTGCCATTGACTTCAATAAGACCATGTTTGTATAGGAGTTAGGATGAAATTCAATAAGGACAAATGCATAGTACTCCACTAAGGAAGGAAATATCAGCTGCACACATACAAAATCGGAAATGACTGCCTAGGAAGGAGTACTGCGGAAAGGGATCTGGGGGTCATAGTGGACCACAAGCTAAATATGAGTCAACAGTGTAACACTGTTACCAAAAAAGCACACATCATTCTGGGATGTATTAGCAGGAGAGTTGTAAGCAAGACACAAAAAGTATTCTTCCTCTCTACTCCTCGCTGATTAGGCTCAACTGGAGTACTTTATCCATTCTGGGCTCCACATTTCAGGAAAGATGTGGACAAATTGGAGAAAGTCGAGAGAAGAGCAACAAAACTGATTAAAGGTCTAGAAAACATGACCTGTTAAGGAAGATTGAAAAAAAATGGGTTTGTTTAGTCTGGAAAAGAGAAGACTGAGAGAGAACATAAGTTTTCAAGTACATAAAAGGTTGTTACAAGGCAGAGGGAGAAAAAATATTGTTCTTAACCTCTGAGGATAGGACAAAAAGCAGTGGGCTTAAATTGCAACAAGGGAGGTTTAGGTTGGAGATTAGGAAAAACCACCTAACTGTCAGGGTGGTTATGCACTGGAATAAATTGCCTAGGGAGGTTGTGGAATCGCCATCATTGGAGATTTTTAAGGGCAGCTTAGACCAACACCTGTTAGGGATGATCTAAATAATACCTAGTCTTGCCATGAGTGCAGGGGACTGGACTAGATGACCTCTCAAGGTCCCTTCCAGTCCTATGATTCTATGATTTCACCCATAATGAATTATTTCAATAGCACTCAATTAAGAATTAATAGACTGGAATGTGTTATGTATATTATATTACTCTACCAACATAGGAGGCTGTATTAATAGTAGTAATAAAATTATTTTAGCTTTTTATTTGGGTAGTCTCTAGTGGTCAACTAGGACAGGGCCCCATTTATGATAGGTGCTATATAAATATACAGAAAATGAGTCCTTCCTCCAGAGAGTTTATCATCTAAAAGTATTGTATTTGGCAAATATTTTTAAGAATTTTGCATCTGCCTGATTCTGTGCTTATTATGTACATCAAGATAAAAATGATAACTTTTAGGTTGTTTTTTAAAGCACTCAGCATTGGCCTAATTCTGTTCCTAGTGAAGTCAATAGTGTAACTCCCATTAATTCCAGGCCAGTATAGATCACTTTTTTAAAATCCCTCCCCTTAAAGTACAGTTCTACTCTCTAAGGTGATTTTGTAAAAATGTCATTGTGGAGTTCCATGTTGAGCTTTCATTTCTTCCAGATCAAATATGTTCAGTTTTGTAAGGCAAACATTTTTTTCCCCGAATTGCCTGACCTGGAAGTTCCACTTGGTATCTGGAAGTCAATCTGTTTTTTTTTCCCCTTACATCTCAACACTACTAACAAAGACTTTGCAGGCCCAATTGTGCCCTAGGTTAAACCTGGACAGTCACATTGTCTTCAGATTATGCCATCAATTACACCTGTAATACCCTTATCCCTTTAGTGGTTAGTACACAAGGCTGGATTTAGGGGCAGGCGACTGCCTGTGGTGCTGGGCTTGGGGGGGTGCTAGGCTTGAAGATTTACAGATCCTAGCATGCAAATTTAAATCACAGGGATAAATCATGCATGCAAACCATACATCCAAGCCATAAAATGGGCTACAAATAAAAAACAAGGTGTTAAAAAGTTTAACAAATGGATGGGGGAGAAGGACAGCTGAAGGCGCTCCTTACCTGTTGATTCACAAGGATGTATATCTTTTATCTGTATTGTCTTCGCAGTAGTAAAAAGTAGCAAATTCTTACTCCTGTTACTATGGTGAGCAGATCAGACACTGAATACACCCAGGAAGAAATAACTTTTTACATTTTATAGTCACTTTTCAGAGTGGAGCTGGATTTTCTGTAATAACCCTTTCTCTGGTTGTCCTAGTGTGAGTGTCTCCTCATCTTTTTTTTTTGACTTTTAGATTGTAAATTCATAGGGACCCAGATTGTCTTCATTTTATTCCTTGTACCGACCCGAACCCCGTGTTGGTACATAAAAAGTAAAATACCACAGGGACTAACAGCTATTCAGTAGGTGTGTACATTTTATTTAATAAATAAAACAAAAGCAGGTAGTGCCAAAGAACAGGAGTTTAACTTTTTATGTCATAATGTTGAAAATTAAGCAATTTGTACATATTGTTATATATATAAACTTTTTGCACTTCTGAGTGGGAGACTTCTATTTACCTTTCTCTATGTGAAGGCGGCTTACACCTCCTTTATGCATGTTTACAACTATACAGTTCTTTGAAATAGCAGGAAGTTCTTAGAGTGGGCCAAACAATATATTCAGTACTTAGTACCAGAGGATTGTCAGTTGACTTTTAATTTGTGGAATTTGGAAATGAGGAAAAATAATATCAGGGGGCAGCAAACCCCAGAGATTGGCCTGGTGCTCTACTTCTTTACATAAATAGACCATTTGCTGACTGACAGGCTTACTGGGGTCTGTTCAGTTACTTTGGATTACATCCCCAGTGTGGCCTTTGATATAGTGGGCAACTGTGCTGTTACGAAATTTTAAACTGAGTTGAATATATTTCACTGTTTGCTGTTCCTTTGCTACTTGTTTGCTTCTCTCCTAATGAAAGACAAATTCCTAGACTTTTTTTTTTTATCCAAATGTATAATAATCCCAGAACTGAGAGGAGATACTGCCTTGGGAACTGGTTTAAAGGAGCACTTTTCTAAAGATGAACCCAGTTGCCAGGCCTCCACTTTCTAGCAGTGCATCAGCTTAAGAGTTTTCTCATTGATCAGAGTACTGCTTTCTCAGTGACAATTTCCTTTCTCTTATCTAGCTCATTCATGACAAAAGATTAGTTATCTGACTGGAGGCCTCTTTCACTGAGATTTATTATAAAGTAAGTAATATGGAATTTCTTGGCTTCCCCATCCTGTGCTAGGATTGGTCTTTGTTCTGTTTTAGTCTGATTTGGTGTTCCCTCATTGGGACTCAACCTTGAATCATGATTTCTCTTTGAGCTGCTCTCTCTCTGTCACTTGTGGGCTAAAGAAAGTATGTCAGCCTTTGGTTAGGATTGCTCCCAGTTTACAATATCAGATAACTTAGTTTTTTTGCCTTCTGCATATTAGGGGTACAGTAGAATTTTTTAAACTTTGTCCTGTGTGTTAAATTGCAGATTTTGCCCATATTTTCATATGAACTAAGGAACTGAAGTCAGTAAAGAGCACCAGTGTTTGTACAATGATGAATGGTTCTATCTTCTTCCCTTCATTAGGCGAGGAGTGCTTTTTTAAAGGCTCCTTCTCCATATAGCTGAGGGGTGAGTTAGAAAGGTGCCTGGGGGGCTAAGTTAGTTTCCTGCACAATCTGTGGAAGCTTCAGGACTGCTCTAACCTGCTCTGGCATTACACCAGCAACTATTATCAGTACCGTGTGTTCTGTCCCTGTCCCCCCTGCCCCAGTATGCCCCCTTATGATCACCTTTGCTATGGGTAGGCAAGATGGGTTGGCTAGAAGTGGTCACAGTAGCTTTATGTTAGCTGAGGATTTCCCCATGCACAAGGAGTCCTCAGTTGCCCAGGTAGGGCATGTAAACATCCCTTTGCAGAGCTTTGGTGGTTCGAGTACCAGTACTCACATTTCTCTCCCTCTCTTTCCTCCTGGGTCCCTGGTAGTGTCTGTTGCAAACGAGCAGGACAGACGGGGCACTCAAGTGCTACCTCCAAAAATGGAGAGGCTAAGAGATTGGATCTATTCGGATGCAAGGTTTATTTGACAGGCAGTCTCCAGTTACATATTTCTAACCAGCAGGCTCTGCTGGGGGGAGGTACAGTTTTAACCTGTGGGACTCAATGGCCAAATTGAAGGATTCCCTGCCACAGGAGTCAAGGCAGGAGTTCTCACTGTCCTGGAGGAGGGCAAGAGGGTGGCTAGGTCTGGATGTGGTAGACTCAGCAGCCAGTACCATGGTGTCAGCGGTCACCATGAGGTGCTGTTTGTGGCTCCAGTCATTGGGCCTCTCTCACGAAGTGCAGCAGTCCACCCAGGACCTCCCCTTCAAGAGTACCTACCTGTTCTCTGAACAGACAGACTCCAGGCTTCACAGCCTCAGAGATTCAAGGCCACACTTCACTCCGTGGGCTCATATAGATACCCCGGTGGGGCCAGGCAGGACTTTCTAAGGTACGCCTGAGGATGGCATACCAGTCTCGACTCTGGATCCATCCCCCCTTTTGTTTTTGGACTGCCGTCGCCCTTCAGACGAGCATGGTCATATATAACATTGGACACGTCAGTGCTCAGCACTATAACAGTTGGTTACACCCTCCAGTTTTCTTTCGGAAACCTCACCAGACTGCTGAGGAGCACTGGCTCCGTACATTAGATGTTAGGTGGGCCCTTGCTTTCTATATTGAGAGGACTAAGCCCTTCCGCAAATCTACGTAACTCTTTGTAGCAGTAGTGGAAAGGATGAGAGGGCTGCCGGTGTCATCCCAAAGAATCTCCTCCTGGATAACCGCCTGTATCCATGCTTGCTACGAACAGATGAATGTTCCGCCTGCAGCCATCGTGACTGCTCATTCCACGAGAGCCTCATCATCAGCGTTTCTCGCACGAGTACCAAGCCAGGACCTCTTCAGGGCCACAACATGGTTGTCGGTTCATACCTTCGCATTCTACTGTGCCATCACCCAGCAGGCCTGTGACGATGGCAGTTTAAGAAGCGTGGAGTTGCAGTCAGCATGTCCATAAACTCTGAGCCCACCTCTGACGGTACTACTTATGAGTCACCTACCCTGGAATGGATATGAGCAAGCACTTGAAGAAGAAAAAACAATTACTAACCTTTCATAACTGTTGTTCTTCGAGATGTGTTGCTCATGTCCATTCCATGACCCACCCTCCTTACCCCTCTGTCGGAGTTACCGGCAAGAAGGAACTGAGAGGGTGCAGAGCCGGTGGTGTGCCCCTTATACCAGCACATATGGCGCACGGCTCCCGGGGCTGCTAGAGCCAATCCTACGGATATCACTGACAGAAAAATCTCCAACAACTGTGCACACGTGGAGCGCACACACCTAGTATGGAGAGAACATGAGCAACACATCTCAAAGAACAGGTTACTGACAGTTCTTTATTACTTGCAAATAAATATTACTGTAATGAATTGTTTTTGGATGAGAAGAGGAAGAATATAACAACTAGATTTCCCAGTAAATAATTTTCACCTTTTCAGGATTTTATGCTACATTCATGAAAATAAATAATTAAAGGTTGATGAGGGGTGAATTGATGTGTGAGGATAAACATTCTATAGATTTAAACTTGAAACATTGCTATTTGTAGATCTTTTTCTAGATAGGCATGAAAACTTTAAACTGTGCCTCATATTTGTAAGGCCAGTATGCCTATATGGTTTTATTAATGCGCTGTAAATCTTATATTCACAAGCAGTGTTTACTACAGGGCAGTATATTTAAAAGAAAATTTACACCCCAATGCTGAAGGAAGTAGGCTGAGTAAAAAATACAAGGGTGGATCTTGAACATTTATTCTAATCTGACAATTGTTTGTTTAAAAAAAAAAACAAGCTCAAAGTGTAAATTGCTGTTGAGACTAAATGAGATGTGTTCTCAGACCGTTTCCAACAATTTTCTTTCACTTTTATTTATATGTATATAAAATAACTGTTTTTATTACCATGAATGTTATAGTATTGTGCTTGCGCTTATATATAATACATATACATCTCTGAGATGGGTTTTTACACCCATTTTAAAATGGTGCCTTCCCCAGTGTAGGGTCAGAGCTTCATTGAAGACTCTGGCCTTCTCCAACTCCGTGCATAGGTGTTGGAACTAAGGATGATGGGGGTGTAGCAGCATCCCCTGGCTTGAAGTGATTTCCTTTACATACCGGGTTTACAGTTTGATTCAATGGCTTTCAGCACCCTCACTGTAAACATTGTTCCAGCACCCCTGAACCTGGCCAATTCTTGCTTACAAGTCATCACCTGCTTACAGGGATGGTTTTCCCCTTCACTGGGAAAACCTCTCATATTTTCCCTTTTTATACTTCCTAGGAAAAGGCTTTACAGTGTTCCTACAGAATGCTTGGACAGTATTGCATTTATGTGGTTCACTTCAGTAGTGGGGCTGCCCATTTAAATTTAAACACCTGCCCATTCCGTATAATGTTGTTAAGGTGGCAGGTGTTTCTTTGAAAAAATATAATTTTTTTTTATTTATATAGTCCCTCTTTACAGGAGCATTGTAGGCACCTCAGGGAAAAATACATAGTTAATGTACCACTCTTAGACAGTATTCAGTGACCCTCAAACTTGCTCTTCCACTCTATGGTCAAAATATTAGGCATCAATATAAAACATAGAGGAATTGTGGATGATTCAAGACCTACTGACAGTTTTCCATACACTGTTTGTGCTTCATCATCTAGTTGTTAATTTGTGTTTATATAATCCCATGTTAAAGAGAGTCCGTGTCCATTTTACCAGGCAACATTATGTTCCATCTGTAGAAACAAAAGCATTAACTTCAGAAGCACATGATGAAAGCAATTAAAGATGTAATTGTGAAAGATGTGAAAGATCTACATACATAAAATATCCATCATTAGATGCACTTTTACATAGTTAGTGCTTTCTTAATCTGTAGTCTGAGAGATTTTTGTCCTGTGCCATGCCTTGTGTTTATCTAAAATAGATAAGTGACCTTTGCAGTAGAATAAGATTTTTTTTTTCTTTTTTTTTGGGCAGGTGAGCTGTAGCATGTTCCTTCTTCCCTTCTGTTCACCCTCAGACACCTGTTATAGGAGAAGTATCACTTTATATTAGCAAGCTAGAGAGGGAAGTAAGCCAGAAGGTAACTTAACATCAGATTATTAATACCTAGACTCCCGAGAAACACAGAGTTGAACTTGGTAGTATTAACACAGTCCTTTGTTTTTCTATGGTACATAACTTGAATTCCATGCGTTTTACTATGAGTGTCTTCCAAAAGAGAAATTTTAAAGAGGGATCCTATCTTCCCTGTATATTTAGTAGAGATCCTGTAGCACCTTTCATAAAAGTAATGGTTTTCCCTGGAGCCCTTAGATAACATTTCCCCTTTCCCAGTGCACTAGTGTCTACCCAGCACCTTGAAAGAGGTTCTGTTTTGGTTGTGAAGTGCTGTATGTACATAGACAAGCATTTTTAAACTTCGGTGCCTTAAACAACCTGGTTTTCAGAAGTGCTGATGACTCTCAACTCCCCTTGGCTGAAAAGGGAGGTGTAGGTGCTCAGCATTTCTGAAAAATCAGGCCACTGTTTTTAGATATTTTTACAGATAGCAAAGTTCGGGTATCAAACATCAATTAATTATTTTGTGAACTAGTTGGCCTGGTTTCTATAGGCACCTGTGGTATTTCTGTCCATTTGGAGCTCTAATACAATATGTGTTAGTATAACATCAGTTAGAGCTCACATTTCCTGTATATCGAAATCTCTGACAAACGTTATGTTAAAGAATGATAATGTGATCTACTAACATAATTCGTGTGCTAATATTCTTGGGAATCAAGTGTATGAATATACATGTTGAAAGCAAAGTTGTCTTACTGTGTAATAATCTTGTTTGTATCAGATAAGAGGTTAATATATTATTGCCTGATCACTAATATAATTTTGTGTTCTGTTTGGACAATGCCTGAGTAAACTGGTTGGGTATAGGAGTCACTCTCATTTCAGAGTCAAGGATATTCTCCATCTCCTTGCTAGGCCACAGAGCAGTAGTGCAGCTGTCCCATACCTACTTAAACCTATAGGCTGTAATATTTAATATTGACTCCTGCTCTGTACTTTGCCATTCCTGGGAGGTGTTGGCTGGTATATTCACATAATCAAGAGCCCTCTGCACTTTCCTAAACCACACTTGTCATCTTCACAAATCCCCATGCACATTGCATGAGCTATGATGAGGCATTGCAAAATGGTATACCGGGGTGTGTGGAGTCTGTTTGCATGGCCTCTCTTTGGCACCCTTCTCCACACACACTCTGTGTGCACCCATGCACACCCTTGGTGAAACCACCATGGTTTTGCTTCATGGCGGTTTCATCAAGATATTAATTGCTCTGTTCTGAAAAGGATTATCACCTGTTCCTCCTCCTCCTCTGCTCTAAATGCCCAGTGAAAGAGGAACAAAGAAGAAGTTGTCACTACCCTTGCGGGGAATGATAAGGAGAAATACTTGGCTTCTGAACTTTTCATAGTTGTTTCCAGCATGGAGTAAGGTGGAGTAGGATGTGTTTGCTACAGTTATTCCCTGTTGGGAATGAATATATGTTTTGTGTGTCCACAGCAACTGTAGGAGGTAACAAGGCCCTGTCACCACTCTCTAAAGTAAAGGGAGATCTTTTTGGCCAGCTATGTCATCTTCTCTTATGGCAGAATGCATTTAAAAGTCAGCATTTGCCAACCATTGTCACAAAAGGAACACAGACATTTTCTGTTCTAAATATAGGGGGAAATGATAATTTCAGATGTAAGTGAGTGGCAACTGTCAGGTAATGCTAACTTCAATGGCAGTCCTACTGCATAGCGAAACTTCACTTTGAAGTACTTTGTTACTTTTTGGAAGGTGGGGAGAGCGAAGGGTTTTAGATGAAGGTTCCACTGGATTTGATTATAAATAAATATAACTTATAAATATAATATAAATTATAACTTACTCCAAAGAAATGTAGGTGTATAAATTTAGTGTCTTAGTTGAGCATAATGTGTATTTTATCACTTTGCATTATGTTTCCATGTTCTTGTAATTGTTTTGCAGCTATTTACCTGAAGGTGAGAGAATGTAAATGGTTATTAATGTAAAGGTGCTAAATAGAAGCAGCAACATCATGTGCTTCTTTATTCTCTGCTAAGACCATTTTTATTTTCAATTTACCTTGTATTTTGAAAGACCAGTTACACTGCAAGTCAGTCTATTTATTTAGAAAGCTACCTGTTTAAGGAAACAATTCATTATGTGTTGTGGAGCTGATGAGTTCAGTAGAGCCACCTCTTAATCCTTGATTCCCTGTGGATTTTCTTTCACAATACCTTTCTCCTTTAAGTCTCTAAAACTACAGTCTTTCTGACTGAATAGGGGCTATTTTATATACCACCCTGCTCCCAATCCAATTAAAGGTTCAATAATAGATGGATTAGGGAAAGTTTACTACTTAGCAGAAGAGAAGCTTTGGAAAAATAGTGTGTTGATAGCAAGAGGGAATGTGAGGGAAAGCGGAGAAAATTAAAGAGATAATAGTCAGTAATCTTAACTTGTCTGATGTTTGCGCTGTTCACAATATAGCAAACTCAGAATAAGGAGAACAATGATTCAGATTCTTTAACCATTTTGTTGCTGGAGTTCGGCTGTCTCTTCAATTTTCTTCACTCTTGCTTTTGTTATCTGCATTTTGCACAAATGCCACCTAATCCTTTACTTCAAGTCCCAGGCTGGTTTGATTTTTGTGACATTTTCTTTTTCTGAAGAGGGGAATGAGGAAAAGGGGTGAGGTGGTGGAAAAGTTAATCTGGAGAACAATAAACAATCATACTATGTTATAAAAGCAGATAAATATAAAAGTTTGCTAAATATATTTCATTTCTCTTTTTTGTCAGAAAAGAAATGTCATTTAAAACTCTGAGCGTAGCCAATAATAAGCATGACTTTGCAATCATAGGTATGAATGAAGTGAACAGACTTTGAAAACAAGAATTAGAATGTTTCTTCTACAGAGATTACTGAATAGAAAACCCATAAAAAGTAGTTTGCTGGGTAATAAATGAATTAACTTGGCTAAAATCAAAACAGTATTCGCATACCTTTTGTTTTGTTTGCCTCATTACCACACTTCATCTCTCACCTTCCTCTACAGGTTGACTGTAGAGCAACAGTAGTATGGTGTAACTCAAAAGATGTGAATACCTCAGAATTAAACTTGAAGTCTGTCTTTTTACTGACTTTAGGAGGACCCTTTGGCCATTTTGATCAGTGACTCCGGTTAACAAAGTGTTAAAGCTATCCTCCTTTTTCAGTGTACTGAGCTAGGTAGTTGAACAGGGAATGTTTCTTTGTGTGCCATCAAACCTTTTTTTTTTTTTTTTCCAGATAAATTAAGCCTTCTCCATTTTGTAGAACAACCAGTAGTCATTATTTTCAGCTACTTTGCTACCTTATTATTGCCAAGGTCTCTACAGAGCCTTTTTCTTTGCCTAGGATAGTGGATTGTAGTGGGCTAAATGTTTAATGAGTCAATGCGTTAAAGGCTTCACTTTTCTTCCAATTAACCCTGAGACCACTCTGGCATTTTTGTAAATCCACAGAAGTATTTTGTGAGGCCTAAAGGGTAAGCTGCAGGCAGGCTGTGAAGAATGTAAAAAGACTAACCTGCTAACAAACTCTGTGCAATAGGACAAAGAGTTTAATCCGTATTATGGTTAATGCAGGCTTAGTGTCCCAAAAGGGCTTTGCAGAGTGGGAGAAAACAAAGAGGGCAGCATCAATAAAAATCCAGTGCTTTTATATTTATACACAAAATTGTTTCAGAAGAAAAACTGATAATAGCATTAAGAAAAGGTTTGAATGGTAGTTTTAAATATGATACTAAACATTGTAATTGTTCACGAATTGAATACTGTTTGTTGTACATAAAGAAGCTAAAAGCAACACAGAAGCTTGGATTGGCTTGAATATTCATGGAAATCGGTCAGATGAGTACCAGAATTTAAATCTGAAATATTTGCCAATTGGTAAATAATTCAGAAGAAAAAATGATGTATAACATTAGTGTTAGTTCATTAGTGCTTGTCTCTACACAGATAAACCTAGACAGATATTTATATATTCGAGAGAATAGCTTGTAGAGAGGAATTTAGAAAAAACATAATGAAATGCTAAGGGATTACATTTAGCTGCTTCTTACCTAAGAAAAATGAACAACAACAGGCAATCTCTGTTGCAGAAATCTTACTCAGGAAAGGGATATTTATGGAATATATTATTTAATATCCAAATATAAAATACTGGAATGGGTTACAAACCTCAAATAATATTTTTAAAACTTTGTAAAGCATACATTAGGTTATGGCAAATTGTAAAATATGTTGTACAAAGAAAATAAAATTTTAAAAGCCTCAACACTAACTGAGATTTCAGTTCCATAATTATATCAATAAAAATGATAAATACATATTTAAATGCAAAGATAAACTGAAAGGATTTTAACTGCCAAAACTAGAGTTCCCATACAAAGTGGATGACATCCCAAACACCTAAAGAATAATAGAGAGCTACGTTCTTGACACTGCTTTAGGTGTTGAAGTCTTCAACTATAGCAGGTAAAATACAGAATCCTGACCTCTACTTATGGCAGGTAAAAAGAAAAGGAATGTTTTTTTCAGCTACTTTTCTTCAAGATGTACTTAGTTATTTTAATTATAGCCATGCATTCTTTTAATGCTAGTAAGAGAATACATTTTTTTAAGAAAAACATTTTTGCATTTTTTTTAGGAAAAACATTTCAATTAACTTTTTAATGTGCTTCAGTTATTATAACATTGAAGTATTTCTCTTGAGTGTGGTTATTTGTACCTAAATAGCAGCTAGGTGTTTGTTTGGCTTTTTTTAATGATTACTGCTCAGTCACAGATAGGAAAGGAAATGTTTGGGATAGTAGTGCAAGCAAAAAGCCAAATATACTTAAACGTAAATATATGCTTGAATATGGAATGCAGATCATTGGACTTCAATTAGAGTTGGATAATTTTGCCAGGAATAGCATATTGGTATCCTTAGACTCCTTGGAAGTATGTTCAGACAAGAGAAGGAGATCTTTCTTAACTGATTAGGAGTATTTATGCTTGTGATATTATCCCATTTTGTGTACTATATGGAAATCTGTATTAAGATAGGCCTGTAGAAATACTGAACTGGCCTGTGCTGTGCAATAGGCATACAACCTACTTATTAACAGAATGAAAAAATGGGGTGATAGGGCTCTCAGCACACATGTGCTGTGCAATAGGCATACAACCTACTTATTAACAGAATGAAAAAATGGGGTGATAGGGCTCTCAGCACACATGGCATGGAGTGTGTAGTAAACCCTCTTGTGGTATGAGATGTTGTACTCAGACACTGAACAAATTCATGACAATATTCCCCTGATAGAAAGGGCTGTCTGCTGGCAACAAGATACAGGAGTTCAATGTGTAAACTGTGATAAGGATGACATGTAATTTGTGTTGTTACAGTTTGACTGTTAATTGTACATAAAGCTTCAGCCTTTACAAATCTTTGGCTGAGAGTAGTTAATTGGGAAAAGGAGTGAATGCATGTCATTAAGAACGCATTCTGCTAGGGGATGGGGTAACACTTTTATCTGAGCTGAGAATGCAAGTAGTCTCATTTGTTTAGTAATAAAATAATTCCCCCCTCCCCAAGATCGGACATAAAAAAATCTGTAATATCATCTAGTTTATACATAATCTTATATTATTTCAGATAAACTGTAATTAAATTTAGCTTTCGTTACCAAGTCTGTAACTATAGTGTGGGATATTAGTAGCTGTATCACGATCAATGGAACTGGAGTCTGAGAGCCCATTTCCCTTGGATGAGCTGTTATGAACTAGACACCAGGGTGAACAGGAAATGGCTGGAAGCAACTCAGGCACATGGACAGAGCAGTGGACAGTGGACAAAATTACACTAGTTCAATTTCATTTGCATTCAGCTTCACTCTTTACTGATGAAACTTGGTGGCAGCATCTGATCTGTAAGCTTTCTGCAGTGCAGAAACTGGCTGTGTGAGCCATGGAACTCAGTCTGAAGCCCCTCGGAACCCTGGATTTTGAAGATACAAACCTAGCCCAGTGATTGACCTAGGGAGGAGTTCAAGTGTACACGGACCTGATTGTATAGGGGCATGACAATAGCCAGAAAGTGTAACTAGTATTTTACCTTATTGGAGAGCATGGCAGAAAGATCTGTAGCACTCTGAAGCTCACCAGTGCCTCAAGCCCTAGATCTGGAGATGTATTACACCCCAAAGCAGAACAAAATTGTGGCATGACACAGGTTTTTTACTAGAGACCATTCTGAAGGGGAGGGAATAGACCTCTGTGTTACCGCCTTATACATACTGGCTGCTACATGCTGGTATGTATAAGGCATTTTGAGGACTTTGCAGACTCCCTGATTCAGGACAGGATAGTCTGTGGGACTTGAGATCACCACCTGTGGGAACGGCTACCCCAGGAAGGCAATCTCTCATTAGACAGATGCGTAGACATGCGGTGTGCAGTAAAAGGCTCAAGAGAAATGATGAAAGCCCTAGGATGCAGAAGGGACCCTAGCTCCCAGAACTACATGCAGTAAGACAATAACACAGGAGAGCAGTAGCCAGGGTTCCAGACTCTGAGACAAACACATTTAATATGAGAGACAATATGAGTGGGTAAAGGAGAAGTGGCCTGCACTAGGACAGCATTGCAAAAAATGTGGCAAGTTGAACCATTTTAGCAGGGTGTGAAAGAGATGGGAAAGGTCCCAGAAAGATTCAGTCAGCATTGTACAAGAGTGGGAGGACACATCAGACAGCCATGATGATATCATGACTGTCTTCTTGAGTCCCAGAATGTATCAGGTTCAGGCTGTTGGAACAGGAAAGCAACAAGGGACAATATTAAACTCCATGAATGCAGCAGTGTTAATAGGGAAACACCCAGTGCAATTTCAGTTAGACAGTGGGGACTCCTGCAGTGTTTTGGACTTGAATATCCCCATTACAAAGAGCTGTATAACACATATATTTGATATCCTCTAAACTGGGAAATCATGTTAGGGGAAATGTGTAAATGGATTTAAGATTAAATTGTATGTTAGTTTTCCTTAACGAGAGCATTCCACTTTAAAGCTAATCATACTTTTCTTCAGTCTGCAGTGCACACAGACACACCACTTTTCTTTTTTGGTTCTCTACGGGTACCTTTTTTAAATTTTCTGCAGAGTGATCAGTGTTTGTATATGGTATTCATTACAGATAGATTAACTTTTACGTAATCAATAAAAACACGTACAGAACACATTGGTACCTAATTATGAAGGAACATGTTCAAAATCACTGCAGCACATAGATCTACTGTACACCTGTATAAACAATCATAGTGTTTTGAAGTATGTACAGGTCTGTGAAATATGGTTGTTAATATAAATCTTTAAATCAGTCCTCAAAATATGTGCAGTGTATTGAAATGAATAAGAATCACGTGAATGAAAAGAAGTATAAGTTTTGCTCTTTCAGGCTTGAGTCACTGCATTATCAAAAACACTATGTACTGCGGCTATATGATACTATGGTTCAGCAAGGGACATTGAAATTATGCTATTTTGGGTTCTGTATTGAAAAAATATACGTAAAATAGCACTTATATTCCACCATTACAATTTGGCTGTGATGGTATATAAAATGTTTGGCAGAAAGAACCCTGAATGTGTTAACTTTATATATGAAAAAAAGTAGCCGAAGTATTAAAATACTTCTAACTTTAACTTGCAGTCTCCCTTTGAATAATAAGATACGGTTTTAAGATGAAGGCAAGCATGCCACAACTTTATTAAGAATCACAACTGGGGACATATGAGTTAGGTACCCAGCTTCCATTCAGTTTCAGTGTGAGCTGGGCACTTAATTCTTCTTTGTAACTTGGAAAATATTGTCCATTATAACTAAACATGTAGTGAGTTATTTGCCTTCTGAATGCTCTCTAGTCTTACCCTAGAATGATCCCTTTACATGGTCTCTGGATGTTTTTTTAGGATTACCATTTTAAGGACCCAAGCCTCAAGTTCCCGTGCTTTGATTCACACCCTGTGCCCAGCAGTTCCATTAATCCCCTGCACAAGAACTAGGATGAGCTCTCAGTGTTGTCTGCCCTTCAGCAGAAGTCCGTATTTTCTACTGCTTCCTAAGTCTGTGTCTAGACCTTGAAGACCTAAGAACTGCTTCTTCCCAAGTATCCAGATGGACACTGCTGATAAATTTCCTAGCCATCTGTGCAGTAGTACGTGTACAGTAGCAACCAGCTATTAAAAGATAGAACTTTTTTATATGAAAAAGAAATATCATTATCCTTTAAAGCACAAAACCCCTGTAGAATACAAGAAAAGAAGATTCAGATATGCATTCTGGTAAATGAGTTAGTGCTTGGCTGTATGATGTATATGATCATGACTCTGTCAATGCCATTTTGGGGTAATTGTGTAATTAGGGGTCTGGCAGGTAAAAGACATTGCTGTGCTACCTCTGTGTCACTTATTATTTAAATAACACCTCTGTGCTTAGCACTGTACAAGATGGTCTTGTCACCCTATGGAATTTAGTCTAAATGGCAGTTTCTCATCAGTAGGAAACTATGCAACTGTATAGAAGTGGATGAGTTGAAGAAAGACTGAGGTAGTCATTTGGTGCACTTGCATTTGGTGCAACTCTGGAGGCCAAAGTTCAAACTTTACCTTAGGTTACAGGTGAAGTGAATTTGGTGATTTCAGGCTATTTGTCTGCATCCTAAAACTGCTCCAGAATCTGCCCAATTGACCTTTTAGAAGGGGCCAGGCCTGGGTTATCAAGAATGTGCTACCTCTGTGTCACTTATTATTTAAATAACACCTCTGTGCTTAGCACTGTACAAGATGGTCTTGTCACCCTATGGAATTTAGTCTAAACAGATGATCTAAGTCTGACACAAACCACACTGGGAGTCTTGGAGACAGGCTATGTTTTAGCCCTATTTTAAAAAATAAATAATGGCAAGCTGATTAGCATTTTTTAACTCGTATGATTTAGCATTTTTAACCCACCAGTTTTTTTTAACCCTTCACTACACTTGTCTAGCCAATCATGGCCCCTGCCCTTTGAAACTAGACTGCACAATAGTTGGCTAGTCTTGGCCATCAGAAATTCCTCTGAGTGGTCATGGGCAAAGATTTAAGGATTTATGCATAAAGCAATGATTGGTAACATTCTTGTTAGGTCCATTTCCCCTTTCCTGCCCCCTGTGGTTTTGCTGCTTTGGAACACAGAGTTGGGAAACAAGTGTGGGGCCATTACTGTTCATTTGAAAATTAAAGTTAAATCTTTACTATTTGTTTTTAACAAGAGACCAGTGTTACTTTCCTGACTCACTCCCAAGGCTGGAAAATATTTTAATTTACTTTGTATTTACATTAAAACATGGCATGTTTGTAAAATTGGGAAGCGTGGCTATCTGCTTTTGGAAATTCTCTTCACATACTCAAAGTAAATGAGTTTAAAACCATTCCCCACTCTCCCCTCCACCCCCAAAATACAGTCTTCTAAAAGAATCCAAGAAAATTGTTTAAAGTTCTAACAAAATGAATTCCAGTAATATACACAGAGTTTCCTGAAGGGAGGGGAATAAAGCAGTGATTGCTGCGAGCAGAAGCACCGAAATGCCAAAAATGGCTGACACAAAAAGGGTTTCACTACATAGTTTGCAAATACTGATTATCATTTCATGTTGACTAGTTGCCGGTAAATGTGCAGAAGGAACAGTGCTTTGGTGCTTTTGTCAGTTTCATCAAAGTGATTTTGTCAGCACTGGAGCAGAACCCTTGCCACATCAGTTTGAGTGCTCATTAGGCAGCCGATTTGTCTGAACCCTCATTAAATTGATGAACTCATTTACTTATGGGTGATGACATGTTATATTATACAGGGATGTGGTTAGAGATTAGAATCAAGACTTAAGTGCTTACTATTCTCTTGTTCATATATTCCTGCAATATATTGTCACATCAGAGTTCTGTAGCATCACTAGTTTACTTCAAAAAAGCATAAAATGAGCCAAATGAGTTAAATTTGTACAGTATAAACTTAAATTTTTTAATTTTTTTTTAAAGTTTAGGAAACTTTAGCCAGCAGTTTAAAGGATTTTTAGGATTTTATCCTGCTTTCTCTTATTCCCAATTTATATCAGATTTGTACAGTTTTCACAAAACTAGACTCTGTCATGAGGTATGTAAATGGCTCTTTTATTTACATCTTATTAAGGCAGATGTTCAAGAAATAGAAAGCATCTTGAAGATCTCTCAGTTATGAGACTCATTTAAAAATAGGTGTGAAACCTTTCAAAACAGAAGATGCCTAAACGGAGCGACTTTACTTGTACCATTCTAGAAAGTGAGCAGACTGAAAAAATTACATCATTTCAGGTGATGTTTAGGATCTGTTTTAGTTACCATAATCCTCAGATTACATCTTGTGATAATTGGGCAACTTTCACTTAGGTGCCTTAATATGGATTTAGAAACTTAACCTTAAGCACCTATATCTGAAAATTTTTGGCTTTGATAGCTATTAATGTTCTGTTAAATTCAGTAGCTTTGCAATGAGTATATGGCAATTGCATGTACTGGGTTTGGAGCAGGTTGGTTTGTTTTTAAATCAGGATCCCATATTACACAGGGCGAACCAAGAAAGTGAAAATGTAGCTGTTGACACTTTCAGGTATGTTCATCAAGACGATGTCCCATAACTCTTGAGTGGCAGAATTATTGACTTCAAAGGGAGTAGCACTTGCTTATGCCAGGGCTGAATGTGGTTGCGTGGTACATACAGAGAAGTGTCAAGATGCTCGATATTCTAAGAAACACAACATTTATGGGGCAGGTACATTTTTATAAGGAAGATTTACTTAAATTGCATACATACCTGTGTTCAACATGAAAAGTAGGTAGTATTCTATGTCCATGTATAAAATCTATAATAATCATCAGTATTACAAGCATTTATTATGGTAGTAAACTATACCTAACTCCCTCCTTCATTGAAGGGAGAATTATGGTCAGAATTTGATCACCCCAAGCCACACAGAAGATGTGTAGTTAGAACCCTTAAGATTATTGAGAAAGGAAAATAATACTGGGGAACATATCTTTATAGAACAGTAGCAGTAATAGCCTTCTTAAATGATTGTGGCTATATTTGTTTAAAAGTACACAAGTTTTACCTGAAGTCCTATGCTTTTCACAGTTCATTGAGTTAATGGCCAAAGCATGAGTAAACACAGGGTGAAATCCTGCCCCACCGAAGTCCATCGGAGTTTTGCCACTGACTTAAATAGTGCCGGGATTGCACTGTCATTTTTTTACTGTAAGAAACAATCAGTAATTAACAATGTCTTTCCAGCATGCATCCTTAGAATGTGGTTATTTTTGAGGATCCATAGTCCAGTTTAGTTGGATAAAGATGAATCATTGTTCATAAAGATGAGAAAAAAGTTTATGAAGAAAGTTTCCAGACTGTTGCTGGAAATTACATAATTGCCAGACCCTTTTTAGGATCACAGTTTTTTGGCAAAGTGGAATTAGCGCACTGTTAATTACTTCAAACTACAAATTAGTGACTGAAGTATTAATATATTGTGCTGCTGAATTTTCCAATATCCACCTATTCCCCCTTTTCAGTTGGTGTGACAGTTATGGACCGCTTCTCTAATGGGGCTTGCATTTGAAGATAAGCCTGCATGTAAACAAATTAACTTTTCTTAAATGGAGAGCAATTTCATCTGCAATAATGTACCAATTCATAAATTACCACAAGCATAATTTAAAAAAAAAATAAGATAATGACCCATTGTATAACACTTACTATTAGGCAGACTAGATGTCTCCGTGTTCTGGGAGATAAGGCTCTAGTATTATTATGCCCTAATAAAATGAGTTAATGTTTTAGTATCAGAGATAAAAGGACAGTTGGATATGTTTAATAACCAAACTGAGAAACACTTAATTTTAGTTGTCTGTAGCAATATAACACAAATTCCGTGGTAAAACAAATTGCACTTTTGGAATATACTTTAATGTGCATTCGACAAAGGAGAAAATGAGGTGATTGAAGTTCAATTTGTAGAATGTTATTAACCATTTCTGCATGACTAGATGAGTAAAAGGATAATGGATGAGGGTTTTATTATTGCCTTTCTGCTAAAATGAAGTGGTATAAAAGATAAGGTGATGAGATTAATGAACATAAGGAAAAGGAGTAATCAATCAAACTCCAACAGGGAGATGAGATGACAGTACTTAAGACTTGCAAACACATGTTTAAAACAAAGTGGACTCTATCAACATGGGCATTCTGTTTGGGTTTAACACTGAAAAGCAGATAGTTGCCATCTTTAGATGTTTTACTGCTGTCAGTGGGTTCCTTAGCTACAACAGTCTACGTCAGTGTTTGAGAGTTCTAAAAGCTAACATTCATACTTGCTGAAATTAATTGCTTTTTCACCATTTAATTATATTGTATTTTAAAATCCATAAATATCATTAAATCAATCAGAAATGCAAAATTTGCCAGCCAGAGATAATGTTATATCAATCAGTCAATCAGTGGCTGAAGAACTTAGAAAGGAGTGTCTGAACACATGTTAATGATACTATTTGTACTAGATACTGAAGTTGTATTACTTTACCACACTGAAAAATCCCAACCAATCAAAACAGGTAGTCCTTGAATACTGCTGGAAGAAGGGACTAATCTCTTTGTCCCTTAATCTTCATCGAGTCGTCAACAATGAGGGCTTCTGTGACAGCCACCAAACTGACTGCCCTCACTATCCCCTGCAGCCTCATTTCCACTGCACAACATCTTGTGCCAGAGATACTGATATCTTCATAGGTAAAGTCTGAAAAGTTTATAGTTGTGAACTTGTTCCTAACCCGTGCAGGGAATGATATGCTCCTCTCCCAGAAATGAGGTAGTGTTTCACTCCTCTTCCAGGTGCCATAAATACATAAACTACCTGTATATCCTGTACTTCAAACTTAAGAACAGAAGAATGGCCATTCTGGGACTGAATGCCTCCGATGAAGTGAGCTGTAGCTCACGAAAGCTTATGCTCAAATAAATTTGGTAGTCTCTAAGGTGCCACAAGTACTCCTTTTCTTTTTGCGGATACAGACTAACACAGCTGCTACTCTGAAACCTGTCATTCTGGGACAGGTTTCCGAGTAGCAGCCGTGTTAGTCTGTATCCACAAAAAGAACAGGAGTACTTGTGGCACCTTAAGCCCTTGAGGAATTCCACCGTGATTTCAACAATTTCCATCCCACCATCAACCTCACCCTAGACCAATCCACACAAGTGGTCCATTTCCTACTGACTGCTATACTAACCCACATGCCTTCAGCTTCCATCCAGGACACACCACACGATCCATTGTCTACAGCCAAGCTCTAAGATACAACCACCTTTGCTTCAGTCCCTCAGACAGAGACTAACATCTACAAGATCTCTTTCAAGCATTCTTAAAACTACACTACCCACCTGCTGAAGTGAAAAAACAGCTTGACCGAGTCAGAAGAGTATCCAGAAGTCACCTACTACAGGACAGACTCAACAAAAAAAATAACAGAATGCCACTAGCTGTCACCTTCAGCCCCCAACTAAAACCTCTCCAGCGCATCATCAAACATCTACAACCTATCTTGAAAAATGATCCCTCACTCTCACAGATCTTGAGAGACAGACCAGTCCTCACTTACAGACAGCCTCCCAACCTGAAGCAAATACTCTCTAGCAACCACACACCACACAACAAAAACACTAACCCAGGAACCTATCCTTGCAATAAAGCCCAATGCCAACTTTGTCCACATATTTATTCAAGTGACACCATCATAGGACCTAATCACATTAGCCGGGCCATCAGGGGCTCGTTCACCTGCACATCTACCAATGTAATATATGCCGTCATGTACCAGCAGTGCCCGACTGCCATGTACATTGGCCAAACCGGACAGTCTCTACGCAAAAGAATAAATGGACACAAATCTGATATCAGGAGTCATAACATTCAAAAACCGGTAGGAGAACACTTCAGTCTGTCTGGCCACTTCATAAAAGACTTAAGGGTGGCAATTTTGCAACAGAAAAGCTTCAAGAACAGACTCCAAGGGGAAACTGCTGAGCTTGAATTAATATGCAAACTAGATACCATTAACTTGGGTTTGAATAGAGACTGGGAGTGGCTGGGTCATTACACATATTGAATCTATTTCCTTAAGTATCCTCACACCTTCTCTTGTCAACTGTCTAAAAGGGCCATCTTGATTATCACTACAAAAGTTTTTTTCTCCTGCTGATAATAGCTCATCTTAATTAGCCTCTTACAACTTCTACTTTCCCTGTACGTATATATATATCTTCTTACTATATGTTCCATTCTATGCATCCAATGAAGTGGGCTGTAGCCCACGAAAACTTATGCTCTAAAAAAATTGTTAGTTTCTAAGTGCCACAAGTACTCCCATTCTGGGACAGATCATCTAGCCCAGTATCCTGTCTTCTGCAGTTGCTGGTACCAGATGCTTCAGAGGGAATGAACAGAATAGAGCAATTATCAAATGATCCATCCCCTGCCCTCCAGTCCCAGCTTCTGGCAGTTAGAGGCTTAGGGATACCCAGAGCATGGGGTTGCATCCCTGACCATGTTGGCTATCCTTTATGAACTTCTCTTATTCTTTTTTGATCCCAGTTATACTTTTGGCCTTCATTACACCCCCTGGCAACAAGTTCCACAGGTTGACTGTGTGTTGTGTGAAGATATACTTCCTTGTTTGTTTTAAAATCTGCTGCCTATTAATTTCATTGGGTGACCCTTGGTTCTTATATTATGTGAAACACTTCCCTATTCACTTCTTCCACACCAGTCACAATTTTATAGACCTCTATCATATCTCCCCTTAGTTGTCTGTTTTCCTTAGCTGAACAGTCCCGGTCTTTTTAATCTCTCCTTATATGAAAGTTTTCCGGTACACCTAATCATTTTTGTTACCCTTCTCTGTGCATTTTCCAATTCTAATATATAGTTTTTGAGATAGGGTGACCAGAATTGCACTCAGGATTCAAGTTATGGATTTAGCAAGTGGCATTATGATATTTTTTGTCTTATTATCTATCACTTTCCTAATGGTTCCTGACACTTAGTGTACAGATCTGTTCAGAGAAGTCTCCATGATGGCTCCAAGATCTCTCTTTTGAGCAGTAACATCTGATTTAGACCCCATCATTTTGTATATATAGTTGGGATTATGTTTTCCAGTGTGCATTACTTTGCATTCATCAACTCTGAATTTCATCTGACATTTTGTTGCCCAGTCAACTTGTCATGGAAGGAAATATCCTTATTATTTGAAATGACAAGAGATCACAGGTACTTAGGCGCCTTGTGGAACTTCACCCATACTTCAGTCCCAGCCTACCCCTGCATATTTGGGTCTCCAGATTCACTCTCTCATGTACACCCTATATCTTCCCAGTCTGCCACTGGACCCCAGTGCCAATTGTGCAAAATTGTACAGCAGTTTTGTGATGTGGAGAAATATACACAAGAAACCAAGATCCCAATTCTGCCGTACTGGTAGATGCAAAAGTACTCCTTGTGCAGAATTGAAATGACTTGCATGGTATTCTGTGTTGTTGCAGGCAAAGCCAAATTAAAGCAATCTGAGCCCTTTGATACACCATGAGATTGTCTATAGCTGATAGCCCCAATCCTGATGCCCTGTCCCTTACCTAGAATGGCAGTGACGGAAAGGTTTCTCCTTTCTCAGAGGTGCAGGGGCAACATGAGGTCTCCTTGTCTCTCTCAAGAGTTGCAACTGGCCCCCCTTTGTTTTTGGGCTTCCAGTGGTAGCAGACCCTTCTTACCCTCCAAGAGACAGGAGTGGTAATAAGGAGGCACCTCAGTACTTTCTCTGGCAGGCAGGCTGTATCTTCTTGGGTTGGTGGGCTGATCCCTCTACCCACTCTCTTTGTGTATACAGAATCCTTTGTTGGGGCCATGTAGGTGGCTTCTATTGCCCTCCCCCTGATTTCAAGCAGTCAGTCTCTGACTTAACCTCCCATTGAAATTCATAGGGCAGTTCATAACTTCAGAATTGTTTTTTAAGGCTGTCAGCAGTCCAAGGTAGACATTGTTACGCTTGAGTCACATTTTCAGACTCTCTTTTTTTCCAATCGCTTGGAAGACTGAAAGATGTGATTATCCCCTCATCATGTAACTCCAGAAGCTCTAGGCACAAGCCTATAGTGTCTGGGCATTAAACAGCCCGGGGAGCAAGGGTCTGCATTAGGACATCTGGTTGAAGAATCAAGGCCTATTACATTTATTTTACATCCTACAAAGGTGAAAGCCAGCAGCTGTTATATTAACCCACTGCTCCATATTGCCCTTAATTCTCTATGATTCTGTGAGATGTTTATTTTTAATATATCAAATTATTTAAGTGAATGATCCTAAAAGGAAAGCTGCTGAGCTCCTATAATGATGGGCCATAGTGAAAAACCTTAAGGTTGATAGATGTGGTCAGTTCTCTTGCTCCAGAAATATATCTACTCTTGCAGGACGTGTGATTCTTACTCAGTTCATGTATATTTGGTATCTGTGTTTCTTTAGTGACCGTAGGCACTGTATCTGGCCCCTGGTCTGGTCTCTATATGCTGCTTTGGTGGAGCTGTAAATGAGCCACCAGGGTTTGGGGAGGAGAACTTCAAATGCCTGAGCAATGTAAGGCAACATAGATAGCACTGTGTTTTCTCCCACTCTCTACAAGCCCTGGGGACAGGAAAAGAGTTAGGAGGTGTGGAATTAGTTGTAGTTCTTGATGTTACAGAGATTCTGGGCTACAGAGCAGCTCACAGCCAACCCAGACAAGATAAGTCACAGAATCCAAGCAGAGTAATCATGGCATAAGGATTCTTTTTCTCCTGCCCACCCCGCCCCACCAACCCCATCCACATGATGAGTGATGAATCATATATGGTGAGACATCACCTGTACCACCTGCATTGTCTAACTTCTCTGCTTCAAGCATTTGATGCAAAGAACTTAAGGAATTACTACTACCTAGGGATAAAGTGTACCTGAAGAGCCTTAACAGATGCATCCTGTCTCATAACCCAAGAAAGAGGGGACATTTGGTGGAAATGAAATTTGGCGCTTTCAGAACTGATAAAAGGAAATACTTTTCCCACACAAAGTGTATTTAGCCTGGAACTAATTATCCTGTGAAATCACTGAGGCCAAGAACTTAGTAAGGTTCAAAAAAGAATTGGGCATTTATATGTATTGCAAGAATATCCAGAGTTGTTATAATTAAATGTAATGATTTTGGAAGTGCTATAATACTTCAGAGCTTAAGCGAGTCTCTAACTGTTACTATTAGAGAGACCAAGTTGAGATTTAATGTGAGGGGCAGATTATCCCACATTTGCTACTACAGGGATCTTACACCTTCCTCTGAAGCAACTGGTACTAGCCACTGTTGGAGAGAAGGATACTGGACTGGATGTATCTTGGATCTGGGCCAGTAAGGGAATTCCTATGTTCCTCCTACATTAATATAATCTTGTTTGTTCATGTGCATGAGCACGCTCTCTCTCTCCTCCCTTTCCCCTCTCTTATGTCTATACAATAAGATTACAGGATTGTAACTCTCTGTGCCTCACTTGGAAGCCTAGAATATTAGTTGAGTCAGCGTGAAGCATGGAGACAGCTACAGGCAGGGTTGAGAGCTCTTGTTTCAGCATATCACCAGGTTCAGTCATCACTGGGATTTAGTCTGTTACTGGCAGATTTTTAAGTTCTCAGCCATTTTCGACTTTTTTATATTTTACGAATTACACCGGTACGACAGCGTAGGCCTCCACCTCATGTGTATGTAGATCTATAAACAAACGTTTTTCTGTGTATCTGAATCCATACATGATCATACATTTGTTCAGCTTTGGTTTTAAACATGTTTTTTCCCCTAAAGAAACAATGGTTCCTATTTTAATGTGGCAGTATCAACTGAGATCACCCAATACATTCATTTAAATACAGTTTATTCCCATTAACTATTGATTGTGTATTAAGAGATGTGTTTTAGTTAGTCTTTTTGCAGTCCTTTTAGTTTATTGCATATGTGAAGGTGGTGTAACTAATATTGTGAAAGCCGTGACAAGAACTGAAGGGAAACTTTGTTAAAGCTACATATAGTCACCATTCTTCTTCCCTGTGTATGTCGGCTAGAGATATAGTCTGAGTGGACAGACAGAAGGTCCGGTTGGGAATATCATAGTTGGTGTAGTGTGTTTTTTTTTTCCTGATGACCCGAAAGCATTGCTGCAATTTTTTTGCTGGTGACATACAGAAATGTGTTGTAGATAAGACAAATATCATTGTGTCTGAGGCAAAGACGGAGATTGCCTAGAGAACTATTTGTCCAACATAACATCCTAGAGAGCAGGCAAGAATTTCTGATTTTTTTTTAATAAAAAATTAATTTAGTGCTTGTGGTAAGTGCTGCATTGACAGCTCTAGAGACTGAAGCCTTCTATCCATGGGGGTAGAAGCAGCACCTATTTTTCCACACCTCCTGCTAATGTTGAAGAGAGACCACCTTTTAAGGGTTGCACTTAGTTGTCTCAGTAGTAGTAAATTGTTAATTAGTACTTTGCAGCTTCAAAGTTTTTGACATCTGAGTCTGAGCCAAGTGGTGGTTGTAACTTTCACACATGTTCACCGGAAGCAGATTGAGACCACAGATTTGTTTCACATATGCCACCGAACAGCTGTTGGACAGCAGCAAGTTTGGTCACTACCAATCTTGGGCTGTCTTTAAATTGGTGATGTAGAAACTGAGTGACAGGGAGCCAGTGAAAATGGAGACAGAAATTAGTATCTTTTGGCTAAGTGGCTGTAACTGTATTAAGCCTTTTATTTAAAATTTGGTACTGTTAATTCCTAAAGGCAACTTGGTCTGGCAGCAGTAAAAGGTGGAAGGCTGTAGCCATGCCAAGTAGTTATTGACCTTCTCTACCCTTCGATGTGCAAACCCTACTAATGCTCAAGTGGCACTCTGGCACATTCACTGGGGCTTTCTAAACCAAGGCCTCACGCTGGTCTTATAAGAATTTAGGGCTCCCTGAAAATCCAACTCCCTTTCTTCTTGAAGGAGCCGGATGTCTAATCTGCAACAAAGAGTTGTTACTCCAAGTCCTGACCCGGCACGGATGGGAGAACCAACTAAAACTTTGATTAATTCTCTTGTTGCTGAGAGAAATCAAACATCTTTTTCCTAGGACAAATTGTCTTAACTGTTATACCCTGCTAGCATCCAGACCTCATCCTATATTAAGATATATATGTTGAGCATTTTGTCTCCCCATATCCAAAAGGTGTACACCATCTCGATTAAGATGAAGAGACCATGGCACTCATAGATAATTACCTGGTTCTTCATTCTCTTGCCCCAGCTGAAAAGTAAAGTCTTCATGTACCAGTCTGTATCCGTTGTCTTAGTAACCGCCACTGCTCTGCTGAGAAAAGTTTGAACTGAAGGCTCTGTGTCCCATTAACAGTCACATGAAGCAGCCAATCCCTGTTTTGTTTTTTCATATCAACCTCTTCTGCCAATGGCAAGGAGTTTTACCCACTGGTCCTGCTCACTACAGACCAGCTAGGGTATGGGTCACTTATAGCCTAAAGGAATAATTCTTTACACCAGCTACTGGGTGCAGAGGAGGAGATAGGATATTGGGTGCTGACATCTGTACTAAATTTGAGGCCAACTGAGGAGCCATTGTGAGGTGCTTCAGGCCAGGAGCACCCCACTGACCTTAAGAAAAGGTTATGAATAAAATTTTCCTGTTCTAATTTTAAACACAAACAATCAAACCTATGGGTAGGTCCTGTTCATTGGGTTCCTTTCTGCTCTTAATGAAGGAACCTCTTTAGACACTCGGACCTGCATTAATTTTTCTTTTTGAGAGGGATTCAATCTCAGTAAATTCAGCTGAGTATTTCGCTACCATTTTTGAAGGCTTAAAGGTGTTTTCCACCACATCAAGCACACGTCAGCCTCTGGCAGCATATGACTTATTTATTTTTAAAGAAAGGGTTTTTATTTGTATATCCTTTACTATGCAAATTCTTCTAAATATGAGCAGGATTAGGAATAAAATCCTAACTAAGCACTCTGAATTAGTTACAGGCCAGGGGCTTTGAGGTGCATCAGGCCAGAACAAATATTATTTATTATATAGGAATTTCAGTTTGCTGTAAATCTGTACTAGCAGCTTAAAATCAAATAGTTTTACACATCTAAAACAACATCTATTTGCCGATCCATACTTCATGTATCAAAGAGTGTTCTGTGAAAATATCAATATCATTGGTTAATATAAATGAAATTAATTTTTAAAGCTCGGCTAAAGGTTGACATCTGAAAAATTGCATTACTTTGCAGAAGAGAAATTTCTGTCTTCTAGTAAAATTTCAGGTCATAAGGGCAAGTAATTTTCACAATCTTCAATGGGAACCAGTGAAATATGAACTTCATTGTCACCTAGCCCCAAAGCGATAAGATAAAATGAGCTGATACATCATTTGCTGTGGTTTTATCATCTCCTCCAGTAATTGGAAGAGAAAACATGAGAGGTTTTTTTCCCCAAACCCTCCACCACCCACAGCCAGGCTTAAACCATTTTAGTCTGATCGATACAAAGGTCACAGAGCATTTATTTATTTATTTTTAATTCTTTATGCTGGCTAAAACTGCCAAGTGGAACATTAAAGTAATGAATATGTTTAATTGAATTTGTCACCCATGAAAATTTGGAATAGAATGGTATTTCAGACTGTAGTGGGGGTAGAGGGGAGACTGCTAGAATGAAGAATTCAGCAACTGCTTGAGTAAATATTTAACAATTGATTAAAATCAACCATTTTCTTACTACTTACCCCCCATATGATTTGTTTTCTGTTTTGTTCTGGCAGTGTGTTGAATGAAACATCTAAAATGATGCCAATAAGCCCTGTGATGTTTAATAACAGTTATGCATTCTTAAATTATCATTAACATTTTTTTTTTTTGGTATTAGGTCAGCTGTATTTGGACTTTATTAAGCAAGAAGCACAGTAAGACTTTGTTTTAGTAACAAATCCTATATAACGATAAGCTACAATTATATGGCTTACTGGTGTACAAGTAGTGTAAATAGAGTATATGTGAAAATGCAGAATTTAATATTGTTAACACAGCTTAAATACTGTGATCGAGAGCCAGTTACACAGAAAATCATACATCAGTTTTTGTAAAAATCTAGCTGCTTGTAAGCTCATGACTTTCTATACAAACTTGACATAAAAAGATTAAGGTTACTATAACCATCATACTTTGGTTTGTCAGAGCAATAATTTACTATAGGTTGTCTTTTGATTGAAAACGAATAAACAGAAATGCAAACATATGTCTTTATTCTGAATGCACACAATATATGGCTATTTTAGGAATGGGTTTCAAATAGACATTTCATTTTGGAGTACAAAATATAAAAATATGAGGCAGCTGTTGAAATCAGTTATTTGGTTTTTATTTTACTTGTGGTACTTAAGCTGCCTTGCACATAAAAATGATGTAATTATTCAATTACTGTTTCAGTTCTATAACCCATTTGCAGACTTAATTACCTCTAGAGTATTCACATTTTCAAGATCAATAATACTTTATTCTAAAACTGAGTATACAATAGTCGATTGATTTGCTTAAAATTTAAAATAAAATGTTGTTCTTCTAGCCTTTAATAAAAGATTTTTTTATTATGGAGTATAATAGTAATCTTTAAAATTGTAACCATTTAATATGACCCCATGTTTTAATATAACATGGAGAGATACTGTTGTTGGACTGCTATGATGATCATCATCTATACTATAATGACTGGTATGGAGAAAGTAAATAAGGAAGTGTTATTTACTCCTTCTCATAACTTAAGAACTAGGGGTCACCAAATGAAATTAATAGGCAGCAGGTTTAAAACAAACAAAAGGAAGTATTTCTTCACACAATGCACAGTCAGCCTGTGGAAGTCCTTGCCAGAGGATATTGTGAAGGCCAAGATTATAACAGGGTTCAAAAAAAGAAATAGATAAATTCATGGAGGATAGGTCCATCAATGGCTATTAGCCAGGATGGGCAGGGATGGTGTCCCTAGCCTCTGTTTGCCAGAAGTGGAAATGGGCGACAGGGAGTGGATCACTTGATGATTACATATTCTGTTCATTCCCTCTGAGGCACCTGGCATTGGCCACTGTTGGAAGATAGGATATTGGGCTAGATGGTCTGACCTAGTATGGCCATTCTTATGTTCTTAATCTTTTAAGCAGTTATTGGGGGCAGGGAGGGGTGGAAGCTAGTTTTACGGCTTTTTGTGTTCACGTTGCAAGATGACAGAACAATGTAGGGGCAGCCACTTTACTGCTGTGAAACTTGCACATATAGATTCAATTGTAATTACAAAATCAGAGCCTAAAATGTAAATTCAAGTCAGGGGCTAATTGCCCGTTATTCTTCTGTCTTTGGTTTCTCTGGTAGTGTCCTGCACCCATGCAGAATATCATTGACTTCAGTAGGGCTGTGCAAAGGTGCACCCAAATTGATATGATTTCAGGATCAGGACCTCAGTCTATATTGTTTGACATGACTTGAGGGTATTGTACTGAGGTGAACATAAACTGGTGGTGTTTATCATAGTCATGCTATTTGTTTACATTGTATCCCTAAAGCCTATATATGGATCAGCTTGCACAGGATGTTTTTGTAACCATGGAATTTTAGAGTAATCCATCATTTAGCATAAGCGTTTTTAACTTGTCATTTAAGTTGTGTACTCTTTCTTTAATGTCTGATAAAAATATATTTATTGCCTATTCAGTCTGTTTTGAAACTCTAATGCGTTAAAGACATTAAAGGGTAAAATCCTAGAAATAGTTCTCCATTTCTTTTCTTGAGGTGGGAGATTATATCATTTGTGAGATTAAATTAGAATACACAGTCACATTAGCCTCTCTTTGTTTTAGAAGTAGTTACTCCAAAATTATTGGCAATGAATGAAAAACCTTAGAACCAGTAATAGTCGTCTTTTAAACTTAGGTTATTGTGCAACATTAAAGAAACTTTCTTTACATTAACAAAATGCTATATTATCTGGCATATGAGTGAAAGAGATATTGTGTTTTTTTAAGGGAAACGGTCTTTAATTTTCAAAAGTTATAATTATAAAATTAAAAATTTCAAAGAAAGTAAGACAGATGAAACATTTTTGCTCCCTTTTTAATAGACTACAAATTCTGACTTTTTATTTTTTTATATTTGCTTTACTGATTTCTGTAAATACTTCATATTTCTGAAATGTGAGTTATTGGTAAAATCAAATGTTCTGAGGCTGGAAATGATTGAACCAAGGAAGGGTCCTGGTTTTCATAAGACATATGTAGTAACAAACATTGAAGAAGAGTGTGTTCTCTGTATCTTTCAAACTACTAGAGTTGGTGTGATGACTGCAGAGCAATGGTAATGATGCAGTTTCCATAGCAACTGGTTCATTGGAGGGCTAGACCTTTGTCTAGGGTGCTGTCAGTATGTGTGGAGTTTCAGAGAACAGAAAGTCCCAAAGAAGGTCTGCTTCCACCTAATCCAGTTTTAATTGAACTCCAGAGACTTTGAAGTGAAGCTACAGACCAGGCAGATAGTATTCCAACAAGAAATGAAGGTCTTGCTCAGCTAGGCCTCAGCTGCTTCTCGCTCCTGATAACTATTTGTAATGAATAAAGAATTGTTACAGAGGTGCCTCGTAATGTATCTGTAGTTGAGTCTGAGTTTTTATTATAAACTTTCTGGCATAGGATTCAATAGCTTTGTCATGACTGTGAAAAGACATTAATATAAAGTATCTCTGACGCTTGTAAGTTAGCTTTTTAAATCCATTTTTTTTCATCGTTAGGTGTATTGGAAACTTTCCCATTTGATGGTTTAATTGTACACATGTTGTCATAAGTGACTCCAGTTGGGGGAAAAAAGAGTATTTAGCCTTTTAATGTGATTGAATTGTTTAGATTTCTGTTTTAACTCATAGTATCTGAGTAATTGATGTTTGACTCTAAAATATGTGTGCATACAGCAATGCTGCTTGTCATAATTATTTTTACTTTTCTTGCTTAAGCAATTTTGTGAATTGCTACCTCTGTTGGCCCCTCCTAAATATGATCTCTGAAGACATAGGTCTCGATTTGAAAATATTATTGGAAGTTTCATCTGAGTAAAGTAAAAGAGATCTTTGCCTTCGCAAGGTTTTCAGGATTGACTGCTTTGCCTCCTCAACCAATGCTACTTTTTTGTCATACTTTCTCATTGGTACTTGTTATACATGTAATGGAACAAAGCCTTACATGGTGTTTCCTGGGTACACAGCATTGTCAGTTAGCTGGGAGAGGTGAAGAAAAGGGTTAACATGGTCCCAAGTCTGCTATATCTCCAATTTCAGAAATGGTTTGGAACCATTACCGATCACCGTTACCTTTCATGTGCCTCTCAAGAATTTGATTTAAAAATAACAATTTTGGGGGATTTTTTCATTGTGAGCTGAGGGGAGGCTGGTTGAAGAGGAAACATCAGGAGACATTGTACCTTGCAAGTTCTGTGCTTCTGAGCTGTTGCTTATTAGTTTGTTTGTTTTTGTGTGCCTGTCTTGTATTTTGTTAGGTTGTAAACTCTTCAGGGCAGATACTGTGTTATGTGCTATGTTTGTATACGATGGTTGGGGTCTCTAGACACTGCTGGAATATAAATAATAATAATAATACTTGCACACATACATATGTATCCAGGTAGGTGGCCAAATTCTGTCCTTACGTGCTCACCGAAGACCGCTAATTTCATTAGACATTTTGCTCATATTTTTGCATTGAATTTGGCTTAACACTTTTAAATATTTGCAGAGGGTCTTAAAAAGTGATTTTAACATAATATATTGCGTAAGCAGAGTTGTGGTGGCACCAACTACCAGCCTTAAATTTACCTTCCTTGCTTTAGTGCATTTAAGTCCGACATAATTGTGTTAATTGAAATTATTCTGACAAATCTAAATTCAGTTTTTCTTGTTGCTTATGCTTTGTTAAACTGGGTCAGAGAAGTGCCAGTCTTGTTGTCCCTTAACACCTTCATAATTAAGCTTTGAAATGAAAAGGCAAAACTGGTGCAGCAAAGAAACAAAGTGGTTGAGGACTAAAGATAGGATTAGTTTGAATTGTGAAGGCTGACTAAGCATCTGTGTCTGTCAGCTGGGATGACAGGAATTGTAACAAGTTACTTTGACAACCGCTTACTCCATAGAGAGATTATGCCGAGTTCATTTGCAGGTTTGTGTTTAACCTTAGCTGACAAAATGATACTTAACCTCTTATACAGTGAACCTTTATACTTCCAGAATGAATGAATATTACCTTAACGATAAACATAAGGAACAATTTTTAAGGTCATTTTTTTAAAAAAAGGTATTTTTTCTTGTTTATATGTTACAACACTAAAATAAAATGTAGTTCAATCCAATGTCAAAAGTGAATGCCCTCCATAAAAATTACTATTTTTTGTCATTTAATCCTGAAATGTAACATATTTCATACAATTTCTAACAATTGCTTGGCTAGGAAAAAACACATCAAAAATTTGATCTTGAAAAACAATAAGGGCAGATTTTCAGAAGTGCTCGGCACCCACTATTGATGCCAGACATTTCAAAGAGCGTGGCTCCCATTTAGGCACCTAAATGAAGTGGCCAGTTTTTCATTGGGAGCTGTTGGTTACTGAGCACTTTGGAAAGGCTGGCCTCTAACATACTAATTACAAAAAGTCTGATCGTTGCATAAATCATCTTTTAAATCAGTTGCATAAATATAGTTCTCATATTTTACAAATTTGAAAGTGCATTATTGATGTAGTGATTGAATTAAGGTTTTGTTTTAGTTTACTCTTAAATATTACTGGAGTTGCAGATTTAACTATTTTTAGAATCTCCACATTTCCTGGATCAAATGTACTTTTGGAAAAAATGTGATGGTGTCTACATTGATAGTTTGTTTATAATGTAATGTCCTGTCTGCTTCTGAATACTTATTGGCCCTTTTTATTTTATAAGATTCTGGCTTATACAGAGGGACTCCATGGAAAATGGCTGTTCACAGAGATTCGGTCAATTTTTTCCCGACGCTATCTCCTGCAAAATACAGCATTGGAGATCTTCATGGCAAACAGAGGTAGCAAGGGATTGGAATGGAGGGATGAAGAATTTTGGTTTGACAATATGTGTTTCTATTTCACTTTTTGTTGCCTAGAATTTGCTGCTGTTTTTGTTTAATGAATATAGGCTGTGTCTTTGATTTAAAAAAATGAAATTATATGTACAAAAATGCTTCAGATTTCAAGGATAACTTTTTCCTGTATAAAGTTTTCCAGAGAGAAGTCTTGTGGGTAAAACATCATAACTCACTTTTTTTTCAATTAAGTTTTTTGCTTCTATTTAGAGTCCAAATGCTGAGTTGGCACTTTCTGTACACTTACTTTGCTTAAAGCATGTCTGTGTTCTCATCTGTTGTACTAAAACAGACTATTATTTTCCTGTGGTAGGAAAACAGTTGCTGGTTATGCAGTATTAAGGACAAGGGAATATAAGAACTGCAGTACTAAATGAGACCAGTGGCCAATATTGTCTGACATCCTGTCTTTGTCAGTGGTCAATTCCAGGTGTTTTCAAAGAAATCCCAGAATAGACAATTACGGAATAATCTGCCAGATTTAAATGTCTTAAATAAAAACAAATAATATGTTCAGTGAAACTCTGGATATTCTTCTCATGTATACAAAAATATCTAATCCTTTGCTAAATCCTACCAAGCTCATGGCCTCAATGACAGTTGTGGCAATCCGATTCACAGGTTAATTATTCATTGTGTAAAAACCCAAATCCTTTTATCAGTTTTAAATTTGTTTTTTGCGTGTCTCCTTATCCTTCTGTTATGAGGGAGGGTAAACAGTAGTACGTGATTGAATTTTTCTAAGCTAGTCATTATTTTGTATGCCTCTTTTATGTCCGTTTAATTCATCCCCTCTGTGAAGTCAATAGTTCCAGCTTTTCAGCCTCTTTTCATAAAGAGAACTCTTGATTCCTCTAATCATTTTCATCACCAGTCTCTGACACCCTCTCCTCATTTTCAGCTCCCTTTTTTGAGATGGGGTGACTAGAACTGAATACAGATGAAATATATACACCGGACCCTCGCTAGAACACGGGATTTGGGATCCAGGCGCGGTACTGCGTTAACGCGGGGACTGTGTTAAAATGAATCGCAATTAAAGTAATTAAATTTGGGATCCATGGGTGCGACCGTGTTATGTGCAAATTTGTGCTATATAGACATGCGTTCTAGTGAGGGTCCGGTGTAACTGATTCTTCATGTCTTAACATTTTTTTCTATTGAAACTGTCACTATGCATTGAGCACAGGGTTTGACTGAATTGTCCACAGTGATATCCTGATTTTTATCCTGAGTAATTTTGAATCCACCAATATTCAACCAAAGAAAAATCATCTCTTAGTGTGTGACCAAACCTAGTCACGTGGGTGACACATTTGGTTTTCATATGCTGCATTTGAATGCTGATTTCAAATCTGGTTTTGCTCTTATAAAGGGACAGTCATACCTACCTGTGCAAAGTGCATTGAAACAGTAGTTTAGTAGACAAGTAAGATTTCCTCAAGACTTCTGCCAATTATACTACCATTTCTGATGCCTTGTACCAGAAGTACTCAACTTTTTCCAAACGAAATACTCCACCTTTCCATTCTCCCTTATTTCTCTGTGCTCCTCTCCACCAATCTAGCCATTACTAGAGTTGAGTGAAATTTTTTGTGCAAATCTATTTTTTTGGCCAAAAAATGCAGATGCAGTTCAACCAAAACAATTTGCTAATCTTGATGTATTTCAATGAGTTGTTTAGGTTGAATTAAAAAAAGAAATTGGAAATGTCAGAATGGTTCATTTTGTCTTTCTGACATGAAAATGGTTTGACCTTTCTGTTTTAGAATTTCATTGTTTTATCTGAAAGCCCTATTTTTGTTTGTGATTGATTCTGTATTTTTCATAAACATAAAAAAAAAGTTTAGAAACCCTCAAAAACAAAAGAAAACATTTAGTCAGACTAAAGGTTTTGTTTATCCCAAAGCAAAATTATTTTTAGCTTTGACATTTTTCTGGAAAAAGGGATTTTTTTCCCCCACATTTTGGGTCAACCCAAAGCAAACTTTTGTTTGTTTATTTTGGCCACCAAACCAAAAATTTGATTATTCATACAGCCATGATCCTGATCCTGTTTAGCAATATGGGAAGAGTAAGGTAGGTAATCAGTCACCACCCCAACACCTAATGAGGAGTCACAACCTCCAGGCTGAGAATCCCATACTTAAAGCTGTTTCACAATCATTTTACAGTATCTGTAGTATCAGCTATAAATTGTGCAGCTGACTTTCAGAAATCTTAACACTTTGTGGGTCCTGCATAGTTCAAGGATTTAGTACTAGAATATGGAGCTTTACATCTCAAAGTCAGCAGTATGAATCTATCCATGTGCCGTGCCATACCATATGATGGCGATTTGATCTATGTGAAATAAGTTGGTCTGTCCAATTCCTGGCAACCTTGCATTCACCTCACAAAAATTACCATCACACAGGTGGAAACATTTTTGGTATTCTAAGCAGACAGGTAAAGAAATAAATTTTGGAGACTGATCTATACTGTCTGACACCTAGAGGTGTAGTTCCTTATGGTCAGATAATGAGGATCTAGGACCTATGAGGCATCTTCCTATCCCCTAGCTGTGTGGCCTTAGAAGGAAACTGCAGGGAGTAGTCAGCCAGAGACTGAAACTGATAGAACAACTACAGAAACATTTTAAGTAAAGACCATGGGACACTGATGATGTCAACAGATGGCATTCTGTAGGTTTCACTCTCGACATTCTCTCCCCTCTGCTGTTTGGCTGTTTACTCCAACTCCTCTCATCCACTTACTCCTCATGTCCTCTCTCCCTTCTTTTGTCTTTCTGTTTGGCTAGTCCCATTCTAACAGAAACCCACCTAAATTATTTAAATAACAAAAAATATTTGTGGCACTCACATGATGTTATATGATGCTATATCATTTCCCCCTACCCTCTATCTGATTTTTTTTTAATTTAGATTAAGATTTGATTAAGTTCTTTGAAACAGGGACTCTGTCTGATTCAGTGTGTAAAAGGTGCCTGGCACAATGGAACCCGCTTTCGGTTGGCCTCTTGGTGCTACCTTAAGATATAATAATACATTAGTATGGATTGCTGCCTTGTTCATGTAGTTGGTTTGGGCCAGAGCTGCTTTTTTCCTCCAAGTCCTTTTTGGATCTAAATTGAGCATATGCAAAATGCTTTGCTGGATTGGGGCTATAAATGGGACTCCATGTGGGCATAAATGTCCACCTCTGATGATCTCATTACAGGATCACATAGTTTTTAATTTTTATTTCCATGTGATATCTCAGAAAAGAAGAATTCAATTTCCTGATGAAGGTTTTCCTGAGGAGGTTTAAAAAAAAAAAAAAGAATGAATGTCTGTTGAAAATCTTTAAATATTTCTTTGGTAATTCCACTTAAGTGGAAAATGAGCTTAAAAAAATAAAAATTCCCAGCAAAAGTCACAGTTGTGTATGATGCACTTACTATACAAACTGTGTATGCTTTTTCTTTTTCCAAGCTGAATCTGGAAATAGAGATGAATAAATATCACTTCAATTATATTCAAATAAAAAATTGCTATAGGTAATGTATGCTCTTATTAGCATGTTAATGCTAATAAGACAGCATCTGCTGAAACTTCTGCTAGTGTTTACAACTAGAAGTAGCTCTAAAAATGCAGTTTTAAAAGTTAAAAAGAAATAACTCATGATGTATAAAAATTTGACTTACAGTATATTATGGGAAAAGATATTTAATGCTGTATCTTATACTCATGAATTCAACATTGTTTTATTGGGCCAGGAAGCCTACTGTAAATGACAGAAAACAATGTCATGTTCTAACTGTTCTGTTTGTTCACAGTTGCTGTTATGTTCAACTTCCCAGACCCAGCAACAGTAAAAAAAGTGGTTAATTGTCTACCACGTGTTGGCATTGGCACTAGCTTTGGGCTACCACAGACCAGGTATTTTACTATGAAAGATATAAGCTACAGTATGATTTTTCTTAATTATCTTCCTTTTTTTAACTAAATGGTTTAAAAACACAAAACAACCCACCTGCTGTACACAGTTTTTTCAGTTTAGTTGTACTGGAGAATTTCAAAGGCAGAGCGGAGCTCATCTTTATTATATAATCATATGACCAGAGAGAATGAGTTTTGAGGGCTTTGGATTTCTGTCACATTATGGAGAAAGTTGCCCTCTCACTGGCTAAGACACAGTCACTTTCCCTTTATGCTTGTCAGCTCTGTGAAATGTAGGAATCTGCTTGGAGGATTGATTAGCTTTTGTGGCAGTTTTCAATTATGTTAGGTTGACTGAGACATCCTTCAACTCTCCACGACACCTCAGCCTAGCTGAAAATGGCAGTTTCTCATCAGTAGGAAACTATGCAACTGTATAGAAGTGGATGAGTTGAAGAAAGACTGAGGTAGTCATTTGGTGCACTTGCATTTGGTGCAACTCTGGAGGCCAAAGTTCAAACTTTACCTTAGGTTACAGGTGAAGTGAATTTGGTGATTTCAGGCTATTTGTCTGCATCCTAAAACTGCTCCAGAATCTGCCCAATTGACCTTTTAGAAGGGGCTAGGCCTGGGTTATCAAGAATGTTCTGAATGAAACAAAGGGGCACGATCCCTTGTCCATTCAATTAAATGGGAATTGGATTAGGTCCCAAGTAAGTGGTTCCATCATCTGCTTACAGGTGTATTTAGTCATAATCAGTTATTTTACTCCATCACTTTCAATGAGTAAACTTTAGAAAAAAAAAAAGTCTTTCTAAGAATTTTCTTAAGAAATGGCAATATTGAATTAATTGTATCACTGTTCTTTCTTCAAAGTTAGGAATGCTGTCGTTTTGTTTTGTTTCATGTATGAATGGGACGAAATGAAGTGGTGATAAATATTTTGGACATGGTTTTCACAGTGATAAGAAAAGGTCCTCCAGTCTCTTAAATCTGATCTGTAACAGTAACAACTGTTATACAGTCATGCTTTAAGGAAAATTAGGAATTAAATTATGATATTTCATTAAGAATTTGGTTTTTACTGCTTGAAAAATTGAATGTAATGTGTCCACTTTAAAGGTACAATTAGTGCATATGCAGTTGTAATTTAATGTAATACTTTTACTATAACAATATTGATAAAATATAAATTGTTAATAGTTTATCAGTAGCACAAATAAATACGTGAGCCACAGTTATTCTGTTTAACGGGTACTGGAAAAGGCTAATTCTAGATACTTCTTAAATAAGTACTGCTGGAGTTCGCAGATGTTTTTATTATGAATAGAATAATCTTATGGAATTTCGGGATCAACCCTTCTCTGCTTGATTTATAATTTCCAGGGAATAGTTTTCTATTCTTTCTCAAACTTCAAGAAATCTGGCATCAAACTCCAATAGTTTAATTGCTTGAGTTATTTATGGCTAAATCCCCAAAGTTGCTCAGCATTTAAATCTCAAGAGAGTGGATTTTATAATAAAAGTCCTTTCTTCATCTGATTGTTGTCTTTTGTTCTCAAGGCACTTAGAAACAGACACCAAAAGATGGCTTTATTCTAAGGTGAATTTTTAAAATGCCATATAATAATTTTCTTATTTAATAATCTACCACCTCTATAAATCATGTAGATGTAACACATTTCAACCTCTTGGATTGGTTGAGCTTGCACAACTATAGAGGTTTGTGTTTAACATTCACAAGAATTCAGATCATGGCACATGAAAATATCCAGCTGTCAAATGATTTTTAGTCCTTTGTTCTCTTTAGGTTATAAAACCATGAAAATAAACTTTAGAAATCTCCAAAATAGCAACTGGACCTTCACCAGACAAATCTAACATAGCACTTTAACCATTAAGATAAAACATGCCTACAGTTACATGTTGTTGCATTTTTCAATGTAAATTACATCTGATTTAAGGTCTGTTTTCATTATAGAGAGAATTGCCTTGCAAATGTAAGCGGGGGAATGGTCTCACTATTGTGGGGAACTTTCCTGGCTTCTGCACTACCCCAGGGAGGTGTGCTAGCGAAAGGATCTGAGTCCTCGCTCCCACTTCCTTTACCAAGAGCCTTCCCTGCCCTCGAGGACTCCCCTTCCACTCTCCTGTCTGGCAGAGTCCTTGTAACCCAACAAGGCTGGGCCCAAGATTCCTGGGGGGGCTTGACCCCCAACCTTGCTGTGGTCACCTAAGACGGGGCTAGAGTGTCCCCACTCCAGGATACTCTCTCTGCACTGGACACTTCCCTGACCCACTGATCATTACATATGATTTAAATCAAATACAATTTTATTTAATCAACAATTAGTTTAAAAAGGAATAAGGAAAAATGTGAAAGGTTAAAGGAAAACACATCACCCCGCTCTGTGGCAGGGAACATTACAGTGTCTCTGAAATGTCAGGGCAGTTCACAGTCTGTTCCTTGTAGGTCCCAGGCCTCCTCCTCAGGCCCTGGCTGTGCTGCAGGGGTGCTGCGGGTTGGACACTTGCTCCAGTGGTGGCCACATGCTCTCAGTTTCTAAGTGGCAGGACCCTTCTTCCCAATGTCACCCCCACCCTGTTGGGGTTATGATCCCCCTCCAAGCCTGGCCTCCAGAGCCTCTTGGCTGAGGCGTCTCCCTGTGCTGGGCCCACTGCCCAGGGTCCCCCCTCACTCTTTCCAGCTGCTCACCGCACCCGGCTCCGGACTGCTCCAGCCCCAGCTCCACTACTCTGTCTCAGCACTGCTGCTGCTCTGCGTCCAGCTCCCTGTGCTGCTTCGTTGGCTCTGGTTGCCACAGCTCTCCTCTCAGGACAAGTCTGCTCTGCAGGCTGCTTCTGTGACTCTGCTCCCAGCACTGACCTGCTTCGTGGGCTGCTTTTCTGGCCCCTCTGGCTCTGGTTGCTTCAGCTCTCCTCCCAGGGCAAGTCTACTCTCTCTGGGCTGCTTTTCTGATCCCTCTGAATCTGGCACAGCTCTGCTCCCCAGTTCAGCTTGGGCCCCTGCTTTCTCCTTAGCTTGGCCCCACTCTGTCTGACCCAAGCAATTTCAGCTTAAATGGAAGACAAGACCCCCTCCCCGGCCTCCTGACTCCCTGATTAGCCTGTCCGGCCTATCATTCAGGCTGACCTGGAGCTTTGGCCTCTCCCCATTGTACCTGGGGACTGTCAGTCTCAGGGTCCTGATTTCCCATCGACCCTTCCCCTTTTAGTACTGGGAGCTAGCCAACCAAAACATCCCCACTAATGTTAATAAGGGGACAACAGTCCCCTTACACAAAGTGTATTAGAGGGGTCTGATTTGTAAAGCTCTCTAACGTGTTGTGCTATAATTGCCCAGTGTAGAACCTCCTGGTGTACTCTAAAAGGTAACTAGTTCATGTTAACATCAGAAGGCTTTACAAATCATACTCTTCTGGCGCTCTTTAACATGCCGTGTAGACAAGCCCCAAGCCTGTTCTCATCTAGTAATCATAAACTAAAATATGAACAATAGTCTATATGCTATATATGATATAACAATTTAGGTGTACTTATTCTTCCCATAAGAAGAATTTAGGCACTCAAATATTCATATTTCTATATGATCCCTCTCCAAAGTTTCACAGCTATGAAATCCAGAAGTAAAAAGAGTATTCCTCTGTTTTGCAATAAAAGTAGATAGGTACAAAAGAGAGGATTCCAGCCTTCTTAAAAGGTTTCATATTATTTTCTCACTGTAAAGATTTTGTTTTCCAGACGCATCTCTTTGGCTAGTCCACGCCAGATTTTCAAAGCTTCCAATATGACCCAGCGGTGGCAGCACAGAGAAATTTCAAACTTTGAATATCTGATGTTTCTAAACACCATAGCTGGTAATGTACTCCTTCAATTTTCTACTTCAGAAAGGAAAATATTAGTGGATCAGTTACTGGTAGCACAGTCTCTTCAGGACATGAGGATAATGACTCACTGTTAGATTCACTCCTATGTGTAAACTTTCTAAAAATAGACCTTTTCCCATGCAGCTTATAGATCATATTTTTTTTTCAGATTAAAATATTTCAGTGATGATCCAAGTACCCCTAAAATGCATTTTCTTTATAATCAGAGGTAGAAAAGTTTACATTGAACTCAACTTGAACAGGGTAGCCGAAAGTGCAGAAGGTCCTGTCAGCGGTGGCCTCTTTACTATTACCATTCTTTTTTCAATACTCTCAAAACTATCTAGCTCTACCTATGACAAAACAGGCTCACCTAATCCCAATGTCTAAACATGACTGCAATCTCCTGTTTGTTGATGAATCATGAACACTCAGTTGGAGAGACTGAATGCTCCCATGGGCAATAAATGTCATTGTTATTTGGAAAGGGTTTGCCAAGTTCACAACCACTGCAGTCCTGGGAGGCCAATCATCTCCTCCCACAGTTGATTTATTCCTCAATCAGGGAGCTGATCTAACCCCTGCTCTAGTGTCTGAAATACTGCTTACCTACGCTTAGTATATGCTTCATTTAGTATATCTCATTCCAGTAGATTCCAGCCAGGACTTAATGCAAGACACTATGCTGAAGTAAGTTGTCAGGGATAAAAGAACAGTACATCATTAGAAGAACACAGGCTGGGACAACTATGTGGAATATTATTTTCCCAAATATCTTGCTCTCAAAGTATTATGAAACCGCTCAATTCTCAATCGCCATTATTTGTGGCTTAGACTACACTGAAAAACCTGCTAGCATAGCCCCAGACCTAGATAGTATGGAAATAATGGCTAGGAATAAACACCTCAACTCCTTCAAAGCACATTTCATAAATCAGTCTGTCCTTAATTAATCGTTGCCTCACAGATGCCAAGATGCTGGCAGCTTTTATAAATAAGAGGATTGAGTTGATTTCATTGCAAGCTTCCCATCCAAATGAGATGAGTTGAACCCTTTCCTAAGGCAAACTAGCTTGGGATCCATGACACAAATTTTTCACATCCAGTGAATGATTCCATGCACCAGAATCCTTACTGCTGAGGAGAGGGGTTGTAATGAAATATCGAGAGAGCAAAGTGAGGTAGTGATACCTGTTGTTTAACCTAGAAGGAGTAAAAAAGATAATGAACAAAGGGAAGGCTAAACTATTCATGTTTGGGGTAGCAAGGCTCTCTTTACGTTTATTAAACACACACCTACACCCATCAGGCAAGGTGGCATTTCAAAAGGCCTGAATCTGGAGCTTGGCTATGGACCGGGCTGTGCCTGTCTATAAGAATGGGCTCTGGAAGCTCCAATATCCTGACCAATGTACACCTACTCCTTCCCGAGGCAACCTGGAGGTGGTATTGTGTGAAGCATCCCATTCTGCAAGAAAGAGATTAATGAAGTTGAGAGAGTTCATAGAAGAACAAAAATAATTTTCTAGGGACTTTGAAGGGAATGATTAATAAGGAAATAGTAAGAGCTACATACATATTTAAATGTGTAAATATCGTTGGGAAGAATATGTAATGTGGTGTATTTGTGTTATTGTTGGGGTAGTGGGATAAAACCAAGAAAAGAAAATTTAGACTGAGTATTAGGAACCATTTCCTGACAATGAGATAGATTAGGCTGTGAAATACTCACCCTGGGAAAGTGGTAGAAACGTGTCACTTGAGACTTTTGAAAGAAGACTGGACAAAACACTAAAAAATGTATTGTTGGAAGGAATCTTACATTGGCAGGAAGATGGTTTGAATTATCTAACTTTTATGATTCAATGAAAAGCAAAGACTATACTTTCATGATATATAAACATAATATCATATCTAAAACTTTGCAATGTATCCATCAAAAAAAGAACTAGAAACAATTTTGGTAGCACATTTTGTTTTCACCAGTTTAGTTCAACTGATGGACTAAATTAAGCACAAATATAGAAATGAAACTTAAATACTTCAGGCCACATTTTCCAGTCTGTTTTTAAGTGTTCATATGGTCAGTGGAGAATTCCCTTTATTCATGTGAACTTTCTGATGATGGAAAGTTGGTGGATGTGACTTTATCTTGTGCCAGTGTCATGCAGCTCAAAATCTAAGATCTGCACCTCTTCCTTCTCCAGTGCACCCAAGTGTTGCACAACTGGAATGGAGAATCTGCCACTTTATTTCTATGCACAAAGGTCATTGGCCTTTTCTATTCCTATAGTCAGTTCAGTTTAGAGTAGCCTAGGAGATTAGATTATAGATCTGTACAAAAACCAAAAAATAAAAAGATACATATAAAACCGAATGCATTTAACTGTCACTTTTTATAGCGTGCAAGAGAGTTGACAATTAAAATTGAATGAACTGCAATATTTAAAATGGAATACTGGCAATCCAATAAAACTTTTTCATATCCTTTTCAACAAAGAAAATTCAGACATTGCAATTGTAAAAGATTTATAATAAAAAAGCATTTCTTGTGGTGGTTATCAAATTATATAATAAATCATATCTCCAGGGTCAGTATTTTGTTTAACTCTATTGCCTTTAAATAAAGTGGTGTTTCTGTTTTCACCAGGACGTACTTACAATGACTTAAATCAGTATCCCGTATTCCCCTGGGTTATCACTAACTATGAATCAGAAGAGTTGGATCTTACGCTTCCTAGCAACTTCAGGGATTTGTCAAAGGTATTTGTCATCAGAGATGATAAGTTTTCAGTAACTGTCACAGTAGCTTACATTTTTTGTACATATCTTTTTCCATGTTTGTGAGATATATTAATACTATTAAATGCACAACCATTAGCAGAATATCATATTTACACACAGGTACCGCTAATAGGTAGAGGACCAACTGTGTTTTATGGGAAAATGAGTTATTGGTATGCATAGTTTCCACTGATACCATTTTAAGACTATTTTCAATAGAAGATGCCTTCAGTTATTGAACATACATGCAATTAGTTTGAACATTTTTTTTAAGTTAGAAACACAAACAGAGAAAAGCATGGATGGTAAGGACTAAAGATCAGCCAAGTCCATTCATTGTGTTTTTGATGAAAATCCCTTCTTCTTAGTTGGTAGATCCTGTGATGGTGTTATGCCTTAAGTATTTCCTCGGTCACATCCTTATTCCCAGTGTGTAAATAAACTATTTTCTCTGTCCCTTTAGGTGTCCCCTTTAAGTACCATAAGTACCTACTGTAATGAAGCTAACTTTTTTTCTCTCCAGAGACAACTTTGTCAATTCGATATGCCTTTCTTCATACAACTCTTCCTCCATACCCATAAATTAGTCTTGCTGCTTTTTTTGTACTTGATTGAAACTGTTAAGGTATTCTTTCTTAAGTGAACGATGTGGGTACAATATTGCATTTTGCAAAAGTGGTCTCATTAAGCTTTATTCAGTGGAGTCATTATCTCTCTTGTTTTATACTTGCTCTCTCCATTTATTTCAGCCTCATGGACGATATGATTTATTTGCAACTTCCATACACTAGACCATAACTTCCATATGGTAGTATAGTATCCTAAGCTGGTTTTCTGTGTGTCTTGGTTTCATAGGACTGACTCAAAACATTCTAATTTTATTTAAATTGCTAGTGCATTAGTTCATTGAATGTCTTGGTGAGAGCTAGGTAAAAACCATTCCATTATCCACTGCCCTTCATTCAACAAAGTTTTGTCATGTCTTCAAAAGAATTCTGTCAGATGATTCTGATCATAGCCACTGCTGGATATCACTTAATTTACTTGTAGAACAGTTAGTATGGTTTGCTCCCATTATTATATTTAGAAATTTACACTAAGAAGTAAGTATTGAGGGATTCTGTGAGGTCTTACCTTGTGATTTCGTGTGCACATATGAGCATTGCTGGAGTTTCAGCTGGTGAGGTGTGTGTGTGTTTAAATTCTAATTTTAGCTTGCTGATGTTTATATTCCATAAGATTTTTCTAAATGTCAAAGTTTATAGATATTTTTCAGTAAAACTTCTTGGGAAATATTTCTTATATTACTCCTACCTACAATGCCAAAATTATACACTATTGCCAATTTGGAAAAATACTAGCGGGAAAAAATGATGTTCAGTTATGACACTCAGGAGAATGAAATGCAAACTCAGGGATGGATTTAAAATGGCATTCCACAACTTTATTAACATTTTAACTTTAAGCCAGCACCTTCCCCACCTTCTCATGATCCTAAATTTCAGATATTTACTTGGGTTCAGTGTGCTATTAAAAGCCCTTATGTAATACAAATTATTATAAATAATAACAATGCCATATTAGCAGCATTCAGAGTAGGCCTCTAACTGCTAGGATTTGACTACCTCTTAACCCTCTGTCCTTTGTACAAGGAATGACAGTACACATAAGAGGTGTACTGCTACGAATTAAGGTCTCCTTTTTGTTCCTGGAAGCTAATAGGGTCCAGGAGTTACTACATAGGTTCTTACTCATGTTTACCCTAGGATCTGGTGCCTTTGAGCCTCTGACCTGTACTGGATAGTAGTCAGAAGTTATTATTCTTCTTTGAGTATTATCCCTATGGGTGCTCCATTGTAGATGTCTGTGTGCCCCTGCGCCTGTAATCAGAGATTTTTGGTAACAGTGTCCCATTGAGCCCGCACATGTGCCCTCCCTCCCTCTGGTCTGCCTCTTAGTACTGCATGGGGGAACCCAACTCACTTCCTTCTCTACGCTTTTGGCCTCAGACAGAATGAGAAGTCCTCCCTTCCTTATCTGTGTTATTAGCATAAGTAGTGTTTGTTTTTTTACCTTTGTTCTCCTTAAAAGTAGTTAGGCTAGTGATTATTTTATTTTATTCCTTTGGGATATTATAATTAAAAAAAAAAAAAAAGAAGAAGCCACCAGCAGACTCCCCCTGGAAGGGCTTGTAAAAAGAGCTCCTCTGAGCAACTGGCCAGCCAGAGGCGTTTGCCAGTGTGGCCATCTCGGCACCGATCCAAACACATGGTTCCGAGTAAAAGCGGCTACCTTGGTAGATACCAGCAGCTCTGAAGCAGGCACCTGAAAATGGACCTCTTGCTGTGAGCTCTGCTCTGTGGCACCGTTCTGGCCCCTGGAGAGGGCTTCTGCAGTCATGCTCTGATGCTGGAAACCCTACTGCCCCTTAAGGAGAGGGGACAATTACCATACCATCTCTAAAAGAGTGACACAGAGAAACCCTTTGGTACCAGGTGCAACAGAACTCCCATCTAGGAAGTGTTCTGCACCATCCCAACCATTGATACTGACAACATGCTACACACACTCCTCTGTGGTACCACATGAGCCCATGGTAGCACACATGCTCTGGATCTCTGGAGACCTGTGGCCTCAGGACCCAGGGAGGGACAATTACCGTACCATCTCTAAAATAGTGGCACCAACAAACTTTCTGTACTGGGCACAGCAAAACTCTCATTTAGGGAGTGCTCTGCCCGACTATCGGTACTGATAACATAACACGGACACTCTGTGGTACCAAATGAACCCATGGTACTGCGTGAGCTCTGGTACCCTGGAGACCTGATGATTAGGGAAGAACCACAATCCCCATTACTTGGTACCAGAACCCCGATATCGAGCGCATCCCAGCACCCAGAATCGCTCTTGACACCGGGCTGTATGCTTCCAATACCCCAGTCAGCGCCACCTTTACCCTGACGAATCTGACACCGGCCAGGAGGAAATCATTTCTCTGGCCGCTCATCATGGTCCACTACAAGGGTCCTCCCAATTCCATCAACAAACCTACAATCATGCTACGGGCCCCCTGAGGTAAGGCCACCGCCCATGCCTGCCTTCCTCCCTCCCTCTCCCCCCCAAGACCATATTGTAATTCTTGGGCGACATACACACATGTCACAATCATCCACAGTATCTCTCGGGGAGAATCCACCAGATGGTTTGCTACAGCCTGGCTGTCCAGAGCACCTGAGTCAGCGCAGGAGAGAGCTTTTTCGGAACAGGAAAAAAGAACCCGAAGAGGACGCTTCCCCTTCAGCACACTTCTCCTCATCTCTCCCAGATGAGGCTGTGCTGCCCACCCCTCATCACTAGGTGAAGATTTTAAGAACTTTCTGGATCTTACCAAGAGGGTGGCAGATGAGCTGCAGATTCCCCTACAGAAGGTGGCAGATACACATCACAAGTTGGTGGAAATTCTTCACAGCACTTTCTCATGTAGAATTGTCCTCTCAATTAATGAAGTGATTCTAGATCCTACCAAACTCATCTGGCAGACACCAGCCTCCATCGCACCAAGCAGCAACAGAGTGTAAAAAACCCAAACAAACAAAACAAAAACAACAACAACAACAACAAAAAACCCAACAACAAAAACCCTACATCTCTACCCAAAGAGGCAGACTTTGTTTTCAACATCTGCAACCCAACTCCATCATAGTGGATGTGGTTAATGCATGAAGCAAGCAACATAATGCCAAGTCAACTCCATACGATCAGGCTTGGCAAGATGGCATATTCGTCAACAAGATTACAGTTTAGAGTCATAAATTACCAAACTGACATGGCCAAATGAAATTTTATTAATTATGGGAAACCTAGTGTGTTTCCAGAACATTACTGGAAACAAAAAAAGAACAGATTCAGGCTATTCTTAGAGATGGTCAGTTAGTAGTCAGACTGGTCTTAGAGACAGCACTGGATGTAGCTGTTACAGCTGCCCACCCAGTCTCCATGCCAGTGGTACTGAGGCGGGTTGTGGTGTTTTTTTTTTTGTGTTGGCTACTCCTCTCTATATCGCCCAAAGAGCTACAGAATTCCAGTTTGAAGGGCCAAACTCTTTGCAGAGAAGACAGATTTTCTTTCCACATCCTGAAGGATTCTCAGACCACGTTACACTCCTTAGGAATCTACATGGTGGGACAGAAGAGAAGATATACCTCTCAACTGCACCACAGGTCACAATCTTCTCAATAGGCACCATCTCAGTGCTGTTATGAGCCACAGTGTAAGAGGACCAGGGCTCAAAAATAGGAACAGTCTGCACTCCAGTCTGTGACATCTCAAACTGCCTCTTATAAGCACTTGAATGAGCTGGTCGAGGGCCTGAATAATGATACCTTACAGCATCAGCTGCCATCTATACACCTGTCACGCCTCTCAGAAGTCACCTTGCCCTACTTCACAGAAATTAGGACCACCTCTAAAGCAAGGAGATTGATTTCTAGCCCTGAACCTACATTTCAAGCTCCCCTTCTCACAGCCCCCATTGGCCTGGAGCGGCAAACCGTGGCCAGTGGGAGCCGCAATCGGTCGAACCTGCGAATGTGGCAGGTAAACAAACTGGTCCGGCCCATCAGGGACTTTCCCTGAGCAAGCGGCGGACCAGCTTTGAGAACCACTGCTCTACAGGGCTCTGTGGTAGAGAAAGAAGTGAGTGGGGTTCGCCTGTGCAGTGCTAAATAGCCTCGAGGCAGATCACGAGGGAGGGAGGGCACATGCGCGGGCTCAATGGGACACTGCTACCAAAAATCTCCGATTAGAGGCACAGGGGCACACAGACGCCTACAGTGGAGCATCCATAGGGACACACATCTCGAAGAACCATCATTACTGCACAAGGTGAGTAACTTCCTCTTATGAACTCAATTTATTGAACTTAGTACTTTAAAATTGTTATCTTTTTTATTCCTTATTACTCTAAAACTGGGCCATCAGGGAACTGCAATGAAGGGAAAGTAACCCACCAGACATCTTGCCAACCTTTTCGGAGGGAAAAATTGCTTCCTGGTACCCAAAACTGGTGATATGGAGTAAAAGGCAGCCATTTTGGGTAGTGGAAACTGGTTAACTTAGTGGGGAAGTTGGAGGAAAAAATGAGAGTTAATTGCAACCTGATTTCTTCAAATGTATATTCATTATGATGAGTTTTAATTATATGGTAAGTGTACAGGAAAAGGAACCAGTCAGTTTATAGCAAAAAGAATCTAAAAAAGGTGAGAGGCACAGGAGAAAATATTTTTAAACATCTTATTTTTCCTTTTATCCTATGTTGTCCTGTTTTAAGTTGTTTAATTAATTAACTGAGTACCGATCTGCTTGAAAATCTCAAGAAAAGTCAGTCTTTGACTACAGATTATGTGCTGTAAATTTAGGGAAGATGCACGCTGTTCTTTGTACAAAACAAATAGGGAGGAATCTTTCAAGTGCAAAACTAAACCATTCTCAGTGTAGAGGCAATATTGTGCTGTTATAATATTAATCAATGGAATTGATAAATTTGACTAATTAGCTAACTTAATTTGGCTAACTGTATTCTTTCTTGAAATGTTTGACACATAATCTTACATAGATTTTTATATTTTGACAACTCTTTTGAAGTTAAAGAATCAGTAATTTTGAAGGAATTTTAGTTGTGTAATAAGCGCTTTATTGATGCTTTCTAGATGAAAAACTACCTTAAAATGGAATTGATTATGAGTACATATTAATTGAAGGCTAAAAAATATTACAGGGATTTTGAAATTACCTCACCTCAGTCCCTGGAAAAATCATGGAGCAGGTCCTCAAAGAATCAATCCTGATGCACTTGCATGAGAGGAAAGTGATCAGGAACAGCCAGCATGGATTCACCAAGGGAAGGTCATGCCTGACTAATCTAATAGCCTTTTATGATGAGATTACTGGTTCTGTGGATGAAGGGAAAGCAGTGGATGTATTGTTTCTTGACTTTAGCAAAGCTTTTGACACGGTCTCCCACAGTATTCTTGTCAGCAAGTTAAGGAAGTATGGGCTGGATGAATGCACTATAAGGTGGGTAGAAAACTGGCTAGATTGTCGGGTTCAACGGGTAGTGATCAATGGCTCCATGTCTAGTTGGCAGCCGGTATCAAGTGGAGTGCCCCAAGGGTCGGTCCTGGGGCCGGTTTTGTTCAATATCTTCATAAATGATCTGGAGGATGGTGTGGATTGCACTCTCAGCAAATTTGCGGATGATACTAAACTGGGAGGAGTGGTAGATACGCTGGAGGGGAGGGATAGGATACAGAAGGACCTAGACAAATTGGAGGATTGGGCCAAAAGAAATCTGATGAGGTTCAATAAGGATAAGTGCAGGGTCCTGCACTTAGGATGGAAGAATCCAATGCACCGCTACAGACTAGGGACCGAATGGCTAGGCAGCAGTTCTGCGGAAAAGGACCTAGGGGTGACAGTGGACGAGAAGCTGGATATGAGTCAGCAGTGTGCCCTTGTTGCCAAGAAGGCCAATGGCATTTTGGGATGTATAAGTAGGGGCATAGCGAGCAGATCGAGGGACGTGATCGTTCCCCTCTATTCAACATTGGTGAGGCCTCATCTGGAGTACTGTGTCCAGTTTTGGGCCCCACACTACAAGAAGGATGTGGATAAATTGGAGAGAGTCCAGCGAAGGGCAACAAAAATGATTAGGGGTCTAGAATACATGACTTATGAGGAGAGGCTGAGGGAGCTGGGATTGTTTAGCCTGCAGAAGAGAAGAATGAGGGGGGATTTGATAGCTGCTTTCAACTACCTGAAAGGGGGTTCCAAAGAGGATGGCTCTAGACTGTTCTCAATGGTAGCAGATGACAGAACGAGGAGTAATGGTCTCAAGTTGCAGTGGGGGAGGTTTAGATTGGATATTAGGAAAAACTTTTTCACTAAGAGGGTGGTGAAACACTGGAATGCGTTACCTAGGGAGGTGGTAGAATCTCCTTCCTTAGAGGTTTTTAAGGTCAGGCTTGACAAAGCCCTGGCTGGGATGATTTAACTGGGAATTGGTCCTGCTTTGAGCAGGGGGTTGGACTAGATGACCTTCAGGGGTCCCTTCCAACCCTGATATTCTATGATTCTATGATTATTTCAAAACCAACCTGCATAAACCCCAAAAATTGAGATTTAAGGGTATAGTTAAAAGAAATCCAAACATACTGAGGTAAGAAACGTATAGTTAAAGCACTGAAACAAGCTTAATTCTGCACTGTAGTGATGCCATGCAATAATCATGTGATTATGATTAAGCCATTTTAAATATTTTAGATTCCTGATTAAAGTGAATTGACTTTTAAAGATGCATTTGATTTTTATCATATTTTCCCTTAATTATATCACTGTAGTGCTCCTGTCCCAGTTTTCCCTGCCAGTGTTGTGAACCTAAGAGCCACTTATGTCGACTGGCAAAGGGCATACTCCACACACTGTTGTCAAAATATTCAGCCAAACAGTGACTTGTAAGATGTCATGTAAAAACTGGTGGCATCAGAAATATCAAGAATTATAACATTCAAAAACCAGTTGGAGAACACTTCAGTCTCTTTGGTCACTCGATTACAGACCTAAAAGTTGCAATTCTTCAACAAAAAGCTTCAAAAACAGACTCCAACAAGAGACTGCTGAATTGGAATTAATTTGCAAACGGGATACAGTTAATTTAGGCTTGAATAGAGATTGGGAGTGAATGTGTCATTACACAAAGTAAACTATTTCCCCATGTTTATTTCTCCCCTCCAGCCCCCACTGTTTCTCAGACATTCTCGTCAACTGCTGGAAATGTCCCACCTTGATTATCGCTACAAAAGGTTCTCTTCCCCTCCCCCCCATTCTCCTGCTGGTAATAGCTCACCTTAAGTGATCACTCTGGTTACAGCGTGTATGGTAACACCCATTGTTTCATGTTCTCTATGTATATAAATCTCCCCACTGTATTTTCCACTGAATGCATCCGATGAAGTGAGCTGTAGCTCACGAAAGCTTATGCTCAAATAAATTTGTTAGTCCCTAAGGTGCCACAAGTCCTCCTTTTCTTTTTGCGAATACAGACTAGCACAGCTGCTACTCTGAAAGAAATATCATTGTGTAATAGGGTGACCAGATGTCCCGATAAAATCGGGACTGTCCCAATTTTTAGTTCTTTGTCCCGCGTCCCGACCGATGCACAGTCGGGATGCCATTTGTCCTGATATTGCGGCTTTGTCCGCTCCGACGGTGTTTTGTTTGTTTGGGTTTTTTGCTTCGGTAACTCTGGCTGCTTTTTTTTTTTTGCTTCACTCATGTGTCCCAATATTTTGTCCCTTACATCTGGTCACCCTGTTGTGTGATGTATGTACATGTTGTGAATAAAGTTACGTATATTTTCTGGAGATCTGTTTTGGAAGCAGTTGATAAACAAACCTGCCCTTGACAAAGGAATGTAGATTTCTGTCTGCCTGGCTTGATTACAAGTGAAGGACAATGAAAAAACATATCTAGAGTAAACAAAGTGGTTAAGCCAATTGCAAAACCAGACTACCTGAGGATGAGGAAGGGACTTGGTGCCTGAACAAGCAGCAGGGGAGTGGATTTTTTTCTAGAGTTACTTTTCAAAGAATACATTTCAAAGGGTTTCTGGACTTTGAAGAAAAGGGACTCTCCTATTATCCATCACAAAGGACAAAGAAATCAGCACCTACTGATTCTGTGAATGGTGGATCCTACTGCCTGAAGGGCTGGACATGCTTGTAGCTTGATGTAAGTGAGAAAGATGCTTAGGGAAAGATTGTAACTTGCTAAAGTTAGACACTAGAAAGTGTGGGGGTTTTTGTTGTTGTTGTTTTTTTGTTAACTATACCTGTCTCTATTTTTCTCTTGCTTAGGATCACTTAAATCTATGTTCTTTATTAATATACTTATTCTTAGTTTTACTATAAAGCATCTCAGTACTGTGTATTAAGGCAAAGTGCATGTCCTTAGCTGGGCTAACAGGCCTGTGTGTATGTCTGTATATACTGTATTTTTGGATGCAATGGACTTAATTTCCATGAGTGTTCAGTGGGAGGGACTGGATATTACAGAATGATGTCTAGGGGAACTTGAGAACTAGAGTTCACTGACTGTTACGTACAAGGTAAAGTTTAGATAGGCAGAGTCTTGGGGAGTTTGATGGTAAGGTTGACAGAGTATAGTAAGGAGCTGTCATATAGTTTAAGCTCCAGCAATGCCTTCTCTTGCTAAGGTGGAGCAGTGACACAGTGGCTTATTGTTCTGGGTTCCCTGTGGCAAGTGTTACAAGTGTCACCTCAGTCTGCGGTGAAGCCAAGGTAGAAGTGCCATGAGAAACTTTTCAAGCGCTGAGAAGTGACAGCTGGACACTACTCTGTCACTCAGAACTCTGGTTTCAGAGTAGCAGCTGTGTTAGTCTGTATCTGCAAAAAGAAAAGGAGTACTTGTGGCACCTTAGAGACTAACCAATTGATTTGAGCATAAGCTTTCGTGAGCTACAGCTCACTTCATCAGAGCACATGATCAGTCTCTCTCATACCACTGAGTTGTTACAACCAATAGATTATTCTCATGCAAATTAATTACAGAGGAAAAGGTGGTGATTGGTTGAGTTACCTCTGATGCTAGAAAGGCAAATGCAAGAATTACATGAACTTCTCTGTAGCCTATATAATCATAGAAATTGATATCAGTCATTATTAACTTCTTAATTATAACCTAATTTCTTCAACTATACCATATGCTCAATATTTCTATTAATTTTAACTATATGGAAAATGTCTGTTTTTCCATTAAGATAATTTGGCACAAAGAAAAAACTGGCAAAAATACTAAATTTTTTAAAGGGCCTGGTTTTTAATTAGTCTTTAATTCATAAACTGACAGATTTACTTGTACATTCTCAGAAAATTCATTTTGTACTTAAAGTACTGTAAGTTTGGGAAGGATAGAGTGTATTTTTCTTAATAAAATATAAGTTGAATCCCTGCATTTAAGTGCAAAATGGAACATATCCTTAACAATGGCATCATGGCCAGTGCTTCTATAACCGTGGTCAGAGAACTGAAAGATCTCATTTTATTGTCATGTGTCCATCATGCTTACTTGTTTTCCATTTCAGCATTGACCTAATGAGTAAGCGTGTGCCTCCTGAGGGTCTTTTTTTACTTTTCCAGCATAAAAGTATTGTAAAACTCCCCAAACTGGGTAGCTGAGGACTTCTCAAGTATGGAAAAATCCCTAAGGAGCATAAAGTCAGCACAGTCAGTAACTATTCCTCCAGTATAGAGGGGTTGTATCCGAAGGAAGCGTATTCTGAGAATAGGCAGCTAGCGTCCCTTTGGAGGCTATTACCTGCCATTGCAGCTTAAAGCAACCCTAAAGCTACTCTAACTTATGCTGGGCACTGTACTAGCCCCCATCACTCTTAGGCAGTGTTTCCCAAACTTGGGACTCCGCTTGTTCAGGGAAAGCCCCTGGCAGGCCAAGCCAGTTTGTTTACCTGCCGCGTCCGCAGGTTCGGCTGATCGCGGCTCTCACTGGCCACGGTTCACTATGCCCAGCCAATGGGGGCTGTGGGATGCGGCGCAGGCCGAGGGACGTACCGGCCACCGCTTCCCGCAGCCCCCATTGGCCTGGAGTGGCGAACCGCGGCCAGTGGGAGCCGCGATCGGCTGAACCTGCGGACACGTCAGGTAAACAAACTGGCCCGGCCCGCCAGGGGCTTTCCCTGCGCAAGCGGCGTCCCAAGTTTGGGAAACACTGCTCTTAGGGATCACTCTTGATTATGCATTGAGTGATGGTATGGTCTGTTTACTTTTGGTGAAAGTGATGATGAAGATTGTTAAATATTTTTTTAGCCATTTTCTCTTCCTGGTTGGATGGCCAAATGATACAAGTCCAAAGGGAATGGATGCCTTGAGTACTAGGCATACCTCTTAACTGTCCTGGGCATAAGCATTTGAGAATATTATAAGAAATAATCCCAAAGGATAATAAAACAGATAGACACGCTATCTAGGAAGATAGTAATGTGTTAATTAAAACAGAAAAAGTAAAAGTAGTCTTGTTCATGTTGTAAGCCCACTTTCAGGCAACATATTAAATTCTTAGTAACATTTTACCCTTGAGTGGTGATTTATTGCCATTGTCTCCCATTCACGATTTGGATAGTGTGTGTATGTATATACCTAACATGCATCTTCCTTTACCTTAACTGCTGTTGATCAGACAACACTTCTTTATCTGTTAAATTTTAAGTGCTGTTTCTGATGAATGCCAGTGCTTTTGGTGTGCTCTGCAACAGATACAGCAAGAATGAATATGCCATCTATATGTCACAGATGCAGTAATTCAGATTTTGGTTGCTGTATAGATGTTTCTAGCTTTATGGCCCACATATAGGTTATATTTTGAATGTTTTCTTTCTCTCTGGTGGTAGGTTCACAGTAATTGATCAAACAACATTAACCAGCAGCATATTGTTAATAACCGCTATTTTAATGGAAGATAATGTGGGAAGACAGTACATTATGGATCTTACACAACATGTCATTCTTTCAATTTTGGGAAGGAAGATTAAAAATCAAAGCATAAATTATTTTTTACTACTATGAACTTTTAAACTGTTAAAGACTTTTGAAATTATTTCAAGTTATGGGGTTCTAGTAACACTTTTCATTTAACATTCACATGGTTTTAAAAAATAACTACAAACATTCTGAAGTTGTATTTTGATACCAAAAAATAAAAGAATAAACAAGGTAAATTTTTGTTAAAACAGCAGAACAAATAAAAATGCAAGCTTTGGGCAAAGATTACCTGAAGAAGAGATATTTTTGACCTCTTCTATATTGTAAAAAATTTATTGGTCCATAAGAAGTTATTAGTTACCTTTTTTGTTTTGTTTGTACATCTACACTATTGAATTTATAGTGTTAGTTTGAGTAATGCACTGAAATAATTGTAGTTTAAAATACGAAATAATATATCAGTCAGTGGATTTATGTTCAAAACACTTCTATTTTTTGGCACTAAAGTATGTATAGTACACTGTTTATATTTATTACCTATTGTATCCATGCCTAAATATTATAACTTTAAATGTTTGTCACTTTGATTGACAAACCTAGGTGATGGCCTTGTTTATATATTAACTAGTTCTGCACAGTTAGTACAGATTTAAATAACTGCAATGTATAGGTTAAACCCACACTTTATATAAGCAGCTTCTGATGACATTGTTTCGAACATCAGTCACACAATGATAAACCAAAGCAACTGAAATGGATTGTGGTTAATATTACTGTCAGTGTTGCGAATACTCCTGACAAATACCAGCAACATACCACCCTTCAGTTATTCTGCTCCAACTTGAGTGTTTATTTCTTAAGAGGCGATTATGGTTAGGAATGGACATTACATATTTTACTTATAAGCAGTACATATTTTATTTATGTAGCATATAGTGTTTTACAGCAGAATGATTCCCATCTTCTATATTACTTCCATCATCCCAAAGTACATTTTTTCCTTTTCCTCCTTCAGTTCAGGCAATAAATTGTGATGTGCCCATGGGCTTGGGATAGAGAGAGAATATAGAAATAACTGCTACTTGGAAAATTCTGAGATACCAAAGGAGAACTCTTTATGGATGAAAATCCACCCTAAGTGTTTTTAAGATCCTTAATGCACAAGTAAGCTGTGCTGTTGATAACTTCTTTATGTAGTACACACTACTTTTGTAAGACTATAAATTTACCTCATTAGAGGAGGATTATTAAAGCTTTCTTAAATCCCCATATGTCTTCACTTCAGGTGCATGTGTACATCATAATGTTTTACTCTTTTTTTAATCATTTTCATGCAGTATGGGATAAATCATCTTATTTAGATATCTGCAATTTTTGTATTTTATAGTGGGTGCAATAACTTCTGTTCCATCCAAGTGTACAAAAGCAACAAATAGCTTTCACATTCAGTGAACTGAGGTGTTTAATTGGTATGTGGGAGCCGCGGATAGAAAAGTATACTTGGACGAGAAGTAATAGATTTTTTGGTGACAAGTTGTACCTGTCCCATTGTCCTAGCATAAACTTCAATAATGGACATTTCTCTTCGATGCTATGTCAGTGTCAATCCCACTATAGGTGTAGTGTGTCTCATGTGCATGAGGTCGAATTCTTCTGAACACCAGTATCAGTCAGAGCTGCACATGTGCCCTGTGCTTCCTCATGTTCCTGTGTGAGGGCATAAAGGTTGGAGCAGCTGTGACCCTCCCTTCATTCCCTCTTACCACTCGTGGCTGTGAAATATGACATCTAGCAAATGCCTAACCCACTTCTTCTCTTGGAGACTTGTGAAGAAATCTTCATCTTCACACTCCATTTATTTGGACAATTCCCATCTCCTCACCCCCATTCCCGAAAAAGGGAAGAAAAGTTACCAGAGACTCCTACTCCACTGAACACTTCTGTGTACAGCAGAGCAAGGGGCTCGTGACAACTGCCACATCTAATGGCAAATGCCAAACCCTTAAAGTTCTCTTCTGCCTAGGGGAGAGCTATATCCCAGAAGGTGCTCAGTGTGCAAGTCCTTCTCTGTCAGGTTCTGCAAATTCAGGGATGCTTGGCTCAAGCAACATTTGCCAGAACATTCCATACAGGTCATTTCAGACCCAGAGGTGACTGTTGCTATTCAGGCAAGCCTAATAAACCAACTTCAGCCAGTGCTCCTTTGCACATACATCACACCCCGGGATTGGGCAGTGAAAAGAATATGGAGAGCTCACCCTCAGAGCCAGAGACTTCAACACTGACCACTTCAACATCTGCGAAATCTGCAGCATCAGAAACCTTAGTATTGACAGCTTCAGCTCTGGAACCTGCACTGACTGCTGTTGTGCTAGCACCCCAGGCAGTAAAATCAATACCTATCCCTATAAATAAAGGTGATGCTCACTCATGGAGACAGATGGAGCCCAAATACTGCTCAGATGTGAAGGGAATCCCAGAAGGAGGAGACACAACATCACTCCTCAAAGGACAGATCATCTGAGTCCTCGCCCAGCCTGGGAATGGCACAGTGAATGAAAGACTTGGTGCTGACCTGGTGCTGACCATGATGGACCCTACCAAGGTCCCAAGATACATGCTAGAGGAATCTAGAAGAAAAGTTACCAGGGACCTCCAGAGTTGTTTCCTGTGCTGAAGAGATGGCCAGCACTGGAACCGGCCCCAGTGTCATACCATCTGACAGCACCACCATTCAAAGAGGAAAAGTAGGCTTAGTTGCCAGCATTGAGTAGCGATCCCTTCAGACAGTTACACCACAGAGGGCACCAGGTAGCTGTCATTCAGAACCCTGTCCCAGATGGGGCATGAGTGCCACTAGTCTCAAACAGGCCAACCCCCATACGTCATGCCACCTTGGACATAAGGGCCTTACTGGGGACCATCATCAGGCACATCCAGGAGCAGATCCCCCTCCCACACTTCTATAAAGAGGAGGCGATCCGATTCCACAGTGGCATCGTTAACCAAACCACCCACAGTTGAACCAAAGAGACCCTCCAGGAGCAAGAGAGATCTGTCTGTCTTCACTCAAAAAATTGTCCTCATTGCCGGATGACACAATGACACCAGTCCCGGCACTGGTGATAAATAGCTTTAAAGCATTTCAGGATTTCCCGTCACACATTGTGGAGACATCGGAAAGAGAAGTTCCATCAACTCTTTGTTATCTTGAGCACCACAATGCTGGCTAATATTGACTTCCCTATTAAAGAGGGGATCCTGGAACTGGCCAAAGGATTGTGGCAAACACTGGCCACTCTTCCTCCCACTGTGAAAAGAGTGGAGAAGAGATATCAGGTGCCCCAAAGGGCCTTGAACACTCTTATGCCCATCCAGACTCAGGATCTCTGGTTGTTTTGGTAGTACATGAAAAATTGAAGTTTGTGAAAGATGCATGTAAAGACAAAAATAAAAATAAATTTGGACTCTTTGGGCACAAAGCATATTTATCAACTTCACTCTATCCAGGGGGCGAACTCCCAGGTCCTGGTTCCCAAATACTATTTCCTCAATTTATAGATGTAGCAGTCACCAAGACAGGCCTTGTGGTTCCAGGCATCTGGCATACCACACAAGGTACATAACACCATATAGGACCTGCCCTTAGAGGGAATGAAGCTCTCCCTCCAGAAAAAAAATGAAAGCACTCTATTTCCTCAGGACTCAAGGGAAGTGCTGAAGTCCTTAGAGATTTACACTCTGGCCCCTTATAGGAAACCTGACAAGTATCACCTCCAGTAGAGCAGAGACAACATCCTGCTCCTGGGATTAACAATCAGAATGCCCACAAAGAAAGAAACCCAGGTATTCAAAGGGTGCCTGTCTTCCACTGCCTCAGCTAACCTGGTTCCCTCTAAGAAGCAGCAGATTTGACTCCAGTTTGACTCAATGCTCCCATCAAATTGGAGCCAGTGTCCAACTTTGAGAATTACCCTGTCCTTTTCCATCAGGCATGGGTGGCCTTTACAGATGACAAATGAGCGATAGATATAATCAACTACAACTACCCTATCCATTTCCAAATATTATCTCCACCCTCTGTCCTTCCCTGTTCTCTTCAGGGACTCACTATTATAAACAGAAATGGCCTGATTGCTTCATCTAGGGGCTGTAGAAGAGGTTCCACAGGAGTCTTGGGGAAGAGGCTTCTATTTCTGATACTTACCATCCCAAATAAGAAAGGGGATGTTTGTCCTATCCTAGACCTGAGGAGGCTGAAAAATATATATGCTGCCTCATATTCAGGCTGCTAATGGTTGCCTCAGTCATCCCATCTCTTCAGGCTCAAGACTGGTTCGTGTCCCTTGACTTGCAGGATGCATACGTCCACTTAGCCATCCATCTGGCCCACAGGAAGTATCTAAGATTCACAGCATCTAATCAGTACCCATACAAAGTACTGTCATTCAGACTCTGCACAGCATTGAGAGACTTCACAAAGTGCCTGGAAATAGTACTGGCATCCTCAGAAGGAAGGGCATTCCTGTCTACCCTTATCTTGATGACTGGCTGATTTAGGGCAGACCCGAACAGGGGACAGTGGCAAGAATCATAGGATTGGAAGGGACTTTGAGAGGCTCATGGCAGGACTAAGTGTTATCTAGACCATCCCTAACAGCTGTGTTCTCTTCCTGTTCTCTCAGCTGGGTGTTTTAGTGAACTACAAAAGAATCATTCCTTTTCCCATCATGGACAATAGAGTTCTCTGACACCATCATCTCAAAGAAACACAGTTACTAGAGTTATTACTGCAAAATTGTTTTTGCTCTTTTTCGTGGATGTTGCTGCTTTTAAAGATGAACATGTAAATAGATAATTTATACTTGGGGTATGGACTGGTTTGTGCAAATCATTTAATTTTGTAGATAGCACATCTCCGGTGAACTGGTCACATGCTTTGCTGTTAAGATAATAATTCCATTATCATGTAAGGTGATTGGGGTAGAATATTCTTTTTTGTGTTTCCTAAACTACTTAGCGTGAAGCGTACGTAAATCTTTTGCTTTGCTTATTTACCACATGATGTACAGTTGGGCTCCACCAGATTATCTGCCATTAGAATAACTAAAATCAATATTTCAAATTCCAAATCAAATCACGCTATTCGCTGAGTGGAAGACTACATTGCTGCTGGCACCAAGTAATTAGGAATAGATTCCAGGCAGGAATAATAGTTAAGCCTCAACCTCCTTTTAAAGAACTTCACTCCATATTTAGGCACCTTAAAAAGTGGCCTGATTTTAAGAGGCACTAAAAATCCATGATTCCCTTTGATTTCACATATAAGAATCATATTGCATTTAGGCATTGTGGTTCAGACTGTACTTCATCATTGCCATTGCCTTTGCAGAAAGTTTTGGGATCAGCTGCTTGCATCTGTCTGTTCCAAGGGAAGAACCTCTAGATCTGCTGCAGATTCTCATTGTTCTCAAGTAAAAGCAACAGGGATGAGGGTAGACTTTGTAATCTTAGGTCAGAGAGGATTTCAGTCTCATTAATCAGCAGTTTTCTGACCCCATGGTTTGGTCTGAGGTGCTTCCAAGGAAGGCTTGGTGTGCTGCCATTAAGCCAGCACAAGTAGATAAATGCAAGAAAAGTTGTCAATCAGTAGGTATCCAAACATAGGTTTGAGATCACAGTATTTGTGAACAGTTATGAAAGGATCACCCAAGATTCTTTAGGGACAATGGATTTCATATGTGTATGAATCTGGTACTGACATTCTTGTCAGTTTGTCTTTGATAGAGCAGTACAGTATTACTCAGAAGGGTGAGGGGTACGTTCATGCTAATTGCTTATATTCCATTGCAATCTTTGCAATTTGATGTGTTGGTTAGCCTCCTATTTTACTACAAACCCAGGCACAGTACAGGGCATTGAGTGGGTCACTGATGCAGTGGCAGAGATTGGATATGACAGTGCTATACTGTTGAGCAGAGATCTAGGGCACACTATATTAGGATCACATTCTCCTTTCTAGAAAAAGGGCAATTAAGGTAACTGCTTTATGGAACTTAATTCCAAATTATGGTGTCAAATCCACTTGTGGTGAGGCTCTGCCTTTGTGTCAAGCACCAAAGTGGGGGAAGCATGTAGGATGGCATGTACAAGGCCATGACCTGCCCTCAGGTGGTTGTCTGAGTACATACATCTCACAAAGTTACCCTGAGGCCCTAAAAAAAATTTGATTTCACCTATAAGAATCATATTGCATATTGTGGCTTTCGGGGCTCAGGAGGCAGAATAAGATGATTTGTTTCCTGCTCTGAACAGGAGCCCCAGAGGCCATGGTGGCTCATACCCAACCTTTGACCTGGCCTCTTTCTTATGTATCTTGGATAGCATGAAGCTGTTATAGAAAGCACCCCACTCCCCTTCCGGTGACACAACCCTTTCCCAGTGCCATTAGTGACACATATCCACCAGGAAGGAGAGCTGGTGGTCATTCAAAGGACTGGAAGGATATAAAGTCACCAGTCAGAATTGTTTGCCTTCTCTTGCACCTCCCAAGACCAATCTAGAGAGGCCTTTGAGAAACTAAAGCTAGTCTGGTCAGTTTTTGATGAGGTATGGTGATTTCAAGGCAAGCCCTCTCACACTATGCTGTGCGAGTGTGGATTTTTAAAATATTATCAGGTCACTTATGAACTTTGTCTATACAGGGTAGCCAGGGTCTTACTTTCAATAATTTTGTTTCCATATTCAATGAATTACTCTAGAAATAAAGATCTTCATTAGTTTGTTAGTCCTTTTTTTCTTCACATTAATTTATACTCTATTTAAACCTCTGCTTTTCTATGTTGTAGTGCAATGGTTGCTGTACTATAGTTAGGTCTGTGTATGAGTTCAGTTTTAACAGGAGCTTTAAACCTTTATTTTGGAAAAATATCATTAAAATGGCAAAACCGTAACACAAAATATAAACTTTGAGTACAGCTTGAATTTTTCATGATGGTTTGATTAAAAAAATGAATTGATACAGAGGGAAGAATAAGAGTTTAAAAATCATCCAGTGCGTCAAATTTTCACTGGATTGTTTCTTTTTTGGTACTCCTCTTGCAAGAAATGACAGATGACTAGGGAGGAGTATAAAAATATTGCTAGAGCATGCAGGGGTGTAATCAGGAAGGCCAAGGCACAACTGGAGTTGCAGCTAGCAAGGGATGAGAAGGGTAACAAGAAGGGTTTCTACAGGTATGTTAGGGTAACAAGAAGGTGGTCAGGGAAAGTATGGGACCCTTACTGAATGGAGGAGGCAACATAGTGACAGATGATGTGGAAAAAGCTGAAGTACTCAATGCTTTTTTTGCCTCGGTCTTCACAGACAAGGTCAGCTCCTAGACTGCTGCACTGGGCAACACAATATGGGGAGAAGGTGAGCAGCCCTCAGTGGTGAAAGAACAGGTTAAGGACTATTTAGAAAAGCTGGACATGCACAAGTCCATGGGTCCAGATCTAATGCATCCCAGGGTGCTGAGGGAGTTGGCTGATGTGATTGCAGAGCCATTGGCCATTATCTTTGAAAATTTGTGGCGATTGGGGGAGGTTCTGGATGATTGGAAAAAGACTAATATAGTGCCCATATTTTAAAAAGGGAAGAAAGAGAACCCGGGGAACTACGGGTCATCCTCACCTCAGTTCCCGGCAAAATCATGGAGCAGGTCCTCAAGGAATCCATTTTGAAGCACTTGGAGGAGAGGAAGGTGATCAGGAACAGTCAACATGGATTCACCAAGGGCAAGTTATGCCTGACCAACCTGATTGCCTTCTATGATGAGATAACTGGTTCTATGGATATGGGGAAAGCGGTGGATGTGATATATCTTGACTTTAGCAAAGCTTTTGGCATGGTCTCCCACAGTATTCTTGCCAGCAAGTTAAAGTAGTATGGATTGCATGAATGGACTATAAGGTGGATACAAAGCTGGCTAGATTGTCAGGCTCAATAGGTAGTGATCAACGGCTCGATGTCTAGTTGGCAGCCAGTATCAAGCGGAGTGCCCCAGGGGTTGGTTGCGGGGCTGGTTTTGTTCAACACCTTTATTAATGATCTGGATGATGAATTGCCCCGTCAGCAAGTTTGCAGATGACACTAAGCTGGGCAGAGAGGCAGATATGCTGGAGGGTAGGGATAGGGTCCAGAGTGACCTAGACAAATTGGAGGATTGGGCCAAAAGAAATCTGATGAGGTTCAACAAGGACAAGTGCAGAGTCCTGCACTTAGGAAGGAAGAATTCCATGCACCGCTACAGGCTGGGGATCGACTGGCTAAGCAGCAGTTCTGCAGAAAAGTACCTGGGGATTACAGTGGATGAGAAGCTGGATATGAGTCAGCAGTGTGCCCTTGTTGCCAAGAAGGCCAATGGCATATTGGTCTGTATTAGTAGGAACATTGCCAGCAGATCGAGGGACGTGATTATTCCCCTCTATTCGGCACTGGTGAGGCCACACCTGGAGTATTGTGTCCAGTTTTGATCCCCCCACTGCAGAAGGGATGCGGACAAATTGGAGGGAGTGCAGCGGAGGGCAACGAAAATTATTAGGGAGCTGGGGTACATGACTTAAGAGGAAAGGCTGAGGGAACTGGGGTTATTTAGTCTGCAGAAGAGAAGAGCGAGGGGAGATTTGATAGCAGCCTTCAACTACCTGAAGGGGGGTTCCAAAGAGGATGGAGCTCGGCTGTTCTCAGTGGTGGCAAATTGTCTCAAGTTGCAGTGGGGTAGGTCTAGGTTGGATATTAGGAAACACTATTTCACTAGGAGAGTGGTGAAGCACTGGAATAGGTTACCTAGGGAGGTGGTGGAATCTCCATCCTTAGAGGTTTTTAAGGCCTGGCTTGACAAAGCCCTGGCTGGGATGATTTAGTTGGGGATTGGTCCTGCTTTGAGCAGGGGGTTGGACTAGATGATCTCCTGAGGTCTCTTCCAACCCTGATATTCTTTGTTAAATCTAAAACACCTGTGCTCTGGCCACACTGTTGCTCCTCGTGCTGATGGCTAGAATATCAATTATACATTAGTAGTGTTTGTCTATGGAATATTTTATAGCTTTTTAGCCATAATGGAGAATAATGAATCAGGGTTTCAAATCTCATATCTTCAAAGTGCTGTTTTAATTCCCATGCAATTCACTATATTTATTTTTAACTGTGGCCAGGAACACCAACTTAGAAAATAGTTAAGAACAGACCTGCTGAACACTCCACATCCCACTAAGAAAAAATAATGGAGAGTGCTCATTGCACCCTCTGTAGGTACAGAATCCAGGTCTCTAATACAATAGATGCCATTCTTAGCCAGTGTACCACACTGTCTTTTGGAATGACTAAACCAGTTAGGATAATCCAATCTCTAACCACTCTAAACCACACTCCTCTCCCAGAGCTAGGGATAGAATCCAGGATTCTTGGCTGACAATATTTTACTGCTGACTAGTGAGTAAATAGTTGTGTAATGCTCTGAGAAAGTGTGTATCAAGTCATCCTAGCTAGTCAATTACTACCAGTTACTCTTGTAGCTCAAGTAGTAATTGTTTAAGCTAGGGATGTGAAGGTTAAGGGGTTCAAACGCTGCTGCTGAACAATGTGAAGAGATGGTAGCTTTGGATATGATTTGCACAGTGAGAACATCACTTTAAAATAGGTTTTGTACTGAAAAGCTGTGATGATCTAAATTATGGTATGAATAACCAAAATACGTTTCACATTTCAGTCAATTGTCACACAATTTGCTTGTGTAACCCACTGGTCAGTGTGTGCTTTGTGCCCCACTCTATGCCTAATCATGCATAGAGGATGTAAGTCTGTTACAGCTCTCAGCTTGAGAAAATGGGCTTTTTTAGCACAAGCTGTAAAAACTCATGCTTGGAGCTCTGGAGGTCATTGGTTCAATTCCTCGAGTGGGCCAAGATGGTGGCCATCACATTTTTATGGCCTTGACATGTTTGAAGGCTTCATCCTGGCAAGAAAGGGGGAGAGCTGTTTTGGAAAGTGAATGGTAACAAAGGTTGTTTCAGGGAGGTTCCTTCCGGCTGTCAGGTTATGTTGTCATTGCTAATCATGGAGGATTACTCTTGGTGTATTTACTTTCAGTAACTTTTAAATAGGGAAAAAATGTAATCAGATAATTTATTGAGGGACAGCACAGCCTCTACACACTTTTCCAGCACTTGACATAGGCAGGATCGGCTTCAACAGCACCATTTCTCCCTCTGATTCCCAGGCACATGAAGCTCCCTTTACTCTGAGAGAGATCCACTGAGGTAAACCAAACCTTAGCAGTGACTTCCGCAGTATTAAGACTGAGTGACTTCCCAAATGCATGCCATATGTGATAGTCAGTGCTGATAATGCATGCTGATTGGTTGATATAAGTTACATAAAAGCATACAAGATCACTGCTAACGTTTTATTTAAAGTCTAAGTTTGAAGCTGGGTTATGCATTACGTTTGGGTATCTGTTGGAGATGGAAATGAAAGCCTTAAAGAATGTTGGAGTGCATTATCGATAGTGTTGTAGGCAATATGAAGGGGGAAAGAAATGTACAAGTCTTTCCACTTGATTTCTTCTTTCCATTCTTTTAATATTCTGGGTTGATGAGGGATGTCCCACTGCAAATTTAGCTATCACTAAATGTAAGGTTATCTTGCTGTTTTGAGCTCAAGGTTATTGATCAGTTATCAACTTCAGACTTAGTAAGCTTCTGTATTTTTTGCATAATTAAAAACACTTTTTTATGTGGACATATTCAAGCTTTTTAACCTTGGGACAACCCTTAGAGCATTTTTATTAGTGGATAGTTTTACATGGCAAAACAACATATGTTAGCTTTTAAGTAAAAATCTCAATTAATATTAGTTTACATACACAATGTGGGTGAATGATAGTAACATCACTGATATGTAAACAGTTAAAGTTACCTTTTTATTCAGTTAGTTCCAAGATAATTTACTTATTTTGCCTTTGCCATTTGAGTTGCTTTTTATGTTCTCAGTGGGTAGGGTGACCAGAGAGCAAATGTGAAAAATCAGGACGGGGTGGGGGGTAATGACAGATGACTAGGGAGGAGTATAAAGATATTGCTAGAGCATGCAGGGGTGTAATCAGGAAGGCCAAAGCACAATTGGAGTTGCAGCTAGCAAGGGAGTTGCAGCTAGCAAGGGATTCTAGTTGCAGCTAGCAAGGGAGCCTACATAAGAAAAAGACCCAAAAATTGGGACTGTCTCTATAAAATTGGGACATTTGGTCACCCTGTCAGTGGGTCACATTGTGCCATAATAGGTGAAACAAAATTTCCCGTTGATTTGAAAAGCAAGTTTTGCTTAAATATTGATGGCATAATTAGGTCCAACGTATTTTCAGGACTATCTAGTGCAGAGGGGGGCAAACTACGGCCTGTGGGCCACATCTCCTTCGCAGGACCTTTCCCTCTGGCCCCCGAGCTCCTGTCAGGGAGCAGGGTCCGGACAGGCTTGCAGAGGAGCCAGCCCAACCCCCCACAGCGTGGTGAGTGGGGCGGAGACTAGCCCCTGGCCCCCCCCTCTTCTGCTCCCCTCCCTGCCTCCCTCGCAGTCACAGTTCACCCCAGCACCTGGACAGTATGGCTGCAGCTTCAGCTGGGCGGCGGCACGGCTATAGCACGGCCAGACCTGGTGCTCCAGGGCGGCACAGTCTGGGGAAGTTCCGGAGCGGGATGCAGGGAGGTGGTCAAGGGGCCTGGGCCCTGCTGCCGGGGACAGGGGCAGAGCACCCCAGGGCCCCCCTCCACCTCCAGCATGCTTGGCCCCTGTACCCAGCAGCCAAGCCCAGACAGGGAGCGAGCCCTGCCCAACTGCCAGGGAGAGCAGCCAAATGAGCAGGGGAAACACACAGGGAAAGGACTGAGCCCCCCTTTCCCCCATCCCACAGGTAATGTGGGGCAGGGAGAGCAGGGAGGGTTGGATAGGGGGCGGGAGGGCTCCAAGGGGGCAGTCGGGGGATGGGGAGCAGGGGGGATTGGATAGGGGATGGGTATCCCGGGGGGATGGTCGGGGGCGGAGAGCCAGGGGTGTTTTGGATAGGGATGCAGGAGTCCTAGGGGGCAGTCAGGGGTGGGGAGTAGGGGTGTTGGATGGGGGTGGGAGTTCCAGGGGGCTGGAATGGGGGTGGGGGCCAGGCATAGCCTCGCCCAGCCTTCCCTACCCAGTCCTCCATACAATTTCTGTACCCGATGTGGCCCTAGGGCCACAAAGTTTGCCCACTCCTGATTTAGTGTCACTTCAAACATGTATCTGTGAGAGATACAAAGCTCACTGAAAAAATCATATTGATAGATCTAAAACTCAGTGGCTTTGGTACTGTTTAGATTATATTACATTTAATTTTAGAGTACGTTGAGATAGTGCTATGCCATTTTATCCATATGCAGTACATGAAAAAATATCCAAAGAGCCTAGATTTGTAAAAATGCTGATCACGGTCTGTTGGTTATTCTTGTCAGTTAGATAAAGGAGCTGATGAGAAATAGTTGTCTGCACCCTAAACAGTGCATATGAGTCTTAAATGAGCCCACTGGAGGCCATTTATCTGTGTCTCTCTTTACCAGGATAAAATAAAATAAATGTCTGAGTGAAAAATTCATTTGCATCTCAAAGTAACAGCAAGTTTGATGTAGAGGAATACCCTTGACTGGCTTTTATGTCTGGGCATACACACATACTTGCATACACAGGAAGATCCTGTGTGGTTTCAGTGACCATTTATGTAATATGGTATTTTTTTTCTCCATTCTCTTTGTGAATTGTTTTAGTGTGGTGAGCTTTGGTATATATATTTTGTAGATGATACTTAATTATTCTCATTTGCATGTGAAACCTGTTTATATTTTGGAAGTGATTGTAATATCAGCTGTACTTAATGTTTAACTGTTCCCTTCAAGAATTACTTTCACTATTGTCTGTTTGTCTCTCACACACACACTCTCACACCCTGTTTGTTGGACTACAATGCTAGATACCAAATAATTCTTTGAGATACCTTTATTCAAAACCATATGTTATACCCGTAATCGTGTGCATAATGATATGCCTGTGTCACAAGGGAAGAAGTTTAAGTAGGTGGAATGTGAACAAATGGATACTCACTTGATTGGTGTCAGATGTTAAAGGTACATATCTCTAGTGATTGGCAAAGGAGGCAGCACAATTGCAAAAGAGCCATACTCTGAGGTAAAATAATTTGAGTACACTCACTTGTTATGCTAATCATGGGACAATTCCAACAGAGAATCCTAGAGTTATTCAAACCCAACAACCCTACTAGCTCTCTAACAGATGATGGAACTAATGGCCTAAGATTGGAGTCCTCTAAACTGACAGTAGTACTATGTAACTAAATTATTATCTGAGTATGACCTTTAACAAAACACTCCATAATAATGCTATTCAGGTAAAGAGGTGAGGGGAAGAAAAGGTACTATGTCACATACATGGTCACTGAAATAACCTGCCTTCTTTCTGTGTAAGCAAATGTGGGTACACCCAGACACAAAAGCCAACCACGTGCAGTTGTCTGTAGCAAACTTGCTGTTACTTTGAAATGCAAATTGTCCCACCCACCTCCCGCTGCCTCAGGACATGGAGTCTTTGTCTGGACTGACAGGAAAAAGGGGTTATGGCTCCTTTAAGGGTCCCTCCACCCTTGGGTTTGGGGGAAGAAGTGGTCAGGGAAGGGAGAAACATTACTGAACTGATGGGCGAGCTGGTGAGACTCAGGTGTGCCATTGGCTTCTGAACATTCTAGGGAAGGTGTATATACTATATCCCTCTGGCCTGAACCCGCTCTCATGCCTGGATTAGAGCTGCCATCCCTAGGATTACACTGGACTGGGTTTTTTTATTTTGCTGTGGGCATTGTGCTAATCAAGTTTTTGATTAGTTTTTGACCTACCCAGTGAGGTAGGTCATCAGGTAAGGTTCAAGTTGTCACAATATAGTAAGTTGCTGATGTCCAGGGCAGGTACTGGGGCGGGGCGGGGGGGGGGCAGTTCCCTGGCAAACAGGAATTGGACATTCATAATGTTGTGGCCTAATGAAACCACACCCATCTTGTCTTTCTTCCTGCAGGTCCAGGACAATGAGTTTTTCATTCCAATTATAGTCCTATTGACAACATTTTAAATGTCCAAACCCTTTTTTGGTGCTTAGCTTATATTAGTAACAGGAAAAAAAACCCAAAGTGTCCTCCGATACTGCAACATAAACCTCAGCCAAAGCTTCCCCTGAGCTTGAATGTTCCAAAGGTATGAGCTCCTGTGTAATAGCTCCCTAATTTCCTTTGATCCCAAGAAATGTTCCCTCTCTGTTTGCCTTATCAGCATGACTTGAACACTTAATATCTGGGAACTAAATGTTAGGTTTTTGCACCTGATCCAAAGGTGACTTAACAAATAAAACCCTGAATGTCTATACAGGATCTTAGTATAGACTGTGTTTTAACTGCGGAGTTATTATATTTTAAGGATTTGCTCTGTACTTATGCCGGACATTTCAATGCACCCAAAATAAAGTCAGTGCATTAGAAGACACTGCGATTAAGCACTGCCAGCCTGCTCCAGAGCTTAATGTAATTTAGGAGTATTCACAGCCACTGTGAATCAGACAGTATAGAATAACGACAAGAACTAAATATGAAATCACTGCTGATAAAATTTGTGGATGACAAAGATTGGCGGAATGGTAAATAGGGATGAAAACAGGGCAGTCAGAGAGTAGTCTGGTATGACTGGTAAGCTGGGCCCATTAAAGCAAAATGCATTTGGCTGTATTAAAACACAAATTTTTACAAGCAGGGGTAAGGAATGTAGGCCATCCTACAGAATGTGGGGGAATGTGTCTTGGAATGCAGTGACTCTGAAAAGGATTTAGGAGTTATAGGGTACAAGCATCTCAAGATGAGCTTCCAGTGTGATGCTGTGACCAAAAAGGGCTAATGCAATCCTTCAGTTTGTAAATAGGGGAGTAGTGAATAGGAATAGAGGTGTATACCACATTGTTGAGGCAGATACTAGAATACTGTGCACAGTTCTGGCATCTACATTTTAAAAAAGATATTGAAAAATTAGGATGGATGCAGAAAAGAGCCACAAAAGTGACTCAAGGCCTAGTGCCTTATAGTGAGAGACTTAGAGATCTCAATCTGTTTAGTTTATGAAAAAGAAGATTGAGAGGTGACTTGATTACAGTGAATAAATACTGTAATTGGAGAAAATACTGGATACTAAAGGGCTCTTTAATTTAACAGAGAAAGGCATAACAAGAATCAATGGCTGGAAGCTGAAGCCTCTCAAGTTCAAATGGGAAATGAGGCACACGTTTTTAACAGAGAGAATGATTAACCACCGGAACAAACTACCAAGGGAAGTGTGAATTCTCCATCTCTTGATGCAGATCAAGGGAAGTGATTGTTCTCCTCTATTTGGCACTGGTGAGGCCACATCTGCAATATTGCGTCCAGTTTTGGGCCCCCCCACTACAGAAAGGATGTGGACAAATTGTCGAGATGGTCCAGCGGAGGGCAACAAAAATGATCAGGATGCTGGGGCACATGACGTATGAGGAGAGGCGAGAGAACTGGTCTTGTTTAGTCTGCAGAAGAGAAGAGTGAGGGGGGATTTGATAGTAGCCTTCAACTACTTGAAGGGGGGTTCCAAAGAGGATGGAGCTCGGCTGTTCTCAGTGGTGGCAGATGACAGACTTACGAGGAAAGGCTGAGGGAACTGGGGTTATTTAGTCTGCAGAAGAGAAGAGCGAGGGGAGATTTGATAGCAGCCTTCAACTACCTGAAGGGGGGTTCCAAAGAGGATGGAGCTCGGCAGTTCTCAGTGGTGGCAAATGACTGAACAAGAAGCAATGGTCTCAAGTTACAGTGGGGGAGGTCTAGGTTGGATATTAGGAAACAATATTTTTCTAGGAGGGTGGTAAAACACTGGAATAGGTTACCTAGGGAGGTGGTGGAATCTCCATCCTTAGAGGTTTTTGAGGCCCGGCTTGGCAAAGCCCTGGCTGGGATGATTTAGTTGAGGATTGTTCCTGCTTTAAGCAGGGGGTTGGACTAGATGACCTCCTGAGGTCTCTTCCAACCCTAATCTTCTATGATTCTATGTTGTCTTCAAATCAAGACTGTATACTTTTTCTGAAGATGTGTTTGACCAAACATAAGTTATTGAAAATTCTCAATAATGAAAACCAGATAAGTGGTCTTGAAAATAAATCCTAGGAAGAACAAAGATCATACTTGGCAAATATGCTGAGAAGCATAACTCAACAGTGCAAAGAAGTAGTTTTACAAAACTTCAGATAGTGGGTAAGATCAGGCAGAAATAGATGAAAAAATCAAGAGGAGAAGCAAGTTCAGGATCAGATTTTATTTTTTTAAATTTATGATCACTGGTCATTGGACCAGTGCTTAGTGGCTTTCTAGTCTGCTAAAGTATTTCTAGCCTAAGTATGCAATAAGATATCAGATCTTGAAAAGAAGTGTATGTTGTTGTGCTTATTGTCTTCATATATTTTTTCCTGCCATTTCAATTCAGATGCAACTTTGGCAGTTTATATCCTGAGAATCACTACACTTAGAGACTAAAACATCCTAGCCATTATAGCTGGAGCACATTGTGGGTCAAGGGTTTGAATGGGTGGAGACAATGATCCTTTAGTAGCGTGTGATGCCCCCATAAGGGAGGACCATCATTATTTAATGCCCACCACCTATGACAGGTTCTGTGGCGGGTCTCCTGGGGCCAAAGTGGTCTGCAAAGCAGAAATGAATCTTTTCCTTTCAAGAGTTATCCTTTCAGTTACATTTTTGAGTATGTTGATAAAGTTCTGGCCCTTTCTGTCTCCGTTGTCCTTGCCCCCCTGCCATTCATGATGTCTCATGCCATTTTGCAAACTCAGAATAAGTGTGAAATGGGAGAGACTCAAACTAACCAGTAAGAATATAGCCCAAATATTCTTAGAAAAAGCCTATTGATTAGAAGTTGTCTAATCTATAGGAGTGATTCTAAAATCTTCAATAGAGAAAAGGAAAACCTAATAGGTTGTGACATCAAATACGCCCATGGAACCAATCTAGGAAGTAACAAACAAGTAAGCAGTGACTGAAAATTATTAATGAAAATCAGAAACTGAGATTAAGAAAAACAGGAAGACAAGAAAATGTTGTGAATACAATAAAAGACCTTGGAAAAAATACCTGGAAGAAATCAGATAATGTCAGCATACTTCAGAATACTCTTAAGGAAAATAGGAGTTCCAAGACTCAGAGGACACAAATATAATGGGGTGACAAATGTTTTGCTTCAAGGACAGTGATAGTACTTACAAACAGAGAAAGCATTATGAGGAGACCAAAGAGTTTTCCATCTGGTACTACAGAAATATATTACAAGAAATAAAATCTTCACAACCATCCAAAATATATAAAATGAGGGAGACAGTTCTTGTTAGAGGATTCTGACATAACAGATGGAGTCATCCAGAGTAGAAATAAGTGAAAAAGATAGTTTCAACATGAATAACAGGTAGTCAACCGAATAACAGAAGAACTAGAAAAAAAAAAACAAAACCCGAGGAGTACTTGTGACACCTTAGAGACTAACAAATTTTATTTGGGCAAAAACTTAAGTGGGCTAAAACCCACTTAATCGGATGCATGCAGTGGAAAATACAGTAGGAACACACACACACACACACACACACACACCCATGAAAAAATGGGTGTTGCCATACCAACTGTAACAAGACTAATCAATTAAGGTGGGCTATTATTAGCAGGAGGAAAAAAAACTTTTGTAGTGATAATCAGGATGGCCCATTTCAAACAGTTGACACCATTAAACACCACTTGCAAACTGGACACCATTAAATTAGGCTTGAATAAAGACCTGGAGTGGATGGGTCATTACACAAAGTAAAAACTATTTCCCCATGCAAATTTTTCCCCTACTGTTACTCACACCTTCTTGTCAACTGCTTGAAATGGGCCATCCTGATTAACATTACAGATAAATTTGTTAGTCTCTAAGTTGCCACAAGTACTCCTCTTTTTTTTTTCTAATACAGACTAACACGGCTACCACTCTGAAAGAAGAGCTAGAGAAACTATTAATGGAATAGATCAGAAAAAAGCTCCAGTTCAGATGGCCCGTAGGGCGGGTCCACCTAATATAATTCTTGTTCATGATGAAGGAAAGCAGAAATATGTAGTCCTATGAATAAGAACACCTTTTCACTGGTCTAAAAATCCTGTACTACATTACGGACCATTGAATTGCTGGCCAAAAATCTTCAATTAATGTTATTGCTGGCCAAAAATCTTCAGTTAGCTAATTACTGTTGTCCCCTCTCTTCCTGGGAATTCATGGACCCCATTGGTTTCCAAAAATCAGTTTCTGGGAGTATTTCTCCAAGAAACAGAGAGGCGAAGAGACTGTTAAAACACTATAATCACCTATTGTCTACAACAATTAATACTCTGGCCTCTAAATGTCATCTCATTGTCCTTTCAAATCCTTTGTGGATTTTAGGTAACCAAGACAAATGACCAGATTTCATGATCACAAATCCTCCAAATTTTGCCTCTGTAAAAGGTGTACAGTTAGTGAAACAAAAAGTGTGTAATTTCTTTAATAAGGAAAAAGCTTACATTTCAGTATGAAAAGGACTCCAGTTACAAAAGTAATGTAAAGATGACACAGATGACATCAAAAGATGACATCCTTAAAATAAGGCTAGCTAAAATCAAAACAAAGTATATAGGGAAGAAAGCCACTACATACCTTAACTAGGCATACTACCTTGTAAACCTTAAATCTGTTTAAATAGGACTTCAACAGTTCATTCTCCAAAGTGAGTGTCTTCCATTATTTTTCTTTGTTGTACTCTAGAATGTGTGCTTATGTGATAGAAACCGTGAAAAGTCTTATATTTGTCTAGATGAGAGAAGTGTACAAATAGCATTCTGATAATGGTCTTTGACTCTGAGACAAGGCTTCTGTACCTGAAAATGCGGCAAGATGTGTAACTGCTCTAATAAGTACAGCATGTAAACCAGTAAAATCAACAGAAGATTCATAACTAATGAATACAGCAACACACCATAGTGCCAAGGCATATTTTAAATTAGCAAAACCACCAAATATCAGCACATTGTAATTGATTGTTTTTCAACAGTCCAAATCTGCTTTAGTCTATTTTAAAGGAAGGAAATTTAAAGTGATCCGAAGACTGGGATTTGCTATATTCAATTCTAGACCAAAAATTATGTTTAAAAAATACTGCTACACCAAGAACACTTTAAAAGTTTAATATTCCTGGGAAGATTGGAGTCTCCATGTTCCCATCATATATAGCTTTTGTATGTACCTCTGGTTGAGCACAAGATCATTAACTCTTTTAAAATAAGCAAAACAAAAACTTACTTACCATATTTTTGCATCTCCTCATACACTACTAGGAGTATCTGGTCATTTAATCTACAGACTAAGATCTACTTCTTCCATTCCATCCATTGCAGCAACAAAGAATGGAATTACTGAGGATGAAGGCTATAGCTTTCAGTTTGTCATTTTTCTCTGATTTGTAGCTGGAGGGAAACCATGTTGGCTAGAGAGCAACTCTGCTCCCATCATTTCTATAAGTACATTTACATAGCTTCGTGTGAATTTCCTCTTTTTGCCATAGGAAGAAGAATCAGCCATCATCCCCAACCTCAGTAGTTAACAACGGTTACCTATTTGTTTCCAAATATATGCGTTACTGAGAAATTTGGATTAACATTTTTAATTAAGTTCAGCCTTGGGAGGATTTTTGAACAGCCACTATACAATGATTTCCTCTATGGCTCAAGCTTAGTTAACGGTTTACAGCACTTTATAGCATTGTTGAATCACCTTGTCTGCTAAAGCAGTTGTCAGAAAAATATGGGCCAGCATGGTAGAATGTATTAGACCAATACATTGTCTCCATTTTATTATGAAGCTGCTGAGGAAGCTGTGATATACAGCACTGTCATTACAGATCTATTGTTAGAGGGGTTCCACAGTGTTTTGTGCACTGCCATTAATTTATAGCAGTAAACAATATGTAGCTCTCCGACTGCAGCAAAGCAGAATCTTTTAATGAGGTGGATGTTATTACCACAATAAATCAGTGCATTCGTGTAATGTATAATTCAATGTGTGTATTCCCACTGTAACTTCTCTGAGTAAGCTGATAGTGTATCATTGTCAGTGCACAGCTCTGTGGTTCGTTGTTTTTGTTTTTTTTCCCCCTCCCTAAGCTTTCTGTCATTTGGGGACTTTTTTTTTTTATTTGCTTGAAAATAAATGTGGCATGTCTTGATGGTTGTCCTGTTGCAGGCTTAAGAAACCAACTGTAACAATAATAGTGAGAATCAATACCGTGGATTTTAGCTGTATGGATCTCTGCATGATACCATTTTTTCAAAAGAGAATGAAATCAATCCTAATTGGTTTTAGCTTTATATTCAAGGAATGTAATTCTATAACTATTGATTTGGGGCATGCTCATTTGCAGGGTAATAAAAATAGGAGCAAATTAAGTGAATACTTAAAATGCTACAGTACTATATAGATACAGCACTGATTCTATTTTTCATTCATACAGTTTTTTTACGAATGATCTTATTTCTCTTTTTTTCCCCTCCAGCATAGCTGAGTCTTTAGGGAAAATCTGTGCAGATGGAGATTCCAAAATGGTTCTGTAACAAAAAAGATAGTTCTTGGAGTCAGTTGCATTCTTCCCTGGAATATGTTTGCTAAATCAGATAACATCCTTTTCTGCAAGCAATCACTCCTTTAAAAGGGTTACATTTCAAATTAGTGAACTGCAAAAATAGTAATCAACCTAAGATGTTTTCTTTATCCAATTGCAAAGTGAAAACTGCTTTAAGTAAGATTAGATCTTAAATCCTTGTTTGATCTGTTATCTAGAAGAAAAACTACTTGCAGTTGATATAGTACATCAGATGCCATCTGCAAGTAAAAATATACTTTTATAGTAGTAATCAGATAATCCAAATATTTCCAAAATTATAAATACGGCAATGGAGATCATTTTTTTACTTAGATTTTAAATTATTTTTTACATCTAACCAAAGGAAACCTCTGTTTTCACTGACTCAGTGCTGTATTATTGTTTCTTACTTTTGCTTAGAAGCTTTACCTTGAATGTTTGTCTCATCTTGTATGTATTGTTAACTATATCTGTTAATTTTATTTTAGTAAGATGATAAATGTGAAAATATCTTTTCTGCAAGGGTATTCTTCAGTTATAACCAGGCACTTCCATAATCTGTTTACATGTGCATCATTTAATTTAATGGTATAAGAAAACAGTATTCTATATCAGTCTCTGTACATATAGTAGAAATGTATCAAATATTGCCCATATGTACCAAAATATTTCAGACCTCTTAAAGTATTATACATATAAAACAATTAAAAGACCACCGAATCCTGATATAGGAATAATCCCATTGAAGAAACACATGGCATGTATACCAAAACTTTGTATTTTGCATTAATTAAATCCCATTTTAGCAATGTTTATAAAAATGTGGTAAGTCTTTTTGGTAATTTTGCATATTTAATTAACTTAGTTTGATTTTTGATATCAATACTTTCTGATATAATTTGTCTTTCTCATTTTCCTGCATTATGTGCAGACAAATCTTATTCTTTAGGTATAATTTCTTGTGGGATGAGTTACCATTTAAAAAAACAAAACAAACAGCACCAACAACAAGAAAACAAACAAAAAATCAAACACTAGTTCTAATATCAACATTCCACCTACACTTGACATTCCCTCTCACTCTTGGTCAGCCTGACACCTTTCCTAAAACATCAAGGTCCAAAGCCATGTTTCTAACTGTTGCTCACAACTCATTCAATAGTCTACAAAACATCACACACCTAGGATCCACTTTGTGTAATACTGTCTGCTGTGAAATGCTTGATAGTGATGATCAGTGTTCAACCGAAATTAGACTATACTGATGGAACGTAACAGCTTCTTCCATCACCTGTGTGTATGTTATCCAAGTTTGAGATCCACATTTCTCTTCACTCACATATCAACTCTGTCTGCTTTTGCAAAAAACAAAAAGAAAAAAAAATCCTAGACAACATATTTGCATGCATGCTAATAATTCTGTTTGGAAAGACACTGAAAACTGGTTATGATTATGATGTGGTGATTGTCTCCTTTGTTTTAGCCAATTGGTGCTCTAAATCCAAAGAGAGCAGCATTCTTCGCAGAGCGATATGAATCATGGGAAGATGATCAGGTTCCAAAGTTTCACTATGGCACTCATTACTCAACTGCAAGTTTTGCGCTCACTTGGTTGTTGAGAATTGTAAGTACAGTCCTTAAAAATATATTTTCTTTTAAATAATAATGAAAGCGACAAATAATCAGAAACCATGAGTAAATTAAAACCCAACAGAATATAAGGCAATTAAGATTTTGAAGTAATTGATTGTCAGCAACTTGTTTCAATTTCCAAGGATAAAATCTGTTGCAAACTCTGAACATCATGTTTTAATTTTTATAGGGTAGCCTTCTCAAATCAGTATAAAAGCTCTTTTCCCTTTAAAATATGCTTTTCAAGTAGACCTCATTGTATTACATTAAATAGGGTGAACTTCTCTTCCTCACATGATTTTTTTCATTGGGGCATACTCTGAAAAATTTAAAATTCTTACGAACATATTTAATTTTCATCCCTAAAAGTTAAAATCAGATATCTTAAGATGCTCATAAGATTTTACATTGTCATATTTGTTTTAAATGATGCTGCAGTATATATGCAGGTAACATTGTGGATGCAACGTATTGACAATATATTGGTTAAACAGTGCATGTTTCTGTAAAATTGAAAGGTGATTTATCTTCTAGAAAGTAATTTCTTTGGGAAAGCATTAGCAGCACATCATTAATTAAAGCTTGTTAGAATGGTACAAGCATACATAAATCCTTGAAGTAATTTATAGTGCTTAGCTAATTTCAAGCAATTACCCACTAATATGTGCTTAAGTGTTCTTTAACTAAGAGGAGGCTTTTAAATCTTTCAAACATTTTTCTTTTCTAAATCATAAATTACAGATTTAGCCATAACAATGGTAAAGTTACATTAAGTATTAAATATTTGATTGCATTAATAGATAAACTTGAACAAACAAAAGAAAAAAATCTTAGCTGATTAAGCCATGCAATTATTTTTGGAAACACTTTATTTAAAAATAAACAAACCAACCCACACAAACCCTTGGATAATAAAAATATTCAGCTTTTTCTTCTTAATGTGTTTAAAAGCAATTCATGTCACGACTGATCTATAAATATTTCCCTTCCATTTTTTACAAGCTTTTATTTGTCTTAATTTACATTGAGCACAGCAGAGTAGAAATAAGGGTTACTCACACACAAAAACAGCCATGGCTGAATTATTCATCAGGTGGGTAGCAGAAATAACCTGTCCCAATTAACCTTATGCACCAGGAAATGAAGTAAGAGTAACCCTAAACTTCAGACATTGCAATTGCCATTTTTATCACATTTCTTTCAAAAAGTATCACTTCATTTTTTTTTCTTTCATAGGAGCCCTTTACAACATTTTTCCTACATGTACAAGGCGGGAAGTTTGACCATGCAGATAGAACTTTTTCATCAATTTCAAGAGCATGGCGCAACAGCCAGCGTGACACTTCTGATATCAAGGTAAAATACTGTTTTTGGCTTTTGTGAAAGCTGTTAACACATATTGCACTGTATTATATAAGTGCTGACTTGATGAAGAGCTCTGTTTAGCCTAAATTACCTCACCCACCTTGTCTTTCTGATCTCCTAGTACCACCACAGCTACAACCCTGCAAACTTTTTTTTTTTTTTTTTTTGTAGGCAAGGCTGGTAGTACCGCTTACTAAAGTTGCCTGACGCTTCCCATTATTAGTCTTTGTTTTCTGTTCCTTATAACTTTGCCAAACTTTTATCCTTTGGGCTGAAATTTTCCATGCTGGGTGTCTCCCTCTGGTTGAATTTTTTTGAAAAATTGCGGTCAAAATAATTGAGCCATTTCAAAGAACAGGGCAAGGACAAAAATGTTGTTTTGCCCATGTTAAAAAAAATTTGGTGACCTTTTCTTTGAAATGTTTTAATGCCCCTTTCCTTTGGAACAGGGACTTTGTCAGGGACCTTTTGCCATCCCCAGGAAAATCCACCAAATTTGGCCTAATTATAAGCCTCTGAAAAATCACCTTTCACATCTTAGATTTTATCATTTAAATTCCCCAAAGATTGTGTCTGCACTGAGCATGCTCCAGCCTGGGGCTCAGAACCACATTCCCTGTAACTGCAACTCTGGGCTTCTGTGGGCTCAGTTAGGTCCAGATGCCTGAACTGAGAGTAGAATGACTCTCCCTTTTGCAGTCAGTGACACACTTTCCACCCTCCCTCGGACCGGACAACAAGGAGGAGAGTGCTGCCTGATTCAAATGCAGAGGATACAAGATCTGGACCTGGGGAGGGGAGGGGAAGGGCAGGGTTGAGGTGGGATGGGGGCACAGATTGGGACACGGTGCCTGGTGGTATTAGTTGTAGTAATAGTGAAGTTTCTACTTTCTGGGTGGAGGAGTAGAGTGTACTGTTAGGTGGTTTCACTGTTCACTTTCTTGCATAGGTAACTTTGTGCGATATATGTTTATATATGTAACAAACCTAACTGATTCACGGTGAAACTCTTTTTATGTATTAATTTCTTGGTTTGTTTTACTAAATGGTTAAGTGGAGATGGGGCAGGGTGACTGAGCATGGATCTGTGTGGGATTAGAAATGCAACCAGTTGGAGATTTTGTGTGAGCTGCTGTGTATGAATCCGTTGCCATTGTAAGATACAAATCTGTCAGAAAAGTGTAGCTCCTGACACTTCGTGTTGTGGAAAAGTTTTTTTGCCCAGTCATTCAGGTTTAGGTGCACAATCCATATGTTTTCAATAATAATATGAATAACAGTTAGAACTGATCCCACATCCAATTTTTTAAACTACCCGCTACACCAGTACTACTACTGATTCACACCTCTACTAATTTTTGTGTAGATAATGTTTTTAAAATAAATCTTTCAGCATTGAAAAGTAGGACCGACATGGAAATATTTCAGCCAGATCCCAAATTCAAAGACTTCCTATTAAAAATGTATGAAGAGAAAGCAAACAAAAACTACACAGAAAATTCAAAGGGCATAAAACTATCACATGTGAAATTTCACATCAATTGCCCATCTGCTTTTAGAGAAAAGCAGGAATTCATGCCCAGTTTTAAGCTGAGTTTAGAATACAGTTCTTACTATTAAGTTGTTCCCAGGCACTTCTATAATTCTCAAAGTTTTCTGAGAGGAGGGTGTCCAACTAATGAGAAGTAGGATATTTTGAATTTGATATACCTCATCAGTGGGGCCGTACCAAATTCATGGCCCATTTTGGTCAATTTCACGGTCACAGGATTTTAAAAATAATAAATTTCATGATCTCAGCTATTTAAATCTGAAATTTCAATGTGTTATAATTGTAGGCATCTTGACCCAAAAGGAGTTGTGTGTGTGTGTATGTGGGGGAGGGAGGGGTCGCAAGGTTATTGTAGGGGGTTTGCGGTACTGCTACGGTTACTTATGTGCTGCTCCTGACACTGGCGGCACTGCCTCCAGAGCTGGTCAACTGGAGAGCAGCAGCTGTTGGCCAGGACCCCAGCTCTGAAGGCAGAACTGCCACCAGCAGCAGCACAGAAGTAAGGATGGCATGGTATGGTATTGTCACCCTTACTTCTGTGCTGCTGCCTGCAGAGCTGGGCCCTCCGTCAGCAACCGCCACTCTTCAGTCGCCAGTTCTGAAAGCAGCAGTGCAGAAGTAAGGATGGCATTGTATGGTATTGCCACTCTTACTTCTGCACTACTTCAGGCAGGGCTCTGACTTCAGAGCTGTGCGCTTGGCCAACAGTCTCCACTCTCTGGCCACCCAGCTTGAATGTAGTGCAGAAGTAAGGGTGGCAATACTGTGATCCCCCTAAAATAACCTTGCAACCCCCCTGCAACTCCTTTTGGGTCAGAACCCCCAATTTGAGAAACGCTGGTCTCCCCCATTGAAATCTGTATAGTTTTAGGGTAAAAGCACAGAAAAGACCAGTTTTCACAGTGGGAGACCAGGTTTCATAGTCCATGAGGTGTTTTTCGTGGCCATGAATTTGGTAGGGCCCTATTCATCAGCTTTGACTATCTCTGAAAATGTGTTTATTATCATTAACTTTGTGTAGAAAAAAGGTTGAGAGGTATCTGATTTAAGAACAAAGGGAACTGAAGTCATCCCTCCCCAGAAACGGTAGGGATTTCCTCACATTGTCCAATCAAGTTCCATCCCCACCTTCTTTTGGAGGGATCAGCCCTTACAGCATCAAAGGATAAAGTACCTAAAGGTGTATATTCAGTCCTTGGCTGTACAGTTCATAGAAATGCAGAAGTTAGAAAAGAAAAAGACTCCTACACAATCTGTCCCAGGTCCAGTTTTTGAGAAAGTCGTGGCAAGCCAGTTTTAGCAGCTGAACACCACCAGTATTCTTGGCCTACCCAAATCAGACTTCATATGATGTGGAAATCATGCTGCTCATTAAAGTAAACTGTCTCATCCAGACAATGGACAAATATCCATTCTAATACTGTTAAATCTATAAAAAGCCTTAGATCTACGTCACAGTGTACTACTGGCCCATTGGTGTGTGGGATTGAGCTTGCTCTGTTTCGATTTTGGCTAGATTTCCATAGAGTTGTGATGGCATCTGTTCTTCCACAGAAATGTTCACACTTGCAGTCCCATGAGAGCAGAACTTATTCCTCTAGTTTTTAGTATCTGTATTAGACCTCTTGGGAAAATCATGAATTTAAATACCATCCATATGTCATGAGACCCAGTTCTTATTTTATTCTCTGAAGCAGATAACACTTTCACCACAACACTCAATGAATCTGTGTATGAAAAGTAGCTGACCCAATCTTTTATCCAAGAAAGGCAGAGATTATGCTGATAGCAAGAGGGAAGTACTTTGAAGAAGTGGCAGAAACAATGATGGCTTCTCTAGCAAGGGTATCTGGCTTCTCATTTTCAAGATCTTTGTGCAGTCTGAATTCTGCTAAACTCACTAGTGTGCCCATACCAGTGATGAGAAATGCTTTTTTTACATCTTTCATTAGCTAGGAGACTGCTATTCTTCCTCTTGGATGTAGACATGGTCAGTTTTCCTAGTCTTTGTCATCTGTGTACTGGACTACTTCAATTCTTTGTTCATGATGCTGAATGAAGAGGCCACACAAAAGCTCAGACTAGTCCAGCTTGCTGTAGCTCCTTCCTGAGTTGGACAAGTCAAGAAGAGCTCGTCACATTGGTACACTGTACTCAATAACTATAATATTGGTTACTCAATAACTGTTTATTGGTAACCAACATCAAATGCATATCAGGGTCCTGGGCCTTGCTTTCAGTAACCTCTGACTTCCTCCCATTAGACACTATCTTTCCTTTCGCAATCCACTGAGAATGCTTAAGTCATTTGCGGACATTCTATCGGACAGAGCCCAGGGATAAGCTTTAATTTTCAGGACAGGACATTTTCTCAGCTGAAGATGAGGATTTAAGTTCCAGCGATGGAAATCCTTTACAAAGAGATGTATTCTTAATAGGGAAGAATGTAAAGTGTGTCTGTTTCTTCCTTAATCTCTCCCTAGACTTCCCCAACACATAAACACATCTAGAATGACCCTTAAAAACATGACCGTTCCATCCAAGGAGGAACAGTGAAGATGTTCCATACTGTGACTGCCTCTCTGAGTCTCTTAAATCCTGTATTCAGCATTCAGTGTGATGGTGCTCAAGATATATTCATATTTATCCAGGCAATTTGGTTACCAATGCAGGCAAATTTCCTGAAGTACATGTTGTGGTATAGTGTCCAGTTTAATTTCAAATGTCTCAAGTGGTGGTCTTTCACCACCTTCTATGGGACACTATTTCATGTCTTCTGTAGCTCAGTCTGGAAGCTTTTTCTTCTAGGCTGCATGTTCCATTTTTAATATTACCTATTTATATCTCTTTGTACCACAGCAAATATATCTTATTTATATTTGAGGCAGTGTTGTCCAGTGGACAGAGCACTGAAGTGGAATGCAGAAAACCTGAGTTCTCTCCCCATGCTCTGTCACTGACCTACTGCATGACCTTGAGAAGTCACTTGGCTTCTCTGCTTCCCCATCTACTCTTTGTCTTATCTGTTCGGATTGTAAACTCTTTGAGGCAAGGACTGTCTCTTGTAGCCTTCTCTATTGATTATGTTTTAGTTAACTTGATTACTTAAAAATTCCCAATTAACACTCTAAGATTTGGTAGGGTCTAGTCCTAAAATCAGCCCCAGTGTTAGTAGAATTACTATTAAGTTGGGAACCCCAGTGTGCACAGTGGCAACACTCACACTTAGGAAAAAGCTTCTGACTTTGCAATAGTTCTGTTAACGCAATTATTAAACACCCAAACAAGTTGGCAGCAATAATATAATACAGTTTTAACATTCAGCGTCATAACAAGAGTATATGCACACCATCCTTGTGGAGAGCCAGAGATGGTGAGACAAGTGGTGGTCCATGAAGATTCTGTCCTATCTCTGGCATTCCAAAAGATCTCTACAGTCTAGGCCGTGCTTAATCCTGTTCTACGGTTTGCTGGCCACCACAAATATTCTTAAAGATGTCTGGCCTCATTTGTCCATATCTAAACTTTGTCACTTTGATAATGTTGGGGCATCGTTATCCTATAGGTTAGTATATTAAAGACCTCAGATTTATTAGTATATAAGTCAGTTGGTTACTTTAGCAATCCTGCGGTTGAACGTCTGCTGATGTTCCTACTGTAAAATACACAAAATGTAATCCAACTAATTTCTTGCAGCTATCTGTCAACATTTTAAGCATACTTGTTTATCACACATTCTATTTTATAGCTTTTGACCTAATCTCACTTCTAGTTAAGGTTTCTAACTCTGACTGAAGCTATTCCAGGAGATTTTTTTCCTCCAACATGATGTAATGTCATTTTCTTAAAATATCCCATTAAAATCTCCTGGATTGCTTTCAGTAGTCACCAGGAGATGAATGCTGATTCTGGGAGACTCAAGGCAAATCCTGGAGGGTTGGCAGCTTCTGGTTAACTAACTTATGCTAAGGCTTATAGGCCTCATATTCTTATGCTAAATGCCTGTAGGTCCCTTGCATTACTGCCTTCTACCTATAGCTTATCTTTATACTTGAAGGAAGCAACTCTGTATACTTACAGACTACAGTGCCCAGCACAGTGGGGATCTAATTGTGGTTGGGGCCCGTGGTGCTAATGTAATTAAAATAATAATAATCTTCATATGTTTATAGGTGATCAGGTTCCTCCTTTGTTGTCTTTTAGCCAAGCTATGCATTTTTAGCTTTCTTAATTTTTCCTCGTAAGTGAGTCTGATTAGTTATTGTTCTCTGAACCCCCTGTGACATGCTTAGCTGCTGGAAGTGTTGAGATTTTTTTTTTCTTAAGCTGGTATGGTTAACAAAACAATTTACTTGAAGGAGCGGTTCCACCCTTTTTCAGTATTTTTGAAAAGAATCTAAAACTAAAGTGTTCTTAGTAAGGAGACATTGTCATGTGCTATAATGTAGGCTCCAACTAATTTTACATCTGTGTTCTTATAACAATCCCATGGTAACATCGTATCTGAGTGCAAATGGCATATTGAAAATGCCATATTCTCTTAGGAACTATTTCCATTATTATACCTGTGTGTGCAAATTATACAAAACTGAAGTGATGAATAATTTAAATTTAAATAATTTAAACCGAGAGCAACAAAGTAAATGGTGTTATTGCCCTTGCAGAATTTCCCCATATTTCTTCATATAACAGCCTACATTGTGTTCTAGCCTCAGTTCCTCTGGAAAATGTTTTGCAATGTTTAATAAACTTCTGAATAGCTCCAAAATGTTTATTTCTCCAGTGTGCTGTATGCTTTCTGAAGAGCGCATACAAAAAACTTTTTCCCAAATTATAAATGATGCCCCAGGGCACTTAATATGACTGGCTTGTGCACATTTAAATATATTACAGTAATTTAAGTGCTCGTCTTTTATGTAGGCTACGTTTCACTGTGGGTAAGATTGTTTTGTGAAGCTTGTTTTTTACTGTATTCAGTCTAACAGACAAATTCTTCACTCTTTCTGCCTCAGCTTCTACATATATAAAATGGGAATGATATCTCTTTCACAAGGCTGATTAAATTATCTGAAACACATTGAAATGGAAATATTTGTATATGTGTATTAAATATTATTATTGTGACTGTGATCAAAGAAAAAGGTATAGAATTGGGGTGGAGCAAAAAATCTCTGCAATTAAGGGGAATATCTTATATCACTTCATTATTAAAAATATATAACTTTTTTTTCAGACAGTCATTACTTTCACTACTTTGTGTGTGAGATTCTAACCAAAGTCAAAGACTAAGCCCAGACTTCATCTGGAATATTCATCATATTTCCCCTTTAGATTTAAAAGTTTCTTGTGCACTTGTCAGAGGGTATCTGGCCCCTTTATTGTGAGATGGGCACAGCCCCACCTGTGATGGGTAAATTGCCTTTCTTCTGAGGCTGTGGGGCAAGAGTCAGGTGGTAACCTGAAAAGTCCTTCTAAAGACCAGCTAGAGCTCATTTGAACAGGTGAATTTCAGAAAAGCGGTAGTCTCGGTAGTAGGCCCTGGTGTGGGAACAGCTGCTAAAGACTGGATCCATAAAAGAGACCTAGAATCAGCATTGCAATGCTAAACTTTTAGGTGACCTGCTGCCTAGTGGAATCCACAATCTGGAGGTAGGCACCCAAGCTCCTTATACAATGCATGGGAATAGTTAGGTGCTCAAGAATGGGATTCACAAAAGCCAACATGATAAGTTAGTAAGTAATCTAGTTAGAAATGCGTTAGATTTCCTGTTGTTTAATGGCTGGTAAAATAAGCGGTGCTGGATGGAATGTATATTCCTGTTTTTGTGTCTTTTTGTAACTTAAGATTTTGCCTAGAGGGATTCTCTATGTTTTGAATCTGATTACCCTGTAAGGTATTTATCATCCTGATTTTACAGAGGTGATTCTTTTACCTTTTCTTTAATTAAAATTCTTCATTTAAGAGCCTGATTGCTTTTTTCATTGTTCTTAAGATCCAAGGGTTTGGATCTGTGTTCACCTGTACAAATTGGTGAGGATTCTTATCAGGCCTTCCCCCGGAAAGGGCGTGTAGGGCTTGGGGGGGATATTTTGGGGGAAGACTTCTCCAAATGGGCTCTTTCCCTGTTCTTTGTTTAAAACGCTTGGTGGTGGCAGCATACGGTTGAAGGACAAGGCAAAATTTGTACCTTGAGGAAGTTTTTAACCTAAGCTGGTAAGAATAAGTTTAGGGGGTCTTTCATGCAGGTTCCCACATCTGTATCCTAGAGTTCAGAGTGGGGAAGGAACCTGCCACCTAACCCAGCTAATAGGTAGGGGTGGGGCCTAATGGGAGGAAGTTAGTTGCAGAGGCACTTCTCTGCCCTGGGGACTCCTCTCCTGAAGATAGGCATCTAAACCAGGTCAATCATTTCTCACAAAAAACTGTGGAAGAGGAGGAGGTCTTTTACACAATAGCCCAGTGGTTCGAGCACTCACCCAGGATGTGGGGGAGACAGGTTCAAGTCCCCACTCTGCCTGATATAGAGCATGGACTCAAACACAGTTCTTCTGCCTTCCAGGACAGTGCCTTAACCATTGGGCTATGAGGAATTATCAGGCAGGAAGGTAGAGTGTCTCCATCTTTGGTGTTGAAGCTGTTCCACTTTGAATGAATAATCACTCATTGAGAAAGAGTGAGTGACTGACTGACTGATTCTATAGCTCTCTGGTTGGGACTCTCACCTGGGATGTGAGACCCCCCAACTGCAAGACCTTGTTCCATTGAATATGTGAGCATTTATACAAAGTGGAACAGCTTCAACAGGAGATATTGAGACAGAGAACAAAAAAGTAAAAGGAGTTTACTCTTCTTCCTGGTTGAGAAGTTACTGAACATTTAGAGCCATTGAATAGAAAGTTGAAAGAGGGAATTATGTTGGCTTCCTTATGAAAATAAATACAAATAATTAATTGGCAATGAACTATTTTTTTCTGTCGCCCTTATGTAATTTGGTAGGCATAGTATCTTGTTTGGAGGCATTGGAAGTTACCCAAAAGAATCATATGGGCTAGCTTTGGTGTAATTTGTGTCAGTTGGTATCACACTTCAATAAAGAAAGCTAAAGCATATGTGTGGTCACAACCAATCCTTGTCATTGTGCCATGAAAGCCTTGGGATTTGTGATCAAAGCATCAGACTAATCATGAATTGCAGTATAACCTTTGGCTGAACCTTTCAAATTTTGATTTCAAGAGGTGATGCATTGCATTAAACCTTGTTACCTAGCTCTTTCCTACCTATATCTTTAAGCAATGCAAATTCATACTTAGTTGGTAAATTGGAAGAAAGTGCAAATTGCAAATGCCAAGCTGCTCTGTCGTTATTTACTTATCAGTTCAGCACTGATGCTTTTAAAAATGAGAAACGTATGTTTTTTATCCAGAGCCTAGTATTCTGTTCTGATGAATAAAAAGCATACTTAATTTTGTAAAACTACATTTAAAGTATTGGACAGACATGAACTTTGACTCTGTTAACTACACTTAGACTATCAGTGCAGATAATTTTGAGCTGCTGTATAAAATAGCAAATAAGGAGAGTTCTGCAATCTTTAGGATGGAAAATGTTCTTGATCTGGGATTGCATTAAGTTGCACAATGCAATGTCAAATACAGTAGGTTTGTGAATGTTCAGGTTACCTTTTCTGAGGCATGCCTGTAACTATGTTTTTTCTACAAATGAATGAATACACACCTATGTGTATGAAAAGATTTGTCATCTTTTGTTTCTGTAACTACACTATAGCTATAAATCGATATATCTTGAAAATTCATTATATATCATGACTTCAGTCTGTTTGATAATCAGTGGTTGGTCTGCAGTTACCTCTGAAGAGTGAAAGGGATAATTAGACTGACCAATCATCGTCAGTTTTATACATTGTACAACACTGAATTCTAATAGTTGAAGACTGAAAGATAATATGAATCTTTATTAATTACTTTTTAAACCACATTGCTTTATACGTGTTTATAAAACACTCACGAATTTGGTTTTACTGGTACTCCACAACAGTGATTAGACTGCAAGCTCTTTGAAGCAGGGGCAGTCTTTTTGTTCTGTTTTTGTACAGCACCTGGCAAAATGGAATCCTGATCCATGACTGGGGCTCCTAGAGCCACCACAATACAAATAATAATCGTCATTAATTATTATGCACCATAAATACTGCATAGTGCTTTGTGGTATTTTGAAAGATACATTCTCCTTTGATTTTCCTGATATTTTAAAAATAGTATTTCTCCTGAATTTTAAGACTGTGTGTGTGTGTGTGTGTGTGTGTGTGTGTGTGTGTGTGTGAGAGAGAGAGAGAGAGAGAGAACACACAAGTGAGCAAGCTGGAATAAGATAATCCAACTCCAGTGTCACTTGGAAATAGCTAGTATCACGGAGCTTCCATCTTTTTTCCCTTTATACCTCTCTCCCCCTACCTCCCTGATAAATCAGAAGAAATGTATTTAAAAATATATAGCTCTAACAGCTACATCCCCAAATGCACTTTCTTTAAATTGGTTTTCTGGATGAGCATTTGATTTATTGCATGGAATCATGGAGTTATGAGACATTCTGTTAGCTGACCCCTAAGCTTTGGTGACCGGCATGCATGTTGTGGAGTACTACGGGGAAAATATATAAAAACACCATGTATTTTATATTCATGTATAAAATTTGGGAAATCCAACGTCTTTGTGGGCAGATTGAACTGCCTCTCCTACTCCAATGCCCCTGGTAGGGGGGTGTTGTTTGAAATGGAAGCCAGTCTTGTATCTTTTGTGTTCTATCATATTAGCATTGTAAGGGAAAGCAAGATTATGCTGGCAATGGGTGTCTGAATTCATAACTGGTGTTGGAGTATTTTGTGAATCATATAAAGGAGATTCACTCATCCTTCATCATTATCCTGAATCAGGCTGGTGGCAGCAAACATTTAGTAGCTTAATGCTCATGCACGGAAATGTTTTCTTGGTGAGTTAGCTGCAAGGCTAAACTCATGAGCATTGCATAGTTTGAGTCAGTGTTACTCTGAACCCGGATTTCATGGGTAAAGTGCCTCTGTGCTTTAGCAAAATACTACTCATTGTCTGCTGTAACTGGTGTGGACTGCCTCAGGCTCTTAAGGATGAGCTGCACAAGATAAATTGCTACTGGAAAATGGATACACTTTTGGAGGGGGCACAAGGCCTAACTGACATTTAAAACTTACGATTTTTCAGTCAGTCAGAAGTGTCCCTGGTGGGCAACAGACTATTTCAATAGGTCAGGAAGCATAGGAGGAGGCTGAAAATTAATATGATTTTACTATAAATAAGATTTTGGAGTTAAAAATAAATTTATTTAATGTATAACCATTGGAAATTTACAGTATGGCCCCAGGCCTTAGCCCTCCACTTAGTTTTTATCTGTTAAAATTTCTTTCTAATACAAGATTTGGGGAGGGAGGGTGAGAAAGAGTGCATACTTGAATCCCCAACTTTGATGTGAGTTTTCAGAATAGTAAAGAAACAAGCTAAGTTGCTGAAGAATCCTAAGATCCTGCAAGTTTTGTTAGCTAAATAGAAAAAGTGCCTAGTTTGCAAAGACATCTTCTTGCTTCTGACCTCCAATTCATCAGCCTCTCCGCAAGTGAAAGTGTCATGTCTGTTCAAATGACATCAGCAAATCTGCAGTTCATTGTCACACTGAGTCTGTTGTGGTACCTTATGGCAGAGTTTGTCAAATTTTCAAAGTTAGGGACCCCTGTCCAGACCAAAAAAATACGTTGTGACTCTTTCTCTCAAAACTTCTAACTCTGACCATGAGCAGCTGAAGTTTTATAATTATAGTCATACTTGAAATAATGGAGTGAGAACTTTCAAGGATCCTTCAATTAAAGACCTCCGGGGTAGGGTTTCTCAAGCTGTAGGTCTTTGGAGACTGTGAAAAAAGTACATTTTGAAAAAAAAAGTCTGTACAGGAGTCCTGTAATGGCACATCCATTTAAGACAACCATGTTGCTGTAACTTGAGGGCCACAGCTGGTAGAAGATGTGTGCATGCTCTGCAAGCTGCTAGAGCCTCTGCAAATAATAGTATGAAATTGGCAGCTGTATATGTGCCTACATGTATGCAAAACAGTATAGGTCAAAAATCATCATTGTGGTAGACAAAGTGCAAGTAGCCAAACACATAGAAAATATGTCACCAAACTAAAACACTGGATGTGTTGGTTATAATAACAAAGCTCCATGGACACTACCGAGACTTCCATGATGGTAGTCAGTAATTGCTAGAATTTATATAACCCTATGTTCAGTGTGTGTTATGTCTCTCTCTTTCTCTGTGCTTGTTCTGCAGAGAATAAGGCTTGGTTTACAGTACCAATTTATGCCAGTATAACTATGTCGCTCAGGGCTTAGAAAATCCTGAGTGACAATAGTTATATCCACCTAACCCCCAGTGTAGACATCACTATGTCAATGGGAGAAGCTCTCCCGTCGGTGTAGTTAGCGTCTTCACTAAGTGCTACAGCCGTGCAGCTGGGCCGCTGCAGCACTGTAAGTGTAGACAAACCCTCAGTTCGTTACAGCTGCCAACTAGGGGGCATAACCCTTTGTCTTAAGCTATAGAGGCTCATGGCTTAGCTTTGGAGGTAATGAGTTCATTCCCTGATAATGACCAAGATAATAGCCGTTATGCTCGGTTCTGCTGGGCACTATACCGGAAGCCAGAAGACCAGGGTTTATTATTCACAGCTCTGCTATTACTATTGACATCTGTGTTACCATTGAGCAAACTGCTTTTAACCGCACAGTGCCTCAGTTTCCCCAATTGTACAAAGAGGATAGTGATACTTCCTTTAGAGTGCTTAGCGATCTAGGGGTGAAAAGTTCTATATAAAACGACTGTATTATTTTTTTTTCATGAAAAGGACAATGGAACATTGCTCCAGTGATGGCTCAGAAAAAAAAATACAAAATGGTTTTACACAGGTTCAAAACCATATTATCTAGAGTGTCTGAAATGCTCTCTGCTGAAGATATGAAGCCTTCCACATCACAATCCAATATCTACTTGCTGAGACCTTTAATAATTCATCTTGGGTGGCAGGCTTAATCTAATTTACTGACATCCTTGGGCACCTAAATGAGCTGAATTCTTCTCTAGAGGCAGAATAAAATATATTCTGTTTATGCACAACAGGGAGGCACATCTATAAGAAAATGTAGAAGTTGGTCTTTCCACGTGCAGGAAGGAAACTTGGCTTTTTTTGTTCTTGTTTTGTGCTATGAGGGAGCTGAAGAACCATTTGGGAACCATTAGAATTTATCTGGTGTGGGATGATCTTTAGATAATCCACAAAGGGGAAAGAGATGGATTAATAACCCCTTCATCCAACATGCTGTTCACTTGGCAACACTGACTGGGCTACTGCAAGACAAACCTGTCCTGGAACAAGATCCTGCAACTTAATTTCTCTAGATAGCCAATGTCCGCTTAGTTTCTGTCTCTAAAGGAGTGCCACTCATCTTTAGTTGCAGAAGTCTTTAAAGTTCTTATTCTACTTTTGTCATCATATCTTTGTATCACAACCTGCTGCTGATTTAAAAATTATTGTAGGTTATTTTTTGCTTTCAGAATCATGGGGAACATCTTCCAGTAGCAAAACAATCTTATCCATTACAATGAATTTTTTGTATTTTAATGATTTGGGGCTTCCTTTCTCATCAAAATTTACTTTTCAAAACTTCATAATTAGGTGCTATTCTGTTATGATTACAAATTTTTTCTCATTCATGGTTAAGGTTAATCTTGGAGTTCATTTTGTAGCTTGGAAGGAGATCACTTGCTTTGAAAACTTGAAGAAACCTGTCTAGCCCACTGTATTAACAGTACTGAGGTAGCATACTGAGGTAGCAACTTTTGTCTGGGTCAAAAGTTAAGTTCTTTAAGTTCTTCCATTGTTTCATCTTAGCTTTTGCTCAGCCCCAAGAAGCTCTGCCAAAGTCTTGGTAGTGCCGTTGGTGATAGGCCTAAGAGGTAAAAACAACCTACAGTCTCAGTCACTCCCTAAAAATTAGCATTTTCTGGAATTTCAGTCAGGAGGTGTTAGACATGAACAGTAAATTAATTAGTTTGTACTGAATGCACACAGACACTATCAGTGAAGTGTCCTTGGTTTTGCATTTTGGCCTTTGATTTCTACATTAATGTGTTGTGTTGGGACTGGATGGTGCTCCGAGACCTGCTGCCTCCTTTTGCTTGATCCCATATATGCATGAAAAATTAGGCTATTCAGAACTTAAGACATCCTTATAATGCCTCATTGCCCTTATCCTAGATTTCTGGATATGATAGCCTATGTTCATCTGGATTTCCTCATGCCCGTTCCAAGTCCTTTCAACTGTTCCAAGGATGGTCTGATTGCTGAGACCTCAGATGGTTGCTGAGATCTTAGAGGATGTATGAGGAGATGGGAGTACCAGGAAATGTTGCTTTTAAGTCACTTCTATATGAATATTTGTTGCTAAATGATACTTTCCAAAAGAGATCTTGTTACTCACATATTATTTGTAACAGTTCTTTCATTTTTTTATTTGGGTCAGATAAAGCTATTAGGGTACAACTGACTGCTAGTTATACATTCATCTGTGATGTAGGCCGCACTTCAAGCCACTGGGAGAGGCAACTCCTTTAGCAAGATTCACCATTTAATCTTCCTTCTCCCCTATTAAGCACATAAAAATCTGATTTCACTTGTAGTTTAATCATTTTATCTGCAGTTTGTCCATGGATTTTAATCCCTAAAATTTTCATGTTCATGTAAATTGCCCTTCTGGTATTCTTTGGACTCTCTGTGAATAAGAAGCTTCATAGTCTAGAAGTGACAAGGCTACCAAATTTATTTTCTCATCACTAATTATTTTCAAAATCTAATTTAGTCCACTTTTAAAATGACATGGGGAAAAGGGCTGAAATTATATATTCAACCTGTTTTTGTATTTTTGCCTAGTAAGTGATTAGCACTGCATAATTTTCTCATGCATCCTCAGTAAATCCTACAGAATAGAGTAAAATATTTGCATACTCATATAACTGGTGTTGGCTAGCAGTGTTTAACTGCTAAGTAATCACCTCTTAAGTACATCAGTGTTGAATGGAAATTTTCATCCAGTTCTTATTAAAAGCATAGCAAACCATTTATCAAAATACATATAGTACCTTTGTATACATTTTGGTTTTGTATAATTTTCATTAACATAATTAATATGTTAATATATAATTTGTTTAAACTAACAAATATCCAGAAAAAGAATCCCATTACATAAAAGAGAATTTCAACAGGATGACAATCCAGTGATAAAGTTAATTACTTTGTTAATTAAATTAAGACCTTGAATGGAAACCTGATGAGAATTTGGGGGGGAGGGGGGAGGGAGAGAATTTAGTGCAATTTGTTGAGAGAAATAACATATGTTAAGAGCACAACAGCAAACTATCCCAATGCAAAGGAAATATAGGAAGAATAATGAGAGGCCAATATGGCTCCTTCAGGAGCTCTTTAATAGTCTGAAAATCAAAAAAGAATCCTATAGAAAGTGGAAACATGGGCAAATAGCTGAAGACAAAAGACTAGCACAAGCATATGTGTACAAAACGAAAAAGGCTAAGACACAAAATGAGTTACACCTAGCAAGGGAAATAAAAGGCAATACAAAGAGGTTCTATAAATATATTAGGAGCAAGAGAAAGATGAATGAAAGTGTGGTCCACTACTTAGCAGGGAAGGAGAATTAATAACAAATAGCATCAAGAAGGCTGAGTTATTTTATGCCTGTTTTGCTCCAGTCTTCTCTAAAAAGATAAATTATGACCAGATATTTAACACAATATTAATGAAAAAGGGGAAGGAACACAAGCCAGAACAGGGAAAGAAGAGGTTAAATAATATTTAGGTAAGTTAGATATATTCAGGTCAGCAGGAACTGATAAAATGCACAATAGGATGCTTAAGGAACTAGCTGAAGCAATCTCAAAACCATTAGTGATTATCTTTGAGAAATCATGGAGGATGGGTAAGGTTCCAGAGTATTGAAGAAGGGAAAACATAATACTTGTTTTTTAAAAGGGAAACAAGGAGAATTATAGAACAATCAGCCTAACTTTGATACCTGGAAAGGTACAGGAACAAATTATTCAATAAGTTTATAAGCACCTAAGAGAAAATAGGATAATAAGTAACAGCCAACATGGATTTGACAAGAACAAATGATGCCAGACCAACCTAATTTCCTTTATGGACTGGTTTACTGCCTTGGAGATGGGGCAAGATACAATATATCTTGATTTTAGTAAAACTTTTGACACAGTAAAACATGATATTCTTATAAGCAAACTAGGGAAATATGGTTTAGATTAAATTACCATAACTTCGAAGCACAACTGGTTGGAAATCCATATTCAAAAAGTAGTAGTTAATGGTTTTCTGTCAAACTGGGAGGACATACCTAGTTGGATTCTGCGGGGGTCTGTTCTGGGTCTTATACTAATCAATATTTTCATTAATGACTTGGATAATGGACTGGAGAATATCTTTATAAAATTTGCAAATGATACCAAACTTGGGAGGAGTCCCAAACATTTTGAAGGAAAGGATTAGAATTCAAAACAACTTTGCAACTTGGAGAGAATTGTCTGAAATCAACAAAATGAAATTCAATAAAGACAAGTGCAAAGTATTACGCTTTGGAAGAAAAACATAAAATGGGGAATCACTGGCTAGGCAGTAGTACTGCTGAAAAGGATCTGGGGGTTATACTGGATCACAAACTGAATATGAGTCAGCAGCGTGACGCAGTTATGAAAAAGGCTTATATCATTCTGGGGTATATTAACTGAAGTGTCATATGTAAAAAACAGGAGGTAATTGTTCCTCTGCACTCAGCACTGGTGAGGCCTCTCCTGGAGTGCTGTGTCCAGCTCTGTGTGCCACACATTAAGAAATTGGAGAGAGTATAGAGGAGAGTCACAATAATGAAAAAAGCTTAGAACACCTGAGCTATGAAGAAAAGGTTTAAAAAAACCTGGTAAGTCCTGAGAAAAGAAGACTAAGGGGTGACCTGATAACAGTGTTCAAGTATTTTAAGAGCTGCTGTAAAGAAAACAGTGATCAATAATTGTTCTCCATGTCCATTGAAGATAGGACAAAAAGTAATGGCCTTAATCTGCAGGTTAGATACTACAAAAAACTTCCTAACTATAAGGGTTGTTAAGCTCTGGAATAGGCTTCCAATGGAGGCTGTGGAGTCCCCATCACTGAGGATTTTAAGAACAGGTTAGACAAACACCTGTCAGGGATGATCTAGGTCAGTGGTTCTCAGCCATGGGTACACGTACTCCTGGGGGTACGCAGAGGTCTCCAGGGAGTACTCAACTTATCTAGATCAGTGTTTCTCAACCGGGGGTTGCAGCCCCTATGGGGGTCACGGGATGGGTTTAGGAGGATCACAAGTGCAGGCTGGCATTAAGGGGTGGCAAGCAAGGCAATTGCCTGGGGCCCCATGCCAGAGGGGGCCCCCCAAAGCTACGCTACATGCTTCAATCCTGCCACTTGGGGCTCAGGCTTCAGACAAAGCTCACAAGTGAAAAATAGGCTCAAGTATCACACTGAAATGTAAGTAACAATATTTCTATTCCAATTGATTTATTTGGCAATTATATGGTAAAAATGAGAAAGTAAGCAATTTTCAGTAATAGTGTGCTGGGACACTTTTGTATTTTTGGGTCTGATTTTGTAAGCAAGTAGTTTTTAAGTGAGGTGAAACTTGGGAACAAATCAGCCTGAGAAATCAGACAATTCAGCCTGGAAAGGCTGAGAACCATTCGTTTAGGCCTACTTGTTCCTGCTTCTGTGTGAAGGGATGGACTAGATGACCTCTTGAGATCCCTTCCAGCTCTACATTTCTGTAGATATGTAACAGAAAAGATATGATACTGTGGGTACTTAGAGACTAATTGATATGGCCAATTGATATGGAAGAAACAGACATTATATGTAAAGCTTCTAAAGTGGTATTTTAACCAATTGTACCAACTGCACCATTTAGGTCCTTTAGCAAAGGAAACAAATCATGGCAATGAGAGTGCTGGGCTGGACTTATAGTGTGCATTTTGTAGCTTTTATTAGTGCATTTTTGGCTGGCGATAGTAAGACCTTTAATATTGCTTAAAGGGACTGTGAAATAGTTTAGGTCCCAAATTTGGTCTCTTCTAAAATTTTTTTTAGCTGGGGATTTGACTCACTGATTCTAAATACCTTTACAGTTCATCTGTTTCTCTTTCAAAATACACTACTCTTATCATCTAGAAATCAAGGACAAAATAAAACAGGGCTTCTATAAGATGTAACAGATTGCATTCTGTGTGTCTTTCTGTGCTCTGTAGCATATGTTAAAAAACAATTCTCAGTGCTCAGCTGATAATCCTCATCGATGCTGCTTCATAATAACAAAATTAAAAAAGCAAGTTTCCTTAGAAATCAGTGTTGTCCATTTGGGAAAAGACAGTTGTTAAAATAGGTTGCATTCCAACATATATGGAATTAGGAAATCATTGAAATGAAAATTCCTGACACAGTAAGCTCTAACATCTGAAGTCTATCGTGGAAAGGCCTATTTAAATACTATGTGCTAGATTCTATCACTTTACTCATATTGAGTAACACCTGACTCTCTCAGTAGTTCATTGATGTCAAAAGCACTAAAAAAGGAATGAGACACTACTGAATGTAAAAAGAAAAGTAGTATTTGTGGCACCTTAGAGACTAACCAATTTATTTGAGCATAAGCTTTTGTGAGCTACAGCTCACTTCATCGGATGCATTCAGTGGAAAATACAGTGGGGAGATTTATATACATAGAGAACATGAAATAATGAGTGTTACCATACACACTGTAAGGAGAGTGATCACTTAAGGTGAGCTATTACCAGCAGGAGAGCCAGGGGAAAAAACCTTTTGTAGTGATAATCAAGGTGGGCCATTTCCAGCAGTTGACAAGAACATCTGAGGAACAGTGTGTGTGGGGGGGTGGAGGAATAAACATGGGGAAATAGTTTTACTTTGTGTAATGACCCATCCACTCCCAGTCTCTATTCAAGCCTAAGTTAATTGTATCCAGTTTGCAAATTAATTTCAATTCAGCAGTCTCTCCTTGGAGTCTGTTTTTGAAGTTTTTTTGTTGAAGAAATGCAACTTTTAGGTCTGTAATCGAGTGACCAAAGAGATTGAAGTGTTCTCCAACTGGTTTTTGAATGTTATAATTCTTGACATCTGATTTGTGTCCATTTATTCTTTTATGTAGAGACTGAATGTAAGAATGGCAAAATTTACCCTGTAGAATTGATTTTCATTAAAAATGATTTCACTGTTTTATTCCTGTTTCTAATCCCAGAAAGTATTTTAATAAAGAAAATGCTTGAAGTGATTTTCAAGATGAATATTTAGGACTACCACATGAAAATAATCAGACAATTTTGCAGTCCCCTGTGAAATCTTACAAACAAAAGAAGCATCAAACAACTCTATAGTAATTTTCATTCAATAGATAAATAAAATGCTGTTACAGTTTAGTGTGGAAGTTGCCCATTTGGTGTGAAACTCTGGGGGTGGGGGGGAAGGTGAACCAAATTTAGGTCCCTGTCACATGTAGGTGTATGCTAACTTCGATCCCATGAGTAGTCCCACTGTTGTCAGTAGAACTACTCACATGAGTAAGTGATTGCAGGATCAGGGCAATACTGTGCACATGCTATGATCCTTTTAAGAAAAAATAAATGTAGCATAAACAATGTTTTTGAACTTACTTTCAGTCAGAAGTAAATATTTATGGCCAAGTAAGAAGTGCTCCAGAATAGGCTTCTAGTAGCAGCACAAACAATGCCATTAAAAAGTAAAAAGAAAAGGAGTACTTGTGGCACCTTAGAGACTAACCAATTTATTTGAGCATAAGCTTTCATGGGCTACAGCTCACTTCGTCGGATACATTCAGTGGAAAATACAGTGAGGAGATTTATATACACACAGAACATGAAAAAATGGGTGTTTATCATGCACACTGTAAGGAGAGTGATCACTTAAGATGAGCTATTACCAGCAGGAGAGTGGGGGGCGGGGAGAAAACCCTTTGTAGTGATAATCAAGGTGGGCCATTTCCAGCAGTTAACAAGAATGTCTGAGGAGCAGTGGGGGGGGGGGGAGAGAGGGAGAGAATAAACAAGGGGAAATAGTTTTACTTTGTGTAATGACTCAACCACTCCCAGTCTCTATTCAAGCCTAAGTTAATTGTATCCAATTTGCAAATTAATTCCAATTCAGCAGGCTCTCATTGGAGTCTGGTTTTGAAGTCTTTTTGTTGAAGAATTGCCACTTTTAGGTCAGAAATCGAGTGACCAAAGAGATTGAAGTGTTCTCCGACTGGTTTCTGAATGTTATAATTCTTGACATCTGATTTGTGTCCATTTATTCTTTTACGTAGAGACTGTCCAATGTACATGGCAGAGGGGCATTGCTGGCACATGATGGCATATATCACCTTGGTGGATGTGCAGGTGAACGAGCCTCTGATAGTGTGGCTGATGTGATTAGGCCCTATGATGGTGTCCCCTGAATAGATATGTGGACACAGTTGGCAATGGGCTTTGTTGCAAGGATAGGTTCCTGGGTTAGTGGTTCTGTTGTGTGGTGTGTGGTTGCTGGTGAGTATTTGCTTCAGGTTGGGGGGCTGTCTGTGGGCAAGGACTGGCCTGTCTCCCAAGATTTGTGAGAGCAATGGGTCGTCCTTCAGGTAATAGCTCATCTTAAGTGATCACTCTCCTTACAGTGTACATGATAAACACCCATTTTTTCATGTTCTATGTGTATATAAATCTCCTCACTGTATTTTCCACTGAATGCATCCGATGAAGTGAGCTGTAGCTCACAAAAGCTTATGCTCAAATAAATTGGTTAGTCTCTAAGGTGCCACAAGTACTCCTTTTCTTTTTGTGAATACAGACTAACAGGGCTGCTACTCTGAAACCTATTTTAAAGTACTGACCTTGCTAAGGAGGCCATCATCAGAAGTGTAAAAATTTGTAAGCGTGATAAGGATGTAAGTATTGTCCTTTAACATGCCTCAGTTGAAATTATTTTTAGGTGCAAAGATGCCAGATTCTCTGTTGCCCTGCATTGTGTGTACTCCTTTACACCAGTGCAAAGTGACAGTAAAGTGGGTATAAAGTACTACCAAATCTGAATGGTAATTTACAGCTACTTTGCACTCACTTTGCCTCTGTGTAAATGACACCAGTTGGTTAGGGCAACAAAATCAGGCCCCTGATATTTAAGAGAGGCCTTTGCTTGTTATAAAGAAAAACAGCTTTACTTTGGTACTGTAGAGATCTTCCTGAAAACTAGTAATTGAAGTTATGAAATCATTTATATAAAAGGTTTTTTAATTGGGGGAAATTAACAGAAGTAACTGATTGTTTTTAAGTTGCTACCTTTCAGCATAGCATATTTCTGCATAATTTAATGAAAGCCATGTGTATTCTACAAAGCCAAATGTTTTCTGATCTTGCAGAACCAAATGAGTAGTTGTGTTTTTATATATTTAAAAAGTCATCAGTCACATATGTGATGAGCTTATGTTTAAAATATTTAGCATCATACTATGTGCTAATATTTGCGGAGTAAGTTGATGTATTTCTCTGCTATTGAATTAATAGTAGCCTTTCTTTCTTTATGTGAGATGTAAAATGATGAAATTGATGAAACTTTGGTATTAGACCTCTTTCATTTAACTTTGCTACAACTCCCTTCCTTATTTGTCCAATTAACTGGTTTCAAACTTCTTCTTATCAGGTACTTGTGAGGCATTTGGTATACAAGCTCATTTTTACCCTGCTTAGTTAATTAAGGTGACTGTAAACAAAAATATGTACAATTCAAAGTCATGCAGTGTTTCACACAAGGATGGAGGTGATAATAGCTCAATTCCTGCTAGATCTTTCCTGTCTTTGCTCTGCTACTTCAGACTGACCTTGTCCACAATCTGATGACCTCCCTATTGCACTCAGCTGTTTGGAAAGCTGCTCTGCCATAGCTAGCCCTGAGGGGGTATCTGGGAGACCACTGATCCATTGACCCATGTCAAGACTGGATTTCAAATCTGATCTACTTGGGCCTCTGACATAGCTACACACAGGGGTCCACTGCGCATAAAAGCCAACAAAACAGCCTGTATTTTTCTGCTGGTTAAGTGGCATGCAGTTTCCACTTGTTACACGGAATACCAGTTTTACACTAGTCACTTGCTGTGAAATTAATTTCCTGAAGCAATTACTAATATTGATCTGTTCCATTCAGAGGAGGGAATTCTCCAATTTAGCAGCATAATTTTTTCTAAATCTATCCAATTATCATCTTTACTTGCTGTGTTTCCTAAGACTGAATGTTAATGTCCCCTATTAAAAAATACATCAAAGGCAAAAAACCCCATAATTTCTACATAGGCATTGTCTAAATAAATGTAATGTTTGCATCACCCAGTTCAAATTACAAAAATCTGGAAATAAAAAAATTAGTTATGGTTCTAATAGCAACATTAACTAGACCACATTGTATACATCCTACATATTATGCGGTAAATATATATTATAGAATAGACCGCAATATACTAAGTTACACATTTAATTAAAAAGGAAAAATATATATTACATATATGCAGTAGGTTTGCAGTGTTGTTGTAGTCATGTTACTCCCAGGATATTGGAGAGACAAAGTGGGTGAGGTAATATTTTTTACTGGAGTAAACTCTAACATTTGCAATAATAATAATAATAATAATAATTTGCATCCGATGAAGTGAGCTGTAGCTCACGAAAGCTCATGCTCAAATAAATTGGTTAGTCTCTAAGGTGCCAAAAGTACTCCTTTTCTTTTTGCGAATACAGACTAACACGGCTGTTACTTTGAAACCTAAAATTTGCAATAAGGTAACCGTACTATTGAAATTTAACTTTTCCTGACATTATGTGTTTAACTGGGCCCTTAATGTTCTATTGTCTGCTTTAAATTTCCTTTTTTAAAAAAAAGTGCCTCTTAATACTAAAATTGTTCCAATTAAGCTTAGAAATTCAAACTTCATTAGCTGTGTGTGCATGATTGTTTTTCTGAAAAATTCCTGCTGTTGTAAAAAATTCCTCACTGTTGCAGCTCTGCTAGTGAGAGCAGTAGTGTAGGCAGGCCACTGCTGTGTTAATCACTGTGTCCTAATCTCACTCAGAGCAGATGTACACAATGATAAAACTTCTAGGTTCAATCTTGTAACAAGCTCCATGCAGGTAGACCCCTTCACTCCCACGGGAGCACCTTTGACTTCAGAGGTGCTCCCCCTGGGTGTAGTGGTCTGCCTGCATGGAGTTCATTGCAGAATCTGTCTTGAATGTTCCAGGTGTTGCCACCACCAGTTGAGTTGTACTGGAGTGTCGAATACTTAACAACAACAACAACAGACTTTTTGACTTGTCACCTTTGTTTGGTTGGAGTTAGCAGGATTTTGAAATGGAAAAAGAAATAGAGGGCCTGATCCACTACTGCATTACTCTAGTTTTAATCTGGTATAACTCCATAGATTTCAAACTTTACAGAAAATTTACTTTTGAGCAGGGACCAAACATGGATAATTTCAGCCCAAATGGTGAATGCTTCAGACAGTATGTGTGAGTGAATGGGATTATTACCAAGGCTATGATTCTGTCACAGAGGTCACAGATTCCATGACTTTCTGGGACGTCTTCTGGGGCAGGGCTGGAGCAGCTGTCATCCTCGGAGCAGCGGCTGCCAGAACAACTGGCCAGCGGCCAGCCCCGGGGCTGCCACCGGAGCAGCAGCCAGGGTTGGTTCAGCCCCTCTGGGGCTGTAGTAGTAGTAGTCGGCCCCTGTTGCAGGAGCAGCTGGTGGGGCTGGAGCAGCTGCAAGCCCCAGCAGTACTCTTTGTCCCCCGGCTGCCTCCTCTCCAGGGAATTTTTTAGTAAAAATCAGGTACAGGTCTCAGGCTTCCATTAATTTTTGTTTTTTGCCCACAATCTGTCGTGACTTTTACTAAAAAATATCCATGACAGAATCGTAGCCTTAATTATTACTGTTTTGCAACATTATAACAATTATAACAGGCAGTGCTTGCCTGCAGTGTTATGATTACCCTTTGTACACTTAGTAGTTATTCTTTTAAACATGGGGATTAATATGCAACTTGAAAGGAGCTATTTTGTCTCAGGTTTCAGCCAAAATTTGTTTGCACCATGAGGTCTTAATTTATTCCTCACCTAAATGGTTTTAAAAGATTGTCTATGAATATTTCTCAGATAAACCTGTAACCAAAAACATTTTACATATGTTTTTTAGTCAACAAAATATATTGTGAAATATTTCTTGAAAAATGCTCCCTTCCATTGTGTTAAGAGCATGATCAGGGCTTCACAAACATTTAAAGCCTCTTCAGATTTGGAAAGTAATGAGAGAGGATTTCTACCTGTGAGTTTTTAATGTTCTCCGTATTGCACTCTGCCCCCCATCATTAATTCTTTATGTAACTGTGTTGTATGTTAGACTTTACATCATGATATTGTTTTTCCTTTGTATACAGGAGCTGATTCCTGAGTTTTATTATCTCCCAGAGATGTTTGTCAACCTCAACAATTACAATCTAGGTGTGATGGATGACGGAACGGTGGTATCTGATGTTGAACTTCCACCATGGGCCAAAACCCCAGAAGAATTTGTTCGCATAAACAGGCTGGTAAGATGGCTATCATCTGTTGTCAGTTGAGGACCAGGTCTCGCAACTTCTCTACTAAAATACCTTATGACCATTTGTCCTTGTCCTCTGTGCATAGATAGAATTTGCATTAAACTATTATTGAAAATGATAATCTGATGCAATATAAGGGAGTAATGGTTTCTTACAAAGGGGTGAGGGGGAAGACTTGTCCTCTCACTCTTCACTTTAAACTTTTTGTACACTGTGAAGATAAATATTTGCGTGTGGGGGGGGGATATTGTAAAGAAAAAGTAGAGTAGGGGGTGGCTACATAATTCTTTTTTACATTCAAGTCTTGTATACCTTCAAAAGACTCGATGATTGAAGGACTAATGAAATTGTCCTATCACAAGAGACTGAAAATTGATTGATTTTCATTCAAGGAGGCTGTTTAAAATGTATATTTTTATTGGATTTTTTTTAACACTTATTTAACTCTAGTGTCTAATGAACCTTTGGGAGAAGTGGTGTCTTTCTTAAAGAGTCAGTGCCCCCACCCCTTCCATTAAGGGAGTGTTTTTCAGACATTTGGAAGCTGAGCTGCCCTTCAGGAAAATAACACCAATCACCCCCCTCACCCTCTTGTAATTGTGACATGTGGTTTTAAAGGCCTACACATCTTAATTTATACATTGTCTATGTCCCACCTCTTCCCCCTAATCCCTCCCAGGGAGTCCTTCCCTCCTAAATGTTGGGAAGCCCTGGTGTGTTGGTCTTCATAAAATAGTATTTCCTCTCTTTCTTATATGCTTGGAACAGTGAAATAATTGAACAGAGCTATTTTGAAAGTAATATCATTGTTTTCTGAGTTTAGCACCCACTGAAATGAACGGGGCAGTTCACACCTCAGAGCTATTGTTTCAGGCTCTCTGCAGACTCAAAGGTCTCTCCAACAGCGACATACTTTTTTTTGCCAACCATAACATATAGAAACTTTTAAAAAATAAATAAAGCTGAGCATTGAGGTAACAACTGATAGTCTGTCCATGGCCCACTCAGCTATTCCTTTGCAACCCTCATAGAAAATATTTAATTAAGATATGAAATCCTACTGTACACTTCAGAGATGCTAAAATGTCTTCGAAGGAGATCAGGAAACACCAGACTTGACCTTCCTAATATTTCTTAGGTTTAAAAAACAAACAAACAAACCAGAAAGAATACATTTATTCTGTTGTTGAAGGATAAACTTAAAACCTTTTCTTCATGACGAAGCTAAAAAGGCATACATAATTAACCTTTTTTACAGGTTGTCTTAAAGCTTTTTACTCTGTTGCAAAAGAATTTATTCAACAGAAGTTCCTCTCTTTAGCAATTGGTCATTAACTGTCATTTTATTTGTGAGGTAATGCTATCATCGCCTTTGGGAATACTATTGGGTGTAGGCTTGGTTCTGTGTATGGTTGGGGTAATGGAAATCAAGAATATTAATGCTTGCAATATTTATAGGACAAGTTATAAAGATTTTGAATTTTAAAGTATTCTAGAACAATTCAGGTGTATTCTTTTAAGGGAAAGTACATGTGAAATTGATCCAAATTAAGATTAAAACATGCACAGACTTCAGATAGTAAGGCTACTACCTCTTAAACAATGCAGGTTCAAGTGCAACTTTGGGTATTACAGAGCTTGATGAAGTTTGGTGAATTATGAATATGATATTCAGACTCTTTGAGTTCAGCATGTGTTGATGATTCAACACCCTTCTAAGAACAGAAAACACCACTGCAGACTTGTTCAATGTAATTTAGCATCTTGATCTGCTCACAGCAGTATTTTTAATCCTTACATATACTATGTCCATCTTTCTGTCATTGTCCACACTAAGAAAGTTAAGACCATCAGTGGAGGCTGTAGTACAGACAGGCGTTTTTACCACCCCGTAATCTAATCTTGCACAATGGAAGCTGTCTCTCCAATGGCAAAATTAAGAACCACAATCCAACACTCTAGCTCCACTTGTGGCAACAATTCTGCCTTGTCCACTGCTAATAGGGTTGCACCAGGGATCATTATAAATCCTAATTTTCCTGCTGGGGACATAAACAGTACTCCCCAACTCCTTTCTCTTTTCCAATATTCCCATACCCACTCTTTCTTTTTTCTCTTCCTTTCTGACCCCAGCATCCATTTTTTCTCTCTGCCTTCAGGACTGCCCTTTCCCCCGCTCTTTCATTTCCCAAGGCTGTTGCTAATAACCTCTGCCTCTTTGCAGTTCTACTTGATATCTCTCACTTGTGCTATATTCTCAGAGGAAGTGCCTGATCAGTAGGAAGAAGATGCTTTTTAATTATTTGTGTTAAACTCTTGGACACTAAAGTAGTATCCCCTTAGAGCTATATCTTATATAGTAATACACTCAGTCTGTATTCTAAGTAGTAGTATTTTTCTTTATCTACTTAGGATCTACATAGTAAGTGTTGCTTTATTTTGGTACTCCTTGAAAGATCATTTCAGAAAAAAAGAACTAGAGTGAAAACCATGTTTCTTATTATATAACGAACTGTCTACTAAGCAGTAACATTATTTCAGGTTTGAAAGGGGCAGCACTTTCCTAACCTTGAATCATTTGCACTTTCAAATTTTAAATTACTTTAACTCATAGTTTAAATATTTTTCAGATCTTAAAAATTACTTAACTATGTTCTTACAACTCTAGATTATTGTTCAGATGTAAATATCTAATTTTTGTTTTTCACTTGGTTTAGTTTTCAAGTAAATGTTCATTAATGAAAGTGACTTATTAAAGTTATTCAGTTTAGAAAGGTTTTATGTTAGTTATTATGCTGTCCATCTTAATATCTGGCACGTAGGTAAAAGTTGCAGTATTAGTAATGCATTTATTAATAATGAAGATTTTCATTCCACGTTTTTGTCCTAAACTAGTTCTTTCATTAAGAGAGAAAATGCAAAGTAATTATTAAAAATAAGAATGTTTTGCTCAATAAAACTTTTTTTACCTGAAGATATAATTTTGAAAGTATTTTATAATTTGATGCAGTAGAGTATTTTTGGTGGCATAATCTCATTTTGGGGAGGGAGAAAATAGGGACTTGAAAAGCAGCACCATATAAAATTTCTTTGTTCAGAGCTTTGCTTCTGATAATAGCCCTTCTGGCCACACCACAAATCCCTGCTAATATTAGTGTAATTCATAAACAAAGAAAGTTTTGAACAGCCCTTCAGTGTTAAATTAAAGCCCTTTACTAACTAGTCAACGAACTAGTTTAAGCTGGATGTGTACAACAAGTAAATTTAGTCTGCCTGTAAGGCTTGGTTCCGTCGTGAATATTTTTATGGGCAGTGCCATTAGTGATCTTCTGTTTTACAGTTGAATAAAAACCATCAATTTGTATGCGAAAATACTAAGATTAATTTTCTTTTTAATATTTGTGGGTTTAGCATGATGAACAAAATGGCTATTTTTAATTAGAATAAGTATATTTACTAGCAGTCACCTGAAACTCAGTGCCTCAGAAATATTATTAAAAATGGTTGTTACAATACAGCACTGATTCATTTACTATTCCTTACAACTTCCTGTATCAGACTAAATTATGATTATAGTATTGTAAGTGCTCTTTTTTGTAAGCTATCACACACAGATTTTTTCCTCTTGCATTTCAGTTTACCTTTTCAAGACCACAGATTTTATGCAATGATTGGAGCTCATGAAATGCATACTGCTTTGATCTGTGACCTTTTTGTGGTGCTAATCAGGTTTCTGATATCATTATACCTTGCTCATTAATCATATTTCCTGCAGCCCGTCAGCCAGCCAGACAGCCCAGGCCCCTGTTTTCAGCCCTGTGTTGGCAGGTTTCTGCTTTTCCAGATTATTACAGTGTGATACTTTGGCTTCTCATAAGCAGACCCACATCAAGCTGTGTGCTACAATTAAAGTCAGATGGTCCTCAGGTTGAACAGGGATATAGTGTTGCAGCTGTCTGTCTTCCTGGAACAGACCAGTACGAGGAACAGATGATATGTAGGTCAGTGCATAATAACAGATTGTACACTACTGGGTCAATAGCAGGGGTTCAGAACATTAATTGACTGACAAACTTATTTAAAACTGATTCCCAACCTCTTTTAAAACTGTATATAGGATGTATTTTAAATAGAATAGATTGCATATGTGGCTGTTTTTTCTGTGTGATATTGGGAGAAAGAGGAGTATGGTGGATGGATAATACTACATTTTGATTGATGCAGTGTCATACAGTCAGCTAAATGAGTCTAATAATGTAGTATAAACTACATTTTAGAATTGTAAAATACAGTTTTTACTTGTAAGTTTATTTCCTCTTCATATCTTGTATAGTTTGACAACAGAAAGCATGAATCACAATTTTTTGGTAAAGAAGACTTTATTTGATCAAAGTGTAATAGTCTTTCATCAAGCTGAAAAATAAATTGTTTTTGTTCAGTCTTCTCCCCCCATAGAGGGAATACAAATGTACTTGGCTAGTATTTTTCTGGGGTTTTAGATCATTTATTTAATTTAACAGTGTTTAAAATGTGGTCTAGTTTTCCTTGATCCTGTGGAGTAGTCACAATTTTGTGTCTAACAGTGGACTGCTATTGTAATATTATATCACATCAGAAATTCAGAATTATGACTTCACTGATGCACCATAGATGTGATAGATGACCTGTGAAGGATCAGGACCAAAAAAATTAGGAGACACATCTGAAAGTTAAATGGACTTCAGTTTTAATCAGATATCATTCAAAGTTGTCCCCAGTATTTAAGTCTCTCTGTAAAGCTGAAAGAGTAATCATTAGTAAAGTTATGAACCTAATGTGTACTGTGCAAAATATTATTTAAATATTCAAACTGATTTAAAGCTTGTTGCATATCCTTAGGAATAAAATACTTATAGTTCATCAAACTTTAGCAGTACTTAAAGCCATATATTAGCGCCTAAAATATTTGAAAATGTTTTCTTCAAAGTGAGTGAGGTAATATCTTTTATTAAAGCGACTTCTGTTGGTGAGAGAGAGAGAAGCGTTCGAGCTTCACACAGCTCTTCTTCAGATCTGACAAAGGTAACCAGTGTCACAGCAAAATACAAGATGGGACAGATTATTAAGCATAAGGGGTTAACACATGTCGTACCACAGGTTTTGCATTTGTTGTCCTGGAAAAACCTGCAGACATATTTTTACTGCTACAATGATCAACACTCGCCACAACACACTTTCAAAATCTATGGGTTCTACACATTCCTATCACAATACGTGGTGTAAATCAGCCAGTGCATTAATGTCCCAAGAACAACTATGCGAGTGAAACCAGATAATCACTATGCTCTAGAATGAACTCACACAGAAGAATGATAAAAGACAAAAATACCCTGTCACTTGTGGCAAAGAGGGATTCTCTCGTCAGCATAGGTATTCCATGTCCTCAAGAGAAAGTAGCTAGGTTGATGGAAGAATTTTTCTGTTGACCGAACACTGTCTATGCTGGAGGTTAGGTCAGCTTAACTATGCCACTCAAGGGTATGTTTTTTTTCCTCTTCCCTGAGCAGCGTAGCTGGGTCGACCTAACTTTTATTGTAGAGCTGTCCTAAAAATCATGATCTCAACAGAGACACTGGTTTTATAGCTCATTATAACCATTTATAACCCTCCTTTGTCCTATGACTGCAGAGCTGTGTATTGCCCACTTCATTTTAATTGGTTCCTTGCAACATGTGTTAAACCCTTATGCTTAACAATCTGTCTCACCTTGTATTTAGCTGATATTCTGGTTACCTCTTTTAGGCCTGAAGAAGAGCCCTGTGAGGTTTAAAAGCTTGTCTCATTCAACAACAGAAGTTGGTCCAATAAAAGATATTACTTCAGCCACCCGTGTCTTTCTCATATCCTGGGACTAACAAAGTTACAACAACACTCCAAACAACAATGGAAGATAATTAATTTCTTCAAGATACACACATGTAATTGCCAGCTGCAAACAGTGCATCAGTAATAAAAATACCAACAGATTTTTAAACAATACTCAGGGTTATCATTCAAATCAACGAAAACCAAGAAATACAAAATGAAGGCTGTCATTTCATCACTAACTTAACTCCTTCACAACATTGAACTATGTGGGCACAACCATGCAAGGAAAGGAAAGAATGTTGCCTTTAAATAGGCATCAATTTAAAATCTAATGAATGTCAAAAAATAATTTAAGGGTATTTTCATGTATTAAACATACTCCTGAATCCCCCTACGGTTTTTTTTTAGGTCTTCTATTTTTCCTACTCGGTTTGTTGAGTGAAAGACTTTTGCAAACAAGGGAAGTACAAAATAATCAGGAAAAAAGAGACAAATCTTTTAATATCTTTCAGTTATAGTAATCTCTTAGTAATAATAGTGTGTAAATATTCTCAGACAAAACTGAGATATTTAAATTGAAGGTATCCTTTTAACTACCGATTTCCTGTTGTTTGTTTGTTTGAGTGTCTTATAAATATGTAAACAGTCATGTGTTATAATTGTTTTATAGTTGTTATTTTTCCTTTAAATTCACAGTTTTTCTCTTGTTAAAATAACTGATTACACTACCCTACTAATGTTAACTTTGGTAGAAATTTTCAAGGCCCTGCCTACTGATCAGATACCATACTTGAGCTGTAGCTCACGAAAGCTTATGCTCAAATAAATTTGTTAGTTTCTAAGGTGCCACAAGTACTCCTTTTCTTTTTGCGAATACAGACTAACACGGCTGCTACTCTGAAACCATACTTGATTGGTCATGATTTTCATAAGGAAACCAGAAACCACAGTAGCAGGGAATCAGTGATTTTATTATTATTGTACATTAAGAGTAATGCTTTGCAAATGCCTTCTTCATTAAAATAACGTACTTCCCAGTGGTACTTTGGGAGCAGTTATACCTACCATTATTATAAAGGTAGATCACCTTGCTCCAAAATGGAGAGAATGTATATAATCTTTCAACTAGGAACTGATGTCCAAAAAGGCAAGATTTAATTTTGGTGTATTTTATAACTTCTGAGGAGTTTGGTTTTTTTTAAACTGACTGGCCCTGATAAGTCCAGGTTTGACTTGTATACCTTTGTGCGTTAGCTGAATTTTAGATCTTGCTGATAAATAAAACTGTTGATCAACTGGTAATATCCATAAATCCAAAAATTTCTATAGCACCCTCAGCTTTTTGATGATTAGAATATTTTAGAAATAAAAGTATTGTCAGAATCAATTGTGACAGCTTTCCATAATATGTCTCAATTTAAGTATTTTTAGTTTATTACAGAATTATTCCTTTTGTAAATTAGTAGTTTAACCATCTTGTTCAATTTTGTTAAAATGTCAAGCAAATTATAAAAATGCTGGTGCAGTTCTACAATCATTTTGAGTTAGAAAGCTGGTGAGAAGAACAAAATAGAGCTTTGACTTGCCCAAACACACATCCTAGTGGGGGGGAAAAATTGGTATTATAAAGCACTGTTTAGTAAAAAGAAGTCCACAACAAAAATTAGAGAATAATTATTGGTCAATGTGGTGCATTGTTCCTCAGTGCAGGTTACTGTGCTTCATTCCAGAAAACATTAAACAGCCAACAGTCCTTGCCAACTACCATGGCAACAATACTCAGTGCTGCCAACCACAAAACCTGTTTGGTTTTTTGTGTCTTCACTCTCCCTATCCACAGGCAGTCAATTTGTTAGAGAACTGACAGACATTTTCGAGGCCATTATGCTACTTGCAGCCTATAAAAATTCTTGGTACTTGTTGAGTTAGAGAACAGAGATACAGAATAATCTTAAGGTTAAGGCACTAGACTGGAACTCTGGAGGTCTGGGTTCTGTAACTGACTCAATCGCTGTATTCTATTCCTGACTTAGACCAGGACTACACTACAACTTTGGTTGATACAAATTACATCGCTGCACATCTGCCGAAGTTAGTATATTGCTCAGCTACTTGCGTCAGTGCTGAACATATTCCCTGGAGTGGTTACGTCAATGCAAAGTGCAGTGCATCCACAGGTAGGTATCCCAGTGTACTCTGCACCGCTGTCCAGTGCAGTGCCTTTTGGGAAATGTTCGCAATGAGTTATGGGGTAGAAATGAGTTTCTCAGTGATCTCCTGGAGCTAGATGTCAAGTTCCCAGCATGCAACTTTCTCCATCACTTTTAATGACATCACTATCCCACTATTTTCAAGCCTTTTTTAAAAAAAAAAACAACAAACCCACGCAGCACTTTTTGCTGTCCTCCATCTCGGACAGAAGCGTGGAGCCTGCAGAGCTCTGCACTAGACACATGAAGGCTGCAAATACAGGATGCAAGATTTTCCAGTCTTTGCAGCCCGCAGGAGGAAACACAACAAAGGGGGACATAGTGATTCCTTGGAGTACAGATTACTGAGGGACATAGCAAAAGCCAATTCAAGACAGACCATGGTGAAAATGGGGAGGAGTTTCATTACCAGTTCTTAAATTTGATGAAATGGAAAGTAGGGATGCATTGTTTAGGTGTTATGTCCGTTTGTATTTCTGCAGATAGGTGATTTCATATGGCTTTTTTGTTTTGAAGCTGTCATCTACATGCAACATGAGGGCTGAGGGGGGACAATATCTGTAAACTCTGTAAGTGTTTTAATGGTATCAAAAATCACTTTGTGTTTCTAGACAACATATAGAGAGTCTGTAAACAAAAGAGTCTGTTTACATATATAGTGTACACTGTCACAAAACACGTTTTTAAAGTTTTAGCACACTGATTGATGAGGTATCTTAAAATAGTAAACTACATTTATTTGACTTTGCAGTGAGGCTGTAATTTTAACAAAAATAAGTTATACAAGAGCTATGTTCATTAATCCAAGGGGAAAAAGGTCTTCTGTGCTCATTACAGCTGAAGGAAAGTTGTACAGCCCAAACATGCAAGATGCTGAGCATCTTGTGCTGTATGGAAATCAATAGGAATAGAAGGTCTGCACATCTTTCAGTATTGAGCCCCTAATCTCCATGAATCTTGTGTTTTTGCATGTTTTTAAATGTATCAATAAAAAGGTCCCATTCAAATTTTGAGTACATTTCATAATCTTCCTCATACAATATTGTGTACACCTGGGAAATCTTGGCAGTATTGTGAAGAGATTGTACATTCTGAAAGGGAGATTTAGAGAATGTATAAAACATTTTAAACTTCACAGAACTGTGTTTTCTTTCTCCCTCCCAGCAGTTAAAGCTTTAAACTGCTCTTTAGTCCAAGTCTGATGACCAATTACAGGAAACCCTGAGGCTATGTCTACACTTAAAATGATACAGTGGCACCGCTGCATCTACCTCATTATAGCACTTCAGTGTAGACCCCGTCTCGGAAGGGTTCTCCTGTTGCTGTAGTTAATCCACCTCCCCAAGAAGGGGACAGAAGAATTCTTCCATTGACCTAGCGCTGTCTACACCCAGCGAGGTCAGCAGAGCTACATCTCTCAGGGGTGTGGATTTTTCATGCTGGTTTGTGTTTTCAGTATAGACCAGTCCCATCCTTAAATCTTCGCCAATAGGCTTGTCTATACAAGGAATTCATGGAGAAGTTAGTATGAAATAACAGATCTGGCCATTAGCCTGAAAAAAGGAAGGAAAATGTAGCCTTATTTAAATACCTTGAGCACGTGTTTCATATTGGATATAAATGTAGAGTAATGTTATTGAAGCAGTAGAATTACACTTGTGTGAAACTTTTGCAAGTGAGAGTAGAATCCTGCTGTATAGTTTGTATGTATTTTAAATTTATTATTTATTTTTAAAATTTATTTTTAATGTATTAGGCATTGAGGTAGGACAGTGCATCAACATACGCAAAAGAAAAGCAGAGTAGAAATGTTTCCCTGAGTAATTTGATATGCAACCCATTAGTGAGAAGATCTTTTGGAAGTATTGGAATAAATAAAAGTAGTTTAATTTCTCTGTCTATTTAATGTTTGTATTTTTATACTATATTCTGTGTGCATATGAATTGCTTACTTTTATTTTTCTGATTTTTCTCTTTGCATCATAGCTAAGATATCAGGCCAGAAGTTTACCTCTGTTCAGATCTCATCCAGTTAAATATTCCTTTTTAAATTTTCAGATGAAATTATTATTTTTTAATATTATTATTATTGACTAAATTTAATTGTTTCTCTCCTCTCCCATCAGATTAATGAAGATAGTAATACTGTGTTGATTCCAGTCAGAAATCTGGATAAAATTTACTGTTTCATTTTACTGTTTTAACCCATCAAAGTCCCATAAGAATATAACTTTTAAAAAAATAGTGTGTTCAAACCCCCCCACTCCCCTTTGGTTTTCATTTGCAAACACAGCAAGAAGCAGTGTTCTTTTGGTATTTTAAAATGAAATTTTAAAATGAAAAACACTGCAGATATTCTTTTAATGGGGCAAAATTAATCACAACATAAAAGGAAAAAGTTATTCTTCTTTGAGTGCTGGTTTCTTTGTGTATTTTGCTGTGGATATGCATGTGCTCCATGTGCCAAAGACCGGAAGATTTTTACTAGCAATGTCTGTTTGTCTGCACATGAGCCTTTCTCCTTGTGCTCCAAACTCAGGGTATAAGGGGTGGTGTGGACAGACAGCTTCTCTAGTTCCTTTCTACTGCTGCAGAGTCTGAAATGGAACCTCTCAGGTCCACGGAGTTGCTCTTCAGTGTTTTCTGTAAATATAGTTATTATTAGATAGCTTTTATAGTGTTAGTTCTTAAAGTTTCAGTATCTCGTTAGTTATTTACAATTTGGGCTTCCCCCATCCTAACCATGTATCTCTCTTCTTCTCTGCATGAGTGGAGATAGATATATGACTCCAGAGGACCTTATCATCCCTCTGGATCCAGAGTGCCTCATTTTATAGGACCCTGGCCTTACTAGGAGACCCAACACCATCCGTACAGGGTTGGTACAGCAGAAGAAGCCATTCTTCTATCCCTACCACCATCTGTGATACATCAACATCCACAATACCAGTGGGACTCCCTGAAGAATTAGAGCCTATGTTTTACTCCTGAGGGGAGTCGGACTTTGGTGAGGAACCTCATCACAGAGACAGGACGTTAGTCCAGACTGAGATTCCAGAATCTCCTGGGCCCCCTGGTGACCTTACCAGGCAGGGTACCCTCAGGATCAATAGTACCCTATGCCATGGTAACTGCCTCAAACAATGTTTGAGCCCTCTCACAGGTTTTATTGTGGGCAGTGAGATCCATACAGATGCTACATTAAATCCATACATTCCCATCAAAAGTCACAACAGCCCTCCCCTCCCAGAGAGGAAACTGAACTCCTCAGGAGACCATGGAAGAGGAGGAGGAAGAACCAGAACCAGCAGTCCCAATAGAAATATTTTCATATCCTGATGAGGCAGTGCTCTGATTTCACTTTTTCTGCTTGACAACTACAGGATACTCCAGATCCCCCTGGAGGAAGTCCAAGAGACACGTCACAAGCTCCTTGACACTTTACGGAGCACTGGGCCTAATAAGGTAGCACTTCCTATTAATGAAGCTATTTTGGAACCCCAAAAACCATCTGGCACATGCCAGCAACACGTGTCCCCATTCCTAAGAGGACAGAAAACAAATACTTCATACCAGCTAAGGAAGAAGAAATTTTGTTTTCACATCCTGCCCCAAACTGTTTAGTTTTACAAGTTGCCATTGAAAGGATAAGGCAACATCAGTCATGGGCCCTCCAGTAAAGAGACTAAAGATTTGAACATCCTCAGAAGGAAGGCCTTTACTTCAGCATGAGTAGCAGCATATTTATGTGGCTACGATGTAGCCATAGTGGTGTATAAACTGGCCTGACATGTAGAAGACCATTCTTTACCTCAACCAGCCTGCAATTCCAGGCAGCTGATTACCAGGTGGTAATTTTGTCAGTTACTCAAAATTTGCTGAATTTACAGACAGTCCCCCACAGGATAATAGAGCACAGTTTCAAGCTCTTATTAAGCAGTGTAGGTGGTTGTCATATCCTCCTTCTAAGTTGCAGTGGATGCAGCTGACGGCCTCGCAGTTGATGGTGATGGCTGTTATGTGTTCAGAGTCTTGGCCTCATTCTTCCAGATTGCCTAGGGAAGTGCAGTCTGCAGTAGACAATTTGCCCTTTGACAGGAACAACCTATTTAGTGAAAAAATGGATGAGTCATTACACTCTTTGAAAGACTCAAGGAAAACTCTCTGGTCCCTGGGGATAGACTACAAACCCAGACCAGCACCACAACCTGTTTACCATCAGAGGGAATATTAACCACCACAAAAACAAATGATGCAGCAGGGAAAATATAATGCTCTCCTTCCAACCACAGCCTCCCAGTATGAACTCTGAGAACTGTAAATCATCCCAGATGCAATGTCCTTCAACCAAGAAAAAAATTGATTAAAAAAAAAAATTGGTGGACACCTAACCTGTTTCCCCAATACTTTTCAGATGACAGCAGACAAATGGGTTCTCGACATCATTAATTCTGGTTTTGTAATAGAATTCCTCTCCCCTACCCCTCCAAAACCTCTTTCCTTTCCCTCTTCAGGGACTGCTTTCATGAGACGATACTCATTCAAGAGGTAAACTCCCTCCATTAACAGGAGTCATAGAGCTGGTACTCCCTCAAGATTGGGTGGGGAGAAAGGGTTTTATTTAAGCCTAACCCCAGATGTCTACACTGCAGTTTTTGTAGCCCCACAGCCCAAGCTCCATGAGCCCGAGTCAGCTGACATGGGCCAGACATGAGTGTTTAATTGCAGTGTAGACATATCCATCGAAAGAACTGATTGGTCTGTGCCACCTCTTATACATTCAGCTCTGAGCATGAGGAGGAGAAAGATGTGGATCAATGGACACTGCTACCAAAAATCTTCTAGTTTCATATGCATGGCATACATGTACATCCACAGTGGAATATAGGTAGGGACCACACATGTCAAAGAACTCTGGTTACTATATAAGGTAAGTAAATTTCTCTGAATCTTTTTTCCCTTTTAAAGAGCATGATGAGTTAAGGGGTCACTGTACAGGTTAGATCATTAACTAGGGAGGATGATAGTGCTCTCAATCTTTTTATTGAAATTCTAAGTGTAAAAGCAATAAGAGTTTTTTAAGGGATTTTTAAAGGTACTCTCTTGATATCTCTCTATTATATCTTACTCCCAAATATTACCTTCTTCTTAAACCCAAGTAAAAGGATTACCCTCTGAAAAGTGTTCAGCAAAACTAGGAATGTAAGTGTTTTAAGCAAAATACAACAAAAAATATGAATGAGTTTAGATTAATACGGTTACGAAGCTATGCTAAGTCACAAAACTGCCTGTGCTATGTAAGATTAATGCAATTTTGGAAAGTGATTTCCTGGGAAGTGTCTCTGTCTTTCTTCTCTTGGTAGAAGAAGTTAAAGTCAAAAGTAGTTTGCCTCAAAATGTGAAATCGTAATAATCATTCTCAAAAACAAAATACTATGAACAAGATACAACAAAATTAAGTAAGTCTCAGTAAATTTTTAAAAACAAACCAGTAATGCCTTCAGTAAAAATAATGCTAATGTAAATTAAATAAACCAGTGCTGCCTAGTGATTTCCTGTATCGATCAATAGTCACTGTGAAGGCTGCTGTTTCTGCTGGATCAGTCAATTTTTTGTCTTTTATGAACTCATCAAATGTATCTCTGTGATTGGCTTATTTTGTTCCAAGTTTAGTAGCATTTTCCATGAGAGTATTCTAATGCATTTCCCTTAGTCCAGGACTATTTTCTATATAAAATATTTGTGCTTTTCTTTCCTTTTAAACAAAACCTTTCATTCAATATACTTGTTGTTCTTAAGTTTACTTGCAGTTGTTCTTTTCATTTTCTTACACCTTCCTACTCAAGCGAGGGGATGCTGCAGGAGCTTAATTTCCTGGAGGACAGCGTCTCCAGGAAATACTCTAATACTTCATTTTGTTTGTTCCCACTTATTTAAGATCCATTAGATGAGAAGGAGAAATGGAGAATTTTTTCCCCTGTGTTGCATTGTTTCTTACACCTTCTGTTTCATTAGTGCCTCCCTCCCCAAATCTAGTGCATCAGTGCTATGATCCTTAACCATATATTATAGAATTATACTTTTTCTTTTAACCATAAAATATTAGAAAAGGTTTCAAGAATATAGAATGTTGTGTAACTTTCACTTGCGGAAAGCATAGTCTATTGGCGTGATCCCAGGACCGTGAGTCTACAGAATTCTAACTATGACACTTCTGAAACAGATACCTTTGTGAGCATGGGTAAATCGTTTAACCCCTCTGCTTCAGTTTCCTCCTGTAAAAAGAAAATACTTACCCAAAAGGGTGTTGTGAGGATTAATTGGTGTTTTGAAATTAAAATCACTTTACCTGTAAGTATAAAACCTGGTAGCAATAGTTTAGAATGCATTTTAAAATGTAGGAGTAAAAGCAAGTACAAATTAAAAATTACATTGTGTAAAATTGCTTATGTTCTTGCCCAAAATAGTATGTGCCACGCTGAATTGATTAAGTTTGATCTGAAGTATTTTAACTTATTTAATATTTTTTATTGGAAAACTTAAAAACACTCAAGCCTAGGTCTTGATCCTGTACTCATGAAAGTCCTATTGATGTCAGTTGACTACTCACATACGTTATGATTAACTGGAGGCTGATTCATCCTGGCACGTGCGCCAGCCCAAGTACAGAGGGTAGGCAATATGTGCCCTCTTTAGTCATTGTGCCTGCAACATAGACCGGGGCAGCCCTGCTAAAGTAGTGCCACTGTTGCGCTGGCTACTGTGGAGCTTTGTGGGGACACAGAACTACTGGGAGGTAAGAAAGCTTGGCCTACTTCTTCTGCTTCTCCCCAGAACATCCCCTGCACCTGGGGCTGCCACGAAGGCAGCAGGAAGCTATTGGAATTGTCTCTGCACCAGGGCATAGAAGTTATGTGCAAGGTATTTTCCACTGTGGCCCTTTTGCATCAGCCTAACTCCTGTAAGGAGGTTGCAGAATGATGATGAATCTGGCCCCTGGTTTGGAAAATGCCTGGTAAGCTTGCGGATAAGCAACATTACTGAAAAATACATGTATTTTACAATCAAAATACACAGTTAAAATAGAAGATAGAAGGTCAGTGTTATAAAATTAGCCTGCCTTTAGCTAATACAAAACAAGGTGAACTGGAGGAAAAAGGAAAGAGTAGAACACCAGATGTGGAAGTGTGGGGAAGATGAAACAACAACAACAACAAAAAAAAAAAAAAAGGCCAGAGTCTGGTTAAATGGTGAAAAGAACCAGGTTGCGAATGGAGGAGTTTTGAAAAAAGAGAAGAAAATCTGCTAGTGGTTCAAAGGGATGAGGGAGAGAGCCAGATTCTGAAATGAAGGGTGATTATTTAATGCAGCTGAGAAGAATATTAGAACACGGAGAATGATGATATGCAGTTGGGAAAGAATGTAAAAAGCTGAATGACAACAAAGTGTGAGCATATTAATTTTTTTTAAAGGATGAATATTGAAAGGAAAATAAAAGGCAGATAAATGTCCTTTAATCCACATGGTTGATTAGGACCAATCTAGACAACTAAATTTGGTTTCAGCTATTATGTTATTAGATGTTTTAAAATTGGTGTCTGAGAGCAAAAACAGGGAGGACAAAAAATATTGCTGTGTGAAATGAAATGGGAAACAATGTTATTTGAGCTATTGCCACATTGAATAGGTGTTCACTAAATCTGCCTGTCTCACATTTGCCTGATCCCCTAATGTCTGTGACTGGACACTTCCTGTTAAACTGTGTTGAGTGAGATTGAAAATATATGAAAAATTGCAGTAAGAACTGGGTTCAGGTGATGGAGGAGACCATTTGAAAATGCTGTCGCAGCTTCTTACTTAATGTAGTGAAAGGTGAGGACTGTGAAGAAAAAGTTGCTTTGCAGAAAGAATACTGAAACTTGGTTTATCCCATAGTATGAAGTGATGGGGAAGCACTTCCAAGTAGTAGAAATATATCAGTGAGAAAGACTTAATTAGGTAAGTTTACTGTTGTATTTCTTGCAAGGTCATCTGAAGTTATTTATTGGTCACATGGGAAAGTACTCTGCCAATTTTGTATTTAAGAGGTGTTATGTTCATAATCTAATAATTGCATAAATAAATCTGTATCCTAACTATGGGTTAAGAAAATGAAACCCTTTTGTAGGGTTTATATATATGGAGCTATGGAGAAATAAACTGAGAATTTATGGCCTTTAACTGAACTAGGGGAGGGAAAGCAAAAACATGGCCATCGGTGCCCTATGGAAAGCCTATATGGAAAGACAGAAAAAAAAAGTCAGCTGAGACTTTGCTTTTGAGTGCTTTTCCCTAGCAACTTTCTGCTTTGTGAAAATCCAAGATGAAGAACAGCAGTGTTGCTAAAACCATTTGAGGTTCAGAGAAGAATGATGAGAATGACTAAGGGCTTGGGATAACTCTCATCTGAAGAGAGATTTGGATTGTTTATTCTAGAAAGAAGAAGAGGGGATGTAATAAAAGCATGTACAGTAATGAATGGTAGAAAAGGTAGATCAGGAACTTCTGTTCTCCTTTTCTCATAAGAACAAGGGAATGGATTAAAAAAAAAAAGTTTCACACAATGTGTAATTAGAACACATTGCCACAGAATGTCATTCAAAAACAGATTGGACATTTATATGAATTTCAAGACTATCCAGGGTTGTTATAGCGAATGCTAACAAAAGTTTTAGCAGGGATATAAAACTTTCATGTTCCGGATTTAAGACAAGTTCTAACTATTATTGACTAGGGTGAGACTTTTATAAATGACAGACTATTTCACATTTCCTTAGTGCAAGGTTTCTTGCACCTTCCACTGAAATATATTGTGCTCACCCTTGTGAGAGGCAGGATTCTTAACTAGACAGACCATGGGTCTAATCCAGTGCAACAATTATTATTGTGTTCTTATAAAAGACCAAATCTAAGAAATTTAGTGTCAAGGTCAACTCCCAGGTGTATTCACAGAACAGTTCCTTATTTTATTTTGGACTCAAATTTTCCTTTCTCCCATCTAGAAGGGAGAAGTTAGAGGAGGGTTTTTTTTTGTTTTTGTTCGTTTTGTTTTTTGGGAAACTGTTTACTTCAGATATACTGACTCTTGAAATTGGGGCTGCATTAATATTAATTATATTAAATATGTTAATCCTTCTGCATTTTTCTTGTCTTCAAATCTTGGTCCCACATTTGGGTCTTTCTTGGCTGGAGTACTCTTGTTGCTTTAAAAAAAAATTTAAGGCATGGCTAGAGATATGAACAATGGAGGCAGTGTAACCCGTATCTAAATTGGTCATTAACAGATAACAGGCTGAGCAGAATTTGTGTTCTGTAGATAAGCAGACATAAAATGTATACTTGTGAGATTCTTCAGGTCCCATGGATATGATGTGTTCTGTTTGTCTGAACCAGTGTTTCAGAAGAATATATAGTGCAATCCAACTGCTATTGTCTTTGATAGGAATTTGATTAGGCTGATAAAAACTTAAAGGGTTCGGTAGCTTGCAAGTCTTTGTATATGAAGGTAATTTAAGAGGAAGTAAGTCATTTAAAATATTAGGCAGTCCCAACTTAAAGATAATGACAAATTTTTTGGCTTCCCAAATTGTGCGTTATTTTCAATGTTGAAATTTATGCTTTTAGTATTTTTCTGTGTGATTTTAGAAACAATGTTCTGTGCAATTAAACAACATTCTTATTTTAATAAATATTTTTAGAACACATTTTAAAATGTTCAATATGTTATGTGCAATAATATATATTGTAAGTGTGTATCTATATATCTTACAAAACTGGGCAAACCATTCTGCTTCTAATTCTTCATAGAAAATATTTGAGGTATAAATTAGAAGAGTCCTTAAGGCAGCAGGCAGTACATCCTTCTAATCACAACTGACATTATCTCTTACCATCTGCTTTCTGAGGAGGCTAAACATTTTGTAATGAGGATTGGGAATGGAAGATGGAGTATAATGATGCTCCAAGAGTTCCTGGAGTGTTCTGTTTTCATTATACTTTGTAGGAACAAGCAAAACTTTAAAATAATAGGATGTAAATATATGGTACTGGAAGTGTTAAAATAAAAAGACTAGGAGTTGATTAACTCTCTGATACGCTGATATGGAAAATAATTAGAGTTGTTTTATTAACCCATGTTTTAATGACTTTTAAAAGTACTTGGTTGCTTGGATTAATCATACAACAATGGACCTGATGTCTGCACTCTCTAAGTCTTCTTTCCAGACAGATGCCAATCACATCACTTGAGGAACATCCTGAGGCCCTGTCTATACAAGAAAGGAGAGAACTGTGTTTAAAATCCATTCCAAAACCATGTTAAAACAGACCTCCTATTTAAATATTTTTCAGCATGCTTTGGCTGCTAGTGTGGCCAGGCTCAAGCCTTAGCACAAATTGTGTTCAGACCTGGCTTTGACCATGTTTTCTAAAATCTTTTCTGAGTAGAGTTTGGCCTGTGTAGACTGGCAGCTAAACTATACATGGAGTCATCTTAGAGGAGAGTTGGGTTTGAATTTATTTGTTAAAAATTGTTTTAAAATTAATCTCTGACAAGTGTAGATAGGTCTCTGGCCCCCATTTGTGCCTAAGCACTATGGTGTTGGGCACATTAGAAATCCACATACAGTTGAGACATCAGTTTTTTGGACAGGCCTACAAAACAAAATTTTTGCCACCAAAATATAACCAATTCCTGTCTACCAGGATCACGGAATACATCTCACTGACTCATTTTATCCAACAAGTGTGTCTGGTGTAGTGTGGGGGTAGGGAACATTTTTAGTTTTTTTCTCCCAGCTGCTTTATTCTTTCAGCCCGAGTGAAAGGTTTATGTTTCCAAGACAATCTTCACAAGGAAAAGGTTTAGAAACTTTTTTTAAAAAAGAAAGGTGAGATTCTTCTTTCTGCTTCTAGTTCTTATGGAGCCCAGCTCTACAGACAGAAATCCTTCAGGACCAGTAGTCTGTAGTTTATTTTTGAACTCAGGTTGCTAGCATGGGACTTGGCATCATGGGAACTACATAGTTTAGCCAATAAAATGTTTGCTGACTGTTATTTGCCCTGGGGTTTGTATCATGATCAGTGGAACTGGAGTCAGGGGGACCATGTTCTCTAGAGGACACCCAGGGAACAGGATACATGGGGAGTTAGACTGGGAATAACTCAGTTCCCACAGGGTTTAGTAATGTACCACTTGTCCAGCTTAACCTGTATTCAGCTTCAGTCTTTGTGAATGAAACATGGTGGCAGCATCTCAGCTGTGAGTTCTTTGAAGTGCAGCAGCTGTCAATGTGAGCCATGGCAGTTGGTCTCCTGGGAGTCCTGGATTTTGCAGGCACCAACCTAGCCCAGTGATGGAACCAGTGGAGGTTCTAGCTCTACACAGACCTGGCCATGCAGGAGGATGACAACAGCAGGAAAATAAAACTGTTTTACATTATTGGGGAACAAGCCAGAGAGACCTGCATCACAGTAGTCTTAGTGACTTTTTGCTCCCCAAAGCAGAATGAAATTGGAGCAACATAGGTTTGTCACTGGAGATCATAGACCTCTGTGTTGCTATCTTACATACTGGCTTCTGTATGCAATTCTGGGAACTTGACAGACTCCCTAATTTGGGACAGGATAGTGTGGCGCTTGGGATCACCACTTGCGGGAGAGGCTGATCTGGGAAGGCAAGCTCACATTAGACAGCAACTTAGACATGGGGTGTGCAGCAGAAGCCTTGGGAGAAAGGACTGGATATAGGTCTTCTGGAGGACAGTTGGCTGCTTATTCCACACAATGTCAGAGACCGAAGAGGGGTATGCCCAGACAGATCAAGTGCTTCTGACGGTGGTATTTGGAATGTAGTGGTTGCCACTCAGTAATAGTGCAATGAGACCACAAACCCATAGAGCAGTGTTTCTCAACCAGGGAGATGTGTACCCCTGGGGCTAGGCAGAGGTCTTCCAGGGGATACATCAACTCATCTAGATATTTGCCTCATTTTACAACAGGCTACATAAAAAACCCTAATAAAGTCAGTACAAATTAAACTTTCATACAGACAATGACTGGTTTATACTGCTCTATAATACACCAAAATTTAAGTACAATATTTATATCCCAATTGATTTATTTTATAATTATATGGTAAAAATGAGAAAGTAAACAATTTTTCAGTAATAGTGTGCTGTGACACTTCTGTATTTTTAGGTCTGATTTTGTAAGCAAGTAGTTTTTAAGTGAAGTGAAACTTGGGGGTACGAAAGACAAATCAGACTCCTGAAAGTGGTACAGTAGTCTGGAAAGGTTGAGAGACAGTCATGGAAAAGCTCCTTCCTAGTGCTTCAAGGAGATTGCAGTGCACATTGATACGCCTGCATACTACCAGAGGTTGTCCAGGACAATTACCTGTATTAACTGGCACCCTGAGCAGGATATATATACCCAGAATCAGCTAGTTGGAGGAAGGGGATCAGGACATAAACATGCTATGTGGTCTCCCAGTTTCAACTGCAAAGCTAATGGAAATCAGAGGCTATGGTAAAGGACATCCAACTACAGGCAGTCAAGAGAACGATATTAGCAGGATGGCCAGAAGACAAAAAACAAATACTGCTAGGAGCAAAACTTAGCTGCGTGTCCACAATGGAATCATATTTCAAGGATAGAGAGCTGTTGTCACCATCTCATTATGTAAGAATAGCATTCAAAAAATACATGCCTCGCACCTGGGCATTCCTTAGTAGAAGTGTGTGATGCCTGCTGGTCATGTGATAACCATCAGAAGAAAGAGACTGTTACCACATGAGCTGCTCACCCAACCCTGGGAAAAGGTGGGAGTGGACTTATTTGCCTTAAGGAACAAGCAGTGCTTGATTACAGTGGACTATTATTCAAATTTACGGGAGGTTGATACCTTGCCTGATAGAAGAAGCAAATCAGTGACTAGCAAACAGAAGGCCCACTTTGTGAGATATGGCATTCTGGACTTTGTATTCACTGACAATGGACCACAGTTTGTCTAGAAAGAATTCAAGAAATTTGCACACAAATTGGTGTTTGACCACAACACCTCTGCCTCAGCATACCCACAGAGTAATGGGGAAGTGGAATCAGCTGTGAAAGTAGCTGAGAGACTGTTACACAAGGCTGTTTCTTTTGTTCAGGGACCTTGTTAGCATTTCTTGCACACAGGAATACCCCATCACAGGGGCGCCAAAATAGTCCAGCGTAGGCACTGATGGGACCAAGGACCAAAACGCCACTAACAATTAGGGGAAACCTGTTGCAGCCAGAAGGATGGGTACACTATCAAGAGGAGATGTCCAAGAAGCAGAGAAAGCAGGCACTAGAGTCTGACAGACCAGCCAAGGATCTACTGTGATGGTTCTCAGGGCATCCAGGACTGAGAGTCACCTTGTTACCCCCCAGTGAGAGGCAGTCTTTCTTACGGTAGCAGGGTGTCAGCTCCCTAACACCACCAGTCTTTCAGCTACTCAAGCACTCTCCTGTGGGTATGCCTACCCTGTCTTCACCTTGCAGGTTAGCAGTAGACATGCCCCAGTCTCTTTGAATTGTTCCCCTGTGATATCCAGCCCCTGACACTGGCTATTCACAGAAATCCCAGATCCTCTGCCCCCAAAACTGCTGTGTACTCCAGTTTACCAGTTTTACCTTAAACCACCACTCCTGTAAATCACACAGCACTTGTGAGCACTTACAATAAAACAAACGGAGGTTTATTTTAAAAAGGTAATGATATAAAATGAGAGAAAGTGATGGAAATAAATGGTTACAATACAAAACAAAATCACAAAACACAAACTTGGGTCTAAACTTATCAATAGTTACCTTTCCGATCTAATAAAGTAGGTTTTCCCCCCAAAGTATGGTCTGTTGCAGAGCTGGCTGGTTTCTCCAGAACCAGGATGCAAACATTCTTGAAAATGCCACCATTCCACAAGGGTTTTCCTTGGTCAATGGTTAAAAAGTGCTTCTCCACCCTCTGTTATACTGAAAACAGCCATTTGTCTCTATTTGCAAATAGGGTGAATGTCTGTCTTGTTGTAAAATTCCTTTTTTACATTCAAGTGGCTTCAGTTATTTGCAGTTGAAAGTCTTAGTATTGTACAAAGCTAAACAATTGAGCCTTGCATTGCATCACCTATTGAAAATGTTGGTATGGCAACTCCCCGCCTCCCTGCCAAAATGAGCCATCACCAAGACACTTTATTCCCTGGTGACTATTTTCTACTCCAGGTCCATAAAGCATACTTTAATATAAATACGTTGTTCCTTAAATATTATCTGTACATAATGATTATGAAACTTGACAAGTTGTGAGCTTTCTGTAGATACCTTCCATGTCATTCTCTATGGAAAAATATTCTGTAAGACGTGTTTGGTGACTCATTTTGAAGACAGAGATCTTTTCTGGTGTGCTCATCTGTTGAGGAGAACAAACTATCTCAAGAACTATGTAGCTTGCTGAGTCTGTTGTAAGGATAAGATTGCAGCTTGGCTTTGCGCTAACAACCTCTGACTGACAGGCTAAGGAGTGGGGGATTGGGTGTCAATTATTTGTTTTTAATGTTTGTTTTCCAATATTTGTAAAATACAGAACTTGTATCATGATCGGTGGAACTGGAGTCAGAGGGTTCATGTTCCTTGGAGAGACTTTTATGGATGTGACACCAGGGAACATGGAGAGTTGGGCTGGAAAAAATTCAGCCACATGGACACAGCAGTGCACAGGGTTTAATAAAGTTCTATTTATTCAACTTAACTTGCATTCAGCATCTCTCTTTGTGAATGAAACAAGTTTGAAGGAGATTGGCTGGGGTACGCTGTTGTGGTTGTGCTACTGGCTCTGGCTCCTCCTTGTTTCTCTCTCTCTCTCTCTATTACTCCCTGAATATTGCTCTCCCGTGTCCAGGAGAGATGGGTACAGCACTCCCTGGTGCCTCATACCTCTGAGTCTATGATCATACATGAGTATGGGGACTATGCTCTATTCTGTGTCTGTGGGACAATAGAAATCCCATATAGAGTGGCCACACCATAAAGAGGTGGCCTAAATGTTTCCTCATCTCCTCCAATCAGAAGATTGTTGCTGAAAGTAGCTAAAACCAAGAGTCTCATGGCCAGAAGAGGAGACTCACCAGGTCTGTCACCTCATTCTACACCAAATGTTTTGCTTACTTTTTCAGTGATACTTTCATCTTGTAAACTTCTCTGTTAATATAAACAAGAAAAATTGTAAAATGTTAATTTATTTTTGCTAGAATGTGGCTAGGGGAATTGGAGAGGATTGGAAAGAGGAAGAACGGGTTGGGGATATGAAGCTAGGTAGCTGGCTGGCCTTGTGACAAGATTTGGTCTAGGTAGGAGGGCTGAAGACAAATATGCAGAGAAGGCAAGTGGTTCAGTAGGGAGCTCCGCTGACCTGCCACGGTCATCAGTCCAAAGAGCAACCTCTGTTTCTTCCCATCTATGCCCTCCATTTTCTTTAACAGCAGTAGTCCCAGTACAACATACCTGCTAGAGTCCTTCTAAACAGATTTCAGAGTAGCAGCCATGTTAGTCTGTATCCTCAAAAAGAACAGGAGTACTTGTAGCACCTTAGAGACTAACAAATTTATTTGAGCATAAGCTTTCATGAGTTACAGCCCACTTCATCGGATGCACAGAATGGAACATATAGTAAGAACATATTTATATACAGAGAACATGAAAAAGTGGAGTAAGAGGCTAGTTAATTAAGATGAGCTATTATCAGCAGGAGAAAAAAAACTTTTGTAGTGATAATCAAGATGGCCCATTTAGACAGTTGACAAGAAGGTGTGAGGATACTTAACTTAAGGAAATAGATTCAATATGTGTAATGACCAAGCCACTTCCATTCTCTATTCAAACCCAAGTTAATGGTATCTAGTTTGCATATTAATTCAAGCTCAGCAGTTTTTGAAGTTTTCTGTTGCAAAATTGCCACCCTTAAGTCTTTTGCTGAGTGGCCAGAGAGGTTGAAGTGTTCTCCTACCAGTTTTTGAATGTTATGATTCCTCATGTCAGATTTGTGTCCATTAATTCTTTTGCATAGAGACTGTCTGGTTAAGATTCCCTCAGGTGAACAAGAAGGGTTTGCCAGAGAACAACTTTGCCCCTTAGGCAATTTTGGCTGAAAGTCCCCTCATTCTCCTGCCCCAATAGTGTATGTCTTGGACATGGTGATGTGAGGGGGCATGGGGAGACAGAGTGAGGGGGAGAACTGCAGACAAACTGAAAAACTGAGCTTACAGCTGTGCTATAAAACTAGCTTCTAAAGCCAGTTAGGCAGAGCACAGTGCTCTACTGAAGCTTTGCAGGTCTTTCATACTGGGACTCCTACTGTCAAAGACCATTTTGTTGAGGGGAGCTTAGGGAGGGTGGTACATGAATGCTGGTGGTGGAAGATATAGTGGTAGGTAGGATAAAGGACTGGTATAAATTGCAGGCATGATCAAAAGAGGGAGATAGTGGCTAATAAGGCAGAGAAGCACACAGAAGAATATAAATAGCTGCAGGGTCTGGGCAGTTCTATTGATGCTTTTTGTGTCACTAAATACAGTAAATAAGGAAAATAATTTATTTTTATATTTAAGTGCAAAAATTGAGAAGTGGCCTGTATCTGAATTTTTTTGAGGATCTGTATATATGTGATAAGTTTGTGGTGACAGTTGTTCTTAATTGCCGGAGGACAAGCCTCCCCCCATCCCAACCCCTGCATGCACACACCCTAGAAAACTTTTCAAAAAGGGCTAATTTTTAGAAGTTTCCTTTTTAAAAGAGTAAATATTGTAACAAACAAATATTATGGAAAATGTATTTGTCCTTTGAAGAATTATTTTATTATATTTGTTAACTGAATCTAGTCATTAAAGTGTAATATAAAGAGATTTTACTACTCTAAGTGTAGTCTTCACAATGGAGTTACTGTGAGCAGCTACTTAATATGACAAATAGGTATTAAAAGTAGTTTTAAAAAATATTATTATGTGGCTAAAAGCTAGAGCGACTGCCAAAAAATGTTGTAAGTTAGTACGGGTAGTTCTTGAGTAGTTTGTACTAATAATGCAATCATGTCACATTTATTAGCAAGAGGATTGTGTGTAAACCTTTAATTTCACTGTCCTTCAGAATTCTGTTTCAGATTTGAAATGTTAGGATCTTTGATATGCAAATGTGTATTTAGAGTTATAAGTGATTTTAGATTACCTTTAATATTTGCTCTGAGATGTAAAAAAAAATTACATTCAACTGTTTATAAAATGAAATGTTATTAAATGAAAAGGTGTTCTGAAAGAGGAGACATTTTCAATAAGCAGTTTGAGAACTGATAACTGCTTTTTCACTTATCTGATCATTTCATGCATGTTAGCTTTCTATTTTTGAAGCAGTGATGTGTAAACAAATTTCAGGAATTCTGAATGTTTTTGGAGTGGGCTGCACATTTGTGACCCAAGGATTAGTAGATAAAGGGTAATACCTCTTAATTTGGGGTCATGAATGCTTAACAGTCATGTACTGACCTTACAGTCATTAAATCTCTAATTCATGACATTCAGTTGCTTGCCTTGGTGTCTTGAAAGACCGTTTTAAAAGTCTGCAATAGAAAAACATGAAACACTTCTCTAACATGGAATACTGTTCTGAGGAGGAGGAGTCCTGGTTGTAGTAGCTATAAGTCATTTTAAAACCATAATTATAGTTCATTTTCTGCTTTATATTCTTCTTGATTGAGTTTAGAAATCAGTTACGTTTCCTATTTACTCTTCTGGTTATGGACTGAGTAGGGACACACCCAACTTTGTTGGTGTGCTGTGCTTGTAGTCTTTTTTTTTTGCTCCTTATATTATAAAGTTTTGGGATGTATTTATCTTTTTTTAATTAGACTATGGATAGACCAATTGTTCTGCTCTTTGGCAATACTGTGTATTTTAATTATGTGACTTTTAAATTATTCATTTAATTTAAAAAAAAAAACCTTTAAAACAATTCATTGATTTGGGAAAACTGGCCTCATTTCTTCAACATTTTGTTTAGAAGGTAATGAGAAAGATGCATACATAATAGAAATCTGAATATTTGAAATTCACTAAAGAACAAAAACTATTGCTTCCGGAACTGCTGACTCTCCTGCAGTCTCTGTTGTAGAGTATGTGTCCATAAAATACATATGCATGTATACCTGTGTATGAATGTATTTGTGTACTGTAGCCTCACTCAATAAGTGGTAAGGTTGCAAGGTAACATGTCACAATGATTTTCCAAAGCACTGGATTGTTTTAAAAGTTTTAAAATTAAATAAATAATTTAAAAGTCATGTCAATAACATACACAGTATTGCCAAAGAGCGGACAGTTGGTCTATCCACAGTCTAATTAAAAAAGAAAAATACATCCCCAAACTTTGTAAAATAAGGAGCAAGGAGTGGGTAGGAGACAGGGTGGGACAGAGACAGGTTAAGGAAGATGGGATAAAAGGGGATCAAGCTTGGGGGGGAATGGACAGAAGAGTCTGTGCCCACTAGAGCATGATCGAACCTCTCGCAGGTTAGTTCTGACCAGACTCTGTGTGCACCAGCCTCTCACAGTTCTGACATGTGACTGGACTGTGCATGCACCACTCCCCTCAAGAGCCTGGAATGGAACCCAAGATACTTGAGTCTCTCCATTCCCCTGCTGTCAGCAAATATCTGGCAAAAAACAGTGGCAATGTGGGTGTCTCCTCCCTCTCCAAAACTGGTGCACATATGCTATCAGTTACTCAAGAGTCAGAGGTCTGTGTGGTGGACAGTTGCTGATGGCCCAGGCGTGTCAATATGATGCCACATGATGGAATTTGTTTTTTCAGTGTGCTTTTTGAAAAACCTAGGAAATTACGTACAAAAATAACATTAGAAGAGCATGATTAAGGTTGCAAAGTGAAGCATTCAGAAGTTAGGAAATGCAAGACTTAAGATTGTACGTGCAACCTTAATTCGGCCCCTTGTGTGTATTCATTATGACAATCTTTAATTACATGATCACATACAAGTTTTTCTCATTGAGTGCAGAGGATGAACCAGGGTTGTGTAGTGAAGAACATAGTTGTCTTTAGAACCCTTGCTTCATTTGTTGCAGAAGTTGGAAGGTGTGTGGTGGCTACAACTGGGTAAAATATTTTTGTCAAACTGTTCATTCATTGAAAAATGGAGTTTCAGTCACTCCAAAACTATTTACAAATTTGTGAAATTGTTTCATCCAAAACAAAATATTGAGGAGGCAGCCAACTCCCATATAGCCTTTAGCCCAGTCATTAGAACACTCACTCAGGATGTGGGAGACCTCTGTTCAATTCCCCTCTGCCTGATGTGGAGAAGGAATTTGAACTTCAACCTCCCACTTTGTAGGAGAGTGTTCTAGTCACTGGGCTATGGGATGATCTCTCGTGTTGAAACTGTTCCACTGTGTATAATTAAATAGAGAGACAAGGTGAGTGAGGTAATATCTTTTATTTGACCAGTAATCTGTTCCACCTTGTATTTAGCTGTGACACTGAGTATCTTTCCCAGACCTGAAGAACAGCTCAGTGTAAAATCAAAAGCTTGTCTCTTTCACCAACAGAAGTTGGTCTTGTAAAAGATACTGCCTCACCCACTTTGTCTCTCTAATATCCTAGGACCAACAGGACTAAACCACTATAAATAAATAGCCATTGGAGCAGGACCTACCAGGCAGTAGAGTCATTCTCACTCACTGGCTTTTCATTTCCATTCACAGGGGCAATTAATAGTCATTCACAGAAAAAGACATGAGAAAACTATTAATTCTGTCTTCTGAGCTGGGTTTGAATAATGTGCAATAAATATGGTGTAAGCCACACATTGACCAATAGGGAGAAAAAATACTGAATAGCTGCTCATTAAGTGAGTACCACTGCTAGAGGTAGGGCCCTGTGGAAAAAATTAGTATGTGATCATTGAAAACTGTATCCGAGTGAATAAGCACAAAGGGACCAAATGATGGTTGCACAGGCGTCCTTAATTCTGGCATTTCTTAACTCTAGAGTGCTTTAATTTGCAACCATAATAATGTTATTTCACTGTAGCGTGTGTGTAAGAGTAATTAAGTCATCTATTTGCTTTATAACACAGGAGAATCAAAAAAGAGAATATGAAGAAAAAAACAGAAGTATGGTTTGAGTAAAGATAACTAACTGGATGCTTGCAATTTCCATTTATGCAAGCATTTTCTGTGAATGCTTCCAAAAAGAAATATGTTGCTGTACTTAACTGGACAAGTTCAGGAGGCCCTTGAACATTGGTGAGGACCATCACGTGTGTCCCGGGAAGAATAATTTGGACTCTATTCACATTCACAGTAAACTAGATGATGTCCTGATACAGCGACTAAGATTTTCAAAAGTGGCTTGTGATTTGGATGCTTCCAAAACTAGGGTTCTTCAAGATGGGCACCCAGAGATTGAGGCTATGTATATACTGCAAAGAAAGACCCCTGGTGCAGAGTCTCAGTGCCCAGGTCAGTTGACTTGGACTTGTGGGACTCAGGCTCCAGGGCTAAAAATAACAGTGTCGATGTTCAGGCTGAGGCTGGAGCCCGGGTTCTGAAACATGGGTCTCAGAACCTGGTTCCAGCCCGGGTCCAAACATCTACACTGCTATTGTTAGCCCTGCAACCCAGCACCTAAAATCACTAGACATTTTTGAAAATTGTGACAAATGAGTTTTCACTACAGCATTTTGAATAATCTTGCCATATTGTAAGTGGGTTACACACTGTAAAACAACTACTTTATTGCTAATGTAGATGGCATGTAAATATATATACCCTTTGCTTGCTATTACTATTTAGCATCCTGTGAGCTATTCATAACCTATTCTTTTTTTTTTTTTTTTTTTTTGGTGGGGGGAAGGTTTAAATGTGAACATCAGGTTTTGCCTTGTATAGAACTTACATACAGTTTATACCATAGGATTTTTCTACAATAGGTAGTACCAGTTGTAAAACGTTTATAGACTTATTATTTAGATGAATTCTTCTTTGTATGTCTTGGTTGAAGAGTTTTGGGGAGGAAGTTGTACATTTTCAGAAGGTTGAACAGGGAGCAAGGATTCCTTTCAGCTGAGAATGGCAGCATATCTTTTAGCATATCTTCCTACATCTCTAAATTCTTTGTGTGAAGGAATTTTGTCAGTGCAACAAAAAACTGGAAAATCTGTCAGCCAGAGTAGGAAGTGTGCTATGGAGGTTACTCTGAGGCTTATGCTGTCAACTTATCTGTCTTACTAGATGATAATTATATAGACCCGTTTTAGCAGCCACAAACACTTGTCAGAACAAATGAATTAAAAGAAGATAATGAGTATGTCAGACCTTCTCTACAGAGGGTTCCATCAGAAAGCAACCTGTATTGAAATATCTTCAGTATATGGTTGCATGAAGTTTTCAAACTTGTATTTAGCTGAATTGGGGGAATTGTATATCACCAAGAGTTTGAGCAGCTGTGAGTTGAAAAATTATGTAGAATTCTGAGCTATGGTTTTGTTGGGAGAAGACAAAAATTATCTAGGGAAATGGCACATGAGTTGTTCATTGAATGGATACGTGTCATTGTAAAAATCAGTATCACTTCAGTCCTTAGAATAACTGTTTTCTGATGGGCCTGGTGATGTGTTTTTTTTCGGGATCTGGATTAGGGCATTAATTGCCAGGCTAGTGGAGGTTTACTGAGGTTAACAATATAAGTAAATTTTCTGGAATTATTTTCAATCTTCACTGTGTTGCCATTACTTTAGAGTCAGTTAATTTTTTTATCCTGATGACAGAATTGATATATTAAGAAAACCCAACAAAGCTCAAAATCAATTATGTCCTTAAGGAAGATATTTGAGCTTTGTTAATTAATATGGGACCAATTCCATGCCAGATATTCCCCAGGTAAAATGAACCCTATCTTGTGGGTGAAAATTTGTCAGAAGATTATGACATTAAAGTTCGTACAGTGTTTGGAACATGTAAAGCACTAAGTATTTGCCATAGTAATTCTATAGGATTTACTTGTTGACGCTGAAATTAGACTTGGATTACATACCTACTCCCATTTCATTGCAGAGTACTGCAAGGTGTAAACTATGGATAAATCTGTTGACCACAGGACAGTAAGAATATACTGTGTGTGAAAATATTACAAAAATATGCATCTTGCAGACAATTGCAAGAGTTTTGTGTGTGTAGATAGGTTTTTCTGTTCTTTAGGACTAAATAAATTAGTTTATCATTAATCAAACCGAGAAAAGTTTGTGCAATATATGACTGGAATCTGTTTTGCTGTCCTTTTCCTTCTTTACCAAGTTGTCAGGTTGCCATAAAAAAGAGGGGGAACAAGGAAAGGAAGCAGAAGAGCAGATTCATGTAAATTAATAACTACATCCTTATTATGGAATCTCCTGTTGGGCTTGTGGCACATTTGCACAGCTCCTGACAAGACAAATGTTTAGAGCAACTGTTTCTTTGATCACATTGGGGGCAAAAAAATTGAGTGGATATCAATTAAGTGGATATATTATGGCAAGCTCAAAAACAAAGACAGACATTTAGATGGATATATTACAGAATTATGGAATGGAAAGAGTACTTGAGCTGAAAGAAACCTTATAGTATCGTATCTTCATGCACAGTCAGATTGTCAACCTAAAAGGCACTGACACACTAAGCATTTGGGTATGCCGTCAATAGATCTTGCATGATATGGCAAAAGAAAGGGAATCTGCCACATGGCTGATTATACACAGTGATCATGTCAATGTTTGTTGGTATAGAAAGATTGGAATGTTTATTGGTGACCCAGGAATTAGTTTCTGAGAGTCAGCAAACTGTTGATCAGTCTGATAGTGAAAAGTACTGCCATTTTTAATGCTTCTGGAACAACTCCTTTCCCCTTTATGGAGGGGATGAGGAAGATAGTCAAAACAGTGGCGACCTTGTGGAGGGTATGTAATTTATTTGGAGGTATTTCGTTACTTAGATGGCTGGGTAGTAAACAAATCCACCTGGTACAAACAAATCCACGTGTGGGAATCTGGTTGTTTTGGGGCAGATAAAGTTTTATAATGCAGGTTTAAATTGGAATAGTGGAATGACTTAAAACAGTTACAACTTTTTTCTAGCCAATATAAACGGGTCATTCGGTTTGCAGTTGTATTCCATTATTTTAAAGCTAGTTACAACGTATTCTATTGTAAAGCTATGACCTTTGATCTCCAGAATGGGTTGCATGTCTTTTGTGGGAAGCAGGAAGTCTTGGGGCAAGTGACACTTGCAGCACAGTTTATTTTACTTGAGGAATTTAATTTTTTGTTTTTCCCCTTCTAGAACTGAAGACAAATCTCTGTTTCTATTGGATTATAAATAGGTTCTGGATAGTTTCAGCTGCTCCATAGTGCAGTGATATTTTAATTTGCTGGGTAGACATGTTTACTGTGTATTGTGTAGTTTATGAGTGTTACCATAAATGAGGTAATCTTGCATCTTGTTTTCCATGTGTGAAACATTACATGAGCTAATGCAGCTGCACCACTGCTTGCTGGATGTTAGTAGATTGTATTTGGACATAAACTTTATGCTGAACTGTTTTAAATATTTGTACTAAAATTGGAAATGCTGCTTTTAAAGTGTTTTATATGACACTAAACACCAAATTTCATAAATTAATATAAAACGTTACAGAAAAGATAGTAAATTTTTACTTTGCACCACCAGTGTTCTCAATAGTGGTGGTTCAAGAATGATATAAAAATCATGACAAAAGTGCTAATTTATGTTAAGTTAGTGTTTCATGGAATGGCTCATATTAAGTATGTCTGAACAGTAGCAAGCATAGCATACTGTAGCTGCCTCTCATTCATGTTTTATACAAAAACTGAATTTAGAATTTGAAGTGACACATGGGGGTTTGGGGAGAAGGGGCAGCTAAAGCATTTTGGTTATTTTTTCTGCATATTTAAAACAACCTTGTAATTTTTTTCCCTCACAGTCTAGTTACTGCTGAGCAAAAGCACTCAAAGCATTGTATCTATTTATTCACTGATTTCTATTTGCAGTTTTTTCTGTAACTTAGAGTTCACTCATTTTAACAAGCACTTAAAATACGATAAATGGTAAATAGCATAGAATATCAGTATATTTTTATTAACTCTAGTACTGCTATTTACATATACCTAGTGTTGAGCTACATTTATATTGTTTTCCATATATAATAAATATAATGAGCCTGTGTATATGTTGGATCAAAAATGACAATGAAGACATTGTTTTTACAAGATTAAGCACTCAAAAGTAAGGAAATAATAAAGTTAAGGTTTCACATGCAACCTTAACTCTGCCCCTTTTTTGTATGCATTATGATGCAATAATTTTTTTCTCATATGGTTTCTCAAAAACTATAATTAAATAAAACCTTCTTGTCTTAACTGTAACTTAAGAAATTCTGTGTGTTACTCCATATATAGAAGGTATATCTTCAAACAAGTCTGGAAAAAAAATCAAACAAATGTGGACATTTATTTAAAACCGTGGTAATCCCTGCCTAAATTGATAGGCCTGTAGTATTAACGTTTAAACTAGTAAATCTCTCTCACAGACCATGAAACAAAATTATTCTAGATTACTAACACAACAATCATCTTTAACTTTAACCTTGGGTTTATGTTATTATTTAAAGCTTGATCCAAACTTCCATTGTTGTCAGTGGCAGTCTTTTTTATTTTTTTTTTTACTTAATAGGAGGTAGACCTTCAACTCACATGTTTTCTTATTATTATACATTTGGATGTTTGAGTATGTGTTTATTTCATTTTCTGTGTAATTTCAAGTTTGAGATTTGTTACAACGTGATTAGCTCCTAGTTTCATCCAATATATGTATTTTTATGATCTGGCATACATTATACTTAGCCCATATTCTTATAATAGCTGTGCCACTATTACTCATTTAATTAGGGGTACATGGGATTATTTTGCTCAGTTGGAATAAACTGCTGTCTGAAATTTTTTTATTGGTTTTATTAAATTTTACAAAATGTTACAAGCTATGTTTGACTAAGAGGAAGATATTGAAGATTTAGGTACAGCACTGACAGGAAGCTATCCTATATAACAAATGGATATGATTAATTTATGTTTTGTGGTTAGCGCTTTTGCCACCTAGGCAGAGTTAAGGTTGTTTCAGTGCCGATGAAGTGAGCTGTAGCTCATGAAAGCGTATGCTCAAATAAATTTGTTGGTCTCTGAGGTGCCACAAGTACTCCTTTTCTTTTTGCGGATACAGACTAACACGGCTGCTACTCTGAAGCCGATGATTAAGAATGTTATTTAATGTCTCTGTGTGTGAAATGGATGCTAAAATGGCTTTTAGACTTGTTTATGTAACCTAAGCAGACTGTTTCCATACTATTAATAGAGGTGCTTAATGACTCATCTTCCCTTATATAGCATGTAACAATTGTAAATTTCTTTTGTTTTTAGTAAATCTCTGATTTAATGTGATGCCAAACTCCTGCAGCTTTCTGTGAAAAGCTCTTCATGTTGGTTAGTGAAAGTTTGAGTCCACAGCTGCTTTGTGATTCCAGCTTCCAACAGACTCTCTCATTGGCTTTTTCCACATTCTAAAATCAGTGTTGCCTACCTTGCCATTTTACTGCTCTCTTGCAGTATTTTACTGTTTTTCTTAAAGCCCCAGCTTCTGAAGTCATGTGATTCTGGAAGAGACTCCTTTTACAAAAAATAGTTAATAATCCTCATGATTGCAGATAAAAGCATGACAATGTTAATCCTCCCCTAGAGGCTCAAAATTCAAAAGTCCAATAAAAAAAAACCCAATGTGCTTTTAAAAATATGATGCTTTTAAAGCTATCTAATATTTTTGGACCTGACTCATGATTATTTTTTTTTTTTTACTGTTGGGGTTGGCAGTATGGGAGCACAGTCCTCTTTCCTTCTTTGCCTATATCTGGAATCTGATACCCTGTTCTTTTGGACCCTAGCATGTCTACTAGCTGCCGCTGATTTCTGCCTATCAGAATTCAGAGCCTACCCACTCCAAGTCCCTCTCCAGATCCCACCATACCCTCCTCTGTGCTTATTCATGATCAGCTCCATTGTGGAACAGGGTTAAGTGCTTAGGAGTAAAATTGTTAAATGCTGACTGGTTAGTAATTTAAAAATTGAATCTTTATAAATTAAACACTGATACACTAAGAACCTGGTGAAGCCCCAGTTCATAACTAAGCTTCGTTAAAAACTTTTTTACATTGGCCTTTTTGCACAAAATTACTCTGTGCTTCTCTGCATAGAGATCTATACAATGTGAAATTTGTCGTGGTTAAATATTTCCTCTGCTCTGAGGAAAAGGTGGCCAGACAATCATGACACTTGTAAAATTTAAGACATAACTAAGTTGTGACTAAGAACTATTTGATTTTTGTATTTTTTGGTTACCAAATTATCAGGAAAATTATTTTACTAACCTACTTTAATGACACCAATTTTCTGGCAAAAAGCAGACTTTAGAGGGGTGTAGAAAACATGACAATGTGCAGTTTTAAATATGGAGTTACTATCATGTCTCCAAAAATACACGTTTTCATAACCTTAGCTGCAGTTTGTAGCATCTTGTAATTTACTTCTATTCTTGTATACTTACACCATTTTCATTGTCTGCCAGTGTATCTGTAGTGTCTTGGACATTTTATTTTGATAAGTCATCATCTCTCTAAGATATGTATTTTAACTTAACCAGCAACCATGTACTACCAAAAAAAAAATACTATTTCAACCACCAACACAACTTCCTTATGTACAATTTGAGAGATAAGTCAATTGGCCAAATAAATTTGAAGCTAATTAATGCAAGCAAACTTTCCGAATTTTCTGTGTAGTTATCTTTATTATGTTGTGCAAGAATTGTTCTTTGTGTAGTTGAATATGAAATTGACTCTGTGTAGCAAGTAGAGAATAGCACAGAGGCCACGCATGTATCCAAAAGTATAAAAAACATTGTGTGATATTGAATTACATTTTTTAAAAGAAATATTTTTGATGATGTAATTAAGGACTGTTGTGTAATGCTTATCCACACAAAGGGCAGAGTTAAGGTTATTTCATACGACTTTAGAGTTAAAAGTTTTTTGTTAAAAGTGCTAAAAACTTATGGACAAAGTACTGTGTATATAAAATGTGCCTATTTTAAACCATTATAACTGGTCAAATTTACACCAGTTTTCATCAGAGCACTCAAGTCCTCTGCAATGAGGACTGTTTCCTTGCCAAATTTAAACATTGTGGACTCTGTCATTTTAGTGCTAATTCTGTATTCTCCCTGCCCCCCCTTTTTTAAATAAGGAAAAAGTGCATTTTTCCTATTATTCATATTCAAGAATAGTGGATCTGTAGAGGAATCACTACATGTGTCACCTATAACAATCTTATTTAAGGATACCTAGTTCTTGTATTACAACACTGTTTTCATTTCCATAGTTGTTTCTCAGGTTCTCTGTTTGGCTGAAATGTGGTATGCCTGCTCTCAGTAAGGGAACAATTATTTTCTGAACATTTAATCAAAAATAGTTAAGCCATTTTCAACCATGGAAGGAGTAACAGAGAAAACTTCCTCTACAAAAGGAAAAACATTTTTCAACCTCTTTTGTGAACAATGCTTGCACCTTATGGAAAGGCAATGGAAACTTGAAAATTGGCCTATCTTGCAGATGTGCCTTTTGTTGGTCCAATGGAAATCAAGTTTGATTTGACGAAGTGACTAGGATATAAAAAATGTACTTTAAGTATATGCACTGGCCTATGTTTCATAATAGGACTAGCAAACTTCCAGTATCTCAATGGCATCACAAGTACTCGGTGGAAGCTTCCATTGACTATACAATGTTTCAAGACTTCATGGGATATGCATAACAAAATAGAGCAGATTTTCAGGTTTTGTATGTTAGGAAAGCGATTCTGGAAAATAGTCTGTGAATCTGGTCTTGTCTCCTTCCATTTATATATTTAAAGAAGACTGTATATGGAATGAATTATGGGTTCCTTTCTCACTGAGTGCACATATTAAGTCATGCAGAGCACTCTGCTTTTGTCTAGGAAATAGCTGAATGTGCTGTAATTTCTCTATGTATGTCTGTTTATGGCTTAGGAGATTGGGGTCCCTGTCCTGAATAGGACCTCTGAGTACTGTTGTAATAGAAATTAACTGTGTGTGTGTTTTGTTTGGACCAGTCCATAATAGAATTTAAAACCGGTATATATTTGTGTGTGTGTGTGTATATATATATATATATATATATATAAACACAGTAGTTGCATGTACAGATGGATCTGGGAATCCAGCATATTTTCCAGATAGTCTCTTGGTGATCCTAGAATACTTAGGCTGTGTGTATTGGGACAGATAGTGGTAAATTTTAAATGTCATTCACTGAAATTGAAAATGGTTCTACCAAGTATCTTATCCCACTGAGATTCTCTCTGTGTCTATAGGATAATTGGAGATGCTACAATATTTGTAAATATTCAATGATTTCATTGTAAGATGCTACTTGTATCTCATAAGGTGACAAGATTTCTCTAGCAAGCTTCAATGTTCTTAAATGGTTCCTAACAGCTAAACAGTAATCTAGCTTTCAGAGTAGCAGCCGTGTTAGTCTGTATCCGCAAAAAGAAAAGGAGGACTTGAGGCACTTTAGAGACTAACAAATTTATTTGAGCATAAGCTTTTGTGAGCTACAGCTCACTTCATCGGATACATTCAGTGACAAATACAGTGGGGAGATTTATATACACAGAGAACATGAAACAGTGGGTGTTACCTTACAGTGTGTATCAGGTGTACTCTTACAGAGAGTGATCAGGTAAGGTCAGCTATTACCAGCAGGAGAGCGGGGGGAGGGGTACCTTTTGTAGTGATAATCAAGATGGGCCATTTCCAGCAGTAAGAATGTCTGAGGAACAGCGGGGGAGGGGGGAAGATAAACATGGGGAAATAGTTTTACTTTGTGTAATGACACATCCACTCCCAGTCTTTATTCAAGCCTAAGTTAATTGTGTCCAGTTTTCAAATTAATTCCAATTCAGCAGTCTCTCGCTGGAGTCTGTTTTTGAAGGTTTTATTGTTGAAGAATTGCCACTTTTAGGTCTGTAATCGAGTGACCAAAGAGATTGAAGTGTTCTCCAACTGTTTTTTGAATGTTATAATTCTTGACGTCTGATTTGTGTCCATTTATTCTTTTACGTAGAGACTGTCCAGTTTGGCCAATGTACATGGCAGGGGGGCATTGCTGGCACATGATGGCATATATCACATTGGTAGATGTGCAGGTGAACGAACCTCTGATAGTGTGGCTGATGTGATTAGGCCCTATGGTGGTGTCCACCGAATAGATATGTGGACACAGTTGGCAATGGGCTTTGTTGCAAGGATAGGTTCCTGGGTTAGTGGTTTTGTTGTGTGGTTGCTGGTGAGTATTTGCTTCAGGTTGGGGGGCTGTCTGTAAGCAATTGACTTGTAAATCTTTTTTTTTTCTCCTTTTACTTTGATTAAAATTTGCTGGGTTAATGCTTAGGTAGGGAGTGTAAAAAAAAAAAAGTGATTTAGACACTTTTTTCTTCTTCTTTTAGACCACAGATAAATTTTCTTTTAGCTAAAAATCTGCAAATCGTAACTCCTAAGTGTGATTTACAGAACCTTGATAGATTCTTGAGGCAAAATTCCAGAATGATTTTACTTAATCTCCGTGCCAAATATTAAAAGAATCTTTATCTTGTAGATTTGCATGCTATGAGAATTAACATAATAGATCGTACCGCTTCTCAAGGATCAATTAGTCTATTTTATCAAAAATCCACTTGTACAAAAGTGGCTAAATACATGTTTCCTTTAATCTGTTGTCTGTTGATTAATTTTAAAAAATTACAAGTTTCTATGTATCTACATGGACTTAATATTCTTACTAGAGAAAACCCTAATGAAAATACATCTTTTATAACTGAGTAGGTAAAAAAAGAAATCTTTAGTATTGAAAGGTTGTGACATAAAGTAACAAGTAAGGGTATTCAAAATTAAGGTTGACATACTAACACCATTTTTTTTTCACAACCTCATGAGTGAAGTATAGTCTTAACATCAACTTTGGTTTCCTTTAGGTCAAAATAAATAACGTAATTGATTTTTTACTACATCATTTTCTAATTCACAAACACCCATATCCCATATTTGCCTGATGAGGGTTCTCCTGTCAGTTTATCACAATATTAAAGGGAAACTGTCAACTTAAAATCTAGTCAGTTTCAGCAAATGCGCTGAAAGTTGCTTTAGGTACTTAAAACTGCGTCATGCCTCCTGGAAAAATCTGTAGTTTTACAATTCTCCTAATTTTTGAAACTATTTACTCTACCCATTGTCTGTGTGAGATCTACACAAACAGAAAAAGAAACTGACTATATGCAGAATGATGTTGTGCCCACGTATAGTGAACATACTGAAAAAATATAGGTTTCAGAGTAACAGCCGTGTTAGTCTGTATTTGCAAAAAGAAAAGGAGTACTTGTGGCACCTTAGAGACTAACCATCCGATGAAGTGAGCTGTAGCTCACGAAAGCTTATGCTAAAATAAATTGGTTAGTCTCTAAGGTGCCACAAGTACTCCTTTTCTTTTTGAAAAAATATAATTTTTTTATCCAGTCTCTGTTCTAATAATCTTAAATTGTAACAAAAATTAAGTTTAAAAAAAATTCAAACAAGAATGACTTCTGAATTGTAAGTGCTCCTTTAACTTTGATCTTTAAAGCTTCCCTATTCATTTCCTTCTTAAAACACCGGGGGCAAAGGGTGGAAAAGAGGTACCTAACTGTATCCAGAATGTACAACCAAATCCTTTGATTAAACAAAGCGTTAATTTATAGAACCATATTCAGCCTGGGTACAAGCAAAAGCTATTCCACTGAAATCCGTGATCACATGTATCATCACGGAAATCAGGATGACATCTGCAATTCAATGTGTAGCTGTTTTTCCATTTACTTCAGTGGAGTTCTGCCTGCCTGTACCCAGCCTGAATTTGTCCCATACACTCATACATTTCTAACAGAAATCAGTACACTGAAAAAGCTCTCCATATGTCGTACTTAAGAAATGCATTTAATTAACAGCCTGTTATAAGCGCAGGTCAGTTCTGATCTTTGATTAATAACAATTGCATCAAAATTGCACTTACTGTATATTTTAGCATTTTGATTTGGTTTTTGGGTCCTCCTCTCTATCTTATAAGCTAGAAGTCCTTGGCAAGGACAAATATACAAAATAAATATAAACTACACTGCAAGTATGAGTTCCTCAGAGACAGTGTGTGTGTTGGGGGGAATGATTTAATGCAATAATGTTTTTAGATGTATACAGGCATCCCGTTTTTGTCTCAATTTGTTAAATTACCTGATGTCTCCATGTGTAATTTAAACAAGATTTTGTTCTCTAGTCTTTCTTTCTTTTGAGCTATCTTCTCAAGGAGAAGGATGATAAATGGAAACATAAACATAGCATGAGAATGTGAACTGGTTCCCAAACATTTCAGTAGTTTTATAAACAACTGGTCATTGTTACCTTTAGCTGGATTACAGTTTCCTTCAGAGTAACAGTGCTCTTCAGCTGCTTTACAAAGTTGATTCTAAATGTTTTAACATATTTGCTTAAAGGCTTTAATGTTTAAATAATGGTTATATAATTATACATTGTTTAAACAATTAGCTTTTCAGTTCAGAAATAAGCCCACATGTTATACACATACTACCAAAAATGATAACGAAACTGCATTTTGAAGACGTAAACTGACCTCACAGTGAAAAATCATAGTTTAAGGACCTTTTGTTTTGTTTTTCTTTTTATGAACTATTCTCATTTTAATTTTAATTATGTGTGGTGAATCCCACTTAGATGATCTGTGAGGATATAAATGATCAACTTCAAGTTTTTCTGATTCCAAACTCAGTCTTCAACATTCTTTGTGCATTGTGTGCTCCCCTTCTCATCCATAAGAAATGCCAGTTTGAATCTCTCTGGTCCACATCAGCACAAAGGGTTGTCTGAGTCTTGAACTAGGATCCTTTGGAGAAACAGGATTAACATCATAGTGCATTATTGGTCCGCTAAGCAGTCCTGATAGCTGTAGATCTGTATTTTTAAACAACTAAAGTATCAAAAATTAACTAATAAAATATTGCTTAGAACTGTTTGGGTTTTACTTTGAAAATGTTCTATTACTATTTTATGTTTCATTTCTATTTAAGTAATAGGAGTGTTCAGATTACTTTTGTTTTAACATCTTATCTAAAATGATCTTTGAAGGTTTATACCATGATTAAAAGACAATTATTTATATGGACTATTTTAAATACTGTACTAGAAAAGGTGAGAGGAAAAATATTTGAGATGTAAAAATTGCATCAAATTTTTATCGATTTTTATAGGGGCATTTTAAAAAAGTGGTGTAGACATTATATTGCATTTTCATATTTGATACTGTAGCTTTTTTAACAGCTTTCAAATTTATACAGTTTTTGTTTAGTTGTCAAAACATTTAATTATATCATGGCTTGAAGGCTTAAAGCTGTCAAATAAATCAGAATCTCAGCATAAACATTTGGTGAATTGCTTTTGCTACCATACTGTAGTTGTTACTGGGCAGTTAGTGAAACTTTTTTTTTTAAAGCATTTACTCAGCAGGTACAGGACAACACTGGTACAATGAATTGCTGATTGCTTGTAAAACAGCAGGTAGTAATGCCCCCACTCTTTGTAATTCTTCTTTGTAAAATAAAGTGGCAAGATACTGTAGTAGATTAAGTAACTGTGTATGCTGCCTAAGAGCTGTTGAAGATTGCTTATCCCATTTCAGAAATATGTAGAATTTTTGCTTTTTTTTTCCACCGTGCCAAAAAAAAAAAGTTTCTACCACTAGAGGGAATAAACCTTATTCACATGCTGGGGTGGGGGGAAACAGGGGAGAAATATTGGCAGGACTGCCCTGAAAATAGTCCAAGAAAACAAGAGGGCTGAATTTCTTTAAAGCCTTAATATTTTTATGTAAAGAGAATGATAGATACTTTAATTAAATAATTTTAAATTGCTGTTTTCTTAAAAGAGAATAATATTGTATTTTTCTGGTTGATAATACAAACTGCAAACTCACCAAAGGGGATTTAGGGTGAAGTAAATTAGTTCTACTTTGAAGCTTTTATTTTCTTCTCCTTTCTAAATGAATGGGGAGGCCCTTGAATGAAAGCTGCTTTTCATTAGTGCCACCAAATACCTATTTGAAAGGAAGAGCTCTTCTAACACACACAAATGCAAGAGCAAAGGAAAGCTTCCTTTTTTAACCAGAAGACCATCAGCTAAACAGCTCCTAGCGTCTCTTTCCAGTCAGGTGGTTTCAAATCAGAGTTAATTACTCTAGTCATTTATTCTAATCACCTTCCTCTTATGGCTAGCCGCATTCTGTCATGGGGTGGCATCGTTTGAAGCCAGTTAGGTTTGAAAGCCACTGCAGGGTACTTGAGGCTCATTAGTGAGGCCTATCCATGCCTGGCTCTGGATATAGTCCCTGATTAACTCTGAGTTCTCCCTCCTCCCCCAACACACACTTTAGTTTTAATTAACTCTTGTCTTGCTGCCCCGCTTGCCTTTTACTCACATAGGAAAAAAGGCATGAAGATATGCCTTTAGGAGTCTACTTTTAATTACAAAGAAATGGTAACCTTGTATTTTTGTGCCAGTTATCTACATTGTTGTTTTTATGTTTTACAAACTGGTTCCTACATGTGAAAAGTTAATGTTATAGTCTGTACAGGAGAGAGTCAGTGACTAGAGCAGAAATTGTCTGCAGTCTTCTTCATAACATCAGCCTGTTGTGGGTAGTGTAACAGTTTCCTTGTTTAGCTAAGCTACTGAGAAGCATACATGGCTAGGCCTCAGTACCAAGTCAGACTGTTCCTCCAAAACATGACAGGGGAGTTGTGATTTAGTCTCCTGGGGCTGGCAGGTCCTGCCCTTACTTAAACCTGTATAGCTTAAATTTTGAATCTAAAGGTCAATATAATATTTGTATACACCCACACAGTCGTTCACTTTCCATATTTGAAGAGGCTCTTTTACTCAAATATGCAAAAAGATTTAATTCAGCTTTTAAACCTGGTTTAACAATGTAGTGCTGCTCCAAGATGAAGGGTGGCTAACCATACTAATGTATCAATTTATATCAGGTTAGAATAAATAGTTTTTCATTTTGAAAAAAAAATTGTCTTAATTTCCCTACTCATTTGAGGATTCTAGTTAAATAATTACATTTGAACTCGCGCCCCCCCCGACTCCACCTCTGCCCTGCTCCCATTCCAACCCCTTCCCCCAACTCTGCTCCCTCCATGCTCCTATTGGATCCCTCCCCAAATCTCCGCCCCAGCCGTGCCTCCTCCCCTGAGCATGCAGCGTTCCCCCTGCTCCCCCTCCCTCCAGCACTTGCCACCGCGAAATAGCTGTGCTGGGAGCCAGCCAGTGGGAGAAGCAGGAGCAAGGAGGTGGAAGCAGAGGTGAGCAGGGAGGGGAGCTGCCGGTGGGTGCAGAGCACCCACCAATTTTTCACCCTGGGTGCTCCAGCCCCGATGTTAGCTACTGTCTCTCAGGGAGGTGGGTTACCTACACTGAGGGCATGTCTACACTTACCTCTGGAGTGATTGATCCAGCGGGGGTCAATTTATCGTGTCTCGTGAAGACGCAATAAATCGACCACCAAGCACTCTTCCGTTGACTCCAGAACTCCACCGGAGCGAGAGGCACAGGCGGAGTCAACGGGGGAGTGTCAGCAGTCGACCTATCACAATGAAGACACCACGGTAAGTAGCTCTAAGTACGTTGACGTAGCCAAAGTTGAGTAACTTAGATTGATTTTCCGTCCCTCCCCCAGTGTAGACCAGATCTAAGAGGAGAGCCACTCCCATCAGCGTAGGTAGGTCTACACTGAAGCAATACAGCCGTGGTTAAGTGTAGACATGCTCTAATTCTGGCGCTCTTCAAGCAAGCCTGTACCAAGTGCACTGAGAAAACAGTCTGCTGAATCTCAGAGGGGAGGGAGCTCCTTGCCGCTCTCCAATACTTCGTGCATCAGAAATAGAAATAGCAAATGATATGCTTAAAGGGATTTCCATCCAGCCTTCGTTGGCCAGGGATGGCATGTAGTCACCTCCTCTTGAGGTCAGAACAGAAGTCCTCTGACAACAAAATGGAAACTGTTTTAAATTAGAGATATCTAAGTGTTGCACAGAAACCCTTCAATTTTTTGTTCCATATTTTAAACCAGTTTTAGTTTTAGTCAAGCCAAGCAAGGTCCTGTGCTCAATGACATTTCTTTGTGGGTATGTCTATGCTGCAGCTGGCAACGTGCCTCCTAACCCAGCTAGCCAGACGTCTACTAGCACTGCTCGAGCTAATGTACAAAAAATAGCAGCATGGACGTGACAGCACAGATGGCGGCATTAGATGGCAGCCTGAGTACAAGCCCACCTAAGGCAGGCTGCCTGCCTGTCCTGGCACCATGCTGTGTGTGCCCTGGAAACAGCCAGCAGGTCCGGGTCCTAGGTGTGGGCGCCAGGAGGCTCCCCATGCTGCTCTTGCCCACAGGCATCGCCTCCCCCCCCCACCTTCCATTGGCCAGGAACCGGCCAATGGGAGTGCAGAGCCGGTGCTCAGGGTGGGGGCATCGCACGGAGCCCTGTGTGTGGCCCTTCCTCCCCCCCCACCCCCCCGGCTGCCTGCAGGACATAGTGGCCGCTTCCAGGGCACAATGCGGAGCCAGGACAGGTAGGGACTAGTCTGCCTTAGCATCGCAGCACTGCCGGCCAGACTTTTAACGGCAGAGTCCCTTTTTGACCAGGCGATCCGGTTGAAAAACAGACACCTGGTCACCCCATTATTCTGTTCCAGTGAGGAATTCATTACTGTCATAACTCTTCCAGCGTAAGCTTCCACAGCTACGTTCGCAGTTTCTAGGGGCAGTCAAGTTCAGATTCTTCTTCAAGTGCTGTCTCTGTGGGCGCTCCAATCCAGGTGATGGTGTGTCCTGGTGCTGTTGATCGGAGAACTTCTGTAGCAGTGCCTGGTTGGGATGCATGCGCTCATCTGCTGTCTCGCGGCCTCGTTAGCATCTGCCTGAGTGCGCACGTCCCGCACCCCCTCAGTTTCTCTCAACTGTCCTCAGGTGAAGACGGGGCTCGGGGCAGTGCTGAACCTCTTCCCTGGTCACTGAAGGAAATAACTACAAAGACATAGAAATAGTTAGTAAGAAACATCCCAGTTATTTCACTTCCTTTAGAATAGGAACTTGGTGCTGCAGGTCTTTTATTGCAGTGTAGACATACCCTATGAGTCCAACTACCTGTCTCCAACTAAACCAAAAAGAAATTGAATATCCTTGTCTGTATGTTTTCTTACAGCAGCTATCTTAAGTGTATGGCCTGGATCCTGGAAACATACAGATGTTTTACTTCACTCATGTGAGAAGTCCCATTGAAGCCAATGAAACTGTCCACATGAGTAAAGTTAAGTATATGTGTAAATGTTTGCAGGATCAGTGTGTAAGTTTGATCATTTTCCATGTTAAAAAGTGTAAAATAGTAACATATGGGTGCATATATGATTGTGTACAGTGCTGATGCTTAAAAACATGCTACTTGTGCCTTAGAAAATTACTTCAATATTTTCAGGATTACCTACTCCTCCCTATATTACTTAGTGTGCTGCCAAAATAGAAGCTAGTGTAGTAGGAAATAATTAAATAAGGCAATTGGCAAATTTTTGAAGGTGACCACTGTACTTAGTAGTGCAGTCACTATGAATACAGATTGAAGACAGTTTTGCAAGTTTGCTTAATTCTTTTGATCTTGGCATGTAACGATACAAGCTTCAGTTAATATTAAAACTATGAATTTCAAAGGAAATGCAGCCTTAAACGTACAAAATATGTGACAGCTGGTTGACTAGTCCATCTAAAACTATAAAATAACAATTGCAGAGAGAGTGCTTGCCTTGCCAAAAAATGCACAAGTGCTTGAGAATTTTATCAAAACGTGGTACGAATTAACATTTGGGTAATAGATTATATAAATTTAGAAAGGATCTTTGAGGGACTAAATTCCAAAGTGTCTTCTCAATTGCAATGTTGTTTGCACCAAATTCTCTTTGCCGTGAAATCACATTTTATTACGTTATGCTATTCCAAAGAACTCTGTGAACCTAGCTTAATGCTTTATGGGTGATTAAAAAAAAAATCTGTTATAAAGATCTTTTAGTGTGATTATGTTCCACAGTCCACAGCATTATATTATTCTTTCTAGAAAAGCTACCTTTCTCTTAATCTCCTGAGTTAAGACTTGCATTTTTTTAGAAAGCCATACATACCCATGTATGTATTCCCTCAGCTGCCCATTTCTTATATAGTTCTTTGTCTTGTTTCCTTGTCTTTTGGTAATAACTACCTCTTTTACAGTGCTTTTCATCAACAGATTTCCAAGTGCTTTACAAAAGAGGTTTGTATCTGTATCTCTTTTTTGCACAGGGGGAAATTGAGACAGAGAGAGGCAAATTGGTAGTGTTTAGAGATGTGAAGTAAAATACAAACTTTAGCTAGATAGACAGAAATATGAATAAATTGTCAATGCATTTCTAAACATGATTATAAAAAATGAGAATGAAAACTAAGTGATCTAATCTGTGTAGTCTGAAAAGTACAATAATCACTCATCGTTCCTGCAGTGTTTCATGTCTATAGTAAATTACAAAGTACAATAAATTAATAAAAGTCCAAGAATTTACTGGTATGGAAATTAAATTACTTAAGAGCAAGTTAGAGACCACCGATTGTATGCAAAATTTTAATGTCAGTTTCATATTTGTGAAATTTGTATCACTCCTTACAGAATGTGGAGTTTTGTCATTAATAGCAGGTCTGCTGTCTTCTTCCTACCTGCAGGGCAAGCTTTAGTTTGATACATGCCTAATAACAGATTAGATTTTTTTAGATTTCTATTTTCTCTTGTGCTCAGAAGAGTATATGTGGGAAAAGTTGCATTTAAAATTGAAATACAGTTGCTTACTTATAGGTCAGCATTTAAAGAGTTAATATCTTATTAGGAGGACAGGAAATCTGGCAACTATTGCAAAAACTAGACCTAATGGTGCACACAAACAATTTGTCAGTCTTCGTAAATGTGAGTAGCTTTCCGCAAAGTGGCTGCTCTCACTTTGTTTGACCAGGCTAAACTTTTCCTTTTTGGACTTTAAATCTTAGAAGTGAAATGTGATCCACATATTCAATCAAAATCACTTAATTCAAAGCATATTTTGATTGGAACAAAGTTGACATGGAAAGAAATTCTAGAATAATAAAAAGAAAAAGTTGAAAGGATTTTCTATCATATATTTAGCAGGAAAATTTGAAACAGTTCTAATTAGGCTGAAAAAACCAGCCTTCTTCGTTGTAAATTACAAAGGTCATATATCAATGTTAAGGAAACATTACCACTAGTGTTTGAAATCCAGCAAATACAAACATAATAAACCAGTTGGTTTTTTATTTGTGTGTGTGTGTGTGTGTAATCTAAAATATGCTTAACGTATTTAAATTAGTTGTCTGGCACTTGAGTAGTGTGGCTGTTACCTTTGCAATACTCTGTATGGGTACATTTTTATAAATTATAAATCAAAATATCTTCTTATTTGTGTTTCCAGTCTCTAGAACACCTAATTAGAGCTTTCCTATTCATGTGTAGACTTTTTCTTTGATTGGGAGTTGGAGATTGATACTGAATTTCATAATGACTCAGTTTTATTTTGACTCATTGTAATGGCATCCCTTGTTTCAAAGTGGTAGCAAAATGCATTAACCCTTTGGAGACTATGGAGATTTATTTGCTTTTGTACATCTGGCAAACACCAATGTTCTAAGAAGTTTGAAATGATTTAATTTTTTTACATGCCAAATTAATGTATTCCTAGAAAAATGTACAGAACTAAAACATATACACCCAAGTTCAAGTGCATGTTCAAAAAATAGTTTTACTGTCCATCAGATGTCATCTTTTATTTTGATTATATTAAAAGCTATTTAATACTCATTGGGAGAGTAAGGTGAGCAGGAATGTGGCCTTATATTTCTGAATAGTTTCTCTGTAAATAAGTTTGTCTAAACAGTGCATATACTGGTGAAATGACGTGTACTTAATGTATTTGTCTAAATGAAAAATCAGAATAATCCTAATCGCCAATATTTGTTTTTAAAACATATACTATTTCACACTGTTACCTAGTCTAAAATAGAAAAAAATATATTTTATAGGGGAAAAACCCTTGAGCAGTTACTTCAAAAGTACGCCAGAGTCTTAAAATATAATGGTATTTAGTAAATGTGGTATAGTGAGTAACTTAACTATATAAAGAAAATTGTTTCTAACCACGTTAATTTAGCATTTTTGTTGTGTTTTGACCACATTTTGCCTTATGCTTTTTATATAGCACCTTTAATATATATAAAATACAGTCCTCAATACTTTTTTCTGTTAATTCCTTTTATTAAATAGGCAATAAAAAGCCACATAGTAAATCACAAATTTCAGAATTATATTTGAAGAGAGAGGTTAAATTGCATTTTATTTAATAACATTGCATTTTGCATTTGAAATATATTTTTGAATTTGAAATTTGCCTTGTAATATCAAAGCGTCACTTGGTTTATGTTTCTGATGCATTTCTGCCTTGGGAATGAAAGTTACTAATAGGTGTTTGTGTTTGACATCTGTATACTGTACTTTTTAGCATATCTCAAGTGTTTTAGTCTCTGCCTAATAGATCTCATTAAAAAAACAGCTATCAGCCCCAAGACAGTTTGTCAAAGCTAATATGAGTCCCACTGGACTGAACTGACAATTTGTGTGTAGTCTCACATGACAGTCTTTTCATGGTCTTATTTGATCCTTAACAATTAGACATTAATCACTGATTTATTTTATAATAACTCAGTACTGTTGAACATTACTGTATTGTGTTGGACATTGTAGCGGCTTTTCTTTTCTTTTCTTTTCTTTTCTTTTCTTTTCTTTTCTTTTCTTTTCTTTTGTACAAATTTTACTCAGAGCATGCATTGGGTGTAAATGATGTATCCATACTGCTATGGGAGTACTAACAATTGATTGGCTAGTTTTAAGAGCAGCATGGGAAGAATGTTAGTATCCCATAGCGGCATACCGTATTTAACTCTGGCCTTAATGAGGACTGTCTGTCCTAGTGGTCTGAATAATCCTAAATGTTTAGCATTCCATGGCCTCAATTTTATTTTTTGAATGGGTAAATATTGAGAGAATAATTTAATAAACACACACCCACACCTTTTAAAAGGAGAGAATTTGTTATGAATATAGTAGATTTATTTTAGCATTATGAATTTTGTACTTTACATTTTTCAATTTTTTTAAGTGGTTTCAATTTTAGTTGTAGTCAAATTGGATTTTTAGTATTATACTGTGCTGTCTTCCTTGAAAATTTTTTTTTTTTAATCATTTTGAAACTCAATCATATCCTACTCGTCTAAATTTAATTCATAACCACCCAAAGACCATAACTGTTAACCTAGAATGACAGAAAACCTTATTTATCTTTTTGAAATTGTATGTTACATTTGGCCTTTCCTGCAGTGTCCTGAGTACTGACGTTCATCTTACTCTCTTTTCTTTTAGCCCTCATATTTGTGTCCTGACAAGTGGACAAAGATGCTAAAAATGCCCTAAAGTAGTGTAAATGATACAAGAAATAATCTCCATCGTCTTTCCATTGTTAATTTCCTGTTCTTACCATTCTAAACCTATGTAACTTAAAAGAACATTTTTATCTTAACATTGCAAAAGGGAAGCAAATTCAGGATGTCCACCAGCAGTTCCATGAATAAGTGGTGAGACTGTAATTTTTAAGAGATTGTTAGATTTATATGACAGGTTTCAGAATAACAGCCGTGTTAGTCTGTATTCGCAAAAAGAAAAGGAGTACTTGTGGCACCTTAGAGACTAACCAATTTATTTGAGCATAAGCTTTCGTGAGCTACAGCTCACTTCATTTGAGCATAAGCTTTTGTGAGCTATGAAGTGAAGTGAGCTGTAGCTCACAAAAGCTTATGCTCAAATAAATTGGTTAGTCTCTAAGGTGCCACAAGTACTCCTTTTCTTTTTAGATTTATATGTTTGGTTACTTGAAGAGATTGCAGAACAATATTACAGTAGTTATCCATGTCCATGTGTTTTATGGGTGTAATATGGCCATTATAGTATGTTTCACTTTGCATTCCTGTTAGGAATTTTTGCTCATCAGAAATAGTGAAACACAGTTTTCATAGTGAACATATAAAATCATTTGCCCTTAAAACAAAAATTATGTAAGATGAAATAGATAAAAAAGAGAAACTAAATATGTTCTAATGTTAAAAGGTTTTGGCAAGATAACAAGAAAATTAATTCACATCATTGTCATTTGCTGAGCCTTGTAGAATTTTATAGCCTCATGTTGTTGCTCTATGGTCACTCATGAGACTCCTGACTATTTTTATCTTATTAAACAATTTTGAAGTCATTAATTTTTAATTTGCTTGGTTGCTGTTTTTTATAGTTTTAATTGTGGAGAGTGTGTGTGAGAACTAAAACTACTTTTACATAAATAACTTTTGTCAAAGCATATATATTGTAAGGTTTTTTCCATGTGGTCATTTTGGGGGGCGAGGGGGGTAGGACATGACATACTATCTGATTATCCATTTTAGAGGGTATTTTCAGCACATCAATAGCTGAGAATTCAAATTAGAAAAAAGAGAACTGGAAGAAATGTACAGTCTTTTCTTGATTGAAAGTTCTAATTAAGTGAATCGAGGAAAATTAACTGAAATTAGCTGCCAGAAAGTCGCATTTAAATGAGTGATGAGCTGGTCTGGCAGTAAACATTTAAATGATATAAATTGCCATTTAAGTGTATGGTTTAATGTTTGTCATGCATTAATGTGACATGAGACTGCAGTGACAATCAAGCAGCTTGCTCTAATTTGAACATATTTAGGGCTTTTGTGTGGAGTACAACACACAAATTAAGACAATGGCTGTTTTTATGTGTCAATTTAAATGTTGTTTTCAGACATCGGTTAATGAAACAAACCCATCATTTTGTGTACAAAAGCCAGAGCAGTTTCGTAGGTTTTCAGATTAATTTTAACTTCTGCTGTTCAAAATTAGGAATTTCCTTTAAAAGAAAAATGCTCTTAGTTTCTGTAGGTCACATAGAATAATATTGTACTTCTCTGTATTGTTTTATCTGTACTTATTAAAAATAAAACTGAATTGAATTCTACACGAGATTGATAAAGCAAATCCTGCCAGTAATTTAAAGTAGTTGTATTAAATATTTAGAAATACAGTAGATTCATGCTAGGTAATACCTTTGAATATGTATTGAACCTAATTCGCTTGGTCAGGGATTCATTTTTGTTAATTTAATTGTGTATTTTCTGTATATTGGCTTGTGAATTAGCCACGTATTTTCAGAACAGTGTTTTAATCTTCCAGCATACTGCAGAAAATGGTTCTGTATGTGTATATCCAAAGTGAATGTGTTCAGTGGGCAATGATAAAATCTTGGTGTTTGCTGCACTGCAATGTTTTACTGTATCATGATATTTCAGTATTCCCTAAATTTAGAATAGGGAATATGATGATAAACTTAACTACTAGGAGCAGTAAAGGTCCACATTTTAATGGCACACTGTCTTTTTATAGAAACCAAAAAAAATCATTATTTTTAAGTATTGAACTGTACTACTACTAAACTTAACTGGATTAGAAGCTGGAAGTCCTGGTAGCTGTGAAGAGAGGGTGGAAGGTGGGGTTCATAGTTTTCTTATACCCAAATCTGCTAAACCTTCCAGGGAGACCCACCCACCCAGTTTATGATCTTATATAGTCCTAGAGCAGAAACAGCAGCCATCTAGCTGGTGCTTGCTATTGGTACCATATTTGATCTCCCTTAGAGAAATGCCTGCACCCAACCCTTATAGGCTAGCCTCCATCCCTCAAGAGAAAGTTTCTCTCTGCAGGAGACACAGACCTATCTGCCTACATCCCACTTGCTGCGAGTTGAGAGCTGCTACATATCCCTTTGTATCCACATGATGCTACAGTGATAATTAAGCAGCTTGCTCTTTTGAACATATTTAGGGCCTTTGTGTGGCCTGCACCAGGTAACCATCAGATGGTTTGGATGGTGGAGTCCTTTGGGCACAGAATTATGTGTCCACCAAGTGAAAGTCAGTGATGGCGTGAACAAATTTTGTCACCTAGAGCAGTGCTTCTCAAGCTGTCTGATGTGGGGGACTGGCAAGTTTTTTTTTCCAGTGTGCGCACAGACCGGCACCAGTCCGCGGACCACCACTTTGAATAGCACTGACCTAGAGACCAAAATGAACAGCTCAATGTATACCAGTGGTATGGGACAGGCAATGGATAAACTCTCTCTCTGTCTAGGTGAAATGCAGAAATGTATTGAAACTTTCCCTATAACTATGCAGAATACTTGGCGCAACAAACCAGCTTAGTCACCAAATCTTTCTTGCCAAATTGCCATGGGAATATTCTGGCATCAGATTGGTTCTCTCTCTCAGCCACTGGCTAGCTTCTGAAACCACTCCATCTGAAACAGAGAGAGAATTGTTGTGAGCCCTTTGCCCATTTGAGGAAAAAACTGAATGCTCCAAAAATTCCACATGACAAAAAGTAATATTTTGATATTACTTTGAGTAATATTGGCCTTTGAATAAGAAGCCAAATATCTTGAAGGCATGTTGGTTCACTGGCAGCAACTGCAGTAGGTTTTTCAGCTTTTGTCCTGCCTCCATGTTAAGGAGATCTGGCTTGCCTGTGTGTTTGAAAGATGAGTAGTGCATGAAGAAATCTTACAAATTAATTGAATTCTAACTGAGAAATGCTAGTCGTGGGGTGAATAATTATATATTCACCAGGGAATTTATTGGGTATGAGACTAAGGGAGAACAGGTGGAGATTACCCAGAGGCAGAAATGGGAGGGAGATGCTAATATGACCAGTCTTGCACTTCTGTTGGAGCTTTTTGTGATAAACTTGAGGCATGGAGACCATGGAGTACAGGTTCCCAGCCATAAATATGCAACACACTGGTTAAGTCTGTTACAAATAAATCTTCTGATCAGCATAAGAAATTGTGAAATGGTCCCAAAATCCATTCAGTAAACAAAGAAGTCTGATGATATTCTGCTAGTACCACTATGTGAATGGACCTTCCTTAGCTTCTTAGAAGTTGCTGCTTACCTACTCTCCATGCACTCATGGGAAAATCTCTTGGCACATGTCCTGAGGTGAAATCACCAGCAGATTTACCTCCCCTTACTTCAAAACTGGGACCTGCAAGCCAATCACATGCAGTTACCTGCGTATCTGAACAATCACAGGCAATCAAGTGTCTCGATGCTGTCCCAATGGCAGGTTTCTTTAAGCTGTGTTTTAATCAGATATGTTTATTTCATTTGTGTATGTAATAGGTAATATGCATTTTTTCTTAATCTTTTAACATTTTTCTTACTATTTTGGCAAAGTATCTTCTGCATGTAACAACTTGAGAAGAGGAAATTCATTTGAACATTTTTTTAAATTTCTAGTTTGTAGAGTTATCTGAATTGCTGTCCTTGGTTTTCTAACTTAACTTGATAACTGATGCCTTAGGGAACATATGGTTCTAGAGTAGTATGTTAAATATGAACTGGGTTATATGGAAGAATATGTTGTTATTAATTTGTTTATTATTTGTCTTACTATAGCTCCTGGAGGCCTCAGTCAAAATTTGGTACCGGTTGTACCTGGTACCATACAAACACATAGTAAAAGACAGCCCCTGTTTCAGTAAGGGTATTGCTACACTGCAGTTAAACACCTGTTGCTGGCTTGTGCCAGCTGACTTGAGCTCACAGGGCTCTGGCTACAGGGCTGTAAAACTGTGGTGGAGACGTTTGGGCTTGGGCTGAAGCTCCAGGCTCTGCAACCCTGCAAGATGTGATGTTCTCAGAGCTTGAGCTCCAACCCAATCCCAAATGTCTACAGTGCAATTTTATAGCCTCCCAGCCCAAGCCAGCTGACACAAGCCAACCACAGGTTTTATTGCAGCATAAACATACCCTAAAATTACAATCAGAAATTGGACAAGCATAAATATATAGACAAAAGTAATAGCAAACTAACATATATGCAACATGTATGGTATACAGAACTTCTTAGTTGCATTTCACCTGATCACCCCCAGTTACTTTAATTTCCCCAAATCTTTCAGCCCTCTGTCCACATGTCATAACTGGTCTAAGATACCATCCTTTCACCCTCCCCATCCCACAGAAAGAGGGGCAGGAGCATTCTGACTGTTTGTCTTATCCCTGCCCTCTTCATTGACAGGATGAGGAGCAATTCTCCCATCTGGACTTTGAGGGGTGGGGCAGGTGGTCTACATGGCTGGTCCTTTCCACCTTAGTATGCTTTTGTAAGTGTTAGAAATTTTTGTACAGCTTTCTAAAATATTAGTAGCATTGGTGCAGGGGAACTACTAAAGATAATTTCATGTCCTATTTATGAATATTCAAGTTTCTTAAGAAAGAATAATAGCAGAAGTCAGGATAACATATTTTGCATTTTGTTGCAGGCCTTGGAGAGTGAGTTTGTTTCATGCCAGCTTCATCAATGGATCGATCTAATTTTTGGCTACAAACAGCAAGGGCCAGAGGCTGTCCGATCCCTGAATGTATTCTACTACTTAACCTATGAAGGAGCAGTCAATCTGAGTTCAATAACTGATCCTGTATTGAGAGAGGTAAGCTTGCTTTCAAATATGGAAAGGGAAAACCTTTGTTAAACACTGTCATACTCAGAATGTAATGGATTCTGTTCTGCCTAAGTGCAGCAATAAATCTTCATCGCTCTAGCTTTGTGACTTTGGTTGGCACAGGCCAGTGGGGAACCCAGTCTGATGACTCTGTCACTGAGGCATACAAAATTAGTGGACATTTCTGCAAATGTTGGCCTTAATCTCTCTCTGTCTAAGTTTCACACACATTGAATGATGAGGTAAAAATAAATGTTGAACAACTGTTTAATTTGCCAGGTACTGTCCATCCTACTGTCCATTCATTGGCTGGGTACTGAATGAGGCAAGAGACTCGTAAAAAAAAAGTAATATGAATAATCTTAATTCTGTCTGTTCCTAATTTTTGAGTGTTCAACTTTGCAACTTTAAAAACTTTCTTTTATCATATTTTAATGTACTATTGCATATATACAGAATACTGAACAGTTATATTCACCATTATTTGTATTTGGCCTTGCCAGGATGTCAAATTAAAATTAAAGTGTAGTGAATTTGTTGATAGAAAAAGACAAAATACTAAATCCTTAAAATCTTTGGTGATACTAACATATATCAGTGTAGTAGAAGTCTTGTATCCAGGGACAACAGCTCCATTAGGAAAAAGCTATTTTCTAAAATATTCCTTAGAACTCCTGCCATATATTACTTTGTGGGCTCTCAGGAAACAAAGAGTATGGCTTTTGTTAAAAAGTATAAAGTGGTTCATGATAGGTTTTGCTTTCTCTATTCAGAGCTGTAAACTAGAACCAAATATAGTTATAATTATTGTAATTATAGAATAAATGTGACCGTTTATCATATGTTTTAAAATAAAATATTTATCACTGAGAACAGATTATTACCAATATTCAGTTAACATAGTTTTATTTAAAAGCATGGCTCAATATATGCCATAAAGAAGCAAATGAAGAAACATTTAAACTATGAAATTTTCACTTCACAAATGTGAGGTTTGATGTTCATTGTATAATTGTAGACTTATTTTGTTGCTTTCTATTTATTGAAAAAGATACTAGGGTGGAGACTGGTAGTCATTTCAATCAGTAAATATTCTTCCATGTAGCCCTATTGCCCCTCAAGCTGCACATACAGACAGTCTGAGCTCCAGCATGAATTTGTCTAAGATGATCATGAAGCTGACTTATATGGGTCTGAAAGCTGATGGAAACATAAAAAGATTTTTCTGTGCTGTGTCTTTGAGCTAAAATCCAGACATCTTAGGGAAAGATATAGTATAAAATTAGGGTCTAGTAAAGTAGAGACTGGAGCATTTGGCCTGTGGAAAAAATTTATTAGCACCTGCATTTGAAACAGCTATTCTCTGAGTAGATACAGCCATATATTTCATGTAGATGTGTGTGCATCCAGCGCACCAGAGCCAGGGAACTTTCCCTAGTACCTATAGGGGTGGCACTCGTGCCCTGTGGCCTTAGTCCCCCTCCCCGAGCCATATAAGAGCATTGTCTCCCTGACCCCCTCAGTTTCTTCTCATTGCCGGCGGCTAGAGTCGGAGCTCTGTGTGGTGCCTTCACCTCACACTTTCAGTCTCAGTTTTCTGAGAACTTATCCTGTATATGGTAGTAGTAGTACTTTAGGTTTAGTTTTAGTGTTAGAGTAGTTGGCTGCCCTGTGTGGTGCCCTCACCTGGGTTCAAGCACTGTATGTTGTGGAGGGACATTCTCCACAGTGACCACCATATAAAGGTTCTTGTTGTGCCTCAGCGAGGGACACCTTAAAGAGTGGTACTCCATCTACAAGTCATCCACAAAGAGGACTCAGATGGCAAGAAACTTGTGGTTGAAGCAGCACCTTCTGGAGCAGGCTGTGAGGCCTGCTTCGGCATTGAGGCCCTTGTCTGATTGGTGGTCGCCTACAGATCCAGCAAGTGATGCTGTTTTATGCTTGCATTCTGGTGTTTCCCCTAAGAGGAAGACTGGTTATTCATCATCTTCTGGTGCAGTGAGGAAAAGGACCCATAAAACGAGTTGGGACCATTCCGGGGCTTGGAGAAACTCTTCCTCATCTTTTAAGAGGAGTGTTGACCGGCATAGTACTCCCTGCAGCACCCACAATGGAGCATGTCTGTCCACCTGCTCCCTGTACCACACCAAATACAGTGACAGCTCGTACCATCAATTCTGATTCCGACCACAATGCATGTGTTGAGTCTGGTACTAATGACGTTGGCACTGGCATTGACGGTCTCCAAGCCAATGCCTCTTCTGGTGCCAGGTGGAAGTAGGTCTCATTTGGTACCACTTGTGCTGATTCCCATTTCTCTTCAGCATTGAGGCCCCAAGTTGTTTGCCTCATCGGGACTGGTTCCCCCATTGTCACAAAAGGACCTCCTGGACTTCTCAAGATCCATGTCAGGATTGTCCTTTCCCTTCTTGTTAGACACTAGAGAGTGCCCTCGGATCACCATCAGTACCGAGAATGGCATCTGTCCTGTGGTCAGGATAAGGGATCTGGGCCTAGTACCTTTTGGCCACCAAAGCCTTATCTGTATGCCCAGTGGCCTCCTTGGGATGCTTCTCGACCTGTTCTAGAACGAGATCACCAGTCCTGGTGGTGACTCCCATTCGCAAACCATCTTTGCCGCATGCAACCACTGAGTTCATTCCCTCTGGACCTTGAGGGTTATTCCAACTGGATCCTGTGATGCAAGACCAGGACCAATCATTAGCACAGCAAACCATCTCCTCATACTCTTCAGACAACTCTACCATGTGGGAATCCTTTTTTCCCCTTTTTAAGGCATATTAGGACCTTCTGAGGCATATGGCTGCTTCCTTAGGTATGCAGGCATAACTCCTGCAGGAAAATACACATAGCTGCTGGATATTCTCCAATCATCAACTCTAGGAAGAATAGCCCTGCCGATAAATGAAGCTCTGTTGGAGCCTGCAAAGGCCATCTGGAACACCTCAGCTTCATTGTACCCTATGGTGAAGTGTTCAGAGAAATGGTACTTCATTCCCATGCAAGGGTATGAGGGTTTCAGCTCCTACCTGGCCCCCAACTTGCTGGTGGTAACTGCAGCAAATGACAGGGCTGGGCAGGGTAGGTGTAAATTCACACCCAAGAACAGAGAGTCCAAGAGGATGGACTTGGTGTGGAGAAAGATTTATACCTCCTCTTCCCTGCAAATTCACATCATGAACCAGCAGGTGTTGCTCTATAAGTATGACTTTGTCAATTGGACAGTCTTGTCTAAGTTCACAGAGAAGTTGCCAAAACCCTCGCGTTAAGAGTTTATGGCATTCATTGGGGAAGTCTGTGTGATGGCCAAGACTTCCTTGCAGGCAGCTCTGGATGAGGTGGATGCCTCAGCCAGATTTATGGCATAGGCTGTGACCATGAGAAAGGCCTTACGGCTTCAGGACTCAGGCATTGTGTCCCATGTGCAGCAGATCACCGAGGACTTACTGTTTGATGGTCAGGTCTTGCCATACAGTTCCTCTGCATTTCCCCTCCCAAACCCACCCCACCCCCCAACACATCCCTTTTCAGGGACTTCTCTCAGAAGACACTGCTCCTTGAGCAGGTTCAGTCTCTACTGGCTTGGAGGCCAAAGAGGAGGTTCCTCTGCAGCATCAGTATTTCCTGGTCCCCAAACCCGAGTTATATGACCTGTCCTCCACTTCTGCAATTTCAACAAATACATCAGTTATGTGAAATTCCATAAGGTTACCCTGCCAACTCCCTACCTTGAATCACAATGACTGGTTTACTGCCCTGGACCTGCAGGATGCTTATTTCCATATAGCAATCCTCCCAAGCCACAGGAGGTTCCTCACATTTGTCATAGCTGGCCAGCACTACCAGTATGTTGTACTGCCTTTCAGCATGTCTTCTCCTTCTCAGCTTCTGCTCTTCAGTAACAGCGTACCTCAGAAAGAAGGGAATTCACATCGTTCTATATCTGGACTCTGGGTTACTGAGGGGCAAGTCCAGAGGGAAAGTCCTACGTCATGAGAAAAGGAGGACTTGTGGCACCTTAGAGACTAACCAATTTATTAGAGCATAAGCTTTCGTGAGCTACAGCTCACTTCTTCAGATGCATATCGTGGAAACTGCAGCAGGCTTTATATATACACAGAGAATATGAAACAATACCTATTCCCACCCCACTGTCCTGCTGGTAATAGCTTATACGCTATTAGTGATAAGCTATTACCAGCAGGACAGTGGGGTGGGAATAGGTATTGTTTCATATTCTCTGTGTATATATAAAGCCTGCTGCAGTTTCCACGATATGCATCTGAGGAAGTGAGCTGTAGCTCACGAAAGCTTATGCTCTAATAAATTGGTTAGTCTCTAAGGTGCCACAAGTCCTCCTTTTCTTTTTGCGAATACAGACTAACACGGCTGTTACTCTGAATCCTACGTCATGTTCACTTCACACTATGCATACTTGATCATCTAGGTCTCATCAAAAATAGCACAAAATTAACATTGGTTCCAACTCAAAGAAGCAAGTTAATTGGGACCTCGATAGATTCTGTGAGTTTGAGAGTGTTTCTGTTGACCAAGCGATTCCAGGTGATTAATCACTTATGTCTGGAGCGACAGTCTGAACCCTCAGCCACAGCCCAAGTATGACTGAGGTTGCTAGGCCATATGGCTGCATGGACACAGGTATTCCAAAATGCCAGGCTGCGCCTTTGAGTCTGGACTGAGACCCCACTGGGAGCAAAACAACCACCATTTCTTGTTCCCTCTCACGGCGGACAGGTTGATTGTTGGAATGGCCCAAACTCTAAAAATGGACCACAAGACTCTGCACTTCAGAGACCACTCATGATTCACAGAGAAATTTCTGCTGAGGTGATCTGCCAGGTGATTCTGGATCCCAAGTAAGGAACCAGCCACAGGGGTAATGTTTTCCCTGATGCAAAACTGCCAGAGCCTGATCAGATCCTGATTTTGGAGTGTGCACATTCCTTGACCGATGCTTTCCACCTGAGGTGGGAGTTGGCATTCCTGTATGCTTTTTCTCCACCAGGGCAGTCTGTTCACCCAAATGAAAGCGGTTCTTGGTATGGTTATTAGCATGATGAGTTCAACTGAGTCTGGCTTGTATCCAGGACATCTTGGAGTACGTGTTACACCTTCAGTCTGCTGATCTTGCACTTAGTTCAGTAAGAGTCCACCTGCTGGTGATTTTGGCATTTCATTGACCCATTCAAAGGAAATCAGTGTTTTCAAACTCCATGGCAGTGAGTTTCTTGAAAGGAGTCACTCATCTGCACCCACCTGTAAAAGAGTTGTTTCCTTTAAGGGGCTTTAATAGTGTATTAGCCACTATTATGGGACCTCCATTCAAGCCTCTGGCAACTTCTTCTTTCTCCCTTCTGTGTTAGAAAACTGCCTTCGTTGTGGCGATCATGTCTGTGAGGAGAATGTGTGAGTCACAGACTTGGAAGGTAGAGCCTCCTTATGCACGATTTTCCAAAGACTACGTAACCCTGCAGCCACACCCTAACTGCTTGTCTGAAGTGATTTCACAGTTATAGGTCTACCAGTGTTCTTCCCTAAGCTGCATTCAACCCCAGAGAAGCAGCATCTTCACACATTTAATGTCAGGCAATGATTGGCTTTTTGTCTGGATAGAAGTAAACTTTTCCGTTCCTCACCTTGTCTGTTTCTTTCATATGAAAACCGAATGAAGGGTCAAGCAGTCTCTTCACAGACAGTCTCCAGGTGAGCAACTTCCTGTATCATGACAGCATACAAAGTGGTCCGGGCTATGCCTCCACAATGGGTATGAGCTCATTCCACAAGAGCTTATGCCACATCAATGGCATTTTTAAGTGATATGCCTGTATTGGACATTTGCAGTGATGCCACTTGTTCTGTGCATACTTTTACAAACCACCATGCCATTACGGCTGTGTCCAGTTCAGATGCAAACTCTGGTAAGGAATTTGTTCTTCCAGATGGCATGCAGACGTGTATTCCACGATCCTCCCTCCATCTCATCTGCATCAGAGTCTGTACTTGTGACGTTCTGCGTGAAGGAACTGAGGAGGTCAGGGCAGTGCTGAATTTATATGGCCAGGGGAGGAGCTGTGGCTCCAGGGCATGAGTGCCACACCTATGGGTACTGCTAAACAAAATTCTCTGACTCTGGTGAGCTGAGCATGCACCCACCTTCCACCTATATGGAATATATGTCTGCATCACATCTCAAAGAACAACAGTTTCAGGTAAGTAACCATTTTTTTAGGTGAGGTAATGGACAGTATTATCTTCACTGTACATTATCTAGGAAACACCCCCTCGGAAGACCGTTTATCATACCTGAAGTACTAGAAAGATTAAAATGTGAGGTGGAAAACAACCACAAATGCTTGGAACTATTTGTATTGAATTTTTACTGAGTGTTTATTGTGGCTAGTTTTGTGTTATACTGAATCTGTGCAATATAGCTTTCAATATAAATGGGTCTTTGGATTTTTTTTTAATTAAAAAAGAAAATACAGATTGTGGTAAGTTTTTGTATTTTTGGTACATGTAACATGCTATAAATCTAACTTTTTACCATGTTTTTTTGTCTACCAAGATATTTCCCCCCCACAAAGCTAACATCCTGAATGGTTAATACATGTGGCAGAGAAAGCATAAAAATAATCTCTCTGTAAAAGGACATTAAATTATGGAAATAATAACCAAAGTAGGAGTAATCCGCATAAGAGCCTACAGCACATTAAACTTTTATGGAGTTTTTAATTTTTCAAGAACAGCTGCATTATCAGTATAACTGTGATCTATGTTCACTTACGTTGTGGCCTGGAAAAATCATTTAGGAGTAAAGAAGTGAAAAATGTGGCCGTATCTGAGTTTAAACAGTGACATCCACTTTACTTAATACCTTTCTAAAGATTTTGCTCTTTGATTAACTCTGTTGAATTTGTACTATTCTTATCTGTTCTCATTTTCCTGAGCCCACTCCTCTTGTTTTTGAGTTACTCCATACTGTCTGCAATATAGAACTGAGTGGTAAAAAAACAAAAGGGAGGAAAAGAGGAAAATTTGATCAGAACCACATTGATGAAGAGACTTCTGAGACTTTTTATCTAGGGGACAGTGCAAAGCAAGTATTATCTAGCAGCATTTGTTCCAAGCTTCATTGCTATTTGAGGTTTCCTCCACTGCAGCATTTTCCTTTCATATTTTTCAGCTGAGGACAAGATATTCCTTCTGATATATATTTATTTAGTGTAATATATAATCTCTGTATTACACTATATTATATATAGGTGTGTATTTTATAATAAAAATAGGTCAAGGTTGATTGTTTGTGGTATGTGTTATCAGTAGACGTGCAAAGTGAAGTCTAGTGTCATTGCTGATGGTAAGTTATTCTGTCTACTCATGAATGAATATTAAAGTAATGAGAAATCAGATAGTGTGTGTATCTATGTGCATAATCATTCTATATCATGTGTTAAATGAATTTATCATGTATCTTTGACAACCACACCTTCTGCCTGCCAAGCAATATATCTCCCCGAGCACTTACATAACATGCCCAACCTCTGAGCTTCTTCAGTCAGCTGTTGGTTTTTTTCCCTTTAATCATCTTGCCTAAGAAACTTTTTTCCCCAAAGTTGCCACAGCCAGATGACCAAGATGGACAGACATCCAATCTGGACCATTAGTGGATTTTGTAAATATAAAAAATGCCATAAATGTAATCCAATTTTTCATTACAGATCTAGAATCAAGAGTTTGAAACCGTTACAGCAGGGAGATTCCCAGCTTCCTGGTGGGCATAGTGCTCCCTTGTAGTTTTGAAGGGGTTCAAGATATTGAACTTTAAATCATGACAAATGTAGGTAGGAAAGGTGTTTTAGGTTACAGACTTAAAAGAACTAGAAGCTTATGCGTACTCAGAAACGTACAACTTACTAAGAGTTAATGATCTCATGGAAATAGTAGATGTTTATTTAAACCATGGAAATATCTCTAGATATATTGTGTCAGAATATACATACCAACATCTATGCCTCATCAGTAACTAAAATGTAAGCCTTATGGTGTATCCTCACTTCTATGCAGTCTGTGTATTGGTGACCTGGCTCATCAGGAGGCCACACACACGATAATAGTGGGAGGAACTGAGGAGGAGAGGAGTTTAGGTTAATACAAAATTTCCTTAGAACTCCTAAGCTGCTCCAACTGACACCATTATTTTTACAGCCAGTCAGGTTACATATATTACGAGAAGGAAGCATTGGTCTAGGAGGAAAACCTACCTGATTAAAACCATATTTTAACATTCTTGTTTACAATTAAAAATGTAGAACTTTACATCTCTTCATACTGCTGTGAACAATTTTTCCTGCCATTCTTTCTTCCTATGGGAATAAGGGAAGTGAAGTATTTTGAAAGGCTCTGACTGCTGTAAAAGAAATTTTTTAAACTAAAATGCAAACCATGGGCCACATGTTACCTTCTGGCAGATAAATCCAAGGGAATGAAAAACATGCATAATTTCAAGGCAAATCTCTGGTTGGGGTTGGAAAAGGGAGAATTTGAGCCAGTGCAGGGGGAAAAGGGGCCACAGCCAGGAAAACCAAATGAATCTACTGGCATATCATTGCACACCTTACCCTGTCCTTCTAAGGGACAATGCTCCACTCACCTAACTCTTTGTACCAACAGTGCCATGGACTAATCCTTGTGTTTGCACATCTCTCTCAGAGAGGACACAAGTGCACAGGGAAATTACTGCTGAGTCAACTAGCAGTAACCACCAACTAGCAGATAGATCTGCACTGGGAAATCTATAATCTGCTAGTGGGGGTATGTTGCATTTAGTGCCAGTTGTTGGCCCTGTCTTGAGAACCTCGTGTAGATCTGTGGAGCCCCAGATCCATATATCTGTTGAGAAAGGGCTTCCTTAGTCACTGGATGCAAGAAGCAGTTTGCTGCAGTGGTGCAGCTAGGCTCCTTCCACCGATTTGGTGAGTTTTCTGCACTGTTTCCTTGCTTCCTATCACAAGTGCTATTCTGTGCCTATAATGTTTGTACAAGAATGAAAAATTATAAGTGATTGAGTCCTTGCAAGCAGGCAACTGATCAGTGGAGTTTCGATATTTGCCAAGGAGTATGAGATGATCATGAAATATTACCTCAGAGGGTATGTTTACACTGTACTTAAAAACCTGCGGTTGGCCCGTGCCAGCTGACCCAAGCTAAGAATCTGTTTAATTGCAGTGTAGACATTCAGACTTGGGCTCTAGGACCCTGCAAGATGGAATGGTTCCAGAGCTGAGGCTGTGGCCTGAGTCCAAATGTCTACATGGCAGTTAAACAGTCCCTTCCCCCAACCCCAGGATAGGTGGCATGGGCTAGTCACAGGTATCTAATTGCAGTGTCGACATACTCTAAGTCACCTTTAAGAGTGTGGCTGAAATATTGTTATTACATCTGATATTTCTGGGGGTGGGAAATCAGCTAAAAACACCCCAAAAGTTGTGGAGTTGGACTATTAACATTCAAACAAACCCCATCTATCCAACATAGGTAATATATTATTGGAGAATGATGCAAGATCAAAGGGGCTTTTATTAAATATGATACAGCAGTTATTAGAGAGGGGAAATAACAAAGATTGCTTCCTTTCCCTTCCCAAGTTAGAGCACTAATATAAACATTAATAATAACTGTACAAATACAATGTAGGACTCTGACTAATATGATAATGCTAGGTCACACTTTTACTTCAAAACCCCCAAGGGCTTAACAAGAAGGGATAATGATGTGATAGTGTATTATGGAGAGAAGGATGAGAGAGCTAGCAGCTTGCAGACACTGAACTAGAGAAATATGGGCATAATTGTTTTTGATGCATCTTCTGAAGCTTCAGGGGTTTGGGCCCATTTGGACAAGGCTAGGCAGCAGAGTTGGAACATTTTTAATAGTGGGGGTGCTAAAAGCCAGCCTCCTTACCCCTATCCACTCCGCCCCCTCCTGAGCTGAGGTCAGGAGCAAAGTCCCGGGTGCAGGGCCAGCAGCTGGGAGACAGGTGGTGCTGCAACACTCTTGCACCCCTAGTTCCTGCACATATGGGCTAGGGAGTTTTAGTTCTCGTGTATTGGTATTGTTTCTTTTTGATTTAATTTCATCTCCTCTTGGTTTTTGAATACACATTGTTTTATTTAAGCTATTTTGGATCTTAGACTGTATCAGGGATATTCCACTACAGTTCATCCCAGGGAGAGAAGTAAAATTATCCTTCATCTCTGAGGAGATCTAACAGAGGGTGAATCTACATATAAGCCACACTCAGGGTTTTTGGTTAAAAGTCCTATTCTATGCATAACTAAGCCCTGGTCTACACTACAAGTTTAGGTTGAAATTAGCAGTGTTAGATTGATTTAATCCTGTGCCCATCCACATGACAAAGCCATTTTTGTCGACTTAAAGGGCTAATAAAATCGATTTCTATGCACCTCCCTGACCAGGGGATTAACTCTGAAATAGACATAGCTGGGTCGAATTTGGGGTAGTGTGGACGCAATTCGATGGCCTCCAGGAGCTATCCCAGAGTGCTCCATTGTGACCAGTCTGGGCAGCACTTTCAACTCAGATGCACTAGCCAGGTACACAGGAAAAGCCCCAAGAACTTTTGAATTTCATTTCCTGTTTGGCCAACGTGGCGAGCTCATCAGCACAGGTGACCATGCAGTCCCAGAATCGCAAAAGAGCTCCAGCATGGACCGAATGGGAGGTATTGGATCTGATAGCTGTATCGGGAGATGAAGCCATGCTATCAGAACTCCATTCCAAAAGACGAAATGCCAAAATATTTGCAAAAATCTCCAAGGGCATGATGGATAGAGGCTACAACAGGGACCCGCAGCAGTGCTGCGTGAAAGTTAAGGAGCTCAGGCAAGCCTACCAAAAAACTAAGGAGGCAAATGGCCACTCTGGGTCAGAGCCCCAGACATGCCGCTTCTATGATGAGCTGAATGCAATTCTAGTGGGGGTTCCTCCTACTCCCCCACCCCGTCCATGGACACATGCAAGGGGGGAGTCTCATGCAATAGGCATGAGAATTTTGGGGACAAGGAAGATGAGGAGGAGGAGAATAGCGCACAGCAGGCAAGCAGAGAAACCATTCTCCCCGACAGCGAGGAACTGTTTATCATCCTGGAGCCAATACCCACCCAACCCTCCCAAGGCAGGCTCCCGGACCATGAAGCCGGAGAAGGCACCTCTGGTGAGTGTACCTTTGTAAATATAATACATGCTTTAAAAGCAATCTTGTTTAATGATTAATTTGCCCTGAAGACTTGGGATGCATTCGCAGCCAGAACAACCCCTCCTTTTAAATGGCCAACCCAACGGGTGCGTGGTATGGGAAAGGAGGGCACTGCTGTTTGAAACCATTCCCACATGTTATGAAGGTTAAAGAAGCCGAAAGACTGTGGCTTACCATGGCTGCCTGCAAGCCAAATTCTGTTGCTCGGCCCTGCATGTGTGATCTCGCACACCGAACCGGCAGGCCCTCAATATAACAGGCAAAATGCGACCTTGTACCGAAAGCACATGTGCAATGTAATAACAACTTGGTTCACCGTGAAAGAGTCTACCCATTGTTCTCTAAAATGTCTCTTTTTAAATACTACTCTCCCTTTTTTCCCTCCTGCAGCTGTAAATGTTTCAACACTCCCCCTATCATCTCTGTCCGAGAGGCTAGCGCAGATGATAAGGCAAAAAAAATTCACTCGCTATTAAATGTTCTCTGAGTTCATGCAGTCCTCCCACACTGAAAGAGCTCAGCAGAATGCGTGGAGGCAAATAATGTCAGAATCCAGGAAAGCAGAAAATGAGCGCAAGGACAGGAGGGATGAACAAGAGGAGAGGTGACGGCAGCGTGATGAGAGGAGGCAGGATGCAATGCTGAGGCTACTGGAGGATCAAACTGATATGCTCTGGCGTATGGTTGAGGTGCAGGAAAGGCAGCAGGAGCAGACTGCCACTGCAGCTCCTGTGTAACCACCTGCCCTCCTCCCCAAGTTCCATAGCCTCTTCACCCAGATGCCCAAGAACATGGGGGTGGGGGCTCTGGGCACCCAACCATTTCACCCCAGAGGACTACCCAAGCAACAGAAGGCTGGTATTCAGTACGTTTTGAAGTGCAGTGTGGCCTTGTCCTTCCCTCCTCCCCTCATTCACCATCCCACCCCATGCTTCCCTCCTCCCGCTCCCAGGCTACCTTGGCAGTTATCCCCCTATTTGTGTGTTTGAATTAATAAAGAATGCATGATTTTGAAACAACAATGACTTTATTGCCTCTGCAAGCAGTGATCAAAGGCGGGAGGGTGGTTGGCTTACCGGGAAGTAGAATCAACCAAGGGGGCAGGTTTTCATCAAGGAGAAACAAACAGAACTGTCACATCATAGCCTGGCTAGTCATGAAACTGGTTTTCAAAACTTCTCTGATGTGCAGCGCACCCTGCTGTGCTCTTCTAATTGTCCTGGTGTCTGACTGCATGTAATCAGTGGCCAGGAGATTTGTGTCAACCTCCCACCCCACCATAAACATCTCCCCCTTATTCTCACAGATATTGTGGAGCACACAGCAAGCAGCAATAACAATGGGAATATTGGTTTCGCTGAGGTCTAAATGAGTCAGTAAACTGCACCAGCGCACTTTTAAATGTCCAAAGGCAGATTCTACCACCATTCTGCACTTGCTTGGCCTACAGTTGAACTGTTCCTTACTACTGTCCAGGGTGCCTGTGTGTGGCTTCATGAGCCATGGCATTAAGGGGTAGTCTGGGTCCCCAAGGATAACTATAGGCATTTCAACATCCTCAACAGTTATTTTCTGGTCTGGAAAGTAAACCTCTTGCTGCAGCCATTCAGACAGACCAGAGTTCCTGAAGATGCGAATGTCGTGTACCTTTCCCGGCCATCCCACATTGATGTCGGTGAAACGTCCCTTGTGATCCACCAGTGCTTGCAGCACTATTGAAAAGTACCCCTTTTGGTTTATGTACCGGCTGCGTTGGTGCTCCAGTCCCAAGATAGAGGAACGCATATACCTGTCGCCCCACCACAGTTAGGGAATCTCATTGCAGCAAAGCCATCCACTATAACCTGCACATTTCCCGGAGTTACTACCCTTGATAGTAGCAGCTCAGTGATCGCATTGGCTACTTGGATCACAGCAGCCCCCACAGTAGATCTGTCCACTCCAAATTGATTCCCAACTGACCAGTAGCTGTCTGGCATTGCAAGCTTCCAGAGGGCTATCGCCACTCGCTTCTGAACTGTGGGGGCTGCTCTCATCTTGGTATTCTTGCTCTTCAGGGCAAGGGAAACAAGTCACAAACTTCTATGAAAGTGCCCTTACGCAGGCGAAAGTTTAGCAGCCACTGGGAATCATCCCAGACTAGCAACACTATGCGGTCCCACCAGTCTGTGCTTGTTTCCCGGGCCCAGAAGTGGCGTTCCATGGCATGAGCATGCCCCATTGCCACCAGGATGTCCAAATTGCCAGGGCCCGTGCTTTGAGCGAAGTCTGTGTCCATGTCCTCATCACTCTCGTCACCGCGCTGCCGTCGCCTCCTCGCCTGCTTTTGCAGGTTCTGCACATACTGCAGGATAACGCGCGAGATGTTTACAATGCTCATAACTGCTGCGGTGATCTGAGCGGGCTCCATGCTTGCCATGGTGCGGCATCTGCAGAAGATCAGGAGAGCAGAGTTGCAGCGGAAGCGGTGGCTAAAGACTGATGCCACGAGACTACATATTTATAGAGAACGACGAGAGGACCTGCGAGGTGGATTCAGGAGAGCAGAGTTGCAGCGGAAGCGGTGGAGGACGACAGTTAGCACCACGAGAATTTCCCGAGGAAGAGCACACATACCTGGGAGCCCATGACAGACAACATGGAGAAATTCACTATTGAGACAATAGCATCAGAGCAGAGTTGCAGTGGAATCGGTGTCTGATGACAGTTAGCAGTCCTACTGCACCGTCTGCTGCCAGAAGCACCCAGGACACAACAGCGGCGGTGTCGCTGAGCTGAGCGGGCTGCACGCTTGCCGTGGTATGGCGTCTGCACGGAAAAAAGACGCGAAATGATTGTCTGCTGTTGCTTTCACAGAGGGAGGGGCGACTGACGACATGTACCCAAAACCACCCACAACAATGTTTTTGCCCCATCAGGGATTGGGAGCTTAACCCAGAATTCCAATGGGCGGTGGAGACTGCGGGAACTGTGGGATAGATACCCGCAGTGCACTGCTCCGTAAGTCAGTGCTAGCCAAGGTAGTGATGACGCACTCCGCCGACTTAATGCGCTTAGGGTGGACATACGCAATCGACGGGATAAAATTGATTTCTAAAAATTTACTTCTATAATATCGACCTAATTTCATAGTGTAGACATATCCTAAGACTATATAAATCTTTATACTTATCAAAATGTCACATAAATCATAGTAAACACAAGCAAAGTGGACTGAAAAACTGAATCTAAGTGAGTAAAAATATAAAATCAATAACTCAAATTCTTTTCAGTAAAAAAAGTTTTCCTCTTTAGACTAAGATGGTTCTATTGATTGTATTTCCTCCCTTGAATGAGACAACAATATTTTATACATGAAAGGTAATCTGGATAATAATAAGAGGTCCAACTTTCTACATTCCATTGACTATTGGTATTGATTTTCTTACAGACTCAGAAGTTTCAAAAATCATGAATTATAATCATCAGAGGGAATCAATGTGCACAGAGTATTTGACATGTTTTTTGAATGTGCCTATTGTAATTGTACATATAGAGAAAATAATTCTGGGTTTTTTACATCTTAAAAAGGAAGAAACTTGTGCCGCATCCATGATGAGTGGTGGCATTGAAATTTAGTCCTAGCTTAGGGTTCAGTATCCTCTGTGGGTAAATTTTATGCATCTTAGATCTTCCCCTTATAAGTGTAATTTTTATTTTTAAATATTTACAGTTTGAGAGCCTTCTGTGCTTTCCAAAAGGAGCAGCAGCAGTGTTTAGTTTACATGACCCCAGTTTCATGACAGCAGTAGCAGATCTTGATATCTTATCCCAGGAAAAGCATTTTTGGCCTCCCTTTCGGTTACATTCATGGTGGGAGTTAATAGCATATTTCAGCTCTAACTCAGCTGGAGAACACAGCAGTGAATCTTTCACAAAGTATAAACAAAATTTGTATTTATAGCATAGTTAATGTTAGCTAAATAGTTGGGAAAATGATCTGCATGTCTCTTTTCAGCAGGTGGGGCACAATCTTTGTTGTGGCTGCAGTGGGTTTTAAAAAATGGAATAAAGTCATTACACAACATTGTCATGGAATAGTAAATTTAGAAGTGATGAATACAGTAAGTGAAGAATTCATGCAGACACAGTTCAAAGTATTATAGAAACAATCTTTGAAGCATCACTGGCCAGAAGTGTGCTGCACAGATGGTATATTTGACATAGTGCAGCACAGGAACTGTGTGTGAAAAGCCAAATAAATGTTAAGGATTAGTCTAGTTTTAATTGAAAACCAGCATTAAAAAAATTCCATAAAATGGTGCCAGATTTAAAAAGAATATAATCAAAACCAAACACATTGTTTTCATGACCAGCCAGAGACTGACTTGTCAACAGTGCTGTGTGCCGGACTCTGATCTCTTCTTCTGAAGCCTTGTGGAGAGCAGTCCTGTTGCAGAAATAATGATTTCATGGGTAGGAGGGAGATGAATGATTTGCTGTACAAGTCCCTCTTGCTGGCCAGGCCACAAAGGAAAAGATTATTAGTCATGGTTGGTGGGTAAATGCTATTGTGATATCAAGTCAGGACTGAGAAGTACTAGGGGTGGGGAATCTTCCAGGTCAACTTTCAGTTGTGGCAATTGAAAAACATTTTCTTTAGAGCTTGTGAAATTTAGTTTTAAATGTAAAACTCTTATATTTAATTGAAAGATAAACATTTTTACTCTGGTAATGGGAGCATTACTTATGTAAGAACATAAGATATGCCCCATGATTTGGACACTTTTCCATCAACTCTAATATCCTGGCTCAGTCTGTGGCCAATATGTGGTGCTTCTGAGTAAACAGACCTAGTGAACTTAGGCAAGAGTGTATACTTGTGCCTGGGAGTTGTGACTCATAGACTTTAAGGCCAGCAGGGACCATCATGATCATCGTCTGACCTCCTGCACGTCACAGGCCACAGAACCTCACACACTCAATCCTGCAGTAGGCCCATAACCTCTGGCTGAGTTACTGAAGTCCACAAATGTTGATTTAAAAATTTCAAGTTACAGAGAATTCGCTATTTACTGTAATTCAAACCAGCAAGTGGCTTGTACCCCATGCTGCAGAAGAAAGCGAAAAACTTCCAGGGTCTCTGCCATCTGACCTGGGGGAAAATTCCTTTCTGGCCCTGAACATATCGGCAAGACCTGCCAGCCAGACACCTGGGAAAGAATTCCCTGTAGTAACCCAGAGCCTTCCCCATCTAGTGTCTCATCTCTGGCCATTGGAGATGTTTGCTAACAGTAGTTGCAGATGGGCCGTACACCACTGGAAGCAACATCATCATACCACGCCCTCCATAAACTTATCAAGCTCAGTCTTGAAGCCAGTTAGGTTTTTTGCCCCCACTGCTCCCCTTGGAAGCCTGTTCCAGAACTTCATTCCTCCGATGGTTAGAACCGCCATCTAATTTCAAGCCTAAACTTGTTGATGGGCAGTTTATATCCATTTTTTTCTTGTACCAACATTGGTACTTAACATTGACTTGCTTTCTGCAAGCAACATTGTTATATCATAAAGAATGAGTTGTAGTTGCCTTTGACTTAACATCAGTAATAAAAACAACGCTTTGGACTCTGAGTATTTGCTTTGTACTTCGTTCTGTAGTGCATTTACCTTGGTTCTATTTTTCTATTATTGTCACCATCCAGCAGAAAAGAATGGTGTCCTTGTAGAGCCAGCCTAGGAGGTCTGGTGTACAAGGATTTAAAATAATATCCCAACCCTACTGCTCTACACTTGGGATTAGCACAGTTTTTGGAAAGTATGGAGCTCATGTAAATTAGCTCTTCAGCTCTGAGTGCTTATTTTCTCAGCCCTGTGTAAAATTCAATGGGGGTAGAAATCTTCAGCCCAACCAATTCTCTCACCTTTTCCTGTTTGATCTGTTTTGTGGAACTGTCAGTACAGGAGAGGGCTTCAGATCCCATAGGCTCTTCATATTTTCATTCCTGTCTGGCTGGTGAGTTTTAGATATTCACAATATACTTTTTGCCAGTTTTAAATAAGGCAATAACCCAGAATGTTGCCCACCTGTCCAAAAACTATGAATATATTCTAATTTCCCCCAATTTTTTCAACTGGCAGGAGTGATGAATATGGGATATCTTAGCCACATACTGCCTCTATCCCTAAAATCAAACACTCTGGGAGAGTTCTATGTAACATTAGACTGACTTCTTGTTATGTCAGCATTCTGGGGTTATTTTCATTTAGTTTAAAATGTGACCTAATCAAAATTAGTGTAAACTTTAAAAAATAATAAATAATATAAAAAATAAAATAATATTAAAATAATACAAATAATAAAACTTTAAGAAATAGTCATGACATTACATTACCTTTGTTTTGTATATTTTCCTTTTTAATTGTTCATTATGAATGAAAAAACCTAACTTATGAAGACTCTGGTTGTATGTGCATACCCAGTATTCATTATTTTGTTTACAAAAGCAATAATATTTTAGTGCGGCAACCTATGGCACGCAAGCCGATTTTTAATGGCATGCTGCTGCCTGCCGGGTCCCAGCCGCTGGCCCCACTCAGCCCACTGCTGAACCCAGGCTCGGACCCCGGCAGGCAGCAGCGTGACATTCAAAATCCTGCCCGTCCTAGCCAGCTCTTCTCTTCTGCCCCCCCTCCCCCACGGGGCCAGGGTGAAGAAGCTTGGTCCTGCCGGCTGCTGCTGCAGGGCGGGCAAGCTTTCCCCTCCCCAGCTTCTTCCCCAAGCATGCTGCATTCCTGCCCCTCCTCCTCTCCCTCTCTGCCACCGATCAGCTGATGGCCCTTGCGAGGGAGGGGGAGAAGTAGAGCCGCAGTGTGCTCTCTGCTCCTGGGAGGAGACAGAGAAGAGGTGGGGACGGGGCCTTGGGGAAGGGGGGTGGAATCAGGGCATATCCCCTCCAGCCCCCTGCCATGAGCCGCTCTGGCCTGACCCCTCACCTCCCACATGCTCCAACCTCCTGCCCTGACCCCTGCACCCCGCCATGACCCCAGCCCGGACTCCAGTACCCCCCACACATACCCAGTCCCCCCATGCCCTGACTCCTGCACCCCCCTCACACACCCCAGCCTCCTGCCCTGACCCCTGCACCCCCCTGACTCCAGCACCCCCACACCCTGACTCCTGCACCCCCTTCACATGCCCCCAGCCCTCTGCCTTGATTCCTGCACCCTCCTCACACACCCGCAGCCCCCTGCCCTGACTCCTGCATCCCCCACACATACCCATACCCCATGTCCTGACTCTTGCATCCCCCACATTCCCATCCCCACTCTGAGCAGCAAACAGGAACGCTTGCACATCCCTCCACACACATTCCCACCTGCACCACTCACACCAAATAGGAGCTGCCCTGGTAAGCACTCCACACCCAAACCTCCTGCCCCAACCCTGATCCCCTTCCCTCATTCTAGCTCCTGGCCAGACCCTACACCCCAACCTCCAGCCTGCTCCTTCACCCCCAGCCCTGTGCTCAGTGCACTCCCACCCTCAGCTCAGTGCAGAGAGAGAGGAAGAGAATGTGTTAGAACCAGGGAGAAGGTAGGTACCCACTCTGTGTGGGCAGGGCTGGGATCCCAGACCTGCAGTGGGCTGAATGGGGCCAGCAGCCGGGACCCTGGCTGGCAGGAGCCAGTGGACGGAACCCCGGACTGGCAGCGGTCTGAGCTGCTCAGCCCAGTGCTGATCTGGGGTCCTGGCCGCCGGCCCCACTCAGCCCGCTGCCGGTCTGGGGTTCTGGCTGCCAGCCCCTTGCCAGCCGGGGTCCCGGCCGCAGGCCCCACTCAGCCTGCTGCTAGCCTAGGTGAATGGAACCCCAGGCTGGCAGCGGGCTGAGCGGGCCGGTGGCATAAGATCAGCATTTTAATTTAATTTTAAATGAAGCTTCTTAAACATTTTGAAAACCTTGTTTACTTTACATACAACAATAGTTTAGTTATATAATATATAGACTTATAGAGAGAGACCTTCTAAAAAACGTTAAAATGTATTACTGGTATGCGAAACCTTAGATTAAAGTGAATAAATGAAGACTTGGCACACCACTTCTGAAAGGTTGCCGACCCCTGTTTTAGTGCATCAGGGAAGAACCTATTTCTTGAGTGAGGAGGTCACTCACACTGAAGATGTTTATCCCCATGCAGTTTCCATACTGGAAATCATACTGGGTGGAATTACAGTTTAGATGTATTTTATCAGATGATAAAAACAGTTAATTCAGGGCAGTGGAAAACTCTGTCCAACATTATAAAAAAAAAAAATGACAGCTATCCAAATGTTTGCAATCAAGATGTTAAACTATCAAGTAATGTAGATGTGAGATTAAATAACTGTATTTCTCTGTTTACCAAAATGTTTGACTTTTCATAGTTTGTTGTCTTTAGCTTTCACAGATTCTGAAAATTCTGAAACTGCAAGCTAATGGCTAGTATTTGTACCTACAGCTGTGTAGGAAGTGGAATTTCCAGTTTGTAGAAAATTCTGCTATTGCAACATTTTTTTTGTCCAAATCAGAATAAAAAATGGAACAAGAAACCAAAAGAAGCTCAAAAATAAAGTAAAATAATCCATAGATGGGGCAATGGCAACGAGATTTAGTGCACAGAATATGTAAATATTTGTGGGAATAGTGCAAACTATATTGTGAGATTAATGATCGCATTTTGACTTTTTATTTTATACTTTATAAAATAAAATTTCAGAACAAAGTCATTTCAAAACAAAAAATCAAAATGTTCCATTCTGATAAGGTCAAATGTTTTTGACCTTCTGTTTTGACCTTATTGAAATACTTCATTTCAGTTTTTTTGAAAGAAAAACAGAATGTTTAAATTTTAACAAATCAGCATCTTCTGATGAAAACATTTTCTCTTGGAAAAGTTTCAGACAACTCTAGTTGTAACTAGACTCTGACAGTTCTTGGGATACCCGGGACTGAGAGTCACCCACTGGCCCCATCACTCTCTCCCTCCACCCCCCCCCCCCACAGCCATAGGGAGACTTGCTGGTGCTTAAGTGGGTGTCAGCTCCCTGATACCACCAGCCTGTTAGCCACCCAAATAACCTTCTCTGGGCTATGCCAGCCCTTATATTGCCATTGCAAGTTAACATTAGGTGTAATGGAGTTCCTAAACCCCTTTGAAACATTCCGCTGTAGCATCCAGGCCTTTATCCACTGAACACTCACAGTAATACTAGGTTTGCTGGCTTCAAGGGAACAGTGCATATACCAGCTTTAATGATTCAACTCAGGATCATCTCCGTGTACAATACCACAGGACTGAGATATATTTAGAGTGGAAACAACAATAAGTTTATTGTCAAAGGTTCAAGATTCAAGAAATAGTGAAAAAAGATAAAGGAACAACAGGGTTACCTATAAAACAAAATCATGATAAGAAAACTAGAGACTAAACAGAGAGGCTAACCTGTCTGAAGAACTTTATCACAACCCAAATATCCTTTGCAGTATTTCAAACAAGCCTTGTTGAGATTCTGTTTTCATGAATGGAAATGTGCTGTCCATTTACTACTTAGGTGTAGGATAAAAGGGTGTCTTCTTTGCCTTCACCTTATGTTCTCCAAAGTTCATTGTTCCTGAGTGTCAGGATGGCATGCTCCCCCTACCCCCCTAACCCCTCTCTCAGATTATTCTCTGTTGTGCTGCCTTCCTAGTGACTTCACATCCCCCCACTGATTTTGTATGTAAATGATTCCCCTTTGCGTTAATTTACAAAGCTTAATTTACATGTGGACCAATGGAGACAGATGATAAACATCTTTTGTATGGCAGAAACCTGTTGGTCAACGCTGCAATGATATGAGCTTTAGGAACATATTTTTAGTATACATACATAACTCCTTATATAGTGTTTGTACATGCATTTCACGACAATATTATTGAACCAGTGAGATCCTGGCTTTTATTTAAGACCTCACATAATATTCTTTTGTGACCCAGAACTTACTTATGAGGATATTCTTGTGATCCCCTTGCCCGTTGGCATTGTGGGATTCTTAGGGTCACATAGGTGTATCGTATTTAAGAAGCATTTTTTATTTTATTTTACTGAACCATTTAAAAGAGTGGTTTTCGTTAAACTGAGTGATTAATACTAGAAATTAGTACGGTCTTGGGGTTTCTTACCTGCACCAACTATGTTATAGATGGTGGTGTCCATTTTTTAAGAAGAGCAAAAGGTGTGACTGTTTTATATAGAGAGATATGGTGATCACTAATCTCCTGATGTAGTCTGCCCCACTCCCACAAATATTTACATTTTTGTGTGCACTAAATCTAGTCACTTTTGCCCAGCTATTGGTTTTTTACTTAATTTCTTTTGGTTTCTTGTGCCATTTTTTGTCAGTCTCTTTGAAGTACTACCAGACTCATTTTTCTAGTTCTACTTTTTTATCTGCTTATTTCCAGTAGCCAGAGATTTAGGTGTTTTGAATGAGCACATCAGTGTTCCAGACAGAGATACTGTTTGAAATTATCCATGAACCCAGTGCCTCTGAACATTATTGAGTGACATTTGTTTCTCTTGGTTGTGTCTGCTCTGACTAACTGGTTTCTTTCAGATTGGCAGCTGGGATTACACTGTAGTAGATGGACAGCTGCATGAACTGGAGATTGCAGTGAGGCTGTGCTAGGCCTCAGTTTAATATGCCTGGAATGTATAAGCTCAGCTTGGAGCAATTTACGTGACCCTGATGGGGAAATCTATTCATATTTTCACAAACTGTGATTATTTCCTGTTTTACCTCAATGACTGCCATGTAATTAGATAGTCTACTAATAATTTGTCTAGCTAAAAATATATAACTTTCTCATATATGGTTGCTTTGTCACAGCAGACTTTTTAAAGTATTTTAAAGTATGCTTAGAGTGTTTTTTACAAACTGCTGAGTACATCATAATACTTTTCTTTCCCCTTCAGTTACAACATATATGCTTATGTACAGCTCTTTGATACTAACAATACCAGGTATAAGAAAAAGCACCTAACAATGCAAAACTGTTTTGAAAAAAAATTAGGCCTTAATATTTAAGGGTTGAAAAATAATACACAACCAGTAAAGTTAGTAGTTTCCCAAGAGGCAAGTATAGAAACTTTTCTGAGCTAAGAGAAATAATTGGAGTTTCTATAAAAGCTTTATCTAAGGCAACACCAAGTATGTGGTGTGATTTGGTTGGGGTTTAGTTTAGTTTAGTTTTTGTTTTTAGAATGTAAGGAATTTATGCTATAATCATTGTGGTCCATTTGACATTAGTTAGTTCTCATTTCTGCCTTTTGACAGTGGTTTCATATGTAATGTGGCTTGCACAGTTTTTTAAAAGCATTTTATCCCCAATGCAGAATTTTAGCCATAGACTTGGGGCATTTGTAATATTTTAAATAAATGTATAGTTGTTTTATGAGAGTGTTGTTACCAATGAACTCTTAGAGGTTATCAGGAGGGTTTGAACATGGTTTCCACATCCAAGTACAGACCTCTATTATTTGAACTAAAATGGTAACTTGGTTACCTGGCATCAGTAGCAAGCTGTTATCTTCTATGTTGACTAGATACTGGAGGGAGGACATAACACATGCTTTATAAGAATGTCACAAAGCTATGGAGAATACAGTGTAACTCTTGATCTGTCATCATTTCCTTCCCCACCCCTTCCTTTTTTTCTGCTTGTTAGAGTTCTACGCCAAAATATGTAAATTCTGCATTCTTTTTAAAACAGCAAAATTAGATGAATAGTTAAGCTGTTCCAGGTAAAGGAATTGTGATTATTAAAATAAAAGGACTGAGCTACTAAAGTTACTAAAGACCAAGTATAGTGTATCACCAGGGCCAGTACACAGCAAATATATGGCTTATTTCTGCCAATTATTGACAATTGTGATCTGGTAGATTTGAGATCTAATAAGGGAGAGGACATTCTCTTCTTTAATCTTCAGCCTGTTTCCAGCACTTTTATCAAATTGTTGTGAACCATGCTTGTTCTCCATGGTTAATGTTATCTAGATTGTAGTTCATGAGGAATTTAACTAAGACCCTTAACTTAGAACCTTTAAGTAACTATCTGATCAGAATGGTTTTTCAATCACTATTATCAAAGCTTGATTTTAATCATGGTCCCAAAGGGGAGCAAAGCTAGTCAGCCAGCCATTAGGCCACATAGTTTCACTGTCTGAATGGAAACCTCTCCAATATTCAGTGTTCTCTAGTACTGTTAAGCAATATCTGGGTGGAAGGAAAGGAAAAGCAAGCCATCATAGTTGCATATTGCACAAGCCAATAGAAATCACTGAGGAATATGCACATAAACCTTTTTGAATATTCAATGACGAGGTAAGGGAGGCAAAAAGCCAAAGTAATTACTTTTGCAAGCACCATTATATCCTGGGCATAAATGCTGGGTGGAAAGAGGAAGGATGAACCCAAAGCCTTTTCTGGACTTAACACATGCTTGATGTTATTTCACCTAGTTTTTCAAATGTTCGGCATTTAAATCCTACTGGCATAGAAGTAACTGAAAGTGCTTGCAGTTAGATATATAAAAGCACACTTTCAGAAAGTGGTCTCCAATTCTGCCTGTCAGTGCATTATCATATAATAAGACTAATAGGAGTATAACTATTGTAATTGTGCATGCAAAATTCGGTGCACATTTTCACATGGACATGCTGTGCTGTTGGACTCATAGACAATTTGTTGCTATGTGTCTGAGTGTGCACTGTATGACTGATAAAACCCAACTCTTAACTTGATTCCGTAAGGGACTTTAAATTTGAAGATAATCTAATGTTATAACTTGCCTTTTCATTTGAAGGGCCTTCATCATTTTCATGATTTGAGTTTAAAACTTCAGAGCTGCTTGCATTCTTCCTCTCTCTTTCTCTGTATCCCTCCATTTCCCCCTCCACCCTCCTTCTCTCATATTTGGTTTTATAGTTTTCAGACATAAACATGAAAAAAGCAATTTTGACTTAGTTTCTGAGTGTTTCTGCAAAGAAAAGTAACAAACATCTGTTTTTACCTTAACTATATCCATGTGTTCAACCCCCACCCACTTCCCAAAATAATTTACAGCCCTGCTTGGTTGGTATTGCATACTATTAAATTAACTTTTTTCCCAGTTAGATCAGGAAATGTGTCCAAAGACTGGAAATGTCAGTGTTATACAGTAGCCAAAAACTACATTTTAACCAAGCTAAGTCATCATTTGTTTTTCTCTTCTCTCTTCCTCTCTCTTAATTTTGCCAAAGAAAGGTGCGGGAGAAAAGAAAAGATTGTGAATATATAGCAAATGGTTACCATTATAAACAAATGGAATCCGCTGACTGATGAAATTGTGCTCATAATACTTGTGTTTATAAATTAATTTATAGGTTTTCTAATTAATGTGAAAAATCCTTTGTGATATAAAGTCAAAGTGGGCTGAGAGACGTATCATGTGAATTGTTGTAAAGGATTTGTATCACTTGTTTCACTTTATTACTACACGTTACAGCATCTGGAACAATTATGACCATACCTAAGTTATTTGTTATAGAAGATTAACAGGAAGAAGGCTATTTTGCTAAGATATTTGAGAAGCAGTGGAACAGAATATTGGACAATGCAATCTTTTACTTTGTTGTATGCAACATGTCTTCAGAGATAAAAATATGTGGTACTAACAGAATTTTTCAAACAAAGATTGTTTCTTTCCAGTTACATGACGCCTTGGAGAAAGTTTCACCATGCTAGCTACACAAATTTCATCTTACTTAATGAATAAATGATGGGAGCTTGATACTAATATCTCACAACGAAAGCTTTATCACTTAATAACACCTTAAAGCATCCTAAAATTATAACTGTGAAGATATTTTAAATTATCTATCATCATTTCCTTAAATTCTATTTACAATAGTTAATATCCATAATTATCCACATTACTGTATGCTATGGAGAGATTTAGCAAGAACACATATCCTCCTGCTGTTAACTGAGAAGAGGAAGTCATCGATCAGCATGACTAAAGTCATTATCAAAATTGCCGGGGAAAGTGAGGTTAGATGCTGAGCTGTAATTTGCTAGATCCAGAAGGTCAGGTGATGATTTCTTGACTACTGATCAAACTGTTGCATGCTCTAAGATGAGTAGTAAGTTTTCCATTTCAACAGAGGCATTAATTATCTCTCAGTAGAGGCTACATGTGATTCTAGCTGATCTTCCCTTACCAAGAGGAGCAGAAGTCTGACTTGCAACTAATGGCTAAAATGCCCTGTCCTACTTCAAGTGTCTCTTTTGGTATGTGAATGGGAAAAGTAAAGACTGATTCCAGTCCTGACATCATACACTTTCTGTTGTTTGGGGAGGTCATCCTGGGTTCAGTTGATCTATGCTATGCAATAGCTTGCAGTTCTTCAGACCATGTGATGCTGGCTTCTGGAATGATTTTTGGAGGCAAACAGGGATTATTAAGTGGCTCACTGTGCTGAAGAACTCTCCTAGTTGTAGTTAAAAGGCTGCAGTTGTTTGAAAAGAAAAAAATTCTTTGCCTTCCCTCACAGTTGTGGAGAAGGTGTGCAAGCATTTCTTGTGCTGAAATCTGTCTGCTACTGTCTTCAATTTACACATCAGTACCCAAATTTTCTTTCCTACTTTTTCACTTGTCACAGATCTTCAGAAAACATAGAAATTGGAGAAAAGAGGATATTTGTGGTGTCAGTGTGTCTATGGCGGTTGTACTATGCGTATGGTTATAGTGTTTCAACAGATCTTTTTCTCCTTGGCTATTTGGTAGGGCATGACTTTAATATTAATTTAAGTGACTCCATAATCTAACAGACATAGGCCCAGGGATGTTGCACTTTTTGGGTATTTGGAATTTTGTCTCTGGTTGGAGGAGGAAATGTGCCTGGTTCAGGATAGGGGGGCTATCTCTTTGTGAGCTCGTAATCCATAGATCAAGTCTAGTGTGTGCCAGGTTATATGCACGGTCCAGATATTGCCTGGAGTTTGATAGAAGATTTTGGGCCATAGCCTCAGGGAAGTGTGTGTGTGTGGTCGCATGCAGTTTGAGGTCTTCCAGGGCAATGATCCTTGGCAAAGTCCCCATCATAATGATCAGCATCTCTGTCCATTCCAACAGGAGACCTTTTGTTTGGAGCTCTGTAGATTAGAGGGATGTAAGTCTGACTTTTTTTTGTTGACACGCAGGTTAAGTGGATATATTCAAATAATGTTTGCAACCCCTGGAGATCCTTTTCTGCATTTTAAGGCTGGATGGGAAGAGGACAGCTGCCCTGCCTGTATTATGGGAGTGTGATATCTTAAGTATCCTGAGAGGATTGTGTGGGTCAACAGTAGATGTATAGTGTTGTCGAACAGAATTTCTGTGTTGCTGAGTGAAGGTGGGAGTCTTAACTGCTATGAGGTCTTGACTGGAGAATAGCTCTTGACCACTGATCTTTCATTGATCAACATATTTTAAAGGTGTGAATTAGTGCAGTTTTGTTCAGTGTGGTGGCTGTAGGTGCAGTGTGCTGCATTAGCAGTAGATATTTTCTTTTCTTTCTTTCTTGGTTTCTGTTTCCAGTACTTTGTGAGGGGAGAGGGGGTTGTGAGTCCTGATGCTGTGCAGGGAGGGTGGTATGTAGTGGCGCCATCCTATTATGGGGATAGCCGTTAAAGGATGCACCAAGAATGTTGGGCGTGACAAAACTCTTTCATCCTTCCTCTGGGCATTGCATGAGGATTGTGATGTGGGAAAGGGTGGAACTTGTGTAGGTCTGTTGTGGAACAATGTAACAGGAAAATGACAGGCCAGAAGCATTTTTCTATCATTTTATCCATTTTGAAGCCCATTTTTGTGGGCTTGTACTGTAACTAGTGCTCGCTTCCGGCTAAAAGTCAGAGTACACTGTTTTGGTTGAAGAACAAATTACTTGTTTTGCATTATATCTGAGACCCTTATCTTTTATAAGGAGTTCATTATTCATATAGGATCTACAGCTTTGTCCTAAATAGTTTCATATGCAAATAATAAGCTGCAGCCAAGGATTGCTTAGCACTGCTCCTACCACTTCCCTTCGGGTTCACCTAAGAGAGCTGCTATCCATAAAGGTCCAACTTTTCATTTCAGTTGTGAGTACATTCAAACGTAGCATGTCAACCACTAGAGAGTAGGGACTCTAACTGGCTTAGCATGTTGCAGTGTTTGGTCACCAGTTGGCAGATATGTCAATTTGGCTTTGGACTGTGATTGTGTTGTGGCTTGAAAGTGCCCATTGGTTCTCAGCACAAGTGTGTGTGTGTATTTTTAAAAGTCAGGTTTTTAAGATATTGAGCTTTAATATGGTTAGGATCAGATTCTGAGACACTTACTCCTTGGGCAATCCCAATGAAATCATTGCACTGGGAGCGTTCAATGAGTAAGGGTATCAGAATCTGTCCCCAGAATATTTGCAACATTTGTTTTAGCTTATTCAAATATATATAAAAAATTACCTTAGCAGTAAGGTCAAATACTTTTGGAATGGCACATTTCTGTTCTATAAGGCTGTCTATCTAATTAAACCTCAAATCTTCAGAAAGAGCTTCAGGTAGCGTTTATTTTTTTGCTTTTTTTGCTTCTACATTGAGCTATGTCATCTCTCGGAGTAGTAATTTATCCTTATCTGAAATGAATGAACTAGAGAAAATTCACTAGGTGTTGTTCAGCCATCACAGAAATATTAACCAGTGGTTAAAAAATACAAAGTGCCAGGTAAGCAGTAGAAGCATTAAGAGCCTTTTCTGTGGAAGTCGGGGGGGGGGGGGGTGTCTTTGTGTGAAGCAACTAGAAAATAGAGGCCTTGAAGAGGATAAACATAACGGCCTAAACATTCAAAGGTGACTACTTTTTTTGGGTGCTTGATTTTTGGGCACTCTGTTTGGATCACTTTAAGGGGCCTGGTGTTTCAGAGAATAGGTGCTTCTGAAAATCAGGCTTTAAGGTTTTCAAAATCCATAGTTTCTTTTAGACCAATAGTGTAAACACAGAAAATCTAGATCAACAACGTAGGCAGGCAGGGTTCTTACATCTCAAAATGTTTACTTAAAAGAATAGCAAAGTATGAGGTTGCATTTCCTTTGATTGTTTAAAGTGATTAGGTGTCTAGAGAGAAAGATTCTGGCAATTTAAATAAAATATTTCTTGATGAATATATATGGTAGAACTTATTTAAAGTTTGTGCTGTTTTTTGTCTTCCAGTTCTATCTCCTCTACATTCTTATTGGTTGTTAGTAGTATAATGCACCCTGCAATTAATTTGTCTTCCTTTTTTATGAAAATATATTGAAAAAATACGTGCTGTTACCCTTTTTTGTTGTCTTAATTATTGACATGAAACTGGACGCTTGAAGTTAAACAAAAAGTTGGAGGCTTTCTTAGTACCTGTAAAAGATTAGCTTTTGTTCCTGAAGTATGACGTAAGAAGGATAAGCCAGTGTTAGAAAGGAGAAATGGAGCCAATAAGGAGGGTTACTGATTATAATAGCCAGTTTCTGTTTAATATCACTGAGCAGGATGAGGTTTTGCAGAGTTTCTCATGGAAATAGCATCCACAGTTCTAAAATGATTACCTCATTCTCAGTACCAGTGCCAAGCACTTAGCCCCACAGTGAACACACGGGGTTGATTTTCAACATGAAACAAGCCAGAAGTGTGGAATGACATTTTCAGGTGACAGTTATGGTTCTATTGCCTGTAATTAGCACCTCTTAACATGCAAACCTGCCTGTGCCTTTTCCAGGCTGTTGAAGCTCAAATACGAAGTTTTGGACAGACCCCTACCCAACTACTCATAGAGCCACATCCTCCAAGAAGTTCTGCCATGCAGGTGGTATGTATCATATTAACTCTTTGTGACCCATTCACTTTTGTTTATTTCTGCACTGTTGCTTTAAATGTTCAGATTTTTTTCTTTTTGGGGGGTGTGTGGGCGGTGGGGGGGATTTAAGATTCTGTGCATTGAATTATAAACACAACTTTCTGAGTTATCAGTCATTGCTAGTGTATGCAATGCTTGAATATTATTAATTCACTGACTGCTAAAAAGGTTGTGCCAATTCACAGTACAGAAACTTATCAGTGTTACCTAAAAACACTTCGTCAGTGTAATTTGCTAATGTGTTAGAACTGGTGGATCCAAATGTTTCAGCATTTCAAGCCCAATCCTGTGAGACTATATTGAGGTGCAAGCATCCACAATTCACTTTGAATATTAATGGAGATGACGGATCTCAGAACCTCTCAGATTGCATTCAGCACCTTATAGGATCTGGGTTTTAGTATCTATGGCCCATATGCTTCTCTTGTTTTCTCTGAATGGAAGGGAGCTTGAACTAGTGGAGTCAGGCTAAATGTTATGGGGAAGACAAGAGCCCCCAGAAGCTGAACCCTGTGTAGAAGATTTATGGGTGGGGAGCGGGAAGGACTGGGAGCCACTATGCTCTGTCATGTAAACCAGCTCCTGAGGTGGATGCCAGGAGCTGGTACCTGGGGAAGGGAGTACCTGAAAATATACATCTCCATGCGTATTTGTGCTGGTGAGAGCCAGCTAAGCTGGAAACAAGGGACTATCCCAGCCTTTGGAAGATCCCCCAAGAGCTCTGGATTTAGGAGGTGGAGCCTCTACTCTTTTCTCCCAGCCATAACCTTTCCCCTAAAAACTAGGAATTCTTGAGCTGAAACTTGCATAGTGAAGAATTTGTTTTAATGTGTTTTGCAATAACACTAGGATGATAACGTCCAGGCACTGAGTATTAACATGCTTTCTATTTTACCTCTACTTGTTTGTAAATATAATTTTATTAACACAATTAAATTTTATGCCATATGCAGCCTCAGGGTCTAAAATAACTTCATATGTGTCATCATAGAACTCAGAACCTAAGTGTGTTAAATTATATTGTGACAGAATGGACCAAACATTCTATTAACTCATGAGTTTCTATATGTTACATTCCCTTAATGGTCAAAGATGGTCTGTGGTTTTTAAAAATAAGTATAAACAAGGGAATTCTATCTTTTAGGGTCTGTGAAACTTATGTTGTTAGGGTTAAAAAAGTCCCTGAACGGGAAGAGCCTTTAGATAAAATACACACAAAACCATAAAATTTATATATCATGACTTACACTATGTACAATAGGAGCCTAATAGACCTAAAACTTCTTATCCATGAACTACCAGCCTGTGTCTATTGACTTCCTTGTCACTGATCACAGGTTTAGCTGAATAAATTTGGTGCGGTACCAGGCAGTTTGTGTAATAAGGACTGTACAGTTTCATCAGAGTATAGTACATGATGATGACCCTAGTAAATATTGGGCAACTAATGAAAGGAGTTACATTTCATGAAGTTAATTATATCTAACTTCTCTAGCTGTACATACAGACACTAAGTTGTGGTTCACATTCTTACTTTACCATCTCCTTTGGTCATTAACATATAATTTTACAAACTGTTATTCTAATAATTAAAAAAATAGTGTAAGGCTTCCATGAGGGGAAAAATTGGGATTATAGTGTAGTATATAGGGAGGAGGGCCTTTTTTCCATGACACATAAAAATGCTTTATCATCGTAATCATTGTACTATTCACTGAAGTTTCAATGGTTTTTTTCTCTGTCTGTGAATACAGCAGAAATTAAAGCCACCATGTGCAGTTAAGTGCACAAGCCATAATATACACCAGGTGTAGTAATTAGCAGTCACACGAAGGCTGCCTATATGTCTGGTTTTGCTGCTGTTGCTGTATCCCCCTGTGTTTTCACACCATCAGATAGCTGGATTTAATTGAGGCCACATCAGATGAGGCATTACTGACACCTTTAATTGAATGAGCATCCAGGGAGGATTAACTCATAATATTGATTGGCTTTTAGCCACTTGTTCAGAAGCGTGTCTGGGTAGCTTATTAGTTGCTTTTATTTACACCTTTATGCAAAGACTAAATAGGAATTCAGAGTGCAATATGTTTTTCTAAGTACTCTTAATAACTTTTTTAAAAGGCGTGATAATAAAAATGCAAATGTATTTAATTTCTTTTATTAGTTCTGTATAAATATATATTAAATGTATGCACTTACATACACATATATATATGCATATATGTACTGGAACATTGCAGGTAGAAAACAGCCAAGTGTACTGATCAGTATATTTTTATAAAGATATTAATTTAGTTATTGGGAAGAAGAAATACTAAAGGAATATGGATGACAGTGGACAATACAGTAATAACTCTGTCATCATAGCTTTTACTTTTTTTTGGTGCACCATGTATTAATGAAAACAAACTTGTTAAGTTCAGTTACTTTCTCAGATCTGTAACTGTTTAACATTCAAATTACATGGATTTACCAAATCTGTGAAAATCAATATTTGATTTTAACATTCGCAGTGATCTTGGGGGTCTTAGTTATAAACTTTCTAATTAATTAAATTGAAAACAAAACTATTATATTGATTGGACTAGGGAGAATCTAGATTTATTTCCTCTCTCTGGCTTTTGTAGGAAGCAAAGGTATTTGCAACATAATAGGGTGATGTCTGCGTGATTCTGTCCACTTTATAAATGTTTCCTTTATAATTACATTTAATTATGTTTGGCTTAAAACAGAGTTATAATTGTCTGTGTATTGCTTAAATCTTATTTCTATACAACATAAATACACACAGTGCGTGCATTTACTGTATGCACATATGTTTTATTTATTTGCTTTTTTTTTTCATTTGGCTTGTCAAAATCTTAGTCTGCCAACTAAATGGAGCCTGGGATGGTCTCTGGGAGCAGGAATTTCTCACTTTCTTGGTTACTTTCCTTGATGTGCTACCTCTGTAGATATGGAAGATAATGCATTTGCCAGAGACTGGCAATTGGAAACTTTTTAATGGAACCTGCAGCAAACATTGACTTTAGATCATTTCCTTTTCTGCAGTGCTGCTACCTTAATGGCATACATGAAGGATGTCCACGCAAAATAGTTGTTTACACTAGCCTGTTTACTGCTACTTCATTTACTTGCAGCTGCTATTGGTTCTTGCTTATTTTAATTCAGTCTTACTTCTCTTGTTCTGTCCTGTCTTTCTTTCCCCCTCCCTATCTTTTCTTTTCCCATGTGTTTGGGTTCTTGATTGCCCACTCAACAGTATCTCCTCCTGCAGAGTCCATTGATGTTCACAGACCAAGCTCAACAGGATGTTATCATGGTTCTAAAGTTCCCATCCAACTCCCCTGTCACTCATGTAGCAGCCAACACCCAGTCTGGTCTGGCAACTCCTGCTGTGATCACAGTCACTGCCAACAGGCTATTTGCTGTGAACAAGTGGCATAACCTTCCTGGTAAGTAAAGAAATTTTAGCATTAGAAACTGCCACCACCACCAAGTGGTATTTTTCAGTTGGCTTTGTTTCAAAATTAGCAGTAGAAATATTGTAAATTTCTGTTTGCAAATGCTAATCCAGTTCATTGGTACATTGTATTCATTGCAGTTAGACAAAGATGACCTTTCTAAAGTGCAACTGAACACTACAATTCAAAAAAGGAAAAGGAGTACTTGTGGCACCTTAGAGACTAACCAATTTATTTGAACATAAGCTTTCGTGAGCTACAGCTCAATTCAAGTTCTGCTAAGCCACAAGTTATTCAGGAGAAAGAATTATTTACCAAAGCTAACAGGCAATATCCAAGAAAATATAAGCAACAGGTCACCACTTTATTATCATCATAAATATTTGCAAGCATCCAATAGGCTAAATATATTTCCAACAGTTACTCAGCACAAAGAACTTGTAAAGCACAAGGCAGTGCTGTCCAGTACCTGAGGAACATGGCTCTGGGCCAGCCCTCAATTGTTCCTGATGAAATTTTTGTCCATCTTGGACCTCCTTTTCAGCCCTGTGCCCGGATTATGGAAGAGGGAACCTCTCTAATGTCTGGGAGGTACTGCTGCCACAGAAGAATTCACAACTTTCCTGAGTTGGTCTCTGCTAGCTCCTACTTGTTGGTTATGAAAACCACAACCAGAAATCAAAACTGAAAATATTTAGAATGCCCACATCCCCTGTAACATGGACACCCAAAAAATCCAAAACACTAGACACTTGAAAGTCTTTGCCAATATAAAAAAGAAACAACATATCCGTAAACAAGATCACTCATCTTAATGATCCTTTTTGTAGTTTGTTGGACATTAACATATAGACAGTTCTGTTTTGAATTCCTGTATTTTCTAATCCTTGAGGGGACTCATCCTCATTCCATAATTACAGCAGCCTCAAGCCAGACCCACAAAAGGCAATTCATTTCTGATGGCACTGCAGTAAACTGTTAGCTGGTCAGAGGATTTCTATGAAGAAAAATATAGCTTCTTCCCAAATAGTTTAAATAGAGGACAATCTTTTAATGTTTGGACCAGGCTAATGTCTACATCACTGGTTTCCTGTAAAGAAATTTGGACCCACATCCCTCTGATTACATTTTGAAGAAAGCCAGATGACCCCAATGCTCTTTTCCAGCTGTTGTAAATCACTGATCAACAATGTCCAATTGGAAAACTCTTGGCTTTATTCCAGCACCATTTCACCCACCTAAGAAGCTCTAAAGAAACCAAAAACAAAATATGTTGTCTAAATAGCTGATAAAGACATAACTAAAAACTGTGGATAATACTCTCCGCATTTGGATGGAAAGAATATGACAACAGCCTCCCATGCTACTATGTGACCTTAAACATACTTTCAATAGTCAATGGATTAAAAATCTCTACAAGAATGCATAAAATTCAACAGTAATATTCAGGAAAAAATATCTGGTGGATGTTCTAAAATTATAGGAGTTGCTTTGACTTCTCCATACGTGTGCTAGTTGGTGATCTATTTGCCAGCAACAAATGCCTGCAGACAGCTACCTCCATATTCTGTTCTCCAGAAACGGCAGCACAGTAGGACAGGTTTCTGAGCCACTGTCATTGTATACACCGTGAGGCACTTCAGAAGTGTTCTTTCTGTGTAGGGAGCCGGAGAAAAATCTACACTTCAAAAAATCCTGTGAAAGATAGTACACTGACCACTACTATTGTGGTCTATTGTGGAGTGCCACTTTTGAGGGAGCTGGATATGGCTTCCTGGAATGGGAAGGACCTGAAGTTAGCCTTAGATGTAGTAACCCTTAGATCTAGTAGTAAAATTGTGCTTTGCGTAGGTGTAGGAGGCCAGTACTATAGCTATTCCATATCTCCTACTGTGATCATAGCACCATCCACAGGGAATACTTGCACTATGAGTCATCATGACAAAGCATGTTTAGTTGACAAGTAATCGCTTGTCACTGACTACTATTTAAAATCCCACACCTGCCTCACTCAACTAATCTGGTGGCTTTATCAACCAGTTTATGACATCAGTGTCCAACAAAGCACATCTATACAGGGCTAGAACTGGTACTGTTTCATAAAATATTAATGTTTCATTGCAGCACTGCTGTTGAGTTGCATTTGAACTATGAAATCAATCTGATGTTATTAAGTTTTATAAAGCTTATTCTTTATGAGGTAATCGGAGAAATGAGAGATGTTACACCTATGATTTATCTATTTTAGTAGCTTCCAATTCCAAGAGGGTTTGGGGGCTTTTGACTGAAACTGTGGAAAACTAATGTTGAAGTAAAATCCAGTAGGTAAATGTTCCAGAGACATGCCAGGTGCTTGGACATTTATTCAAAATGTTGGCCTGCAGAATTATTTATTTAGTTTTATTAAAACTTGCAAATAAGTATTTTTCAATGATAGATGAAACATTAAATATTATGTCACTTGCAGATTCTGTCTCCATCACAAACTGAAATTTTTTGAAAGGTCCGTTGTGCTTTGCTGTTCAAAGCAGCCCTTTGAAAAGGGAGGAAAATAGTATTTGCTACAGTCAGCAGATGGTTGTCACATTTTGTTTTCAGTGCTCTTTACCATTTAATTTTGTTTTGTTGCGACATGAGAGGTTGCCAGTAAAGCATCTGCTATCGCTTATGGCTCAGGACCTGAGACGTTGATGAGGGCGCACATTCAGAATAGCACTCATCTAAAATAAATGTTTAATAAGCAGCCCGTGAAAGCGCCTGGAAATTTTTTTATTTAATCAAGAAAGAAACTTGAATGGTTAAACAGTTGCATATAGGGTTTGATTTATCATTTTTATGTGGCCCAACATATGAAAATAATGCTGACTTTTAAAATCTTCTTTCCTGAATTTCAGCTCATCAAGGTGCTGTACAGGACCAGCCATACCAGCTGCCAGTGGAAATCGATCCTCTCATAGGTCTGTCACTTTCCTCTCTCTTTGCGATTCATTAAGCTCTGTATGGTGGCCCTGAAGTGTAGATTACGGTTGTTTTTCACTTGCTGGTTGCTGGGAATGGAATTTTCCTGATAAACCATTTGCATGCAAATTGGAATGCAATGAGCTGTGGCTATGCTGGTATTTCATCAACTCCCCCTCGTTGGTTTGCCTAATTTGAACAGGCCTAGGACGCGCGTCAGTGAAAATTAATATGGATGCTGTAATAATGTGTGATTGAGAATGTGCATGAAGTACTGTCAGGATAATATTGGATCTTTTCATCACTCAGACTTGTTGATGAGCAGGAGCGAGGCATGTTATGATGAATTGGTGCACTGGTAATGTGATGGAGCTCCTTTGCCGAGGAAATTTTCATAATACCAGTGGGGTTCTTAACAGCAGCACTGTGTTGTGAAAAATAAAACTGTGGCGCCAGGGTTTCATCATTAAAGGAGATCAATCCTTTCTTCTTAGACCTGCTGCTCACGCTGAGGGGATTAATGCGTAATTGCAAAGCAGTTCCAAAGTTGAAATCTATTGCCCGGGCAATTCTAGTGTTAAGATATTAGTATTCATCTTTCTAGGGCACTGCAGTCTTTTGGATCACCATCAGTGGTTAAGTGTGTGTGTCTGTGTTGTTAAGGGGGGAGAAAAGAGTCTCACTTTCATTTAAATGAATCTTTATAATAAATGCGTGGTTTATTATAGTGGTGCTTTTCATATTAGCATAGTTGGTTCAGTCGTTTATAGTATAAACCCTTATTTTTGGGTGGGGGGATTGCAATTTGGCTCTAATTCAGCACGGTTTGTAACTTGGCACATGATTCTGCCTTGAAGGCTCCTTAAAAACAAAACAAATTTGAAAAGAAATATTCCCTCATTTTTAATTTGAGAGGCCAATAAATAAATATTATTATTATTTTTAAGCCTTATAATTTCTCTGTTTTTTTTAAACTGACAATTTCAGGCTGATAGTTTATTGAATGAAAACATGAACTGACCAATTATAATTGCATTTAAAAACCAAGTCTGTTTACTTATTTTTAAATTAATTTTTTGCCTGACTCTCCACTATCATGTGCATGGTGGAGTGATAGGATTTGTCTATCAAATAGTTGTTAACTACTTTTAAAAATTAATATGCACAGTAAATGGTTCACAGGAGGTGCACGTTGACCATTCCCTAGTTTTTATTTATAAATGTATAAGTTTTTTCTTATTTATTTATTTATTTATTTGCGCCATTGTTTATCAAAGTAACATAGTGCTCTCCATAGAGCATTTCTAGAGGTTTGTTGTTGTTACTCAGTGAACCCAGAGGAGATCAAGGCCCCATTGTGTTAGGTACTGTACAAACAAACAATAAGCAACAGTCCCTGCTCTGAATTGCTTAACAATAAGAGCATACAAGCCCTCAAAGGGTAGGAAGTGTTATCATTATTTTACAGATGGGGAGCCAAGGCACAAACAGATTAAAGGCCTGATCCAAATCCTTGTAAAGGCAATGGGAGCCTTTAAATGACTTGCTTTAGTCTGCGAAAGAAGTCTGTTTAGTGCCTAAACTACAAGACCATGCTTTATCTCTTCTCAAACGGATCTTCTACAACTCAGATGTCTGAATTTATAATACCCGCAGTGTCCTATACTCAAATGTATA